>NC_138168.1:16086240-17379990 GCF_964165515.1 Mesoplodon bidens | reverse complement strand
TAAGGCTCACATGCACATCGAATGCAATCTTCTTTTCTACTTTTCCTGTTCTTTCATTTTCTACCTATAGCAGCTCTCCATACATATATCAGCCTCAGGGAGAACCATGTGATTTAATTTTATGAAAATTATTTCAATTGTTTTAAGTGCACTAAGGTAGACCCACATAAAATCATCATCCTATGTTTATAGATCAATATATACCAAAAAGCTGTAAACACATTATTCTACAGTAAATATTCAGTCTAATAAAAGATTCTTAGAATCTCATCCAATATGCTTCCAAAGCACATATCCTGTCTGTCTGCATGTTTTAAGAAAATTTAAATTAATTACCACAAAATTCTGAGCAAGAATTGATTGGTAAAACAACTATGCTTTGAACTGAATATAATAAATTTAAATAAACTAACTGTGGGTCTTTCTACAGAAATATTGAGGGTTACATACATCTTTGCCAGTGCTTTGAAGATGCTATCATTTCTATTTTTTTTTTTACTCTTGTTTTTTTTTTTAACATCTTTATTGGAGTATAATTGCTTTACAACAATGTGTTAGTTTCTGCTTTATAACAAAGTGAATCAGTTATACATATACATATGTTCCCATATCTCTTCCCTCTTGTGTCTCCCTCCCTCACCCTCCCTATCACAGCCCTCTAGGTGGTCACAAATCACCGAGCTGATCACCCTGCGGTATGCGACTTCTTCCCACTAGCTATCTCTTTTACGTTTTTATGTACATGCCACTCTCACTTTCTCACAGCTTACTCTTCCCACTCTCAATATCCTCAAGTCCATTCTCTAATAGGTCTGTGTCTTTATTCCCGTCTTACCCCTAGGTTCTTCATGACATTTTTTTCGTAGATTCAATATACATGTGTTAGCATAAGGTATTTGTCTTTCTCTTTCTGACTTACTTAACTCTGTATGACAGATGCTAGGTCCATCCACCTCACTACAAATAACTCAATTTCGTTTATTTTTATGGCTCAGTAATATTCCATTCTATATATGTGCCACATCATCTTTATCCATTCATCCAATGATGGACACTTAGGTTGCTTCCAATTCCTGGCTATTGTAAATAGAGCTGCAATGAACATTTTGGTACATGACTCCTTTTGAATTATGGTTTTCTCAGGGTATATGAGCCCAGTAGTGGGATTGCTGGGTCTTATGGTAGTTCTATTTGTAGTATTTTAAGGAACCACCATACTGTTCTTCATAGTGGCTGTATCAATTCACATTCCCACCAGCAGGGCAAGGGTGTTCCCTTTTCTCCACATCCTCTCCAGCATTTATTGTTTCTAGATTTTTTGATGATGGTCATTCTGACTGCTGTGAGATGATATCTCATTGTAGTTTTGATTTGCATATCTCTTATGATTAATGATGTTGAGCATTCTTTCAAGTGTTTGTTGGCAACCTGTATATATTCTCTGTAGAAATGTCTATTTATGTCTTCTGCTCATTTTTTGATTGAGTTGTTTGTTTTTTTGTTATTGAGCTGCATGAGCTGCTTGTAAATTTTGGACATTAATCCTTTGTCAGTTGCTACATTTGCAAATATTTTCTCCCATTCTGAGGATTGTCTTCTGCTCTTAATGGTTTCCTTTGCTGTGCAAAAGCTTTGAAGTTTCATTAGGTCACGTTTCTATATTTTTGTTTTTATTTCCATTTCTCTAGGAGGTGAGTCAAAAAGGACCTTGCTGTGATTTATGTCATAGAGTGTTCGGCCTATGTTTTCCTCTAAGAGTTTGATAGTTTCTGGCCTTATATTTAGGTCTTTAATCCATTTTGAGTTTATTTATGTGTGTTGTGTTAGGGAGTGTTCTAACTTAATTATTTTACATGTAGCTGTCCAGTTTTCTCAGCCCCACTTACTGAAGACCCTGTCATTTCTCCAATGTATATTCTTGCCTCCTTTATCAAAGATAAGGTGACCATATGTGCCTGGGTTTATCTCTGGGCTTTCTGTCCTGTTCCATTTATTTATATTTCTGTTTTTGGTCGAGTACCATACTCTCTTGATTACTGTAGCTTTGTAGTATAGTCTGAAGTCAGGGATCCGGATTCCTCTAGCTTTCTTTTTCGTTCTCAAGATTGCTTTCTCTATTCAAGGTCTTATGTATTTCCATACAAACTGTGAAATTTTTTTCTCTAGTTCTGTGAAAAATGTCATTGGTAATTTGATAGGGATTGCATTGAATTTGCAGATTGCTTTGGGTAGTAGAGTCATTTTCACAATGTTGATTCTTCCAATCCAAGAACATGGTATATCTCTCCATCTATTTGTATCATCTTTCATTTCTTTCATCAGTGAGTTGTAATTTTCTGTGTACAGGTCTTTTGTCTCCTTAGGTAGGTTTATTCTTAGATATGTTAATATTTTTGTTGCAGTGGTAAATAGGAGTGTTTTCTTAATTTCAATTTCAGATTTTTCATCATTAGTGTAGAGGAATGGCAGAGATTTCTGTGCATTAATTTTGTATCCTGCTACTTTGCCAAATTCATTGATTAGCTCTAGCAGTTTTCTGTTAGCACTTTTAGGATTCTTTATGTATAGTATCATGTCATCTGCAAACAGTGACAGCTTTACGTCTTCTTTTCCAATGTGGATTCCTTTTATTTTCTTTTCTTCTCTGAGTGCTGTGGCTAAAACTTCCAAAATTATGTTGATTAAGAATGGTGAGAGTGGGTAACCTTGTCTTGTTCCTGATAGTGGAAATAGTTTCAGTTTTTCACCATTGAGGACAATGTTGGCTTGTCATATATGGCCTTTATTATGTTGAGGAAAGTTCCCTCTATGCCTACTTTCTTCAGGTTTTTTATTATAAATGGGTGTTGAATTTTGTCGAAAGCTTTTTCTGCATCTATGGAGATGATCATATGGTTTTTCTCCTTCAATTTGTTAATATTGTGTATCACATTGTTTGATTTGCATATATTGAAGAATCCTTGCATTCCTGGAATAAACCCCACTTGATCATGATGTATGATCCTTTTAATGTGCTGTTGGATTCTGTTTGCTAGTATTTTGTTGAGGATTTTTGCATCTATGTTCATCAGTGATATTGGCCTGTAGTTTTCTTTCTTTGTGACATCTTTGTCTGGTTTTGGTATCAGGTTGATGGTTTCCTCGTAGAATGAGTTTGGTAGTGTTCCTCCCTCTGCTATATTTTGGAAGAGTTTAAGAAAGATAGGTGATAGCTCTTCTCTAAGTGTTTTCTAGAATTTGCCTGTGAAGCTAATCGGTCCTGGTCTTTTGTTTGTTGGAAGTTTTTAAATCACAGTTTCAATTTCAGTTCTTCTGATTGGTCTCTTCATATTTTCTATTTCTTCCTGATTCAGTCTTGGCAGATTGTGAATTTCTAAGAATTTGTCCATTTATTCCCAGTTATCCATTTTCTTGGAATAGAGTTGTTTGTAATAATTTCTCATGATCTTTTGTATTTCTGCAGTGTCAGTTGTTACTTCTCCTTTTTCATTTCTAATTTTATTGATTTGAGTCTACTCCTTTTTTTTTTTTTTTGGATAAGTCTAGCTAATGGTTTGTCAATTTTGTTTATCTTCTCAAAGAACCAGCTTTTAGTTTTATTGATCTTTGCTATTGTTTCCTTCATTTCTTTTTCATTTATTTCTGATCTGTTCTTTATGATTTCTTTCCTTCTGCTAACTTTGGGGGTTTTTTTGTTCTTCTTTCTCTAATTGCTTTAGGTGCAGGGTCAGGTTGTTTACTCGAGATGTTTCCTGTTTCTTAAGGTGGGATTGTATTGCTATAAACTTCCCCCTTAGAACTGCTTTTGCTGCGTCCCATAGGTTTTGGGTTGTCTTGTCTCCATTGTCATTTGTTTCTAGGTATTTTTTTATTTCCTCTTTGATTTCTTCAGTGATCACTTTGTTATTGAGTAGTGTATTGTTTAGCCTCCATGTGTTTGTATTTTTTACAGCTCTTTTCCTGTAACTGATGTCTAGTTTCATAGCATTGTGGTCGGAAAAGATACTTGATACAGTTTCAATTCTCTTAAATTTACCAAGGCTTGATTTGTGACCCAAGATATGATCTATCCTGGAGAATGTTCCATGAGCACTTGAGAAGAATGTGTATTGTGTTGTTTTTGGATGGAATGTCCTATAAATATCAATTAAGTCCATCTTGTTTAATGTATCATTTAAAGCTTGTGTTTCCTTATTTATTTTCATTTTGGATGATCTGTCCATTGGTGAAAGTGGGGTGTTAAGTTCTCCTACTGTGAGTGTTTTACTGTCGATTTCCCCTTTTATGGCTGTTAGTATTTTCCTTATGTATTGAGGTGCTGCTATCTTAGGTGCATAAATATTTATAATTGTTATATATTTTTCTTGGATCGATCCCTTTATCATTATGTAGTGTCCTTCTTTGTCGCTTCTAATAGTCTTTATTTTAAAGTCTATTTTGTCTGATATAAGAATTGCTACTCTAGGTTTCTTTTGATTTCTCTTTGCATGGAATAACTTTTTCCATCCCCTTCCTTTCAATCTGTATGTGTCTCTAGGTCTGAAGTGGGTCTCTTCTAGACAGCATGTATATGGGTCTTGTTTTTTGTATCCATTCAGCCAATCTGTGTCTTTTGGTGGGAGCATTTAGTCCATTTACATTTAAGATTATTATTGATATGTATGTACCTATTCCCATTTCCTTAATTGTTTTGGGTTCATTATTGTAGGTATTTTCCTTCTGTTGTGTTTCTTGCCTAGAGAAGTTCCTTTAGCATTTGTTGTAAAGCTGGTTTGGTGGTGCTGAACTCTCTCAGCTTTTGCTTGTCTGTAAACATATTTTCTCCATCAAATCTGAATGAGATCCTTGCTGGGTAGAGTGATCTTGGTTGCAGGTTTTTCTCCTTCATCACTTTAATTATGTCCTGCCACTCCCTTCTGGCTTGTAGAGTTTCTGCTGAGAGATCAGCTGTTATCCTGATGGGGATTCCCTTGTGTGTTATTTGTTGTTTTTCACTTGCTGCTTTTAATATGATTTCTTTGTGTTTAATTTTTGACAGTTTGAGTAATATGTGTCTTGGCGTATTTCTCCTTGGATTTATTCTGTATGGGACTCTCTGTGCCTCCTGGACTTGATTAACTATTTCCTTTCCTATATTAGGGAAGTTGTCAACTATAATCTCTTCAAATATTTTCTCAGTCCCTTTCTTTATCTCTTCTTCTTCTGGAACCCCTATAATTTGAATGTTGGTGTGTTTAATGTTGTCCCAGAGGTCTCTGAGACTGTTCTCTGTTCTTTTCACTTTTTTTTCTTTATTTTGCTGTGCAGCAGTTATTTCCACTATTTTATCTTCCACCTCACTTATCCGTTCTTCTGCCTCAGTTATTCTGCTATTGATCCCATCTAGAGTATTTTTCATTTCATTTATTGTGTTTTTAATTGATGCTTGATTCATCTTTAGTTCTTCTAGGTCCCTGTTAACTGTTTCTTGCATTTTGTCTATTCTATTTCCAAGATTTTGGATCTTGGAAATAGAATCTTGGATCAGCTTTACTATCATTATTCTGAATTCTTTTTCAGGTAGACTGCCTATTACCTCTTCATTTGTTAGGTCTGGTAGGTTTTTATCTTGCTCCTTCACCTCCTGTGTGTTTTTCTGTCTTCTCATTTTGCTTATGTTACTGTGTTTGGGATCTCTTTTTTGCAGGCTGCAGATTCGTAGTTCCCGTTGTTTTTGGTGTCTGTCCCCAGTGGCTAAGGTTGTTTCAGTAGGTTGTGTATGCTTCCTGGTGGAGGGGACTAGTGCCTGTGTTCTTGTGGTTGAGGGTAAAGTAAAATAGAATAAAGTGTAAAATATAGTAGCATTATTAAAATTAAAGTGTAATTATTGGAAGAAAAAATGGACAGTTAGAACCCTGGGACATATGGTGGAAGCAAAGCTATACAGAGAAAATCTCACACAGAATCATACACATACACATTCACAAAAAAAAGAGCAGGGGGGAAAATTGAAAATCTTGCTCTCAAAGTCCACCTCCTCAATTTGGGATAATTCATTGTAAAAAGAGGAAAGGGGGAAAAAGTCTTAAATCTTGTGCTCAAAGTCCACCTACCTCCTCAATTTGGGATGATTCGCTGTCCCTTCATGCACTCCACAGATGCAGGGCACATCAAGTGGACCATGGAGCTTTAATCCGCTGCCTCTGAGGCTTCACAGAGAGATTTCCCTGTCTCTTCTCTGCTCTCACAGCTCCCGGGTTTCAGCCTTGGACCTGGCCCCGCCTCTGCACGTAGGTCGTTGAAGGGCGTCCGTTCTTCGCTCAGACAGGAGAGGTTTAAAGGAGCCGCTGATTCGGGGGCTCTGGCTCACTCAGGCCGAGGGGAGGGAGGGGCACCCAGTGCAGGGCGGACCTGCGGCGGCAGAGGACAGCGTGAAGTTGCAGCAGCCCGAGGTGCTCCGTGTGCTTTCCCGGGGAAGCCGTCCCTGTGTCCTAGGACCCCAGCAGTGGCAGGCTGCACAGGCTCCCCGGAAGGCGGGGTGTACAGTGACCTGCGCTCACACACAGGCCTTGTGACTGTGGCAGCTGCAGCCCCAGCGTCCCACGTCCGTCTCCGGGGTCCACGCCTTTAGCCGTGGCTCATGCCCGTCTCTGGAGCTTCTTTAAGTAGCGCTCTTAATGCCCTCTCCTCCTGCACCAGGAAACAAAAGGGCAGAAAAAGTCTCTTGCCACTTCCACAGCTCCAGACTTTTTCCCCCGGACTACCTCCAGGCTAGCCGTGGTGCACTAATCTCTTCAGGCTCTCTTCCTGCCGCCAGCCCCAGTCCTCTCCCTGCGCTCCGACTGAAACCCGATACCCGAGCCTCAGCTTCCAGCCCCGCCTGACCCGGTGGCCGAGCAGACAAGCCTCTCGGGCTAGTGTGTGCCTGAGGGCACCGATCCTCTGTGCCGAAATCTCTCTGCTTTGCCCTCTACACCCCTGTTGCTGTGCTCTCCTCCGCTACTCCGAAGCTTTCCCCCTCCGCCACCTGCAGTCTCTGCCCGCGAAGGGGCTTCTAGTGTGTGGAAACCTTTCCTCCTTCACGGCTCCCTCCAACTGGTGCAGGTCCCGTCCCTATCCTTTTGTCTCTGTTTATTCTTTTTTCTTTTGTCCTACCCAGGTATGTGGGGAGTTTCTTGCCTTTTGGGGGGTCTGAGGTCTTCTGTCAGCGTTCAGTAGGTGTTCTGTAGGAGTTGTTCCACGTGTAGATGAATTTCTGATGTATCTGTGGGGAGGAAGGTGATCTCCGCCTCTTACTCTTCCGCCATCTTCCTCTGCTCCAGTCTGTGTGATTTTAAAGGAAATTTTATTTTATTGATACCTATATCTCTAACATCTAAATAATGCCAAAATACACTGGACACTGGTATTAACATAATTAAATCATATATCCCTACAGCACTAGTAACTGAAAAGCTAGTAAGTGCCAGACAAAGTCAGCAAGACATTTGTCATAGCCATTAACTGCACTGAGATGTGATTTTAATGCAACCATAAGATTCCCGAGTAAATGGAATCAGATTTCCCTGTTCATTCTCCAGAGCACCATCCTAGTTCACAATGTTGCTAAGAACTTTTAAAGATTTTAATAGAAACTTACTGTCATTTTCTAATGACTTTTCTAATCTCTTTTTCCCCCGAATTACTGTCACAGTGGCTATTTTTTTATAGTCGTGTAGTGAACTTTGAATACAACCTATTTTCTTGCCTACTTTCTCCTAGCCATGCATATTTGTCTTAATCCTTTTCCTATCTTCTCAGTTTTGAAGAGAAAATAGTCACATTACCTTTTTCCTCTACAATATTTCCAACTTTTTTGGTTTCCAACAACAGAAGTAACAGCTCCAAAAGTTTGATTGGAGGAGTGAATCATGCTTCCATAGAAATGAGGAGACCCTAAGTGGTATTAATTTATCAAAGGCTGTTAGATAGTCTTATGAAGACTCAAAGGTTACTTTAAAAAAGTAATTAAACTAGGTTAGGTAATACATATAGGGAAGTACACACCATACAAGTCTTCTCACTGGAATCTTTCCCATACCTTCTTCTAGAGATAAAATAACAGGGGGAGATTTCCAATTTGCTCAAATACTTATAACTTTGTTAAATACTTATGTTTTTATCATTATTATTAATTTTAATGGCACAAATGTATATCAAATGTGATAGGTAAGAACCATAATTGAATCTTAATTCCCATATTTTTTAGCAACTTCTATGTGCTGGACATTATAATGTATAATTCTAATGGATATAAGGATATAAGAACATACTTCTTTCTCTCCAGGAATTTATAATCTGGTATAATTCATTTTGTTCATGAAATATAAAAACAGTATGTATATACAATCTGAGATCAGAATCTCAATAAGCACTTTGGTAAATTGCATGAACTGTGTTTAATAATAAATACAAAGTCATTTCAAAATTGATTAATTTTAATTATTTTAATGACAGAATCAGTTGTATAGTTATATATCTGACAGCTTCATAATTTACTTGCATATAGTAGTCCCAAATAAAAAATTCGTTATACCCAAATCCTACTCTGTTCAACTAAACACAGACATCCAATGCTATTAATTAGTTTTATAGAGATAAATATTAAAAACTGTATGATTTATTTTGATACCTAATAAACAAAAACCCATTAATCACATAAAATCAGATTCTCCTGGGTTTAACTACTGGAAAATATTTTTAATGTTCACTAAGGAAACACTATTTTAAGCTAATTTAATGTTTTCTATCATAATTGAGCTCAAAGATTAGACTCATCCTTACAGAACACAAATATTTATATAATAATTTATTATCTACAAAAGATGAATTCTGCTGACTGATAACCATATGAAATTGTGCTTGATAGGCTTAATTTTAATGAATTTCTTTTAATACATAATTTTCTGTCAGTGGAATATAAACAGAAGTTAAATAATCAGTATGGACAATTCATTTGGTTTATTATTCATGTTTAATCTGGCCTCTAAATGCACTAAGTTAAAAATCACTAGTAATAGGGACTTCCCTGGTGGTCCAGTGTTTAAGACTCCATAGTTCCAAAGCAGTGGGCCCAGGTTCGATCCTTGGTCAGGGAACTAAGAGCCCACATGCCATGTGGCAAAAAAAAAAAAAAAAAAAAAGAAAAAAAATCACTAATAATAAGGAAAACACACAAAAATGTTTTGAAAGATAATTCATAATTTGTTTTGGGTTTTTTCACAAGACTCCCTAAATCCTAAATCAGGGCTCCCTCTGCTTTTTCTTCTTCACCCTTTGGCCTGATGAATGGTAGACAAAACCTCATAGTATCTCTAACATCCCTGTGCCTTAGCGCTGTCTATTAGCCTTTGTTTGGCAACCTTCAACACCAACATTCTCCAAATAGCCACAGCTCTTCTGTTTTGCTCTATTCTACCACTTACCTGTAGCTCAGAACAGAAACTAACATAGAATATTCAATTAATGAGAAACTCTCTCAATATCAAGTGCATTCCATTCTCATCCATGGTGAATTCTGATCTCAGGAATTACACCAATACTTATCTGTCTTGTCTCTGTCTTCAGACCTCTTTCTCCCTTTAATGACCATTTCTCTCAACTTGTAAATATGTTTAGGTCTACTTCTTCTTCATCTTATAATTATTTGTTTACCCTATATTATATTGCAAAATCTCTGCAAATCTCAATCTATCATGGATTTCACTCAAAAGCAGAATACAATGTTCCTGTAAATTAAAAATACCATCCCAGTGTTTAAATTGTAAAAATAAAATATAACAATTGAAAATCAAAAGAACTATTAATAGCTTCAATGGAAGAGGGAGTTAATAATATTTGTAATCTTTCCCAAGCTTTCTTTATCTACATTGTTGATGAATAACTTCACACATTCGTCTGGTTTGACCTTTATTATATTTCTTTGCTTACTCATTATATATAATAAATTATAATATTCTAACTTATAATTATCATTCATATGGGATGGCAGGAAGAGTTTGACAGTTTTGTCAGGCAATTTAAGATATTTGGATTGAATATGGAGCCAGACACTATGAAAAGACTTTTCATTTGTCAAATAAACCTTACTCTATGTTGCTTCTTATAAATGAATTTGTTAGAGTAACAACACTGAAATTCCCCAAAAGGCATGTGAGGAAGGATAACTTTACAACACAAAACACTTACTTTTACTGACTATAAAGTCAAGGCATTTACATACAAGTGAGGTAGCTAAATTAAATTCATATGATCCTCTATAATGAGTTAAACATCGTATTTCAATAAAATTTTCGGCAAAAACTTATAATAAATTGAAATGTCCATGCTAAATATTTAAATAAGCAGAAATTTGAAAAGCCACACTAAAACTATAAACATTTTACAGTTCAATGTAAGAATGTCAAAGGAGTTCTTCTTGTAAATAAACGAACTAAATTTGTTTTGATTATGTAATTATGTCATTAATATAACAATGGTAACCCTAATCTGGGTTATATTAACATTTTAGTTTCTACATATATTAATTTGTAAATTTTCTTCAGCTTTCTACTTTATGTTTTCCTTAAAATATAAATGTGTACTCAAAATACTTGTGATTTCATATGCTCAAAGGTGTCTTATTTGGAGATATTGAAACTTTCTCCCTATAGTTTCAACTATAATTTTAGAAAAGCTGAGTCAAATTACTTAATATTTTTAATCTATATTATTACACGCAGAATGTATTCAGTGCTCTAGGAGATGCATCACTGTTTTCAAATATAAAGACTGAATTTGTTTTGGTAGTGGTAATTTGATGCCTACTTTTGGTTAAATAAAACTGTAAAACACTTTTTAAATTTTATGGGTAGAGTTATTACATTTGCCAATGACATTTTATCTATTTGTTTTCCAAATCATAATAACATCTCAAGGGTTAAGGGAGTGCTAAATTCTTATCTATAATAGTTCGGCTTTCCCAAGAAACACTAAAATGTCATTCTTAATATTATATAATATATCCTGACATTTTTTCTTGAGGTATATTCACAGGACACATATCACCAAACTATTTTATTTTAGTCATCTGATTTGATTTAGTGATTAAATTTTCTCTTTAGTGACTTTATTGGTGTCATGAAACCTAATCATATGTAAATATATAGAATGATATACAGAACAAATATATAGAACTATATATATATATATATATATATATAGTGCAAAACAATATATAGAAAATAATAAGATACAACAATAATAAAATAAAAACAACAGCAGCAGCCAAAAGTCATGAAAGTAGCTTCCCTTTAACAACTACTTAGGTGTAGAAAAGTAATATTAAAATTATTTTTTATTAAATATCATGCAGCACTAAGTTGTGTACCCACAGATGGAGATTTAACCAAAGTCACAATTTTGAAATCTTGTCAACACTAAGTCAAACTCAGTCAGTATCTAATTAATAGTAACATTTTCACTTTAACAATTCACTCTAATAAAGCAGTGTGGGTTGCCTTGTATGTTCAATCTCTATTTGAATATAAATGACTTTCCTTGAAAGTACTCAGACGGATATCCATGAATATCAACCCAGACTCATCTTTTCTAGTCTCGTCTGCTCTAGGTGCGATAACCACTCATAGTGTAATTTACACACATGTGCCCAAGTGCATGCACAAACACAGGCACAGACACACACACAATAATACGTCCACTGCTACATTTATTACAGCAGATCATTGCTTACATCCTTGCTCGTATAATATTGAATGCTTACTTTTCCACAGTATATGTCTTTGGTATCATGGGACATTAATTAATATAGTCTGAGGAAGAAATTTTGTCTCTGGCAACTTTTTCTTCATATAGATTTTAACATTTAACATCTCAAAAGTAATTAAACTTATCTGGTTTTGCTACTAAGACTACCATATTTAATAAAGTTTCTATAGTTTTCATTATTTTTTCCTCTTCTGGAGGTAAAACTATCAGTTTTGTACTCAAAAAAATTACCTTTGATTGTCCTAATAGATAAAATGGCATACATACAGGTTTAAAACATTAAAAACTTATGAATAATAGAAAATGTGCAAGATTGCTAAACTGAAAACTATAAAAATGTCAAAAGAAATTAAAGAGGTTCTTAAATAAATGTATGTATATGTATATATATTCCTTAAGGATGGATTGGAAGAGTTAATATTACAGTCTTTGGGAAAACATAAATTCTTACCTAATCTATAGACTTAAGTGTAATCAAAATCAAAATCTATAACAGACTTTTGGGGGTGGAAATTTGTGAGTAATTTATTCAGTTTATTGTAAAACTAATATATAAATGCAAAGTAATAGAAGTCAAAATTAAGATATATGTGTATTCATATCTCTTAAAAAAGAAGAAAGTTGGAGGAAGTACACTACTATTATATGGTTTTGAAGCCTACTATAAAGCTACAGTAATTCAGAACACTGCAGACTGCTACAATAAATAAATAAGGAATAAAACAGAATATAGAGTCCAGAAGTAGACTTACACATATGGCATGAATTAATTTTCCACAGAAGCACCAAGACAATTTAATAGGGAACGGAAAGTATTTTCAGCAGATAGTGTGGAAATTACTAAATAAATACGGGAAAAGGGAACTTCAACATTTATATCAAATGCAAAAATTAACCCAACATATTAAAGAAACATAAGGTAATATATTCATAGCATTGGAGTAAGCAAAGTCTTCTAGACAAGAAGAAAAAAGCACCATCCATAAGAGAAAAAAGGTTATTTAGGCTTCATCAAAATTAAAATTTTATGCAACTTTGTAGGCATCATTTGAAAAATGAATATTGTTCAATAGCATTTGTTGTCTGGGAAATTATTTGTCAAATTAAATTTGCAATAACCTAAATGGCTAATAGTATAAATCATTGGGAAAGCAAATGTTGGTGGGAATGCAGAACTACTTGAACTTTTATTGCTTGCCAAAGGGCTGTGAAATTATACAACACCTTGGAAAACTATTAGACTGTTTTATAAAATTAAATACACATGTATCTTTTTACCCAGTCACATTCCTAAATACCTACATAGAAGATATGAAAATTATTTTCAAAAAATATATAACAAGAATACTTATATCAGTTTTATAACAGACCAAAAACCAAACACCCCAACTGGATAACTGACAAGCAATTTTGTCCCTCAACAGCATAACTGACAAAAAAATTTGGTCTGTACAATCAATAGCATACTACTCAACAAAATACAAAAAAAATCACTACTGAACTTCACAACAATGGAGATGAATCTCAAAAATACTATATTGAGTTTGCAAAAAAGCCAGAAACAATATGGTTATTTCGTTTCTATGGTTATTTCTATTTCTATGGTTGTTCTGTTTTTATGAAGATCAAATCAAGTGAAACAAACTTATGGTTGTATAAAGCAGAGTACTGGTTTCTTACTAGAGACAAAGAATGTCAGGAAGGGTCAGAAGGAAATTCTCTGGGATGATGAAGATATTTGATATGTCTATTGGGGTACTGGTTACATAGGTGCATATAAACATCAAAACTAAACAAATAGTACACCTAAGACGTGTTCATTTCACTGTATGTATATTTGACCCCAATTTAAAAATGTACAATGCAGTGAGAATTAGGTGCAAAGTAATCACCAATCTAACAAAATTAATAAAGTCCAGATTTTTAAAATACTCTTTAATTTTGGTTGCTTGTATTAATCCTCACTATAGCAGATGTTTTTAGTATAATTAAAATCTCCTTTTATCATCTTATTAGATTCATTTTTACTATTACTAGAAAAAGAACCAGATAGTAGCTTAATAATTATTTTAAAATAAATGGTAAATAAATGGATATTATATGTCCATTGCAATATGTATAATTTTGATACTGCTTTCAATGAATCTTCTTTATTCCAGATAAAATGTGTCTATTAAAAATACAACAGTAGGGCCTCCCTGGTGGCGCAGTGGTTGAGAGTCCGCCTGCCGATGCAGGGGATACGGGTTCATGCCCCGGTCCGGGAGGATCCCATATGCCGCGGAGCGGCTGGGCCCGTGAGCCATGGCCGCTGAGCCTGCGCATCCGGAGCCTGTGCTCCGCAACGGGAGAGGCCACAACAGTGAGAGGCCCGCATACCACAAAAAAAAAAAAAAAAAAAAAATACAACAGTAAAATAATGACATCAAAAACTGTAAAGTTTTTGATTGTTGTTAACTTATTAATGTAAAATTTATGAAAATACTTTTGTCAAAATGAACTGCACCCACTTAACTAAACATTAGCTAAATTTAGACTAGGATAGCAGTGTATGAAATCCTTGTGTCATATGAGCAGCCAATGAGAGTTAAATATTAAGATCACAGTGAGATACCTGCAAAGTTATAAAAATAATGTTACAAATTTGGAAATCACAGAGCAGTAAAATTTTTAATCATTGTTTTTCTTCTGAACCTGACAAAGCTCCTTATTTGTTTTGATTGAATGCTCTAAGTCATCAAAGGCCCACAAGCCATTTTCTAAATGAAAAACTAACCTAGTCCAATATATGATTTCTATGATCACAGTTTCATCCATTGTGTTCAAAGGAATATTTTTCATGACTGGTATTCACTATATATTTCAGGTATTTCTCTGTAAATTTCATTATGACACCAGCCTCTTTCAGTTATCCCATAAAATGGCTCTACTATGTACCAAACTTAAAAGACAGTTTCTACACCCTCATTTAAATGGATCACTTTCCTGTATTAATCCCAGTAGATCTATATTTCCTCTTGAAAATCCAGTCTCTAGGACTGTGTGATGCCTTACTCTTTGAATATCTCTAACCATTCCTTTAGCCTCTCCTTATGGAAATAATACCTTTATGGACAACTTAACGTTGTCTTATATGCTTCTTTTCTATGTTCTTCAAATATTCTTACACTGCAGTAACATGTTGTATTATAGTGTTTGCATTTTCCTCTATCCCTCACTTGATTGTCAGCTCCTTGAGGGAATACAACTTGTCTTATTCATCTCTACTACTTGTTACATGGTCAGTAAAATTATTTAATGAATGAATGGTGAAGATATTAGAAAAAAATCCCAGTAATAATATACATCAGTTTATATGATTTTTAACAGAAGGCAATAGGTACATGATGAAGAATGATTTGTGATCTGGAAAAGTTTTCTTTTAGAGATCACAGTTTTTTTTTTTAACTCTCTTCATAAATAATGAAACTGAGCATTGAGTTTCAGTGGGAGACTAGATATCAAAGGACCCCTCAGTGCTTTTATTCTGTTTTTTCAGAGGAGACTAGAAATGAGAAAGACGATAATAAAGAGGGATCAAAGCAATTAGAAGGAAGAGTTTGTAAAATAATCCAGATAAATAAAAGTACTTATAGAGTCTAAAACAATTTTTTGGCCCTATGTAATGGTTAATTTTATTTGTCAACTTGGCCAGGCAATAGAACTCAGATATTTGGACAAGCATCTCTGGACATTGTTGTGAAGCTATTTTATTTGATGATATTAACATTTGAATCAATAGATTTTGAGTAATGCAGATCATCGACCTTAATGTGGGCATGTCTCATCTATTCAGTTGAAACCCTAAAGAAAAAGAATAAACTCTTCCAAAGAAGAGGGAATTCTGCCAGCAGACTGCTTTCAGACTTGAGCTGTACCATCAGCTCTTTCTTGAATCTCCAGTTTGTTGACTTACCTTGAACATTTTGGATTTGCCAGTCTCCACAATTACATGAGTCAATCCCTTGTAATAAATTTCTGTAGATAGATAGATGATAGATAGATAGATAGATGATAGATAAATAGATTGACAGATAGATAGATGATCGTTGATGGATGGATAGATAGATTATAGATAGATAGATGATAGATAAATGATAGCTAGATGATAAATAGATAGATGACAGAGAGATAGATGGATAGATAGATGGATAGATGGATTGATAGCTAGCTAACTAGATAGATGATAGATACATAGATAGATAGATAATGATAGATGGATAGATAGATAGATAAATGATAGGTAGATAGGTAGATGACAGATAGAGAGATAGATGGATAGATAGATAGATGATAGATGGATAGATAGATGGATAGATAGATGATAGAAAGATGGATAGATGATGGATGAATAGATAGTTAGATGGACAGATAGATAGGTAGGTGATAGATAGATAAGAGCTAGAGATGAGAGAGAAGGAGGGCAGAGAGGGACACTTACCCTGTTAGTTCTGGTTCACTGGAGAACTCTGACTCCAACATCTTGTTTGTAAGTTTATATTTAAGCATAACTATTTGAAAGACATTAGTTCTTTCTTAAGACATGAAACTAGATTTATAAATTAATTTTAGTTATAAGATAAGAAGTCAAAATACAAGGTGACGGCTATGTGTAATAGTTTCTGATGTTTTTCTAATGTTGTGAATATTATATATAAACATAATTCTATAGGAAGTGCAGCACATGTGACAGAGAATTATTTATTTCACTGAAAATAATAAAAATTTGGGAAGACAAAAAGCATTTTGATTAACAGTAATAAAAAGACAGAGAAGTTTGCCTGAACCTTTTGCAAAATAATATTTCAAAATTAATTTAACTGTCTGTTTGATTAAAGTCAGCATCTGGTCCAAATATTAATATCACCATATTACTGTCATTTTATTTATAGTGCTTTGTAGGGTTGTAAAATAGCACTTTGTTTTAAATATCCTTCTCTATTTCTTAGTCATTTGGTTAGGGGGATGGACTGTTTTGAAATTTCAAATTAATTTTCATTCAATTCCTGGCTTACACAAATTAGAAGAAAACAGTATAAAACAATAAAAACTTATGTGACATAAGCAAAATTAATAGTAAATGTATACCAATTGACAATTGTTTTTGTGTATCATGTTTTTGAAACCTAATTCATGGTTCATACAGCTTGATTAGAAAATAGGCAAAGAAAATATTTCAATATATAAAAACTAAGACAATAAACATGAAGATGTCTCTGTGTGAAAGAGATTTGGTATACTACCAAATGCTGTTGTTTGTTGTTGTTTAATATTGTTTGCTATCAAAAGCTAACTTAAAAAAAAACAGCTTTGAGGTGCAGATGTAGAGAATGGACTTGAGGACACAAGGAGGGGGAAGGGTAAGCTGGGACAAAGTGAGAGAGTGACATTGATATATAAACATTACCAAATGTAAAATAGAAAGCTAGTGGGAAGCAGCCACATAGCACAGGGAGATCAGCTCAGTGCTTTGTGACCACCTAGAGGGGTGGGATAGGGAGGGTGGGAGGGAGAGGCAGGAGGGAGTGGATATGAGGATATATGTATATGCATAGCTGATTAACTTTGTTATAGAGCAACAACTAACACAACAAGGTAAAGCAATTATACTCCCATAAATATGTTAAAAAACGCAAAAAATAGGAAGTGTAATTTTTCCATACTTGTAATTTTTATATAAAGTAACAACTTAAATTTATTTTTTATAAATTAATATAATCTCTGATTTTTTAAAAAAATAAATTTTATGTAAATGGATGAAAAACATTATTTCTGTATAACTCTATATACTTTGGATGTTACTTTTTTTCTAACATCCTCTTTTGGAAACAAACAAACAAACAAAAACAATTGTTTCCCTTTCTTTAAAACTATTTTTTTTTAGTGTTTATTTATTTATTTATTTGGCTGCTCTGTGTCTTAAGTGGCAGCATGTGGGCATGTGGGATCCAGTTCCCTGACTAGGGATCAAACCTGTGCCCCCTTCATTGGGAGCATGGAGTCTTAACCGCTGGACCACCAGGGAAGTCCCTGTTTCCTTATGTTTTATTACACAAATATTGGACAGCATGGAAAAACAGCTTAAAATGAAGTTACTTAAGCAGATAGAAGGAATAAAACAAATGGCTGAATCTCTGTAAGAACAGAGAGCTTTGTGGTTTTACATAGACTTATTCTCATCTCCATTTCCCCAGCTCTTTTTCCAGAGAAAAATAAACAGATACAAAAGAATACTTGGGACACAATAGCTGAAAACTTTCCAAATCTTATGAAAAACATTAATCTACAAATCTGAGGATCTCAAAGAACTTTGTTATTCAGTGTAGTAAGATAAATTCAAAGTTACCCCTTGAAAGACATACATTAAGTCAAAGTTAAAGAATATAAAATAATATAGTAGGGAAATAGTAAACAAAAGAGAGCTTGAGTCTCTATAATTGTACCAGATAAGATAAACTTTAAGACAAAATTGTTATTAGAGACAAGATAGACATTTTGTAATGATAAAAGTGTAAATCCATCAGGAAGGCATTCAGTTATATACACCTAAATACAGAAATGTTGAATACTTGAAGCAAAATTGACACAGTTGAAGGGAGAAATGGACAAGTTGACAATAATAGTTGCAGATTTAAATACTCCATTGTCAAAATGTACAGAACAACTAGAGAGAAGACCAGCATGGAAACATAAGGCATGAACAACAGTATAAACCAATGATACTTAACAGACATCTGTAAAATGTTTCATTGCTATCCAGTAACTGCAGAATATATTTTTTTCTCTGGTATAAATGGAACATTTTCCAAAGGAGACTATATGTTAATTCGTAAAAAAAGAAAAGTCACAGTACATTTAAAGTATTGAAGTCAAACAAGTTGTTTCTCTGACCACAATGGAATGAAATTAAAAATATAGAAGGGAAGGATATTTATGAAAATTAGACAAAACACTCTTCACTAACCAACAGGTCAAAGAAAAACTACAGTAGAAAATAGAGAATACTTTGAGATGAATGAAAATGTACACACAACAAACCAATTTATGAGATGTGGCAAAAGGAGTGCTCAGAGGGAAAGTTATATTAAAAATATAAATTTATATTAGTATAGAGCATATATACAACTCACAAAACTAATAAAGAGACTAAGCCAGGAGGTAGGATCCAAGATTCAATATACACAAAATCAACTGCATTTCTATATGCTAGCAATTAAAAATCTGAAAATAAAATTAAGAAAACAAATCCATTAAAACAGCATCAAAAAATAAAATAGGGCTTCCCTGATGGTGCAGTGGTTGAGAGTCCACCTGCCGATGCAGGGGACATGGGTTCGTGCCCCAGTCCTGGAAGATCCCACATGCTGTGGAGTGTCTTAGCCCATGAGCCATGGCCACCGAGCCTGCATGTCCAGAGCCTGTGCTCCACAATGGGAGAGGCCACAGCAGTGAGAGGCCCACGTACCACTAAATAAATAAATAAATAAATAAAATAAAATAAAATAGTTTGTGCACTGAAAGCTACAAAACATTGTAGAAGCCCCAAATAAATGGAAAACTATTTCTAGGAAGACATAACTTTGTTAAGATCACATTGGCAACACTTTTCAATATGATCTTCAGATTCAATGCAATACCTATCAAAATCCCACCTTGCTGAATTTGACAAACTGATCCTAAAAGACATATAAATGCAAGGAATTCAGAACACCCAAAACTATTACAGAGGAGAATAAATTTGGAGAAGTCATATTTGCTGATTTTAAAACAAACCACAAAGCTACAATAATCAAGATAGTATGGTCATGACACAAGGATAGCCATAGAAATCAAGAGAATATAGTTGATAGTTTAGAACTAAAACTTCATTTTATTATTAATTAATTTTTGATAAAAAGCAAAGAAAATTTAATGAGGAAAGGATAGTCTTTTCAGCAAATGGTGAGGCAAGATATCCAATGCAAAGAAACAAAATAGAAAACAAAAACATCAAACAAAAAAGCAGTCTATTTAGAAAAAAACAGCTCAAAAATGAGCCATAAACTTACTGTAAGAGCAAAAAGTATAAAACTCTTAGAAGAAAACTAAGAAGTAGATCTTCATGATCTTGTGTTACTCGGTGGCTTTGTATATAGAGGCAGCAAAAGAACAACTAACAAAAGAAAAACAGATAAATTGGACTGCATAAAAATTAGAAACTTGTGATTCATTGTACATCATGAGGAAGTGAAATAACCTACAGTATGAGAGGAAATGTTTGTAAGCCATATATCTTAGAAGTGAACTGCATCCAACATATGTAAAGGTCCCTTGCAACCTAACAAAAAGTGACAGTTCAATTTATAATTTTAATAAATTGAATTTGAGTAGACATTTTTCTGAATAAGGTATACAAACATCCAAGAGGGACATAAAATGATACTCAGCTTCATTAGTCATTTGGGAAATGGAAGTCAAAAGCACATTGAGAAATACTTTACACTCACTAGGTTGGCAAAAATAAAAATAAACATAAATATATATAAAAGCAAAAACAGAAACACAACAAAAACAGCAAAAAACACAGAAACAACAAAACAAGCAAACAAAAATCAGATACTGTTAGAGAGGATGTGGAGAAATTGGCATCTTCATTTATTACTGGTGGGATTGTAAACTGGTACAAATGCTTTGGAAAACAATTTGGAAGTTCCTCAAAATATTAAATGAGTTACCATATGCTATAGTCTGAATATTTGTGTTCCTGCCAGATTCATAAGTTAAAAACCTAATGACCAAGGAGTTGAGGCCTTTGAGAAATGATTAGATCATGAGGGCAGAGCCTTCCTCAGCATATCAGTACCTTTTAAAAAGAGGTTCCAGAGAGGTTCCTAAACCCTTTCCATTATGTGAGACCCAAGATGAGTCAGCAACCTGCAACACAGAAGACGGCCCTTGTCAGAATTTGGTCATGCTGGCACCATGATCTTTGAATTATCAGACTCCAGAACCATGAGAAATAAATGTATGTTGTTTTTAAGCTACTCAGACTGTGATATTTTGTTATAGCAGCCCAAAAGGACTAAGATACCATATGACCAATCAATTCTACTTTTATGTATATAAACCTGAGAAATTAAAATGTATTTCCTCACAAAAACTTGTACATTAATTTTCATAGCATTATTAATGATAACAAAAACATAGAACAATCCAAGTGCCTACAGTATGAGTGAAACATGAACACATTATGCTAAATGAAAGAAATATTTCACAAAAATCTACATATATGTTCTACAAATTCATTTTATGAAATGTCTAGAAAAGGAAAACTCATAGGGTCAGTAGTTACATTGGGTTAGAAGGAAAATTGGGGGATGCCTTCTAATGGTTGCAAAGTTTCTTTAGGGGATGATGAAATGTTCTAAAATTACATAGCGGTGATAATCACCCAATTTGAAGAGTACACTGAAAAACACTGAATTTTAGACTTTAAAAAGGTGAATTTTATGATGTGTGAATTGCATCTCAATAAACCTGTTATTTTTTTAAGTGAAAATAAAAGAGAGAAGGACATTTCTCTGGACTATGAAAATAATTCAATAATATCTGTGAAGTTTGTTTCATATTGAATTAAGGATGTCTTCTGTATGTGGTACACTGTTTCCAACTGAGTTTTACCAAGGCGAGGTTTTACAAAGTGATTAGAAACCTGGATTATAAAAGCCAATGTTTCTCTTTTCCTACCTTTCTACCTCAAGTGACATCTCTTCCAGTGATGGCAGGTCACTAACTTTCAGTGATGGAAGGATGTACTATAATTAACCTGCCACCAGGGAGCTGCCTGTTTTTTTATTTTTTTTTTCTTTTCTTGTTTTTTTCTGAACAATGGTGCCATGTTGAGTGTTTAGGTTACTGTTGGCTTCTGCCCTTGGCAGGCTGGGTATTGAGAAGGTGGATAATCAGATCATCCTACAATATATTGATACATCATGATACAGAAGAAGCTGGCTTAACAGAATTTGATTGGCTAACTGAATCAGTTACAGTGCCAAATGGTAAACAATATCCAATGAGGTTTGTGAGTTGTCCTTCTACTTTTTTGAATCAGTTACAAGTCTAAGGTACTGTTTCTATCATAAGCCAGGATATACATATCAGAAAATCAAAGATGTATGTGAATATTATCTCTCTTACTACTACACCAAATAATTCACTTGGAGAATTTTGGCTTCTTGTCTCTGCAACCTTGTTCTGATGTTCCATATTTCTTTGTTTCCAAACAAGAATCCCTCTGGGGATTAATAGTGATTTTTTTTTCTTATTAAATTGAGAACTGATACTGTTTCTAGGGCACTTTAGGCTTCTCAAGTCACTATACTCTACTGGTCAGGAAATATATACTATTTACCAAGAAAAAAATTTAGTTGCTGCTCCAAAATGCTTGCAAAGAAATTAATGTCTGGAACTCAGACAATCTGGGAATACCACTCTCTAAGTGAATTTTCTGTAATAAAGGTGGCTGGAACACTAGAACTATATAATAAATGCAGAATCATTAATAACTCAGATACCTTAAGAATAACATTTTACTACCAGATTAAAAAATGGAACAAGAGAGTGAACTGAGATACTAACGAAAAACAGAGTTAAAATAATGTTAGGGGAGTGAAAAAAGGAAATGATAAACATCAAGTGCAACTCTGTATTCAGTTTCAAATGTTAGTACTGTGACAACTATTCACACACAGAGAAAAAGGAAAATGTATGCAGAGTAGTAATGGAGATGGACTGTTCCATTTCTGGACTTGTTTGCCCTATGATAGTTTCTTGCCATTCCTCTGCTCTTTATTGCAGAGGGGCTGACTGCAGTAGGAATATTTCCCAGGTACCCTTGTCAGTTGGCTTCCAACTAGATTTTACTATAGGAAGAACTAATAGAAGATTGCAAGGCAATATGTGCCCCTCTATATGTAGGGCAGCAACTCTGGCAGTGGCTGAAGCTTCCACATGCCACCTGCTTTCATCAGACTCCCTAGTCTTACAGGTTCATCTTAGGAAATGCAGCCTTTGGGATCCAATTATAACAGCTCTTTCCTTTGACCTTCTCTCCTAGTGGTGGTAGGTGATTACATGTTGCTTATTTCTGAGTTGCCTTACTGTTTCTTGTCTAGATCATAAATGTTTCCAATACTTGTAAGAGCAAAATGCCTGTAGGAATCAGAGGGCTGCCACCTGCTAAGGAACAGGATGCGTCAACTGCACCTGCTTTTGGAAGTTCTCCCCAGGCAAAGGAGATTCCCAAAGTCCCATGTAGACTGGCACTAACAGGAGCCATGTGGGTGGGGTTCTGAGGAGAAGGAGGACCTTGGAAGCACTTGGAAAGGATCAAGGCCCGGCTCCATCAGAAGGAACTAAGGGCCCCATCCAGGTGGAGGATGGTAACTTCAACACAAGATTCCTGGAGCATTGCCCTGTTACCTTACCACCAGCCAATCAGAAGAAAGTCACATACCCTGCAGCCCTCACCCCAAATTTTGCCTTTAAAACTTCTCCACAATAAACTTCAGGGAGTTTAGTACTTTTGAGCACAAGCCACCATTCTGCTTGCTTGCCCTGCACTAAACAATTCTTTGCTCAAAAAAAAAAATCCCTTTAAGTATTAAGTGTGTTTCTCTTTCCTGATTAAATACTATCTGTATTGTACCCAATCATGTACTCAGTATAAATATTTTGAGCATGAACTATCTTCATTTATAAAACAATGTGTATTTTTACTGAGATATTATACACATCAGAAAATCCACACAAAGATAGATGGATTAAGATTGCCTTACAATAACGAAGTAAGATTTTCAGTTTACATGGTTTTCCAGGGAAGAATAGGTTGTGAATCAGGCAGGTCTTTAAGTGCAGTTTGGATATACAATGTCCATATCTCCAAGAATATTGTCTTCTGGAATCTAAGATCAATTTTCCAAAACTAAATTCTTAAGATTTGTCAAGCAAATAATTTATGATCTGGAACAGGACCCACATCCAACCAGTTGTTTGGTGATAACAGTCCCTCCACCCTTTTTTCATTTCTCTCATTCCTGTGAACCTCAATAAAGAGTATATAAACACACAATATAAACTGAGCTAGAAAGCACTTCTGTGGAGAGGTGTCGAAACACAAGCTGCAATATAAAACAAGTTTCTTCTGGGAAATCTTGGACCTGTGCTACATACTGGAAAGGCATAATCATTTAACAGTGTATGCTTGTTAATGACTTAAATTAATTAATTTGCACTAAGTAGAATACACGTGGTTTGTGTATTTAAATTTCTGTAGGTATTTGTATTGTATTAATTTGCAAAAGTGATTTTTAAAAATGCTTTTTTTCCAAATTCAGAAGTCACACTCTCCATTCAGAACACGAAAAATGCATTTGTTCTTTGGGATAACATAAAACTTTTCTTGATGCAATTCCTTATTCTCATGACTTGGGCCCCATAATGATGGAGGGCGTGACCTATATTTATATTAAGAAATCTTTTCAACTCAAATTCATGTCATAGCCCTTGATAATCAGAATCCATAAATAGATTTGTAAAGTGCCATTGCATCTCTCAAAATAACAAGTGACAAAGGGTTCTACACACAGCTAAATTACACAATGATTTTGATGATTGTTTTCACTTTAGCTAGTCTTTAAGATACATGAAATTGCTCAAGCTTTACACTTAGAGCTATAAAATAAAGTAAAATGAGGTAACTTTGCTTATCTTAGCTAACAATGCCATCACCTCCCATATTTTTATAGCAAGGAAAAAAAAGGTTACTGTATCCAAAAAATCTTTCTGTCATTTATTCTTGACATCTCTTTACAACTCCATATTCTTTGCTGTGTTTGTCACAAAACTTTCAAAATATCTTCCACTAAATATTTGACTTTCTAGCCAGGATATTCTATGTGTACTAAATTCCCTTCTCTCTTCATCAATATGGTTTCTGCCTATCTGCCTGTCTTTCTGTCTCTCTGTGTCTCCGTCTCTCTCTCTCTCTGTCTCTCTGCCTCTCTCTCTCTCTCTCTCTCTCTCTCTCTCTCTCTCTCTCTCTCTCTCTATATATATATATATATATATATATATATATATATATATATATATATACTTAACAAACTTCACTATTACAAAGATATACCAAAGTGTCTTAAAATGTTTTTAAATATCATTTACTTGAGCAAGGCTTACATATAAAAATCTGTGACAGTAAGTATGTAATCAGTAACACATAATTCCTTCGAAATCTGGGCCATGCAATATGTTCTGATATTTGATAATACGATTTAGAATGGAAATTTAATGGAAAACTTACTAACCTTATTCATTATAAATTACAACCTGATATTCTACAGGATACATTCCAACTGATTCTATTAATCTTCTGACTAGAGTATTATCAAGTCAGAACCTAATGTCTCTACTTTCAGGATTCAGCAGAGGAGAAAAAGCCTGGCTATGAGGTTTGAAAGCTTTTGCCATGGTCAGTATCCTAAGAACTGGGTTGGACATTATGCTTCTTTCATATCATGGACTCTGTCATCTGAACTGTGCTTCCCTGTAACTCCTGTTGTTTTCCAAACATTCTGATACAAGGGAATAGGAAAATACATCAGATAAAATGAGATACATTGTCAACTCAAATATAAAAACTTAAAGTTAGAGCAACAGGATAAATTATTAACAATTTAAAGCAGATTTTTTTCTCTTAAATATAAAAAGTAATTACAAAACAATTATGAGGAAACTGAAAATTTGTATCTTTAAGCTTATAACGATCCATAATTTTCTCTTCTAAATCAATGAAGTGTCACTCGTGTAAAGCATTTATATATTCATTGGTAATTTATGACTAAACTATAAAAAAATAATTGTTTTTTTAAGAAAGTTACTTTAACATAAATCATTATCAACTTAGCATTACTTAAGAGTCACTAAAATAAATATTTCATTATTATGCCAAAATAAAATGATGATGCAATTAGGAAGATATTCTTCATATTTTCAAAGAAAATTAAAAAAACACTTTGTTTGAAGGTGATCTGAAAGAAAAATGTACTCAGGATAAACTTGTTTTTATACTATGGAAAATACTGCATCTAATTCTCTAGTTTTACATCAAGTTTCCAAAAATGAAAAAGACAAGGTAATTTTTAAAGCTGTAAAGGCTTAGAAATTAACACATTGTGTGTATATTAAATTTTGATAAATTCGGCATTCATCACAATTAGGTATTATTTACAAAAAAATACCTCATTTTGGGAGAATTGAAATCTTCAGAAGTTAATAAGTACAAGTGGTGAAATTTAAAAAAAAACATTAGAATATATGTAGGCAATTAATTAGTTAATTAAAAATATATAATGGCTTTGTACTATGTACTAGACACTATGGAAGACAGTGGCTATGTAGCAGTGACTACACAGTAGAATACCTGCTTTAAGCTCACTTTCTTGTGTAGGGAACAATAAACAGTAAAACAATGAAAATATAAATATGTAATATGTCATGTAGTTACATGTGCTATGATAAAAAAGACTGAGAGTAATAGAGGATCCTAGAGAGAGTTGGGAAGGGGGTTGCTATACTCTTTTAAAAGGTAGCACAAGCAGGAAGCTGAGGTAAATGAAGAAACAAGTTACGTGGAAATCCAAGATAAGAATGTCAGTCAGAGAAGGTAGCAAATCCCTAAGTCCTGAGACTGGAGAATACTTGGAGATTGCAAGAAACACAAAGAAGCCAGTATCAGACTTTCAGAAAATTGGAGAAGAAAGATGTTCATCATTTGGATTAGTCACCATGATCCTGCCTTAATGTCAATGAACAAGGTGGTTGCTAACATACTGAGTTTGTATTGCATTTATATATATATATATATATTTACATAGTTTACTATATATATATATATATATATATATATATATATATATATATATATATATATATATATATGTTCATTGGGAGCAGCAGCTATCATATCAAATTTCTATCCATTGATCCTGAAATATTGAAGCTTTATTTTTGAGTTTCTTATTTTGTTTGAAAGATGATTTTTTTAAGTTTAGTAAAATTTTAATAAATAAATCTAATCTGAGAAAATATGATTTAAAAACTAATTTTAAAAAGATAAAATGAAAAGAAAGCATACGTATATAACTTAATGAGAGCAAATATATGAATACAGACTCAACAGCATGTCATTGATAGATTTTAGCATAAATGTTTAATATATATGTAGAAATGTGCATATTATAAAATAAATTATCCTCAATCATAAACAAATCTGGTTAATTCACTAGGAAAATTTTATTTCATAATAAATACAAAAAAATCAACCTGTAAGTACAAAAGAATTTCAATAATTTTTCTTGCTATTTTAATTAATCTGTAACAGGACTAAACTTTGGATTTCTAATGCACATTTGAAATGAACAGCATATTTCACAGATCAATGTTTGCTTTCTTTGAGCTATTCTTTCAGATATTCCATCTGGAAGGAATTAATTTAAAACATTATTTGTTTACATGTCCACACACATACAAACACAATTATACATGCAATCTTCATCATGCTGGAAGCTGTATGGATAATAGCAATAACATAAGCTTTGTCCCTAGGCCTATGTTTAAATCCTATCTACAGCAGTGAAATATATACAAGTTTTGGAAATTTGTTTATTTTGGACCTTTTTAAAATAAAAGTATTAAATATGCATGATAATATCTGTTGTGCAAAGTTGCTGCACATGTGAAATATTAAGCATCTCTCAGGTACATAATACCCTTTCAATTAAGATTAATTATAAATATATTAATAGTGTGCTTTTTATGCTGTAGGAAACGTCCCTTACACATATGGCTTCAAAGTACACAAATGGAAATCACGTAATCAAAACCCTTAGAGCAACCCCATCCTTGGTGAATATCATGAAAATAATTTCTGTTATGTTCTTGCCAGATACATAGAATAAAACTTAGAGAATTTCTTTGTTTCTTTATTACCCGTTATTAAGAGGTACACAATGTAGCATTTTCTTTAATTCAATGCTTGACTGGATTCTCCAAGTGCTGTGGTGTCAGAAATTGTTCAATAAATGATAAATGAACAAATGAATTCAAACAGCAATAAACAGATCTTGGTAACTCTACCTGAAATATATGTCAAATATCCCTGAAGCAATATTAAATGCTTAACTTGCGCAGTATACATCACTGTCAACTAAAAATTAAAATAATTAATTGTCTTTCTTTTTCATTCTCCTTCGTGGGAAGTAACTAGCAATATAAAGAATGCATTAAACTTACAGCACTATACTTATTGGGGTTATGAATCATTTCATATGATTGGTTTTACATACACCCCAGTCAATAAAAACAAAACTATGATTGTGTTTTTGAAACAAAAATATAAAGTATTCTTCTGAGTTATTGCCAAGTTGTATACCATAACAAGTTATTAATAACTATTTGCATTTATAATAATTGGATTAATAACTATTAGGATAACATTTTTTCTAATACTATTTCTTATATATTATTGAAATTATTTTCATATTTAAAATATTTTAAATAATGACCAAATAAGCAGGAATTAAAAGATCACGTCTTAATTCAGAGGACTAACTAAGAGTTTACCAGTTGGTTTGCTTTTTAAAATGAATAGTAGATTTAAAAATTGTTTTTTCTAAGACTCCCTGACATTGTATTTTATTATTTTTCTCTCTTTACACACACATACACATACACACACATGCACACACACACTATTTTGGTCACTAAGCTCAGAACTACTGTTGAGAGGGAGTGTCCTGTGGGGTAAGCAGAGGTCCTAATAATGTCAAAGTTAGGATATATGTATGATTAAGATTTTAACATAGCTGATATAAAACTAAGTATATAGCATGTGCTTAGAAAGAAATTCACTGCTTAATTTCTATTCTATAGTGGTGGTTTGGTTGTCTGCTTAAAAATTATAGTGCTCGGGATCATTCAAAACATCAGGAACCATTTTTTATTACTCATTACTCCCTGATATATAATCAGTTCCAATAAATTATTTAAAGGCAAGTGATATATAAACTTTATTCACCTTTGTGTGTTCTTGTACTTAGAACTTTACCTTTTTTTAGTAGCAGATTCTCAACAAGCAATCATTGAATAAAGCACACATAATTCTGCTCCTAGAAAACTAGTCTAATTTTTGTAATTGTTTTTCATCTTGTACTTTCTATGCTTTTATATACAATTGTCTACCTCACTTCTGACTAAGAACAGGACTGACATATTTATCAAACTGGTGAGCATATCTGTAAAGGAGCATGTAATAAAAATTATTTATTTATATTTATTTTTGGCTGCATTGGGTCTTCATTGCTGCATGCGGGCTTTTGTCTAGTTGAGGCGAGTGGAGGCTACTCTTCGTTGTGGTGTGTGGGCTTCTAATTGCAGTGGCTTCTCTTGTTGCAGAGCATGGGCTCTAGGCTCACAGGCTACAGTAGTTGTGGCACGTGGGATCTAGAGCACAGGCTCAGTAGTTGTGGTGCATGGGTTTAGTTTCTCTGTGGCATGTGGGATCTTCCCGAACCAGGGATTGAACCCGTGTCCCCTGCATTGGTAGGCGGATTCTCCACCACTGCACCACCAGGGAAGCCCAAATTCTTTGTTTTTATAAAGTTAAACTTTCTCTCGATAAAGTGTATTTTTGTAATATACATTCCAATTATTAGCAAATGAAAAAACATTGTTATATTGTGTATACCATGTCCTTAGAAGAGAAAGGTAGATAAAGATTCGACAAAGAATAGGAGAAGGCAGTTTGGCCATCGAGGCAGATATTGGAGTGATGTGGCCATGAGTCAAGGAACAACAGTGGACACCAGAAGCTGGAAGGAGTAGAGAATAGAGTCTCCTCTAGAGCCTCCACTGGAAGTGTAGCCCTGCTTATAACTTTTTTTCATCCTAGTGAAATTGATTTTGGGCTTCTGGTCTCCAAAACAATGGGAGAATACACTTCTGTTGTTTTAACGAACCAAGTCTGTGGTAATTTGTTACATCTGCCACAGGAAACTAATACACACCCTTAACCCAGCTCATACATACTGCCCTACAGAAGGTCTTGTATAACAACCTGAATAAGGAGGACAATACCGGAGATGCTTGCATGGATATAATTACAAAGTTAAAATGGACAAGACCTGCATCGTAGCCACATTCAAGGGTGACTTTAAGACAGTGAAGAGAGAAAAACCTTCCTGCCTACAAATAGGACAGCTTGCCATCCACTTTGTTCAGAAAAAAAAATGGCCTGCAGAAAAAATTCATAGTGGTTCCGAGGCAATGCCAATGGTCTAATCATCTCATCAGTGTTCTAGAAAACAATGATCTGGAAGGTTGAAGACACAAAGGCCTGAGTAGAAGTGTGTCAGTGGACATAAAGAAATGTGTATGAAGAGTGGAGATTTTTTTTATCACGTGTTATTTCTGACCAGAAAGTTCCCATCATGAAAGGAGCACTGAACGATCAAACAGACTAAATGACTTTGTCTCTTAATCATCCACTTCTGAATTGATATAATGGACAGAGGAGTCATGGTGGCAGATGGAGGCTATGCATGAGTGCAATAGCATGGAGTCACTTACCAATAGGGTCTTTTTACTACTACCTCTGAATGGCCTCTGAAAGGAGACCAACACTGCATCTCCAGTATTAGAGTATTTCTTGAGGAGTTAAAAAAGCACTTGATGACAAGTCAACTTCCTAGGACCCTTCCTTCTTAGGTTGCCTTTCCCACCTGAAGAAGTAAAGTGTATGTGATGACGTGCTCTTCCTCCTAATCTCTATGCTTTTTTTTTTAATTATCTAGAAAATATTCTCTGATTTTTCTCATATGAAAGAGTGCATTCTCAGTACACAATATTCAATTTTGTTACTTCTACATGGCTTTCGATTCTGTCCTGTCTTATCTTCCATTTATTTTTTGAAGAATAAAGAAAATGAAAAATATGATTAGCTTTAGCTAATGCTCTAGCTAATTGGAGTTAAATTTCATCTATATTTAGCTCTCTTGTATCTCAATTTGGAATTATTTTTTCAGGGTCTGTTTTTTCATTTAATTTACTGAGTACAGGAAATTTCTTCTTCTGAAGTATAATACACTTCTTACATTTTTGTATGTTTATTTTGAGGATACTCTCTATGTGTAAAGTATCTGGCACTGCGAGTTTGTTTTTGTGATGAGAATGGTTCAATCCTGGCCTTCAATGTGCTGAAAAACATGGTGTGAAAAGTAAGAGACATGAGCTAAAGAGCAGAAACTTTAATACAATTTCGAAAAATATTTTCTATCACACATTAGCTTTATTTGCTAATCTTGGTGGATACATGGTGTCCCTCAGTTTTCACCTTTTACCTTTTAGTGTTGAGCAAGCAGTTTTCATAACTCATTGTTAGGTTAAGTATAAGTATAGGACTTTTAAAAAAATTTGCATGTCTTTACTCGTTACAACAGGCCAATAGCAGAAAACTCTTTAATTTAGGAAGGTAGGCTAAGAGGAAAAAATTAAAAAAAGATGCTCTCTTAACCATTTCTCCTCTGACATTCTGAATGTGAAATTTACTGGGCTGGTTTTTGTACCTTTTCTGTGGTCATGCCCAAACTACTGGATGTCTCATATTTTGCATGGGTTTTCAAAAATGTGCCATTTGTTATATAAAAATATCTGAGCCCTGTCATTTTATTCAATGTATTTCAGTAAGGCACAGAGTATGGATACAGCTCACATTTACCTTGAGAATTGTACTGTCTGTTGATTTTATCACTCTGTATTTATGTCTCTGTGTGTCTGGGTGTTCAGAACTATGTGTTAGAGACGTGATCATAAATAACAAACATGTACAAGTGACAATTTATCTCTGTTTCCTTTTAGTCAGCTACCACCAGAGTAACAATAGTGATCCACTCAGAAACAATCTAATACTCCTTTTTATTCATAAACTAGGAATCAGTTTATTTCTTAATAGCATGATTAAAAATTATTTATAATGGTCTAACCAATCTGTGGGCACATTTTAATCATATTATTAATAATTATTATATTTTATTCACTTTCCAGTACACTTCCTCAAACCAAACACAATCAACCACCCTTCTTACTGGCTCTGATATATAAGTAGAGACAGATACCACAGAGCTTTCTCTCAGACACTGCAACTATAACGATCTCCTTCTCACAAGGAACAGTGACTTTCTTTAGTTTTTCACCACAGTCTCTCACCATTCTCCACTGGAAATGTTCTGGAAACTTCTGACCACCCAACTATCGAGGTGTTCTGTGGTTCCCATACTTTTGAAATACATTCAGTTATACGGGTTGCAATACATTGCTGCTTTTCTTTTAGTGTTTTATTAATTTTCTACTTAAACAGCTTTCCAAAAAGGCCATTCTATATGATCTGAACATAATTCCATAAGCTAGACAGGTGACATATACTAATGGCAGGTGCCTTGATATACCAAGAATCACTCTCCCTTCTGACAACCAAGGTTAGGATAATGAAATGAACTCTTTGAATGTATGTTCAACTTCCTTTAAAGTAAGTTTTCTCCCAGAAAGAATATCAATCCTTTATGAAAGTATAATCTGTAAGCTCTCAATGTACCATTTCTCAGTTATGCCCATACATGTCTGAATCTGAAAGATTTATAGAGTTTGGCCTCAAGATAGGATACCCTTTATAATGCATTATGTGTATCAGATAGTACATGTTTGATTATGCTACTAGATGTTTCCCAAGTATGTAGTTTATATGTAAAATATGAATACTGTGACTTATTAAATTGCTTTATTTAAATTACAGTTTTTCAAATTAACATTAATAATATCCTTTAACATGCATCAACTATCCAAATCTTTTAGATGATTTGATTAGTTTTATCTTCAGTCTTCAACCTTGGAAGTACTTTCTAAGCACTTCCTTGAACCTACTTTTGAGGTTAAATCATTTTGTCATCAATATTTTAAGAAGACTAAATGGAAAGCTATGTTCATAAAGTCCAGACATTTTTGTCACTGATATAATAGGGCAATGAGACAATTTACCTCCTAAGAACCGGAAGATAGTTCTGTCTGTTCTGTGCCGGCTCATTTATCTCTGTTACATTGATGAATTCATTTTCATGATGATACTTGGTCTGAATAATGAAAAGCTGGAAAAGATAGTGTGATGGTCAAGATGGAATATTAAAAATTTTCTTCCTAATTATAGCTAACCGTTTTTTTGAGATTCACCATTGAGAGGATCAATCTTATTGTATGAACACAATTTTTTAGATGATATTTTTAAATTAAATTATGTCATTTGAATACTATAATCTCTTTTAAAGTTTTATTAAATCAGTGTGAACTCTAAGTATTATATCATGTTAAACACAAGTATACATAAAATATAAGAACGTGTTTTCAACTGTTCATTTGTTAATAATTTGAATATACATTATCAAAAAAATGTTTATTGAAAAAAAGATCACCTTTACAAATCAAATCAACTTTTTTACATGCTTATTTCCATGTATGGTGACTAATTCAAAAGATTCATTAGTCTTCATCTTAGTTAGAGATGAGGTAGATAATTTTTTCCTCAAGGTGATTTAAAACAGTGCCTCTCAAACATTAGCATGTCTATAAACACTTGAGGATCTTGAGGGAAACTGAGACTCTGCATTTTTAACAAGCCTTCTCAACATCCACCCAACTAGTCAAAATTTGATGCCAAGTTTTCTCCATGAGAAGTTCGTATACAGGAACTGATTCTGTTTTTTTGATTGGCAGTTAAAGTGTATATAATACTGAAAGAAAGACTGCTTTAAAACATGTGACAAATTACGATAATTTTTTCTTGTGATAACCCATGGAGAAATTTGGTTCCTTCTGTGGACTAGTTGGAAGTTAATTTTGGCTATGAATTTTAACAATAAAATAGTGTATTATTGATAATATTGATATATTATCAAGATGGCAGAGTAGGAAGACCCTGTGCTCAACTCCAACCACAATGGCACCAAAACTACAACTACATATGGAATAAATCTCTGAGAAATACCTGAAGACTAGCAGGTCTCTTGTACAACTAAGAATATAGCTCTTCTACAATCAAGGATATAAAGAAGAAGAAGAAGAAAAAAAGGCAAGATAGGTTGGAGAGAAAGAGAAGCAACCTAATATGGACCCAATGCCTGGCAGGAAACCCAAAAGAGGAAGAAACTATCAAAAACTCCAAGGTCTTCCTTAAGAAGCAAGGGATTCAAGCTCCGCGTTGGGCACCTGAGTCCTGGAGATCAGCAGCAGGCAGATGAGCCCCCTTAATCAATTTTGGAAAAAAGCAGGACTTGTGACTGGGAGATCTGGATGTCTGTAGAAAATCAAGACTCCACTCAAAGGGCACATACACGAACTTACTCACTACAAGTTCCAGCACAAAAGTCACAGATTGAAAAGCTTCTTTCATTCTAACCAACTTCCCAGGACAATTCCACCATGTCTCCCAGCCCTCAGCTTGCTACAGCTCCAACATCCCCACCAAGGTGCTGGCCTGAATCTCACCCTGGGAAAAGCCACTGCCAATGCCAGGCTTCTCTTGTGCCTCTCCAGCTCCAGCCTTCCCCCACAGAAGCATCAGCTTTCAATGAATGCACACAGGGAGAATCCCCAGCCCATCCTCACATCAACTCCACTCCTCCCACCAAAGCCACCAGGCACATGCAGTCTGTATAGGGATGCTCCTACACAAAAACACTCCTTTGAAAAAAATAAGGTTATTCATTCACCTAATTCAAGGGACAAACTCAGAAAATCAAACAAAATTAGAAGACAGAGGAATATGTTCAGTATGAAAGAACAAGATAAAACTGCAGGGGAAAATTAACATACTAAAGAAACAGAGAAAAATTATTTACCTGATGAAGAGTTTGAAGCAATAGTTGATCATTTAAAGTTATAAAAATGTTTGTTAAACAAGGGAGAAAAATAGAGGAACACAGTGAGAACTTCAGCAAAGAGTTGGAAAATGTGAAAAAAGAACCAATCAGAATTTAAGAATACAATGACCAAAATGAAAAATACACTAAAGGGAATCCACAGCAGACTAGGTCATACAGAAGAACACATAAGTGACCTAGATGACAGAATAGTGGAAATTACCCAATCAGAACAGCAAAAACAAAACAAAAACAAAAATAATTTTAAAAAATGAGGATAAAGGGACCTCTGAAAGAATATTAAGGGCATACCAACATTCTCATTATAGGGTGTCTTAGAAGAAGACTCATGTCAGACAAAATAGACATTAAACAAAAACTATAACAACAGACAAAGTGGACATTACATAATGATAAAGAAATAAATCCAACAAGAAGATATAACAATTGTAAACATATATGTACTCAACGTAGGACCACCTAAATACATAAAGAAAATATTAACAGACATAAAGCGAGAAATCAACAGTAATGCAATAATAGTAAGAAACTTTAATACTCTTACTTACCTCAATGGATAGATGTTCAAGACAGAAAGTCAGTAAGGAAACATTGTCCTTAAATGACACATTAGACCAGATAGATTTAATATATTTCTACAGGATATTCCATAAAAAAAAAAAAAACTGTCAGAATACACATTGTTTCCAAGTACACATGAAACATTCCCCAGGATAGATCATACGTAGACCAAAAAACAAATCTCAGTAAATTTAAGATGATTGAAATAATATCAAGCATATTTTTAAACCAAAACAGTGTAAAATTGGAAATCAATTACATGAAGAAAACTGGAAAAAAACACAAACACATTAAGATTAAACAACAGGCTACTAAAAAAATGGATCAAGGAATAAATCAGAGGAAATCAAAAAACACCTTGAGACAAATGAAAATAGTAACACAACTTGCAAACTCTATAGGATGCAGCAAAAGAAGTTCTAAGAGGGATTTATAGTGATTCATGCTTACCACAAGAAACAAGAAAAATCTCAAATAAACAATCTAACTTTCCACCTAAAGGGGTAAGAAAAAGAGAAACAAAGCCCAAAGTTAGTAGAAGAAAGGAAATAATATGAGTAGAAATAAATGGAATAATGTCCAAGAAAAAGAAAAGGTCAATAAAACTAAGAGATGGCTTCTAAGTGTCTGCTGGGCAGAAGAATCTGTAGATGTCTTAAAGGACTTGGCAGTTGCCAGCACTATACTAACTTCTGTTCAGGAGTTTGCTTTAAATAGGTCTGCTTAACCATCTGATGTGGTCCTGCACCCATTCCAGCCTAGTGATCGAGTCCTCATCAGAACTGGAGAGAAAAAAGACCTGAACATCAGCTTGCCAATGAATGGACAGGACCATAGCAGGTGCTGCTGAACACTCACTCCTTTGTTAAGTTAGCTAGCCTGTATAAAACCATGGATTCACCACACCAAAACAAACAAACAAACAAACAAACAAAAAAATAAAAAAAACAAAAAAACTCACTCCACCAGAAACCAGACAGAATTAAAAAAAGCAGATTTAATCTTGTGCCTCATTAGAAGGTCTTAAGTTGCTGTTTTGAGCCAAGCCTCTTACCACATAAGTAATGAAGACTTATGCTCTTCTCTGTTGTTTCAATACACTGGTGACAGCCACTTGTTTGGAAGGAGTACTTTAATCAAGTTATCTCCAAGTTTGGATATAAATATAAGGCAGAGCATCCAGGGGATCCTCATACCAAGAGCTGAAGTTTCTGTGTATGTTCAAGTGGTGTCTAAGTATTGTGATACGGCCGTAAACAAACATTTTTTTTATGCCCAATCTGGGACTTGGAATACTTCCAGTCCCAAGTTGATCAATTCTATTCCAACACCTCATCATCTCCCTTCAGCAGGAAGTAGCCAGAACAGTCATCGCTTCTTTCCCACGAGATTGTGAAATGGACATTGACAGTGGGGAACTGTGTTAGAGATGAAAAAAACCTGACTCCTTATTAGATCTGTTCCTTTAATTCTAACCATTTTTTCCCTAACCTGCTGCCTGTGCTTAGTCATGCTGGCTCTGCACTTTTGTAAAGAAATGTTGTCTATAGCCTGAGATATACATGCCCAGGCTTGACCTTTAAAGGTATAATGCTTTTTATTCATAGAGAGATAAAAAGTCACAAAACATAGAATAAACACTGTGAACAAACTTACATGGACAACTGCAAGAAAAAAGGATTATCACATCCTCTCTCGGGTCTGGCCAGTACCAAGAAATTTGCATCAACCAACCACAACCTTTCCCTTTTACTATAAAAGAAACCTATATTCTAACTTGGGCAAGTTGTTTCTTCAGGACACTAGTGCACCACCTTCTCAGTCTACTGGCTTTCCAAATAAAGTAGCTATTTCTTGCCCCAACACCTTGTATCTTGATTTATTGGCCTGTTGTGTAGGAAGCAGTGTGAACTTGGACATGGCAATCACAAATCCTCAAGATGTATATCAAGGAGGCAAAATTAAAATGTAAACAGTTGAAGTCATTAAACACTTTCCTATATAGCTTGTGTTTCAGAATGAAACTGTTATAACAATTGTGAATTTTTAAAAATTGAACTAATGTTTCACTCAAGTAAAAAGTTGAAAGGAAAAAATTAAGGATTCATAAAGATGTTTAAAAGTTTGGAGGCTGCCATATATTTATATATATATATATATATATATAAAACTTCCTCCATTTGAACAAAGAATGCATATGGAAACTTGAACAATCGGAGAGTCACATTCACTATCTGTGTCTTCACAGAAAATAATTTCTCCAAACCCAAGCATAAACTTATAGAATATTACCTATTGCTAAGTTAAATGAATAATCAAAACCAATGTAATTGAGTGAATAATAGGAGGATCAAATATATGTATTATCCTATATATAAAGGAATGGGACTGGATTTCTAAGGAGTTCATATGTGCAAAAAATCTAACAACTACCCCCTGCTTCACTAGGAAAAGTAATGAACTGTCACGCAAAGGGAGTCAGCAGATGTGCATAAAGGCTCAGTGTTCATGAACACTGTAATTAACAATAGGGTAAAGTGGAATATTTTGTCAGTTATTTGTGCTAAGATAATATTTGCTTTCGATTTTCCAGTTTTTGTTTGGTTTAGATGGTGGGTGAGAATATAAACAATTCTCTGGGAGTACTGTGCTATGCAGAATATAAAGTACATTTATTTGAAATCTTATTTTGTATTTATAGACACAAGAAAAATTCAGCACACTTTTCTTCCTTTAACTGATTTCTAGTTTCATACTGTTGTGCTCTGAAAAAATGCTTGATATAATTTCTATTCTCTTAAATTTGCTGAGACCTTTTTGTGGCCTAGCATGCAATCTGCTCTGGAGAAAGTTCAGTGTGCACTTGAAAATAATATGCATTCAGCTGTTGGATGGATTGGGCAGAAGACTTGAATAGACATTTTCCCAAAGAAGACATACAGATAGCCAACAGGTACATGAAAAGATGTTCAGCATTGCTAATTATTAGAGAAATGAAAATCAAAACTCCAATGAGGTATCACCTCACACCTGTCAGAATGTCTATAGATAAAAAGTCTATAAATAACAAATGTTGGTGAGGATGTGAAGAAAAATTTTTTTAAAATCTAGTAGACTATTGGTGGAAATGTACATTGGTTCAGCCACTGTGGAAAACAGTATGGATATTCCTCAAAAAAATAAGAATAGATCTGCTCTATGATTCAGCAATTCCACTGCTGGGTGTATATCCAGAAAAAATGAAAATGCTAGTTCAAAAAGAAATGTGCACCCTAATGTTCAGCAGCATTATTTACAATAGCCAATATATGGAAGCTACCTAAGTGCTCATCAACAGATGAACTGATAAAGAATATGTGGTATATATATACAATGGAATACTAATCAGCCATAATGTAGAATAAAATTTTGCCATTTGCTACAACATGGATGGACCTGGAGGTTATTATGCCTAGTGAAATAAGTCAGACAGAAAAAGACAACTACTCTATACTATCCCTTTGGTTGGAAATTTTAAAAAACAAATAAATAAAATAAATAAATATACATAACAAAAGAGAGACAGTTTCACAGATATAGAGAACAAACTAGCAGTTATCAGTGGGGAGAGGAAAGTGGGGGGCAAGATAGTGGTATGAGATTAAAAGACAAAAACTACCATGTATAAAATAATCAACAAGGATGTATTGTACAGAATCAGGCAATATAGCCATTATTTTGTAATAACATTAATTATAGTATAATCTAGAAAGAATTTTGTACACCCAAAATGAATATAATATACTTCAACAAAGTATCTATCTAGGTCTTTGAGAAGATAATTAGATTCAGATAAGGTCATGATGGTGGGGTCCTTCTGATTGACTTAGTGGTCTTATAAGAAAAAATGACAACTAACTAACTAACTAAGCTCTCTCTCTATCTCTGTCTCTCTCTCTCTGTCTGTCATGTGAGGACACAGTGAGAAGATGGCCTCTGCAAGCCAGGAAAATAACTCTCACCAGAACCCAACAATGCTAGCACACTGACTTAAGATTTCCACAATCCAGAATCATGAGAAAATAAATGTCTATTGCTTAAGCTACCCAGTCTGTGGTGTTTTGTTATGACATCCCAAGTTGTGGTATTAAAAAGTGGGGTGGGCTTCCCTGTTGGCGCAATGGTTGAGAGTCCGCCTGCCGATGCAGGGGACACAGGTTCGTGCCCCGGTCCGGTAAGATCCCACATGCTGTGGAGCGGCTGGGCCTGTGAGCCATGGCCACTGGGCCTGTGCGTCCGGAGCCTGTGCGCCGCAATGGGAGAGGCCACAGCAGTGAGAGGCCCGCGTACCGCAAAAAAAAAAAAAAAAAAAAAAAATGTGGGGTGGTGCTTTATCAAATATCTAACATGTGGAATTTACTTTGGAACTGGGAAATGGGTTTGAGTGCATACTAAAAACATGGACTTTAAGGGTGATTCTGGTGAAGTCTGCAGTGGAAATGAGGAAGATATCACTGGAAACTGGAGAAAAGAAAATTCTTGTTATAATGTGGCAATGAATTTGGCTGATCTGTATTCTTGTGTTTTGTGGAAGGTAGAACTTATGGGTGATGAAATGAGACTATTTAGTTAAAAACACTTCTAAGCAAAGTGTTGACAGAGTGGCGAGGTTTGTCTTGACTTCTTAAAGTAAAATTTGAAAAAAGAGAATAAATTGAAGAAGGAATTGTTAAGGAAAAATAAAACCAGAACTTGAGGACTTGGGAAATTCTTAGTCTATCTACATTACAAAAAGTAAAACAGCTTAATTTGAAATGCAGAGTAAGAATGTGGCTCAAAACCACTTAATAAGGAGTTTGTGGGATTATATGAATGGAAACACTGCCACCTTTAACTGAAGGGGGAAATGGGGCAAAATGAAGGAAGACTGTAGGACTTCTTGGATTTGACAGGACTTAATACCTGAAAAAGATATTCTTCAAAAGGGAAAATCTATTGTGTAGTCAACTCAGAGATCATCAGGGCCACCAACTTGGTTCAAAAGGCAAAGTGGCCTCTACCTAGGCATTTTGGATGTCTGGTGACTGAAAGAATGCTACAAAAGCAGAAAATAGAGCCATTATGTGTGCCATTTTATGTAAGGCCTCTTATGGCATCATACAGAACATACATTCCAAGGACAGAAGAGGGGCAGGGGTGTCTCCAATTGCCTGGTTCCAGTTTGCTGGTTTAACAGCAGTCATGTCCTCTGAATGACTTCCTCCAAAAAAGACTAGAAGTGCTGCACTAATATTACCCTAACCTGACCACACACATGCTTAGGCTGGGGAGTGTGGCCCTGGCCCCTGGGTCAGAGCAGGGAGAAAAAGGCCTTGTTAGGTCTGAGCTACCAAGGTGTGGGGATGTACGTAGCTCAGAATAAGTCTCATGATGGTGGCAGGATACTTTCCGCCTGCCCAAGAATGGAGGCTCCAAGCCCCTGGTGCATACTCCAAGGTGTCTTCAGACTCCACTTAGAAAATACCAATGCAAAACTTAAATTATTAAGAATTTCACAACAGCAACCGCAGAGCATTAAACCCTAAGCACAGGACTCTTTTGAGCTTAGAATGTTTAGGAAAGACAGTAGAGTTAGGGGCTGAAGTAATAATAAAGGAGCAATGAGATCAGGATAAGTTAAATGTCAGGAAGAAGGACCCGGCAGTGAGACCTGAAGGATGGAGGAAGTGATGCATAAAGAATGGAAGGTTAAATAGGATGCAGACATGCTGTAGAAGGATGGTGGGAACCAAACCAGAGGGATGAAAACATAGTTATATATTGCAAAGGATATGGAGGGAGAGATACCATGAGTTGAATGGGACCATCAGATGGGTGGGGACATAAAAGTAGAGAGAAATAGTTAGAGAGCTTTCCCCTGCCCCTGGCTATTACTCTTGAAGTGCCATGGGATCAAAAGTTCAGGAAACATCCAAGAAGTAATATCAACATGTCTTTTGAATACCAGGAGCATACATATACAATACTGGGATAAATAGGCTTTTTTTCAATTATCAACAATTTTCTACTTCAGATGATAACCACTAATATTTTGTTGAGAATTTTGCATTTAAATTTGTCGGAGATATTAACATGGTTTTTATTTTTATTTATTGTTTTTTGTTAGGTCTTTGCTTTTAGTAATAGGATAATGGTGGCCTCACAGAATAAATCTAGGTGTGTTCCTTCTTCATTTTTTTGGAATAGCTTGAGAAGGATAGGTATCAACTCTTCTCATACTTTGGTGGAATTCCTCTGTGAAGCCATCCAGTCCTTGATTTCTGTTTGCTGAGAGTTTTTTGATTAGTAATTCAATTTCACTACTAGTGTTCAATCTGTTTGATTGTCTATTTCTTCCTGATTCTGTCCTGGAAAATTGTATGTTTCTAGAAAATTGTTCATTTCTTCTATGTTGTCTAATTATTTTGGCATATAGATATTTTTGGTAATATTTTCATAATGTTTTCTATCTCTGTGATATCATTTGTTATTTTGCCTCTTGCATTTCCTGTTTTGTTTAGTTAGACCGTATCTTTATTTCTTGATGAGTCCGGCTAAAGACTTATCAGTTTTGTTTCTCCTTTTAAAAAAAAAAAAATAAGCTCTTAGTTTCACTGATTCTTTCAATTGTTTTTTTGGGTCTCTAGATATAACCTTTCTAATTTTATTGTTTCCTTCCTTCTACTGACTTTGGCCTTTGTTTGTTATTCTTTTTCTAATTCCTTTAGATGGTAAGTGAGGTTGTTTATTTAAGATTTTTCTTCTTTTTTGAGGTAGGCCTGTATCACTATAAATTTTCTTCTTAAAACTGCTTTTACTGCATCCCACAGATTATGGAAAATTTTGTTTTTATCTTCATTTGTCTCAAGGAATTTTCTGATTTTATGTTTGCTTTATTCATTGACCCATTATTTTTTTAGTAACATGTTGTTGGGTCTCCACGTGTTTGTTCTTTTCCCATTTTACTTTCTCTAATTGATTTCTGGTTTCATACCATTGTGTTTGGAAAGAAATGCTTGATATAATTTCTATCCTCTTACATTTGTTGAAACTTGTTTTGTGACCTAGCATGTGATTTATCCTCATGAAGAGTTCTTGTGCACTTGAAAATAATGTGTATGCTGCTGTTTTGGGATGGAATGTCTTGTAGATATCTATCAAGTCCAATTGGTCTAATGTGTCATTTAAGACAACTGCTGCTTATTTTTTTCTGTTTAAATTTATTCATTTTTATAAGTTTATTTTTCACTGCATTGGGTCTTTGTTGTTGTATGCAGGCTTTCTCTAGTTGCGGCAAACAGGGGCTACTCTTAGTTGCAGTGCACAGTCTTCTCATTGTGCTGGCTGGTCTTGTTGTGGGACATGGGCTCTTGGCGAGTGGGTTTCAGTAGTTGTGGCACACAGGCTTAGTATTTATGGTTTGCAGGCTCTAGAGTGTAGGTTCAGTAGTTGTGACAGACAGGCTTATTTGCTGCATGGCATGTGGGATCTTCCTGCAACAGGGATCAAACCTGTGTCCCCTGCATTGTCAGGCAGATTCTTAACCACTGTGCCACCAGGGAAGTCCCACTGCTCCTTATTAACTTTCTGTGCTATTTGATTTGTCCCTTGATGTAAGTGGGGTGTTAAAGTCACCTACTGTTAATATATTATTGCCTATTTCTTCCATTATGAATATGCATATTTTCTTTATAAATTTTGGTGCTCCTGTACTGGGTGCATATATGTTAACAATTGTTATATACTCTTCTTGTGTTGATCCCTTTGTCATTATATAATGCCCTTCTTTGTCTTTTGTTATAGACTTTGTTTTAAAGTCATTCAATTAACCATCCTATAGATTTTGATTGGAGAATTTAGTCCATTGATATCTAAAGTGATTATTGATAGGTATGTATAGCCATTTTATTATTTGTTTTCTGATTGTTTTTGTAGTTCTTCTTGATACTTTTATTATTTTAGTTTATTCCCTTGTGGTTTGATTACTTTCTTTAACAGTATGCTTATGTTCCTTTCTCTCTAGTTTTTGTTTATCTATTGTGTTTTTTTGATTTGTTGTTACTATGGGGTTCACTTATGTTAACCTATAACTATATAATTAACCTATAACATGTTTTAAGTTGATACTCATGAAGTTTAAACACATCCTAAAATATCTACTTTTTTTTATTCCACTACATTACATTTTGTGTCTTTGTTGTCATATTTTGAAACTTCCTTTTCATTCCTTGACTATTTATTATAGTTATAGTCGATTTTTATAATTTTTCTCTTTTAATCTTTGTACTAACTAATTTAAGTGGTTAATCCTGAGCCTTTATTATCTATTTGACTTTACCAGTGGGATATTTCACTTTCTATAAATTCATCCTTTTGTTGTAGCTTTTTCTTTTCCACATAGAGAAGACCCATAACACTTCTCCTAGAATCAGTTTACTATTGACAAACTATTTAATTTTTTTTTCTTGTCTGAGAAGATTTGATCTCTCCTTCAATTCTGAATGATAAGCTTGCTGGGTGGAGTATCCTAGTTTGCAGACTTTTCCATTTCAGTATGTTGAATATATCATGTCAATCCCTTCTAGCTTGCAAATTATCCACCGAAAAATGAGTTGATATCTTTATTGGGTTCCCCTTGTATGTGGATCTTTGTTTTTCAATTGCTGTCTTCTGCAAATTTAACTCTAGGCTCCGATTTTACTGTCAGGCGACTTTTGCCACGTTTGGTAACATCTCTCAGATTTAGTTCCCTCTTTTATAAAATATAGAAAACAGTAATTTTCAAATGGTTAAGGAAATGATTACATGACTATTAATAAAAACTATACAAATATTTGTTACTTTTCATTATGATATCCTAACTTCAGAGTTTGTTATAGAAGGTTGGAGACTTTTAATAACTCCCTTTTCCCACCTTTTAAGACCACAAATGCTGGACATTGGGTTTAACCCTTATGAGGTGCCAACTACATAAACTTAAATAACTCAGAATTTTTTTCTTCTAACAATGTATTATGTAAAATATTGCCATCTATCCCATCTTGCTCTTTTGTAATTTTTTGCTTTATATTACATCCTTAACATTTTTCATGCCATTGAATTTTCATCTTTAGTATTAGTAAATAATGGAACACAAGGAAGTCATGTTATTTAATCAATTGTTTATTTCTGATAATGTGATTATTTTCAACTTTTCAATGTTATAAGTAAAATTATAATGAATCTCCTTGAGGCTAAATGTCATGGAAATATAATTTTTAACTTGTATTCTTAAATAATGTAATTGTTTGCTTAGGATGATAAAATAAACTTTTGATGTCTACTTGTTTTATTTTTATTTTTTAGAGCATAAGAGAGTCCATGAAATTAAATTCAGACAATATAGGTCATCTTAAAAAAAACCTGCTTGTTTTAACAAAAATTTAAGTAATACCTGGCAGATATTAGCTACTTAATTGAATTCACCAGGTGGTTTTCAAACATCTATTAAGGATAATTGAGATGTTAAGTAGTCAAGTTCTTATATCAAAGATAAAAAAAGAGTGAGCCAATTGATGAAGCAAACACAATCTTTTCTTCGTTTCTTTTCTTTTTTTTTTTTTCATTGGGGTATTGTTGATTTGAACCTAACACAATGTTGTGTTAGTTCCCTTGCTATACAGTAGGTTCTCATTAGTTACCTATTTTACATATATTTGTGCATATATGTCAAACCCAATATCCAAGTTCATCCCACTGCCTCTTCCCCCCTTAGTTTCCATACATTTGCTCTCTACATCTGTGTCTCTATTTCTACCTTGCAAAGCAGTTCATCTGAACCATTTTTCTAGATTCCACATATATGCATTAATATATGATGTTTGTTTTCCACTTTCTGATTTAATTCACTCTGTATGACAGTCTCTAGGTCCATCCACATCTCTACAAATGACCCCATTTCGTTCCTTTCTATGGCTGAGTAATATTCAATTGTACACATGTATGACATCTTCTTTTCCTTACATCTATCAATAGATATTTAAGTTGCTTCCATGATCTGGCTATTTAAATAGTGCTGCAGTGAACATTGGGGTGCATGTATCTTTTTGAATTATGGTTTTCTCTTGGTATAAGCCCATTAGTGGGATTGTAAGGTCATATGTTAGTATTATGTTTTAGTTTTTTAAGGAACCTCCATACAGTTCTCCACAGTGGCTGTATCAATTTACATTCCCACCAACAGTGCAAGAGGGGTTCCTTTTCTCCACACCCTGCCCAGGATTTATTGTTTGTAGATTTTTTGATGATGCCCATCAGTGTGAGGTGATATCTCAAGGTAGTTTTGATTTGCATTTCTCTAATAATTAGTGATGTTGAACATGTTTTCATGTGTTTATTGGTCATCTGTATGTCTTCTTTGGAGAAATATTTATTTAGGTCTTCCACCCATTTTTGATTGGGTTGTTTTCTTTTTGATATTGAGCTGCATGAGCTCCTTATATATTTTGGAGATTAATCCCTTGTCAGCTGCTTTGTTTGCAAATATTTTCTCCCATTCTGAGGGTTGTCTTTTTCTCTTTTTTATGGTTTCCATTGTTGTGCAAAAGCATTTAAGTTTCATTAGGTCCATTTGTTTTTGTTTTTATTTTTATGACTCTAAGAGGTGGGTCAAAAAAGATCTTGCTGCAATTTCTGTCCTATAGTGCTTTGCCTATATTTTCCTCTAAGAATTTTATAGTGTCTGGCCTTACATTTAGGTCTTTAATCCATTTTGAGTTTATTTTTGTGTATGGTGTTCTAATTTCATTCTTTTATATGTAGCTGTCCAGTCTTCCCAGCCCCATTATTGAAGAGATGGCTTTACTCCATTGTATATTCTTGCCTCCTTTTTCACAGATTAGTTGACTACAGGTGTGTGGGTTAATCTCTGGGCTTTCTATCCTGTTCCATTGATCCATGTTTCTGTTTTTGTGCCAATACCATACTGTCTTGATTACTGTAGATTTGTAATAAAGTCTGAAGTCAGGGAGCCTGATTCCTTCAGCTCTATTTTCCTTTCTCAAGTTTGCTTTGGCTATTCAGCGTTGTGTTTCCATACAAATTTTAAGATTCCTTTCTGTTCTACTTCTGTTAAAAATGACACTGACAATTTGAAAAGGATTTCATTTCTGTAGCTTGTTTTGGGTAGTATAGTCATTTTCACAATATTGATTCTTCCAATCCAAGAACTTAGTATATCTCTTCATCTGTTTGTGTCATCTTTGATTTCTTTAATCAGTGTCTTATACTTTCCTGAGTACAGGTATTTACCTCCTTAGTTAAGTTTATTCCAGGATACTTTATTCTTTTTTGTTGCAGTGGTGAATGGGGTGGTTTCCTTAATTTATCTTTCTGATCTTTTGCAGTTAGTGTATAGGAATAAAAGAAATTTCTGGGCATTAACATTTTTTAAATTTTATTTATTTATTTATTTTTCAGTATGTGGGCCTCTCACTGTTGTGCTCCCATTGTGGAGCACAGGCTCTGGACATGCAGGCACAGTGGACATGGCTCACGGTCCTAGCTGCTCTGTGGCATGTGGGATCTTCCCGGACAAGGGCATGAACCTGTGTCCCCTGCATCCACTGGTGGGCTCTCAACCACTGTGCCACCAGGGAAGCCCAGGGCATTAACTTTTTATCCTGCAACTTTAACAAATTCACTGATGAAATCTACTAGTTTTCAGGTGGCATCTTTAGAATTTTCTATGTATAGTATCATGTCATCTGCAAATAGTGACAATTTTACTTCTTTTGTAATTTGTATTCTTTTCATTTCTTTTTCTTCTTTGACTGCTGTGGCTAGGACTTCCAAAACTATGTTGAGTAATAGTGGTAAAAGTAGATATCCTTGTCTTGTCACTAATCTTAGAGGAAATGCTTTCAGTTTTTCACCATTGAGAATGATGTTTCTTGTGGGTTTGTCATATATAGCCTTTATTATGTTGAGGTAGGTTCCCTCTATGCCCAATTTCTTAAGAGTTTTTACCATAAATGTATGTTGAATTTTGTCAAAACTTTTTCTGCATCTGTTGAGTTGATCACATGATTTTTATTCTTCAATTTTTTAATATGGTGATCACATTGATTAATTTGTGTATATTGAAGAATCTGTATTTCCCTGGGATCAATCTTACTTTGTTATGGTGTATGATCCTTTTAATGTGTTGTTGGATTCTGTTTACTAGTATTTTGTTGAGGATTTTTGCACCTATATTTATCAGTGATATTGGTCAGTATTTTTCTTTTTTTTGTAATATCTTTGTCTGATTTTGGTATCAGGATGATGGTGACCTTGTAGAATATGTTGGGAAGTATTTCTTCCTCTGCAAGTTTTCATAAGAGTTTGAGAAGGTTGGGTGTTAGCTCTTTTCTAAATGTCTGATAGAAGTCACCTGTGAAGCCACCTGGTCCTGGACTTTTGTTTCTTGGAAGATTTTAAATCACAGTTTCAATGTCATTACTTGTGATTGGTCTGTTCATATTTTCTATTTCTTCCTCGTTCAGTCTTGGATGGTTATACCTTTCTAAGAATATTTCCATTTCTTCCAGGTTGTCCAATTTATTGGCATGTAGTTTCTTGTAGTAGCCTCTTATGATGCTTTGTTTTTCTGCATTGTCTTTTGTAACTTCTCCTTTTTCATTTCTAATTTTATTGACTTGAGTTCTTGCCCTCTTTTTCTTGATGAATCTGGCTAAATGTTTATCAATTTTGTTTATCTTCTCAAAGAACCAGCTTTTAGTTTCATTGATCTTTACTATTTTTTTTTTTTGTTTGTTTGTTTCCATTTCATTTATTTCTGCTGTGATCTTTATGATCTATTTTCTTCTACTAACTTTGGGTTTTGTTTGTTCTTCTTTCTCTAGTTGCTTTAGGTGTAAGATTAGGTTTTTTATGCAAGATTTTTCTTGTTTCTAGAGGTATTGCTATAAACTTCCCTCTTAGAACTGCTTTTGCTGAAGCCCATAGATATTGGGTGGTCCTATTTTCACTGTCATTTTTCTCTAGATATTTTTTGATATCCTCTTGATTTCTTCAATGATATCTTGGTTATTTAGTAGTATATTGTTTAGCCTCCATGTGTTGGTATTTTTTACAGTTTTTTTTCCTGTAATTGATAACTAGTCTCATAGCATTATGGTTAGAAAAGATACCTGATACAATTTCAATTTTCTTAAATTTACTGAGGTTTGATTTGTGACCCAAGATATAATCTGTCCTGCAGAATGTTCCATGGGCATGTGAGAAGAAAGTGTATTCTGTGTTTTTCAATGGAATGTCCTATAAATATCAATTAAGTGAATTTTGTCTGTGTCTTTAAAAGCTTGCATTTCCTTATTTATTTTCATTTTGGATGATCTGTCCATTGGTGAAAGTGGAGTGTTAAAATCCCCAACTATTATTGTGTTACACTTGATTTCCCCTTTTATGCTTGTTAACATTTGCCTCATGTATTGAGGTGCTCCTATGTCAGATGCATAAATATTTTCAATTGTTATATCTTCTTCTTGGATTGATCCCTTAAACATTATGTAGTGTCCTTCTTTGTCTCTTGTAATAGTCTTTCTTTTAAAGTCTATTTTGTCTAATATGAGTATTGCCACTCCAGTTTTCTTTTGATTTCCATTTGCATGGAAATTCTTTTTCCATTCCCTCACTTTCAGTCTGCATGTGTCCCTAGGTCTGTAGTGGGTCTCTTGTAGACAGCATATATATGGGTCTTGTTTTTGTATCCATTCCACAGTGTATGTCTTTTGGTTGGATCATTTAATCCATTCACATTTAAGGTAATTATCAGTATGTACATTCTTATTACTATTTTCATAACTGTTTTGGGTTTATTGTTGTAGGTCTTTTTATCCTCTTGTATTTCCCACTTAGAGAAATTCCTTTAGCATTTGTTGTAGAGCTGCTTTGTTTGTGCTGAATTCTTTTAGCTTTGGCTTGTCTGTAAATATTTTGATTTCTTCATCAAATCTGCATTAGATCCCTGCTGGGTTGTGCAGTCTTGGTTATAATTTTTTCCCTTTCTTAACTTTAGCTATATCCTGCCACTCTCTTCTGTACTGAAGAGTTTATGCTGAAAAATCAGCTGATAACCTAAGGGGGATTCCCTTGTATGTTATTTGCTGCTTTCCCTTGCTCCTTTTAGTATTTTTTATTTGTATTTAATTTTTGTTATTTTGATTAATCTATGTCTCGGCATCTTTTTCCTTTGGTTTATGCTGTATGGGACTCTCTGTGCTTCCTGGACTTTATTGGCTATTTCCTTTCCCATGTTAGGGAGTTTTCAACTATAATCTCTTCAAATATTTTCTCAGACCCTTTCTATTTCTCTTCTTCTTCTTGGACCCCTATAATTCGAATGTTGGTGAATTTAGTGTTGTCCCAGACGTCTCCAAGACTGTCTTCCTCTCTTTTCATTCTTTTTTCTTTATTCTGCTCTGCAGTAGTTATTTCCAACATTCTGTCTTCCAGCTCACTTATGCATTCTTCTGCATCAGTTATTATGCCATTGATTCCTCCTAGAGTATTTTTAATTTCAGTTATTGTGTTGTTCATCAGTGTTTGCTCTTTATTTCTTCTATGCCTTCGGTAAATGTTTCTTTTATTTTCTCCATTTTATTTCTAAGATGTTGGATCATCCTTATTATCTTTCATCTCAATTCTTTTTCAGATAGACTGCATATTTTCTCTTCATTTGTCTGGTCTTGTGGGTTTTTACCTTGTTTCTTCATCTGCTGCATACTTCTATGTATTCTCATTTTGCTTAACTTACTGTGTTTGGTGTCTCCTTTCTGCAGGCTGCAGGGTCACAGTTCCTCTTACTTTTGGTGTCTGTCTGAAGTGGGTGGGCTTGGTCCAGAGCTTGTGTAAGCTTCTTGGTGTGTGGAACTGGTGTCTGTGTTCTAGTGTGTGGAGCTGGTTCTTGTTCCTCTGATGGACTGGGTCACAACTGGTGGTGTGTTTTCTGGTGTCTGTGAGCTTAGTATGACTTTAGGCAGCCTGTCTGCTAATGGACAGGTTTGTGTTCCTGTCTTGCTAGTTGCTTGGCTTGAAGTGTCCATCACTGGAGCTTGCTGGCCTTTGGGTGAAGCCATGTCTTAGTGTTTAGATGGAGGCTTCTGGGAGAGCTCTCACGAATTAATATTCCATGGGGTCAGGAGTTCTCTGGTGGTCCATTGTCCTGGACTCAGCTGTCCCACCTCAGAGGCTCAGGCCTGACTCCTGGCTAGGGCACCAAGACCCTGCTAGCTTTATGGCACAGAAGAAATGGAAAAAAAAAAAAAAAGAAAGAAGAAAATGAACTGACAAACAACATTCCAAGAGAAATGGTAAAAGCAAAACTAAACAGACAAAAACACTCAGGAATCTCACATACACTCACAAAAAGAAAAGATAAAAAAAGAGAGAAACAAAAAAAGAAGAGAGAACAAAAACAATAAACAAACCCAAATAAGAAAACAAACAGTAAAAACTAAACTAATTAACTCAAAAAAAAGGCAAATCAAACACAGATAGCAAACTAAGAAAGGGAACAAACACACAAACATAAAAAAATAATAATGTAGAAACAAAAGAAAGATGAAAACAAAGGAAAATTACTAAAACACAGAGAAGCAATGTAAAAATATAAATATATAAAATATAGTTAAAAGTAAGATAAAAACAAAGGGAAAAAATCAAAAACAAGGAAATACACAAAATAATCAAAAAGTACAGTAGAAATAGGAAATAATTTAAAATATATTAAAAATGAAAGCATAAAAAAGAAACAAAAAAGTAGATAAAAATTAAAAGAATAACACATAAACACCAAAAAAAAGAAAAAAGAAAGAAAATAAAAAATCTAGTAGAAATAATAGTAATTTTTTTCCTGTGGCCTCAGCTGTCAGTGTCCTTCCCCTACAGTGAGCTACAGTCAATCCCTGCTTGCTCAGGAGCTCCTCCCATACTTCTTGGTAGGTCTCTGGAGCTGCTGTGTGCTCTGTGGGGCCAGCTCAGACTCTGACCAGGACTTACTCCCATGTGTACTTGCCTCCAAAATCCACAGTTACCCCAAAGTCCACAGCCTCGATTGTGTGAACACTCATCTATTTAGATATTTCACATAGGCAGTGTTTACCAAGCTGATTGCAGGGATTCAATTCGCTGCTTCTGTGGCTTCATGGAGAGATTTCCCTTTCTCTTCTTTGGTTGCACTGACCGTGGGACTCAGCTTTGGCCCCACCTCCATATGTGGGTCACCCTTCGGTGTCTGTTCCTCACCCATTCAAGAGGGGACAAAAGCAGCAGCTGATTAGGGCTCACTTGCTCACTTAGGCTGGGGAGGGGGAGGGACATGGCAGTCACAACTGGGATGTGTGGGGAGTGCCTGGGGCACCAGAGGTTGGTAGGAAGTTGCTACAGCTTGAGGCATAATATGTGCTCTCCCAGGGAAGTTGACCCCAGATTGTGGGACCCTCAGGATTAGCAGGCTGCACTGGCTCCAGGGAAGGTGTAGGCAGTGACCTGCCCTTGCTTCCAGGACCATTGAGCACCCACAATCTTGACAATACTTTTTGTTTGTTTGTTTTAATTAAAGAGATTAACTACATTAGTTTTACTCTGTACATGAAATGGTGTATGCTGTGGTTGTAAAGTAAAAAGATAACATATTAAACAAAACTCAGGGTAAGTTGTAATTTTCAGATAATATGGTTTGATCATTTTTTTGTTTAAATTTTGACTTGGTAAATCAGGATCATGATCAATAAAGAAATGACAACTATTCTTGTTAAAAAACCTGATATTACTGCCAAGATTGTTGAAAGAAACAAACTATCTACATCCTAGTGTATTTTGCTCAAGTGTGTTTTAAGATCATTCCATGATATACCTCAACAAGCCACTGCTTCATTTCTTACTGCATCATTTTGACAGATCTCTTTGGAAAATCAGTGCATCAGAGTTGCATTTGGATTTACTGCTGAATCCAATTACTGTGCATTATCATAAAAAGCATCAAAGTGAAAATTATTGATGGTGCTTGTTTTGTGCGCATGCAACTGTTAACTCTAAATATAAATATTTTAATGGCACAATTTCTCAATATTATAGAAAAGAAAAAAGAAATAAATTTGTAGTATGGGACAATAAACCACTTACATTTAAACAAAGTTTTTAAAAAATAAATGCAATGTTATTTTATACACAATTCAGAGTATAAAAGTACACTGAAGTACTCACAAAAGAGTACTTGAAACAGCTATGATTAATAATACTTGCCTAAGATTTTGTGAGAGTATATTTTTATGCAAAGAAAATAGTTTGTTGGGAATGTTGGTTTAAAATTTTATATATGTCTCAACTGCATGTGTAATTTAAAGCAGAGGTTAGCAAGCCATACCCTGTGGGCCAAAGCTGCCCCTCCCATCCATTTATCTGTAGTCTATGCCTGCTTTGTCTTACAGCAACAAAGTTGAGTATTTGTGACAGAAACCTTACAGTCAGCAAAGGCTAAAATATTTTCTATTGGCTCCTTACCAAAAAATAATAATAAATAATAATAATCTGCTCTCCATGATTTACAGGATTAAATGTGGATATTTTATATAATACTTTAAAATTTCAAGTATATTTTAAACCTTCAAAATGGTCTAAATTTGTTGGAAGTAATTGAGACTTCAAAGCTTTAAGTATAAAAAAAAGTGTATAGCAAATTAAATTTATTTCTATCATCTATGAATGTCATTTGTAAAATGAAAATTATTACAATTACAACTACTGTTTTTTATGATTATTTACAGGAATGATTTACCTGTCACATATTCCTACTGACTCTTTTCAGAAAAGTATATTTTAAAAAATATTACATACAATGAAAAGATTTACTTGGGTAAAATGATGATAGAAAGGATAAAGTTAAATACAAATGGCATGAATTCAAGGAACTGCTGGACCACTAAATGGACACTGAAAGATTTGAGAATGAATGTCCAGAGATTCTGAGTCTAAATAAAGCTCTGTCATTTTCTAAAATCTAGTTTTTCCAGTGTGATAATGTAATCCATTTTCCTACTACCTCTGTGAGTATTTCCAGTACCAAGATGGTGATGCTTATGGGGAACATGAAATTGGGAGAAATAAGAAAACATAAGCTCAGCACAGAACTCAGTGGAATGAGGGTAGTCCAAATTCAGACACAAAGATTAGAGAATATAGTACTATGTGTACCTATAATATCTAATTAGTTATAATAGTATACATATTCAGAAAATATGGTATTTTCACTTCTTATTTTAAATAAGAAACAGTCAGAGAGTATTAGCTAAATTTGACTGAATTTTGTTTGTTTTAGTTTTAGTGTACAGCACTTTAAAATGCCCTCAGAAGCAATCACATTCAATAAGTGAAGAAAAAAAAGGTGAATTGTATTTTTGGTCTTACGCCTTGATGTTAATTCAAATTCATTTTCCTGGCTAGTTTGTCTTGCTCATTAATCAACTTTTTTTGGATTCTTGGACATTAACTTAATGAAAAACATAATGTGAACAGCCTTTACTAAAAGTGAAATTTTAATTTTCTTTGGAGGGACACACATAGTACTCTTTTTTCCCGAAAACACAAAAACTAAAGATATAGAGCTGTAAGTGTATTTATTACAGCTTTTTTATTAATTATAATTAGACTGTGGAAATTATATATATATGAACAAAATTAATGGGACTCTAAAACTCTCTTTAACATGTCTACTGTTTTCTAATATTAATATGACAATTGATTACCACATTCACATTTTGAATATTATATAATTCATAAGGTTACATCTTCATTATTTTTCACTATGGAAATTATATTTGTTATTAAAATTTAAGATTATTTTTTCTTCTTTGTTACAACAGCTTTATAAAGACTTGATAAAAGTCGCAATCATCATTTAATACACCTATAACAATTTTTCTGATAACTTTCCATCCAATGTTTAAGATATTTTTGTTTTCTCATCACTTTTCTTTTCCTGAGGTACTCTTTTTTGTATTATGAGTCCTTCAAGTTATGAAACAGAACTTTCATGGTAGGATATATGAACCCAGAAGAAGTTTGTTATTTCCTCATTGCAAAACTTGCAGTCTCTGTAAGAGTTCACATTGCAAAGATGTAATAAAGCATACCTCAGATTTGTTTTAAGGACAGAACAAAGTATTACATGTAGAAATATTTTGTGAATTTTAAATATTTTTCAAGCTGATATTATGTAAAATATGTCTTAATTAGGAATGGACCCATTGTTCTTGATACTATATTATTTAGTAAATGAATATTCCAAAAAGAGGACTCCTAGTAAATTAGTATGCAGTGCTCCTGTTTAATCATTTCATTGGCTTAAAAATGTGTATATCTAGTTTGCATTAATATAACACCAAAATGTTATTTGCTAAAGGTAGAAAGTTAGTGATTCCCTTAATCATGCTAGTCTTTAAATTGTACAAACCCAATAAGAAAACATAAATATTATGTTTGACAATGACAATGAGGAGGTTTAGACAATTTTCTTCTAACAGACCCAAATCTTAGAAGAAAAGTAAATCCAAGTATTACTTCCCTATAACAAAATTTTAAAAATTAGTTAATGTTGTTTTAGTTTGTTGTTAGTTTGTGTTGATATATTACTTTGTAGAGATGGGTATAAGACAACTTACAATAAATACACCACTTCATTTACTCACTTCTGGAAATAATTTCTCATAAACAAAGTATGTCTATAATTTTTCTAGGAAAAATGCCATAATCATTTTTTTCCTTTGTCAACAGTAGTAATAATAATAATAGCACCAGCAACAATAATGCCACTATATTCACAACATTTATATCATAAATACTTTATACTATTAGTAGTGGTTGAACAATTAATACAATCCAGACACACAGTAATTAGACTGAGTACCTGAGAAACATAATTTTGAAAATAAAAAACAATTTAGACTTTAATTTTTCAATGCTTTCACATATCTTTTCAGGAATCTCCCTCACAAGAGTTGGAAAAGATTGTGATTAGAAATAGAAAATGAAGGGTTTCTCATCAATGTTTTTTTTCTGACAGGTTAACCAGGCTACTGAACCCCCATGTATTCACAAGAAACTTCTGATATCCAGGAGCAGGTATGCTAACTCATGCTTCTATTCACTTGAAAGCACAGAGGTTACAAGAAGTTATAGAGTTATGATTTTCAAAAAGTAAATTTGATAAATGAGCAGATATTATTATCATAACTAATCAAAAATCTTTGAGTTCAATGTAATGATTGCTAAGCAATTTTTATGCACAAATTATTTGCCAAGTGTCATAAGATATTAAATATCAGAAATTAATAATTCACATTTTAAGCAATTTATAATCAGCATAAATGTCCAGAACTTGAGGTTAGAGTGGGTTCAAAATGAAAACAAAATCTTCCTTGACTGTACATTTTATTTGCATTTTGGAGGCTGAAATACTTCCACTGTCAAAAGAAGGACTTTTATCTTATTTCTTTGTTATCTCTTTTATGTTTTAGTACCTTCTCATTTTTTTTTAATATTTCATTTGTTTCAAACTTTAAAAATGCTTAAAAATAGTTTATTTGATTTATCATTATCATGTTTATGCCTTATAAATATCGCATAAAGTCAATTAAATACTATCTTTTAAGTACTGGTAAATATTTTTATGGGACTCAAAAGGAAATTTTGGCCATGTTAAATCTTAACTTCCATCCACCCTTCTTAAGAGCATATTTTGTGACTATGCAACAAAGATATGTTTAATAATGATGCAATGGAACAAGACTGACATCCAGAGATTGGACCATTAAACCTTGTAGGTTTCAGTTTATAAACCTCGGAAATAGATTCTATTCTAAACTTAAACATCAAGGTTTTATATACTTTAACTATTATTTTATACATTAAGTGGTTATTACACTGACACATTATGCTCAAACAAGACTTTTAGTAAAGACAAATTGTATCATTATCTACCAACTTACAAAGCTAAGCACAATTCAGTACAAGTGTTTAAAATTTTAATGTGTTCTATATCCCCAGGGATATTATTGATTGTAAGGAATGAAGCCAGATGAAAGCCAAGAATGAAATTGCACTACTAAATTGAAATACCATGTGAGTGTTGAATTGACTAGTTATTTCTTAGCACCATTATCATTTAGACAACTCAAACAGACTAGTTACTTGGAGTGAGGTGGGGCCAAACTGTAATGCTTACACATATTTGAGTAATTGTATTGTCTTTTTTAATATTTTTTTTCTCAGATTTATCTATACCAATAGTTGCCCAGGGCCCAAGTTTTAAGATTAAGACCTGTTGGTTATTTACCATGTGCTAAATAAACATTGAAAATATTATGGAATTCCAGGCTAGAAATTGCTTTACATATATTAATTCTTTGCATTCACTCAGTTATTTTCAGTCACAGACACTATTTTACCTCACTTTATACATGAAGAGATGAGACACAAAAAAATAAATCAATTTGCTAGTAAGTTGGGGAGCCAGGTTTTGAAGCAAAATAGTCAAATTGGAAGCTACATGCTCAAGCCCCACCTTCTAACACATCTCCACTGGCCTGTTGTAATAGCCAGAAACTGATGGAACAATTTATATACTATTGTTAAATTATAGATTTCATCAGTTCTTCTGCAACATCTTTCCCGAACTGAAAAGGCTTTGGGCTATTTACAGACTGAAAAGAACAGTACAGAAGTCTGCAAACCAAAAAACCTGGCTTCATGCTCCAAATCCATGAAACCAACCAGTTCTGTAAATTTTGATAATTGTCTATTAAAGGTAATTTTTTTCATCCACAGAGTGAAGGTAATAGCAAAATTGACCAAATAGGTTTCTGTAAAATTAGATTGAGGCTTAGTGTAGTGCTAAATATCAAGTATTAGCCATTGTCATAGGAAGATTAGATACATGATAGAAAGAGAAATTTCAAAGTTTTTATTTCATTTTTACCTTTTCTTAAATACACCATTTCTATATACATGGGAAGTACATTGAGCAATATAAGCTGATAAGAAATTAATGGTTTTATTTTGGTTGAGTGCTGTTGTCAGAAGGGAATGTAATGTACTGGTGATTTGACTAAAGGATGAAATGTGCTTATATAAATAAACACCTTTAAAGTATGAAAAGGCACTATTTCTTTTTTTTTTTTTTTTTTTTTTTTTTTTTTTGCGGTATGCGGGCCTCTCACTGTTGTGGCCTCTCCCGTTGCGGAGCACAGGCTCCGGATGCGCAGGCTCAGCGGCCATGGCTCACGGGCCCAGCCGCTCCGCGGCATATGAGATCCTCCCGGACCGGGGCACGAACCCGTATCCCCTGCATCGGCAGGCGGACTCTCAACCACTGCGCCACCAGGGAGGCCCGGCACTATTTCTTAATGTTTTCTTTTTTTTGATATTTTACTTTATTTATTGATGTTGTTTGGCTGCATTGGGTCTTCATTACTACATGCGGGATTTCTCTGGTTGCAGCGAGCGGGGGCTATACTTTCTTGCAGTGTGTGAGCTTCTCATTGCAGTGGCTTGCTGCTGAGCACGGGCTCCAGGCACACGGGCTTCAGTAGTTGTGCCACGCAGAGTCAGTAGTTGTGGCTCGCAGGCTCAGTAGGTGCAGCACACAGGCTTAGTTTCCCCGTGACATGTGGGATCTCCCTGGACCAGAGCTCGAACCCATGTCCCCTACATTGGCAGGCAGATTCTTAACCACTGTGCCACCAGGGAAGTCCCTCTTCTTAATGTTTTTTATTATCTTTTCCTCTATTCTCTTCTTTTCCCCGTGACCCATATGTTTATTTCCCGAGTCCATTTATTCACCTCTTACCACTTTCTCTAAATGGTTTAGAACCCTTAATCTTTAATCTTGAATGGAACCTGTTTTGCATTTTGGTTTCATTCAACTCAAAAACTATATTTATAGTCTTCTGTCTATGTTTTCAATTATTTACTGGAGGAAGAACAAAATTAGCTCACCACATTTTACCTAAAATTTGACAATTTTTTGTTTGCCAATATTGACAAATTATTATATCATTAATAAATTTTCCTTTTTTGCAGCAATATTTATACTTTTTGAAGGCAAACGTTGCATATATATATAACAAAGGGCAAATAATACAGATGAGTCTGTAAAGAAATAATAAATGGCATATTATTTTAAATACATATACATTTTACTCAAATAATTAAGGACATTTTAGTTATTTTCTTAATGAGTTTGCATGTATGCTTCAAAATGTGAAGTATTTGATAACACTCTTCTAGATATAAAAGGAAAATATAATTGTTTTATTTTAAGTTTGTCCAAAATATTAAATTTTCTGAAAGTCATATATTTTGCGGATCCTGCTAAAATATTGTCTCAGTGGTAGTTTTTTTTATATGTTAGTTGGAAATATATCATACAATGACCATAGTTCATGAAATCACATATGCAACAAGTGTCACTATTCATATCTAGAAAAAGCCAAATCACTAAGTGAAAACTACTACATGAAACCATCCTAAAAATTGCTCAATATGGGGTTCCCTGGTGGAGCAGTGGTTAAGAATGTGCCTGCAAATGCAGGCACAATGTCTGCTTCACAGTTTTTTAACTTTCTGTTTTACTTTTTTGCATAGTTGAATATTTCACTTCTGTTAAAATATAGTACATTAAGACCAGTAACTTATAAAGTATAAATGCTCAAAATTTCATCTGAGATACGTATCATGTATTTCAAGGAATGGTGAACAAATTTTAAAATATCAGTTATAGATTCACACTTAATGTAAGTGAACAACAACAAGAAAAAACACTGTGGGAATATGTAGAGACATATTGGATGGAATTTCTGTTTATAGTTCTAAAATAAGATATACTTTGACATTTCTTAGGAAATATGTCCCAGACTTTTAAAAAAAATGTTCCATTTAATAAATAACAACACACACTCTGAAATGTTTGAGGATGCACAGAAAAAAATTTTGAGAAACTGCTATGTCTGATTGTTTCTGAATAGAGAATATGATATTGATATATTTACATTATAAGTAATTATCAACTCCAAATTTGATAATCTCTCAATCCAAATGATTTTGGTAGCTAAGGGTCACTCATTTCAAAGAAATCAGTTTTCTATCCATATTCATTTTATTACTAAGATTAGCAACTGGATATATATTAATACCAGTCTTCACAAATAAACACAGAATTATGATATCATAAGTATTATTACGCTGTCACAAAATGTGGAGAACAATCAAATGCATTTGACATAAGAAGTCTAGGTAATTGCCTAAGGCCGCTTATTGAAAGAATAATTCATCTACAATCAAATATCTTTTGATATTTTTGGAATGTGTAACTCTCCCGTTCAGGAATTAGAATCTTAGACTTGGCAATGATCTCAGTTACCCCTTAATATAGTACACTGATTTATCTGAAAAAGATTCCCCTTTTAGAACATCCTGGACATGTGATTTTTGGCTTTTGCCCTACCATGGTGTTGTATTAAAGACAGCAATTCTCATTTCCCTTTTGTTACATCAAAGTTACTACAGACTTATTGGTTGTACCTGCATTATACTTACAACACACCTATACCTATGATTTTATTTTACTTTCATCATGACCTATGAAATAGACAAGGTGTATATTGGTATCTCCACTTTGTAGCAAGAATAATAATTGATAGATATTGTAACTTTTAAAGATGTTATATCAAATAACTGAGAGCTCAAATACAACCCCAGTCCTTTTGATTTCTAATCAGGACTCATTTTACCCTCTACATTACAACCAAATTACCCATTAGCCTTTTCAACCTTTGCTTTTTTTTTTGATAAAAGAGATTACATTAAAGATTCTTTGCATGTGAACCCCCTTTATTTGACAGCATTTCTCATGGTAGCTCTACAGTGCAGGTTTTCAAGACCTAGTGTGAATTATTCCTTTAATTATCTGAGTATCCTTAAGTTACCATATTTTTCATGATACTCCTCTTGGTACTTCTCTCGGAAAGGTAACCAGTATGTAGAAGTTTCTGTCATCCTGGTCATAGTGATCATACTGGTCATACATATCAAGAAATGCACACTACCTAATATAGTCTATACAGGACAATTTCCAGTGGTTATCTTTCTTGTATTGGACACTGAATTTCAATTAGTACATTCACTATTTAAAAGTCACATAACTTTACTGGTTAGTATTCAGCAAAAGATAATAAAAAGCCTTCAACAGGGACTTCCCTGGTGGAGCAGTGGTTAAGAATCTGCCTGTCAATTCAGGGGACATGGGTTCGAGCCCTGGTCCGGGAAGATCTCACATGCCACAGAGCAAATAAGCCCGTGTGCTGCAACTACTGAGCCTGTGTTATAGAGCCCACAAGCCACAACTACTGAGTCCAAGTGCTGCAACTATCAAAGCCCATGTGCCTAGAGCCTATGCTCTGCAAAAAGAGAAGCTAACATGATGAGAAACCCACACACTGCAACAAAGAGTAGCCCTGACTCGCTGCAGCTAGAGAAAGCCCATGCACAACAAAGAAGACCAAATGCAGCCAAAATTAATTAATTAGTTTGTAAAAAAAACATAAATAAAAATTTATCAAAGAAAAGTCTTTACCAGGTAATACTGTGGATCCAGTTCTTACCAATTCTTGTACATGCAGAATTTTTTTAAGCTAAATATGTTCGTTTATATCTATTCTTGTTAAACACAATCCTCTTGAATTCTGTGCATCAGTCTATTCTGTCAAAAAATTCTTGAATCTTAATTTTGTCATCCATCATATTATTTCCTTTTCTGCCTTCTGTCATCTACAAAACTGATAAATATACCTTCTTTATTTTGATCCAAATTGTTGAAAAACAATTGCACAAGACAAAGCTGTGAATTTTAGATGAGCATCTCTGAGCCTTGGTTTCCATATTTCTAAACTGATACAGTTGAGGTAGATAATATTAGTGGTCTCTTCCAGTTCTATAATTCTATGCAAGCGAATAATAGCCATACTGTGCTAAGTAAATAATTTTAGAATATATACATATATATATATATATATGTATATATATATACACACATGCACACACATATATATTACACATAAAACATCCAAAGTCTCTAGTTCTTTAATAATTTTATCATTAAGTATTATTTATAATTTCAACATATATACTAGAAATTCTCGTTTAGGATTTATAACTCACCAGTATGTTGTGATGACCCATAAGACATTGCCAATTAATTTGTTAATACTAATAATTATCAACTTTATTGTTATTTTTAAAATTTTGTATTACATTTCATTCCAAGACTGTTTACTAACACTTTGTTAAATAGAACTAAAGATTCATCCATCCAACCAACCACCTTGTTCAAACATTGTGAATTGGTAAAAATCAAAGAAAGAGTAGAATGAGCATAAGCATGTAAACACATACACTGATCAATTGAAACAAAACATACATTTATTACACATATGGTATATAATGATCACAGTCAGAGAGCAAGGAACCTAGTCTGAAGATAACAGTGTATGTGTGTGTGGGTATGTGTGTGTGTATTTATGTGAAAAAATCTGGAAGTCTACATGGATTGGATGGGAGTTATTGAGAAGTTTAACGAGTGTGAATTTTAGTGAAATGGGTAGCAAGAGGTGATACTTTTATAGAAGTTCTGGATGAGAAAATGTTGGCTATAAGAGGGACACTGAAATTTCTGATTTAATTAATTAAATGTATGAGACTGGGGGGAGTCAGTGGACTGGTAGGTCAGAGGAGACTTCTTTCTGGAAATAATATTTGACCTGATTTATGAGAGGATAACTGCTTAGTAGCAGTGCAGGGATTTGTGTGGTGGTAGAGATGCAGTATTTCAGGAAAAGAAAATGACATGCAAAGGTTCTGGGGAACAGGGCAAGGAGTGGTTCTAGAGTAGTGGGTGAGGTGAGTGCTAAATATGAGGTCATAGAGGACAATGGGGCCATATAATTATTTTCCAAGTATAAAATCAGGGGAAGACTATAAGTAAAAATAATAATAATAATAACCCTGGGAAAAATAAGAAAATAATGTAGGAGGTCAAGAATCAAAGAAGGAAGATGATGGTGGTGGTCCAGACAAGAGATTATAAGGACTTGGACGTAGTATGAAAGCACTGAGATAAGGAGAATGAGACAATTTTTATTTAATTTGAAAATATATTACTTGCTAATATAAAGGTTTGTTTCTAATGGATGGAACTTCACATTTACTTAAAGAACACATAAATTTTACTGTGTTTTAAAGAAAAGTTCACCTTTCAAGATGAGAAATGTATATATAAGTTGACCATAAAGTATATGATTATATGATTGTAATTGAATGTGAAATTATATATGAACATGTTAATTTAAAATTTTGGAAAAAATAAAATAAAATTTGAAAAATTTTGATATTTTATAAAAATTTTCCAAAATAACTCGACAGATGGAACAAGTAAAAATACAAAAAAATAAAGTTTTCTGTTAGGGAATATAAAGTTCACATGAAATCATAATAATGAGATGAATGCACCAGTAAAATGTGAGGATAATGCATTAGGAATAAGAACCAGTTTTAGATCACCAGCAAAACAATCCCTTTGAATTCTAATTTTTTTTTGTATATTTTGGTGAAAGATTCTGCCATGTCCTGTGATCACTGCTAAAAACAATCATCTCACACTGGTCAGAATGACCATCATCAAAAATTCTACAAACAATGAATGATGGAGTGGGTGTGGAGAAAAGGGAACACTCTTGCACTTTTGGTGGGAATGTGAATTGATACAGCCACTATGGAGAACAGTATAGTGGTTCCTTAAAAAGCTAAAAATAGAACTACCATACAATGCAGCAATCCCACTACTGGGCATACACCCTGAGAAAACCATAATTAAAAAACATTCATGCACCACAATGTTCATTGCAACTCTATTTACAATACCCAGGACAAGGAAGCAACCTAAGTGTCCATCAACAGATGAATGGATAAAGAAGATGTAGCACATATATACAATGGAATATTACTCAGCCATAAAAGAAACAAAATTGAGTTATTTGTAGTGAGGTGGATAGACTTGGAGTCTGTCATACAGAGTGAAGTAAGTCAGAAAGAGAAAACCAAATACTGTATGCTAACACATATATATGGAATCTAAGGAAAAAAAAAAAAAGGTCATGAAGAACCTAGGGCTAAGACATGAATAGAGACACAGACCTACTAGAGAATGGACTTGAGGATATGGGGAGGGTGAAGGGTAAGCTGGGACAAAGTGAGAGAGTGGCATGGACATATATACACTACCAAACGTAAAATAGATAGCTAGTGGGAAGCAGCCGCATAGCAGAGGGGGATCAGCTTGGTGCTTTGTGACCACCTAGAGGCGTGGGATAGGGAGGGTGGGAGGGAGGGAGATGCAAGAGGGAAGAGATATGGGAAAATATGTATATGTATAACTGATTCACATTGTTATAAAGCAGAAACTAACACACTATTGTAAAGCAATTATACTCCAATAAAGATGTTAAAAAAAATCACTCTTGTCAGGGGTATGGGGTACTATAGTGGGGAAAATATCAGTTATAAGTACATCCCCAATTTTGAGTACAGAGCAATGTTTTATATGGAGAAAATTCTGGCAGGGTCACATAGAGTTGTGGAGAGTCTGGTCTCAAAAAGTCTTTCCTTTGGAAATGCACTCTTTTTCCCTTAGATAGAATTAAAAAAATAAATATCTATCATAAAGCCATTCCCTTCTTTCTTAAAAAAAGAAAAAGATTAAAATTTACCCCTCTCCAAAAATATACACCTCAAAATTATATCTAGAAATCAAATTCTAATTCCTCTTTAAGTATCCAGTTATTACTCTTCTTAACAAAAATTAATCCATCCAGTGTAAAATAGTTGAATGAAAACGGAATCAGCAACATAACAATTCTCAAGAAGTCAGTTTGGGATCTGTATCAAGACCTTTAATACTGTTCACTATTATAATTAGGTCATATGTATATTTCAATTAATTTATCTAAAAGAAAAATAATAAATTCATGGTAGACTTATATAGACTACTATTCACTCTATAATTTTTATCTTAATAAAATGTAAATCTGACAAAAATCAAACATAAAACACAATTCTCACTTGGAAAGGGAAAAAAAAGGCAAATACATCTGGTTGACATTTTCCTTTAACAGGAATATCAAGAATTTACCAAGAAGTGAATGAGTCTTTCGTTAGTCTATTTACCCTAAACTGTGCCCACTGACCATATCAACAACGACCATTCATTGTCTTACATGGCTGTCACTGAGAGTTGTAGCTTAGCTGGGTTATGTGATTATGTTCACTGACAGATTATGAGGTTATTAGCAACTCTATTGATTCATAAACTAAGCAAGTAATCTTATCTTCGTATGATATTTGAATGTTGACATTGTCCTGAAAAATTCATAATTCAACAGCAGGTAACACTCAGATCTCTAGCCCTCAAAATTATGGCTTCCATCTTTGTAAATGCCTGAGGGTAATATGAACTATGTTCCTCCAAGCTATATCCAAAAATGTTCTGTAGCTGTGGTTCATGGGGTCTCTCAGAGGCCAGGCATCTTCCACTTCTCTGGTCCTAATGATTATTCTTCTCTTATGCTCAGCTTCTCTGTAAACTGCCTTTGTAATAGATGCAGTTTTGCATAAAGAAGTCAGATTTTTTTCATTTCTGCAAAGTTCACGATTATTTGACTTCCAGCCCCTTCTTGTTGTAGGGTGAAGGGAGAAGGGACTTCTTTTAACCTATATGCATGTTTTCTTCTCTGCTTTCATAATTTAGCTTGAAATCATAATAAAAAACAAAAAAAGTACATCCTCAAATTCTAAGCCTTTTATTCTCTCATTCTCACCACCCCAAACCTCTAGTATCATCTAAATTTAAAGATGTAAACGGTAACGATTTATCCAGCTTGTTTGCTGTTGCAAAAAAAGTATTTCAGCCAGATAGGAAAAACCTTTTTTTTTGTCCTACTTTCCAGAGTTTAAATCTGTTTTCTACAATTTACAGTTTACTTTTACAATATTCTGCTCTGTTATCAATTTCTGTAAGTTTCTGGACACTGATTGCTACACATATAAGGCACTCAGGTCGAACTCATTCAAGACAGGAGGAACTTCTCTCTTTATTGGTTCTTTCAACTGCAATGGCAGCAGTGGATGTAGCACCATAAACAGAAGTCTACAAAGCATGAATAATGGAATCATGCCTTCATCTCTCCCTCTTCTCTCTTCCACCTGCCTTCTCTTCAAGCCTCTCCCCTTCCCCCCTCTCAGCTCGGCTCCCTTCTCTTTGTAGCCCTGACTTATTCATAGTACATTTAGCTTTCTCCATTTGACTTTGAAACATGGCCATCAAAAGAGAAAATTTGTACATCCTTTGGGCTTAGCAACCTCTGGGAAGTTCTGTTTTTATCATCATTATGTTAATATCAGGGATCCATTTTGATTAGCTTTGTTTCATAACACGCCTCTACTCTTTCTACCACACAAAGTAGTGCATATGTTTGCAGAACTGGGGCATGGATCTGTCCACCTTGAAGTTTCTGTAAATGCTACCCTAAAGAGAACAGGTTAGTTCCTAAAGAAGGTACACTAACAAAAAGACAACTAAGGTGCAAAATGAAAATTCAGAAAGGAATAAATAGAAAAATTTAATAAACTATTTTTGACTTCATTTATAATTCAAGTAATACTAACTAGAACAAAACTTATCTCCTTGACCTCTTCAACTTGCAAAAATTGTTATAAATAGTAATAAAATGTGACTAAATGATTTAAGGGAAACTCTCATGCTTTACTTGTGTAAGATAAAATTTATTTAACTTTTGTAGAAGTCAGTTTGGGATCTGTATCAAGACCTTTAATACTGTTCACTATTATAATTAGGTCATATGTATATTTCAATTAATTTATCTAAAAGAAAAATAATAAATTCACAGTAGACTTATATAGACTACTGTTCACTTTATAATTTTTATCTTAATAAAATGTAAATCTGACAAAAATCAAACATAAAACACTTTATGTATGCATAGGTATGCTATAATAAAGACAAATTTAAGGTGAAATAAATTTACTAAAGTGATTTTTATAGCAAATATTATAAAACTTCAGAAAAATATAAACATTTACTTAAGAGCAAGATGCAAGAGATCATGTGAATATGTATATTCTGGATACCAGCCTTTTATCACATTTATGTATTGTAAATATTTTCCATTCTATGCATTATCTTTTCATTTCCTTAACAACATCTTTGTAAGAGCAAATTTTAAGTTTTGATAAAGTTCAGTTTATCAATCTTCTTTTGCATGAAATTTTGTTTTTGTGTCCCTTGTAAGACACTTTTGCCTCCTTCAATATTGAATAGATTTTTTTCGTCTGATTAACTCTAGGCCTTTTCTAGTTTTACGTTTTACATTTAGGTTTATCATTCATTTTGAGTTAATTCTTATGTATTATGTGAAGTAAGGGTCAGTGTTCATTGTTTCCCCAGTGGGTTTGTAGTTTTTTCAGCAGAATTTGTTGAAAAGATTTTCCTTTCCCTCACTGAATTGTCTTACTACCCTTGTTGAAAATCAGTTGACCATATACATGTGGGTCTGTTTCTGGAGTCTCTGTTCTGTTCCAGGTGAAGGTATCTAATAAGATGTTTGAAATAGGAAATTGGAGCTTTGTTTTTTTGTTTTGTTTTGTTTTTTTTTTTTTGGCTGAATATCAACAATATATCTTTGTCCAGCCCACCGAGAAAAGCATCTCTCTTCAGGAAAGGATACCTACCGCCTTCAAGTTTGCTCTTCAATTCTTAAATTCTGGATTGAAATACTTATTTATTATGGGCTAGAATTAGAGCCAAGACCTACAATTATAAGGCAAAGGAAAATACGAAAACTTGAGTTTAGACTTGGTCAAATGCACAACGGTACCAAGTATTTGGGCTCCCTAATTATTTACCAAACTTATTCATGTGTTATTTCTGTGGAAAAACTTACAGAAGAAAGAAATGAAGATGACTGGAAAACACCTTAAGGGTCTGGGAGCTGTCTCTGCAAAGACAATCAGGAATCTGGACATCAGCAGACTACTCAGCTTTTTCTTGCTCCTATTCATGCCACATAAAATCATCTTCCAGGGCACCAGGATCACTGGCCGGGTTTCCCTGGCACTGGTGTAAGTGTGTGGGCCTTTCTGTCTCTAGACTCCAAGAAAAGCAAATCCTTCACAGAAATGGATTCAACCACCATCTGAGAATAGTGCTCCTCCCACCTCACAGAGGTTCAATAAATACTTTCTGTTACCGCAAAGGTTCTCTCTTATTTCCCTCCATTTACCTAGGTATAAAAACCTGAGGAAAGAAGGAAATTGGTCCAAAATATTAAATTTATTATAACCAGGAATTTTAAATAAATATGAGGGCAACTTTGAAGACATAATAGAAGAGAGTATGAAATTCAGTTTTAGTGGCTCATTTAAAAGGAGAGAAGGATTGTTGAGAACATGGATTCAGAAGTATGTGACCAGTGGACCCAGGGAATCTAAGTTCATATTCTGATTTCAGCACATGTCTTAGAAATGTCACCTCTATCCTGTATCTTAATGAGAGCTACACGTGTTATTAGGAGAACTGCATGATGTCTGCTTAACTATGCTTATGTAATAACAAGTAAATTTAAAATTATATTCTAGACAATTCCTTTCTCACTTAAAACAAAGAGATCATGTGAATATGAATCATAGAGTGTGATTTTTCTTAGATAATACTAATAAATATACACCAGATTCATAGAAAGTGAAAAAAATTTTTGAGAAAACAGAGAAAACATAAAGATATAAACTAAGAACCACATAGGTATTATACAAATGTGAACAGAAAATGATAAAGAACTAAATAAAACATATGCTAAAATACTTAGAAATCACAATGAAATAAATAATTTGAATACTATATATTAAAAATTCATGACACATAAACCATGGCAAATGAAGAATGTGAGGAAATGCATTTATGAGGAAATCTTTATTAATATAGATGAGCAAAACAAATAAAATATTATAAAATCACATGTGAAAAATAACAATACAATACTGTACCAGCAATAACAGCAAGTGTAAGACACCAGGAGTAATACCACAGATATGACATTTCACCCCTAAAATAAACACTGGGAATCTAATAGCATAATACCTTACATGTCCTGGTCAAGTGAATAAAACAAATTGGCCATTTGTAATAGATGATAAAATGTATTTAATAAAAAAAAATTATTCTCTCCTGATTTGAAAAATGATTATTTTTTTAGAAAATTAGTAATTAAAATATATATGTCTTCAACATGACATATATTATTTAAAAATCACATTCTAGGGTTATATTTAATGTTGAACACCTAGATGTAATCAGCATCAGATAAAATGAGAATATGAAAATTTCATATCAATATTACTATTTCACAATTTGATAGAGTTCTAGATGATTCAGTAACTTAAGATATATACTTGTGAATTATAAAATGATGTAAAATGAGAGCTAATTTTATCATTTTTGGTAATGACGTGATTTTCTAGTAGAAAATCAAAATATATTGAAGCTAATAAGTAAGTTCAATAAATGGCTGGTTAAGAAACAAGTACACAAAATCAATTATATTTCTGTATGGTGTTAATAATCAAATAGAACTTATAAAGATAAAAAGGATCACAAAACAGCAAAATTCTTATATATATATATATATAAATTAAGAAAGCAATATTACTGAGATACTTTAGAAAACTAACTTTTAATCAAGATTGATGAGAAAACATCAAATAACATTTTTTCAATGAAACAACTCTAATTTAATAAAGTGTTGATTATGTTATGACCTCCAAATAATTATAAAATTATATAACCAAAAATAACCATAAATTTATTTTCAACTAATTACTTATTATGTAACAAGTATCTCTAACTCAATTTTTAAAAAGGAGCATAATGATACACATATATCCTACCAACAATTGGAATTAGTCTAAGGCCTCAGTAAAAATAATAATTTTGTCTTTAGAATTATATTATGGATAAGCTATTTTTTAATTAATAATCTTACATTTATGAGATAGTATTTTCTTCAATTAATATGTGTTCCCTGGAAAATTAAAAAAATATTATAAATAAAGAATTATAATCTAAAAATATATACCCCCAGAAGTGGGATTGTTAGATCATATAATAGTTCTATTTTTTTTTTTGAGGGTCTGCAGTACTGTTTTCCATAGTGACCACACCAACTTACTTTCCCACAAACAGGGCACAAGGGTTCAGTTTTCCACATCCTAACCAATACTTGCTCTTTCAGCTTTATTCAGATCATAGCCACCTAACAGGTATGAGGTGACCACTTATTTTGATTTTGGTTCCGGGAACCAAAATCGGGCACTTTTTCATAATCATAATCATCTTGAATAAATTGAGCTTCCACTGGAATCCTTTACTTAAGTCAGTCATTGGATGCATTTCTCTTTCTAAAACACGTCAGAGTTATTCCATTGTCTTCCAGATACTCTGCAGTCTCTCTCCTTTTTCATCTTTGTTGAACATCAGTCCTTATTTACATGGTATTTTGGAAATGCTGAACTCCTGGTAATTCTTTGAATAAAGTAGTCTTACTTCAAACCTCTGACTAACTAGAGGCATCTCAAACCAGTGTTTTAATCATTACCTAAAATAATCATTTGTTGAGCCCTTCAGAGCTTATCAGTCTTCCATTTTCTGTGTCTAAGAGCTTCCTGTAGATTGCCATGATATAGCACACATAATTTTAGAAATATACTTCTGTAAGCCTTTCTCCACCACAATATTGAGTTCTTCACAGGTAGAGATTCTATCTTATATTACATTGAACCACTAGTCCAGAAAACTGAGCCTAGCCTAATAAAACTGATCGAGCAGCTCTGGATTAAATAGAAAAAGAGAGAGAGAGAGAGAAACAGTGGGGAGAATGGAAGAAAAGAAAATGAGGGAGGAAGGAAGGAAAGAAGGAAGAAGGAATGAAAAGAAACAGAATGTATGTTGGATTCTATACTATCATATCTTTAATATGTGCTTAGTTCTTACATTGCACTTCTCACAGATTTATTTGCAAAATATCATGACTGTATTTTGAAAATTATCACACTTGACAATGTTACTGGTGAATATAACTGATGAAAATTATTTTAATATCAGTGAGATATTTTTATGCTTCCTCTGCTACTACAAGTGTCCATTTCAGATATACTATAGCCATTTATTAATTAATCTTAGTTGTGATTTCCAGAACTTATTAAAAAATTACTGATAGAAAATTTAATCCACTATATTTTTCTTTTCAATTTAATTCAATAGAATCTATGTAGGACTTATGAAGGATTTCATTTTTCACTCACAGTGATAACTCTCTTTAATTTCTTATCTTTCAAAATGCATTGACTGATGATGAAATTGTTCTTAATATTCTTGTGTTAACTCTGTTGTTTTATCTAAGGAGAAATAACAAATTTTTAAAATGTTGCAGTATCATCACCATAATTTTTAAATGCTATTACTTCTAGCAATTTAAGTAGCTATAAATTAAGTCTTTTAAAACGTTCATTCTTTAGCTTTGCTTAGTCACATACTGATTGGGGGAACTATTGCCAGCTGAGTGGAGAAACCACTTGGGAACAGAGGATGTGACTTTGAACTCTAGAGACCTATTTCCATATGATTTTCTCATTAGTTGTTGTAGTTTCTTGGACACCTTGTTTTATGACTGCTGAATCATAATCACCTCAGAACATCTCACATTTGCCTGAAAATAGTGCTCTGTGAATTTCCCTTCATCCTATTTCCATTTTTTTGGTATTAAAAAATTCAAAGCCACAATTTGAAAATGAAATTGTCCACATCCATCGTGTCTGCTTTTATGAAGCAAAAGTGCAGACTGTTTTATGTCCCATTGGCAGGTTAGCTTGTAGCATTTCACATATATCATGGAAACACTGTTTACTCAGCCATCAAATACATCTGTGATAGGCCCAGCATCACCTCTTTGCAGTTTGGACTAGAGTTAATGAAGTTTGTATGTAAAAGGAAGTTCATTTATACTTGGGTTAAAAACTGGTAGAAGTCTGAGGGTGAAAAAGAGAATTATTCTATAGAAAATAAAAAGAAAGTGACTAAAGACTAAGATATTGGGCTTGGCTTACTTTGTGTAAAACAATTAGCGTTGTGTAAAAGGATCTCCATTTATTTTATTTTTTTTCTTTTTAGTACTTCTGTAACCAAAACCATTTTCCTCATTCATTGACACTTAGTTCAGTCACAGTGACATGAACATTCTTTGGTCCTACTTTTATCTTTGGAAAAACTTTCCATTGTCTATTGGGCAAAGCACTTAAAATGTTCTTTAAAAATCCCTCCACTGTTGATTCTGTGATGATTTCAAACCAATTAATATGACAAGAAATGAGTCAATATTTAATCACTAAAAAATATCCTCAACATCAATTCTCTATTTCTTCACATTAATATTCAGTGGAGAGACGTGATCTTGGCTTGAGAATTCTTATTTCTGACATTTTTATTCTCTCTTTCCAACCCTAATCCATAGCTCACACTTCACTCAACTGCACAGCAAGCCTAACTCCCATCTACATTTCAGAGAAAATCATACAGGCTCTCATGGAATGCTAATTTAAACAGAAAATTAGAATAGCATTTCATCTAGGTTAGAAGGTGGATGTGTAGAACTCTCAGTGAGAACTCTACAAATTTAAAGCCACATGGTGATGATGCTGTCCTTCCATGGTGCTAAGTGGGGAAGAAGAGTCACATTGATTATTATAGGGAATGTAGAATACCAAGACGGAAATGAGGCTTCTGAACTTCAAAGCTATTACCATGCTTATACTGCAAGCCAAAAATTGAACTCCAAAGGCCATTTTTATTGTAGGACCTTGCAATGCATTTTAGAACCTAGTCTGAATTTCCAGGCAGTTGAGGTGCAACCAGAAGGAGAAGACTAAAATGCAAGGGCCTCCTTGATTGTATATCTGGGTCTTGCTAATGCCAAACCCCTAGTGGGAGTTGTAGTCTTCCTCCGTTGGTACCTGTCTATGGTCAGAGAGGCATACAGGTACAGAGAGAATATGATGGAGCAGGTGACAAGGATTCTGACAGAAGAGACAAAGCATAGCTTACAAAAGCTATGTGTGAAGCCATGTGAAAAATAAGAACTTAAAGAAATTAGAGACCCATGAGACTTTTGAGGATTTATGCAACAGTGCTGTGCTGATTGAAGATTGTTTAATATTGTTTGTTTCCTCGGCCATTTCTAAAGACATATTTTTCTCTATGTGTCTGACGTTTTTCAGAATTTAGTGCTATACAGCAGAAGGATTATATTTTGTGGGGGTAAATGTGGATTGAATATTATTCCAATGAAAATTATATATATATATATATATATATATATATATATATATATATATATATATATAACTATTAAATGGCTTTTGTCCATATTGAAATTCTCTCTTTTTACAGATTCATCAGAAAATCAGGCTTTGTGATATTTTGCTTCAGGTAGTATTTTCAGGGTGACAAAATGAAGTAAGAGGAACTTTCTGATATGTTTTGCATTTTGTAAAAGCCTAAATCATATTAATAGGAAATTCTTAACCTGGAGCCCACAGGTGAGAATTTAGGAGCTCTGTGAGCATAAATGTAAAACATTACATCATTTTTTTCTCAATAAGCTCTAACTACACTTTAGCATTTTTTTCAATATGAATGTAAAAACATATCTCAAAAGGAATAACAGTACATAGGAGTTTATTACCAGTAGAAATTACAGATTTTTACTTCTAAAAACCTCCCCTTATGTATAAAATAAACTACAAGGATATATTGTACAACAAAGGGATACAGACAATATTTTATAATAATTATAAATGGAGTATAACCTTTTAAAATTGTGAATCACTATGTTGTACACCTGTAACTTACATAATATTGTATATCAACTATATGTCAGTAAAAAAATTACATATATTTATGTCATATTACAGTTGTTGTAGATACCTCAAAATAATCTTGATGATTATCACTACTTCAAGATCACTGTAGTTGAAAGATCCACTTCTTGTCTATCACATTTGTTAATGTGCTAATGAAGGTACTCAGATGTTATCATATCACAAATTTGTTTATAATATTTGATAATGTATTTTAATATAATAGGCTTTTTGTTTTTCTTTAAATAAATTTATAACAATATTAAGCGAATGGATCCATGGGCATCATCAGAATGTCACACAGGTCTATGGCACACAAAAGCCTAGGCATCTTGATTTAGAAGATGTTCTGAAGTGTTGATGCTGTTTAGAGGACTCCCAAACCAGAAGACAGAAGACAGTGAGTCTCATAAGCTCCAGAAGACTAGGCAGCACATCTAGACAGTGTCTTGGGAGATGCCAAGTTCTCAGAGGGTACTGGCTAAATTTTACACCCAAGAAAAATGTATTCTAGGCACTGAATGTCTCAGACTCACAATTGAGTCTTATGTCCCTATGATGACGCCAAATAAGCACAGAGCCTCTGTCTGAAGGGACACATGATGCAGAAGAATAGCCATTTCAGATAAGAAGAGGGTGAAGCAATGAAATGGAACAATGGGTTTACCAGGTGCTTCACAGCTTCATTAAGACCCAAACCATGCCAGACCCCTGGGATGCCAATGTGTAAAAATATCTGATTTTTAAATCTTTATAAACGTGCATTGGGAAAACAGGGTAAGCCATGAGTTGATTTTTTTTAAATGTATTAAAAATTGTTGAACATGCTTGTGTTTGGAAACTGAGGTACAAAATGATTACACATGTTGTCTCTACAAGGAAAGCTGGACATTTTGTACCATAAGCATCTTACTTTCAATTTATAAATGCAGTTATGTACTCAAAGTTTGGTAACTCAAAAAAAAAAAAAAGAAAACTTACTTCAGCAAAACATGGAACTTTCTGAATAAATGGGAAGCTTTTAGCCTTTCTCAGTTTTGTGTGTGTGTGTGTGTGTCTGTGCATTTCTCTGCATACATGTGTGTGCATATATATACTTTTGTTAAGTGAACTCTTTATTTCTTATATTAAGATTTTCATTTTCACTTTGGCTAAATTTAATTGCTAGCTTTTGGTCTTATGGAATACTAATAAATTTTCTGGCTTTTTCATTCTTTACCCTGAGGAAAGACAGGTTTCTCTTTTCCATCTGTGGTCATTCTCTGTTGTGCAATAAATAAAAGTCAAAAGGATCTTTGGTTCACCTCCCTCAGGTCTCTGAATCATTCTCCTAAAGCTATTATTACACTGAAGGATGTGGATGCTGGTCCATTTACTCAGAATTTGCTTTGAGCTCCTCCAGATATGAATACGTCCTTAATTTCCAACCATCTGCTTTCCTTCCAGAGAAAAATTTAATAAGAAATATATGCTGATTTTTATCTTGCTATTTTTTCTACGATTGAATTTCACTTGCTTTTCAAAAATATTAGGTATTGAAAAATTCCCCCAAATGTCAGTGAAAACTGTTTAATACTAACACAATCTCCAAGGAGGAGAATGGAAAATTTTTTTTAATTAATTGTGAACTATACCAAGTTCAATAGCATTGTTGCTCATTGCAGGATATATTAAGACTGAATATTTTTAGCAAAGTACAACAAACCTTTCTTCTCAGAAAATGTGTATGCTTTAAAAAATGAATAGGGACTTCCCTCGTGGTGCAGTGGTTAAGAGTCCACCTGCCAATGCAGGGGACATGGGTTCGAGCCTTGGTTTGGGAGGATCCCACATGCCACAGAGCAACTAAGTCTGTATGTCATGACTACTGAGCCTGTGCTCTAGAGCCCATGAGCTACAACTACTGAGCCTGCATGCCACAACTTCTGAAGCCCACATGCCGAGAGACCGTGTTCTTCAAAAAAGAGAAGCCGCTGCAATGAGAAACCCGCACACCACAAGTGGCCCCCACTTGCCACATGATATATGAGATAACCTGCACACAGCAACAAAGACCCAACACAGCCAAAATAAATAAATAAATAAATAAATTTTAAAAATGAATAAATTTTTGGGGCAAATTTTCCTCATTAATGAAAGTTTACCCACTAAAAACACTCTGTGTGCAAAGATCCAACAATGTTGAGAGCACAGGCCTTTTTTACCACCCTACCTTTCCTATCTTTCAGTTTACTTCATTTTTTAAATGTAAGACTAAAAATGAGCTGTGCATTTTATGATTGCATAATTAGGCAATAAAACATGTAAAATATTTGATTAACATTTTTGAATGTACAGCCAAGTTTTGCAACAGATACACCTGCCAAATGTAAAGATGTACCTGACACCTAATAGTCAAGTAAACTCACTTCTTTAAACTGGAAACACTTGGTAGCAGTATTGAGGATAGGAAGGGAAAATTGTTTCATTTTATATAATCTCATGAGTCTATTTTGGGAACAAAGATTCCATTAGTATCTCAATTTATGTATTATAAAAGAAAAAGAGAGAAAGAAAATTGATGTTAGAGGATGGTAAATTTTGACGTGGTTCCAACAGAAAAAAAATTCAGGTTCTAGCATAGAAATGTATTAAAGATAGGTAAGTAAGTACATTCTACTTCTTTTGACAAATAAATGACTCTGAAAATCCAAAGTCAGTTAAGCAGAAGAATATTTAAATCATAAATCTTCTGGCATACACAGTAAGGATTATAAAATATACTTGTATTAGAAAGTCTGGAGTTTAATCAATCAGAACTCTTTAATCTCTCAAGAATCTCTCTTGTTGACCTCAGTGATCTGTTTCATGCCACTTTTCCCTTTATGAGAATGTCAACAACTTTGACATGTTTTTTTATTTGTTTTTTTTTTTTGTTTGTTTGTTTGGTTTTTTTTGGTACGTGGGCCTCTCACTGTTATGACCTCTCCCGTTGCAGAGCACAGGCTCCGGACACGCAGCCCCAGCAGCCATGGCTCACAGGCCTAGCCACTCCATGGCATGTGGGATCTTCCTGGACCAGGGCACAAACCCGCATCCCCTGCATCGGCAGGCGGACTCTCAACCACTGCACCACCAAGGAAGCCTGACACATGTTTTTTTTAAGACTATTCTTTCTTCCAAAATATTCTTATTCTTGAAACATTTCTATTTTTTCCCCAAAGGCAGACCACAAGATATTTCATATTCACAGACAACAGACATAGCGTTCAATTTGGAAGGAGATTTATGAATGACCTAATTAGTCTTATTAATTATAATGAAGTGAAAACTCAATTCTATTTTTACTGTCATTCATGGGAGTATTATTTATTATACACTTGTGCTAAATGAGCCAAATATGTGACCTAGAGTCTTATCTATTCAATCTTTCTATTTAATTGAGAACAAAAGTTAAACAAGAATGTCAGATCAAAGAAACATGATATCAAACAAACAAGGCATAGAAAGAAGAACCAGTAAAGCCAAGTCAGCCCCAGCCACATGCTCCTCATTAAAAACTTAAATATTCTCCAAGAAGTCACAGAAGATTGTCCATGTGGTGAAGACTTTACCTCAAGAATATCACAGTCACTCCAAAACAAAGATAAACAGATAAACACACACAAAAGAGCAAAAGCAGACAATCTAAGCACTGTGGAATGTGTCCTGCATGCTTGTGGAGCACATTGCATAGACCGCCATGGGCCAAGTAGAGGAAGCAGTCAGGGTGAACTTAGCAGCAGGTGGGCAGAAATTCCATAAATCCTGTTGAACAGACAGCAGCAAGAGTAATATGGCTAGAAAGGCAGATGGAGAGAAATGGGGAGACTAAGGGACTCCCTGTGAGTTTTCCAGAAAGAATATAATTTTATGATTTACTCTGGCACATCTGTAAGGGATGCTGACCTATCATGAAATTTAAGTATTTTTTCCAATATCTTAAAATGTATTAGGCAATTGATTAATGCATATTCAAGAATTCAAGAAAGATATCTTAAAATCTTGAGAATAAAGATTGCATTGTAGTTTACATGTTAATTATTTTGTGCTAAATGATATAACAAGAGCATAATATTTTTACTTTTTAAAAAACTATTCTCTCAGCTAAATTTTGTATCTAAAGTGCAGTTACTTTTCAATTCTTAAACAAGAACAATAGTTTGTAAACCACCCATGTCATTCACAGGAGCCAGACACAATCCACTTAGGACACCTTCTAAGGAGGCTTATGGTTTTGAGTTTTCTGAAATAATTTGAAAAGACTGCTTAGTCTATATCTCTGAAACACCCACAATGTAAACCCAAATTGGCAGTGTCCTCCCAGTAGTTAGGACCATAAGTGGTAAAATTTGCAGGATTTGAGTGTATCCTAATACATGCCTACATTCCTGAGTTTAAGAGTTAGGGGCAGGGGGAGAAAAAGGAGTACTATATTTTAATGTTTGGAAAACAACAACATAAGAATTATAAACTATTAGTCAAATGTCTTGATTTAGAATTGCAACAACCTGAAGATAAAAATACATGTTTCTAACTACACCAAAAATTTTAAATTTAAATTTCCATTTTACATAGGTTAAGTGTGGATAAAGAGGATTTTGTTACTTTTGAAAAGATTCTCTGATGTCAGAAATGGAAGAGTTGGTAAGATTGTCAGTCATTGTATAAAACCTTTAGTATCTAGTGAGGTATCTGTCATTCAAGATCCATTGTAAAGTTAATAAAACTGAAACTTTGGAAAATTAAGTACATTCATCAATGCTACTCATATCAGAGATTTTATAGCAAGATTTTCTATCTGATATCCTTATGGAGACCAATTATACATATATTGGGGAACATTTATCAATGATTTATTTATTAACCGTCAAATCTTTTATCTCTTTTTCTCTACCAAGTTTGAGAAAATTTCCATGATCTTGTCTTATACTTAGATATTCTCTCTTCAGCTTCATCCAGTCTATAGCTTTTGATAAATCATTCAATGTACTGAAAAATGTCATGTCCATATTTTTATTCTTAAAATTTCAGATTTATTCTTCTCATTTTCACATATTTATTTCATGACCTCTTAAATATATTTTTCTCTTTATCTTTTTGGGTGATATTAAGTCAATTGCTTTACATTCTACATTCCCTCTATTAGGATTTATTTGCTGGATCTTTTAACTTGATGTTCACAGCTATGGAGTATCTCATGATCTTCCTAATATATATTCACAATCCATAGAACTTTCTCTCAGCAAACCTATGGAATATATGTGAGGTTGAATTTACCATCATTCCATACAATGCACCACTAAAAATCATGTCTCATCTCAGCATCTGGTTTCATGGTTTATGTAAGGAAGACTGCAGACTGTTTAAAGTACAGATTTAAGCTTCACACCAAGGCAATATTTGTCCTGACTCAAACTAAATGCTAGTTGAGTGTTCCTGATCCCCTGAACATTGACAAAATGTATTATTATGAACACATCAAAATTCAAGAGAGACTCATAGATGGGTCTCTATCTTGCATGCAGGAAGAAAGGGAGGTTGGTTTTTGAGTAAACAATTAACAACTGTCATAATTTCAATTGTCATAAACATTCAAGCTTCACACCCTAGAATTTGTTTATATTGGGTGAATCTATTTTGAAGACTTCCTTTCTTAGTAGCTATACATATTGCTGCTCAGATTTTGAGTTTTCTTCTAAACTTTGGCCATTAATTAATTAGTGGTCAAAGTGATTAAGAAAGTTGTTTAACATGATGATTTAAAGATAACATTGTAAAAGAAGCAGGTTTTATGTGATAAATGTTTTCTTTCACACTCATGTAATTTCAACAATAGAAGCATCAGGGAGAGATACTCAACTCACTGTGTACATGACATTTACATTATAAAAACAGACATCTTTGAAGGATGAATGACAAATAATTTGAAGCATATTATCTAGTTCATTGTATATTATATATATATAATTTCCAATAGACACCTAAGATCTTCACATGTCTTATTTCACTTTCCTGTGCCAATCGTAGCAACTGCTCTCATTCACTGTAGTTATAATAATCTTAGATTTCTCTTTAAAATAATAGTTTAAATGGAATCTATTGATCATATATAATTTGTGAGTTGGTTGTAAAGCAAATAGTTAATGTAGCCATTTAAGATTACTGGTTTAGAACTTACTTCATAGGCAAACTCTTCAACCAGAATTATCATGCTGTTGTGTGATTTTGAACAAGTTATTTAACTCCATGTGCTCAGTTTCCTCATCTGAAATGAGTGAGCATGTAATACTTAACTCCTATGATTTTGCTTTTATTATTATTATTCTAGATTTAGAATATAATAACTCTTTTGTTTCTCCCAAACACTAATTTCTAGAATTAAATCCTTGCTTACCTCTTTCAACCTAACACTGGAATGACATTTTTTTATTAAATTTACCAACTATATTACTAATTCAATTCTAAATAAGTGTGCCACCTTGTGATTTTGATATATTTATTTTTCCCTCAGTTTATTTATATGTTTTTTGAAGGCAGGGATTATACCTAATTCATATGGAAAACATATAGTCATTAACATATTTCAAGTTGCTAAACTAAAAGTGGCATATTGTACACTCTCTTCTAAAGCATTCATCTTTCACTAAATTATATATAGTGTATCTTTTTACCTTAGTACATAAAGCAATGAGTCATTTTTTCTACAACTTTTTATTTTGAAAAATTAACACGTACAGAAAACTTGAAAGCTTAGAACAAAGATCAGCAGCATAACTATAACCTATATTTAACAATTGTTGACAATTTTTACATTTGCTTTATTTCTTCTTATAAAATATGTGTGTATGTGTGTGTTTGCTGAACAATTTGAATGAAAGTTTTAGACATCATGACACTTTACTCCCAATTACTTAAACATGTGTATTATGAAGTATCAGGAAAAAAGGAATTTTTCTATATAAAATTATACCATTATTACTACAAAGATAAACTAATATTTTCTGGTATAGACTCATATTTGAAATTTGTTTTCTATCACAGTCAAATCTGTTTCTTTAATTTTTATCTTTTGCAATCCATGTTTCTCTCAAATATTCTTTACTGCATTTGATATCAGACCTCTTTAGATTCCTTTAAAATAGAACCAACTCACTGTTTTTTGTTTTCTTTTGGGGGCTTCTTGCTATTGATATAATAGAGATCAGGCCACATGTCTGTATTATATCCTAAGGACTAGATTCCAATTATAGGTAAAGATACTAAAATATATATTGTTCTTCCCATTGCATTACTTCAAAGAGCAAGATATGTTGAAGAGACATCAATATGAAGTAAAGAATGGTGAGGAAGATCCATGTAATAATGGGTTTTAGCAGAAGTATCAGATTTATTTCATGACAAATATACATATAATTTAACTCTATCTACAGAAAGGAATTAAAAGCCATGAAGTTAAAACTGCCTCAGGTGCATCAATGGCCACAATTTGGTTTTTAAACAATACTCTCTATTAAATGACCCCACTTTTGGAGCAGGGAAAGTTCAAGGTGAGCCTGCCACATCTTATTGTTTCAGAAAACAAAGAAATGCCAATTGAATCCACCAAGAATAATCATCTGACTCTCCAGTCAAGAAACACCATCTGATGCTAAAATCACCAGATAAAGAGTTGTTTGGGAAAATGATAGTCACATAGTCTCAAAGCATATACAAATTTTCTCATTAATTACAAAGGGAAATAAATTATTGAAATTGAGAAGTCAGGCAGACATCTCGTAAAGCACATCATAAAACCTAGCATCAATAATAGTGAAATACTGCTGTAAATATTATCTTAATCATCTTAAAATTATATTATATCACAGGAAGAGTAATGTTACTCTATTCACAAACTATCCTAATTTTCAACTTTTTTCAAAGCAAGGAATGTGGTATATTTAAATACTTTATTATATTGTACATTAAAAATTAAAAATAATTTAAAGAAAAGGAAAAATAATTACTTTCTTTAGTTGACAATGTATTTTGGTTATATAATGTATAAAGGAAATAAGATTTTTTTCTGAGAATGTTAGAATTTAATAAAGAAATGAAGGTAGACATTTTCATGGACAAAATTTTAGTATATTTTCATCATGGTTTAATTTTGAAATATTTTTTTTTAATATTTAGTTTAAAGACCAATAAAGTAGGGTTTTAATATGAAAAATAATTTTCAAATAGATATTTGCCTAAGATCCTGGTAAATACATGTTGAAGATGATGAGGTAGTTGGGCTAGATTTTTCATGGTTGTCAGATACAGTTTGCAAATGTTTGGATTCATCTCTGCCATTCTGTGTTTTCCACTGTAACCCAGGAAAGTACATTCTGGAAACTACAATTCTCATATATTCATTGCCAGCAGGATTAACTTGAGCCCATGAGCCCTTTAGATCTTTAATCCATTTTGTGTTTATTTTTGTGTATGGTGTTAGGGAGTATACTAATTTCATTTGTTTGCTTGTAGCTGTCCAGTTTTCCCAGCACCACTTATTTAAGAGACGGCTTTTCTCCATTGTGTATTCTTGCCTCCTTTGTCATAGATTAGGTGACCAGAGGTGCATGAGTTTATTTCTGGACTTTCTATCCTGTTCCATTGATCTATATTTCTGGTTTTTTTTTGTGCCAGTACCATACTGTTTTGATGACAGTAGCTTTGTAGTATAGTCTGAAGTCAGGGATACTGATTCCTCTAGCTCTGTTTTTGTTTCTCAAGATTGCTTTGGATATTCAGTGTCTTCTGTGTTTCCATACAAATTGTATTTTTTTTTGTTCTAATTCTGTGAAAAATGCCATTGGTAATTTGATAGGGATTGCATTGAATCTGTAGATTGTTTTGGATAATATAGTCATTTTGACAATATTGATTCTTCCAATCCAAGAACATGGTATATCTCTCCATCTGTTTGTGTCATATTTGATTTCTTTGATAAATATCTGATACTTTTCTGAGTACAGTTCTTTTCCCTCCTTAGGTAGGTTTATTCCTAGGTATTTTATTCTTTTTGATGTGATGATATCTCCCTTTCTAATCTTTCATTGTTAGTGGATAAGAAAGCAAGATATTTCTGTATATTAATTTTCTATCCTGCAACTTTACTAGATTCACTGATGAGCTCTAGTTGTTTTCTGGTAGTTTTTGTAGGATTTTCTATGTATAACATCATGTCATCTGCAAACAGTGATAGTTTACTTCTTTTACAATTTATATTCCTTATTATTATTTTTTTCTTCACTGATTGCTATAGCTATGACTTCCAAATCTATGTTGAATAAAAGTGGCAAGAGTGGACATCCTTGCCTTGTTCCTGATCTTAGAAGAAATGCTTTAAATTTTTCACCATTGAAAATGATCTATGTTGTGGGTTTCTCATATATGGACTTTATTATGTTGAGTTAGGTTCCCCATATACCCACTTTCTAGAGAGTTTTTATCATAAATAGGTGTTGAATTTTGTCAAAAGCTTTTTCTGCATCTATTGAGATGATCATATGGTTTTAATTCTTCAACCCATTAATGTGGTGTATCACATTGATTTATTTGCATATATTGAAGCACCTTTGCATCCCTGTGATCAATCCCACTTGATCATGGTGTATGATCCTTTTAATGTGAGCTTTTGCCCAACGAAACCATAAACCAAACAAAAAGACAACACTCAGAATGGCAGAAAATGTTTGCAAATGAAGCAACCAACAAGGGATTAACCTCCAAAATATACAAACAACTCATATGGCTCAATGTCCAAAAAACAAAGAACCCAATACAAAAATGTGCAGAAAGTCTAAATAGACATTTCTCCAAAGAAGACATAAAGACAGTTACAAAGCACATGAAAATGTGCTCAACAACACTAATTATTAGATAAATGCAAATCAAAACTCCAATGAGGTATAACTTCACACTGGTCAGAATGACCATCATCAAAAATTCTGCAAACAATAACTGCTATAGAGGGTTTGGAGTAAAAGGAACCCTCTTATACTGTTGGTGGGAATATAAACTGGTGTAGACACTATGGAGAACAGTATAGATGTTCCTTTAAAAACTAAAAATAGGGCTTCCCTGGTGGCGCAGTGGTTGAGAGTCCACCTGCCAATGCAGGGGACATGGGTTCATGCCCTGGTCCAGGAAGATCCCACATGCTGTGGAGTGGCTGGGCCCATGAGCCATGACTACTGAGCCTGTGTGCCCAGAGCCTGTGCTCTGCAATGGGAGAGGCCACAAAAGTGAGAGGCCTGCATACAGCGAATAAATAAATAAATAAATAAATAAATAAATAAATAAATAAATAAACTAAAAATAGAGCTATCATATGATCCAGTAATCCCACTCCTGGGCATATAACCATAATTCAAAAGAATACATGCACTCCAATGTTCATTGCAGCACTATTTACAATAGCCAAAACATGGAAGTAACCAAAATGTCCATCAACAGAGGAATGGATAAAGAAGATAGTATAAACACACAATGGAATATTACCCATTAAAAGGAATGAAATAATACCATTTGCAGCAGCATGGATGGACCTAGAGATTGTCATACTGAGTGAAGTAAGTCAGACAGAGAAAGACAAATACTATATGATATCACTTATATGTGGATTCTGAAAAAAGGGTACAAATGAACTTATCTACAAAACAGGAATTGAGTTACAGATGTAGAAAACAAAATTATAGTTACCAGGAAATAAGGGGGGGCAGGGATAAATTGGGAGATTGGGATTGACATATACACACTACTATATGTACAATAGATAACTAATAAGGACCTGCTGTATAGCACAGGGAACTCTACTCAATACTATGTAATGGCCTATATGGGAAAATAATTTTAAAAAGAGTGAATGTATGTATATGTATAACTGATTCATTTTTCTGTACACCTGAAACTAACTCAATATGGTAAATCAACTATACTCCAATAAATTTTTAAAAATTATAATTTAAACAAAGAACTTTGAGTCTTCCATTTTGGGGGAGAAATTGAGAAAATATTTGGAAGAAGGATGAATGCATAATGTTAGCCAGAGAGGCAAGATAACACTATTTTTGTGGTTGCTTGGAAGGTAAATAGGTAGAGAAAAGAACACATGAACAATGAATATCCAAAGTTATGGAACCTACTGGATTTTTTTTTCTCCATATTCTTCCATGGACCTCAGGTTCCAAAATCTAGAAATTAGATTTCCCAGAATCCACTTGGAATCAGGATTCTGGCTATCTGCTATCACCTGGAAGTGTATACATGAAGACCTGGAGTTTTGCTTATGGCTTTTAAATCTGCTGAGAAACACCTTTCTTAGTCCTCTAAGTCTGTAAACCCATTAAAGGCAACATCTGTAATCCTGTCACTTCTAGCCCTTCGACATTTATATAAATCTCCAATTCTCTGTAAGATTTATTCTACATACTAACTGGAGAAATATACATTTCACTTAAAAACTATGTATTGAGCAGAAGGCTCTTGCCAGGTAATTTGAGTATTAAATTAGGGTGACAGATAAAATTTGAGTTTTGTTAGTTTATTTTTCTTTAAAATATTCTGTTCACTTAATATATATTTTATGAAGGAAAAGGTTTGCTCAGTTTATCAGGAATTTTGATCATCTGATTACAAAATAGTATCACAAGAATAAGATCTCCATGGTTTAAATTAATAGAAAACCAAAGTCCATGGAAGTTAAGGCACTAGCCCAAGGTGCAACCTATTTAGTGGCGACTGATATTAGAGCTCATTTTTCCTCATTTTATTCCAGGTCCCAACAAAACAAATACAATCCACTATTTTTAAATCACTAAATGACATGCCAATATTTCTTGGCACCACAAGGTTGGGTAGAAAAAAAGTAAGAAGTGTTTCTTTCAAACGAGTTAGGAAAGAAGGATATTAGCAACGTTTTATATAGGAAGTATTTTGAATGCAAGAGATAATGTGCAGATAATTTTTAAAGACTGTCTTTTTAAAATTCCCATCCAAGACTCTGATTATAGAATCACAAATTATACATTTAGAAATTGAAACTGGTATAGCAAGAATGCTCTTGAGCAAGAGGATGAGAGTAGAGGTATAATTCTGAAAACATGGTGCTCTAGCTAGAGGTTCCTTAACCAGCAAGGATGGAGAAATTATGCAGCCAGTTCATCACATAACCTTATTATTTACCCATTGATTTTACACATTCACTTGCTTTTGGCCAAAAGGAATTCATTTGTAAGATGTACCTTTCATATTGACAGAGCCTTGAGCATCAAGAGAATCAAGACTAACCATAGTATATATATATATATTTAAGTAACTTACTGCAAATTTTGAATCCATTTTTTACTTTCTTACAGATGTTGGTCCAAACGGGCATTTCTCTATTATCCTTTTTCCAGAAAGATATATTTTTACACCTTTTCATAAGATAAATAACCTACCCTTTTGAAGTTAACATAAATACATTTTGGCCCATTAACTGAATATTTTACACACATCTAAATTGTTAAATTACTTAATTTTTTTTTTTTTTTTTTTTTTTTTTTTTTGCGGTACGCGGGCCTCTCACTGTTGTGGCCTCTCCCGTTGCGGAGCACAGGCTCCGGACACGCAGGCTCAGCGGCCATGGCTCACGGGCCTAGCCGCTCCGCGGCATGTGGGATCTTCCCAGACCGGGGCACGAACCCGTGTCCCCTGCATCGGCAGGCGGACTCTCAACCACTGCGCCACCAGGGAAGCCCTAAATTACTTAATATTTTAAAAATAGTAATCAAAATGTTATATAATCTGTTGGAAATAATTTAAAATTATGAAATAGAATTAATATTTATTTTTTGTTAACTTTATTTAAATGATTAGAAATATCAAGTATAATATGTCAAAAAGGAACATCTCTGAAAAGAGCTGAGGTTTAAAGATACTGAGTGGTCCCAATTAACTCACAAACAAATACTTGGCTTGTTACCTTAGCCAAATAGTACTGCTAGTAATTAGAAATTACTCCCCTAGGCCTTAAACTTGGGTTATAAAGATTAAATGTTTATTTGCAGCTACATCCCGAGGATCACTCTACACACCCTTAAAGTGCCTGCCGGAGAAAACTCAGGGCTGCCAGAAGAATTTACTGTTTGTTCCAGCCTATGCCAGGAGATGCAGCCTGGCTCCAGCTTCTCTGGGAAGGGAGGAGCCTAACTTCCATAAGTGCCACTTGACAAACCCAGATGGGTTTCCCATGACCAACCCTCACTTCCTGCTTTTTGTAAATTTCCACTTCCCTGACTCCACAGAGACCCCACTCTTCTGCTTCCCTAATCCTTTATCTTTTCTTTATAATGCCTAGTCACTTCTGTACAAATCAAAGTTGAATTCAGTTCATGCTGAACTTTGTTCCCTATTAAAATTGTAATAGAGAAGAAGAAATCTGACTCCATGTTAGATCTGTTCTTTTTATTTTCACCCTTGTGCTCCATTGCCTTTGCTTAGTCCTGCTGACTCTGCACCTTTTGTAAAAGAATGTTGCCTGCAGACTGAAATACGCAAGATAGCGTATCCTCAGGGCTCTAACCTTTAAGAGTCCATCCATATAGATACAGAATGTTGCAGAACAGAAAATAACATTTATCTTGTTGGAGGTTTGCAGGAACATCCTGACCTAACCTATGCAAACAGCTGCAAGAAAAAAGGATTCGACACTCAGAAGTTTGCTACAACTAACGGTGCCCTTCGCCACCTTACCTTTAAAAGTGCTTTGTTTATACCGTTTGAGGAGTTTGGGGTTTTGGGGACATGAGCCACCTGTCTCCTTTCATAGCCCTGTGATAAACCCTTCTCTGTTCCAAACCCCAACGTTTTGGTATTTGGCATCACTGTGCATAGTGCACACAAACTTGCATTCCATAACACAATAATATATTGCAGACTAAAATCTGTCCTGATCACTCTAACTAGTGTCCAGCTTTGTTTATGTTTGACAAGGGTCACCAGTAGCATTGAGAGGAAAACTGTGGCCCCGTGAGTCTGGGGAAGGCATGAGTCAGGATCCATTGCCCTGAAAGACTAGTTTCTAAAACAAGTACTTTTAAGCAAGATAAAAATTTCTGCTTTTGCACATCTTTTCTGTTAATTTATTAATTATTATTTCTTAAAACTTTCATTATTGTTAGTTTTTCATTGAGTACACTGTGTAAGTCATGAATCACTGGCAATTATGAAAAGTTAGGAACACATTTACCTTATTAGATTTCCAAGCAGCAGAGTCATTTTTGGCTTTCTTTAAATTCATTTACAAATCTGTCTGTGTCACCTTTGAAGCACAGCACATTTTTGAGACAACATTGATAAAGTGTATTGGCATTAAAACATCAAGAACCATTTGTCTTAAGGCTTATACTTGATTCAAGTATTTGTGTAATTTTTTCCCTTACAGCTCTTAATACTTTTTTAGAAGTTGGGCTTCACAATTTCTGACATCAGCCTTAGGTGCCATATAAACAGCGTTTTCATGTTTTAATCATTTTCGATATATCTTAAATATAGCTTCAAGGCATTAAAAAGTGGTGGTCTTGGTCTCCCCTGGTGGCGCAGTGGTTAAGGATCTGCCTGCCAATGCAGGGGACATGGGTTCGAGCCCTGTTCTGGGAAGATCCCACATGCCGTGGAGCAACTGGGCCCATGAGCCACAACTACTGAGCTTGCGCATCTGGAACCCGTGCTTCACAACAAAAGAGGCTGCGATAGTGAGAGGCCATGCACCGTGATGAAGAGTGACACCCGCTTGCCACAACTAGAGAAAACCCTCGCACAGAAATGAAGACCCAACACAGCCAAAATTAAATAAATAAATAAATAATTAATTAATTATTTAAAAAGTGGTGGTCTTGTAATCGTTATACCAAACAAGTATATTGGATCAATTTGAATAATTTGGATCCTGTTTAAATGAAAATTAGGCAAGTGGAACTTTCAAAAATATTACTTGCTTGCATGCATGTTTTACAAAAATATTCTTTTGGCTTGGATAGATAGACAAAATTCAATGTATAATTTTTTAAATAACAGGAAAATATGCATTTTTTTTTACTTTTTTTGTTTTCTCTATTAATTAGCTTCTGGGCTGTTTGAACTGCTTAAGCAACAAATTAAACCATTAATATGTTTCTTCATGATTGCAAACTCCATCTATAAGGGCATCTCTTTGCATCATATTTTTCTATTGACATCACAGTATTGATTATAACAATTGCATAATTGATCATACTTTAGAAAGTATTGTCTTTTACTCTTAAAAACTGTATCTCCTAGAGAATTTCTATAACAATATTAAAATTCAGTTAGATAAGTTAGGACTAATTTAAAATTTCAAATTCCTCACTAAACGGTGAAAATACATATAAAAAGGTGCATTGATTGTTTGGACACATCATCCTCACACATATAAACTGTTTACAGACCTATGAGGTGAACCAAAGACATACTCTCAACTGCTGTCTTGATTTCCAAATTTTTTCTCTCTTTTAATTCCTTTTGCCCATTGTTGCCTCACTGATAGTATATTTCATTAACCAGACTCACTGTCAGAACTTTAATTTCTTCAGAACCCTCTCTGGCTTGAAAAAGTAGCTTTCAGAACCATTTTATTCTATATTTTTTAATCAAGAAATGTAATTGAAATAGCTGTAGTATCATTTAAAATCTATTGTTATGACTGAGATATATTTTAAATAGTTTGAAATTATGTAAGAAGATGTTTATTTTTAAGAGGGTTATTCTAAGCAGAAGTTACATTGAGAAAGCATCATCTATCTGGGATATTAAGTTTTTATTTTTTGTTTTCAGTTAGTCATCTGGCTTGCAAAACTGCAGGAAAAGGAAATAAAGGATTTATGATTTTGTGTCATTTATTCTAGACTTACCATGTATTTCCCAGTTGGGAAAATGTTGCTCAGCAAAATGACAGCATATGTGATTTCATAAGTAACAGAAGAAACAAACAAAGAATTAGAAGAAGCATGTTTTGTTTGTGTGTTTTGATTTGGTAAGAACAAGAAGAAACCAATAAAGACATCAATGGAGAAATGTAAGCATGTATGAACATGAGGAATTACCTGTTTCTAGACATCTAGGCAAAGGATCATAGGAATTGACCCAGCATACCAGAACATTCCCAAATAGGAGCCATTCTGGTTTTCACTACTGATAAATCCATCAGACTAAAAATCTGTTATTAAATGCTAAGGCCTTCTGCTTTTATTTATCTCCAGTATTTTTTGTCTGTATTTTTATTTCAGCATAATAGACTCACATTTATTTTTATAGCATACAAAATTATTTTATGAAATGTAAACCTTCAAACTTGAGCTGTGTGTTATTGGCAAGTCAGTTTCCATAGACTTGATTCTAAATGAGTTTTGACTAAACACATTTATAATCTCTAAAATATGATAATTATATGATGTGAAAAGCTTGGATTTCTGCTCTTTTGTTGCCTATGGGTTGAATTCTCTGTCTAATATTTCAAATGTAGTCTCTCACAAAATAGGCTCAGAGAAAATAGGCACTAGCTTTTTCTGGATGGAGGTACTTACTGAAATTCAATCAAAGCACAATAGTTTAAGAATTCAAACACTTTATGTCATAAATTCAATATTTACAATTGAAACACTGCTATTGAACATATATTATAGTTCACCATATGATAAGGACTGAAACAAATGTGAACACAATATGTCCCCTGGCCTGAAGAAGATCAAAAATGAATGTCAGCCTGCATTACATTTATTCAAAATGTTTTAAGTATTTTACAGGCAGTGGAGGCTGAACCAGAAAACATAAAAGGAAAAACAAACAGTATAGCAATTTTATTTTAAGGTAAATAATAATTTACAATTGAAATCTGGTTTCCCCTGCTCTTTCTGTGGATAAATAATAGATCATGTTAGCAGACATATTCAAAATGTCACTGGTTTCTGGCTGCAGCTACTTAAATATTATCTCCAGATACCCTCAAAATCTTACTTACTTATTTCTGAACATTCTCCAATGTTTTCTTTTGTGCACATAGAGAACAATTCTGATTATAGCACAGTGTATAACGTAGTCTTAATCTCTTGCTCCAGTCCTTCATTTAAGTTCATTGCCTGGAATGTCTTCACCTATTTAATGGTAACTTTTGTCAATTTTATAAACAGGGATGGTTACACAAATGTGGTGTGCCTCCATGCACATAAGCCTGGTACTTCTGAAAGTACCAGATTGTTACTGCATATTTTTGGAGTACTCAGTATGTTCAATCCCTGCTGGGTCTGTTCAAAAGTAGATGGACCATCCTCATATACTTACATGAGAATGTAGCAGAGCAGCCAAAATGGTGTAATGTGACAAAAGCTATTTCAAGTGGATAGCTCATTCTCCTGAGGCTGTTATGAGTCTTAGGGATGGGGTTGGGATGTGACAAATGTGATAAACAATCTCTGCCTTTCGCTTTACTTCCCCCAGGGCACAGACCTTTAAACTCCCACAATTAATTTACTGAAATAGATATTTCATGATTAACCTGTACCCTAAGTTCATCAAATATACATTATGATGTTTGAATTTGATCAGTAGAGTAAACTTGGTCTTATACTATAAAATTAGGTTAATTTAAAAATGATTAGGAAATTTACATTTTACTTTAAATTATTATTGCTTTTCTCCATACTGTTACACAGGATTAAGTGTTGGTAACAAACTACTTTTGGTAAATATTTTACTTTGTTTAACTTTAAAAATTCAAGCCCTTCAAAGTTTAATATAGCTGAGTAATTTTCAAACTAATGACAAAAGTGGCTCTACCTAATTAATAGCCTGAGTTACATCAAAAAGTTCCAAAAGTCAAAAGATAGCAGCTGAATACTTCAATTCTGGAAGCACTATATGTATCAAGGGGAAAACTCTGATTACTACATCTTTATAGTTGGCTCATGAAGATGCAAGCTCTACTACCTCAAAAAATGCAAGCTATGTGAATAAAAATTTCAAATCAGTATTCTGTTCATTGAGATGTTATAGTTTTTCTTTTTCTTTCCTCCAAACAGGATGATAGCTGTATTTTATGTCAACTACATCTTTATTTTTTTCAAATTATAAAACAAAGTATATCATGACATCCTTGTGAGATAGGTTGAAAGATATGAAGTGAATGTGCATAATTAAAGGAATCGATTATTTGATCAACTAGGTAATCAAGTAAACTTATAGTCGAAGTCAACCTGTAAAGTGGTCCCTAGTGGACAATCCAAGTGCTGCCTCAGGATTTTTTTAACCAAAAAATATTTATATACCTTGATGAGGATAGTTGTGATGTGTAAATGGATTATAAATGACAAGGTTTTGAAATATCATATATATATATATATATATATACACACACACAAGTAGAGAATCAACATAAATGAAAATATGGCACTAGGTCAAATTTAAGAAAATAAAACATAATAGAGATTAACATATATTATTTGCTTTGAGTACAGTAAGAATATAGGCATTCTTGTAAAATAGCTGGTATTGGCAAAACCTAAGGAATTGATTAAATGCAATGTTCATCAAATATATATTATGTATATACAAATATACATTATAAAATGTTCATCAAATATTACATAACTCAATGGCATAAATTACTTTTCAAATAATCTAATGATATGTCAGGTACTTGTAATTAGAATTATTGTGGAGGCCTCTCCTCTATAGACACATTAGATGAACCACACCTGGAGCCTTGTGTTCAGTTCTGGGCAGGACACATTGAGAGGAGGTATGATGCAGTGATCTTGTGCAGATTGGTGACAAGAATCGTAAGGAGGACAGAGACAAGGAAGGGAAAGGGAAAAACACAGAAAACTAACATGCATTGGTTATATACCCATTACCACATTTTCTCATCAACATTATTTCATTTAAATTTTGCTTACACCCTACATGATAGGTAATACTGTATCTTATTTATAGGTTAAAAAAAACAGAGATATACAAAGCTGAGATTACCAACCATGGTCGCAGATTTGGTAAGAGCTAAAGCCAATTTGAATTTATATCTGCCTGATTGTCATCAACTATGTTATTGACATTATTAAGGTGTCCCTTTACTAGACAAAAGTAAAGAATATTAAAGGTGTTTCACATTTGTTTAATTTTAATAAAATATTTGAAAGTTTATCAGGTTCTACACACTGCAAATACTTTTTAAGAACTCATGATCTTACCCTGCAGACAGACTTCCAAACATATAAATCCTGGAATTAAGGAATGATAATATAATCCTTTTCCACCCTTTGAGTTTGTTTTATTTGTTTGTTTTCTTTCTCTTTGTCTTTTTTCTCATGAAAAGCAAGGGTTGAAAAAAATGAATAAATTTGAGACAAAATAAGATTAGTTTCTGGCATGCTCTCTTTTGAACCTGAACTTGGAGAAGGATGAAAGAAAGAGGCATATCTAGAGGGAAAATGTTAGCTGGACAGTTGCTGCCTCATGCCCTGTTAAGTGAAGAAGACTCACGAGCACAAAATAGGGGTGTTTCATTGCCTCACAGTTTTAATACTTTAAGTGTACACAGACAGATAAATGTGGACAAATATTTGTCAGGTTTGACCTAGCTCATCAATCAGATTACTACCTGTTCCTCTTAAAGTGAAGAGAGACAAAGAAGTGGAATAAATTATCAGGTATATACTGCATTTGGCACCCAGCATCAATTCCCATAGCTAGAAAGATTTTTCTGACTCCCTTGTGATTAGGTATATGAATATAAAGTGACCATCACAACCAAATGCACTGATGCGTTTGAAAGTTGGAACTTAGGTGAAAAAAATATTCCTGCTGCTTTTTGTAGTTTTCTGCTACCAAGCCAGGTAGTGGCAATGTGAAAGTTATTGTGGGAGCATGCTGTATTCAAGTTCCAGTGTGTGTGTGCTGAAGGAACAGCTGACAACCTCCAGACAACACTCCTGATACTTTCACCCCAGTTGCAGCAGGGCATTCTCAAGCTAAGGGATCCAGTGGCATCTTCCTGATTTCCATTTTTTCTGAGAGGGCAGAGGGCATACAGCCCCTGTCAGGTTAGTTTCACAGTGTTCTGGGGATCCTACGTGGGGGACATATCAATCAGCCTCCACCAGCAGGCCTAAAATTTTTTAAGCATCTAATACTCTCCATAAAGCTATTTTCTATCTGAAATATTAGTACATTCTGTTTTCTTCAGTGAGTGTTAAATGATAGTGATTTGAGAGATGGATACTTCCTGATGCCATGGAAAGAAATTTCTAAATTTTGAGCAGTTGAGGGGTTAAGAGAAAAAAAAAAAGACATTCTACCTCTAAGTATTACATTACAAATGGCATTTAAAAAAATAAAATGATAGACAGAGGAAGATGCTATCAATCATGCCTCCAGGGTGAGGGGTTACTACAGTAGATCTGACATTGGAATGTTGTATTTAAAAAAAAAGAAAAAGGATTTTTATCATGATGACATGGAGGAAGTGGAATATTTTAGCTAAAAGAAATAGCTAAAGAATAGGTTCAAGATGGTGGACAAGTAAGATGTGGAGATGAGGACATTTGTCCACCAGAGATATCCCAGCCCCATGTAATATCAAATGGTGAAAGCTCTCTCAGAAATCCCTCTCAGAGGTCTCCATTTCAATGCTAATAAACAGCTTCACTCAACGATTGGCAAGATATAGCACTGAACACCATAAGTCAAACAACAAGCAAGACAGGAACACAACCCTACCCATTAGCACACACTGCCTAAAATCATACAAAGTTCACAGACACCCATAAATACACCACTGGACATGGTCCTGCTCAACAGAAAGACAAGATACAGCCTCATGCACCAGAACACAGGCACAACTCCCCTCCACCAGCAAGCCTACAAAACCCACTGAACAAAACTTACCCCCTGGAGCAGACACAAAAAACAACGGGAATTATGAACCTGCAGCCTGAGAAAAGGAGACCCCAAACACAGTAAATTAAGAAAAATGAGAAAACAGAGAAATACACAGCAGATGAAGGAGCAAGGTAAAAACCACCAGACCAAATAAATGAAGCAGAAATAGGCAGTTTACCTGAAAAAGAATTCAGAGTAATAATAGGAATAATAATCCAAAATCTTGGAAATAGAATGGAGAAAATACAAGAAATGTTTAACACGGACCTAGAAGAACTAAAGAACAAACAAACAATGATGAACAACACAATAAATGAAAGTAAAAATCATCTAGAAGGAGAAACTAGAAGAATAACTGAGGAAGAAGAATGGATAAGTGACCTGGAAGATAAAATAGTGGAACTAACTATCACTGAGCAGAATAAAAAAAAAAAAAAAAAAAGAATGAAAAGAATTGAGGACAGTTTTAGAGACGTCTGGGGCAACATTAAACACACCAACATCCTAATTATAGGGGTCCCAGAAGAAGAGAGAAAAAGAAAGGGACTGAGAAAACATTTGAAGTGATTATATTTGAAAACGTCCCTAATATGGGAAAGGAAATAGTCAATCAAGTTAAAGAAGAACAGAGAGTCCCATACAGGAAAAATCCAAAGAGAAACACACCAAGACACATATTAATCAAACTATCAAAAACTAAATATACAGAAAAAAATATTAAAAGGAGCAACGGAAAAACAACAATAACATAAAACAGAATCCCCAAAAGTTTAATAGCTAATCTTTCAGCAGAAACTCTGCAAGTCAGAAGGGGGTGGCAGGACACATGTAAAGTGAGGAAAAGAAAGAGAAATACCTACAATCAAGATTACTCTATCCCGGAGGAAGATGGCGGAAGAGTAAGACGCGGAGATCACCTTCCTCCCCACAGATACATCAGAAATTGATCTACACGTGGAACAACTCCTACAGAACACCTACTGAACGCTGACAGAAGACCTCAGACCCCCCCAAAAGGCAAGAAGCTCCCCACATACCTGGGTAGGGCAAAAGAAAAAAAGAATAAACAGAGACAATAGGATAGGGACGGGACGTGCACCAGTGGGAGGGAGCCGTGAAGGAGGGAAGGTTTCTACACACTACAAGCCCCTTCGCGGGCGGAGACTGCAGGTGGCGGAGGGGGAAAGCTTCGGAGTAGCGGAGGAGAGCACAGCAACAGGGGTGCGGAGGGCAAAGCGGAGAGATTCTGGCACAGAGGACCGGTGCCCTCAGGCACACACCAGCCCGAGAGGCTTGTCTGCTCGGCCGCCGTGGCGGGCGGGGCTGGGAGCTGAGGCTCGGGTATCGGCTTTCAGTCGGAGCGCAGGGAGAGGACTGGGGCTGGCGGCAGGAAGAGAGCCTGAAGGGGTTAGTGCACCACGGCTAGCCCGGAGGGAGTACGGGGAAAGGGTCTGGAGCTGCTGAAGAGGCAAGAGACTTTTTTCCCTTTTGTTTCCTGGTGCGCGAGGAGAGGGCATTAAGAGGGCTGCTTGGGGAAGCGCCGGAGACAGGCACGAGCCGCGGGTAAGGCACGGACCCCGGAGACGGGCGTGGGCCGCCGCCCGCCGCGGCCCGCCGCCGCGGCCCGCCGCCGCCGCCGCTGCCGCCGCCGCCGCGGGGCCTGTGTGCGAGCGCGGGTCACTGTCCGCCCCGCCTTCCGGGGGGCCTGTGCACCCCGCCACTGCCGGGGTCCCCGAGACCCGGGGACGGCTTTCCCGGGAAAGCGCACGGAGCGCCACGGGCTGCTGCAACGTCACGCCGGCCTCTGCCGCCGCAGGCCCGCCCCACACTGCGCGCCCCTCCCTCCCCTCTGCCTGAGTGAGCCAGAGCCCCCGAATCAGCGGCTCCTTTAAACCCGTCCTGTCTGAGCGAAGAACGGACGCCCTCCGGCGACCTACGCGCAGAGGCGGGGCCAGGTCCAAGGCTGAGACCCGGGAGCTGTGAGAGCAGAGGCAGGGAAATCTCTCTGTGCAGCCTCGGAGGCAGCGGATTAAAGCTCCACGGTCCATTTGATGTGCCCTGCGTCTGTGGAGTGCATGAATGGACAGCGAATCATCCCAAATTGAGGAAGTGGACTTTGAGGACAAGATTTAAGACTTTCCCCCCTTTTCCTCTTTTTACAACGAATTATTCCAAATTAAGGAGGTGGACTTAGAGAGCAAGATTTCAGACTTCTCGCCCTTTTCCTCTTTTAACAACGAATTATCCCAAATTGAGGAGGTGGACTTGGAGAGCAAGATTTTTGATTTTTCCCCCTGCTCTCTTTTTGTGAATGTGTATGTGTAATCTTCTGTGTAAGATTCTTTCTGTATAGCTTTGCTTCCACCATATGTCCCAGGGTTCTATCGGTCCGGTTTTTTTTTTTTTTTTCAATAATTACTTTCTAATTTTAATAACGCTACTATATTTCATACTTTATTCTATTTTACTTTACCTGCTCTTTCTTTTTTTCCTACTCTCCCTTCCTCCCTCCGTCCCTCCGCTCCTCCTTTCCTTCTTTCTTTTTCTTTCCTCCCTCCCACCCTTCTTCTTTCCACTTTCTTTTTCTTTCCTTCCTCCCTCCCTCCTGTCTTTCTTCCTTTCCTTCCTCCCTCCATCCCTCCTTTCTTTCCTTCTTTCTTTCCATCCTTCCTTCCTCCCTCCCTCCTTTCTTTCTTCCTTCCTTCCTTCCTTCCTTTCTTCCCTTCTTCCTTTCTTTCCCTCTCTCTTTCTTTCTTCTACTAATTCTTTCTTTCTACTTTTTCTCCCTGTTACTCTGAGCCGGGTGGATGAAAGGCTCTTGGTGCTGCAGCCAGGAGCCAGTGCTGTGCCTCTGAAGTGGGAGAGCCAACTTCAGGACACGGGTCCACAAGAGACCTCCCAGCTCCACATAATATCAAGCAGCGAAAATCTCCCAGAGATCTCCATCCCAACACCAGCACCCAGCTTCAGTCAACGACCAGCAAGCTACAGTGCGGGTCACCCTATGCCAAGCAACTAGCAAGGCAGGAACACAACCCCACCCATTAGCAGAGAGGCTACCTAAAAACATAATAAGGCCATAGGCACCCCAAAACACACCACCAGACGTGGACCTGTCCACCAGAAAGACAAGATCGAGCCTCAACCACCAGAGCACAGGAATTAGTCCCCCCCACCAGGAAGCCTACACAACCTACTGAAACAACCTTAGCCACTGGGGTGAGACACCAAAAACAACGGGAACTACGAATCTGCAGCCGGCAAAAAGGAGACCCCAAACACAGTAACATAAGCAAAATGAGAAGGCAGAAAAACACACAGCAGGTGAAGGAGCAAGATAAACACCTACCAGACCTAACAAATGAAGAGGTAATAGGCAGTCTACCTGAAAAACAATTCAGAATAATGATAGTAAAGCTGATCCAAGATTCTATTTCCAAGATCCATAATCTTGGAAATAGAATAGACAACATGCAAGAAACAGTTAACAAGGACCTAGAAGAACTAAAGATGAATCAAGCATCGATTAAAAACACAATAAATGAAATGAAAAATACTCTAGATGGGATCCATAGCAGAATAACTGAGGCAGAAGAACGGATAAGTAAGGTGGAAGATAAAATAGTGGAAATAACTGCTGCAGAGCAAAATAAAGAAAAAAGAATGAAAAGAACAGAGGACAGTCTCAGAGACCTCTGGGACAACATTAAACGCACCAACATTCGAATTATAGGGGTTCCAGAAGAAGAAGAGAAAAAGAAAGGGACTGAGAAAATATTTGAAGAGATTATAGTTGAAAACTTCCCCAATATGGGAAAGGAAATAGTTAATCAAGTCCAGGAGGCACAGAGAGTCCCATACAGAATAAATCCAAGGAGAAATACACCAAGACACATATTAATCAAACTGTCAAAAATTAAACACAAAGAAATCATATTAAAAGCAGCAAGGCAAAAACAACAAATAACACACAAGGGAATCCCCATAAGGTTAACAGCTGATCTCTCAGCAGAAAGCCTACAAGCCAGAAGGGAGTGGCAGGACATAATTAAAGTGATGAAGGAGAGAAACCTGCAATCTAGATTACTCTACCCAGCAAGGATCTCATTCAGATTTGATGGAGAAATTAAAACCTTTACAGACAAGCAAAAGCTGAGAGAGTTCAGCACCACCAAACCAGCTTTACAACAAATGCTAAAGGAACTTCTCTAGGCAAGAAACACAACAGAAGGAATATACCTACAATAACGAACCCAAAGCAATTAAGGAAATGGGAATAGGAACATACATATCAATAATTACCTTAAATGTAAATGGACTAAATGCTCCCACCAAAAGACACAGAGTGGCTGAATGGATACAAAAACAAGACCCATATATATGCTGTCTACAAGAGACCCACTTCAGACCTAGAGACACATACAGATTGAAAGTAAAGGGATGGAAAAAGATATTCCATGCAAATGGAAATCAAAAGAAAGCTGGAGTAGCAATTCTTATATCAGACAAAATAGACTTTAAAATAAAGACTATTAGAAGAGACAAGGAAGGACACTACATAACGATAAAGGGATCGATCCAAGAAGAAGATATAACAATTGTAAATATTTATGCACCCAACATAGGAGCACCTCAATACATAAGGCAAATACTAACAGCCATAAAAGGGGAAATCGACAGTAACACAATCATAGTAGGGGACTTTAACACCCCACTTTCACCAATGGACAGATCTTCCAAAATGAAAATAAATAAGGAAACACAAGCTTTAAATGATACATTAAACGAGATGGACTTAGTTGATATTTATAGGACATTCCATCCAAAAACAACAGAATACACATTTTTCTCAAGTGCTCATGGAACATTCTCCAGGATAGATCATATCTTGGGTCACAAATCAAGCCTCGGTAATTTTAAGAAAATTGAAATTGTATCAAGTATCTTCTCCGACCACAATGCTATGAGACTAGACATCAATTACAGGAAAAGATGTGTAAAAAATACAAACACATGGAGGCTAAACAATACACTACTCAATAACGAAGTGATCACTGAAGAAATCAAAGAGGAAATTAAAAAATACCTAGAAACAAATGACAATGGAGACACGACGACCCAAAACCTATGGGACGCAGCAAAAGCAGTTCTAAGGGGGAAGTTTATAGCAATACAATCCCACCTTAAGAAACAGGAAACATCTCGAGTAAACAACCTGACCCTGCACCTAAAGCAATTAGAGAAAGAAGAACAAAAATACCCCAAAGCTAGCAGAAGGAAAGAAATTATAAAGATCAGATCAGAAATAAATGAAAAAGAAATGAAGGAAACGATAGCAAAGATCAACCAAACTAAAAGCTGGTTCTTTGAGAAGATAAACAAAATTGACAAACCATTAGCCAGACTCATCAAGAAAAAAAGGGAGAAGACTCAAATCAATAGAATTAGAAATGAAAAAGGAGAAGTAACAACTGACACTGCAGAAATACAAAAGATTATGAGAGATTACTATAAGCAACTCTATTCCAATAAAATGGACAACCTGGAAGAAATGGACACATTCTTAGAAATGCACAACCTGCCAAGACTGAATCAGGAAGAAATAGAAAATATGAATAGACCAATCACAAGCACTGAAATTGAAACTGTGATTAAAAATCTTCCATCAAACAAAAGCCCAGGACCAGATGGCTTCACAGGTGAATTCTATCAAACATTTAGAGAAGAGCTAACACCTATCCTTCTCAAACTCTTCCAAAATATAGCAGAGGGAGGAACACTCCCAAACTCATTCTACGAGGCCGACATCACCTTGATACCAAAACCAGGCAAGGATGTCACAAAGAAAGAAAACTACAGGCCAATATCACTGATGAACATAGATGCAAAAATCCTCAACAAAATACTAGCAAACAGAATCCAACAGCACATTAAAAGGATCATACACCATGATCAAGTGGGGTTTATCCCAGGAATGCAAGGATTCTTCAATATACGCAAATCAATCAATGTAATACACCATATTAACAAGTTGAAGGAGAAAAACCATATGATCATCTCAATAGATGCAGAGAAAGCTTTCGACAAAATTCAACACCCATTTATGATAAAAACCCTGCAGAAAGTAGGTATAGAGGGATCTTTCCTCAACATAATAAAGGCCATATATGACAAACCCACAGCCAACATTGTCCTCAATGGTGAAAAACTGAAACCATTTCCACTAAGATCAGGAACAAGACAAGGCTGCCCACTCTCACCACTCTTATTCAACATAGTTTTGGAAGTTTTAGCCACAGCAATCAGAGAAGAAAAGGAAATAAAAGGAATCCAAATTGGAAAAGAAGAAGTAAAGCTGTCACTGTTTGCAGATGACATGATACTATACATAGAGAATCCTAAAGATGCTACCGAAAAACTACTAGAGCTAATCAATGAATTTGGTAAAGTAGCAGGATATAAAATTAATGTACAGAAATCTCTGGCATTCCTGTACACTAATGATGAAAAATCTGAAAATGAAATCAAGAAAACACTCCCATTTACCATCGCAACAAAAAGAATAAAATATCTAGGAATAAACCTACCTAAGGAGACAAAAGACCTGTATGCAGAAAACTATAAGACACTGATGAAAGAAATTAAAGATGATACAAATAGATGGAGAGATATACCATGCTCCTGGATTGGAAGAATCAATATTGTGAAAATGACTCTACTACCCAAAGCAATCTACAGATTCAATGCAATCCCTATCAAACTACCAATGGCATTTTTCACAGAACTAGAACAAAAAATTTCAAAATTTGTTTGGAAAAACAAAAGGCCCCGAATAGCTAAAGCAATCTTGAGAACGAAAAACGGAGCTGGAGGAATCAGGCTCCCTGACTTCAGACTATACTACAAAGCTACAGTAATTAAGACAGTCTGGGACTGGCATAAAAACAGAAAGATAGATCAGTGGATCAGGATAGAAAGCCCAGAGATAAACCCACGCACATATGGCCAACTTATCTTTGATAAAGGAGCCAGGAATGTACAGTGGAGAAAGGACAGCCTCTTCAATAAGTGGTGCTGGGAAAACTGGACAGGGACATGTAAAAGTTTGAGATTAGATCATTCCCTAGCACCATACACAAAAATAAGCTCAAAATGGATTAAAGACTTAAATGTAAGGCCAGAAACTATCAAACTCTTAGAGGAAAACATAGGTAGAACACTCTATGACATAAATCACAGCAAGATCCTTTTGGACCCACCTCCTAGAGAAATGAAAATAAAAACAAAGATAAACAAATGGGACCTAATGAAACTTCAAAGCTTTTGCACAGCAAAGGAAACCATAAAGAAGACCAAAAGACAACCCTCAGAATGGGAGAAAATATTTGCAAATGAAGCAACTGACAAAGGATTAATCTCCAAAATTTATAAACAGCTCATGCAGCTCAATAGCAAAAAAACAGACAACCCAATCCAAAAATGGGCAGAAGACTTAAATAGGCATTTCTCCCAAGAAGATATACAGACTGCCAACAAACACATGAAAGAATGCTCAACATCATTAATCATTAGAGAAATGCAAATCAAAACTACAATGAGATATCATCTCACACCAGTCAGAATGGCCATCATCAAGAAATCTAGAAACAATAAATGCTGGAGAGGGTGTGGAGAAAAGGGAACACTCTTGCACTGCTGGTGGGAATGTGAATTGGTACAGCCACTATGGAGAACGGTATGGAGGTTCCTTAAAAAACTACAAATAGAACTACCATATGACCCAGCAATCCCACTACTGGGCATATACCCTGAGAAAACCATAATTCAAAAAGAGACATGTACCAAAATGTTCATTGCAGCTCTATTCACAATAGCCCGGAGCTGGAAACAACCTAAGTGTCCATCATCGGATGAATGGATAAAGAAGATGTGGCACATATATACAATGGAATATTACTCAGCCATAAAAAGAAACGAAACTGAGCTATTTGTAATGAGGTGGATAGACCTAGAGTCTGTCATACAGAGTGAAGTTAGTCAGAAAGAGAAAGACAAATACCGTATGCTAACACATATATACGGAATTAAAAAAAAAAATGTCATGAAGAACCTAGGGGCAAAACGGGAATAAAGACACAGACCTACTTGAGAATGGACTTGAGGATATGGGGAGGGGGAAGGGTAAGCTGTGACAAAGCGAAAGAGAGGCATGGACATATATACACTACCAAACGTAAGGTAGATAGATAGTGGGAAGCAGCCGCAGAGCACAGGGAGATCAGCTCGGTGCTTTGTGACCGCCTGGAGGGGTGGGATGGGGAGGGTGGGAGGGAGGGAGATGCATGAGTGAAGGGATGTGGGAACAGATGTATATGTATGATTGATTCACTTTGTTATAAAGCAGAAACTAATTAAAAAAAAAAAAAAAGATTACTCTACCCAGCAAGGATCTCATTCAGATTTGATGGAGAAATTAAAAACTTTACAGAAAAGCAAAAGCTAAGAGAATTCAGCACCACCAAACAAGATATACAACAAATACTAAAGGAACTTCTCTAGGCAGGATACACAAGAGAAGGAAAAGATCTACTATAACAAACCCAAAACAATTAAGAAAACAGTAATAGGAACACACATATTGATTAAATGCTCACACCAAAAAACATAGACTGGCTGAAAGGGTACAAAAACAAGACCCGTATATATGCTGTCTACAAGAGCCCATTTCAGACCTAGGGACATATACAGACTGAAAGTGAGGGGATGGAAAAAGATATTCCATGCAAATGGAAATCAAATGAAAGCTGGAGTAGCAATTCTCATATCAGAAAAAAAAAAAGACTTTAAAATAAACACTATTACAAGAGACAAAAAAGAACACTACAAAATAATCAAGGGATCTATCAAGAAGAAGATATAACAATTGTAAATATTTATGCACCCAACATAGGAGCACCTCAGTACATAAAGCAAATGCTAAAGCCTTAAAAGGGGAAATCAACAATAACACAATAATAGTAGGGGACTTTAGCACCCCTCTTTCACCAATAAACAGATCATCCAAAATGAAAAGAAATACAAGTTTTAAATGATATATTAAGCAAGATAGACCTAATTGATATTTAGAGGACATTTCATCCAAAAATAACAGAATACACTTCTCAACTGTTCATGGAACATTCTCCAGGATAGATCATACCTTGGGTCATAAATCAAGCCTTGGTAAATTTAAGAAAATTGAAATTGTATCAAGTATCTTTTCTGACCACAATGCTATGAGACTAGATATCAATTACAGGAAACACACTGTAAAAAGTACAAACAGATAGAGGCTACACAATACACTACTAAATAATCAAGATATCAATGAAGAAATCAAAGAGGAAATCAGAGAATACTTAGAAACAAATGACAATGAAAACATGGTGACCTAAAACCTAAGGGATACAGCAAATGCAGTTCTAAGAGGGAAGTTATAGCAATACAATCCTACCTCAAGAAACAAGAAACGTCTCAAATAAACAACCTAACCTTACACCTAAAGAAATTAGAGAAAGAAGAACAAAAATCTCAAAGTTACCAGAAGGAAAGAAATCATAAAGATAAGATCAGGAAAAAAGTGAAAAGAAATGAAGGAAACTATAGCTAAGATCAGTAAAACTAAAATCTATTTCTTTCAGAAGATAAACAACATTGATAAACCACTAGCCAGACTCATCAAGAAAAAAAGGGAGATGACTCAAGTCAACAGAATTAGAAATGAAAAAGGAGAAGTAACAACTGACACTTCAGAAATACAAAAGATCATGAGAGATTACTACAATCAATTATATGCCAATAAAATGGATAAGCTGGAAGAAATGGACAAATACTTAGAAAAACACAACCTCCAGAGACTGAACCAGGAAGAAATAGAAAATATAAACAAACCAATCACAAGCACTGAAATTGAAACTGTAATTAAAACTCTTCCAACAAACAAAAGCCCAGGACCAGGTTGATTCACAGGTGTATTCTATCAAACATTTAGAGAAGAGTTAACACCTATATTTCTCAAACTCTTCCAAAACATAGCAGAGGGAGGAATTCTCCCAAACTCATTCTATGAGGCAAACATCACCCTGATACCAAAACCAGACAAAGATGTCACAAAGAAAGAAAACTACAGGCCAATATCACTGATGATCATAGATACAAAAATCCTCAACAAAATACTAGCAAACAGAATCCAACAGAATCCAAAAGGATCATATACCATGATAAAGTGGGGTTTCTCCCAGGAGTGCAAGAATTCATCAATATATGCAAATCAATCAATGTGATACACCATATGAACAAATTGAAGAATAACAGCCATATTATCATCTCAGTAGATGCAGAAAAAGCTTTCAAGAAAATTCAACACCAATTTATGGTAAAAAACTCTCCAGAAAGCATGCATAGAGGGAACTTACCTCAACATAATAAAAGCCATATATGACAAACCCACAGCCAACATTATTCTCAATGGTGAAAAACTGAAACCATTTCCACTAAGATCAGGAGCAAGACAAGGTTGCCCACTCTCAGCACTCTTATTCAACATAGTTTTTGAAGTTTTAGCCATAGCAATCAGAGAAGAAAAGGAAATAAATGGAATCCAAATCAGAAAAGAAGTAATGCTGTTGCTGTTTGCAGATGACATGATACTATACATAAAGAATCCTAAAAACTCTACCAGAAAACTACTAGAGGTAATCAATGAATTTGGTAAAGTAGCAGGATAAAAAAATAATGGACAGAAATCTCTTGCATTCCTATACACTAATGATGAAAAATCTGAAGGAGAAATTAAGGTAACACTCCCATTTACCATTGCAACAAAAAGAATAAAATACCTAGGAATAAACCTACCTAAAAAGGTAAAACACCTGTATGCAGAAAATTATAAGACACTATTGATAGAAATTAAAAATGATACAAACAGATGGAGAGATATACCATGTACTTGGATTGGAAAAATAAACATTGTGAAAATGACTGTACTGCCAAAGTAATCTACAGATTCAATGCAATCCCTATCAAATTACCACTGGCATTTTTCACAGAACTAGAACAAAAAATTTCACAGTTTCTATGGAAACAGAAATAACCCCGAATAGCCAAAGCAATCTTGAGAAAGAAAAACAGAGTTGAAGGAATCAGGCTCCTGGACTCCAGACTATACTACAAACCTATAGTAATCAAGACAGTATTGTACTACCACAAAATATAGATCAATTGAACAGGATAGAAAGCCCAGAGATAAACCTACACATATATGGTCACCTTATCTTTGATAAAGGAGGCAAGAATATTCAGTGGAGAAAAGACAGCCTCTTCAATAAGTGGTGCTGGGTAAGCTGGACAGGTCCATGTAAAATAATGAAATTAGAACACTCTCTAACACTGTATACAAAAATAAACTTAAAATGGATTAAAGACCTAAATATAAGGGTGGACACTATCAAACTCTTAGAGGAAAGCATTGGCAGAACACTCTATGACATATATCACAGTAAGATCCTTTTTGGCCCACCTCTTAGAGAAATGGAAATAAAAACAAAGAAACAAGCAAACAAACAAACAAACAGAAAAACAAATGGGACGTAATGAAACTTAGAAGCTTTTGAACAGCAAAGGAAACCATAAACGAGATGAAAAGACAACCTTTAGAATGGGAAAAAATATTTTCAAATGAAGCAACTGACAAAAGTTTAATCTCTGAAATATACAGATAGCTCATGCAGCTCAATATCAAAAAAAAGAAAAAGAAAAAGAAAAACAATCTGCAAATGCACAGAAGCTCTAAATAGACATTTCTCCAAAGAAGATATAGAGATTGCCAACAAACACATGGAAGGATTCTGAACATCATTAATCAGAGAAATGTAAATCAAAACTACAATTAGTTATCACCTCACACCGGTCAGCATGGCCATCATCAAAAAATCTACAAACAATAAATGATGGAGAGGGTTTGGAGAAAAGGGAACCCTCTTGCACTGCTGGTGGGAATGTAAATTGATACAGCCACTATGGAGAACAGTATGGAGATTCCTTTAGAAATGAAAAATAGAAATACCATATGACCCAGCAATCCCACTACTGGGCATATACCCTGAGAAAACCATAATTCAAAAAGAGTCATGTACCACAATGTTCATTGCAGCTCTACTTACAATAGACAGGACATGGAAGCAACCTATGTATCCATCGACAGATGAATGGGTAAAGAAGATATGGCACACACATACAATTGAATATTCATCAGCAATAAAAAGAAAGGAAATTCAGTTATTTGTATTCAGGTGGATGGAACTAGAGACTGTCATGCAGAGTGAAGTCAGTCAGAAAGAGAAAAACAAATAATGTAGAAAAAAATCGTTATGAAGAAACTAGGGGCAGGACTAGATTAAAGACCCAGACGTAGAAAATGGACTTAAGGAGAGGGGGAGGTGGAAGCGTAAGCTGAGACGAAGTGAGAGAGTCACATGGACATATATTCACTACCAAATGGAAAATAGATAGCTAGTGGGAAGCAGCCGCATAGCACAGGAAGATCAGCTCAATGAAAATAACACACCATTGTAAAGCAATTATACTCCAATAAAGATGTTTTTAAAAAAGAAAAGAGAAATAGCGAGAATAAATGCATGGCAAGTTGAAATTTCATGATGTATTTAAGAAGCCACAAACCTGTTGTCTGATTGAAGAACTGGGCAAAAGCTTGGGTTTTGCAGGATATAAGACTTGAAAGGATAATTGGGGCCAGGGCATCAACTATTTTAATATTATTCTTACACCAGAGGAATGGTTCAAATATGTAGGGGGTTGTGTATGGATAGCTGTCTGTAAATGTTTAAATATTGTCTTAAAAAATAGATATATTTTGTGTCACTGTAGGGGAAAATTTAGGAACCAGTAGGCAAAAGTTAGAGCACTTAGATATGGTAGGTATGGATATTGTTCCCAATTCTTTACTTTCTCTCTGTATTAGAATTATACATCCATACCCCTAGCTGTGTGCCCATGCGGCCCTTCCACCTAAAATAGATGGTATATTCCCTGATACCCTGATGTGCGTGTGTCCATTTGACTTGCTTTGGAAAATATGTGGTTTGAAGGGACAGGGTACCAGTTCCAAGGAGATGTTCAAACACATTTGCATCATTTGCCTTTGCCTATAACACTTTCCTCAGCTGCAATAAGAAGAACATTCCTTGAGTAGCCACTGCTCCAAAGAGACTGGGATACACAGTGAGCATACCTGGTCCCAGCCCAAAGTCTTGAGCCAAATCCGTCCAAATGCAGCAAAGTCACAGCTGACCTACTTACCAGTCATAAGGAAATAAAGATTTGCCACTGAGATTTTGAAAGTGTATATTATAAAGCAAACAGCTGACATTCTCTGGAAAAGCCTTTTAAGAACCCAACCACGTCAAAATGGAAAGGAAAACTTTGGAGGCATTGTTTCCAGGAGTACTCAACTAGGGCTGGCAGTTATTACTTCCCATCTCCCCTAACCATAACCATTATTACCTTCTTTTTGGAAGACTCTGAAAGCCACGAAACACATCTCATCATCTAAACAGTGCATCACATAGCAGCAAGAATGGTCTTTTACAAAGTTGTTGGGTCATTTTTATCCCTCTTTAAAATAATTCAGTGCTTTCAAGTGCACTTAGAAGGAAACCCGGACTCCCTGTGTGATGGTCTCCCATTTCCACATCTTCATCCTGGGCCACACTCTCCTTTTCTACCTGCCACCCTGAACTTCTCTGTACTGTCAATGTGCCCATTTCCTCCTGGTGTAGGCCACAGAGGTGACCTGCTGTCAGCTATTTTTCTCCCCTGGATATTCCAACTCATTGTTTGATATCAGCTTAAAAATTCCCTCCTTGTGCATTTCCTGGTCATGCTGTCATTCTCCATTCCTTAAAAGCATTGATCAAAACCAGCAATTTATTTATTAACAATTAATTTTTCCCCACATAAATGCACATTTTGTGAAGGCAAGAACCATATTTGTGTTGTCATCTTATGACCTACATCAGGTTAATGTTTATTTACATAGCAAAATAAATAAATAAATTAGTAAATAAATATATCATTAGAGATACAATAGTGCAAGTTCATTATTGGATAAAGATTGAATAAAACAAACTCTATAATCATTTTAACTCAAAAATTCATTGAGCAATTAGACTTGCACACTTTATTAAAATTAAACTGGAAGAATTTGGGACCATATCAAACTCTTTCCTTCTGCCATTTTTGCACGGGCTTCCCTGGACTAACCTGAGCTAACGAAGGGAAGAGCCACTAAAAGGTAATTGTGTTTTTGTACGTTCCTGAGGTCCCAAATTTATACCAAAAAACCATCAAAACATACTTCACAAATTTGGCATTTAAAGCATATAAGAAAGAGGAAGTCACCTCCATTTTTCAAATAGCATTTTTTTCTTCAGTGTGGACTAGATTGTATATTTCTTGATAATTTACCAGCCTGTAGAGATGTGCATGCAATTAAATAAACATGCTTGTCTAAAATGCACAGTGGTGTGACAATTAAAAAGGAAATCAGGCTTTGAAGGACCACATAAATTTTAAATCATAGATATTGGAACAACAGAGCCCACTGCATCAGACAAGCATGATATCACAGCAACACCTCCTCTCACAGACTGTTTTATAGGAATTTTGCCTGTGTTTGTGTGTGTGTGTGTGTGTGTGTGTGTGTGTGTGTGTGAGAGAGAGAGAGAGAGAGAGAGAGAGAGAGAGAAATCTAGTGTTTCAAATTTGAAGCATTAGGGAAAAACCCCTAGGTGAAGATGCATTAAAGAGATTGTGGCACTTGTGTGTCAACAACTGCAAACAACACAAAAGTCATCAATTGATGAATGGGTAAATACAATATGGTATATCTATACAATTGAATATTATTCAACATAAAAATAATGACATACTGTTACATGTTACTACCTGGATAAAACTTGAAAACAGTTTGTTAAGTATAAGAAATCAGTCACAAAATCTTACAATATGAGTCACCACTGTTAATGGATACAGGGTTTCTTTTGGGGGTGACAGAATTTTCTAAATCAGATAGTGGTGATAGTTGCAAAAAACCACTGAACTATACATTTTAAAAGGGTGAAACTTCTAGAATGTGAATTATATATCAATAAAGTTATCGGGCTTCCCTGGTGGTGCAGTGGTTGACAGTCTGCCTGCCAATGCAGGGGACACGGGTTCGTGCCCTGGTCCGGGAAGATCCCACATGCTGCGGAGCGGCTGGGCCTGTGAGCCATGGCCGCTGGGCCTGTGTGTCCGGAGCCTGTGCTCCACGACGGGAGAGGCCACAGCAGTGAGAGGCCCGTGTACCGCAAAAAAAAAAAAAAAAAAAAAAGAGACTCATAATTGAAGTACTTTATTAGCCCTATGATGGGTCTCTTGTCTCCATATTTATATCTCTATAGCCAATTGCTTACAAGTCAATCAGTCGATGTAGAGGTATAAATTTAGAACAAAATTAATGCTTAAACATGATAATTTAATTTTTTTAATATTGAAACTAAATTCAGAAATGGAATATTACTATCAAAACTTTCATATCTTTGGTACATAAATTTGGGAACTGTTTATATATTAACTATAATTTGTATCATTCCAATCATCTTCCAGTGCTGGAAGGGGTTCTTGATGGATGTTGACATGTCCTAATTTAATCCCCCCTTCAAATCTCCATAGTGATTTACATACAGTTGTGTTCTACATGGACATCAGTTTAATAGGCAAGGTTTCCATTGCCCTTCTGCCTGAACATATGTCCAGGTCCTTGGCCACTTACGATGATCTGGTAAAAAACCAAAACACCATGTCAAGAAGCATTCAGTTCAGCCCACTGAACTGATTTATTTTCACGTTGTTTAATCATAGTAGTGGTCTTCCAAAAATTTTGTTGTCCATTTACCTCAGAGCTGCTGTCCACGAAACAAATACCTCTTTCTTGGTCAATTGAAAGATGTTCTTAGCGCCCTTTCCAAGTGATGCTAGAATCTGGTAACTCCTCATACAGTTCCAAAGTCAGTCCTAGGGAAAAAGAGGCTCCATACTCATAAATATATTTTCCTTGCATTCCTGCAGTAGCATGATCTTATATAAACTACTTCTGCTTTATTGGGGAACACTTCTGGGCATTACCTTCCCCACTAGAATGTTTTTCTGAATGTTTATCTTCCAAGATATCAGGAGGGTTTAGTTTTCAAAATTGTTTTATGACTTTCAGTCATAAGGGCAATTTTAATTAATGTCTGATATCAAGCTAGAAATTGCCCCTCAAATGGCAAATTTCTAGTCCAAATACCAGTTGATGTCTTTGGAGGTGTCCTTGGGCTTTTTTCATAGGCACCAGTCTCTGTCCACATAAGGCTATGAAACAGATAATTTGTCCACATCAGTTTCTATTCCACACTGTGTGATCTAAGACAAACTTACCGGTCTCCATTTAGCATGCCCAAATACTCGTGCTTGAAGGTCAGGTTTACATGCCTTCTGTTTCACAGGAATAATTCCTCAGTCAGATCCAATGTCCAGCCCCCAAATATATCCATGTAAAGGAGGCACAACCATTTAAAATATATCAAGTTTTTTCCTAACTTTTACCTTAATTTTAATTTCCTTGAATATTAAAATTAAATTGAGAAATGGAACACCTCTATTGAAACTTTCACATCTTTGGTACAAAACTTTGAGAATTATTTATGTGGAAACATTAGCTTGTGTGTTAATATTCATGATTGTGATTTGTAAGGAGATGAGAGGACGAAAGTTAAACATCTGTAAAATAAGATGAAATGGGAAAAAAGTGTACCAAGTTTGAACTTCCTGTAACAAGTTTTCATTAGTTCCAGTTTTCTTGGCTTTCCATCCATAAAATGAATTAGATTTTGATCTCACATGAATCTCCATAAATTCAAAATTGTGAATTTAATTTAGAAGATTTAAAAGTCAATATAAATCAATATATTTCTCATAGATAACTACTTGGATTAAGATGAATGTTTTGGAAAAACCTTGTTCTAATTTAAGCAGAAATATAATTTAACTTATTCTATTTCATCTCATGTTTTGTAAACTAGACCAGATTTATAATTTGGATTTCTCTCTCTGAAAAGCCAAGAAATATATTATCAACAAGATAAAAAAGAGAGAAAAAATATAAGACTCTGTGTCATTGTGACATTAGCAAGAAATAAAGATGAACAGACATTTGAAACCCTTGGATGTCTGGATAATGTTGAACCCAATATATTACTCTAATAAAACTATATACAAGAATCTTTCAAGTGTTTAATCCCCTGCTCGGCTGGCTGACTTTCCTGGATTTGTAGTCCTCTAACGTAATTTTGTGACGATCTGAAAAAAGATCTAAGAACTGTTTAGGAGCTTAGACAAGAATAATTCAATTATTTTTTTTTCCATTTCTAAAGGTGAGAAAATTTGAAATGGTGAAAGAAAATGAATGAATGTTCCTTTCTTATTATTCTCGTATTTTTTTTTCAATTTCTGTATTTTTAATAACATCTCTTGCTCGCACTTTGCATAGGAAGGAATAAAGCAGAAGATGCAGTGGAGTTACTTTTCAACTGATAATTTAAAAAATCAAATTAAAATGGTACACATCAAACAAACAAAAGAACTAGCCTTTTATCTCCTTTATTCATGAACTTACCTTTTCTTAACTGAAAAATATCCTACTGCGATTTCCCTGGTGGCACAGTGGTTAAGAATCTGCCTGTCAATGCAGGGGACACATGTTCGAGCCCTGGTCTGGGAAGATCCCACATGCTGTGGAGGAACTAAGCGGGTGTGCCAGAACTACTGAGCCTGCATGCCACAACTACTGAAGCCCACGTGCCTAGAGCCTGTGCTCTGCAACAAAAGAAGCCAAAGCACTGAGAAACCTGTGGACAACAACGAAGAGTATCCCCCGCTCACTGTAACTAGAGAGAGTTCACACACAGCAACAAAGACCCAATGCAGTCAAAAATACATAAATAAATAAATAAGTTTATAAATTTATAAAAATATTGCTTTCTTTATAAGAAAAGAAAAATATCCTACTAACTTTCTGGTCTTAGAGTTTATTGATCTATTTTACACAAAAATGTATATACCATGAAAGGCATTTTATGACATCCTTCATGCTCATCCAAAATGGTTTTGTGTCTTCCTTACACTTAGGACAAGATGCAGACTCTCTTACCCCATAATTTGTGTGAGAGGCTTCAGCAGGTCAACCTAAATTATCCTGTATTGTTATTCCTAGTGACACACTAAAGCCTAGGTAGTCACAGCAGGGTAATTGTTCCACTTTATTGCTTTAAATCAATTGGAAGCTTCTTCTTCCTTTGTCACAGGAGAAAGTACTGAATATCTTCTTTGAGTCCCCTGGGTACGCCATTGACATAAATTGTATTTACTCTGTTGGATACAAAATTGATTGAAAACAACATGGCCATCTTGTGTCTGATTCATCAATAATTATTTCAATTAGATTGTTAATGCCATGGCATTTTCTGTATGGCACCCACAGGAATTATCTTGTACTTTCCAATCTATTATTAACTAGACAATTTATATTTATCCCCTTGCAATTTCCCCTCGGATAAGAAAGAGTGAGTATGGACTCACTATATGACTAGAGAAAAAGACCTAATTTAATGTGGGGTTCTTCTTTTTTTCACATGCCTATATATTTTTAAAATATTAAGTTAAGAAAAAAAGATGGCTGAATAGCTCACAGACCTTCAAGAATATAGAACATAACAATTTCAAATGGGAGAGCATCTTGAATTGCAAACTCGGAGACAGTCTCATCTTCCCCTGACAGAAATGTATTTACATCCTAAAGCCCCAGGGCTCTTCCCCCTCTCTTAGGAGGGTGACATTTCCACTCTCATGTACATGAAGATGTTCATATTTCTATGTCACTCTCCTAGAGTGTGATCCTTCCATACGGTACCTGTAGTTAATGATATCCATCTCTCATCACACCACCTGCAGGGTGTTGTCATGGGGGACCTGCCCTGCCAACTTATTCTGTGTGCTGCCTTAATTCTGATATCTGAACAAGGCGATCCAGGTTCCTGCCAACATATATATATATATATATATATATAATGTGTGTGAGTGTATGTGTGTGTATATGTGTGTAAGATTAACTTTCAGACTCAGTATTTATGATTTAATAGGGTGTAGATCCCCAGGTGTAGAGACATTGGAGACACTCACTAGGCAACAGAGTTGAGTGATACCTTATATCTATATTGAGGAAAAACAGAGCCAATCTGGAATTGTCAAAAGCATAAGTCCTGAGGTGACTTATCCTCCAATGGAACTCTAAGAGTTGTTTCTCCTGGAAACTTGAAGTCAAAGGAAGAAATCTAAATATGTTTATACTTTTGTCTTTGATACAATACCATTCATTTGGTCACTTCTTAGCTTCAGTTTCCTCATCTTTTAGAAATAAATACTATATCATGGGGTGCATAATAATTGTCTGATTTCATTCACAAGACCATTATTTAAATTATGTTAATAATATGTATATATTAAAATTAAGTTAATAGTATATATATGTTAATAATATAATAGGAACATATTGTGCTCTTTAATGAGTTATTTGAGATAAATCTAACTTTCCATTTTCTACCATTTTCAATGCTCTACCTTTAAAATGTTTGAGGAGCAAATACAAAATTTGGGAAATGTTTTATATTTTTCCTTGCTTAAAAATTTACAACACTGTGTAAATTTTTATAACACTCAGTATTATATTTTTCCACTCAGTGTTCCACCAAGTTATTCGACCATAGAGAACTGTTTTACTTAACAGCTTTATACAACACATATTATATAGCTTAGGAAACAACAGCAAACAAATAAGAGCCCTCAACATGTTTTCTTTTGACTCCTCAAGGAATAATGAATATTGCTAGTTTCCAGATTCTGCTGTCTAGTAACTATTAGAAACATATTTTTGAGAATTATGTCCACCTTTAGAGCTTTCTTTCCTCTTCTGTGGGTGGAACCACTCTATTTCATTTCCATGTTATTTTTTTTTTCTCATTCACCTGGACAGAGGAAGTATGAGTGGTATGAGAGCAGGACTGGAAGAGCCTGAGAAGAGCCAAGAGGTGGTGAAAAAATTTCAGCAATACCAGAAGATTTTCCAATCTCTATTACGTCACATGGTTTCTTATTTTTTGAAAGTTAATATTTCACTGAAAAGAAACAAACAAATGTAGACTTTTAACCATTCACAATTCTGCTGTAATTTCAGGTGTTTCATAATGAAAAGAAAAGAAAAACATAACTTCAATGTCACTTTTATTTCAGCTTTCTGTGCCTCTTTGTTTGGCACTGGGAGATGTGCAGTGATGTTAAGCTGTTAAATTGTAGGCATAGCCAGGTCTGCTGGATGGGTGCTTTAGATACTTTGACTGAGGCTATTACAATTCTAGATTACTTTCCCCACCTCTTCTTTTCTGTGTTTATCTCCCTAAGGACTGTTCAATCAATACTCAATAAAAATTATTGAACTATTCAGCTTTTTATTGAAAGCCTTAATGCTACATCCCCACAGGAGCCCATTGAAGAGAGGATTAGCCTCATTACCATAAAGAGGCAAAGAGAATTTCAAGGCCAAGGAGAGATATAAAACTAAAGACTGCAATGCACTGTAATTGACCAACTTAGTCACCTTTGTAAAGGAGGAAGATGAGTAAGCCACCAACAGCAGAAGAAAGTGAATTCTATAGGACAAAGAGCTTTCATTCATAACTTGTGCTTACTCATTTTTATTTACACAGATAAAAATGGAACCTATGAAATAGAATGATCTTCTTCCACCAACATGTTAAGTACACCTTGATATAGAGTAATTTACTTAAGCTTCATTTCATATATAAACCCTCTCTATTAAGACAGACCACATTTTGAAATTTTTCATTATAGAAGCATCCAACTGCAACGTATTAACAACATCCTCAAGAACTTTTGCTTTGCTATCTTTTCATTTGAAAAGTTTGGGAATTTATTTTAACAAATTTTGTAGAAAAATATAAAATACAACATATAGCAAGCTGGAATAACTTTATATGTGGGGGAAAATGCCACGTGATAATTTGGAGAAACAATCTATGAGAACCAAGAATGTCTACTCTCATTTGAGCATCTCATTCATTTTTTCATTCATTCCTTTGGCTTGTTCATATACTCTCTTTGGACCTGGGGATATGGGCATGAATAAAACCTAAACTCTGACCTTAAGGCCTCTGATCAAATAATCTGAAGTGATCTGATAATAGCTGTAAGAATATGATTAATAATATTTTTGTCAACAAAGATTGAAATATAAAACAAAGTGATCATCTGGATTTTAATAAATCAGAAGTAATCATTGAAAAATTATTTTGGAAATAAACTCTAAATTATTTGGAATATTATATATCATTTTGGTTTGTGATAGGTTCTGTTGAGCATGAAGTATTACAAGGCATTTCACAGGACATGTCCATGTTTCACAAATTTTATACAAAACTTAGTAGGTAAGCTTGCTTGCCTAAAAATACAAAAGTCAACAATATCTAAAGCAATGTTTTAGACAAAATAGTTATTATATTTGTATTACTATTAATTCCCTTGTATAAAAAGAAGGTGCTATTTATTCACCAAGAACAGGAGGCACAGTATTGATCCCTCAATATTCCTTCCTCAGTTAGTCTCACCAGTGATCCTAGAACAGAAAGCAAGAAATTGACTGACCATGATTACAAACAGCTCTGGCCTAGTGTTTCTCACCTCTGGTGGTGTCCATGTTTCTCTCCTTGACTACTAGAGAAAATGGCAATGCTTGTGTATCACTCAGACCAATTATATTGTATCCTTGGGTGTACTGTGGGCATGCACTGTTCTAATTTTTATAAAAAATAACTGGAACCAAAGAACATTTAATAGTTTAATTTGGGGGGACTCTGTTTTTATGATTAGCAGCCACAAGTAAATTTAGACACTGTGGAAAAATATTTTAAATATTACAGATGACTATTTGTGCATATCATAAAAATTAAAATAGATACCAAGCAAATTATTTAAAATAATAACTAATAAAGAGTATTAATTAATAAATAATTCATATTTATTAAAATAGGAACATATGACACTTCTAAAATATAAATAAACAGTTTATCTTTCATATGTATTTTGAGGTAATTTCAAATTTACAGTAAAGCAGTAAGTATGATAATTGTTTTCTAAGACATTTGATAACAATTTGCTGACAAGGTGTGCATCATCCTGAAATTTTCAGTGAAGATATCCTACCAAAACTATAAACACAAAATCAGGAAATCAACAATTATATATTATAATCTTATAAGTTATAGTGTTAACCCAAAATTCTAAGACTGGAGACTTTGTTGAGGCAAAAAGTACTTTTATTTGGGGTTTGTCAAGACTGCATCATAGGAAGTATAAATCCAGGAAAATGCTTGAATTATGTTCTGCTAGTCTACAAAATGGGGGAGGATTATACAGACAAAAAGGCAAAAGGTAAACATGAGTCTTTGGTCAAAAATTAGGATTGGAACTGGCAAGAAATAAGGGTGTTTGTTAAGCAAGGATTGGTCAGGGTTCAAAATGATCACACAGGGAGATTTAAAACTATGAAATTGCAGCTGGGATCTTTGAAACTATGAAGTTGATCTATGAATTGATCCCCTGAATATCCTGCAGGGAGGTCACATCCTGAAGAATGAGCACAGCTATTATCTTCATATTCAGATGGATCATCTTCAAGTAGTCATCAGTTATTGAGAGGGACCTTTTCTCTGGGTTGTAACTATTAGTGTTAGAATATAAGTTAGTGAGTAGTTTTAAAATACTGATTAGAGTGGTCAAATGTCCCAGCACGCAAGTTCCTCTCATTCTCCAACTATCTAAATATTCATGTGCTCAAGGTTGGTTGTTGTACCCATGAACAAATATAAACGCTTTGGGGGGGCACATAGTACTCCAAGTTTTGAGGGTTTTTTGGAAGGTAGGTGACCACATTTTCTAATCATTCTCCAGTACATGGAAGTTTCCAATCAGTCAAACTGAGCATGAAGGTAGAAAGAGGAGTGAGTCCTCCATTAATCCAAGTAGGTTGGATTCTAATTCCCATATAAAAAGGAGAATTATATATTTTATATATAATATTATATTGCCTTATTATAGCAGGTTGTCAGTAAGTATGGTATAGAGGGCAGGGAAAAGAAGTAAATGGTATTTATGTTTCAAATGGTAATATTTTCTTTTGCAAAAATGTTTTGACACTTATCATAGTCATAAGCATTAGACTGGTTACATCTAAGTTCCCCAGTGTCCCTTGGAATTGTTTCCCATGGGGTTAGGAAGAAACAAGGGACGGGCTAGGACTGGGTACAGAACTGAACTCAATAAGCAATCTCTGAGAGTTCTCTTTTATGACCCATGGTAAAGTTAGGTACATTGGTGAAATTGGTCACAATGATGGGGTCATTATTTTTTGCAAATGACCCAGTAGGTAAACGGTGACATATCCAACACTCAGGTAAATTTCCTTAAGTGGCAAAAAACAGATATTTGGAAAATAATATTGTCTTTCCAGGTACATGAATGGATGGTAGAGACAGGAAACAGTAGAACAGTCAGGAAGGATTTTAAAGGTCACATGATGGTGATTAGATTATATTTGGGACCAGTGGACTAGGGCTATAAAAGGATCAGGAAAATGCCAGATGTCCTCTGTGAGTTCTTCTCATGACAGGAATATACTTTTTTTTTAAATGATAATATTTAATTATATTGAGGATTTGTAAGATCAATATAACTAATAGTAGATTATACATGAGGAAAATAAAGTAGCAGCCACTTAAGTAATTGCTAAAATTATAACACCTGTGAAAGTTTCACCAAAACCACCACTGTAGGAATCCCAGAGTATGTAATAGGCCAAGAGCATATCCTCACATAAATTAGACAGAATTCCCCAATGTCATAGATGTAAGGCATGAAGTACACTGGCCTGGTCTGTATTCTTGGGAGAGCTGTTTATTTCAGGTGTTGTCTGCTTCTGATCCAGGAAAGCTTTTGTTTGTTTGTTTGTTTCCTGTTAGCTTCAGTTGGAAGTCACCAATAGGTTGAGAGATCCAGTCAGTACTGTGAAAACTTTTAAAATGAGGTATATGGATCCATGAGTTGATGGGAGCAAGTTTCACTGCACATGGTTTAGTTAATAATTCCTGATATGGTCCTTTACACTGAGGTTGCCAAGCATCTTTGTGAAGACGTCTTTTCTGGTAAACACAGTCACTTGGTTATAGATCATGCTCTTTGAGGTTTTCATCTCTCAGGAGCTTGTTATTAAAAGATTCCTCTACAAATGAACTATTAAGCCTTAACTGTTTGAGCATTTCATGTCAGTACATTAACATTTCCCCTTTAATCAAATTGGGCTCATGTAACCTACTGTATATTTTCACTGGTCTTCCAGTAATTACTTCAAAAAGAGAAAGTAAGTGTTTTCCAAAAGGAGTAAACTTTAGATAAAGAAATACTAAGGTCAGGGTTTTTGGCCAAGGGACATTGAAAGATTCAACCAATTTAGCCAACTGAGTCTGAATTGTTCAATTCGCATGTTACACTAATCCAGAAGTGAAAATGTTGAAAAATAGGTCAAATTACATACTGAATAATTTGTCCAGTAAAATGGGTCCCTCAATGCTGTTAATATCAAAGAGAATACCCCATGTAGGGGTTAATATTTCTAATTGTACCCATTGTAAATGTGATAGCTCTGCAACATGGAAATGCCTCAACCCCATGAGAAAACATGCATATCAAAACAAGTACATATTTATATCCTCAAAATGGTAGCAGTTGGTTAAAATCCATTTGCCATACTTCAAAGGGTCCCAAAGTTAAAGGGAAACGGCCTTTAGAAGAATGAATAGATTTACCAGGATTATGTACTGGGCAAAAGTGACATTTTAGATATATCTCACTTGTTATTTTGTGGGTTAATTTCCAATAGTATTGCCTCATAATATAATTTTGTCTGGACCCCAATGGGTGAGTAAATGGACGTTGGATAGAAAATATTCTTTCAAACATTTAGGGAGGGTTATTGTTGGATCCATACCATAAGTTATGATTTCCCAGAATTTACAACTGTTATATAGCAGTTTGTTTTGTTCCTCCTGAAATACATTTTTCGGGTTTCTGCCAATAAGTCTTGCATGCTAATAGAAGGTTTAGTGATCAAAACTGAGGTTTTCCTTAAAGTAGAACAAATGAGAACAGCAGCAGCTCTTGACACTGTATGAGCCAGTTTATTTTCTTTACTTTCTTCTGAGTTTAGTTTTGAATGGTCTGAGATTTTTATAATGGCGAAAAGTTTTGTTTCTTTTTTAATGTCTTCCAACAGGTCTAAGACATATTGGTTCTTTTTAATTGGTTGCTCTGTGGAAGTCAAAATTCCTCTTTGTTCCCATAGCATGTAATAATCACTAGCAACATTGAAAACATATCAGCTAACAGTTTAAATATTACCAGTTTGATCTTTTGCTATAATGCAAGTCTGTGTTAAAGTCATTAGTTTAGCTTGTTGGGCTGCCATGACCAAAGGAAGAGGGCCTTCCTCAATGATGTCATGGAGAGACACAGTAGCATATCTATCCCAGTTTTGTCCTTGATCAGCCTTCAAATAAGAACCATAAGTAAACAGCATCAAATCAGGATTATGCAAATGAGTTTCCCGTAAATCCAGTCTAGAAGTTAGTAAATAAAGGCAGTCATGAGGTATTCAGTCCAAAGGCAAAGGAAGAAGGGTAACAGGGTTAAGAGATATAGTGACATTTGAAGGAGACAAAAGAATAATTTTATAGGAAGTAAATCTACTAGAGCAAAGGTATTGAATATGATGAGAATTTAAAGAGCTTCAACAGAGTGGTGTATGTAAATGGTTAGGGGAGACCCCATGACAATTTTGTTAGCAAGGCTAATAAAATTGACATTTTGAGTAAGGCTACTGTACTGGAAACTGCACTCATGCAGCAAGAGCAAGCCTTGCTTGAGAGACAAAATCTAATTTCTGACTATAATATCTTATTGATCTATTTTGATCACCATGTTTTTGAACTAGTACTATTATATCTAATCCCTATTGCTTGTGCACATTTAGCTAAAAAATGGCATCTTTGAGTTAAGATGCTTTAAGACTGGGACTTCAGTAAGCTCTTCTTTTAATTGTCTAAAGGCTAAATGGCATCTTCAGTCCATTGAAGGGGATCTCATTTATCCAATTTTAGTAATGATTATACTGGGTGAGCCATAAGACAAACATTTGGAATCCAGTTTCTATAGTAACAAGTTAATCCTAAAAATCCCCTGAGTTGTTTCTAAGTCTTAGGAATTGAAAAGGCTAAGATTATTTTAAGTCTATTTAGGTGAATTAATAATTACTCAGCTGATATCAGATGTCCTAGGTATTTAACTTGAGGCTGACAAAATTATCACTTTTCTTTGGATAATTTATGATCCCTTTATAACTAAATGTTTGAGAAGACTGAGGCTGTCCCTTGAAAAGTCTGAATATTTGGGGAACAAAGAAGTAGATATTCTACCTATTATAATATTCTACCTATTATAGTAAAGTATAGTATTTTGGATAAACAATATCTGCAAGATCTGATTTTAGGACTTGGGAATAATAAGTAGGGCTTTCAGTATATCCCTGGGTCATTACCATCCAGGTATATTGTTGGTCACTTCAAGTGAAAACAAAACAAGTATTGACTGTCTGAATCCACGGGGATGTTAAAGAAAATACTACCTAAACCAGCCATTGTGAAAATTTTACTTCTTGCAGGGACTGTAGATAGGACGTTATGAGGATTAGGTGGAAAGGTATGATGACATTGTTAATGCCTCTTAGGTCCTAGACAAACCCCATCCTCTTCCATTGGGTTTTTAAACTGGGAGGATGGGAGTATTACATGGATTGGTACAAGAAACTACCAGACCTTGTTTAATATACTCTTCTACAGTAGGCTGGATCCCTATAGCTTCTTTTCTGAGGGGATATTGTTTAATATTTGGAAGGGGTTTAAATGAGTCTATTTCTATTTTAATTGGGGTTGGTAGTGTGGCAAACTTTGTAAAAGTCCATCTTTTATTTGGGTTGAAATGGGTATAAGGAAAAGAATGTTATCTCCAAGCAAAGGATTAAATTTTAAATTATTAGATTCATAATTTTTTTCATTTGGATTATCCTTTAGATTTAAAAACATTTTCCCTTTTTAAGATAAGGAAATATGTGTATCATGGACTTCTAAAACATCTCTTCCAGCAAGGTGTATAGGAGAGGAAGGAACAAGAAGAAAAAAAAAAATGTATGTCTATATTGGGGGACAAGTTGAAGCAGCATGGGTTGAGATTTAAAAACTGTCATAGGGCAATTAGAAAACCCTACCATTGAAATTGTTTTAGTACTCTGAGACAGGGGATGATTTAAAGCATTGGGCTGAGAACAGAAAGAGTTAGCAATGAAGTCTTGATATCAACCCATATCAATTAAAGCTTTAGTCTGTTTCACAATAGTAAACTCAATTTCTCCCAAGACATTAGTGAGGAGAAAAGAAAAGATCCTAGATATTTACTCAGAGCAACACTAAAGGAGAAGGAAATGAATTTGGGCAGAGTTTTAATGTGGTTTAAGTTCATAATTTGAGGGAAAATACGAAAAGTTTTGTTCATTTTAATCTAGGGAAATCTCTTCTGAAATGCCCAGGATTTTTGCAGTAAAAGCAAATGTTCCACTGGGAGTCTTGCGGGTTAGAGGATCATTTATTATATATTGGGGATTGAGTTGATTTATCTTGACTCGTTAATTATTGAAGTTGTAAATTCGTTATTTGAGTAGATCCTTTTTGACAATTTATTGTATAGCTTTAGAAAGTTGGTCTTCCAGATTAAATCATTGACAACCATGATTGGCTAATTTAATTGGTGCCTTTTAACGAAGGGGACAAGCTCTTTATCAAGGCCATTTGGAAAGAAAAAGTTAAAGAGGATTTATGATGATTAATATCTTTCATCCCTGAATATTGTTTGAAAGTTTTCTTAAACATCTCAGAAAATTGGAGAATAGGTTTATCAAGCTTTTCGGTGCATAATTGATTTTTTTTTCCAACCAATGATTTTAGGGCAGACTTCTGGAATGACCCAGGGAAGGGTTTTAGCTAACTCTTTTGGAGTATTCTTTTGGAAATCTTCTGTAGGGTTTTCCCAACTTGCTTTATTAAGCAATTCCTTTTCTCTGCCTTCTGTTGCTGACATATGTATTAGGTATGAAGTCAGAATGGCTGGATCGGTAAGTCTGGATAACTATATCTATTTTTTTTTTTTTTTACCAAAAGAGAAAGGGTCTAGAAAAGGGTCAGGATATTGTTTAGCTGTGGCTCTTAGCTCGGTTTTAGTCTGTGGGACATAGACAATACAGGGTTCTCCTCGCCCAGTGGATTTGGTTTTTAAAGGGGCTTTTAGGACAAGGACTTTGATAGGGGTTTCAGGTCCAGAGGAATCAATTAATGGTGGAGGATGAGGAAGCGAGCCAACATTGGGGAAAGGAGGAGTTCAGAAAGAGGAGGGTAAAAAGATAAAGGAGGGGTAGATCTCAGAGAGAAGAAAGGCAAGGATGAAGCACTTCCTGGGAAGTAACGTGAGGGGAGGTAGAAAGTTTGGCTGAACTTTTCCAGTTTGGAAACAGTTTGAGTCATTTTTTTCATTTACAGTCTGGAGGGAGATGACTTTGTCAATGTTATGTTGAGGTGCTTCTCAATATCTATTAAAATAAGCCTTCCATTCATTTTGCTAGTTTTATACATTTCTTTTGAGCACAGAGGTGAATTAATTTGGGGATTTTGAAAGTTTCCCATTTTTGGCCAATGTAATCTTAAATCTCCCCAGGTTAGTTGGACACATTTAGATACATATTTATAGAATGAGTACCATAGGTGATAAACATAAAGTTGGTTCTTGTTACTGAGGGGTTTCATGTCTCTTGGAAATTTTACTGTAAGTACTTCCCATTGTTTGAGGACTCAACAAGGACAAAAACCTGAAACTCAAATCTCCTATTAAGTGGTAGAGATGGAAATCCTCTAACAAAGCTAGATCTCCTACCAAATGTTAGAGACAGAATCCTCTTCCTCAGATGAAGAGAGGGCAAAAGTAGACATCTAGAAATATCCAAATAAAGATTTGAACATCAAAGGGAGGTTTGAATCCAAGCAGGGACTTACCCTGTAACCCAGACACAACTGAAGAGAAGGCTGGACACAGTGGGTGAATGCAGGTACCATTCATGTATTTGAAGAAGCCCCAAGTTACCACTGAGGGTCTCTCTGGATCCGGCCTATTATGCCACATAAAATTTATTTTTGCCTCAACCAGGTGTCTGTTCTTGGTATTCTTGGTTAACATTATTTGTGTGATATTATAACATAATTTATACTCACCATTTATGATTTACCAATTTTTCCAAAATATGTCATTTATAACAAAATGATTTAATGCAGAGTAACGTATCCCATTCTGTTACTCATTCTCCCAGCTTCCTTCAATGTAGAACAGCTCCACAGTCTAGCATTGACACTGATGACCTTGAACTTTTGATGATTACCAGCCATTATTTTGAAGAATGGGTCTCTATTTGGCTTTGTTTGGTGTTTCCTCATGATTCAATTCTGATAAAGATTTTTTTTGGAAAAATATCATAGAAATAAGAAGTAATGATGCATTCTCCTCATTGTATTCATTACATGACACATGATTTAATTTCCCCCATTATTGGTGACATTACCATTGATCACTTGACTAAGGAGGTATCTGATGACTCCACTGTAATCAGATACATTTTCCCTTTATAATCAGTAAGTGTTTTGGGGGAAAACTATATAAATATTTCATTACTCATCAAACTTTTATCCATTAGTTTTAACATCCTTTGATTTGTTTTTCTTGGTTGAATTAATTATTAATGTAATGGTTTTGTTCATTATGATACCCATTAGAAAGAGATATTAAATCATTGAGTTCAGAATACAGTATGTAAAAATAAGTCCATGTTTAACTCTTTTAATTGAATACTCCTACCTCGAAGGTATTTTTACTTATTCTCCCAGACTTGGATTTAAATTATTATTGTCCTGTTTGGCTCACTTTTAGTATATTCACTCTTTTCTGTTGCTTTATTTGTAAGTCTAGAATATGAGTTTCTAGGGCATGTGTGCTCAGCTTACTACTGGAACTGCATTTTCACCTATAATAATTGTGCCACTTGAAACTCATCTGTGATATATTGAGAATCTCATAGTGATCCATGTGGTCTTCCTTTATGCAATCTGTCCACATTTCTGGTGTGTGTTGAGAGACAAATCTTACTGAATATTTCCATATTTTAGCATGATCTGGGACTTCTGAAATAATTATAAACAGCAAGATAAAAGAGAGAGAATATTTCCTCTCTTATCATTATCATAGTTGTTGTTATTATTGTTGTTATTTCAGCCTTAAGAAAACAGTTCTCCATGATTTCCTTAATCTAGGCTTCCTGAGATGCATTCATTCCAGTCCAATCCTTGGAATCTTGTCCCTTTTAATCTATTAAATTTCTTTCACAATAGTCACTTTTTGATCCAATAGAGGTAAATATGTGAAAATGCTTTCTTATATTTAAGAAGATATGTGACAAAAAAGAAAGGTATTCCAAATATAAGACAAAGATAATGCATGTTATGAGGACTGAATCACAAAAGTGTGTAAAAGAGGTTCAAACAGCAATCAAAACTCCCTGTGGATAATGAAAAAAAAATTAAGATTCAAAACATATCTAAGATAGATAAACTAATCAATGTGGGGGAGATTTCTACCCCATACGGATTAGTTAGAAAATGAAAGAGCATGTTCAAGGTCATTCTGTGTGTTTCCTAATCAAAGAAACTGTAAGTCTGAGGAGCTTCACTCTCCCCAACATTTCTGTCTTCTAAAGCCTCTTTTAAGAAAGAAGGTGAAGGAAGATGGAGGAAGAGTAAGATGCAGAGATCACCTTCCTCCCCACAGATACACCAGAAATTCATCTACACGTGGGACAACTCTTAGAGAAAAAGTACTGAACACTGGCAGAAGACCACATACCCCCAAAAGCCGGGTGGATGAAAGGCTATTGGTGCTGCAGCCAGGAGTCAGTGCTGTGCATCTGAGGTGGAAGAGCCAACTTCAGGACACTGGTCCACAAGAGACCTCCCAGCTCCACATAATATCAAATGGCGAAAATCTCCCAGAGATCTCCATCTCAATACAAGCACCCAGCTTCACTCAACAACCAGCAAGTGACAGTAATGGACACCCTATGCTAACAACTAGCAAGACAGGAAAACAACACCACCCATTAGCAGAGAGCTGCCTAAAATCATAATAAGGCCACACACACCCCCAAAAGACACCAACAAACGTGGACCTGTCCACCAGAAAGACAAGACCGAGCCTCATCCACCAGACACAGGCACCAGTTCCTCCAACAGGAAGCCTACACAACCCATTGAAAGAAGCTTAGCCACTGGGGACAGACACCAAAAACAACGGGAACTACGAACCTGCAGCCTGCAAAAAGGAGACCCCAAACACAGTAAGATAAGGAAAATGAGAAGACAGAAAATCACACAGCAGGTGAAGGAGGAAGATAAACACCCAACAGACCTAACAAATGAAGAGGAAATAGGCAGTCTACCTGAAAAAGAATTCCGAATAATAATAGTAAAGATGATCCAAAATCTTGGAAACTGAATAGACAAAATGCAAGAAACAGTTAACAAGGACCTAGAAGAATTAAAGATGAATCAAGAAACGATGAGCAACACAATCAATGAAATGAAAATTACTCTAGATGGGGTCAATAGTAGAATAACTGAGGCAGAAGAATGGATAAGTAACGTGGAAGATAAAATAGTAGAAATAACTGCTACAGAGCAGAATAAAGAAAAAAGAATGAAAATAACTGAGGACAGCCTCAGAGACTTCTGGGACAACATTAAATGCATCAACATTTGAATTATAGGGGTTCCAGAAGAAGAAGAAAAAAGAAAGGGACTGAGAAAATATTTGAAGAGATTATAGTTGAAAACTTCCCTAATATGGGAAAGGAAATAGTTAATCAAGTTCAGGAGGCACAGAGAGTCCCAAATAGAATAAATCCAAGGAGAAATATGCCAAGACGCATATTAATCAAACTGTTAAAAATTAAACACAAAGAAAACATATTAAAAGCAGCAAGGGAAAAACAACAAATAACACACAAGGGAATCCCCATCACGTTAACAGCTGATCTTTCAGCAGAAACTCTAAAAGCCAGAAGGCAATGGCAGGACATATTTAAAGTGATGAAGGAGAAAAACCTGCAACAAAGATTACCCAGCAAGGATCTCATTCAGATTTGATGGAGAAATTAAAACATTTACAGCCAAGCAAAAGGTGAGAGATTTCAGCACCAACAAACGAGATTTACAACAAATCCTAAAGAGTTTGTCTAGGCAAGAAACACACCTTGTAGGAAAATACCTACAATACCTATTCTAGGGAAATACCTACAATAACGAACCCAAAACAATTAAGAAAATGGGAATAGGAACATACATATTGATAATTGCCTTAAATGTAAATGAACTACATGCTCCTACCAAAAGACACAGATTAGCTGAATGGGTACAAAAAGAAGACCAATATATATGCTGCCTACAAGAGACCCACTTCAGACCTAGAGACACATACAGACTGAAAGTGAGGGGATGGAAAAAGATATTCCATGCAAATGGAAATCAAAAAAAAGCTAGAGTAGCAATGCTTATATCAGACAGAATAGACTTTAAAGTAAAGATTATTAGATGAGACAAAGAAGGACACTACATAATGATCAAGGGATTAATCCAAGAAGAAGATATAAGAATTGTAAATATTTATGCACCCAACATATGACCACCACAATACATAAGGCAAATACTAACAGCCATAAAAGGGGAAATTGACAGTAACACACTCATAGTAGGGGACTTCAACACCTCACTTTCACATATGGACAGATCAGCCAAAATGAAAATAAAAAAGGAAACATAAGTTTTAAATGATACATTAAACGAGATGGACTTAATTGATATTTATAGGACATTCCATCCAAAAACAACAGAATACACATTTTTCTCAAGTGCTCATGGAACATTCTCCTGGAGAGAACATATCCTGGTTCACAAATCAAGCCTTGGTAAAGTTAAGAAAATTAAAATTGTATCAAGTATCTTTTCCGAACACAATGCTATGAGAATAGATATCAATTACAGGAAAATATTTGAAAAAATACAAACACATGGAGGTTAAACAATACACTACATAATAATGAAGTGATCACTGAAAAAATCAAAGAATAAATTAAAAAATACCTAGAAACAAGTGACAACGGAGACATGATGACCCAAAACCTATGGGATGCAGCAAAAGCAGTTCTAAAGGGAAGTGTATAGCAATAAAATCTCACTTTAAGAAACATTATACATCTCGAGTAAACAACCCGACCTTGCACCTAAAGCAATTAGAGAAAGAACAAAATACACCCAAAGTTAGCAGAAGGAAGAAATCATAAAGATCAGATCAGAAATAAATGAAAAAGAAATGAAGGAGAAGATAGCAAAAATCAATAAAACTAAAATCTGGTTCTTTGAGAAGATAAAAAAAAATGATGAATCATTAGCCAGACTCATCAAGAAAAAAAAAGCGAAAACACTCAAATCAATAGAATAAGAAATGAAAAAGGAGAAGTAACAACTGACACTGCAGAAATACAAAAGATCATGAGAGATTACTACAAGCAACTCTATGCCAATAAAATGGACAACCTGGAAGAAATGGACAAATTCTGAGAAATGCACAACCTGCCAAGACTGAATCAGGAAGAAATAGGAAATATGAACAGACCAATCACAAGCATTGAAATTGAAACTGTGATTAAAACTCTTCCAACAAACAAAAGCCCAGGACCAGATGGCTTCACAGGTGAATTCTATCAAACATTTAGAGAAGAGCTAACAACTATCCTTCTCAAACTCTTCCAAAATATAGCAGAGGGAGGAACACTCCCAAAATCATTCTACGAGGCCACCATGAACTTGATACCAAAACCAGACAAGGATGTCACAAAGAAACAAAACTACAGGCCAATATCACTGATGAACATAGATGCTAAAAATCCTCAACAAAATACTAGCAAAGAGAATCCAACAGCACATTAGAAGGACCATACAACATAATCAAGTGGGGTTTATTCCAAGAATGCAAGGATTCTTCAGTATACACAAATCAATCAACGTGATACACTATATTAACAAATTGAAGGAGAAAAAACATATGATCATCTCAACAGATGCAGAGAAAGCTTTTGACAAAATTCAATACCCATTTATGATAAAATCCCTGCAGAAAGTAGGCATAGAGGGAACTTTCCTCAACATAATAAAGGCCATATATGACAAACCCACAGCCAACATCATACTCAATGGTGAAAAACTGAAACCATTTCCACTAAGATCAGGAACAAGACAAGGTTGCCCACTCTCACCACTCTTATTCAACATAGTTTTGGAAGTCTTAGCTACAGCAATCAGAGAAGAAAAGGAAATAAAAGGAATCCAAATTGGAAAAGAAGAAGTAAAGCTGTCACTGTTTGCAGATGACATGATACTATACATAGAAAATCCTAAAGATGCTACCAGAAAACTACTAGAGCTAATCAATGAATTTTGTAAAGTAGCAGGATACAAAATTAATGTCCAGAAATCACTGGCATTCCTGTACACTAATGATGAAATATCTGAAATCAAGAAAACTCTCCCATTTACCATTGAAACAAAAAGAATAAAATATTTAGGAATAAACCTACCTAAGGAGACAAAAGACCTGTATGCAGGAAATTATAAGACACTGATGAAAGAAATTAAAGATGATACAAATAGATGGAGAGATATACCATGTTCCTGGATTGGACGAATCAATATTGTGAAAATGACTCTACTACCCAAAGCAATCTACCAATTCAGTGCAACCCCTATTAAGCTACCACTGGCATTTTTCACAGAACTAGAACAAAAAATTTCAAAATTTGTTTGGAAAATCAAAAGACCCCGAATAGCCAAAACAATCTTGAGAACGAAAAACAGAGCAGGAGGAAACAGGTTCCCTGATTTCAGACTATACTACAAAGCTACAGTAATCAAGAGAGTATGGTACTGGCACAACAACAGAAAGATAGATAAATGGAACATGATAGAAAGCCCAGAGATAAACCCAGGCACATATAGTCACCTTATCTTTGATAAAGGAGGCAGGAATGTACAGTGGAGAAAGGAGAGTGTCTTCAATTAGTGGTGCTGGGAAAACTGGATAGGGACATGTAAAAGTATGATATTAGATCACTTCCTAACATCATACACAAAAATGAGTCAAAATGGATTAAATACCTAAATATAAGGCCAGAAACTATCAAACTCTTAGAGGAAAACAGGCAGAACACTCTATGACATAAATCACAACACATTCCTTTTTTTACCCATGTTCTAGAGAAATGGAAATAAAAACAAAAATAAACAAATTGGACCCAATGAAACTTCAAAGCTTTTGCACAGCAAAGGAAACCATAAACAAGACCAAAAGACATCCCTCAGAATGGGAGAAAATATTTGCAAATGAAGCCACTGATGAAGGATTAATCTCCAAAATTTATAGGCAGCTCATGCAGGTCAATAGCAAAAACAAATAAACAAACAAACAACAACCCAATCCACAAATGGGCAGAAGACCTAAATAGACATTTCTCCAAAGAAGATATACAGACTGCCAACAAACACATGAAAGGATGCTCAACATCATTTATCATTAGAGAAATGCAAATCAAAACTACAGTGAGACATCATTTCACAGCAGTCAGAATGGCCATCATCAAATTATCTAGAAACAATAAATGTTGGAGAGGGTGTGGAGAAAAGGGAACACTCTTGCCCTGCTGGTGGGAATGTGAATTGGTACAGCCACTATGGAGAACAGTATGGAGGTTCCTTAGAAAACTACAAATAGAACTACCATATGACTCAATAATCCCACCACTGGGCATTTACCCTGAGAAAACCATAATTCAAAAAGAGACATGTACCAAAATGTTCATTGTAGCTCTATTTACAATAACCCGGAGATGGAAACAACCTAAGTGTCCATCGTCGGATGAATGGATAAAGAAGATGTTCCACATATATACAATGGAATATTACTCAGCCATAAAAAGAAACAAAATTGAGCTATTTGTAATGAGGTGGATAGACTTAGACTCTATCATACAGAGTGAAGTATGTCAGAAAGAGAAAGACAAATACCGTTTGCTAACACATATATATGGAATTTAAGAAAAAAAATGTCATGAAGAATCTAGGGGTAAAACAGGAATAAAGACACAGACCTACTTGAGAATGGACTTGAGGATATGGGGAGGGGGAAGGGTAATCTGTGACAAAGCGAGAGAGAGGCATGGACATATATACACTACCAAACGTAAGATAGTGTGAAGTTAGCTTCCCATATGTAAGCTAGTGGGAAGCAGCTGCATAGCACTGGGAGATCAGCTCTGTGCTTTGTGACTGCATGGAAGGATGGGATAGGGAGGGTGGGAAGGAGGGAGACGTAAGAGGGAAGGGATATGTGAACAGATGTATATGTATAACTGATTCTCTTTGTTATATAGCAGAAACTAATAAAAAAATATGAAACTAAACAAAAAAGAAAGAAAGAAAGAAAGAAGGTGAAGGAAAACTCTTTGAAATTTTTATATTGCTTCCATTTATGGTCATTGTTCCCCAATATTCACCTCAAATCTCAGGTACTGGATGTTAATTTTTTTAATCAACTTTATTCACACTTGATCAGAAACTAACCATCTCTTAAAAGTATGAGAGATAAGCATAAGTTTACTGTATTCATTTATACTAGCATGCAGAAACTGTGTCTGAAAGTAGAGAGCAGAACAGAAAAGATAAAGGAGAATGACTAGAGTAATGTGTGTGTGTGTGTGTGTGTGTGTGTGTATTAATTTTTACCAGGTTGTAGAAATTAGGAAGAGATGAAACAATTAAACTGAGACCAAAGCACTAGTAAGCAATTTAATTAAAGGAATGTTCAAGTGAAAGAACAGATCTTATGTTTATATTAAATATATATAATTTAAAAAGCACATGGAATATATATATTTTTTTAATGTTTGTAAATCTGGAGCTTAGAGTGAGAAGAAAGACATGTGCCTGGAGAGAAAAACAGAACCTGAATTAGAAAGAACTGCTATAAACTTCCAGACATAATCCCAAGGGTTTTTAAGAGAGCATATATATGGTCAGATATAAACTTTCAGAAGAATGTGTGTTTGCCGTGCAGGGAGGGGACTAGGAAGGGGTGTATCAATCCAATTGGTCTTGAGTCCAGTTGCAAAGCTGTTGCTTAACTCAAAATAGCAGTCATCATAGTGCATTTGGATGTGTAGAGTGGAGAGATTCCAGAGGTATTTTGGAATACAAGTTTGCAGAGTATGGTGATTTGATACCCTGTGATGATTATTAAGGACACACATGAGAAGACATAGAGTAGTCCATGGTTTCCTACCTCAGCCATCAAGTGGATAATGTTGCCTTTCAGTAATAAAAGGAACAATAGAACAAGGTAGATTTGTAGGGAGTGAGGGGGTTTGTAGCTTTGAATGGGCTTTGTTGTAGGTACTTGTGAGACATTTAAGTGGAAAACTTTAGTAGACATTTAAACCTACAGGGCTGGAGCTTACAGGAGAGATTTGGAGTGGGGATACAGATATGGATGTCATAAACAAGACAAGGACAATGCAGCCTCCCAGGGAGAGCATGTAGAGGGAGCAGAAAATAAGTGACTGGATAAAAATCCTCATTTAAGAAGAATTAGAGGGAATGATGTCATGAAGACACCTGAAAGGGAGCAGTGAGGTGCATAAGACCTGGGAGAGAATTGTGTCACATTATTGAGTGCAAGGTACTTAATGAAACAATTTATTTACCTCTGATGTTTGAAACCTCAAAGTAAAACAATGTGGTTTGTGCCACCAGGAAGCAACTCTGTTTAAATGAAATTTTTAGTGTAAACAGCTCTAGAATATTAAAAATATGAAAATAAGAGTATACTTAGGTCTCACTCAAGATAAGTAGCACTGATGATGTGAGAAAGAAAGCAAAGTAGTTTTGGACTGTCTTAAGAAAAACCCCTAAATACCAAAAGTTCATATTTTTTAGAATTTGCCTGAAGTTTTTTGTATTTCCTAAACATAATTTCTTAATATATTTCCATGTTAATACTATATTTTTACTAGAAACAATAAATATATTGGAAATGTCTTTATGCTAGAGTTTGTTACTCAGGTCTTAGCCACATTATTAAGAGACAGAACTAAGTAAGATAGACTATTTTCAAATTTCTGCCAGAAATCCTGGCAGACTAATTTTATTTTAGAAGAACAAGTAAAATGAGTCATCTTCATGAACAGTTTCTCCAACATTTTCATTTCCAGCACTTTCATCCTAATTTTAGTGTTTGTAGACTGCATTACATGACACAATAACTACTATGTATTTCTTATACAGCATGACTGCCACCTATTTGATCTCACTTTTTCCTCAGACACCACTGACAGCAAGACTTCTATTTTTAAACATGATGTATTTCAAAAGCAAGAGTTTGTATTTTGCTGTGTAAGCAATGGTCTAAGAGATTACAGTTACCGATTTAATACAGCATGAATTTTCATATAGATGTACCAAAATATAGATTTATAATAAATGTTGATGTATAACAGCTGATCCTAATATTGAATTCCCATTTTTCATTTCCAAAATCCAATTTTATATGGGCAGCAATGTACTTAGCTAAACAATTTTATTCCTAGCCTCCTATACAGCTAGACAGGACCATGTGACTGAGATCTAGCCAATGGTTAGGACCTGAAGTTCTTGGTTGGGATTTCTGAGAAGGCCCTCCAAAAAAGGAGAAGACAGCTGATTTATATTTCTTTGCTCTTCCACCCTTATTTCTTTCTGATTCATGGGATATGAATGCAATGTGTAGAACTCCAGAAGTCATCTTACAGTCTTACAGGGATTTGGACAAGTGTCATGCCCTCTGGGTGGTGTAGAAGAGAGGTGATTCCCAGCAATTCTATAGTGCTGTCATTCTAGCCTTTATATTCTACTCTGGACTTTTACTTTTAGGATGTTAAAATGGATTTTGTTTTTGTTTAAGCCACTGTTTTGGGTATGTGGTAGTCTGAATATTGGTCCCTGTAGGTAACCAGGTCCTAATCTCTAGAACCTGTGAATATTACCTTACATATGGCAAAAGTAACTTTGTAGATGTGATTAAATTAATGATTTTGAGAAGGGGAGGTTATTCTGGATGGTCTGAATGGGTTTAGTTAAATTGAAAGGATCCTTAAAAAGGGAGGTAAAAGGAGACTTCATTGCTCAGATGGATGTTACGCAGGAGCTGCTGGTTTGAAGATGAAGGAAGGGGCCATGAGCCAAGGAATGCAGTTCTAGAGGCCAGGGTAAAGCAAGGAAACAAGTCTTCCCCTAGAGTCACCAAAAGGAGCACAGCTTTGCCAACATCTTCACTTGAGCCAAAGGAAACTGATTTCAGACTTCTGTCTTCCAGAACTATAGGAAAATTAATTTGTGTTCTTTTAGCCCACAAGTTTGTGGTAATTTGTTACAGCAGCAATAGAAAGCTAATACAGGGTCCTTGCTATTTATAGGTGAACATAATAATTCATAATTGTAGGTGAAATAATGCAGCACACAATGGGGTTGTGAAGAAAGTAAGAATAAATTATTTTAATTTAATATTTTAAATCCCTTCAAGAGAAGGATGAGTTTATTAATCTATGTGGTTGATACTGAAAAATAGTAGCTAGTACATGGTAGGTATTGAATAAATATTTTATAAACTAAAATGGATTTCAGCTTCTGTCTTATTGCATACACTAAAATAAGGGGGTTTGAAAAAGAAAACATCAGTTATTTCCTCATCCATTACCCTAATGTAACATTGAATCATATTTTTTCTGTTGATTTGCAGTTCTGCAGTTATACAATAGTTAATTGTTTAGGTTAATGAATATTATACAAGGAAAAGAAAATGCTTTGGGGAATCTACATGATTACATCATAATAATCAAATTTCAAAATTAATTACTTGTTTATTGAGTCTGAAATATTATGACATTTTTCAATACTTTCCAAAAGAAAGCACCTCTCTCTTATTGATCTAGGTTTGCCTTAGTTCAAAATCTACTGATATAAATATAGTAACGTGACATAAACTTCTTTCTCTAAAATAAATTATTTGCTTTTTGACACTATGTCTATGTGAAAATATGAGCAACACACAAAACTACTGTTTCTTAACAAAAACAAAACAAAGAATTTGGTGTTTAAAGTCAAATAGCTATTTTACTCAATTATATTTCTACATTGATTCTGAAGATTTCCTAATTTTTAAACTCATTGTGTAACAATATGGTCTAATGGATCTTAAACTAGAGTGGATGAGAAATACAATCCATTGTAAAAATGGAGATGTGGGTTCTTTCTTCCCATGGATTCTGATCCAGTAAGTATGGATAAAATAGAGAAATCTGTATCAGAACAATCCCTCCACATCATCCCTACACAGGCGGCCAGACATTTATACCCAAGCAATGAAAAACAAATTTGTCATAACATTTTTGCCTGATGATTAAGAGACAGTCTGAATTACTCATCTTACTCTAGTACATTTTGTTTTAGTGCAAATATTTTTGTGAAACTCATAATAAATAGTGATATAGTTGGAGTATATCCATCCTCTAAACGTGACTCTATATTCATAGTTTCCTACGTAGACAAGTTTATTTGAGAGACAATTCCCAGGTTGAAACATTAAGAAACTGTCATCTTTGCAGAACCTCACAAAACAAGGGGCACTGAAGTTTTAGCAAATCGATTATGCTCCATAAAACACTCTGAAAGTACCTTCATGCATTGAAACACCATGGAGTGCATTTTACAGCCTTCCAGTACTCAAAGGTGGTTAATAGTAGACTGTAATCTGCATGATAAATTTTCAGAGACTTGCTGGGAAAAAAAAGTATCTGGGGACCATTATAAAAAAATAGTAAAATTGAACATATTCTTTCAGGTATAAGAGAGTATGCTTAATTTTTAGAAGAACTCTAAAATATTCAAGAATGATTAATATCTAAATCTGCTTTGGTTCATATATGTATATAATAATATATATAATTATTTTTATAGTTAAGATAATGAATTCATAAATTTTAAGTTGGTAATGAAGAGAAACCTTTTAGTAATCAGTAGGAGTCAATTAACTTACGGTGTCCTTACTATTTGTCAAGCCCTGTGCTACAGCCCAATATATTTAAGCCATATAAGGGTCCTGTGAGATAGTGTATTAGTCAGCATTCTGCACAGAAACAGAATCAGTAGGAAGTATAGAGAGTATACTGAGAATGATTTATTTTAAGGAATTGGCTCATGTGGTTGAGGGGACTAACAAGTCCGATATGGACAAGGCAGTGCTGCAGAATGGAGATTCCAGCACAAGCTGATGCTACAGTCTTTTGAGTCTGAAGGCAGTCTGAAGACAGAATTCCCTCCTCTTTAGATATTTTTTCTGAAGGTCTTCAATTGATTGTATGAGACCCACTCACCTTATCGAAGGTAATTTGTTTTACTCAAAGTCTACTGATTTCAATGTTAATCACATCCAAAAAAAGCTTCACATTAATATATTTTTTTAATTGGAGTAGAGTTGCTTTACAATGGTATGTTAGTTTCTACTGTACAGCAAAGTGAATCAGTTCTACGTATACATATATCTGGCTCCTTTTTGGATTTCTTTCTTATTTAGGTCACCACAGAGCATGGAGTAGAGTTCCCTGTGCTATACAGTAGGTTCTCATTAGTTATCAATTTTATACATAGTATCAGTAGTGTATATATGTCAATCTCAATCTCTCAATTCATCCAACACCCCCACCTCGGTGTCCATACACCTGTTCTCTACTTCTGTGTCTCTATTTCTGCTTTGTAAATAAGGTGGGCTATACCAATGTTTTTCAGATTCCACACATATGCATTAATACATGATATTTGTTTTACTCTTTCTGACTTACTTCACTCTGTATGACAGTCTCTAGTTCATCCATATTTCTACAAATGACCCAATTCATTACTTTTTATGGCTGAGTAATATTCCATTGTATACATGTACCACATCTTCTTTATTCTTCCTCTGTTGATGGACACTTAGGTTGTTTCCATGTCCTGGCTATTGTAAATAGAGTTGCAATGAACATTGTGGTACATGGCTCCTTTTGAATTATGGTTTTCTCTGGGTATAAACAACCTAACCTTATAACTAAAGCAACTAGAGAAAGAAGAACAAACAAAACCCAAAGTTAGTAGAAGGAAAGAAATCACATTAACATCTTGACTGATGTTTGCCCATATAACTGGGCAACATAGCCTAGCCAAGTAGACACATTAAGTTAACCATTACTGGTAGGTACTATCATTATTTCATTTTAAAGAGGATTAAGCTGAGGCAAGAAATAAATTGAAACTTTGTCCAAGGTCATAAAATAGATAAAAGAAGTATCCAAGGCTCAAAGCTAAGCTGTGGACTACCTGGAGATACACAGTCCAGTTTCCCTTCACAAAAGACTTGCTACCCAGGTGTGTTGGGGATGGGTCATGAGGTATGGGAGAACAGGGAGAGGTGAGGACAATGCAGTCAGTAGACAAGTAACCTTCAGTTTCCAATTTCTTTGGGTCTGCCTCTCCTAAAGGAAACCCTTTCACCATTCCTAGGGAAGCCTGCATTTGTTGAGTAAGATCTGGGTATAAATACCAGGCCACTTAGGCCACATGTAGAACATTCTGAAGGACAATATTACTTCAGTGTTCCCTTCCAAATTGTTGATGCTTTCTGGACACTACATTGAATTTGAATTCTCTCTCTGCCCAAACCTGCTCTTCCCTCTTTCCCTCACAAGTGTTGATTCCTGTTCACCCCAAACTTCATCTTTGGGTCTTCCTCCAGAATATTTAACCTGTAACATAAGCCATCTATCCTGAGCTTGAATTCAGAAACCATTATTGAGGCACCTTATGTGGTATATAGTTACAGACCTTATTCTACAAATACAAAAATTCTTAGGTACATATATAAGAATTAAATCTTAGTAGACCATGGAAAATAGAATTATAACTGGATAAAATGGAAAAAAAAACATTTACCAAGATGTTTTTTAATCCTACCCTCTTTGACTCTCCCACTTTTCGTCACCTAGAATTATAATGAGCATGGAAAATGTATCAGTGAGCATCAAAGGCAAGTCAGAGAACAGCCCATGGCAAGCAGTTCATCAGAATGAAATTAATAACAGGAAATAATTACAAAGGCAAGAAAGAGATAAAAGCCAAGCAAGCAGCAGTGAGGAAACTCAGAGATGAGCAACCTTAGGAAGCACCTGAGAGACAGGTGGAATCCTTGAGCTGTAGTGGGAGCTGAATGGAGGGAGCCAGAGACAAGGAGAGGCCTTTCCAACAGGAGCTGCCAACACAGAAAGAAGTGCTATTAAGAAGAAACTGAAATATCAAGAAAATGCTGCCTACATATATACACTAACATGTATAAAATAGATGACTAATAAGAACCTGCTGTATAAAAATAAATAAAATTAAATTTAAAAAAAAGTAAAAAGAAAATGCTACCTATAACATAGAAGAATAGAACACGTATCCTGACTTCTTTTTTCTTTTCTCCTTTTCTGAACTCTTCTGCTGGTATCATCTCATGGTCAGGAGTCTGGCAAGTGTCGTTGGACAAGCCAGCCTTCTGAGAAGCAGGAGAGAACTGGAGGAAGGGAAAATGAAGGTTCCTAGACAAACCGACTAATGACAGACACACCACCAAGATGTTTAGTGCAGTCAATGAAAATAATTGTTAACTACAGAATTAAAGACCAGGCCCCATGGTTTGCTGAAATTTTTATCACTATTATGAACCTTGCATCAAAGTGATTAACCAATTAATCCCAATGTTTGTTTCATAGAACATTTCTTCATCTTGCCCACAAGAACTCATGATATAAATTGAAATTTTGCAACAGAAACTAAGACATATAATCTGTAGCTATTTATTCAACAAGTAGACCAGTAACCCCTAGGGAAGAAATCAGGCTTAACTTGTTTTCCTGTTCAAATCTTAAATAGTTATGTTTATCTTGCATGCATACTGGTAGAAAGAGTAGGTATATGGTTTCTGAGATTTTTATCAGAATAGCAAAAGAAGGTAGACAATTTATGTAATGAGAATATAGGTAAATGCAAGGTTATTCAAGTTCATGTATTACTTAGGTAGAAGAAAAAGTCCCTTTCCCTAAAATAAAGATTCTCTAGTTTATTTGAACACTGCAATGTTTTACATACAGGTTGTTTATAGGGAGATTTAAAAAAGAACCATGTACTAAATAGCTCAGGGAAAATTTTGTTATCACTTATGAATATCCTAAGAAAATTTGTGCTCCTTTCAAATAATCATAACAAGAGAGGGTAAATAAATTTAAATTTCAATAAAGTCTCTCTCCCATCCTTCTGTTCTCTTTGTTCTATAATCGCCTGAAGTCATAGATACTCTTACCTACACTTTCTTTTCCCTTATCTTAGCCAGAGTCTAATCGTTACCTTGTTCATTGAAAGTGGAAAGTAATTAATATGTGATTTTTCTTCCTACTTAACAGTTTAGTAATAAAATTGTGACTTATAACTCAGCCCTACTCCTAGCAGCAGGAAACCACTGATCTACTTTCTGTCACTGGAGGTTTGATTTGTCCTTTCAGACTTTTATATAAGTGGAATCATATAGTAATCACTCTTTGCTCTATGGTATTTATCAGTCCATATCTTGTGTGTGAGATTCACCTGTGTTTCTGCATGTACCACCAATCATATCTTTCTAATGCTGAATATTATCCCATCATTTCGATAGACCACAATTTGTTTATCCTTTCACCTGCTGATGAACATTTGGGCTGTTTCTAGTTTTTGTCAAAATAAAGTAGAAATGCAAAATGGTGCAACTATGTTAGAAAACAATTTGAGAGTTTCTTATAAGTTAACATCAACTTTTATTGACTAAGATGGCTTTAATATTCCCCTCAGCTTGACTAAACTTTAGACAGGTTTCTTCTTGATATAGGCCTCTAACTTCTAGAACATTTGTTTTAGGAAAACTTCAATTGAAAATTCTTCCTCTGCCTTTAAGAGGTAGATCTTCACTTAGCCCCTTGCTAGTTTTAGAAACCAGAGAAAGTTTTTCTCTAAGATATGGGGTCATCCCTTTCAAATGCAATCATCAAGAAAGATAAAGCTCAGTCTCTGTGGAAGAGTAGTCATCTAAATTTAATAAAAGCTTATTAGCAAAGACACATGGCCTATTCACATTGACCAACCTCCCTGCTAACCTCCCCCAGTAGTTTTCCATTAGCTTGCCCCAGTGATTAAAACCCCCCTTGCCTTTTATTTCAATAGAGTTGAGTTTAATCTCTCTCCTTATTGCAGTTGTCTCAAAAAAAAATCTACCTTTGCTGATTTAACTCTGTCTGGTGCAATTTTTCTTTGACATTATTTCACACAGAAATTCCATTCCTAGTCATTTATCAGAGAAAAACAACAACAACAAAACAAAACAAAACAAAAAAAAAACCCACTGAAACATGTACATTGACAATGTTGAACTTTACCAAGGCCTGTGGAAAACAAGTAAGCTAAAAAATCCCTTCAAGTTCCAGGAAAAAGCTTACTAACCTCTCTTTCCTCTATGGCTCACAGATTCCCTCCTGTTTAACTATGACAAGACCAGGCACTCTCCAAAATACATTTCTGTGTTTCATAAATGATTGCTAAACTATTTGTCCCCAGTCATCAATTTCAGAAAGAAAGAAAAAACCCAAAAACCTGTAAATCTGACTTGTTCAAATTTTAAATTTCTCTCTTTACCCATGGGCTCCAGATTTTTGACTCACCCTCAGCTTGAGCCAGCATACAAATTCTCCTTAACAACGCCTACCAGAGAGAGAATTACCTGACCTCAGGATAAAACATTCTCTGATCAATTGTCCTACCATATAACCTGCACTCACTGTTCTCATTTCCTCATATCCTTTCCTTGTCACTTTGTTTACTTTCCCCTATGAAAGAAATGTCCTTTTCTGTTTGCAGTGAGGTTTTCCAGACATCATAGTCAGGAATATTCTCCCCATTGTAATACTCCTCCTCTCCCTATTATAAAATGATCTTCCTCTTATTGCAATAATCAATTCAATGAAAGTCTATGTTTTCCTAAGTCTAGATTTGTTTCTGTTTGACAATACTGATGTTCATAGGTTCTTTTAATTTTAGTCATGTTTTATTTTCACACACATGAAGTGTGTTTTGTTTGAAATGTTTCACCCTTGCTAATGACAGAATCACATAGTCATAGTTTTATAAAATGTTCTTGTTAAAAGAGAACTCAAGCAGTGTCTAACATAGTTTTTCACATTTTATGTGATGAAACATAAATCAAGAAAATGAGGCATCTTGACTAGGGTTACAGATTAAGGAATTTGAAAGATAAGGTTTAGAATCTTGACATTATGGCTCTTTGTCAACTATAAATTTGCTTACAAACACTCTGTTTTATAATTAATACTCAAATTTTGCCAGGAAAAACTCTTAGTGCACTTTGCCTGTAGCTTCCAGGATCATCATTTTCTCATTTATGAAAAGTGAAGTAGTATTTTCCTGGTTTTAAATTTTGGCCCTAATCCTATTATTTGTAATACTTCATAGATAGCCAGCAATGACTGCACAACCACACTTTAAATTATTTATCAAGTCATATTTAAAATCTCCAGTGTCTAGAAATTTTAACTCATTTAAATGAATTTGTCACAAGAAAATGTACCTCAACTATAAATCACTAACACTTTCCAGTTTATAAATTGTTCTCTTTGAAAGAAGAAAATAAAGCATATTACATTTAGTAGTCCTTTTTATTTATTTTTAAGATTTGCCTAAAATAGTGAGCATATCCATATTCATATGTGTCTTTGTTCTTTTTGATGTATTTTACAGGTGCCAGCTTATTTTTGATAATAGACACACTGGGACTATTACACTTTTATTCTATTGATATATTTACCCATAGATAAGTATCCTTTCTTCACACATTAAAACAAAATAGAAATATCCTTATTAGAGACATATCTGAGCTGCTATACTGCTTGTTATTGTACTCCTCCTTTATCTTCTACTTATTTGTTGATTTATTGAAATAATAGAATTTCATTATCAAAATCTCTCAATAAGATACTTTGCCAGGTACTGTTCTAAGCACTTTACATATTTCAATCTATTTAAGCCTTCCAGCAATTCCTTGGGATATGTAATATTATTACTCATTGTTTAAAAATAATGCAGAAAGTTATATCATTAGTAAGTGGTAAGGCTATGATAAGGTGCTCTTAATCACTTTTCCATGTTGCCTCTAACCTCTGATAATCCTATATATTATTTTATTCTATTACCACAGAATTATTTCATTATCTTCTTAAAACTTTAAAAAATCTCCTTTTCTGCAGGGAAGAATAGTAGAATACTGTTATTACTATAGTAGTACAATAGTTCTTATGACTATATGAAGAAAGTTAATACTTTTTCCCCAAATTTCTCATCCTTATTCTTCAGTAAACAGTATTTCTTTTTGTTAAAATTAAGTAAAAATTGAAGTTCCTTGGTTATGTTCTCAATTTTCTGGAAGATGACCCTGTCAGGAAGGCAAGGAAAAAAATTTATTGCATGGTTTTATTAGATGTACAGTTGGAAGAAAATGATTTCTTTCTAAAACCTCATCCAAATACACTCTATCATGCTTCCACTCTCATTTCATTGATTTAGAACCAAATCAAGACCATTGTTGAAAATTTTATCTGTAGACATAAAAGACATATATTTGAAGTAAAAACTTCTAGTTGTTGCTGGAGTCATAGCAGTTTAGATAAGCACTGTAATCCTGTCTTGAAAAGGTGCCTGCTTCTGAGGATGGACCAGTTCATGACCGTTTGAGATAAGAAACAATCCAAGTTTGAAAAGGACAGAGCCATGGGCTAGGACTCTTGCTCAGTTCAAGTGGGGGACATGAGAAGCAAAACTCATAGATTTATCTATTGCCACATATATATGCCTTTATTCTGCCAGAATTATATGATTTCTCATTTCTCTATAGAAGATTCATCAGACCTAACTGAAATTTTATTGTAGAAAAAGTGATCATAACTTACTGAGATCCAGATGACTAACATAAAACATATTTTCTGAATTTAACTGAGAAGTATTTACATTGTTTCCTTAGTTGTATCAAAGTTTGCTGACTCTGTATTACGAAGCCATAGATAAAATATGCAGGGATACTTCAAACTTAATGACACAGATCTCTTAATCTATGTCCAAAATCAGGACTTCTCTTCATGTGAGATAATTTTTTGTGTTGGACGAAATGTGTGGAAACTGAAAAAGAACAACTGACAGATATTATTGCTACTTTCCATCCTCTATCTAAATTATGCATTTTAGTAAATTTTCATATAATATTTAAAAGAAGAAATGGATAATCTGAAATGTAACTCCAAGAAAGCAAACCAATTCAAAGAGCATACTGCCTATGTTTTCTTCTAGGAGTTTTATGCTTTCTGATCTTATATGTAAGTCTTTAAATCCATTATGAGTTAATTTTTGTATGTGGTGTATGATAAGGGTCTGGTTTTATTATTTTCCAGTTGGCTGTCCAGTTTTCCCAACACCGTTTATTCAAGAAACCATCCTCTTTTCATTGTATATTTTTGGCTCTTTTTTTGTAAACTAATTGGTAATATATGCATTGGTTGGTTTTTGGGATTTTGATTTTGTTTTACTGATCTGTGTGTCTGTTTTTGTTCCAATATAATACTGTTTTGATTACTATAACTTTATAATATAGTTTGAAATCAGGACGTGTGATGCCTTCAGTTTTGTTCTTCTTTCTCAAGATTGCTTTGACTTTTCAGAGTCTTTCATGATTACATAAAAATTTTAACAACTTTTTTTTTCTATTTCTGTAAAAACATACCACTAGGATGAAGTGAGATAGTGGCATGGACTTATATATACTACCAAATGTAAAATAGCTAGCTAGTGGGAAGCAGCCACATAGCACAGGGAGATCAGATCGGTGCTTTGTGACCACCTAGAGGGGTGGGATAGGGAGGGTGCGAGGGAGACACAAGAGGGAGGAGATATGGGGATATATGTATATATATATATATATATATTGTTATACAGCAGAAAGGAACACACCATTGTAAATCATACGCCAATAAAAATGTTAAAAAAAACACTGGAATTTTGATAGAGATCACATTTAATCTGTACATCACTTTGGGTAGTATGGACATGTTCCCAATATTAATTTTTCTAATCCAAGAACTCAGTAATTCTCTTCATTTTTTTGTGTCATTTTCAATTTATTTGATCAAAACCTCATAGTTTTCAGTGTCCAATACTTTTGTTTCCTTGGGTAAATTTATTTTTAGGTATTTTATTGCTTTAGATGCTATGTAAAATAGGATTGCTTTTGTGATTTCTCTGTCAAATAGTTCATTGTTATGATATAGAAGCCCAAATGATTTTTTATGTTGATTTTGCATCCTGCAAGTTTACCTAATCCATTTACCAGTTCTAACAGTTTTAGTGGAGTCTTAGGTTTTTTTCCATATGAGATCATGTCATCTGCAAACAGTGACAATTATACCTCTTCCTTTCTGATTTGCATGCCTTTTACTTTTCTTTCTAACCTAACTGCTGTAGCTAGGACTTCCAATACTATGTTGAATAGAAGTTATGAGAGTAGGTCTTCTTATCTTGTTCCAATCACCACATTTTTTACAGCAATCTTTCAGTGAAATTCTGCAGAGCACACTGTTTTTCTACTTCTTTTATACTAACAATATGTACTGCTTCATCTCTACTAAAGTTAAGATAAACTAAACATGAGTGGGTCAAGAGAAGATACACAAAAGATGTCACTAAGTGAAGTGACACTTAAGGCTATGAAAATGATTATTTAAACACCTAACAAGAAAAACGATATTCATTACATTTTGAGAAAGTTGAAGGTTTGACTCTATTTGATACTAATTTTTTTTTTTTCTTTGTGGTATGTGGGCCTCTCACTGTTGTGGCCTCTCCCGTTGTGGAGCACAGACTCCAGACGCTCAGGCTTGGCGGCCATGGCTCACAGGCCCAGCCACTCCGTGGCATGTGGGATCTTGCTGGGCCAGGGCACGAACCCGTGTCCCCTGCATCAGCAGGCAGACTCTCAACCACTGTGCCACCAGGGAAGCCCTGATACTACTTTTTAAATAATAACATTATTACCACTTGGTTAGATCTTCTGCAAAAGTACCATTGCTTGTTTGCCATTAGCAGTTTTCTCATTCCTATTTTTCTCCTTGAAGCTGTTTGCATATTCCACAGTCTCATTTGTTATGTTTATGTTTCTTTCCATATCTAACTGAATAGAATAGGATGATGTGGCTCATTCTGTGCACAGCGTGGTCTCTGCAGGCATGCTTTTTAACACATTTTAATATCCTAAAAGAAAGCCCTATAACTGCAAGATAACTTTCAGATTAAAAAGGAAACTTTCCAGTCTATTGCCTTATCTTGTTCGCAATTCCAGGGGTCATGAGACAGAGAGTCTTACAGTCTAATACAAACACCTGTAAAGTAAGCATAATGAACTTTATATCATAGAGAATAAATTTCCAGAAGAGTCTTTTACTTTTTTCTGGTCATGTAGGTATTCTATGTACTGTTATCATATTCATCTTATTCACTTTCATATTGAGGATGCAGGAAAGGAGAGATGGAGATACTCTTTGGAAGATATAAATTGATTTTAACAAAACTCAATAAATAAGTGGAGACTAAGTCAGCAAGTCAAATAAAACTAAGCAAGAATCAGAATTTATGGATTTACTATGTCCATTTCTAAAATCCATAGGCCAAGATGTTTGTAGAAAATGATTATTAATCAATTAGGAAATTTAATTTAAGTAAAGGGAAATAAGTTCATAAGGTATCATAAATGCTAATGACTAATTTAATGGCATAAAATACAGTAACCAAGTCTTCATAATTCCAAGTTTAAATAGGTAAACTTGAAGCCAAATAATTGACAAGAAAATATTGCCTGTTCATTTGGGGAGCTTTAAACTTCATGTTGCAAGTGTGTTTAATCTGGCTTGTAGTGGTTATTCCAAGACTCTGTGAGTAGCTAGGGTACATGAAAAGGCTTTTGTACTATACTTTAGGTATATACAACCAAGAGGATAACACAGAAAAGTGTAAATAGGTAGAGAAAAGATACATTTAAAGGTAAGAGGAAGTGAGAAAACATGGAATCAAAGGGTTAATAAAGATCTCTGTCACCAAAAAGATCATCTACATCCATGAGGATGTATCAACATGCTATGTCTCTGCTTCTACTCTGGCTCATTTTGTAGGTTATATTTTCAGAACTCAAGTTTAAAGTGAATCTTGATTTCAAGTGAACTATCTGCCAACGTTATTTGAGAAAATAAACACAGGACTTCTATTCACTTATTTAGCTGTAAAGATCTTGACTGGAAAACATTTCCCAGGAAAAAGATAGTCTTGTGGGAAACAATCCTTTGGCTGTACAACCTTGAAGTGTCACATACTGTAGTTTTGTTTCATTTCATGTAGCCAGAGCACGAGGCTTTCTAGTATCTTTCTTTTCTAAGATCTCTCTGAGCTCTCTGGCTGCACCTAGGGTTATATTTATGTTAACGTAAGCCGAGCAAATGGATAAAGGATTGCTTCTCAGATTTAAACACATACCAGAATTACCTGGAAAACTTGTAAAAATACAGATTGTTAGGTCTTACTTTCAGAGTTTCTGAATCACTAAGTCTGGGGTGGAGCCTGAGAATTTGCATTTATAATAATGTCCCAAGTGGTGCTGATGCTTCTGGTCTGGAGATTTCCTTTTGTGGATTAGTTCTATAAGCCATAGTATAAATATTGCTAGCATACTAATTTTGAAAAAGATACGAACAATTTAGATCCAATTAGTTGGCCTTGATTCATATAGCTTTATGCATTTGTACATTACATGGCACATCTACTATTTGTTAATATATATTATATGATATAAATTGTTTAAACTGAGCACAGACATATTTGCACTTTCAGGAGAACAAGCATGGGATATACTATAAATCAATAATTTGAGTATGACTCCCAATTTATGTGCATATTTTATGTCATTTTACAAAACTTTCATTATTTGAAGACATACAGACACCTGCAAATAGAATCCAATTGTTTAAGGTAACATATAATTCTGTATAAGTTTGACATACTGAAAAATTGCAACATATTACATTGTCATTTGCAGCTTAATAGCATTATCAGAAATACAATATGGACCCATAGGCCACCAGAATACTTCAAAAAGCGACATTTTCACACGACAAATAGGACAATTAATATGTTAGAAAATAAATGAAACATATCATGGTGAGCTATGCTGCAAGATGAAAATCAATCTTATGCCTAGTATTCTTCCTGTGGAGATATTAATGTTGTGACCATAGTTGTAAATGAAGCTGTAGCTGACACATACAGTAAATTTCTGTAATGAATAAAGTATCAAGACACTAAAATATGTTACAAACTTAGGCTTTGTAAAACTGTACATTTCTTTATAAGTTATTGTTCAAATTTTACTTTTTCTTTTAATTTCCATCCAGACTGGATGTTTACACTTTTATTTCTTTTCTTTAAAAAAAAAATAGTATTACTTGGCTTTTCTAATTTTCCCCTAAACATTGTGTTAAAGATAAGATGAGTCAAGGGAACAATATGACCTAAATAATTGGTTACCTTCAAAGAGACAGAAAGAAATTAAAAATGACACTGGAAATTTCTAATTATATTTTCTATGATTCTTAACTTAATAATTTAGTTAATAACACTCCCTGTTCAAGATAAGCTGAGGTGGAGTTAGAGAAATTAAACAAGTTAAGTTTGTAGCACGATGTATAAGCACACACATATAGTACATTTCTGCAATAAATAAAATAAGACACTAAAATATGTTACAATCTTAGGTTTTGTAAGCCTGAACATTTTTTATGAGTTATTGTTCAAATTTTACTGTTTCTTTTTTTTTTCTCTTCTAAGAATGAAGTAAGTCAGTTATAAATTCTTTTAAAATCTTGGTGTCTCTGCTTTTAATGTGTTACTAATTTATTAAAAATTACTATGACAATATATTTGAACCATTTCTAAGTATTATTTTGTATTTGCTTACAGTGCTTTCTCTGTGTATATTATGTTAACATATGTTTTTTTCCTATGATGGTTTTTCTTCTTTAATAATTTACCTGAACTATTTTTTACACCAAAAGTTGTTTAACGTATCTATCCTTTCCTGGATTTTTTTTAAAAATTGAAGTATAGTTGATTTACACTGTTGTATTACTTTCTGATGTACACCAAAGTGATTCAATTATACTTTAGTAACCATAAGTTTGTTTTCTATGTCTGTGAGTCTGTTTCTGTTTTGTAAATAAGTTCATTTGTATCATATTTTATATTTCACATATAAGTGACATCATATGGTATTTGTCTTTCTCTTTCTGACTTACTTAGTATGATGATCTCTATGTCGATCCATGTTGCTGTGAATGGCAGTATTTAATTCTTTTATGGCTGAGTAATATTCCATTGTGTGTGTGTACATATATACATGCCACATCTTCTTTATCCACTTATATGTCGATGGACATTTAGGTTGATGCTTTCCTGGATCTTATTTGTTATTGTTGAGTATATTGTTGAATAGTATTTTAGATTTGCCATTCTTAACCCAACTGTAAATTTATTATTACCATTTAAAATTAATATATTTGTTATCATATTTTATTAAGTATTTGTTACCCATGCTTTCTTTGATCACTTTTGTTTCAGAAACAGTTTCAGAGGAGATGCATATTTGTATGAGTATGCCAAAAATATTTTCATGTATTTCTTTAGGTCTTGAAAGATATATATCTTATTTTCCCTAAGAATTGAAGCTCGTATTTGATTGACTTTTGGAAACTATTTTTGAACGTAGAAGTTTTAAAAAATCTATTGTCATTGTTCATAAACAGTTCTAAATTTTCTTTTTATTTTCCTTTAATATTTTCTCATTTGCTTTGTCTTTCAGTTCTTTGTAATGTTTGTTTAAAATTTAACATACTCATTTTCCTTTATGTATTTTTCAAGTATATATATCTTTCTTAATTTAAGAGAAATTCCAGATAATACCTGTTTGAATATTACCTTTTCATCATTCCCTATATGTTTTACTTCTAGAATTAGTATGAAATGTGTACTTGAAGCTTAATTTACTGAATACACTCTACAGTATAGCTCACTTGTTGATGTATTTTATGATTTTCAGTTTTATTTATATATTTTTCATATTCATATGTTTCCTACTTATACTGTTTGTTTTATTCATAAACTCCTGTCTTTGGTCATGGCTGTAATTATTTTCTTTAGTTTTGAATGACTTAAACACACTTATAGACTGCCTTTATAAAATTGTATTATAATTGTAATTGCCTCAGGAATGAATTCTTTATTGACTTTGTTGGAATTAATAACAGGGTTTTTTTTTTTTCTCCTTAAAATTTTAGCTTGCAAAATTATCTTTTCTGGTAGTTTATTTTTCCTTCCCACTCTTTCTCCACCTACTCCTCTGTTTTTGGTGACTTTGTAAGCAGCTTTTGGCAGGAAAAAGCTTTTTTGGTCAAGAGCTTTCTACCGGAGTCCCTTTGTCTTGTCATTAAACTTAAACCAGACACCCCCCATGCTCTACTCATCTGTGACCCTGGCACACCTTTCAGATCTTTTGATCACACAATACTTTGCCTAACTTCTTGTTTTTTTCCATAGATCAAAGAAGTAGAGATAAAAAAAATAATCAATTAACAGAAGACCAGATCTCTTCCCTAGCTTCCCCTTCAGTAATCTCAGGAACAAACTGTGTGAACAAGACAGCATCTAAAGACAGATCATGGGGAGTTGACAAGCTGACACACATGACTGCACATGGTAGGGGATGGTGACAACTCTGACACTCTATCTCAATGATAACTGAAATTACTTCCCTGTTTCCCATTAAAAGCATTCATGACTGAGCAGAATGTTCGGAGGTAGTTTTTGGGGGACTCTGAATCCACTGTCTCTCCAGATTGCCAGCACTCTGATTAAAGGCATCTTTCCTTTCTATCAACATTTGTAAGTATTGATTTTGTATGCAGCGAACAGAGGGACCTGATTCTATAACAACTTCATTCTTATTCTTCCCTTCTCTCTGCCCTTCCTATCAAGTCTTATGGAGAAAAATATTCATATATTGGTAAGTTAATTGTAATATCATGTAGGGCTATTGCATATTTATTCCACAAGCCAGTGCTCTGTTATCGCATTGTGTGGGGCTGTGCACCACCTATCTGGTCACAAGTAGAAAGGAAGAGTCTCAAGTAGTGGGCACATTTTGTAAATCTTTGCAGTCCAGGTGATAAACTGGGTCCACTCCTCAGCCACACACACAAGTATTAAATTCTCCTCCCTTCACAGGAGTTAAATTTCCAGACACCATTGTCTACTTCCTATTCAGGCTTCTACCTCCACAATCTGCTTTATCTGTTTGTTTCATTTAAGGTCCACAAAGAGAGTTTTCTTTTTATTTTATAGCTGCTATTATGTGTGTATTTCTGCATAAATTATTCACTATTATCTTGACCAGAATTACAGATATATATCTGTGTGTGTGTGTGTGTGTATATCTATATATCTATCTATATATATATATATATATATATCCTTTTTTAAGACCATAATTTTCTCTTTTGAATTGAGGGTGCAGAGGATACATATTATATGAAGGAGGAGCTTAACCTCTCTAATGCTTTCTTTATATCTTTATTTCAGTGTCATGTTTATCATAGAGTAATGTAGAGCGTATTCAGTGACTATCAAAATGTGTAATGATGTCAGATACACTTTCTTAAAGACTACTAGAATTCCAAATATATTCTAATATTAAGTCACTTGATTTGTGAAATCTGACTCCATTTAAGAAATATCTTTTCGAATATATCTGTCTTCACCATTTGCACAGAATTTCCCCAGTAGTTTGGGTCATACTCAATATTTTGAGAACTGGCTATATCCCATATAATGTGTCCTTTGACCTATAGACTCACCAGCCATATGGTTCCTAACAGCAGCTATTCTAATGACATTCAATGACATTAACTGTACTTAATAGTGAAGTGTATCTGTTGTCATTTGAAAATACACTATCTTTTAAAGGAAAAATAAATCTTTTAAACTGCCATACACATTCTTGGATACCTTTCATGTGGCTACATCCAACACCACTCTTTTATTTTTATTTTTTATACAATTCCCAAAGATTACTCCCCATTCAGAGTTACCATAAAACATTGGCCACATGATCCCAATCCTTACACTCTTATATTTTAGGTAAATTAGATGTTAATGTTAGAGTGTGTTTATTATACCTTAGTTTATATACACTATATATATATATATATATATATATATATATATATATATATATATATAACAGATTTCTTCTTACAAGAATTCTGCACATTCTTTACTGCTTTTAAATAGGTTTACTGAAGGGATTTCTCTGGAGGCCCAGTGGTTAAGACTCCATGCTTCCAATGCAGGGGATGTGGGTTCAATCCCTGGTCAGGGAACCAAGATCCCACGTGCCACGCATGCAGCCAAATTAATTAATTAGTTAAAAGTTTACAGAAATAATCATGTCATGTAACCAGGATCTTTGTCAGTAAGTGTTTGATATAACAGTCTGATTGCACACACTTGTTTTTGAGAACTGCCAACGTGAAGAATAAGAAACCTTAACAGAAAGAAAAAAAACAAAAAGGTAGAGTGCTTCAATGCAAAGAGAATATCTGAACAGGGTCTACAAGAAATTATTTTGTAATGCTGCTACAAGAGGTTGGAATATTAATCAAAGTTAAATATTAATTCTGTTTCTTACCTCTACATCTGGAACTCGGTTTAGTTGTTGTTTTTGTTTTTAAGTAATGCTATATTCACAAGCCTTATTAACATTAATTGTTCTTTTAATTTTTTACCTGGCTTTAAAAAGTTGTGATCTCAAAACTGTGACTTTTCTAGTTGCAACTTCTATGAACAAAGACCATGGAAATTTGAGAGTACAGCAAAAGAAAACTACTTTAAAATATCTGCTGTAGCTTAAAACAACGATCAATTAAAACAATCTCTTTTTACTCATTAGTGGAATTCTTAAATATCTATTTATATATCTATTTATAATTTGTTCATCTTAAATTATTTAATATGCAGTATTTTCCATGAAAATGCCAACCTCTTAAAAATAAACAATTTACTTATAATAAATCTTTAGTTTCATAAGTTTGAATAAATTAATACAGGTGAAGATTTGCCTTTTTATTTGGTGGCCCAACACTATGGCATACTCCCTAGGGAGGGTGTTCTTGCCCTGACTCTCGCCTTCTCTATGTCAATGTGCCCTGCCAACATCTACTGAGATACTCACACCAGCAACCCTATGAATATCTTAGACGACTCACATCCCTTTCTCCTCCACCTCCTATGGCTACTCGATTACTAGATCACATACTCTGCTCTCTAAACGTATTTAAAATCCATTCCTCATGTCCACCCTCTTTCTGTAATAATATCCCAAATGGGGAACGTTTTAAAATTTCTCCTGGTTCAGATTCATTGACCCCATGAGTCAGTGATTTTTCAAACATTTTCAGATCAATAATACTACTTACTTCAGTAAACATCTTGAAGGGCTCTTCCATTTTCTTCTGAATACAATTTATCTTTATATTAAGGTCATTCCTGATTTTGTCCCAGTGGCCTCTCCTGCTTCATTCCTTATCATATATTTATACAATAAACACTTTTTGTAATGCTTATCATGTATCAGGTACTGTTCTAAATGCTTTCCAAAGACCGACCCTGTAAGTAGGCACTGCTATTATTCCCATGTAGACAGCAGAGGAAGCACAGAACAAGAAAGTAACTTGGCCACAATCACAGTTACTAAGTGGCAGAGCCTGCATTGGAAGCCAGCTTCTATGGCTCTAGAATCTGCCATTGATCTCTTTTCTCCTGCCTCTGTTATGCCTCATCAAATAATAAGCCTACTGGAAAATCATAATTGGATGATATATGTTTTCTTTTTCCCGGGTATCTTCAAATAGTCGGTACTTTCTCTTTGGAATGTGTGTGTGTGTGTGTATGTGTGTGTGTGTGTGTTTCTGTGTACAAAGTATATGTTTTTTCTCACATTATATGAGAAAATAATATTTATTTTATACAAACTCAAATAAGACTTCTCTGAGCCTTTAAATCTTAAATTCTTCTCTTATTCCTTTTTCTTTGACTCCCCACAGTAAACAAGATATTAAGTGTGCATGTATTTAACATAAAAGAAGAAAAGAAAAACTTTTACACTCTCACTTTTTTCAATGGAAGGCAAACATTTATTTGATAAATATTTCATAGTGCATTAGACAAAAATTAATACCTTCAATAAAACACACACACCTAGGAAGTAAACAGTGGTAGCACCGTTATTTTACATCATGGTCCTCAGTGCTTTAGCTGATGATGGAAGTCAGCTGTGATGGGCCAGCCAGGTTTGGAGGGCTGCTCCAGCCAGACTAGCTTTGCTTCCACTGATTTTATATATTGGGCTTCTGAGTAAAGCTTTTGTTTGAAGAAAGTGTACCAATGATATGAAAACCAAAACTCTGAAATCCACTGTCTAAGATATAGTATTACGGACCCAGAAAAAAAGTCTGTATAGTGACATTATATTATTTTTCTTCCAGTTTAATTAGAATATAACTAACATATAGCACTGTGTATGTTTAAGGTATATAGCATAGTGATTTGACTTACACATATCATGAAATGAGCACCACAATAAGGTAAGTGAACATCCATCATTTCAGTACACACAAAATAAAAGTAGAAAAAAAAATATGCTTCCATTGTGATGAGAAATCTTAAGATTTACTCTCTTAACTTTCATATATAACATATGGCTGTGTTATTTTATCTATCGTGCTGTGCATTGCATCCCTAGCACTTATCAATATTTATCATGTAGTAGAAATTAGTACCTTTTGACCACCTTCATCCAATCACCCCTCCCCCCACAACAAGCCTCTGATAACCACAAATTTGTACCCTTTTACTATGAGTTTGCTTGTTTGTTTTAGAAGTATAATTGACCTATAACACTAGTTCTTGGTATAACATAGTGATTTGATATTTCTATACATTTCAAAATGATCACTAAGATAAGTCTAGTAATCATCTGTCACCAAAGATATTACACATTTACTGACAAAATTCTCCACATTGTACATTTTATACTTGTGACCCATATTTTGTAACTGGAATTTTGTGCCTCTCAATCTCCCTCACTTATTTATTTCCTCCCCCGCCCCCTTTTCATCTGGCAACACCTGTTTATTCTCTGTACCTTTAACTCTGTTTCTCTTCTTTTAAGTTTGTTCATTTGTTTTGTTTTTAGGTTCCACATATAAGTGATAGCAAACAGTATTTATGTTTTTCTGTTTGTCTTATTTCACTAAGCATAATACCCTCTAGGTCCATCCAAGTAGTTGCAAATGACAAAATTTCATGTTTATTAATGGCTGAGTAGTATTTCATTGTATATATACATCTTCTTTACCCATTCATCTATTGATGGGCACTTAGGTTGCTTTCAAATATTGGCTATTGTAAATATTGCTGCAATGAACATAGGGGTGGATATATTTTTTGAATTAGCATTTTTGTTTTCTTTGATAAATATCCAGGAGTGGATGTGCTGGATCATATGGTCATCCTGTTTTTTTTTTTGTTTGTTTGTTTGTTTGTTTTAATTTTGTGGGGAATCTCCATATCGTTTTCAATAGTGGCTGAACCAATTTACATTGCCACAAAGAGTGCCCAAGGGGTCCCTTTTTCCACATCCTCACCAACACTGATTATTTGTTGTATTTTAGTTAATAGCCATTCTGACAGGTGTGAGGAGATAGTTCATTGTGGTTTTGATTTTCATTCCATAATGATTAGTGATGTGGAGCATCTTTTCCTGTGCCTGTTGGCCATCTTTATGTCTTCTTTAGAAAATGTCTATTTGGGTCCTCTGCCTATTTTTATTTATTTATTTATGTTGGTTGCATGACTTATTTGTATATTTTGGATATTAACCCTTTATTGGACACATAATTTGCAAATATAGTCTCCCATTCAGTAAGTGGACCTTACATTTTGTTGATAGTTCCCTTCAACGTGCAAAAGCTTTAAATTTTGATGTAGTCTGATTTGTTTATTTCTGCTTTTGTTTCCTTTGCTAGGGAGACAGATGCAAAAAAAATGTTGCTGAGACAGACATCAAAGAGTGAACTGCTTATGTTTTCTTAAAGAAATTTTATAGTTTTAGGTCTTTCATTTAAGTCTCTGATCCAATTTGAGTTTTTTTTTTTAATATGGTGTGAGAAAGTAGTTCAGTTTGATTCTTTTGCATGTTGCTGTCCAGTTTTCTCAACACCATCTATTGAAGAGGCTGTCTTTTCCCCATTGTATATTCTTGCCTCCTTTGTCATAGATTAATTCCCCATATATATCTGGGTGCATATCTGCACTCTCTATTCCGTTCCATTGATCTATGTGTCTGTGTTTGTGTCAGTGCCATACTGTTCTGATTACTGTAGCTTTATAGTATAGTTTGAAATCAGGGAGTGTGATACTTCCAGCATTGTTATTCTTTCACAAGATTGTTTTAGATATTCAGGGTCTATTGTGATACTGTACAAACTTTAGAAATATTTGTTATAGTTTTGTGAAAAACACCGTGGTATTTGGATAGGATTGCATGAACTCTGTATATTGCCTTGGATAGAATGGTCATTTTAACAATATTAATTCTTCCAGTCCATGAACACAGCATATCCTCCAATCCATTTATTTTGTCTTCAATTTCTTTCATCTGTGTGTCAGAGTTTTATGAGTACAGGACTTTTACATCCTTAGTTAGATTTATTCCTAAGTATTTTATTCTTTTTGATGTGATATTAAATGGTATTATTTTCTTAATTTCTCTTTCTGATACTTCATTGTTAGTGTATAGAACCACAACAGATATCTATATAGACATCATATACAACCCAGCAGCATACTCCCTTCTGCTCACCAGAGCTATATTCTGTAGGGGTGTCTCTATGTAGGCTGTGTAGGCCCTTTTATTGTGGTGGGTTAAGTATTATGTGTGCAGTAGTAAGCATAGCTGGTCCACAATCCATCTGGTTACCAGGACCTGCCCATTGCATAACTGCTATCTCCTAGTTGGAGCGGGTGGGGGGCTGGTTCTAGCACATTTGGCCCCATGGCCCAGGGAGTCCTGGGCTGGTGTCAGCCCACTAGTGGGTGGTTCCAGGTCCCAAGGTGGCTGGCTATGGGGCCAGGGGTCCTGGAACTACTGTTAGCCTGCTGGTGTGTGGGGCTATTTTTCCAACATGACTGGTTGTGGGATCTGGGGTGGTCTAGAAGCTGGTGCTGCCCCATATGTAGGTGGGGCTGGGACCTAGGAGGTCACAGAGCTATTGACCACCCACTAATGGATATGCTTTCTGAGGTCTTTGGCTGTAGGGCCTAAGGGGCCTCAAAGTTGGGTTTGGATTGCTGGTGGTCCAAGTTGGGACACTGGGGATCCTGAAGAGCTGGGGCTGAACCACTGATTTGCAGTGCCACATCCTGAGGTCTCTAGAGTCAGGGTTCTGGGAGTTACAGTGTTTGTGTCAGCCCACTGGTGGGTGGAGCTGAGTCCTGGTCCCCTTGTTGGTGGAGTCACATCCCATGGCTTCTGGATGATTAGGAGGTCCTACAGCAGCTGATCTGCTCATGCATGGGGCTACGTCCAACCTGGATAGCTGCTTGGTTTTGCAGGAGGGCGTCCCAGGACTGGTTTTGAATAGTTGGTGTGTACAGAAAGGTCCTGATGCTAAGAGCTAGAGGGAGGATTCCAAAATGGTGCTTGTCAGCATCAGTGTCCTTGTGGTAGAATGAGATCCCAAAAGTGGCTGCCACCAGTGTCTATGTCCCCCAAGTGGGTCCTAGTATCCTGTCTTTCTGGGAGGCTCTCCATGTTAGCAAGTGGATTTGACCCAAGCTCCTTTTAAACTACTGATTCTACCCTGGAGCCTAGAACATGTGAAATCCTGTGTATTTCTTTTAAGAGTGGAGTCTCTATTTCCTATAGTCCTTTGACTCTCCCCAAAGTGATCTCCATTGACCTTCAAACCAATTGTTCTGGAGCTGGTCTTCCTGATGCAGGACGCCTGAGCTGAGGAGCTCAATATGGGGCTTAGACCCCTCAGTTCTTGGGTACATTCTCTGTAATTTTATTTATTCTACACTTTTGTTGGTCAACCACCAGGGTGTGTGGGTATTGACTCTATTGTATCTCCAACTCTCCTATCCATCTTGTTGTGGTTTCTTCTTTACATCTTTAATTGTAAATCCTTTGTGCTGATCTTCAGCTCATTCTCATTGATAGTTGTTCCGTATATAGTTGTAAACTTCGTGTGCCCGTGGAAGGAGGTGAGCTCAGGGTATTCCTACTTCATCATCTTTTTCTTTTTTCTTTTTTCTTTTGTGGTATGTGGGCTTCTCACTGCTGTGGCCTCTCCCATTGTGGAGCACAGGCTCCGGGCACGCAGGATCAGAAGCCATGGCTCACAGGCCCAGCCACTCCATGGCATGTGGGATCTTCCCAGACTGGGGCACGAACCCGTGTCCCCTGCATTGGCAGGTGGACTGTCAACCACTGTACCACCAGGGAAGCCCTACTTCACCATCTTTGAACAACATATTCTATACTATTTTTATCCCCATGGACACTAGTCTAGTTCTAGCCATGAATCCCTTATGCATAGTTCTCAAAAAGAAACAAAGGCTACATTCCAATTACAATAATTTAAAGAGAGTTTAATGAAGGGGCTAATGTAAAGTGTGTACATAGTAAAGAGAAACCACATGCAATAATGCATAGACTACTACTATTCTTTCCTAAAAGGGTTGGAGAAGAGAACAGTTAATGGAAACAGGAAGCAGAAGCATTTGGGGAAAGCCACTGTGCATGGAGCAGTAACTTTTGGTGGCAGGATGCTTCAAGCCTAGGGCCACCCTACGAGGAGTGAGCTAGGGCAATAAACATGCTAATCATGACCTCCTTTCTCCCTACAGTTTTCTCCTAGGGCTCTCATTAATAGAATCCACCTGGAATCCAAGAGGCAGGAAGGCTCACTGATCTCTTTCATACAGGGGAATCTCCTTGGACAGAGAGCAGAATGGGGATGAAGGGTGAAACCAAGGGAGCAAGATGAAGATTCCCAGTGCATATCCTTCATAGGAGAGAATGACAGTTCTCAATCCTTAAGAGCTCAATGTAAGCATATAAAGAGACCCCTCTATATTAAGGATTAAAAAGATTAAGTCTGTTTAAAATTGACTGTTTAAGCAGAGTTGAATATTTTAAAAGTTAATGTGAAAAATGTTAAGCTTTGTTGTTGTAAAAAGCTAATCCATTTTAGGATTAGACAGACAACTCAAACTTATGCTAAATAATTGACTGCTGGTTTGACTCCTTTAACATTTTTTGCTATTTGCGGTGTTTGCTCAGGAAACATAAGATTACCGATCTACACTTCCATTATGTTCCAATCTGTATATCACAGAATATGAAAATCTATCAGCACTGATATTGTTATATCAATCACTAAATAAACTGTAATGTGTCAAATAATGTGTAATGTAGTTTTGTCGATAAGATACACAAAGCAACTACCTGGTTATTTTAGCAGCTTATTATTATGGATGTCATTTTGGCTCATTTATAGATGCTTACAGTAGCCAAAGTGAGATAAGTTAATGATGTTTTGGTAAATTAAAGCAAATTAAATGAAAATAAAAGATCACAGCTGGAAAATAATACTTGTTATTGGTACATGCACTGGCCCCTGTGTTCATGTTATAAGTACTGAAATTCTACACATACTTGTAATATCTGTACTCTTCCTTTGGAATGGATTATTAAAAGTGACTATGTATGCTAATGAAGAGAAAAAAGGATACTACTATGAAGATTTTATAATGATATATAGTTTGATATAACCATTATAAGCTATAAGGGTGTTTCTATTTCTGACATTATGTGAATCTAGATATCCTGCATAGTAATCTTGCATTCAGAAAACAAAGTATGCAGGATAAAATTTTATATGTAAAGCTGAGTGGGCAAAAACTAAGGGACACTATTAAAAGAAATGCAAATTTAAATTGCTGGTCCTGAGACCTAAGAAAGCAGTTAAGTTTTTGCTTCAAGGCTGGTTTTAGAAACTGGTGACATCAGTTTCTGTTTCCACTGCCACCTGGCATACAAAGGACAGGAGAAAAAGCTATGGATTTCACCCTAAGTAGGAGTCCAATAGGAGTCTACATAGAAATGTTTCTATTCTTAGTGAATGAGAGGACTAGGGATAAACCTGCCCCTGAGAAGGTGAAATTAAGAAATTAGCTGACTTGAATTTGGCTCTGTGGGGATGAAAACATTCTCCCTTGAGAAATTACAAGCACAGACCAGATCTCATGCACTTTTGCAGCTCAAATTCACACAATTTTTTGAGAAAACTTTACAAGAGTATAATAAATGATATCCTGTGCTGGAGAAGCCAATCAAATCATGGCTTGCACTATTACAAATAAAAACCACCTTCAAAACCAGGCCTATTTCCAAAGATAAAAGAGTATGAGCTCACAGTCAACAATGACCAAATACAGATAAAATATAACACTGTGAGTAACAGAAAGTAGAACAAAGAATAAAATGAGATAGGCAAAGATTTACATACAGGGAGCATAAATCACTGACTGTAAAGTAAATATGTTTTTAAAAGCAACAGATAGATGTTAAAATATGTGTAAGGAAAAAGAGGTGTAAAAATAAACAAGCTGGTCCAAAAAGGTATTGACGAGATCATTCAGAAATTAAAAAAACATCATAATCAAAAAATATTCAAGATAATATTTAAACAGTGGATAAAAATTTTAGGGAATTGTGAAATATGTAATGATTATGTAGAGTGTAGTGAAGAGGCAGGCAGTGCTGGGTGTGGTCATTCAAAAGCAAGTAGAAGACATAGGAAACAGTGTGACAGTTCTCACATACACCGAATTGCAAATATGAAAAGAAATGAGTGCTCATAGCTTAAAATTTGCCAAAGTCACTGAAAGATACTCATGCTCAGTGACTGCAATTAAAGAAAGTAAATTTTTAAAAAGGTAACCAGACTTATCTTACTAAAAGTACAGAACACCAAGTACAAACATAAGATCTTAAAAATCAGAGAGTTTTAGTTTAAAAAAAAATTAAAAACAAAGCAACAGCAGAACAAAAATCTATGAATAGGTTGTTGATTAGCATTACACATCTCAACAACAGAAAAAAATAAAAGATAGAGAACAAAAATTTTGAAAATATTTTAAAGAATATAAAAAAATGAGAAAAAACATAATAAGAGACTGCTTACATAAGATAGCTAAAATTAATCCAGATAAATCAGTAATCACAGTTAATGCAAGAGGGTTAAACTCTCCAATCAAAAGACAAAGATTGTCAGAATACTAAGAAAAACTCATAAAATGAAGTTATATGTTGTTTAGTTCAAATACATCTTGAATATAAGGACATAGAAGGTTTTTTTTTAGTAGTTTTAATTTGTTATTGACATACCCAAAGAAGATGAAGAACAAGGATGGCTCACAGGTGAATTGCCTTATAGAAGTCAGGGGAATAATCAACTAAAATATCTGGAATTAGTCTGATGGAGCAGAGAAAGTCTGCTTATGTGTTTCTCAAATTTGCAAGATTTTACTATCAGAGATGAACTATCAAAAATGTATGAAAAATGGAGGCACATGTATTCATTCTCTCTCTCCCTCTCTCTCTCCACTACATAGGGACACAGAAAGAAAGTGCAAGCCAGGAAGAAAACTCTCACCAGAAACTACGTTGGCCACCTCTCTGATCTTGAACAACTTCCCACCCTCCAGAACTACTAGAAGATAAATTTCTGTTGTTTAAACCATTCAGTCTATGGTATTTTGTTATGGCAGTTTGAGTAGACTAAGACAGGCTATGTTAATTCTGAGATGTCTTCTACATACCAAGAAAAGAGTTGGATATATGATTCTGGAGTCCAGGGGAGAGCTGGATTCAGAGATATGAATTTGGAAGTCCTCATTTACAGATGGCATTTAAAGCCAAACTGAAGTTGTATTGCTTGAGGTGTGTATTCTTGGTGCAGTTCCTCTCTATAGGGAAATGGATGGGACTGGCAAATTGTGCTTGGAATCTAATTTATTTTAAAAATTCATATCACGTTCTGCCTGCTTTTTGCTCCACTTATTTGGTTTTATACTCAACTCATTTTGTGCTTTCTACCTGTTTTCAGATATAATCATTCCAAAAAATATTCCTATTGCTTGTCTTTCTTTAATTCAGTGAGTCAAATCTCAAAGGCCAAAATCCTGTAATTATTATGCCCAGTCCCGATTACCAGACCGCTGAACTAGTTAAGTCTGCATTTTTACCTGCCCTGATTTTTATATGACAAAAAGTTACAACAAAGCCAATTATGTACTTTGGGTCACCAAACAACACAGTCTGCACAGGACTTAGGCTTACACCTATAGTTCTGGCATAATTATTAACAGCACTCCCTTTCACTCTCAAAATTTGAGCCACAAATTTTATGGCCATCTTAACAACAGTTGATATTTTTTCTTCTCAATTCATTAGGTAAGTGTCAGCTGTATATTTCAATTCAAACTATGTTAGTCTATGATTGTGTTTCACACAGTTGAGTAGTAAAAAGATATATTTTAAAAAGAAAATATTCTTTAGGACTCCTAATGTCAATTGAAATTAATTATATACTAGTAAACAAGAGTAAATATAAACTTGATATATAAATCTTATACTATGTAACAAAGTCATATTTTTAAATTAAATGACAACCAAATCCCTATACAAACCATAAAATCCAAGATAGCAATTGTGATTTAATATGAAAGATGATGTTGTTTTACAGAAGCTAAATTGCCTCTTAGAATATGACTATAGTACGTATGAAAGTTTTTTTGAGTTCTCCCAGAAATTTCATCTTTCTAAATAACTATGGCATTATTACCTACAGAGCATACAATGGCATCATTTGGCGTCCATTGGTATAAAAACATCATGTCATTACTAAGTGTGCCTTTGTTCTTTTCTCACTGTTGATAAGTAAAGTTGTGCTGTGTGGTTCCTTTTTTATCATAATGCAAACATTGGTACTAAAATCATTTAGTGGGACTTGATTTTATGGTGGTTCTCCCAATGGCCAGACTATACCTATATAATTTCTTTTTATAATTTTATTCAGATGAAAACACAAAATTTGAAAAGTATTGAAGATCATCCAGAAGAAATTTGTGGAACCATATGAGTCTATACATTTTTATTTGTAAAATGTTGCTGAGGGATTTAACTCTGAGAATTTATGCAATAAGTACAAATGATCAATAAACATAAACAAATACTATTTCTTACTAGGAACAAAAAATGAAAATCACTGAACATGACAATTATAAGTATTTTGGGGGGATTCAGGGAAAAGTGTTCTTACCCTTATATATTTATCTTGGGATTTTAATTGGGTAAAACATTTATTGAAAGCAAATTGACAATGTGTATTAAAAATGTGAAAGTGTGCATATCCTTTGACACTTCTAGAAATGTATCCTAAGAACATACTTAAAAATTCACATGTGTATATAAATTAGCATAATACTTGACACATAGTATACACTTGATTAATAAAAAAAGTATGAAAAATGAACATTAAAGTCTGTGTTACAGATAAATTATGTACATATTTAAAAATTATTTAATTGTACATTCCCAACAAAAGGATAATTGATTAGAAAGCAATAATGAGATGAATTAGAGGGTTTTTTTCTTATTTATTATTGTATTTATTTATTTAGTATTTTACCACATTGTCTATACTTGAAAAGCCTCTGGAAAAGAACATAGTTAAATATCAATTTGAATTGATCCTGAAATTCAAAAAAAAAAAAAAAAACTCACTGAAAGTCCCCATAATAGGCAGAATAATGGTCCCTCAAAGATGTTCACTTCCTAATCCTCAAATCTGTGACTGTATTTAGGTTATAGAACAAAGTGGAACTAAGGTTTCAAATGGAATTAAGCTTGTAAATCAGCTGAATTTAAGGTAGGGAGTTGGCAGAGGTTATTTAAGTGGGCTCAATAAAATCACATGTCCCTAAAAGTGGAAGAGCGAGACAGAAAAGCCAGAGATGTCACAGTGGAATAAACGTCACAGTGATGCAATGTGAAAGGAATTTGACCCACTCTTTCTGGCTTTGATGATAGAGGAAATGGGACATAAGCCAAAGAAGACAAGTACCCGCACTAGAGTCTGGAAAGGGAAGGGAATGATTATTCTCCAGACCACTGTAAAGGAATGCATCCCTGCCAACACCTTGGTTTTAGCTGGGTGAGATTGTCAGACTTCTAACCTCCAGAACAGTAAAATAGTAAATCTGTATTGTTTTAAGCTGGTATTTGTGGTGATTTGTTACAACAGTAATAAAGGTAATATATTTCCTAACAAGGCAGTCAGATAACTTGCTCTATTATTTCTATTTTACCATCAGAAAAGCTAAGAAGAAGTTCTAAATTATGAAAGTAAATCAAAATTTATTAAATCACTACTATGCATTTAACATTTTGCAGCAGCAATAAAAAATTAAGTATAGTCAGGTAAAATATGTTGAAAGAGTTGGAGGGAATAGAATATTTGTACATTAAAATATTAAAGTGCATTTAGTGTTAAACCAGGATCAACAATAGCTCAGAACAATGAGAGAAGTTACACAGTATAAGATCTAACATGGAGGAGTTTGGATGTACCTCTGAGGAAGAGAGAGTGGTACCTATCTTTTGGATTAGTCTGAGTGAGAGGATTCAGCTTGAATGAGCATGTGTATTGGGGGCAACCAGAGAGGAGAAAGCCACTGCACAAGGACCTAACCATCCACAAAACTCTTTCACACACCTTCTCACATTTTGCATCTATGTGAACTCTATCTCGTATTCCTAAAAACAATCTGTTTTTTTCCTTAACTCCTCTGGCTTTGATCAACACTACTCCACTCTGCTTGGCCTGCCTTTTCACCTCTTACTCAAGTGAAGACATCAACTCTTCATCTTTCAAGATGCAGCTTAAGGACCACATTTACATTTACTTTTCTGTTTTGTATGGCTGCTTTGCCTGTTTGTCATAGGTCTCAAAGCAACTTGTCTGATTTATTAATGTGCCTCTCTTCTCCTACTGTCAGATCCTCAATGGTTCCTCATGGAATGATTTCTAGACCAAACATACTTTGTATTTCAGCTCCAGACAGAGTGTGTACCTCATCATAGGTATTTTTTAAAAGTAGGGAGTAAAGTAAGCACCTTATTTTTTTTTTTACAGCAACACACCAAATTTTGAATTATCCATAAATCTCAAATACATTGAAACCTCAGAGAAAGACACTAACTTATTATAATTTCATCTCTCTTATTTTGGTCAGTTGAATCTTTTGTCAGCTATTTTTCATAAAAGATAGAATGTCTCTGAAATAAAATTTGAGTTATGTTTTCTGCCACTCAAATCATCTGCTGCTGCTTCATTTAACTTTAATGAAAATGGAATAATCTTGTTTTTATGTATAAAGAAAAATAAACTAGTTCTTCAAAATTATGGTACCTGGAAACCCTAAATAGGACAGAAAAAATTTTTTTGGAATTCAGTAGGAAAAAAATGTGTAATTGTAATTTTTCAAAAACTATAGAAATGATTTCACAGTTGAATGTTTAATATGAGCTTAACTTCATTCCTTACTGTTTCTTCTTCCTGAAAATGTTGGCATGCTCTGAAAAAAAAGAACATTTTCTGTAAATTAGAAAAGGGAGAGGCAGAAGTACAATTTGGCAGATTTGCATCACATTTCATTGAGTATTGAATTTGTTGGAAATGGATTTTAGAGGGAGAAAATTATAATAATGCCTAGATTCAAATTCCTGTAAGTACTAATAAGAAATAAGCAAAAATATATTGGACAAATTTTCTTTAGAATAAAGAATCTCTGGGCATTTCAGGGAAATAGTAGAAAAATACGATATTTGAAAAAAATGTACTGTCCCAAGATGTACACAAGCTGAGACCAGCAGAAAACAATTAATCCTAATATGTTTAAGAATTTCCGTTTTTCTTTCTATCCAGAGAATTGCATTAAAAATATATATAGTGCAATAATATTTTGTTGAAACTTTCCTCAATTTCTTATTGTCTCTTTTGCAGTAACATTTTTCCTGTCATAATGTTTCTGGGGAACAAACAAAAAGGAAATTATGTGCTTGGGAAATGTTCAATGTAAAAGCAACATAAGTTTTTTCTGCCTAAGTAATGAATTTTCAACATGATTCAAATTTTCTCCAGAGCAAAGTAGAAAAAATTGTGGAGTATCTCCTTTCCAAGTTTATCACCTCTTTAGTTTTTAAAGATAAATAACAAGTTATAATGGCTATTAGAATAACTACTTCAGCAAATTAGGTTGCATATTTATTGTGACAAATCCTGGTTTTTATATTAAAAATAAAAGTATTCATCTTGATAGCAACAGATTGAACATAGACTAGACATTAACTTCATGTGAATTCTATTAATTATTTTCATTAAAAAACAACAGATATCAAGAATACTTTCATATCAATTTGAGCCTTATGAGAAAAAAAAACAATTTTCCTACAATGATGAATATTTTTTGTTTATAGTGGAGGGTTGTATGGCTCCTAAAATAGGACAGTATTGTGTTAGACAGCAAGGATGTGGCAATTTTGATGGATTAATCGATTAGCTGTGACTTGGGTTTGCCCTCTTTGTAGGAGAGGATGAGGATTTTCTACTTATGGGAGGAAGAATAAAACAGATTTTTGATGGTCAGAAGGAGATTCGCTGTCTCTTCACCAATCGTTTTATCCATTTCCTGGGCATGGAACTAAGCCTCATTTCCAACCCTCCCTTTTAGTTAGTTGTCACCATGTGGTTGAATTGTAGCCAATGGAATGTGAGAAGGTATAAGTAACACTTCCAGGCCCCTTCCATGATTTGATGCAAAAAAAAAAAAAAAAAAAAAAAGAAAAGAAAATTCAGAAAAATCTTGGAAGCAACATATTGAAATTAGCAATGCCACAAATGGAAGAAGTCTTATTACTGAATTAGCACTTGGAAAGGAACCCCTTCCTGATATGAACTGTGCTACCCCACTGAGAAGTGGATTCTTACCTCGTAATTAAACTAATACAAAGATATATGTGCTATAGAAGAACACACTTTTGAGTAGCTACTTTCTATAAGCAGTTCTCCAGATAGGGATAAAAAGATGAATAAAGTGCTTAAGTGTTATGCTATTAACATAGACTCTAAAATTAAAGAAGTTGATATATATTTTGATCCTACTAACTACTACTTATGGCCCTTAGTTACTTAAAATAAAGGACAATCATCTGTGAATTGTTAACAGTGATAACTTCTTTGGGGGAGTGTTTTGCAGATGAAAGAACACTTGTAAATTTGCTAATATACTGTCCATACAAAGAAAGTGCTCAAAATTCATCTGTAAATTCAACCAACTGTAATAAGGTACAGTTACTATTCAGAGAGCTCTCAGTTCATTGTGTTTAGGGTTTCAGGTGTCTTATATTGATTTGATTTATAGTAAAGCACAAGATGTTTGTTGTACAGACAAAATGTGAAATAACAATGTATCATCGTTATTATTACATTATGCTGTACCTGTCATATGCTATATGTTTATCTTTTGATTTCATGACTTTAGTCTCTTGGATTCTTTTTTCCCTTTTTTTCTCCTTTTCTCAAAGTGATCCCCTGTAGTACTACCCCTTGACACTGTAACACTGTGATTTAATACCTAGAACAACTCCCAGGAAAAAGTCCTCATAGCTTAAGGCTACAATCTGAACAACTCATATTTCTTAAGCTACACTGGGAAGCTATATCTCATGCCCAGCTATGGGACTTAACATTGGAAGAGATGTAAGTTACACGATTGAAAACTTGACCCAGCGTTTGTCTATTAAGGTTTTTGAAGTAAAATAAAAGTTTTCTCTTATATCTGTGTTACAGAAAAATCATCTTTTGGTAACTAAGTAAATAATCCAATAGTTGAATAAGAAAATTGTTTAGCTTGTAAGTGACAAAAGTAAATGAGATTTCAACTGGAGAGAGATAAAGACTACTATTTATGTTATGTATAATCTCTCCATGCTCACTTAGAATGTCGATGTCTCTCCTCCCTTAATAAAAGACTAAGATTGAAAACTCCCTACAAAAGAGTTCAGTATGTGTATTTTCCCAACATGTTAGGGATGAAATGAGCTACCACACTTCTAGTATATATATGATAGATCTAGTTAAGAGTGTACAAAGAAGTTATATTTGGAGACAAGTTTTTGCTATTTGGAAAAGAGATGCTAGTTTGCATATTGCAGAGGTGAAGGGACATGATTCTCATGTGATTCAGACTCCCACGTAGTGGAGACTTTTGCTGCCGCATGTTGAAGCCTGCAGACTCAAGGCAGAGTCCTCCAGGGAAACACAGAAAACAGAGGGAAACAAAGGATTGCTTGAGTGACTGTACTTTTAATCTTTGGAGATATTCTGTCTAGGTGGAAAGAAAACACACATGGAATAGGAGGGAAGGGAAGTCCATGGTGAATATGGAGCCACTTAGTTGTGATTAGGATTCTATTCATGTTTCCAGTTCTTGCCCCTTATAGTATTTCTATTACGTACCACAAACATCATTTTGGCTGACGTAGAAATGTCTGAAAAACAAAAATAACCTTTCCTGGATTTTTCTATATTTATTTCCAGACCTTGGAAAGACAACATAATTACTTGGTGATGTTCTATGACCTGCAAAGTTGTCTGTGGCTCTCTTCATATTCTGTGGTCAACTTTTTCTGAGTAAATATTTTACCCTTTCAATATAGCTAAACAATTCAAAACTGTATAAAGTAATCTGATGTGCAATGAAAATGTTTATTTCTTTTATTCAGGGATTAGTGTATTATTTTGTCCATTTATGGAATACATAGTTATAGAGCACTAGAAATTCACCAGTTACTGTTCTAAGCCCTGGAAACAACTCAGATCTAATGATAGTGGGGTGAGATTGTCAAGAAATTCTCACCAATAAATAGAAACACATGGTTTTAAAGAGTGATGACAATATTTTGAATGAAATAAAATGAGGGACATAGGAGAGTGGCTTGGGGGATGGAGAGTTTTCTTAAATAGAATAGTATTAAAAGAGTCTGGAAAAGGAGATGTTTAATTAGGTCAAAATGGGAAAATACAGATAGATATATAACCTTCCTTGTACAAACTAAATTTAGCAGAGGAAAAAACAAGCTCAAAGTACTAAGGTAAAGAGAATTCTGGAAAACCATGAAAGAGAAAAGGAAAGAAGCCTGAAGTATGAAAGCAGGTGAGTCTAGGGATGTAGAAAGAGGTGTGAGTTTGAAGGGGTTAATCATTTATTCTCAGTGTGATGTCAAGCCTCTGGGCAGGAAAGTGAATACTCACTGAGACCCTTAGAAATGCACTTGGCTGTTCCTCTGTGGGAAAGATTTGAAACAGGGAAACCAGTTAGGTGATAATTATAGAAGTTTAAGGAAGAAGAAAGAATATGTTGGGCTAAAGTGGTGGCAGAAGTAATGGGGTGAAAGATTATACTTTGGAGATAAGATCAATAACATTGCAATTAGCTTGGATCAGGAGAGATCAGGGAAATGAAATAGTTAAGTATGGCTGCTAGGTTATGAGTTTGACCATTTCCTGTTACTGAGAAGGCTGGAGAAGCTTATAGTAAGGAGGTGGGTGATGTTTAGGTTGAGATGTTTTATGTAAATCTAAGAGAAAATTAAAGTTGTTATACTATTTAGTATGTCTGTATCAATCTAGAGCTCTAGCCCAGTTAAGAAAGGAGGGTATGAAATGGTTTGGCAGTATGTTGATGGAATTGCCATCAAAGACCTGAGTGGGTTCACTGGAGAAAAATTGCAGATTGAATGTTGGGGAAAGACAGAAAAGTGGAAAAGAGAAGAGACTGAGACCTAGAATGTCTTATAGAGGAAGAAATTCCAGCAAAGGATGCTGAGCATGCTTGCCAAGTGTGGGAGAGGAAAAGAATGGAGTGTGACATAATGGAATTCAGATAGAATATATTTCAAGAAGAAGGGAGTGATTAACTATGAATGATAATAAGGAGTAAGAAATCATTGAAGGGCATTATAGGAAAAAGTACAAACATTGAAGAAAGTGTCTACTTTTTTACAAAAATATATTCAGAAAAATTTTGCATGCAGAATGTACCAATAACAAAAGTTATGTTGGAAAACACTTTTTCTCAGTGAGTCAGAGTTTCAGGTCCTGGATAAAAATAGTTTACACCCTAAAGTTTTACATAAAATGAGCCCCATGAAATTTGTCTTTTTGCAGCTTTTCTTGAGGATACTTAAAAAAATTACTTGTTATATTTCAGATATTTAGACTGTATTGTATCAATGCACCTATAACATTAAATGGTAGTATGCTAATTATATGAAAGAGTAACATTTCTAGACTGTAGGAAATCTGAATTACTCATTCTTTCTCTGATTTTTCTCTCCCTCCCTCTCTCTCTTTCACCTCGCGCTCCCTAAAGAGTGGAAATAAAGCAATGGAATTGTAATTCTTGATTGAATTAATAGCTTTACACATTTCCCTTAATTTTGTCCATGAGAAATATTATTTCTTTTTCTTTTAAATTCATTTTTACATTTAAAAAAATCTGAAAATTCTAACAGTAAGTTGTAACTTAAATTGCTCTTTGTTTTAAGTAGACAATTTATAGGGTTGTGTGTGTGTGTGTGTGTGTGTGAAATAGAGAGACAGTGGTAGAGAGAAAACATTGTAATTTATTACATGATTTAGTTTGCCTGGGACTATATCCCAACTGTCATATGCTAGTTATATAATATTACTTAACTTTGGTGTATATCACATTCCTTACCTGTAAAATAAGTAACATGATAGCACTCACACTCATAATGTCACCTTCAAGATTAAATGTGTTATGACATTTGAGCTCTTAGAAAGAGTATCTGGAATGTTAGAATAATCAATAAATACTGGTATTATCATTTTATTATTATTGATCTTAGTCAATATAGAGTGAAAAAATATTAGATATATATTTTGTATATGTTAAGTATATACATTTAATGCATATTCTTGAGGAAATCAATTAAAAGAGAGTATTAATAATTATTTAAAATATTTTTAGAACTTCATTAAATTTAAATGGATATTTCATGAATTATATATATACTCCATGTAAAATCTCCATATATAAACTTTTTTTATCAATTTATTCAACTTATTTAAAAAATATTACTCTCCAAATTTTATCAGTTATTTTTCTGTATAGACAAACTTCTTGAAATGAAAATTAGACAAAATAACCCTGTGCGGTGTTCTATGCTGGGGCTACATCTCTTGTATTTTGATCAGACTCACTGTGGTGCCCTGGAACTAAGGGTCCCCTTTACAAGCTCCTCTCACTCCAGTGCTACTTCACACCTGCCATGATTCCTGGTTCCCAATGCTCTTGTTTCCCATTTTGCTGGGTATTCTCTTGCTTGTTTTATGATTCCAATCCTTCTTCTTCTTCACATTTCTCCATAAAATGACCTTGTATATTTATAGTTTATATACTCCAAAACCAGTTTTGCCAAGGAAAGTTAAATTTTTCCTAATGATTAATAGAAGAGAATATTTTACCAAGGACCAAATGGACCAATAAACAAAACAAATGAGGTTACTTTTATCATTTACAAAAGTTTCTCAGAATTAATTTCACACCTGATTAAGGGCTCAGAAGAGCCAGTATTTTTACCCAAGAGTAAGGGTAAAAGTCCTGTTATATTAATGCTAATTGATCAGTTGGAAATGCAAAATAAACTAGATCAGATTAACTCTAGGTGGTGCAGTCCCTTAACAAAGAAACATTTACATTGTTCGAATGATCAACACAGTCAAATTAATTGCACTTAGTTTTCTAGTTCAATGATTTGATTAAGCTTACACCAACAGTCCATTTTCACAAACTGCTATGACCATTACTTTTATATGTTGACAATAGTACTTAACTTTGCCTGGTAGACATAATGGGAGTGTCATGTTTCTTTACTATCATTTCATTGAAAATTGCATCTCTTTTTTCTTATTATTTTTAATAAGAAATTCATTCAAACATTCATTATTAGTAAAAATATATATGAGTCATTGAAATATATGCTTGCTAAGAATGGGCACTGGTCTTTCAATACCTGTGTGATAAAATCTAATGTTAGGGCAGACGACTGTAGTCTTCTCTGGCCAGTTTAGAGCACTTTATTCAAACTGATGTCAGTTCTCAGTGAAACCTCCATGGAATTATCAACAGTGATTTTACAAAACTTATTTTTACAATATGGTGTCATCATTTTTCAATATTAGAAGAAATAATATATCACTAATAAATATTTTAATTAAAAACTGTGCAAAATGTATAAGCCCTTTTAGAAAGTTCTGTTTTCTTAATAAAGGCAAAAAGAAGACAAAAATTTTATAATATAGACTGAAATGGAGTCAAAGTGAGTAGTTAAGCAAGTACAATCAGAGAGAAAAAAAGTGTTAAAAAATCTTAGTAGAAAATGATGGAAACAAAAAAAAGACAGAAAGCTTGAGAGTATTAAGCATGAACGGCTATAACTAAAAGACAAAACTAGTTTTACCATTTTTCTGCCTTTGAAACAAGTAACAAGTATTATGCTTGAATATTTATTTTTCAATTGCTTAAACAAGTTTTAAACTAGAATAATCTTTAAAATCCTGTAGAGCTTGAAATTATATGAGCATTGTATTTATATCATATTCTATTTTATCATTTATTTTAGTAATGAAACTGTGTAAAATGTTGAACTACCAGGCCAACTCGTGTTTCTAAGTATTAAATAAATATTTTTGAATGTGCAAATGAATCAATGTATTTATCACTTCCATTCCTGTAATGTAATACGTATTATTTTCTTGGTAATGGCAGTGAAGATTAAGGTTAACTCTTCTCTATCCCAGTGCAAATGTTTCCTGCCCACCACCTGCAGATGTTCATTAGCAAAACCTAGGTTTGCATGCTGAGCTTCTGGACAAAATAAGGATTGTAAAAGAATGTGCTCAACTCTGACATTTTCTCAATAAGGACATGATATTAACCTCCTGTGCAATAAAATAGTTCCACCCAATTTCCCAGAATGAGTTCCTAATTTAACTGGTCATTCAAAGTGCATTTATGTATAAAGAGTGCACACTCTTATCTGAAAGGAGGAAACCACTTATAGATTAAAATTTTTAATGTAAAACAGAAATGTAAGAAGAATATTATTGGAACTAGTGAAGGTTAAGAAGAAAATATTGCTTACAAAAAGTTTCTTGAAGTTCATCAGAACAACCAAATGTACAGAATTTAATGATATATTAAATTTTGAAAGTCCAGCTTCACCCCCAAACTATTTTTATTTTCATTGCAGTTTTTATTAAGAAAAAATGAAAAAAAGTTTTTACCACAAAAAAACAGATTTGTTGACAATTTTGATCTTATTTTTTTTTTATTTTTTTGCAGGATGGCTACAGCAACTATAGAAATGTTCAGAAGTTTCAAGTCTGATTACACAGACCACTTGTCCTTCCCTTCTTGTTTCCACATATCTTTCTCCATAAACTCATAGTTCCTGATGATTTGTCAATTTCTTCCTGCACAGAATAGATATGCAATGATGCAGGTAAAATGACAGGAAAGTCAGGTCCCCAATTTTTTATATAACATACAATTTTTGTACTCAGTTTGCCTAAATAATGACATAATGTGGAGTATTGCCTACAAAAACATGGCAAATACTTTGGATAAGAGTCTTAATTCTGGTGATCTGTACTAGTTAATTTATTTTCTACTTTTTCTTTTACCAGATAGGAAAAATAGTACTAATAAGACATTTCTGAGTGTCCTAATTTAACTCTATTATCTTTTTTAAATTTACTTTTATTATTTCAATTTTTAAATTCTCTTCCAGTTTTATTGAGATATAATTGACATACTGCCCTGTATAAGTTTAAAGTGAAGAGCATAATGATTGACTTACATACATTATGAAATTACAACCACAATAAGTTTAGTGAACATCTATAATGTCATATATACACAACATTAAAGAAATATAAAAAAAAAATGTTTCTTGGTGATAAGAGCTGGGGATTTACTCTTAAAGTCTTGTACCTTTTGACTACTTTCCTCCAATTTCCCTTCCTCCAAAACCCCACCTCTGATAACCACAAATCTGATCTCTTTCCGTATGAAATTGTTTGCTTGTTTGTTTTTGGAATATAATTGACCACCAACATGTTAATTCCTTGTACACATTATGTTGATTCTATATACATTTCAAAATGATTACAGTAAGTCCACTACAAGCGAACCTTCAAGTTGCAAACTTTCAAAACTGTGAACGTGCATTCCCGTGTCCAGTCACATAAGTTAGTTCTGTTTGAGGAGACATTGTTAATTGTTGAGGCACAGGACCCAAAATTAGAATAGTACACGAAGGTTGCAGCAGCCATTCAGAATGCAATCCAGTGCTACCGTGTTATCTAGATGAGAGAAAAAGAGCTACTACCCAGACATCACTAGATCACTTTTTTCAAGAGTGTAGATAGAATTGAATCCAGCTAGGAACTGGAACCTGTGCCATCAACGTCAGGCATGAGTGAAATTTCAGCTTGCCCTCTGTCTCCTACTGCTGATGATCCTTCAGCTCTACCATCTCCCACCTCCTCTCCCTCCTCCTGTCATTAACTCTTCTTGCCTATTCACTGGATGCCAGCACCTGTATGCCAGCTGTTGTGCTGTACTACTGTACTTTTCAAGGTACTGTACTGTAAGATTAAAAATGTTTTCTTTATATTTTGTGTTTATTTGTTTTTTATGTATTATTTGTGTGAAAAGTACTATAAACCTATTACAGTACAGTCCTATATGGCTGATGGTGTTAGCTGGGTGTCTAGGTCAACTTTGCTGGACTTACAAACAAATTGGACTTCACAAACACAGTCACGGAATGGAACTTGTTCATATGTAGGGGACATACTCTACTTTGATAAGTCTTGTTACCACCTGTCACCATACAAAATATTACATAATTATGGACTATATTCCTCACACTGTACATTTCAGACCCATGACTCATTTATTTTGTAACTGGAAGTTTGTGCCTTTTTATCTTCCTCACCTAATTCTTTCCTCCCCAACTTCCTTCCCCTCTGGTGATCACTTGTTTGCTCTCTGTAATATGATCTGTTTTTAGTTTGTTGTGTTTGTTCATTTGTTTTGTCTTAATAATTCATTTATCAGCAAAATTATACAACTTTTTTCTTTCTCCATATGATTTATTTCACTAACCATAATAAACTCTTGGCCCACCCATGTTGTCACAAATGGCAAGATTTCATTCTTTTTCATGACTAATATCCCTTTGTGTGTGTGTGTGTGTGTGTGTGCGTGTGTGTGTTTGTATAGGTATATATACCTCTTCTTTATTCATTCATCTCTTGATGGTCACTAAGAATGCTTTCACATCTTGGCTATTGTAAATAATGCTGCAATAAACATTGGGGTGCATATATCTTTTTGAATTAGTGTTTTTGTGTGTTTGTGTGTGTGTGTGTGTGTGTGTGGTATTTTTTTTTTTTTCTGGGGATAAATACCCAGGAGTGGAATTGCTGAATTGTAAGATAGTTCTATTCTTAATTTTCTGAGGAAACTCCATACCATTTATATAGTAGATGTATCAATTTACTTTCTCACCAATAGTGCAAAAACTTTCCTTTTGTACACATCCTCACCAACATTTGTTATTTGCCGTATTTTTGACTATAGTCATTCTGATAGGTATGAGGTGATATCTCATTGTGGTTTGGATTTGCATTTCTCTAATGATTAGTGATGTTGAGAACTTTTCATATGCCAGTTGGTCATCAACATGTCTTCTTTGGAAAAATGTCTATTCAGGTTTTCTGCCATTTTCTAATTATGCTGTTCATTGTTTTTTTGATGTTTAGTTATATGAGTTATTTGCATGTGGTGTGGGAAAGTAGTTCAGTTTGATTTTTTTATGTGTAACTGTCCGGTTTTCCCAACACCATTTATCGAAGAGTCTGTCTTCTTTGCACTGCATATCCCTGACTCCTTTGTCAAATATCAATTATCCATATAGGCATGGGTTCACTTCTGTATTCTCTATTCTGTTCCATTGATCTATGTGTCTGTCTTTGTACAAGTACCATACTGTATAGATTACTGAAGCTTTGTACTATAGTTTGAAATCAGAGAGCATGAAACCCCTAGCTTTCCTCTTCTTTCTCAAGATTGTTTTGGCTATTCATGGTCTTTTGTGTTTCCATACAAATATTAGAGTTACTTGTTCTAGATTTGTGAAAATCGTCATTGGTATTTTGATAGGGATTACATTGAATCTGTATATTGCCTTGAGTCATATGGTAATTTTAACAATATTAATTTTTTCAAACCACACAGTATATCTTACCATTTGTTTCTGTCATCTTCAATTTCTTTTGTTTGTGTCTTCCTTTTTTTTTTTTCTGAGTAAAGGACTTTTGCCTCCTTAGATTTATTCCCAAGTACTTTACTCTTTTAGATGGAATATTTTCCTTAATTTCTCTTTCTGATAGTTTGTATTTAGCATTAAAAATGTGAGAGTTCTGTATATTCATATTGTATTCTGAAAATTTACTGAATTCCTTGGTAAGTTCTAGAAGTTATTTGGTGGCATCTCTAGTATTTTCTATGTAGAGTACCATGTCATCTGCAAACGGTGACAGTTTTACTCTTTCCATTCCAATTTGGATGTCTTCTATTTCTTTTTCTTTGTCTGATTGTTGTGGCTAGGACTTCCAATACTATTTTAAATAAAAGTGATGAAAGTGGGAATACTTGTTTTGTTCCTGATCTCAGAGAAAATACTTTCAGCTTCTGACCATAGATTATGATGTTCTGTGGGCTTGTCACATGTGGTCTTTATTATGTTGATATATATTGCCTCTATTTCAACTTTTTTTGAGAGTTTTTATCATGCATGGATGTTGTATGTTGTCAAAAGTTATTTTCTGCATCTAATGAGATTATCATGTGATTTTTATTCTTCAGTTTCTCAATGTGGTGCATCGCACTGATTGATTTGCAGATATTACACCATCTTTGCAACCCTGGGATAAACTCCACTTGATTATAGGGTATGATCATTCTAATGTTTGCTAAAATTTTATTGAAGGTTTTTACATCTATATTCATCAGGGATATTGGTCTGTATTTTTCCTTTCTTTTCTTTATGTATTTTGTTTGTTTTTGCTATCAATGTGATGCTGGACTAATAGAATAGGTTCAGAATGTTCCTTTTTCTACATTTTTTTGGAATAGTTTGAGAATTACAGGTGTTAATCCTTCTTTAAATGTTTGATAGAATTCACCCGGACTTCTGTTTGTTGGGAGTTTTTAAATTACTGATTCAATTTCATTACTGGTTACTGTCCTGCTTATATTTTGTATTTCCTCCTGATTCAGTCTTGGGAAAATGTACATATCTGAGAATTTGTCCATTTCTTGTAGGTTTTCGATTATATTGGCATATAATTGTTCATAGTAATCTCTTATGATCCATTGAATTTATGTGCTGTCAGTTGTAACTTTTTCTTTTTCCTTTCTGATTTTATTTATTTGGCCTCCTCTTTTTTTTGGATTCATCTGGCTAAAGGTTGATCAATGTCATTTATCTTTTCAAAGAACCAGTTCTTAATTTCATTGTTCTTTTCTAATTTATTCTTTTAGTATCTATTCATTTATTTCTATTCTGATCTTTATTATATTTTTTCCTTCTATCAACTTGGGGTTTTGTGGGTTGTTTTTCTAGTTCCATTGTTGTAAGATCTTGTTGTTTATTTGAGATTTTTCTTGTTTTCTGATGTGGGTTATTATCACTATAAAATTCTCTCTTAGAACAGCATTTGCTGTGCCCCATCGGTTTTTGATACTTGAGTTTCTGTTTTCATTTTTCTCCAGATTTTTTTTTTGATTTCCTCTTTGATTTCTTTAGTGACCAATTGGTTCTTTAGCCAATATTGTTTAGCCTTCATGTGTTTGTGTTTTGTGCAATTTTTTTCTTGTAGTTAATTTCTAGTCTCATATCACTGTGGTCACAAAAGATGCTTTATATGATTCCAATCTTCTTAAATTTACTGAGACTTGTTTTGTGTCCTAGCATGTGATCTATCCTGGAGAAAGTTCCATGTGTAACTGGGTGCTATACACCCCTACTATTATTGTGTTACTGCCAGTTTCTCCTTTTATGTTTACTAATATATACTTTATGTATTTAGTTGCTCCTATTTGAGTGTATATATATTTACAATTGTTATATTTTTTTGGACATATGCCTATATCATTATGGGAACTTTTGGTTTGTTTGTTTTATAATAATGTGCCTCTTTGTCTTAGACTCTATTTTGTGTGATATAAGTATTATTACCCTTGCTTTATTTTTGTGTCTATTTACATGGAATACCTTTTTCCACCTCTTCACTTTCTACGTGTTACTTTAGGCTTGAAATATATGTGTAGACACATATATATGGACTTTGTCTTTTTTATCATCTTGCCAGTTTATGTCTTTAAATTAGGGCATTTTAGTCTATTTTCAAAATTAATAATTATTGATATGTAAGCATAATTAATTTACAATAAAGTAATTTTTGATAGGTATGTACTTATTTCCATTTTGTTCATTGTTTTCCAATGGTTTTTGTAGTTAATTTTTGTTTCTGTCTTTTTTTTTTTAGCTCTCTTCTTTTGTGGTAGGATGGCTGTCCTTAATTTTATATTTGGATTCCTTTCTCTTTTTTGTGTAACTATTATAGAATTTTGTTTTATGGTTACCACAAGGTATATAAATAGGAAACTCTCTCTCTCTCTAGGTGTTTCTTTTAAGATGCAGATCTCTTACGTTCAAACACATTTTATAAACACTGCAATTTTTACTCCCTCCCACCACATTTAATATTTTTGACATCATACTTTTAATACTGGGTTTTTTTATCCCTTAATTACTTGTGGATATATGATTTGACCACTTTTGTTTTTCAACATTCTTATTAGCTTCATAAGTTGTTGATCTCCTACCTTTACTGTGTATTTGCCTTTACAGATGCGATTTTTCCTTTTATAACTTTCATATTTCAGGTTTTGACCTTTTCTTTTCTGCTTAGAGAAGTCTCTTTAACATTTCTTGTAAAGTCGGGTTCATGGTGCTAAACTCTTTTAGCTTTTGCTTGTCTGTAAAACTATTGATCTTTTCTTCAAATCTGAATGATAGCCTTGCTTGGTAGAATAGTCTTTGTAAAAGTTTTTTTTTTTTTTTTTTTTTTTGCTTTTTTCTTTCATCACTTTATACATAATATGCCACTCCTTTTCGGTCTGCAGTTTTTGTAAAAAGTCAGTTGATAATTATGGGAAATCCCTTGTATGTAACTAATTGCTTTTCCTTTGCCCCTTTCAATAGTCTCTCTCATTCTTTATTTTCTGTCATTTAATTACAATGTATCTTGGTGTGGTCCACCTTGGGTTGATCCTTTTGGGAACCTTTGCACTTCCTGGAACTGGATGTCTATTCTCTTTCCCAGATATGGGATGTTTTCAGCTATTATGTCTTTAAATATTTCCCTACTCCTTTCTCTCTCTCTTTCTAGAACACCTATAATGTGATTATTATTATGCTTGATGTTGTCTCAGATGTCTCTTAAAATTTCTCATTTTTAAAATTATTTTTTTCTGTTCAGCTTGAGTTATTTTCACTATTCTGTCTTCCAGTTCGCTAATTTGTTCTTCTGCATCATCTAATCTACTGTTGCTTCTTTCTCCTGTATTTTTCATTTCAGTTATTGTATCTTTCAGCTCTAGTTAGTTCTTCTTTACATTTGTTAAAAGCTTCTCACCACTGTGTTCATTCTTCTGTCCATTACTTTGAGCAGCTTTATGATCATTATCCTGAATTCTTTATAAGGTAGATTGCTTATCTCCACTTCCTTTAGTTCTTCTGGTGTTTTATTTTGTTTTCTGTTTCCAACACATTCCCATACCACCATATTTTACCTAATTTTCTATTTTTATATTCACATATTAGGTATTGTTGGTTTATGTGTTTTCTTTTCTTTTCTTTTTTATTTATTTTTTTAATCTTGGCTAAGTGTCCTTATGTAGAAGTCATTCTATGTGACCCAGCTGCACACTTGCCTCTGGTTACCAGGGCTATATGCTCTTGTGGTGTACTCTATGTGAGCTTATCAGCCCTTTTGTTTTCATTGGTTTGACTACTGTGGGCATGCTGGTAGCTGTGGCTGGCCTCTGTCCCAGTTGGTTGCTGAGTCCTGCCTATTGTGGGGACTGCCAGCCACTGGTATATGGGGCCACATTGTGATATGGCTGGCTATGGTGGCCAGAGTTCACAGAGCTGGTGTTGGCCTGCTGGTGTGTGGGGCCACATCCCAGAGTGGCTCCCTAATGGAGACAAGGTGCCCACTATCTGGTGCCACTGGCTGGTGTGTGGAGCTAGCATCCAGGGGTTCCCATTCTAGTGTTTATCCACTGGTAGGTGAGGCAAGGAATTGGGGCTAATACTGAACCACTGGTGGGTGTAGCTGGTCCTGGGGTCTCTGGCTACAGGGTTAAGGATCCCAAAACTGGTGTTGTCCATTGATGGGTTAGGACAGGTCCTGAGCTAGTGTCAGCCCATTTGTAAGCAGAGCCTGATCTTGGGGTCTCTGGCTACATGGTCCTGGGGGTCTTGGAGTTACTGTTGGCTCACTGATGGGCAGGAACAAATCCCAGTGTGGCTTGCTGAGGTCCTCCCAAGGGGCCCAGGGCTTGTGCCAGCTTAATGGTGGCTGGGGCCAGATGTTGTGCCCTCTGGTGGGTGAGGATGTGTCCCAGAGTGCTTTGGGGTTCAGGAAGTCCTATAGCTATTGGCCTGTTGGTGAATGGGACTGTGTCTGCACACAGGTAGATGCTTGACCTGGGTGGTCCCAGGACTGGCTGACCAGGTATTGGGTGAAGCTAGGTCCGGGTGTTAATTATCTAGAGGGAGGACTCAAAAATGGCACTTGCCCACACCAATGACTCTGTGGTAGAATGAGCTCCCCAAAATGGCTGCCACCAATGTCTCTGCCTGCAGGGTGAGTCCCACTTGCCTTCTGCCTCTCCTGGAGGCTTTCCAAGATCAGTGACTGGGTCTGACTCCTTTCAAATTACTGTCTCTGGGCTTGGATTCAGAGCATGTGAGATTTGGTGTATGCTCTTTAAGAACAGAGTCTCTGTTTTCTACAACCCTCTGGGTCTCCCAAAAATGAGCCGATCTGATCTTCAAAGTCAAGCATTCTGGAGACTCATCTTCCTGGTGCAAGACCCCTGGGCTGAAAGCCTGATTCAGGACTCAGACTCCTTGATTCTTGGAGAGAAACTCTTCAGTTGTGATTATCCTCCCATTATGGGTCACCCACATGGGGTTATGGGTCTTGACTACACTGCATCTCCACCCCTCCTACCCTTCTCATTGTGGTTCCTTCTTTATATCTTTAGTTGTATCTTTTCTGCTAGACTTTAGATCATTTTCATTAACAGTTGCTGTGTAAATAGCTGTAACTTTGGTATGCACATGGGAGGAGGTGAGATCAGAGTCTTCCTACTCCACCATCTCAGCCACTCCCTGTCCAATTTTATTCTTCTTTTGTGTCTTTTTTATTTCGTCCCTGAAGTCTTCATCATTCTGCTCTTGCATACTCACCTACAATTTTATAACAACTTAGTTTATTCAGAAACCATTTTCTTGAAAAAGTAGAATAAGAATTTATCAGAAACTGCCCTGAATCCCAATGTATGGAAATATTCAATAGTAAGGTTTGGGTCTACATCCTCTATGCTCAGATAACTCTCAGTAGACATTTCTGACCCAGCACTGATATTTTAAAACACCACCCTCTCTCTTTAAAAAAATGTTCCCTCTTTTTGATATATTGTGAGCATTTCTACAACAGAATTTTGTGGGGTTTTTTTGTTTACCAGAATGAATATTAGTATGACTATACATTTTAAAATATTATATATCCTGTTACTAAGTATAATATCAGGCAAAGAATAAACATTCAATAAATATTGGCTGAATTAGTATCTTTGTAAGTGAGAAGAATCAATAGATATTCAAGATTTTAAAATAAGCATCAGAATTTAAAACTATATACACACACACATGCTAAGGTGTAAAATGCATTTTTTTATGCTTTAAACATAAGAGAAACTTGTCCAGATCCAGTCTGCAGAGGGAAAAAAAAAACCCTAATATTAACTTCATCAAAAATAATACTCACATAGATAAATCAATTCTAAATATATGGCACAGTTTCAATTTATTTGCACTTTTTACCCCCTAGAATGAAACAGAGTACAATTATAAAATGAATAAGAATGTATACCTCTTAGCTTGTGATTTTGATTAAACTTTCTAACATTCATGAGCCTCAGTTTCTTAGACTGTAAAATAAGAGTTATTACAACATTTTAAATATTGACAACATTTCTGGGAGGATTAGACTAGAGAAGGGTCTTCAAATCTTTATAATCTCCAATATATTTTTAATGAAATTATGTTATCAGTGCCAATAAATAAACTTATTAATAAATAGTCATTATAGTCTAACATCTTTGTTATTGAAAATGTGGACCCATAAGCTAATGTCATAAATGAATTAATGTCACCTGAAATGTTGTTAGAAATAAGATATCTCAGGCTCTGCCTCAGCAAATCTAGCTCAGAATCTGTCTTTTAACAACATTCTTGAATAATTCACATATATGTTACATTTGGGAAAACACTAGTTTAAGATATGTCTGAAATTGATAAATATGGTGGGAGAAAATCATGCAATTTTTGTGATAAAACACATTTTCTTACTCAAGGTAACAAATGTTTATATTTCATAATAGTTTATGAATACTTTCTGGTCTTTTGACAAATTAAGAGTTAGTTTTCCCTTCTAATTTGTGATTAAAAAGATAAGATATTTTCTATCCTATTTCAGTGATGCTACACAATGAGTAGGAAAGACGTATTAATTTCTCATGGTAGTGTTTCTTGTCATCAACATTCAAAGAATATCCTCACATGAGGTGGATTGGATTTGTGAGTTGTTTTTCCCCCTGTGTCAGTTTCCTATTTTCATTTCCTCCAATAATTAGTGGTTTTGAGGACCATTATATTTAGTTGTTTATCTCCCTCCTCGAATTCCATTTTTTTTAAATGCAGTTTGCATTTCAGTAATGAGGAGAAAGCCAAAGCATCAGTGAGCCTGAGCCAGTGAATCATAAAAGCTCAAAGAACAAAACCACAAAGCTGATGTAGACCCGGTTTTTATTTCTGGGGGCAAACAGTCCTTTAAACTTTCTATTATCCCAGCTGCAGTCTGAAATATGTAATTTAAGAGCACAATTTAGGGGGCAGATGCTTCTTTTCGAATAGTGGTGGATTCCAGGTATTTTCCCAGAATGCTTAGGAGGCAGAAAGATAATTTTGTGTACATTTAGGAGGCCACAGAAAACATTTAAATCCATACCTACAATAGCATCAGTAACAAAATATTATTTTAAAGGTAGTGATTGATCAAGGGGGCAGGTTTTGCCTGAATGTGGTCCAATTAAAAACATTATAACTGGGCTTTCCTGGTGATGAAGTGGTTGAGAATCTGCCTTCCAATGCAGGGGACACAGGTTCGAGCCCTGGTCTGGGAAGATCCCACATGCCATAGAGCAACTAGGCCCATGAGCCACAACTACTGAGCCTGTGCATCTGGAACTTGTGCTCCACAACAAGAGAGGCAGTGACAGTGAGAGGCCCACACACGGCAATGAACAGTGGCCCCCACTTGACACAAAAAGAGAAAGCCCACTTAAAGAAACGAAGACCCAACACAGTCATAAATTAATTAATTAATTATTTTTTAAAAAAAACAGTATAACTAAAATCATCCTGTTCCCTTAGCAAATACGAAGTGACAGTCATTGGGCAGCACATGGGGCATATTGTGCTGAGCAGAAGTGAGTGGACAGCAAAGAAGTAAATACAATTAATACAACACAATCTTGCTAAGTGATGTTATGTTTCTCAAAACCATGTAAGGAGAAAATGTAACAGGAAGCTCTTATTACAGTATCTATTTATGAAATAACTCTCTGAATAAATGATGTTAAAAAATAAGACATTAAAATTAAGTAGCAGTTATTGTTATAAATAGTGGGTGGAGCATAGTGTCAAGTACTGGATCTAAACATTGGAAAGGCTTAAATGGGACCTTGTCGAAAAGCCTTCAGCAGTAATTGTCAGAAAATTAGCAGAAAAATACACAAAATCTTTTATTTAATATATCAGATGATTTATTACCATCAGCACTATCATTGTGCACCAGAAGAATGCACACACACAAAAAGAAATAAGGCAATATTCAGTTGAACTGTTTTAACTTAAAAAAAATGTATATCATGTAGAAAAATTAACTTGTTATTCATAACTTAATTAAGCTCTCAGAGCACATTTTTACAAAGTAATATTTAATGAGTAAACTCATCATTTAAAAACATTTAAAATAGTGTATTATCAAACTGAGACTTACATAAACCTTTCATTTGACATTTTTGTAAGTTTTATCTGACGTTTTATATAGAAAATTTTCTAAGTAGAAAAATAAAACTATTTTTTTCTTTGTTGTAACTGTGTGATATAAATTAAATTTGGTTGTTCCTTTAGTAACCATTATTTTTCTTAAAGACTATTTAACAACAAAAATAATAACCATGAATTATAAAAGTAAAACTACTATTCAACCAGTATCCCTACTAAATACTGGGCAGATTTTTTTTTCTCTTGGTAACAAACATTAATTATAAGAAAAATGTTTATATATATATACCAGAGTTTCACTTGGGGTAAGAAGTGACATTATTATTAGTTTATCTTGATAAACCACTTGATTGTGAAATAACTTTAACTTTAGGGTTTGCATTGAGTAAAGACAACAATTAAAAAACCAAAAGCCAATAAGTAAAATACTTTGCTTAATATATAAGCAAAAATATGTGTTTGTAATTGAGAAGAAATGACAGAAGAAGGTGCAGAGAGGCCAGAAAAGTTTGACACAACATTACAGCAGAGACTTAGAAATTGTGTTGGGAAATGAGTTGAAAGTACATTTAATAACCAAAATGTTAAGTAGTCAATAGTTTATTAGCATTTCTGTGATGTATTCCAGCTCATTAAAAGTTTAGTGAAACCTGTTAGTCACACAAAAAAGCTGTCACAAATATTATGATTTTGCTTGGTAAACTTCAAGGACAATGCTCTGTTGATGGCCAGGTTCAGGTAAAGATCAAAAGGAAAAGGATGGTGGGACGGATTCAGACCTTCTAAACTGGACAAACTTAAGAGAGAAGAAGCTTCCAGAAAGATAATCGTTCAAACATGTTACCACTTCTAAATTCACAGATATCTTGAGAGGAAGGTGCAACTTTCCCCAAACAGACAAGGCTTAATTCATTTTAATTGAATTTAATAGTATTACTTTGACTGTAACAGGCATAGGCTGGTTTTAAGGGGAAAAGTGGCCTCTGCAGGTGTTCCTTTCTGAGGAACAACACTAAGAAGTGAAGATCATTAATTTCAATATGTATTTATTGAGTGCTTTTCTATGCCAGATAATTTTTAAATTTACTACGTGTATCACAGTGAAAAAAGAAGACAATAATTCTTGCCCATATGATGATTACACTCTGGTGAAGCGAAAAGATACAAAATGAAAAATAAATAAATAAATGAGTAAAATACTCAATATGCTAGGTGATAAGTGCTATGAAGTAAACAAAGTTGGCAAGGGACTGCAATTTTAATGTGAGCAAAGACCTAAAGGAGATGAAGACATAAATCAGAAAAAATATCTGGGTAAAGACTGAAAGATACAGGAACATGTAAAGGCTCTGAGACTTAATTCAACCTAGATATTCAAGGAGAATTGAGGAAGTCTGGGATCACAAATTATTATTGTGCCTTGCAGTCAGTTTCATCTTAATGAAAATATCACCAAATTTCCAAGGGCTACAACTAATCAATGTATGTTTATTTCATAAACAGTAATACTGAATGAGGTTTCCAATTGTTTGCTCCAAATAATTTATAAACCCTAACTTATACAAGGTCATATACTATCCTGGAATGTTATTTTAACATCACTCTTTTATCCCTATTCCAAAAGTAAAATAATTAAGTATTATTTTGGATCCCTGCATTATATGATTTCACAGTTAGACAAGAAGATGAGCCAAAATGGATGAAGTATTTCTGGAGCTCTTCATTCTCTTTTATCAGAATAAAACTGATAGGTGTAGATGTACCAGAGATCTATGCATTCATTTATTCACTTAAACATGCATTCATTTATTCACTTCAACATATTTACTGAGCAACTGCCATCAGTGTGTTAATCACTGCAATTATTGTACTATAAACAGATGAGATTTTATCCTTAAGAAGGTTACATTCTGGGTAGGAAATGCATGCATTATGCAGAAGATAATGCATAATGAATTTAGAAGAATGTTCTATGGAGGCAAGTAGTGGCAGGGACTCCTCTTCTTGGAAATCAGGGAAGACCTCATGAAATAAGAAGACATTAAAACTGCCTTACTGGATAAAATGTATTATTTTGGTCAAGGAGAGAGTGATCAACAATACTAAATGATACTGATAATAGCAATATTTCAAGTTCCAAACATCAACCACAAGATTAGGCAAAGTGGATAAGTTACCATTTGTAGTAACTCTGAGAAGTACAGTTTGAGCACAGTGGTAAAAATGAAAGCTTGATTTTACGTATGTTTATGAGAGAATGGAGTAGAGGAATTAGGAAGCTAGATCAAGACACAAGCCCAGACCTAGTGACAAGCATTTTAAGGAGTTTTTTGATGAATGGTGATGAAAAATGAGGGAAAAGGGAAGGTGAAATTAAAAGTGATTCTTTTTTCAAGATTGGAGTTATATAACATCTTTTTATGTTTATAACCAGTTTTTTTTTAAGATGGTTATAATGAGCATGAGATTGATACCAATGACCCGGTGGATTTCCTAGGTAAGAGGGGAAATAATTTAATATAGAGGTGAACAGTTGACCTTAGATAACAACAAGAACTGTTCATCCAAAAGGCAGAGTATGTGTTCCAATGCAAGTAGATTCATACACTTAAGAATATGAAGACTTTCTCTTCTCATGTCTTCAACTTCCATAATGGGAAAAAAGACAGGATTATGAGTTAACACTGGCAATTGGAAAGAGGGTCTTGGCGATTTAAGGAGAGAGAATACATGAAATATTTGCTGATTTGCATGTCCTCCTTGCAGGTGATTGTCATAAATTTAAATTAAAACCTTCAGGCAGCCATGTTCAGGGACGGACTTACAGGTGGGGTATAGGTAGGGTTAGGATTAAACTGAAGGTTGGAGTTTCATCTGATGAATATAATAAAATAAGAGAGTTTGCAGGAAAATTGAGTGTGTATACAAAAAAAGAAGTTAAATATAGGTCACATAATCTAATCTCTGTAAAGAGGAGCAAAGACATTAAGTGGTCTGGACATTACAAATGTAGTTGGGCCAATGGATAAATCATTCCAGTGGTGTCCAAGAGTTATTGGCAATGGGATACCAAAAAATGTGACCTGGAAAGATGGAGGTGTGTTTAGAGAATAAAGTTGAAATTATAGTGGTACAGCTTTTGGTATTGACAAGGATGGGTAATGACCAATGGTTTAGGCAATGATCAGTGGAGCAGAGGAGAAGGAATTGTTACACTGGAGTATTAGACACATTATCTACATGGATTTTGAAATCATTATGAATTATAATGGATTAATGTTGCAGAAAGTTTAAATGTTGTCAGCCACAGAATACATACAAATGCATCTCTGTGAGCCAAAGTTATTACACCGTTAAAAATTGAGATTAATTTTATATCATTTTGTATCCAATAATGGTAAAAATTGAGAAGGTCACGAGGCATTTCAGAGACACAGGTCTCAGTGGGTGAGTCACAGTCTCACCTCCCACACATAAACACGACTAATCCTTAGTTAGTGTTCAAGACATCACTTGATTAGCAATTTCTCTCCATATGCAGAGCAGACAATTGATGTGCACTTTACATTTATTAAACACTTTCATTATGACTCTGGCTTTGTCCTACCCTGGCAGAGTACAGCACTTGTTGGAAGTATGCTAACTCTCATAGCTGGCAGACAGACATGAGGTCTTGGATGTTTTCTCTGCACACAAAAAGTGGTCTTGTGAGCCCAGCTGGCAGATAAGCAGCAGCCTTCAGAATGCCACAATGTCTTCCAGAAGCCATCAGTAATTTTCTAAATTTTTCAAGTGTCCATTTTATAAGAACTGTGATAATCTGTGAAATTTGCATCATTGGATGAATTGCAGCACATTTAACTCATCTCATTTTTGACATCCACTGTGTTTATATCTCTATTGTAGGAAATAATTGTATACCACTGCTTATATCTGTTAATGAGAAATACATTAAATGGAATTTTCTTATTTAGAAAGAGCCTATATTAGTGTACTAGAATCCTTCATAATATGTGGTATTATCAAGAAACCAATAAATAGGCTTCACATCTATTCCCTAACTAGTCTTGGAATAATGAGACTAATCAGATCTTCTGCATAGTGTCTACTCAATCATGTCTTAAGAATTATTTCCTCCAAGGGTTATCTAGGAGCTGGAGTAAATAAAGTAAAAATGAAAACCAGGACATTATTTGTGCATAATTGCTATGACAATCCTGGATGATATTTTGACAGTAAAAATATTCTAACAGGACCAACAAAAATACATCTTCAAAACTAGCAGTGAAATGGGATTAAATAAAGCATACTGAGACATAAGAATCTTTCTATTATAAAGGCATGAGATCAATGTAATCCTAACATAAAAACCAAACCAAACCAAACCAAAACTCTCATTAATTTCACACCAAATTTTTGAATTATGGTTTTCTCAGGGTATATGCCCAGTAGTGGGATTTCTGGGTCATATGGTAGTTCTAATTTTAGTTTTTTAAGGTACCTCCATAGTGTTCTCCAAAGTGGCTGTATCAATTTACATTCCCACCAACAGTGCAAGAGGGTTGTCTTTTCTCTACATCCTCTCCAGCATTTATTCTTTGTAGATATTTTGATGGTGGTCATTCTGACCAGTGTAAGGTGATAACTCATTGTAGGTTTGATTTGCAGTTCTCTAATAATTAGTGCTGTTGAGCATATTTTCATGTGTCTGTTGGCCATCAGTATGTCTTCTTTGCTGAAATGTCTATTTAGGCCTTCTGCCCATTTTTTGATTGGGTTGTTTGTTTGTTTTCTTTTTTTTTTTTATATTGAGCTGCATGAGCTGTTTGTATATTTTGGAGATTAACACTCTGTCCTTTCCTTCGTTTGCAAATATTTTCTCCCATCCTATGGGTTTTCTTTTCATCTTGTTTATGGCTTCTTTGTTTTGTAAAAGCTTTTAAGTTTAATTAGGTTCCATTCGTTTATTTTTGTTTTTATTTTCATTACCCGAGGAAGTGGGTCATAAAAGATCTTGCTGTGATTTATGTCAAAGAGTATTCTGCCTATGTTTTCCTCTAAGAGTTTTAGAGTGTCTAGTCTTACATTTAAGTCTTTAATCCATTTTGAGTTTTTGTTTTTTGTTTTCATTTTATTTTATTTTATTTTTTTGTTCTGTGTGTGATACATGGGCCTCCCACCGCCACGGCCTCTCCCGCTGCAGAGCACAGGCTCCGGACGCACAGGCTCAGCAGCCATGGCTCATGGGCCCAGCCGTTCTGCGGCAAGTGGGACCCTCCCAGACAGGGGCACGAACCCACATCCCCTGCATCGGCAGGCAGACTCCCAACCACTGCACCATCAGGGAAGCCCCTTGAACTTATTTTTGTGTATGGTGTTAGGTAGTGGTCTAATTTCATTCTTTTACATGTAGTGGTCCAGTTTTCCTAGCACCATTTACTGAAGAGGCTGTCTTGTTTCCATTGTATATTCTTGCCTCCTTTGTCATAGATTAGGTAACCATAGATGTATGGGTTTATATCTGGGCTTTCTATCCTGTACCATTGGTCGATATTTCTGTTTTTGTGCCAGTACCATACATGTACCCCAGAGTTCATTGCAAAACTATTTACAAAAGCCAGGACATGGAAAAAAACCTAAATGTCTTGACAGATGAATGGATAAAGAAAGTGTTGTGTATGTATGTATATATATATATATATATATATATATATATATATATATATATATATATATAAAGGAATATTACTGAGCCACAGAGAGAAATGAAATTAGGTCATTTGTAGAGATGTGGAAGGATGACAGATGTATGACAGATGTGTCTGTCATACAGAGTGAAGTAAGTCAGAAAAAGCAAAACAAATATAGTATATTAACATATATATGCAGAATCTTAGAAAAATGGTACAGAGGAACCTACTTGCAGGGCAGGAATAAAAAGGCAGATGTAGAGAACGGACATGTGGACATGGGGGAGGGGTGGGTGAGATGAATTGGGAGATTAGGTTTGACATAAATATACTACCATGTGTAAAATAGATAGCTGGTGGGAACCTGCTGTGTAGCACAGGGTGCTCAGCTCGGTGTTCTGTGATGACCTAGATGGGTGGGCTGATGAGGGAGGGAGGTCCAAGAGGGAGATATATATGTATACATATAGATGATTCACTTCACAGTACAGCAGAAATTAACACAACATTGTAAAGCAATTATACTCCAATAAAAAAAAATTAACACCAACTTCTCTTTACCAGACATAGGTTTTTCAAATATATATATATAGAGATGTTTTGTTGCTCTAAATACATTTTTTCTCTTAACAGTTCTACAAAGAATACCTTATATATCAATAATTCTGCATGTATATGAGTATACTGTATATATATAGTATATATTACTAAAACTGGAATTGATAGAATAAAGGATACAAATTTCCATATTGGATAAATGCCACAAAATTTCCTGATAGTTTGTGTCAATTTGTAGTCCTACTAATAATGTGTTACAGTATTGAGTGTAATGTAAATTATCAAAGATTTATATTAACTAATTAATTCCAAATATTTGTCATCTGAGTTCTGAAAATGATATATTATTAATTGCTACATACAGGAATTTTATTATGATAGAGATCACATATTTTTAAAATTTTCTTTCATATTTCTGTTCTCCATCTGTTCATATCTTTACCCATTTATCTGTTAATATTTTCCTTATTTATTAAAAGTTATGTATATTTCAGGACTTATTTCTTTTCCATTCATTGCAAATGTGCATTCTCCTATTTGATGACATAATTGGTTTACAGAAAATAATTTCCCTAGCTAATCATTAAAATGTTACAATAAATATATTCATCTGTCATTTTCATTTTCATTTTTACCTGTTTAGTTTTCCCAGCACCATTTATTGAATAGGCTGTCTTTTCTCAATTGTATATTCTTGCCTCCTTTATAAAAGATAAGTTGGCCATATGTCCATAGGTTTATCTCTGGGCTTTCTATCCTGTTGCATTGATCTATATTTCTATTTTTGTGCCAGTACCATTTTGCCTTGATTACTGTAGCTTTGTAGTATAGTCTGTAGTATAGCTTTGTAGTATAGTCTGATTACTGTAGCTTTGTAGTATAGCCCAGGAACCTGATTACTCCAGCTCTCTTTTCCTTTCTCAAGATTGCTTTGCCTATTCAGGGTCTTTTGTGTTTCCATACAAATTGTGAAAATTTTTCTTTCAGTTCTGTGAAAAATACCATTGGTAGTTTGATAGGGACTGCACTGAATCTGTAGATTGCTTTGGGCAGTATAGTCATTTTCACAACATTGATTCTTCCAATCCAAGGACATGGCATATCTCTTCATTTCTTTGTTTCATCTAATTTCTTTCATCAGTGTCTTATACTTTTCTGCATACAGGTCTTTTGTCTCCTTAGGTAAGTTTATTTCTAGGTATTTTATTCTTTTTGTTGCAATGTTAAATAAGAGTGTTTCCTTAATTTCTCTTTCAGATTATTCATCATTAGTGTATAGGAATGCGAGCAATTGCTGTGCATTAATTTTGTATCCTGCTATTTTACCAAATTCATTGATCAGCTTTAGTAGTTTTCTGGTAACATCTTTAGGATTATGTACATTATCATGACATCTGCAAACAGTGACAGTTTTACTTCTTCTTTTCCAATTTGGATTCCTTTTATTTATTTTCCTTCTCTGATTGCTGTGGCTAAAACTTCCAAAACTAAGTTGAATAATAGTGGTGACAGTGGGGAACCTTGTTTTGTTCCTAATCGTAGATGAAATGGTTTCAGTTTTTCACCACTGAGAACAATGTTGGCTGAGGGACTGTCTTATATGTTCTTTATTATGTTGACGTAGGTTCCCTCTATGCATACTTTCTGCAGGGTTTTTATCATAAATGGGTGTTGAATTTTGTCAAAAGCTTTCTCTGCATCTATTGAGATGATCATATGGTTTTTCTCCTTCTATTTGTTAATATGGTGTATCACGTTGATTGATTTGCATATATTGAAGAATCCTTGCATTCCTGGAATAAACCCCACTTGATCATGGTGTATGATCCTTTTAATGTGCTGTTGGACGTTTGCTAGTATTTTGCTGAGGATTTTTGCATCTATGTTCGTCAGTGTTACTGCCCTGTAGTTTTCTTTATTTGTGACATCTTTGGCTGGTTTTGGTATCACGGTGATGGTGGCCTCATAGAATGAGTTTGGGAGTGTTCCTCCCTCTGCTGTATTTTGGAAGAGTTTGAGAAGGATGGATGTTATCTCTTCTCTAAATGTTTAATAGAATTCATCTGTGAAGCCATCTGGTCCTGGGCTTTTGTTTGTTGGAAAATTTTTTATCACAGTTTCAATTTCAGTGCTTGTGATTGGTCTGTTTATATTTTCTATTTCTTCCTGTTTCGGTCTTGGAACATGTTGCTTTTCTAAGAATTTGTCCATTTCTTCCAGATGTCCATTTTATTGGCATATTGTTGCTTGTACTAATCAGTCATAATCCTTTGTATTTCTGCACTGTCAGTTGTTACTTCTGCTTTTTCATTTCTAATTCAATTGATTTGAGTCTTCCCCTTTTTTCTTGATGAGTCTGGCTAATGGTTTATCAATTTTGTTTATCTTCTCAAAGAACCAGTTTTTAGTTTTATTGATCTTTGCTATTGTTTCATTCATTTTTTTTTCATTTATTTCTGATGTGATCTTTATGACTTCTTTCCTTCTGTTAAATTTGGGGCTTTTTTTCTTTCTTTCTTTCTCTAATTGCTTTAGGTGCAAGGTCAGGTTGTTTATTTGAGATGTTTCTTTTTTCTTAAGGTAGGATTATATTGATATAAACTTCCCTCTTAGAACTGCTTTTGCTGCATCCTGTAGGTCTTTGGTTGTCGTGTTTTCATTGTCATTTTTTTCTAGGTATTTTTTTGATTTCCTCTTTGATTTCTTCAATATTCTTCTGGGTATTTAGTAGTATATTGTTTAGCCTCCATGTGTTTGTATTTTTTACAGGTTTTTTTTTCCTGTAATTGATATCTAGTCTCATAACGTTGTAGTCAGAAAAGATACTTGATATGATTTCAATTTCTCAAATTTACTAAGGCTTGATCTGTGACCCAAGATATGATCTACCTTGGAGACCATTCCATGAGCACTTCAGAGGAAATTGTATTCTGTTGTTTTTGGATGGAATGTCTTCTAAATATCAATTAAGTCCATCTTGTTTAATGTGTCATTTAAAGCTTGTGTTTCCTTATGTATTTTCATTTGGATGATCTGTCCATAGGTGAAAGTGGGGTGTTAAAGTCCCCTAGTATTATTGTGTTACTGTCAATTTCCTCTTTTATGACTATTAACATTTGCCTTATGAATTGAGGTGCTCCTATCTTGGGTGCATAAATATTTACAATTGTTATATACTTTTCTTGGATTGATCCCTCGATCATTATGTAATGTCCTTCTTAGTCTCTTATAATAATCTTTATTTTAAAGTCTCTGTTGTCTGATATGAGAATTGCTACTCCAGCTTTCTTTGGATTTCCATTTGCATGGAATATCTTTTTGCATCCCCCCACTTTCAGTCTGTATGTGTCCTTGGGGCTGAAGTGGGTCTTTTGGGGACAGCATATATATGGGACTTGTTTTTGTGTCCATTCAGCCAGCTTATGGCTTTTGGTTAGAGCTTTAATCCATTTAAATTTAGGTAATTATTGATATGTATGTTCTTATTACCATTTTCTTAATTATTTTGGGCTGTATTGGTAGGTCTTTCCCTTCTCTTGTGTTTTCCTCTTAGAGAAATCTTAGCATTTGTTGTAAAGCTGGTTTGGTGGTTCTGAATTCTCTTAACTTTTGTTTGTCTGGAAAGATTTTAATATCTCCATGGAATCTGAATGAGATCCTTGCTGGGTAGAGTAATCTTGGTTGTAGTTTTTCTCTCCTTCATCACTTTAAATATGTCCTGCCACTCCCTTCTGGCTTGCAGAGTTTCTGCTGAAAGTTCAGCTGTTTACCTTATGTGGATTCCCTTGTATGTTGTTTGTTGCTTTTCCCTTGCTGCTTTTAATAATTTTTCTTTGTATTTAATTTTTGATAGTTTCATTAATATTTGTCTTGGCATGTTTCTCCATGGCTTTATCCTGTATGTGACTCTCTGTGCTTCCTGGGCTTGATTGCCTGTTTCCTTTCCCATATTAAGGAAGTTTTCAACTATAATCTCTTCAAATATTTTCTCAGAACTTTTCTTTTGCTGGGACCTCTTTAATTTGTATTTTGGTACGTTTAATGTTGTCCCAGAAGTCTTTGAGATGGTCCTCAATTCTTTTCATTCTTTTTTCTTTATTCTGCTCTGCAGTATTTATTTCCAGTGTTTTATATTTCAGGTCCCTTATCCGTTCCTCTGCCTCAGTTATTCTGTTATTGATTCCTTCTAGAGAATTTTTAATTTCATTTATTGTGTTGCCCATCATTGTTTGTTTGCTCTTTAGTTCTTCTAGGTCCTAGTTAAAAGTTTCTTGTATTTTCTCCATTCTATTTCCAAGATTTTTGATCATCTTTACCATCATTATTCTGAGTTCTTTTTCAGGCAGACTGCCTATTTCCTCTTCATTTGTTAGGTCTGGTGTGTTTTTATGTTGCTGTTTCATCCTCTGTGTGTTTCTTTGTCTTCTCATTTTTCTTAACTTACTGTGTTTGGGGTCTACTTTTTGCATGCTGCAATTTCGTAGTTCCCATTGTTTTTGGTGTCTGCCCCCAGTGGGTAATTTTGGTTCAGTGGGTTGTGTAGGCTTCCTTGTGGACGGGACTGGTGTCTGTGTTCTGGTGGGTGGGGCTGGATCTTCTCTTTCTGTTGTGCTGCTTATGGTGGTGTGTTTTGTGATGTCTGTGAACTTAATATGACTTTAGGTCTCCTCTCTGCTGATGGGTGCGGTTGTGTTCCTGTGTTGCTAGTTGCTTGGCATGGAGCGTCCCACACTGGAGATTGCCGGACGTTGGGTGGAGCTGGATCTTTGTGTTGAGATGGAGATTTCTGAGAGACATCTCACAGATTGATGTTACATGGGGCGGGATGTTTCTGGTAGACCAATGTTCTGAACTAGGCTCTCCTACCTCAGCAGCTCAGGCCTGACACCAGGCCAGAGGACCAAGACTCTGTCAGCCACAAGGTTCAGAAGAAAAGCACACAAAAAAAGAAAGAATAAAAATAATTAAATTAAATTAAATTCATTAATATTGTTAAAAGAAAAAAAAAGAAGAGAGCAACATAACCAATAAACAAATTAATCAATGAAAACAAGCGCTAAAACCTATACTAAAATAAACATAAATTTTAAAAACAAGTCAGTCGCAGAGAGCAAATCCCAAGTCTACCATTGTTCCAAAAGTCCACTGCCTCAATTTTGGGTTGATTCATTGTCTATTCAGGTATTCCACAGATCCAGGGTACCTCAAGTTGACTGTGGAGATTTAATCTGCTGCTCCTGAGGCTGCTGGGAGACATTTCCCTTTCTCTTCTTTGTTCACATTGCTCCTGGGGTTCAACTTTTGTTTTGGCCCCACCTCTGAGTGTAGGTTGTCGCTAGGCTTCTGTTCTGCCCCAGACAGGAACTGATCAAAGCAGTGGCTTACTAGGGGGCTCTGGCTCACTCATGTCCTTGGGGCGGGAGGGGTAGAGTCGTTTTATTTGGAATGCAGTGTGAGCCTGTGGTGGCAGAGGGTAATGAGACGTTGCAACAGCCTGAGGTGCAATGTGTGTTCTCCCAGGTATGTTGTCCTTGGATCACGGGACCCTGGCTGTGGTGGGATGAACATGCTCCATTGGGGGAGGGGTCATGTGGATAGTGACCTGTGTTTGCACACAGGTTTCTTGGTGGCAGCAGCAGCAGACTTATCATCTCCTGCCCATGTCTGGTGTCTGTGATGATAGCCACGGCTTACACCAGTCTCTGGATATCATTTAGGTGGTGCTCTGAATCCCCTCTCCTTGTACACCTCAAAACAATGGTCTCTTGCCTCTTAGGCAAGTCCAGACTTTTTCATGGACTCCCTCCCTGTTAGCTGTGGGGTACTAATCCTTTCAGGCTGTGTTCATGCAGTCAATCCCAGTCCTCTCCCTGGGGTCCAACCTCCGAAGCCCGAGCCTCAGCTCCCAGCCCCCACCCGTCCCGGTGGGTGAGCAGACAAACCTCTCGGGTGGTGAGTGTTGGTCAGCACTGATCCTCTGTGAGGGAAGCTCTCCACTTTGCCCTCTGCACCCCTGTGGCTGTGCTCTCCTCCGTGGCTCCGAAGCTCCCCCCTCCACCACCTGCAGTCTCCGCCCACGAAGGGGCTCCTAGTGTGTGGAAACATTTCCTCCTTCACAGCTCCCTCCCACTGGTGCGGGTCCTGTCCCTATTCTTTTGTCTCTGTTTATTCTTTTTTCTTTTGCCCTACCCAGGTACGTGGGGAGTTTCTTGCCTTTTGGGAGGTCTGAGGTCTTCTGTCAGCATTCAGTAGGAGTTCTGTAGGAGCTGTTCCACATGTAGATGTATTTCTGGTGTATCTTTGGGGAGGAAGGTGATCTCCACTTCTTATTCCTCCACCATCTTGAAGGTTCCTTTGGGTCCTGCGAAAAAAAGCAAAACTTATTTTATTTTAATCGTTTTATGACTGTCTGCTCTTTAACTGACACTATGCCCTGGAACTAACTGATAAAATGTACCTACTAAACTTCAACAAATTGCACTTCATTAGTATTAAATACATTGCTGGGCTTGCAAAGCACCATCTGTCTGGAAACACCTCGGCCCACTGCCCCTTTGCCTATGAAAAAGATATTAGATGAAGAAACTTCTTCCTGGGAGATAAATTTCTGGATTTTAATAATGTCCTTCCACATTCATCCCTGTGGCATGGTTTTGTAACAGAGAAGAACAAACTTGATTCCATATAGAATCCATCCCTTTAGCTCTAACCCTTGTGCTCTGTTGCTTGTGCTTAACCATGCTGTCTCTGCACCTCTGTAAAAGACCTGTTGCTTATAGCCTGAAATATACATTGTAGCCTGTTTTCAAGTTTAAAGATCTAACAGTTTTCCACTCATATAGAGACAGAAAGTTCCAGAACAGAAAGTAACAATTTTCTTGTTGGAAGTTTATAGGAACATTGTGACCACAGCTACATGGACAACCACAAGAACAAAGGATTCCTGCACCAAGACAACCCCTTCCTTTTTAGTATTAAAGAAGCCTGAATTTTAACTGAGGTAAGATGGTTCTTTAGGACACTAGTCCACCATCTTCTTTGTCTGCTGGCTTTCTGAATAAAGTCACTATTCCTTGCCCCAGTGCTTTGTCTCTCAATTTATTGGCCTATCTGTCATGCCATGAGCAGTACAAGCTTGGACTCTGCAACTGTTTCTGTCATAGTACTGCATGTTCCCTCACACACCCTTTAAAACAGAAACAGTTTTAGTTGTTGGTCTGAATGCCGCTGATCCAGAGAACTATCCAAATTCCATAATTTGAAGCAAAGGAGGGCAAAGACCAAAGATGCCAAGGCACAGCTTGCACTCTCTCTGCCTGCAAGAAAGGGTCCTTGCACATCCCTGGGCTGTGGAAAATGCAGGGGAAGGTGGGCCTGACTTCAGCCTGTCTGCAGCTATCCTTAGCAGCTGCCCACAAAGGGGTGGATCCCCTGCTATAGGGTGAGAGGAGAAAACAGCTGCACCAGAGTGTCAGGGAGCTACGAATACAGGAGCTCAGAGCAGCTTACTGTCTTAGATGAGAAGGAAATGCAAACTCATCAGCAACTCTCTGATTTAATAACTTCCATATGTTTTCTCAATTTTCTCTCCTGTTCTTTCCCTCCTCCCACAGTATTAGGTTAGTCTCCTTTTTAGAAAAATTGGGACCAGGAATAAGAAAAAAGGTAATACTGAGATCAGAAATTGCATAGTTACTAAAATTTTATGTTTGAATTATATTATAAAATTACCATCTAATACTAAATTTACCACAAAAGATGAGGTATGTTAGTTGGCAACTTAAAAATGTTCCCACAGCTATCAAGTCCTACAGTGCTACTATATGATGTTGATATCACTTATTAACAGAAATAAAAATATTTTATGTTTATACACAGTTCATACCTGATTCATATGCCACTGTATGGTTCCCCAATCCAGAACTACAGGTTTTTTTTTTTTTTTTTTTTTAATATTATCTGCGAGCTACTCCATACTGATTTAATTACAATCATGGGTTTGAGGTCCATAATGTTTTTTATTCCCTCTTTTTTGTTTGTTTTACAGCTTTCTGGGTGATTCTAATGTGTAAACATTGTGAGAAGCACTGCTCTCACATGGGACTTCTCATAATTTCATGTGAATATGAATTTCCAGGGAGTTGTTAAAGCTGCAAGTTCTGTTTCCATAGGTCTATTTGGGGCCTGAGATTGTGCCTTCCTAACAAGTGTCCTGGTGATGTTGATATTGCTTATTCAAAAGTACACTTTTAATAGATGACTCTTCAGCACATTTTAAATAAAGACCTAGAATTTTCTATTTTGAGAAATTTCATTTAAATTCAATTTTGAAATACCTGTGCCTTGTATTTATGTGTATGTGTATGAGTGAAAAAGAGTGAGATGGAGAAAGTAGAGATCACGCATTGAAAATTTACTCACTTTCATACACAGCAATTTGCTTTTAAATCTATTTCCAGGGATAAAAAAAAAATTGCCATCTCTTAATTCTCTACATTCCTCTTGTGTTTATGCTTACATTTTCTTTCTTATTGGTAATTTTTCAACCTGGTGAGTTCATGATAATTTTTATTGATTAGGTTATCTAATGGCATATCTATATTATTATACTTTTAATAATTTATTGTGGTTCTTTGTGAAATATTCATTTTACTGTTTTATTATTGATGTTTTCCTAACTTAATAATTTATTTTATGTTTCATTACATTATATCTCTTTTTTCCTTACACTTTTATTATTTTCTATCATTTTTGTTCAATACATAATTATTTTGTATTTTTCGTGTTTAGAATTATATCATTAAACTTTTAAATATAAGTCTTTGGTTATCTTATAATACTTATGTTTTGGAGATTCATCTTTTTGATACAGTAATTGAACATTATTTTTCACCAATGTGTAATATTCCATTGTTTCAATATACAGTAAATTATTTATACATACTATTATTTGAGAACATTTGGGTTGTTTCCAGTTATGAGCTATTAGAAACAGTGCTGCTTTGAATATCCTTGAATATATTTTCTAGTGTATAAGTGCACATAAATCACAGTAGTGTATACCAAAATATCTATATCATAAGTAAGTACAGTTTTTATTTTACAAAAGAATGATTTATTTCTGAAAATAGCTTTATCAGTTTGTAATATCACAAGCATTTGCCTTGCTCCACACTTTGCTGACAACTGATGGAGTTAGAAGTAACTTTAGGCATTGGGGAAGACATGGTTTCTAATCAGAATTTTTTGTTACCTGTGAATTTAAGCATATTTTCATATACATATTTTCAATTTGAATAAGTATTTTAGCAAACTGTCTCAATCCTTGACTATTTTTCTTCTGAAAACTCCTAAGTTTCACAGAGTCTTTCATATTTCTTTTATCTATAAGTCCTTTGATGTCTGTAATGGTTGTTAATATAAACTCACATTTTTGTGGCTTATTTTGTAATATTGTTAGTGGTGTCATTTGAAGGATTCAAATCCCCAAATTAATTTTCACTATTAAAATTTTATAGAGGTGGAGAACCCACATGATATTCAATGAACAGGACGACCTAGGAAAGAGACACATACAGTTTGAAAGATAAATAAAAGCATGTGAGCACAGGAGGTTGGTGTAGGAAGCAAGCAAGGGGTTTATATATACTGATAGTAGATCAAATTCAGTACTTAGGTTTCAAGTATATCTACCTTCTAAACACATTTATACATGTGTGTCTAGCCCATTAAAAAGAACTAGGAAGAGGATAAAAGACCCAAACCATATGATTAAATGCTTATATGATTTTGTTGTCCATAATTTCAAACTTTCATTCATTCATTCATTTATTCACCATTTGGAAATCATTCAACTTGTGACACAGATCCAGAGTACACAGTGACTGTCTTCATAAAGCTCACAGTAAAACAAATAATTTGATCTAAATATGATAAATCTTTTACAGAAATAATCTAAATGGTTAAAGACAGGAACATACAATCTAGCCACATTGGGTGGTGGGCATATTGGGGAAAATTTCCTGCAAGAAATGTTAGTTAGGTGAATCTAGTGGACTGACCATGATTTCCTAGTGTTACATGCTAGCAGAAATCAGAGATGTGTAAGTAATTGCAATATCGTGAGAAAACAATAGGTGCAGACAAAAGAATATCCAAATGAACATCGTACAATAAAGCAAACAAGTAGCATGAAGTAAAACAGAAAAGGGTCTTTTGTGGTATTTTAATTCTTTATTGCTTAGAATAAATTGTAGTTAGTTTGATTTTAAGAAAAATAAGCAATATAGACATGGATAAGGAGAAATAGGCAATAATAGAATGGAGAGGAAGAAGTAACATGAAGAAAAATTTAAAAAACACAGTAGCAGTGCTTTTTGACCAGTGGGATGAGGAACAGTGAGGGAAAGGGAATATCTCATTCCCTCAAGGAAGGAAATTTTTAGTGTGATACCCAGATTTCAGGTATGAATGGCTAGACTGTTTTAGAAACTTAGGAGAACAGAAGATGACACAGAATGGAACCAAAGGAGAGATGGAAATTGAACGTTAATATGTATACTTGTTAATGCATATTAAAATAAAAATGGTATATGTTGGTAGGTTGAGACCAGTTTATGGAGGGCAATGGAAATCCATAAGAGATAAGACCTGACCTCTTATTTATTTTTATGAAAAGTTTGAGGATGGACATTATTCACAACTTTCCAGACATGAATATCTCTATTTTTTTGGTGGGGGGGGAGGGGAATGTTCAAAAAAGGTATATAAGGAATGAATTATGATGGCAGAGTAGGAACACCCTGTGCTCACCTCCACCCACAAACACATCAAAATTGCAATTACATATAGAGCACCTCTTGGTGAGAGCAACATGAAGACTAGCAAAAGGGCTCTTTTACAACCAAGGGTGTAAAGAAAGGACTACATGGAGTCTGGCAGGAGAAGTTATCTAGTTGGGACCCAAACCTCCATCAGCTGACCCAGAAGAGGAGGGGCATATCAGAGGGTTGGGGATCCTACACAAGCAGTGAGGAGTTTGAACCCCATATTACACATCCCAGCCCTGGGTTTTGGAACCAGTATTATGGGCACTCTTAGTTAGTTTGAAAGCGAATGGGGTTTCCCAGAGAGCTGAAAGAAACAAAAATTCCACTCTGAAAGGGTGTGCACACAGACTTCCTTGTTCCCAGTCCCAGTGTAGACTTAAAAGGTTGAAAACCGCCTGGGGCTCTGGCCAGCTTGTCAGGACAGCCTCAGCATCCTTCAAGCCCTTCAGCCTGCACTGGGCTCCTCATCCAGCCCCTTCTGTTCCAGCACTGCTACCCACTAAAGGAGATTGTCATCACTCTTTCATGTGTGCACATGCACACCAGGGAAAAAGCAGAGTCGTATCAGAAGTGTGGCTCCAAACTCTCAGACCCCAACTTCAACTCTACCCAAGGTGGAGACTGCCATTTCCATTGAGTGAGCACATGTACACACTGGGGAAAATGCAGAGCCAGCTCAGAAGCACATCTTCAAGCCCTTAGGCCCTGAACCCAACCCAAACCAAGGTAGAGACTACTGTCATGCAGGGGAGAAGCACAACTCCCTCAGGTCTCTTGCTCAAGCCCCATCACCCTGATAGGGAATGACAACCATTGAGCCTGGGAGAATCCCTAGCTCACACCTGACTCTGGCTCTATATACTCCCACTGCAATGGTACTTTCAACCAAGAAGATGGTTGACAGTACACCCCTGAAGAAGACACAGTCCATTCTCACTTCAGATGCAGTTCTCCTACCAAAGCCACTGGGCACGCACAGACTGCATATGGACACTTGCACACAAGGACACCCTTTCAAGACTAGGATAGGTAACTCTTTCACCTAATTTCATAGAGACAAACAGAGAAAGTCAAACAAAATAAAACAAGAAGACAGAGGAATGGGTTTCAAATGAAAGAATAAGACAAAACCCCAGGAAAAAAAAATCCTAATGAAATGGAGATAATTTACCTGAAAAAGAGTTCAAAGCAATAGTAATAAAAATGACTATTGAACATGGAGAAGGAGAGGAACACAATGATAACTTCAAAAAAGCTAGAAAACATAAAAAAGAACCAATCGGAGATGAAAAATAAAATAACTGAAATGAAACATACACTAGAAGGAATTAACAGAAGATTAAGTGATACAGAATAATGCACAAACCACCTGAAAAATAGAATAATGGAAATCACCAAATCAGAATAGCAAAAAGAAAAAAAAAAGTAATGTGGATGGTTTCAGACATTTCTAGAATAACATCAAGTGCACTAATATTCTAGGGATCCCAGAAGAAGAAAGAGAGAAAGAGACTGTAATGCCTTTGATGAAATTATGGCTGAAAACTTCCCTAATCTGAAGAAGGAAACAACTACTTAGGTGCTCAAACAGAGGACCTCAAACAAGATGAACCCAAGGAGACCCACACCAAGATATATCATAATTAAAATTTCAAAAATTAAGATAAAGAGAGTTTAAATGTAGCTAGAGAAAAACAAAGAGTCTCATACAAGGGAACTTCTATAAGGCTACTGGATGATTTTTTTAGCAGAAAATTTACAGTCCAGAAGGGAATGACATTATATATTTAAAGTAACAAAAAGGAAAGACCTACAACCAAGGATATGCTACACAGCAAGGTTATCATTTATAATTGAGGGAGAGATAAAGAGTTTCCCAAACAAGCAAAAACTGAACGAGTTTGTCACCACTTACATGTACATGTCCTTAAAAGGATTAAAGGGTCTTCTTTTGTGAAAAACAAAAAGCTATAACAAGAAATAAGAAAATATATGAGAGGAAATTTTTCACTGGTAAAGGCAAACAGATAAGAAAGGCAGTGGATCAGCCACTTAAATAAGTGAATATAAAGTTTAAACAACAAAATAGTAAAATCAACTATAGCTACAATAAACAGTTAAGTGTTGTACATGAAGATGTAAAATATAACACCATAAATATAAAAGGGTGTATAGAGTAAAAAAAAGTAGATCTTTTAGAATGTGTTTGAACTTAAATGACTATCAGTATAAAACAAGTAGATATAGTTATAAGTTGGTACATATGAACATCATGATAACAACAAATCAAAAACTAATATAAGTACACAGAAAACAAAGAGAAAGTAACCCACACATAACTAAAGAAAGCCTTCATATCACAAAAGAAGAGACTAAAAGAAGAATAGAACTATAAAACAAACAGAAAAGAAGTAAGGAAATGGTAATAAGTACAGACCTATCAAGAATCACTTTAAATATAAATGGACTAAATGCTCCAATCAAAAGATATAGGGTGACTAATTGGATAAAAATAGCAAGACCCATCTATATTAGGCCTGCAAGAGATTCAATTCAGAGCTAAAGACATACACATGAAAGTGAGGGGAATGAAAAAAATATTCCACGAAAATGGAAACAAAAAGTAAGCTGTGGTAACAATATTCATACCAGACAAAGTAAACTTTAAAACAAAGTCTACAATAAAAAACAAAGAAGGACATTTCATGATGAAGGGGTTAATCAAAGAAGAGGATATGCATTATAAATTTATATTCATCTAATACAGGAACACCGAATTGTATAAAGCAAATATTAACAGACACAAAGGGAGAAATTGACTATAATACAATAAGAGTAGGGGACCACACTTACATCAATCAATAGATCATCAAGACAGAAAATCAATAAGGAAACAGTGGCCTTAAATGACAGATTAGACCAGATAAACTTAATAGATATTTACAGAACAGCCCCAAACAGCAGAATATACATTTATCTCAAGTGCACATGGCACATTCTCTAGGATAGACCACAGGTTAGGCTGCAAAAAGTCTCAGTAAATTTAAGAAGATGAAAATTATGTCAAGCACATTTTCCAACCATTATGGTATGAAACTAAATAAAAATCAATTACAAGAAGAAAACAGAAAAAAAAATTAACACACAAGCATGTGGAGACTAAATAAGTTGCTACTAAAAAGCCAATGGTTAATGAGAAATTAAAGGCAAATTTTAAAAACATACCTCAAGACTAATGAAAATAAAAACATAATTCAAATTTGAATTCCCTAGATTCAAAAATCTAGGGACAGAGCAAAAGCAGTTGTAAAAGGGAAGTTTATGGAAATATGGGCCTACTTCAGTAAACAAGAAAAATCTCAAGTAAACAACCTAACTTTCATCTAAAGCAACTAGAAAAATAAGAACAAACAAAGCCCAAAGTCAGCAGAAGGAAGGAAACTATAAAGATCAGAGTGGAAATAAGTAAAATAGAGACAAAAGAGAAAAGATTAATGAATCTAAAAGATTTTTTTCAAAGGTCAATAAAATTGATAAAACTTTATCCAGACTCATTAAGAAAAAAATGAGAGGACTAAAGTAAACAAAATTAGAAATGAAAGAGAAGTTACAAACAATATCACAGAAATATAAACAATTATAAGAGAATACTATGAACAGCTATAAACCAAAAATTAGACAACCTAGAAGAAAGAGATTAATTCCTGGAAAACATAAATCTTCCAAGACAAATCAGAGAAAGACAAATATATTATATTGCTTATATGTGGAATGTAAAAAATATGCTTCAAATGAACTTATTTACAAAACGGAAATTGAGTCACAGATGCAGAAAACAAACATGGTTACCAAGGGGGAAAGAGGGAGGATAAATTGGGAGATTGGGATTGACAAATACATACTACTTTACATAAAATAGATAACTTATAAGGACCTACTGTATAGCACAGGGAACACTATTCAATACTCTGTAATGACCTATATGGAAATAGAATCTAAAAAAGAGTGGATATATGTATATGTATAAGTAACTCACTTCGCTGTACAGCTGAAACTAACACAACATTGTAAAACAACTATACTCCATTAAAAAAATAATTAAAAAATCTGAACAGACATAACAAATATTGAAATTGAATGAGTAATCAAAAAATTCCAACAGACAAAAGTCCAGGACACAACTTCATAAAAAAAATTCTACCAAACATTTAAAGAAGAGTTTATACCTATTCTTCTCAAATTATTCCAAAATATTGAAGAGCAAGGAGCCCTGTCAAACTCATTCTATGAGACCAGCATCACCCTGATATCAAAACCAGACAAAGACACCTCACACACACACACAGTTACAGGCCAATATCTCTGATAAAGAAAGATGTAAAATCCTTAACAAAATTTTATCAAACCAATTTGAAAAATACATTAAAAGGATCATACACCATGATCAAGTGGGATTTGTTCCATGGATGTAAGGATGGTTCAATATCCTCAAATCAATCAATGTGATACACCACGTTAACAAACTGAAGAATGAAAATCAGATGATCTCAATAGATGTAGAAAAAGCTTTTGATAAAATTTAATATGCATTCATGATGTTGGCTTTCAAGAAAGTTGGTATATAAGAAACATACTTCAGCATAATAAAGACAAGGAACATACTGTGACAAATCCTCATCTAACTTCATACTTAATGGTGTATGGCTAAAAGCTTTTCTTGTAAAATCAGGACTATGACCAGTATATGCATCCTTCCCATTTCTACTTAACACAATATTGAAAATCCTAGACACAGCAATCTGACAAGAAAAGTAAAATAAAAGGCATCTAAATTGAAAGCAACATGAAAATGGTCACTATTTGCTGATGACATGAAATTATATGAAGAAAACCCTGAAGAATCCATTCAAAGACTATTAGAACTTGCAATGAATTCAGTAACATTACAAGATACTACATTAATATACAGAAATCTGTTGAATTTCTACATCAATAATAAGCTAGCAGAAAGAGAAATTCAAGAGTACAATCTTATTTACAATAGAAAAACATAAAATATCTAGAAATAAGTTTACTCAAAGAGGTGAAAGATGTATAATCTAAAAACTATAAGATATTGAAAACAGAAATTGAAGATGATGCAAATAAATAGAATGATATGCTATTCTATTCTGTTCTGTTTATTGATTGGAAGAATTAATACTTTTAAAATGTCTACCCTCCCGAAAGCAATCCTGAGATTTAGTGTGATCCCTATCAAAATGGCCATGGCACTTTTCAGAGAGTGAGAACAAGTAATCCTAAACTAGTATGGCAACTGTAAAGACCACCTAATAACCAAAGAAACCTTGAAGAAAAGAACAAAGCTGGAGATATCATATTCCTTCACTTCAGACTATCCTACAAAACTACAGTAATCAAAACAGCATGGTACTGACAAAAACAGACACATAGACCAGTGGAACCGATTAAAAGAGACCAGAAATAAACCTACACACTATGGTCAATTAACCTATGACAAAGGAGAAAAAGTCTCTTCAGTAAGTGATGTTGGGAAAACTGGACAGCTATGCACAAAAGAACCAAACTGGACTACTTTTTCACACCACATACCGAAATAAACTCAAAATGGTTAAAAACCTAACCGTGAGACCTGAAACTATAAAACTCTTAGAAGAAAACGCAGGCAATATGCTGTTTGACATGTCTTACCAATATTTTTTTTTGGTCTTGTCTCCTCAGGTAAGAGGAACAAAAGCAAAAGTAAACAAATGGGACCTAATCAAACTTAAAAGCTTTTGCACAGTGCTGGAAATGAGCAACAACAACAAAAAAAAAAAGAAAAGAAAAAAAAAATCCCACTGAATGAAAGAAGATATTTGCAAATGATGTCTTGTAAGTTAATATCCAAAACACAACAAAACAAGTCATACAACTCAATATCAAAAATACAAAGAACTAGATTAAAAAATGGGCTAAGGACCTGAATAAGCATTTTTCCAAAGAAGACATAAAGATTGCCAACAGACACATGAAAAGATGCTCAACATTGTTAATCATTAGGGGAGTGCACATCAAAACTGCAATAAATTATCACCTCACATGTATCAGGATGACTATCATTGAAAAGACAAGAAATAACAAGTGTTCATGTGGACCTGGAGAAAAGGGTAGTTGTGCAGTTTTGGTGTGAATGTAAATTGGTACAACTATGATTGAAAACAAAATGGAGTTTCCTCAAATGTTTAAAACTAGAACTGCTATATGATCCAGAATTTCAATTCTGGAGATTTACCTGAAAACACTAATTTGAAAAGATATATGTATCCCAGTATTCATAGCTGCATAATTTACTTTAGCCAAGATATGGAAACAACCTACATGTCCATCAACAGATGAATGGATAAAGAAGATGTGGTATATATGCAATGGAATATTACTCAGCCATGAAAAAGAATGATACCTTGCCATTTATGACCACATGATGGATCTGGAGGATATTATGTTAGTGAAATAGCTCAGACAGAGAAATACAAAACCTATATGTAGTCAATTACATGTGGAACCTAAAAAATAAAACAAACAAGTGAATATAACAAAACAGAAACAGACTCACATATAAGAAGAAACTAGTGGTTACCAGATGGAAGAGGGGTCTGGGGTGGGCCAAATAGGTGAAGGGGACTTAGAGATACAAACTTCTAGGTATAAACTAAATAAATTATAATGATGTAACATATAGCACAGGAACTATATCCATTACTTTATAATAACTATATGGAATATAATTTATAAAAACATGGAATCTATGTTGTATACCTGAAACTAATATAATATAATATAATATTGTAAGTCAACTATACTTCAGTGGCATAAAAATGTATAGCCTATAATCTTCTAAATCTTATTCCAGTATTTTTAATATCATTGTGCAACAATTTACCTGCATTCATTCTGAGTGTATTAACAGCAAAGTTGTGCACCAAATATAAAACAGAATTAATAAAGCTTTTTTGTATGGCCACTAAACACTTATATATTACTTCGCATTTTCTGACAATGTGAAAATTAGCCTTGATTTTACTTCATCAGCTCATAATCAAGGAATAAACAGACAAAAAGTATTAATCCCATAGTTGTCTCTTATTTTCACTTAGGAGACTTTAGAAGACGTTTTATGTATCGGGATGTAAATACTGGTTTTTTTTTTTCCATTTTAATTCTCCTTTTCCTAGAAGGATATATATGTTAGAAAATTATTCTAAACTATACACACTTATAAATTAGAAATTATTATTAAATTATTATATTTTTGTTTTTAAAATTTTAGCAATATGAAAATTATTCTACATAAAACAATCAACTGTAAGTATCAGATTATACTTGTTTTGTCTTTTCCTTCCAATAGCCAAGAGGATTTAAACAGTTCTTTATATTAGTTACTTATAGAAGGGAAACCTTTGCTACTCTGTCCATGTGGAGTACAAAACACCACTGAAAGAACATAGCAACTTCTGAAGCATTTTGGTTAAATTTTAAAAGTAGTGAAAATATAATTGTAAGAATGTTTTTGTTGTTGTTCAAAGAAGAGTAAATTTTTAGCAATTAAATACAAGCTTTAAGTGTTCTTTGCAGTTATTTACAATTTTTGTGTTTGACAGTACTTGGTCAGATGTACTGGGGTTGCCCCAAACAGCACATGAACATAAAATATGAAGTGAATTTTAGATGACCCTGAATAGGTAAATGACAAAAACATCTCCAGACCTGATTCAGACCAGTAACCATCCCCAAGATTAAATTAATAAAAGTTGTTTTTTCTGTATTTTTCAAAGACGTATTATTTTTTTTAATTTTATGAAACCATGTAATTCATCATCTAATTTAAACCTCTCTTAGTCCATACAGGCTGCATTAACAAAACTGTCATGGACGGGGTGGCTTCAACAAAAAAACATATTTTTTTAAATAGATCTTTATTGGAGTATAAATGCTTAACAATATTGTGTTAGTTTCTGTTGTACACCAAAGTGAATCAGCCATATGCTGATGTCCCCATATCCCCTCCCTCTTGCGTCTCCCTCCCACCCTCCCTATTCCACCCTTCTAGGTGCTCACAAAGCACCGAGATGATCTCCCTGTGCTATGGGGCTCCTTCCTACTAGCTAACTATTTTACATTTGGTCGTGTATATATGTCAATGCTACTCTCACTTTGCACAAGCTTACCCCTCCCACCCTGTGTCCTCAAGTTTCTAACACTTCTAGAGGATGGGAAGTCCAAGATCAAGGCACCAGCATATTTGTGAGAGTCTGCTTCCAGGTTTGTGGATGGCTGTGCTCTTGCTGTATCCTTACATGGTGGAGAGCAGAAAGAAGCAACCTCTTTCTAGGCTGTTATAAGGGTGCTAATCCCATTCACTAGGGCTGATTCTAATGATCTCCCAAAGGCCTTAGTTCTTGATACCATTATATTGGAGGTTAGGATTTCAACATGTAAATCTTGGGGGACACAAATATTCAGTTTATAACAAAACCATTAATTTTCTTTTTAATTTTGTAATACAAAATTTTAAAATCATTAAAGAGAGGTGAACTCAAAATACCCAACCCAATTTTATGAGTTAATATTACTGAAGAAAACAGCACCTCTTACAAACTGGTCTCTGATTGTTGCCTCTGGCTGTTTGAGTGTGTCACTCCTTACAGAAACACAATAAACATGTGAAACCATGGGTAATCATTAGTAACATCCATTTCACCTGTAAATTGCCTTCACCAATCAAGATCATCTTAATTGTTGCTGTGAAAGATTTGCATATCTCCAAGCAGCACATAGACTAAACAATGAGAGGTTTTCCCAAGTTGTTATTCAGGAACTTGAAGTCAGTTGGGTTAGTTTGAGGTGAGCCCGTTAAGACTGGATAGGACCGCCACTGACCCTCCAGCTGGACATGTGAGAGCATCCGGTCAGTGACCTTTGAAGTCAGACGGCCTCCACCCTCATCTTGTGCTAAGTGTTTCCATTTTTGGACATGCCTGCACAGAATGACAATTACCACACCTTTCTCTAATCACATTTCCCCTCCCTCCTCAGGCTCCCCACACTTCAGACCATCCTGCTTCTTTATTCTTTTTCCCATAAATACCTCAAGCCCCTTGCCTTTGGGGAGGTGATTCTGAGATTTATTCTGCCATCTCCTTGCTTGGCTGCCTTGTGAATAAGCCCTCCCTTTACTGCAAACCTCAGGGTCTCAGCATTTTGTATTGCTACTTGTCAAACAAAGCAAACCTGGTTTGGTAACATTTGTAAGAATAACTGGAAGGGGTTATATGCACAGGCCACAGGGAACAAAGATGCAATGGGGGCCCAGTTTCTTCTAAGGACACCACTCAGTGCCACTGCATAGTTACTAATCCAGGACGCCTGTTTCCATCAGCTCAAGATTTAATATAGCTTATGTTTAAAATACATCAACAGCAAATTTAAAACTTCAGATAGTGAACATCAGTACAGGGTAAAATAATTCTCTTTGTCTTCCAAATAATTGCTGTGTTCCATTTTCATAGGGGATTTCCATTTTGAATTGACTCAGTGTGTATCTTTAGAAGATAGCTTTTTTCCCCTCAAATCTTATTTTCTAGTTATATATGTGACCATTGAGTAAATTTTTCTATACAGATGTTGACCGGGAACAAGTAGACTGACAGATTTTTCTCCAGTAGAAATTTTTTTTTTTTTTTCAGTATTAGCCGAGAATTGCAATTCAGGATCTGCAAACATGGTGAGCCACGTGTAAGTCCCTGCATGGCAAGCCAAAGTAGAACACTTTTGTAGAGGGGGAAAGGAAGCTGGGAGGGCTAAAGTAAACAAAATGTCCATGGTTTTCCATGTCCTTTGTAGGAAAGAAGAGTCTTTCTCCTTCCTGTTTGGCTCTGCTATCCTCACAGGGTGTGAGAGCTCCCATTTCTGGTCTCCAAATTTTATTTAAGAGATATCGATTTATTATTTTTTTTACACAGATAAAAAGAACAGAACAAAAAAGGCCTGCAGACAAAAACATCTGTAGTCTTTTTACAACGCCAATCAATATTTTAAAAACAGTGTCTAAAAAGTCTGTGTGTCAGAGTCCCATTTAAATTGTCTTAAATTTAAATTGGTAGTATTTTTCAGTCTTTTACTGGTTTGATTTTAGTGTGACACCTATTGTAGTGGTGCCCAGAGTACATTGCTTTACTTTAGGTAATTTGTGAATTATTATATCTCAGAGTGAGAATTTTTTTTTTTTTACAAAGAATATAATAGATGCAGTTGTACATCTTCTATAAGTAAATGTTACCGCATTATGGAACCATGGAATTTTAAAACAAGTCTTGTTGCCATTTTAGACCTAGATCTATGTGTCTTCTTTGATTCTCTGGCCATAAATGTAAAACATGTTTCTATCTGTCCTCAGATACGTTACTGGCTTTGCTTTTTTAACTGTCACTCACCTCAGTTTTTTTGAGATTAGGTTCATGTTTCTCTTCAGTCTGTCTCAGTCACATTCCTCCTTGGGATTACTGGACTTTCACAGCCATATAATGTAACCATGATCTGGTTCAACTCCATAAGACAAGATTCTGTTTCAATCTTTGCTCTGTGAGAATTCTTTTCCTGCTTCTTCTCTTCTTTTGCCCCTGACTCCAACTCAGTGTCTTAGCTCACTATAGAATAGAGGCACATCCTAATTTTAGATGTTGCACATGGTAGTTTTATTTTTTTGCATTTGATTTTTAACCTGTCATTCTTTATTTTCAAGAACATTTGCATTAAAATTATGCCCTTCATTCTCAAATGCCCATCTGTTACTTCTGTTTATTTCTAGACTTAAATAGTGAGTGACATCATTATAATTTCTATGGCAACCAACAGCATTGACATTAAAAGATGATACAGCCTTCAGAGAGCATAAAAACAGCAGAAGCTTGTGAACTGTTAAAAAGAATGTCTTCTGTTCATGCAAATGTTTTTAATAAAAAAAAAGAAGAAATAGATGTAACTCTTTGAAGGCATATATACACTGAGGTTCTAAAATTCTGAGTCCAAGAAAATCTTTTATGTATTGTATGTTTTTAAAATTTCAATGCTGATATTTTCCCAAGTTCTATACAAGCACTTCAATTTTCTAATTTTGGAATGAGAAATCTTGAGAGAATAAAGCAGTGCTTATAAAAATGTAATTGTAAAATTATAATATAATTAATGGATTTACTCAAATATCCTCTAAGTCTTAAAATCTAAGATGATACAGAGCTTTATATCTATATGCCTTTATAATTGTGCCAGGTGTGTTAAAAGGAAGTATTGGGACCTAAGAGAGTAAAATAAGCTCTGAGATTGAAAGGGTAAAAATATGAAAATAGATGATCTGAAATATTCTCTGTCAGTTATATGGTGTATTTAAGTTATAGTCAAAGCTGTGTGTGTCTCTCTGTATAAGAGACAAAATATTACACAATATGATGGATAATGTAAATAAGAATGCTGGAAAACTGGAATGGAAGCTGTTTACCTGAAACAGATTACCAAATTTTTCTCCAGCAAAGATGAGTTTATTCAGGATCAACATAGAATTGCAATTTGGGGTCTACAAACATGGCAAGCCGTGTGCAATCCCATGCATGACAAGGAAAGGAAAAGAAAGGTGGGAGGGCTATAGTAAACAAAGAGTCCATCGTTTTTCATTGGCAGAGTTCTTCTCAAGAAAGAATAGAAGTCTTTCTTCTTTCTGTTGGGCTCTGCTGTCATTACAGGATATGAGATCCCCCTCTTCTGGCCTCCCAGTGCTATTTAATTGGGATTTCTGTTCATTACATTTTCTGCATTTTCCCCTTTTGGTCAAGACCTTTCTCTGAAAGCATCATTGATCAAGATTCAGGTTCTCTATTTTCAGTGACTTTTTGTCCATCAATGTCAGGAAGGCACTTTTCTGGGTGTTGTATCTAACACTGGAGGGAGACAGTATAGTCACAGATTGGAAACCTATCAAGATCATATTCAAGTAACAAGGTGGGACAGCAGGGAGGCACTTTTTATCTAATGTCCAAATGTAATCAAAATCATAGACATTGGATAGCATATGAAGGCTTATGTCATCATCAAAGGTTTGACAGAAAATTTTAAACAAGCCGGGTTCAGATACCTTGAGAAAGCTGTCATCAGATATCACCTGCTTCAATTCCAGGAAATTTTACTTTCAGGTCAACTGATGATGTGCAGGTTCAGTCAGGTTTTGGTACTTTCTTTAGGTGTGTAATAAGAATCCAAGAGGCTATTCATTGGAGTTTGGTGACACAAGGCTTAGTTAGCAGTACTTGATAGGGGCCTTTCCAGTGAGACAGAAAAGAGTTCTTCTGGAGGTGTATTTCCCAATAGACAAAATATCCACGTTGCAAGGTGTGATTCTTAAGGTTTTCATCTGCTAAGAGCACACTGTGAAAAGATTGCTCTACCAAACATGGATATTTTTAATAAAAACTATTATGCCTTTCCAATTTTACAATATTTCTCCTGTGATTAGTTGTGGAACAAAAGAAGCAGGAAGCCAAGTGCATTGGGTGGTATGTGACTATTTCAAAGGATAAGAGTTTATGAGTTCCAAAATGGATGGAGCTGAGATTTAGAAGAGGTTAAAATTCTTTTTGAATTTTGCTGTGAGATGTGTTATGAATTTTGCCAACATCAGTTGGAGATTTTCCACATAAGGAAAATGGTAGCTGACTCAATAGGGACAAACGATCACTGTTTCCAAACTCTGCTCTAGTACCTTTAGAGAAGGAAAAAGTAAGATGTCAAAGGGTCATTTAATTCACCTGGTGGATAGTTTGATAACTAATGTTAATTTCTAGAATTATACTCCCCTTTTGAGAGAACAAAATTCTGGCATGATTCTTCCCTAGAAAGTCTTAGCCTAATAAATGGGTAGGGGCAAAGGAACTAAGAAAAAAAGGTGTGTATCTCTCAAAAGGCTTAAACAAAAAGGATTAGTTTCTGAGACAGGAACCTTTTGAAGTTTATTAGGGATCCCCTCTATTTGAACTGTTTACTACTCCAAGGCAGGGGCTGTTTTATAGTCCTGGGTTTGAGTTCTAAGAGTGTGGCTCTGGTGTTAATTAGGGCCGGGAGATATTCATCCCCAAACTGGAAAAATGTTTCTCCAAGCTGATTAGAAAGATTGGAAAAAACCTGTGGAGCTCCTAGGAGCCTTGTCATTCAGAACTGGGAGACAATGGAAAAGCTGGTTAGAGGGCTGAAGGTTCCTGAACTGCTTAAATTTGTAATAATCTCTTATTCAATGTCCTGGCTCTTTACAATAATGGCAGAAACTATGAAAAATTTTTGTTTCATTCAAAGACCTTCATTTTCTACAGTTAAAAATCATGTATTTTGGTAACCTGCCTTTGATGTGACATCTAGAGTAGGAGAGACCTGGTTTACCAGAATAACTACACCCAGAGCACACAAAATTTCCCATTAGATCATGGCCCTTTTTACTAGAAGGGAAAGGTCACAGTTCAGCTCATTAATAAATATACACGTAAAAACTACTTGTGTGGAAGAACATCTGAAGGAAGACCAGAATTTTCTTTAAAAATAATCTGAAGTCAATTGTAATATGCATGAATAACTTTGTCAGATTTTTATGTGAAAGCCTGAATTTTGTTCCAATCAAAAGTCTTTGGCAAAACCATATAAATTGCTCAGTGAAATCCCCTAGTGATTTCCTGAGCCTGCTCATATAAAAACTTGTTGGACTGTCTCCCTATTGTAATTCTAGAGACATTTCAGGATTCTCCCAAATCGCAATTTTCATCAAATTCTGCGTCTGACCTTCACTAAGCAGCATATGAATTAGGTGATATAAGTCAAAGAATCCATGTTGATATATATGAATGACCATATTGCATTCCTCAGCAAATCTGTGAGAATCTGTTACTTTGGGAAAATCTTTGACTTCAGCTCACATTCAACTTTAGTCCAGGGAACATAAGAAATTAAGGGTTTAGCCTCTGGATCTTCAGAGGCATCATTTGTAAGGAACAGGTTTCAGAGGAAAAGAAAGTAGGGATGGTTTCAGAGAAAAGGGGAAGTTTTGTTAGAGGATTAGTATGGGGGGATTGAGGGTATACGGAGATGTAGGCAGTGTAGAAGGGAAGAAAGAAGATGACATCAGAGGCGGAATCTGGCCAAGAGGAGAAAAAAGAGAGAGACAAGATGGCATGCCAGGACGGGCCTGAACAAAGAATCCAAGGAAGGGGAGCCTGAGGCTTCCGGAACCATTTTGACTTTATTTAATTGTTTGTCTCAGTTAATTGTAAAATCTTATTTTGCAGAGAGGCAATTTTATACTCTGATAATGTTGGGAAGCCTCAGAATACCAACTGAAATAAGCATTCCACTCACATCTGGAAGGTTTTGGGTTACTGTAGTCCAGTTCAATTTTAGGGAAACTAAGCTTGGGGATTTGAAAATTTCCCCATAATGGCCGATGATATTCTAAATTGTCTTTGGTCAGGTTGGTCCATTTACTTAGAAATGCACATGAGGAAGGACTGTGGTTTTAAGCATAAAATCAGTCAGGTGCAGTCCAGGAAGCAGACTGCAAAGTGATATTTTTGAGGTTAATCACCCAACCTCTACCTGGTGATAAAAAAGTCATCACAGCTGGAAAGTAGACACCATCTCTGGGGTGATCTTGATGGGAACTAGTAAAAGAGAAGGCATTGGTGGGGGCAATACCGGTCATTTGAAAAGTTCAGAGGAAGTCCCTACTGTGGGATTATGGAATTGGTTGACTATTGCTGGGGTCAGTTAATGTATTGGAGAAAGAGAATAAAGCCTGAGGGTGTAAAAAAAAGCTAAGTCTTTGCAAATAATATAGATATATATGTTGTGGATATCTAATGGCACAGCATAGTAGTTGTAGACAAAAATACTGTATTATAAACTTCAAAATTGCTAAGAGACTAGATCTTAATTGTTCCCACCACAAAAATGAAATGTGGTATATGTGATAGAGATGTTAATTAATGCTATGGTGTAATGTTTCTTCAATGTATAAAAATATCAAATCAACACATTGTATACCTTAAACTTACACAATGTTATTTGCCAATTTTAATTTCAACTTAAAAAAAAAAAGAAGAGAGAGAGAGAGAAAAGCTAAGTCTGAAAGTAAGAGGGCCTCCTTGGCAATACATAAGGAGTCTCATATCCTATGTGTTGCCATAGGGCAGAAAAAAAAATGAATATAAGGTTAATAATTTAATTATAAGGGTAACAGAGCTCCAGAGGATGTGGAATTCTCAACTTCAGCAGTTGGCTACACTAAGATTGGGGCCCTGACTAAGAAGAAATAAGATGCCAAGGAATGGCATGGGGACACTAGGTAACCTTAAATTCCCATATGTGAATCTTCTGGGTTGGCAGGAGTGCCCATTACTTCCTTTTAAAGCCTAGCATTTCCCTCTTGCTGTGAGATGTTACCATGACCAATGCCTTGCAGGAAAACGAGTACTTCACTCATGATCTACCCTACTTCCACTTCAGGCCATTAACATAATAGCTGGATCAACTGACCTCATAATCTGGCTAAGGAAGTGCTGGGCCTGTTACGAGAGAAAAGGGACTATACTTCAAAGGAACCATAGGAACTAACGAATATGTACGGAAGGAGTTGGGAGGACATTCATGGGCCTGGATTCTGAGGTGAGGGACCATGGGAAGCGGAATGCATGTTATATGAGGAAGAGTCTGTTGATATGGGATTACCTCCCTGAAATAGGAGTTAACACTCTGGTAAAGACTTCAAAAAACCGTACCTACACACTACTAGGATGACCTGGGATGTTGGGGAAAACTGATGACTAACACTAAGATAAAAAAAAAGAGAGAGAGAGAGAGAGAAAAGCTTTGGTAAACAGTAAAAGTAAAGATCAAAAGGTTAAGCAAAGGGGGTGGATATCCTAAGTAAGGTCTGTTCCCTGGATGCTGGGAGTGGTCTGTTGACACTATACCACAGCAGTAGGCACCATGCTGGAGAAAGATGCAATGACATCACACAGAAATTCAGTGTGGGTGTTCTTGGCAAGTCAGGGCTAAGAGGAGATGATGCTGTTACAGAACTGCTGTCCCAAGTAGCAAAGGGGATGATCCCAAAATTTTAGAGGCTGTATGTTGCTGCTTAACTAAACGAAGCAAGGAAGTTGACACTTAGCTATTATAATACTGGGAAAATTAGATTGGTAAGATTACAATAGCAATTTCACATTTGGGAATATAGATTCAACACATTCTTCTGAGTGAGGTGGAAGGCTGCCAGGTTTTAGTGAGCCTAAGAGCAAGAAAGGACCCTGTAGCAGATCTAAGCCGTTTGAATTATACCTATTAAAAACAGTTATTGGTGTGTTACTGAGTCCTGGAAGAGAAAAATATACCAGACTATGGGACATCAGGTGAATATGAAGTAAGAAGAGTCTGTGATGGCCTGGGTTCTGTCAATTCCACTAAGTCTGCTGCCCAATGTAAATCCATCTTAAGGTAGAAGTGGTATGCCAAGGATTAAAAAAAAGAATGTTCTAAGTTCATAAAAAAGCTGCACAAGTAGGTGACCTAGAACCCAGTGTCATTAAGCATTATTACACCACTGGATTTCCCTCAGCTCACACGTGTGGGCAGATAAGAGAGTAGGTGTCACTTATGACCAATGGATTGAGGAGGAAATAAGCCACCTTTAGTTAAGATATGGTTTGACTCAGTGATTGCAAACTGAAACTGGGTGTCTGCTGCACTAGAATCTAGCTGTGAGTGGCCAGGAAACACAATGACTAGGGACAGTGCACCTAGTGGCCAGATTGTAGGGTAATCTTCCTTGTTACCTGCTTTCTGTTAAAAGAGAAGTTCCCAGAGCTAAGGATATATTGCAGGTTCATGAATGGCTTGGCTGGTTGACTAGAGGCAAGTAGAAAGATTGAAACATTAGGGAAAATCTTTACTAGAGAAAAGGCCAGTATGGAGTACACATAAATGTACTTTACAAAATATATTTGTATTATGTATTAATAAATATGTTATATGTTAATAAAGAACCATGATGGAAGAGGCACTAAGTAACCAATAAAGCAGAATGACTCTACCACCCAACCTTTCTTATCAGTCTCCAGTACTGACATGATGGCCGTTGGATTAGAGTGATCCCGGTAGCAGCGATGTGGACTACACATATACCCTACAATTTGGGTCCTCGTCAACAAGCCTATCTAGTTATTGCTGTTGCTGAATGCCTGACCTGCCCACAACAAAGACCAATGCTGGGCACTTCCCTCAAGGAAACTAATCAGCCAGTTGGGCCCTGCAAACCCTGGTGTTGTGTCTGGATTCACACAAGTTCCTCGTACAGGTTAGACTTTCCTTGCTCTCAGAACCTGAGCAAGAACCATCAGTGTTTACAAACTGTTTGAGACTTCTCATCAGACAAAGAAATCCAATTTAGAGCAAAGGAAATGGATACACAGTGGAGAGATCCACTGTTCATATCAAACACTGTGTCACCCAGAAGCTGCTGGTTCAGTAGTGTGGAGCATGGTCTCTGAAGAGGGAACGGAAGTGCTGACTTGGAGTTTGCACTGTGAGAATGGGGTGCTATCCTCCAGTATGCATTGTACATACAAAGTCAACAGTTATTATAAGAACCAATAGGTAGAACACTTGGGTCTGGGAAGCTGGTGGTAAAAGTAGGAGTAGCCTTGCTTACCTTCACACTTAGCTACCTGCTTAAGGAACCCATACTTTCCATGCCAAAATTGTGAGTTTAGAGGTGCTCATTGTTAAAGAGAAATAATTTCACCCCAGGACATAGCAGTTGTTTTAATAACTTTAGGTTATGAATGCTGCTTGGTTAGTTCAGACTCCATGTGCCAAGAAACCATGAGGCAAGAAAAAAAATTAATCTCCCATCTGGGGAAACTGACCACAATTATCAACAGGAGGTTGTCCTAGTGTTAAAACTTGGGTATATGGAGGGAGATACTTGGCTCCTCACGTGACCTTTTGGGGTATATCTTGGTATTTTTTGGCAGAAATGTGACAGTAAATGGACTATTATATTTGCCATGCCCTGAAAAAGGTATGTACCCAGAAACTTAGACCATGAGAAAAGATGTTCTTGATCATCCCTCCACAAAGGCAGTAGCCTAGGTTAAGAAAAATCTCAGGTAAGGAGCAAGTGATATTGTAGATAGATATCAGTTAAGGCCTCTGGTCCAGTGACAATTGTGGGGTGGGGAGATAGTGGTTTGTAGTTTATCCCATTAACTTTCCTCAAAGAATTCTCAGGAAAGGAGACCAACTAGGGACTTCCTTGGCATTCCAGTGGTTAAGACTCCACGCTTCCACTGCAGGGGGCATGGGTTCGATCCCTGGTAGGGGAACTAAGGTCATGCATGCCTCAGGGCATGGCCAAAAAATAAATAAATAAATAAATAAATAAATAAAGATAAAAATTCTAAGGAAAAGAAAAACAGTAAAAAAAAAAATGAAAAAAGAAAAAAGAAAAGGAGACCAAATAGAATCTTGTGGAGCTGTCTGAATATTTTATTATTAAATAAAAATTGAAATTGATCTGAGTGGAGCAAGGGTTAGGCTGATGAAAACATTCACACTGATCCATTCTTTAAGGATTGAAGCATCCATTCCCCCAGCTGCTGTGTGTGTTGAAGGCTGAGAGCTCACAGCTAAATTACTTTCCAAGAAATGCTACCTCCATCAAGTTCATAGGCCCTCCCAGGGGACACCCTAATTCCAATGACTGGCTTTTACACTGGTATAAGCAACGAGACCCCTGTCTGAATGCAGGATAACTCTGAAGGGCAAGCCTAGCTCTAGGGCTCTCAATCACACTGGTTGAGTCTTCGTATAATTGCATTCCAGTTTCATTCCTTCCTCTGCATAATCTTTCTTCCTTCACTCCCCCAAAAATATTGATTCCAAGGACATTACCATCCTACATAGAATAAAACTCCAGCATTGCTGTGGTAGGCAGCCCAATGTAAGAAATATGTCTATGAAATTAAAGTCACTAGATAAGTATGTCATGATGTAACGTATTTTCTTTTACTTGAAGCAAGTGAGCACAAACTTAGCTAACTCCAGGAGATGTATTTTAGATGGATATTCTTATATTGGATGAGGGTTTGAAGTATAAGACTTGTAAATAATCTTAAAATTATGAATTGATTTTCAGAATGTGTTGAAATAAGAATGACGTCTTCCTACAGGTTGAGAATATTCCTTCTTTTTCCCATCATTAAGCTTAAATCTACAAATCAAATAAATTGATATGTTAGTACCCCAAAAGTTAAAGAATTAGGTAATGTATATTCACATGGATTATTAGAAAAAAAATATTGGCATTTAAAATAGAGATTTATATATTTTTAAAAATCCCTCTCTCTTCATAGTGTTGCTACTATCAGCACTTTTCCTTCCTAGAATGGTCAAACTTCTATAAATATGGTTAACTGCTTGACTAAGAAAATAAACTTTGACAATGGTAATTTAAACTTCAGTTTACTTGATAGGGGAATTAATGAAAGGAAGTGAATCAGGACTTCACAGCCATGTGACCATTTGCTGACTCAAATCTATTCTGTTTTACTTGTTCTTTCCAACCAAATGTTTTTTTGTTTCTCCCACATTGTGATAGACTTATGATTGAAAGAGCTATAATATATAACTCAGATACAGTCTTACTTAAAGCAATTACTTTTATTTTTCTAGTACTTACAAAAACATTTGTTCTGGAAAAATCATTATCATGTCTTTTGTTCAAATTAATAAATATTCTAAAAATTTGTATCTTATGATTATCCTGAATATGCATACTGGAAAATATTATGTTAAAATAAAATTCAAATTTGCCACTTCCTCTTTAACCTTTTATTTTAGTTTGCCTTATTTTTTAATTTTTTTTGGTTAACATTTTTATTAGAGTATAATTGCTTTACAGTGTTGTGTTAGTTTCTGCTGTATAACAAAGTGAATCAGCTATATGCATATGTATATCCCCATATCTCCTCCCTCTTGTCTCACTCCCACCCTCCTTATCCCGTTAGTTTGCCTTATTTTATCCCAAATTGACAATGTACTTGCATTTTATATGCTATGTAAAGGATATATGGAGAAAAATGCCACAATAATGAAGGTATTGTTTATTAAAAATTCATATTTGTCTATAACTGTTTTCTTTGAAGAATATATTTTATTAATATGGCAAGGATAAAACTTGAAAATGGATTGTTTTTTCTATGAACTCTTACCATCATATTATGGTTACAAGTGAAGGAATAAATTAAATTTCACATGCCTTTTGAGGTTATGATTTGTGGAACACAGTGGAGGAGAAAGCCTGGGTGCCCCTTCACTAGTTTCCATCAGAATGAGGAAATAGCCTCACTTGGCTAGAAAAACTGGTCATCTTAGTATTCCCTTTCTTCCAAAATAGAATTGTTCCCTTGCATTGAGATCCGTTTTATCAGAAGGTTTGAAAATACAATCCCTGAGATTGCCTATACAAGAGGTTTTGTTTGTTTGTTTGTTTGTTTTTTTGCGGTACGTGGGCCTCTCACTGTTGTGGCCTCTCCCTCTGCGGAGCACAGGCTCCAGATGCGCAGGCTCAGCAACCATGGCTCACAGGCCCAGCCGCTCCACGGCATGTGGGATCTTCCCGGACCCGGGCACGAACCCGTGTCCCCTGCATCGGCAGGCGGACTCCCAACCACTGCGCCACCAGGGAAGCCCAAGAGTTTTAAGTAATTAGAAACTTAAAATCCCATAGTCTCCTGTGTTAGAAATACTACTATACCTCAGGACTTCCCTGGTTGTCCAGTGGTTAAGACTCTGTGCTTCCACTGCAGGGGCATCTAAGATCCCTCATGCCCCACGGTGCAGCCAAAATAATAATAATAATAATTAAAAATTAATAATAATAGTAATAATAATAATAATAATAATAGTAATAATAATATATCTCATTTCAAATATGTCTCCTGCCTGGGCATTAAAAAACCTCACTCAGCCTATTTGTACTTCTGTGGAATTGTGTGGCTAACCCAGGTCAATATTAAGTGAGCTTAAGTGGTATATGTCACAACCTCTTTGAGCCAAAGAAAAGTCTCCACGTGGTTTCAGTCCTCTTCTTGATGGTGAAAAATGACTCATGATTCAAAGGGTAGATCTCAAAACAGTGAAGCTTCAACCATAGTGAAGCCCTGAGTGACAGTGTGACCCTGAAAACTACACCAACTTGCAGCTGAAATGGCATCAACGTTCATCACATGGCACTACTAAGATTTGAGAGGTAATGGTAGTTTTACCCTAACTAACCTATCCTGACCACATACCTGCACTAAGAGATATTGATATATGAAATTAACATTGAAGATTGAGATGTCAATAACTAGCAATCAGTGTAATGAAATAGTACTTCAGAAATATTAACAGACTTTTATTTTCTACTTTGTTTTCCAGTTTTTCTCTCACCTTCATTTAACCATATATAATATTTGGGTCCCCTGCCTTTGAAGTGAAATGTGGCGAGATACAGTAATACGTGTTCTCCCTTTGAGTTTTCTTTTTTTCTTTTTCTCATAGGCCATTATCTCTCAAAAGAAAGGAGTGGTGAGCATAAATAAATGTATTGGAAAAACAGGATTTGAGGAATGCAGGGTTTTCTTGAGTTCCCTGAAACTGAGTGGAGGGAGATGGAGCAGAAATAGTGAGTGTTAGGGTATGTTCTAGAAAAGTGCCTCTGTTCCTAATTCTCAGGCAGAGCCACAGGGAGCCTGCAGGAAACAAAAATGAAAAAGTTTTAGAGTAAGAGTCAGTAGGGCCTATAGAGATTTCTTTACACAGAGTATTAAAGGAAGAAAAGGATGTGTAGCAAGTTCTTATGAATGGCCTGAAATAGAAGTAACATCCAAAAGATGTGGAAAAGACCAAAAGATATATTAATGTCTCATGATAAACTGACTAGAATATGAGAAACAAATGTCATACAAGGTATTGGATAGCTCTGGAATCATGTGTGGATTAATAAGTAAAGCCAGGAAAAGAACAGTTACCAAATTAGAGCAGAGCATTCAACGTCCATAACTATTCCACACAGTATTTCTGTAGATCAAACAACACAGAAATTTACATGAGGAAAGCCTACAAGTTGGTACACAAGTTTAAATTTTTACCCTGGAAGACTAGGGGTTCAAAATATATGTTATATTAAAAAAAATTTTAAAGCACACATATGATATACTACACTTGTGGGATGAGATTCCATCCCTGCTATACGTAAAGAGAGTAATAATCTAGACTTAAATCTTACTCTACGGTTTATTTATAACTTATTTATAGCTAAAGATATAAAGGTGTCCAAAGTCCAAAGTTAAAGGTGTCCAATTCTGTGGGTTTTCCAGCCAAACAAATATTCCCTATACCTATATACTATAAGTCAAATGGCATAAATTCAAGATAAATAAAAGAATATCTCAGTCTAATCAGGGCTCAACAAAATAGTCAAGGCCAAACAATAAATATTTTAGGCTTTAGGGGTCATATAGTATCTTTTGCAACTACTATATTCTATTATTTCAGCATGAAAGCAGCCATAGGTAATTTCAAAATGAGTTAAGATCAGGCTCAAAGCATAGTTGTGGATATATTTTTTTAACTCTGGAGTCATGTTTTTCTTTATTTAAAAATATTTTATCTTATCTTCCTTTCATGTATGTTTTGTAAAAAAGTGATTTGGCTTTATCTATTGACAAATAATTACAAATAATCTCCAAATTTAGATGAAATTATTTTATATAATAATTAGGAGACTGGAATGAGTGAAGAGTGCATATGTTTTGAAGTGAATTGAAGAATGACAGACAGCTTCTATAAATTATCAGAGAAAAACTTACAGAAAGAAAATATGTCACATTGTTGTATATTTTGAAATAGAATGAAATTTATGGCATTTCTTTGTTGTTATTTTAACCATGCATGTGTGTGCTTTTGCTTTTTTTAAAATTAATTAATTAATTAATTTATGTATTGACTGTGTTGGGTCTTCATTGCTGCGCACAGGCTTCCTCTAGTTGTGGAGAGGGTGCAGTGCAGTGGTTTCTCTTTTTGCAGAGCACAGGCTCTAGGCATGTGTGCTTCAGTAGTTGTGGCACACAGGCCCAGTAGTTGTGGCTCACGGGCTTATTTGCTCTGCGGCATGTGGGATCTTCCCAGACCAAGGCTCAAACCCATGTCCCCTACATTGGCAGGTGGATTCTTTACCCCTGCATCACCAGGAAAGTCCCATGTGAGCTTTTTCATTACAGCAAGGCCGAGAAGTTTGTCCTTCCTGAAACGCTGAAACTGGCCCAAATTTCAACACTTTTTACAAGTAAGAATCTACTGTGCAGAATCTATTTCTTTTGCACCCTTAACAGCATTCTTAATGAGCTTTTAATGAGCTGTTAATACATGCTGAAAACCTAGAGTAGTCACTGAAGATTCTAGAAGCAGAAATATGTTACATCCCCAAAACATGATCAAATACTTTTTTCCAAGATTTAGAATTACTTTTAAGTTAGACTGACTTTTTATGTCATCTCTAAATTGTTAGCAGTGTTTCTGAAGATCAACTTATGATCTGAAATATTTTTCATTGAACAATGTTACTCTTTCTAACATGAGTTATTATTATTTAAATTATTTAAAAATATTATTTATTAAGGAACTACTCTGTGCCAGCCAATGTATTCTCAGAAGTTATAATATATTGGGGAATACTCTGAGATGTGTAATTATATTAACAGTAATAAATGATGCTAGAGTTAGCACCTTGGTGGGAGGCAGTAGGCAAGCCTGTCTTAAGGTAAACATTCTGATTTACCTTAGGAATCCTCGGAAAACTGTTGAAACAGTTCTAGTGGAATTTATTTTCCCTAATTCAGACTTGAAAATAAAACATAGATTTTGTTTCTTTGTTTTTTATTTTGGTTTATTTTATTTTATTTGGGTAAGACCACTAAACATTAGATCTGCGTTCTTAATTTTTTTAAAGTATACAATACAGTATTTAAACAATAGGTGCATTGTTCTCCAGCAGATCTCTAGAACTTATTCATCTTGCATAATTAAAACTTTATATGACTATTGATTGGTAACTTTCCATTTCTTCCTCCCATGAGCTTCTGGCAACCATCATTGTACTCTGATTCTATGAGTTTGACTGTTTTAGATTCCTCAGGTAAGTAGAATCAGACAGTGTTTTGCTTTCTGTGACTGGCTTATTTTACTTAACATAAGGTCCTCCAGGTTTACCCATTTTGTCACATGTAGGAGGGTTTCCATTCTTTAAAGTTTGAATAGTATTCCATTGTATGTATATAACACATTTTCTTTATTATTCATCTGTCAGTGAACATTTAAGTTGTTTCCAAATCTTGGCTATTGTGAACAGTGCTGCAATGAACATGGGAGTACAAATATCTCTTCAACATCTTGATTTCATTTTTTAAAAATAAATAGAGTGAAATTGCTAGATTGTATGGTAGTTCTATTTTTAACTTTCTAAGGATCCTCCACTCTGTTTTCCATTAAGGCTAAACCATTTTGCATTCCCTCCAAGAGTGCACAGGCGTTGCAATTTCTCCACATCCTTGCCACCACTTATCTTCTGTTTATTGATAATACCCATCCTGACAGGTGTGAGGTGATAATACATTGTGGTTGTGATTCGTGCTTTCCTGATGATTAGTGACATGGAGTGGCTTTTCATTTATTGTTCAAATTTGTATGCTCTCTTTTAAGAAATGTCTATTGAACCTTTAGCACATATTTTATTTGATTATTAATTTTTGACCATTGAACTGTAGGGATTCCTTATATATTTTGGAAATTACTCTCTTAGCTATGTGGTTTGCAAATATTTTCTCCTATTTCATAGGTGGCTATTACCCTCTGCTGCTTGTTTTCATTTTGCTTTTTGTTTTGTTGGTTTTTTTTGCTTTGCCGATGCATTTTACTTTAATATAGTCCCACTTGTCTGTTTTTGCTTTTATTGCCTGTGCTTTTAGTATCATATTCATTAATACATGACTTAGTCTTGGTAGGGTATATGTTTTGAGGAACTCATCCAACTGTTGGCATGTCATTTTTTATAGTAGTCTCTTATGACTGTTATATTTCTCTGACGTCAGTTGTAATGCCTCTTTCATTTCTGATTTTATTCTTTTGTTATGTAGGCTAAATTGTCCCACTTCACTAAAACCAAGCTCTCCATAATATTCACCAAGAAGTTTATATAGAGGATGGAAGGAAGAACATGTCAGTCAAGAAAATAGTCTCTTTGAGGACGTAGTCATTCTTGAAATGGAGCTATTCATCCCATTTTCTGCCTGACAGAGGTACCAAAATTGTGGTTGACTGAAATTCTCTCCCAATCCATACAGTCAGAACTGTAGAGCAAGGGGCAAGGGAGAAATTGCAGAATTTTCCAGTGAATGGGCTTGCCAATGAGTCCTATTATATTTCTACAGTGTAGGTCTGCATGTGTATATGTCCCTGAGCCATGAACCAAGAAGACACAAGATTAAACTGTCTTCCTAGTATCCCATTTCAGAAGTCCATCTTCTGTGAAAGAGAGAACTGAGGACTGTACAGCAACAAAGGGAATTTCCAATTCTGGAAATAAAGAAGAAGATGGCATTACAGAGACAAAAGTGAAGCCACAAAGTTTTGAGGAATATTAAAATGGGCTATTTCCCTTGGGCAAGACTTGTTTAATCTAATAAAAAGTTAGAATGCTGAGCCAAATATTTCCTCTCCTGTTTGGAGCTGAAACTCCAGGGAAGGGCAGAGAGTCTAAAATAAGTTCAAGGACTTCCCTGGTGGCGCAGTTGTTAAGGGTCTGCCTGCCAATGCAGGGGACAGGAGTTCAATCCCTGGTCTGGGATGATCTCACATGCCACGGAGCTACTGAAGCCTGGGCATCTGGAGCCCATGCTACACAACAAGAGAAGCCACTGTAATGAGAAGTCTGCACACTGCAACGAAGACCAGTCCACCATCACTGCAACTAGATGAAGCCTGCATACAGCAACAAAGATCCAATGCAGCCAAAAAAACATAAATTAATTAATTAAAGAAACATATGTTAAAACAAATTTTTAAATAAATAAATAAAAATAAATAAATAAATAAATTCAGCCCTTGGCCTAGTGACCTGTCAAAGAAGTAGCCTATTCATGCTGGGTAATGTGTGTGGTAAAAAATGATACTGGCAAGACATGAGAAACTCATAATTAGTAAAAGTATACAACATCACAATAGAGTTGTATTTAAGGCAAGGGAAACTCAAAACTTATCCTAATTCTATAGCATGTGAAGCTACACATGTAGGTAACTCAGAGGACAAAGAGAATCTCATAAGTTAGAAAGCCTTAGAAACTCCATCTAAGTTAGAAGCACAGAAGGAAACAGACTCCATGTTTCAACAAGCTTGTTTCAAGCAGTAGATAAAACAAACACAAGATTTGACACACAAGAATCAGACACTATAATAACATGGGAGATACTTTAAAAGATGTATATTAACATATTCAAAAAGATAAATTAAAAGTAGAGTGATAAAGCAAGAATAGAGCATTTGAACAAGCATATTAACTTGAAAGGAACAAAGATAATTCTTATTTAAGAACTCTCTAACAATTGAAATAAATATTAAGAATTGATTGGGTAAATTGTACACAGAGCTGAAAGGGAGAAATCACCGAAATGTGGCACAAGAGCTCACATGTGACCATCAGCAAATTATTGAATCTATATTTTTTTAGATTCTAATGTGATTTTTAATGTAAAGTGCTTACACTGTTCTTGGCACATCTTAAATGTACAATAATGAAAGCCGTTATGTGTTATTATCAAATGTGTTTCAAAAGATAAAAGGATGGGTAGTGTAGGATAGAACGAGAAGATCCTGCATTAATCTATAATGAGCTCCATTAAGACATAATAGAAAAAATGGGGGCCAGACAATGTTTAAAGTGATTACAGCTGACAGTTCTTCAGAATGGATAATTTGAGTCCTAAGATTTAAGAAACACTAAATTTAGACATATCATTATGATGTTGCAAAATTAAAGGGGAAAAAAAAAGATGCTATAAGGTAGAGAGATACTACCTACAAAGGAATTACAATTAGAGTACACATCAGCTTTTTCAATGCCAAAGGACAGTGGAATACTTTAATTGTGGAAAGAAAATAGAATTAAATTATACTCAATATGCATCAATTCTTGTCTCTCTGTTATGATTTCGACGTGGAGTTCTTAATCATCTGACCTTGCAACAGGATATGCTGTTGGCCCATTGGAGTAACAATCTTATGTTGATAGGTCCTAAGGTGCAGGGACTAACAGACATGCTAGGTGCCTGTGCAAGACACATGTTTACTGAAGCATGGGACCAAACCCTACAAAAATGCAAAAGCTTGTTTACTCAATGACATTTCTGAGGGTCCAGTGCTCTGTTAAGATTACTCCTCCATAAAGTAAGGAAAAAAAAATACTTAGTGGATAGTTGGTATGTTTCCCAGCTGGTATTTTTAATAGGGACCAAAAGGTATAAAATGTTCTCTAGACTACAGGGAAAATAATTGTGGGACTTGCAAACATGGCATTAAGACCGAGGGAACCATTGCACATAGGTTTGCCTTATAGACACTGTGGAATGTTCCAGCATAAAATGATGATAAAGGCTCCCTAGAATTTTGAGGAAGAAACCTCATGCAGTTTTCAACAATAACTAGTTTTAGCTGGGTACTCAAATACATGTGCAAATATATTAATTAAATTTTATTAATAATATTGAAATATGAATCTCCATAGTATATAAAATATCTACACAAGTGTATTATGAAATGATATGTAACAATTATATACCTATATTTATCTATCTATTTCCAAATCTCATTTAATAATGCAGGAAGATAGTATTGAATTTTAAGGGGATGTTACATAACAGTATCATATATAGTATGATGTCAATTTATGAAGTACCTGGAAAATATTAGCTATGAAATAATATTTACATTGATGAACAAAACAACAAAGTCTTTATGTATTAAAACAATCAAAAGATGTTCTTTCTGAAACTTCAATTTCCCTCACTGTGTCCCCTTAGTTTTCTTTTCCAAAGAACAAGCTTTGCTCTGTATGTTTATGTAATTTTTTTTCAATATAAGAGAGCATATTTCCTTGCTGTTTCCACCCACTGCAATCTGGTTTTCACTTCTATATTCCACTAAAATATTCTGGTAAAGATGTGAAATGATCTTTCAGCGTCTACATCCAGGGAGCTGTGAGCAGTCTCATCACGAGTGCTGTCTGTCCCGTTTCACTCTGTAGACCCCCCCTCTGCTCCTGGGATCTCTCTCCATGGTTCCTAAGACAGTACCAAATGTCTGAGAGGCCACCTCTGCTCCCTTACTTATGTTATCTCCCCTTCTTCTGACTGTTCCTTTAACCTTGGTAACTTTCATCAGGTACTAACTCTCTGCTTTCCTCCCTCAAGGGTTTTATTGTTCTCTATAGCTACCATTTCAAACCCTGGGTAATTCCCAAAGTAAATCTCCACTGAGCTGTCTCTTGAAAAAGTTTTGATCATCTATTCACTTCATAATCTTGCTCCATCTTTCTCATCTCCAATCTTCGTTAAGTACAATTTCCTCCCCTGACAAGCAAATCAGAAGCAAAAGAGTCATCTCCCTCTTCGCTTCTCTCTGACAGCACACAAAGCATTTTGATTTCACTTCATTTACGTTGCTCTCTTCTGTCCCATCCTCCTCTTTCCCACTGAATTTAACCCCCATCATTCTTCCTCTGGATTGTTGCTGTGACCTCTCCTTTAGAAGAGTTACCTTCCAGTCTACTATTACTACTCTGGAATTCACACTACAACTGCTAGTGCAGGAACACAGCAAATGCTAATCTAACCTTGACATTATTTGATGTTATCTGAGAATGCTGCTACTGAAGTTTTTTTTTTTTTATTACTAAATATTTTTGACATTAGGAACATTTTATTTTATTTTATTTTATTTTTCCGGATGCACAGTCTCAGCGACCATGGATCACGGGTCCAGCCACTGCGTAGCATGTGGGATCTTCCTGGACTGGGGCACGAACCCGTGTCCCGTGCATCGGCAGGCAGACTCTCAACAACTACACCACCAGGGAAGCCCCATAGTTTAATTTTTTAATTCAATATTTCAAGTATTTCAACCTATAAGATTTTTTTATGAATATTCTGATTTAATTGGATAAATATATATTCCACACTGATTAATCAAAAATTGAAAAGGCCTATAATTTTGACAATCAAATTGGCAAAACATTCAGTAACTCTGAAGAGGTAACTTATAATTTTGACTTGTAAAAGATTTTTTTGAAAAAGGGTACTCTGAATGGAGGCAAAAAAGATGAAATATTTCCTGTGAAAATATTTTGGCTGAACAAGTTACAAGTTTCAATATAAAAATAAGTAGATATACATTTTATTTGTAAGTCTATTTACATGTTTTATTGCAAGTTTATTTGTTATTAGCATGTTTCAATATGAAAAATAACTAGATTTGAGAATAATGTCCATTTAACAGAACTTCTGAGCTTACTAGGAATTGACAGCTCTAGAAAGTGTGGTTTCTCAGTTCAAAACCTTATAGACTTCAGCAAAATTTTATATAAAGAAAAGAATTATTTAGAACAAGTTTTAACTGCATTTTAACTATAACATGCAAGTGAAAAGAAAATTGTTGTTCATTTCTTAAAATTAAAATCATTGCTATTAAGACTGCATTGGGAAAACATCCTCAGAAAATACTACTGAATGTATATTAAAGTTTCTTTTACTAAATTATATTTTATTTTATTTTTTTATTTATTTCTGCTTTATAACAAAGTGAATCAGTCATACATATACATCTGTTCCCACATCCCTTCCCTCATGCATCTCCCTCCCTCCCACCCTCCCCATCCCACCCCTCCAGGCGGTCACAAAGCACCGAGCTGATCTCCCTGTGCTATGTGGCTGCTTCCCACTATCTATCTACCTTACGTTTGGTAGTGTATATATGTCCATGCCTCACTTTCGCTTTGTCACAGCTTACGCCTCCCCCTCGCCATATCCTCAAGTCCATTCTCAAGTAGGTCTGTGTCTATACTACCGTTTTACCCCTAGGTTCTTCATGACATTTTTTTTTTGAAATTCCATATATATGTGTTAGCATACGGTATTTGTCTTTCTCTTTCTGACTTACTTCACTCTGTATGACAGACTCTAGGTCTATCCACCTCATTACAAATAGCTCAGTTTCGTTTCTTTTTATGGCTGAGTAATATTCCATTGTATATATGTGTCACATCTTCTTTATCCATTCATCTGATGATGGACACCTAGGTTGTATCCATCTCTGGGCTATTGTGAATAGAGCTGCCATGAACATTTTGGTACATGTCTCTTTTTGAGTTATGGTTTTCTCAGGGTATATGCCTTGTAGTGGGATTGCTGGGTCATATGGTAGTTCTATTTGTAGTTTTTAAGGAACCTCCATACTGTTCTCCATAGTGGCTGTACCAATTCACATTCCTACCAGCAGTGCAAGAGTGTTCCCTTTTCTCCACACCCTCTCCAGCATTTATTGTTTCTAGATTTCTTGATGATGGCCATTCTGACTGGTGTGAGATGATATCTCATTGTAGTTTTGATTTGCATTTCTCTAATGATTAATGATGTTGAGCATTCTTTCATGTGTTTGTTGGCAGTCTGTATATCTTCTTTGGAGAAATGCCTATTTAAGTCTTCTGCCCATTTTTGGATTGGGTTGTTTGTTGTTTTGCTAGTGAGCTGCATGAGCTGCTTATAAATTTGGAGATTAATCATTTGTCAGTTGCTTCATTTGAAAATATTTTCTCCCATTCTGAGGGTTGTCTTTTGGTCTTGTTTATGGTTTCCTTTGCTGTGCAAAAGCTTTGAAGTTTCATTAGGTCCCATTTGTTTATCTTTCTTTTTATTCCCATTTCTCTAGGAGGTGGGTCTAAAAGGATCCTGCTGTGATTTATGTCATAGAGTGTTCTGCCTATGTTTTCCTCTAAGAGTTTGATAGTTTCTGGACTTGCAGTTAAGTCTTTAATCCAATTAGAGCTTATTTCTGTGTATGGTGTTAGGGAATGATCTAATCTCATACTTTTACATGTCCCTGTCCAGTTTTCCCAGCACCACTTATTGAAGAGGCTGTCCTTTCTCCACAGTACATTCCTGACTCCTTTACCAAAGATAAGTTGACCATATGTGCGTGGGTTTATCTCTGGGCTTTCTATCCTGTTCCATTTATCTATCTTTCTGTTTTTGTGCCAGTACCACACTGTCTTGATTATTGTAGCTTTGTAGTATAGTCTGAGTAAGGGAGCCTGATTGCTCCAGCTCCATTTTTCGTTCTCAAGATTGTTTGGCTATTCGGCATCTTTTGTTTTTCCTAAAAAATTTTGAAATTTTTTTGTTCTAGTTCTGTGAAAAATGCCAGTGGTAGTTTGATAGGAATTGCATTGAATCTGTAGATTGCTTTAGGTAGTAGGGTCATTTTCACAATATTGATTCTTCCAATCCAGGAGCATGCTATATCTCTCCATCTATTTGTATCATCTTTAATTTCTTTCATCAGTGTCTTATAATTTTCTGCATACAGGTCTTTTGTCTCCTTAGGTAGGTTTATTCCTAGATATTTTATTCTTTTTGTTGCAATGGTAAATGGGAGTGTTTTCTTGATTTCACTTTCAGATTTTTCATCATTAGTGTACAGGAATGTCAGAGATTTCTGTGCATTAATTTTGTATCCTGCTACTTTACCAAATTCATTGATTAGCTCTAGTAGTTTTCTGGTAGCATCTTTAGATTCTCTATGTATAGTATCATGTCATCTGCAAAGAGTGACAGCTTTACTTCTTCTTTTCCAATTTGGATTCCTTTTATTTCCTTTTCTTCTCTGATTGCTGTGGCTAAAACTTCCAAACCTAGGTTAAATAAGAGTGGTGAGAGTGGGCAGCCTTGTCTTGTTCCTGATCTTAGTGGAAATGGTTTCAGTTTTTCACCATTGAGGATGATGTTGGCTGTGGGTTTGTCATTATATAGCCTTTATTATGTTGAGGAAAGTTCCCTCTATGCCGACTTTCTGCAGGGATTTTATCATAAATCGGTGTTGAATTTTGTCGAAAGCTTTCTCTGCATCTATTGAGATGATCATATGGATTTTCTTCTTCAATTTGTTAATATGGTGTATCACATTGATTGATTTGCGTATATTGAAGAATCCTTGTATTCCTGGAATAAACCCCACTTGATCATGGTGTATGATCCTTTTCATGTGCTGTTGGATTCTGTTTGCTAGTATTTTGTTGAGGATTTTTGCATCTATGTTCATCAGTGATATTGGCCTGTAGTTTTCTTTCTTTGTGACATCCTTGCCTGGTTTTGGTATCAAGATGATGGCCTCAGAGAATGAGTTTTGGAGTATTCCTTCCTCTGAAATTCTTTGGAAGAGTTTGAGAAGAATGAATGTTAGCTCTTCTCTAAACGTTTGATAGAATTCGCCTGTGAAGCCATCTGGTCCTGGGTTTTTTGTTTGTTGGAAGATTTTTTTTTTTTTTTTTTTTTGCGGTATGCGGGCCTCTCACTGCCGTGGCCTCTCCCGTTGCGGAGCACAGGCTCCGGACGTGCAGGCCCAGCGGCCATGGCTCACGGGCCCAGCCGCTCCGCGGCACGTGGGATCCTCCCCGACCGGGGCACGAACCCGTGTCCCCCGCATCGGCAGGCGGACTCCCAACCACTGCGCCACCAGGGAAGCCCTGTTGGAAGATTTTTAATCAGAGTTTCAATTTCAGTGCTTGTGATTGGTCTATTCATATTTTCTATTTCTTCCTGATTCAGTCTTGGCAGGTTGTGCATTTTTAAGAACTTGTCCATTTCTTCCAGGTTGTCCATTTTATTGGCATAGAGTTTCTTGTAGTAATCTCTCATGATCTTTTGTATTTCTGCAGTTTCAGTTGTTACTTCTCCTTTTTCATTTCTAATTCTATTGATTTGAGTCTTATCTCTTTTTTTTCTTGATGAGTCTGGCTAATGGTTTGTCAATTTTGTTTATCTTCTCAAAGAACCAGCTTTTAGTTTTATTGATCTTTGCTCTTGTTTCCTTCATTTCTTTTTCATTTATTTCTGATCTGATCTTTATGATTTCTTTCCTTCTGCTAACTTTGGGTTTTTTTTGTTCTTCTTTCTCTAATTGCTTTAGGTGCAGGGTCAGGTTGTTTACTCGAGATGTTTCCTGTTTCTTAAGGTGGGATTGTATTGCTATAAACTTCCACTTAGAACTGCTTTGCAGCATCCCATAGATTTTGGGTCGTCGTGTCTCCATTGTCATTTTTTTCTAGGTATTTTTTTATTTCCTCTTTGATTTCTTCAGTGATTACTTCATTATTGAGTAGTGTATTGTTTAGCCTCCATGTGTTTGTATACTTTACAGATCTTTTCCTGTCATTGATGTATAGTCTCATAGCATTGTGGTCGGAAAAGATACTTGATACAATTTCAATTTTATTAAATTTACCAGGGCTTGATTTGTGACCGAAGATATGATCTATCCTGGAGAATGTTCCATGAGCACTTGAGAAAAATGTGTATTCTGTTGTTTTTGGATGGAATGTCCTATAAATATCAATTAAGTCCATCTTGTTTAAAGTATCATTTAAAACTTGTGTTTCCTTATTTATTTTCATTTTGGATGATCTGTCCATTGGTGAAAGTAGGGTGTTAAAATCCCCTACTATGAGTGTGTTACTGTTGATTTCCCCTTTTATGGCTGTTAGTATTTGCCTTATGTATTGAGGTGCTCCTATGTTGGGTGCATAAATATTTACAATTGTTATATCTTCTTCTTGGATCGATCCCTTTATCATTATGTAGTGTCCTTCTTTGTCTCTTCTAATAGTCTTTATTTTAAAGTCTATTTTGTCTGATATAAGAATTGCTACTCCAGCTTTCTTTTGATTTCCATTTGCATGGAATATATTTTTCCATCCCCTTACTTTCAATCTGTGTGTGTCTCTAGGTCTGAAGTGGGTCTCTTGTAGACAGCATATATATGGGTCTTGTTTTTGTATCCATTCAGCCAATCTGTGTCTTTTGGTGGGAGCATTTAGTCCGTTTACATTTAAGGTAATTATTGATATGTATGTTCCTATTCCCATTTCCTTAATTGCTTTGTGTTCGTTATTGTAGGTATATTCCTTCTGTTGTGTTTCTTGCCTAGAGAAGTTCCTTTAGCATTTGTTGTAAAGCTGGTTTGGTGGTGCTTAACTCTCTCAGCTTTTGCTTGTCTGTAAAGGTTTTAATTTCTCCATCAAATCTGAATGAGATCTTTGCTGGGTTGAGTAATCTTGGTTGCAGGTTTCTCTCCTTCATCCCTTTAATTATGTCCTGCCACTCCCTTCTGGCTTGTAGAGTTTCTGCTGACAAATCAGCTGTTAACCTGATGTGGATTCCCTTATGTGTTATTTGTTGTTTTTCACTTGCTGCTTTTAATATGATTTCTTTGCGTTTAATTTTTGACAGTTTGATTAATATGTGTCTTGGCGTATTTCTCCTTGGATTTATTCTGTATGGGACTCTCTGTGTCTCCTGGACTTGATTAACTATTTCCTTTCCTATATTAGGGAAGTTTTCAACTATAATCTCTTTAAATATTTTCTCAGTCCCTTTCTTTTTCTCTTCTTCTTCTCTAACCCCTATATTTCGAATGTTGGTTCGTTAATGTTTTCCCAGAGGTCTCTGAGTCTTTCCTCTGTTCTTTTCATTCTTTTTTCTTTATTTTGCTCTGCATCAGTTATTTCCACTATTTTATCTTCCACCACACTTATCCTGTCTTCTGCCTCAGTTATTCGGCTATTGATCCCACCTAGAGTATTTTTCATTTCATTTATTGTGCTTTTAATTGATTCTTGATTCATCTTTAGTTCTTCTAGGTCCTTGTTAACTGTTTCTTGCATTTTGTCTATTCTATTTCCAAGATTTTGGATCTTGGAAATAGAATCTTGGATCAGCTTTACTATCATTATTCTGAATTCTTTTTCAGGTAGACTGCCTATTACCTCTTCATTTGTTAGGTCTGGTAGGTTTTTATCTTGCTCCTTCACCTGCTGTGTGTTTTTCTGTCTTCTCATTTTGCTTATCTTACTGTTTTTGGCGTCTCCTTTTTGCAGGCTGCCGATTCATAGTTCCCGTTGTTTTTGGTGTCTGACCCCAGTGGCTAAGGTTGTTTCAGTAGGTTGTGTAGGCTTCCTGGTGGTGGGGACTAGTGCCTGTGTTCTGGTGGTTGAGGCTCGATCTTGTCTTTTTCGTGGACAGGTCCACGTCTGGTGGTGTGCTTTGGGGTGCCTGTGGTCTTATTGTGTTTTTAGGCAGCCTCTCTGCTAATGGATGGGGTTGTGTTCCTGCCTTGCTAGTTGTTTGGCATAGGCTGACCAGCGCTGTAGCTTGCTGGTCATTGACTGTAGCTGCATGCTGGTGTTGAGATGGCGATCTCTTGGAGATTTTCGCTGCTTGATATTATGTGGAGCTGTGAGGTCTCTTGTGGACCCGTGTCCTGAAGTTGTCTCTCCCACTTCAGAGGCACAGCAGTGACTCCTGGCTGCAGCTCCAAGAGGCTTTCATCTACCCGGCTCTGAATTAAAGGGAGAAAAAATAGAAAGAAAGAATTAGTAGAAGAAAGATAGAGAGAGAGAAGGAAAGGAAGAAGGAAAGAAAGGAAGGAAGGAAGGAAGAAAGAAAGGAGGGAGGGAGGGAGGAAGGACGGAAAGAAAGAAAGAAAGAAAGGATGGAGGGAGGGATGAAGGAAAAAAAGAAAGAGTGAATGGAAGAAGGGAGGGAGGGAGGGAGGAAGGAAAGAAAGAAAGCAAGCAAGAAAGAATGAATGAAAGAAAGAAAGACAGGAAGGAGGGAGGAAGGAAAGGAAAAGAAAGAGTGAAAGGAAGAAGGGAGGGTGGGGGGAGGATGGAAAGAAAGAGAGAAAGAAGGAAAGGAGGGGCGGAGGGAGGGGTGTAAGGAAGGTAGGGAAAAAAGAAAGAGCAGGTAAAGTAAAATAGAATAAAGTATAAAATATAGTAGCATTATTAAAATTAAAAAGTAATTATTGAAAAAAAAAAAAAACGGACAGGTAGAACTCTGGGACATATGGTGGAAACAAAGCTATACAGAGAAAATCTCACACAGAAGCATACAGATACACATTCACAAAAAGAGAGCGGGGCAAAAATCGAAAATCTTGCTCTCAAAGTCCACTTCCTCAATTTGGGATAATTCGTTGTAAAAAAAGGAAAAGGGAGAAAAGTCTTAAATATTGTCCTCAAAGTCCACTTCCTCAATTTGGGATGATTCGCTGTCCATTCATGCACTCCACAGACGCAGGATACATCAAGTGGACCGTGGAGCTTTAGTCCACTGCCTCCGAGGCTGCACAAAGAGATTTCCCTGTCTCTTCTCTGCTCTCACAGCTCCCGGGTCTCAGCCTTGGACTTGGCCCCGCCTCTGCGTGTAGGTCGCTGGTGGGTGTCCGTTCTTCACTCAGACAGGACGGGTTTAAAGGAGCCGCTGATTCGGGGGCTCTGGCTCACTCAGGCAGAGGGGAGGGAGGGGTGCGCAGTGTGGGGCGGGCCTGCGGTGGCAGAGGCCGGCGTGACGTTGCACCAGCCCGAGGCGCTCCATGTGCTCCCCCGGGAAAGCCGTCTCTGTGTCCCAGGACGCCGGCAGTGGCGGGGTGCACAGGCTCCCCGGAAGGTGGGGTGGACCGTGACCTGCACTCGTACACAGGCCTTGTGGCAGCGGCAGCAGCAGCCCCAGCATCCCACGCCCATCTCTGGTGCTTCTTTAAGCAGCTCTCTTAATGCCCTCTCCTCGCGCACCAGGAAACAAAAGGGAAGAAAAAGTCTCTTGCCTCTTCGGCAGCTCCAGACTTTTTCCCCGGACTCCCTCTGGGTTTGCCGTGGTGCACTAACCCCTTCAGGCTCTCTTCCTGCCGCCAGCCCCAGTCCTCTCCCTGCGCTCCAACTGAAACCTGATACCCGAGCCTCAGCTCCCAGCCCCGCCCATCCCGACGGCCGATCAGACAAGCCTCTAGGGCTGGTGTGTGCCTGAGGGCACCGATCCTCTGTGCCAGAATCTCTCAGCTTTGCCCTCCACACCCTTGTTGCTGTGCTCTCCTCCGTTACTCCGAAGCTTTCCCCCTCCGCCACCTGCAGTCTCCGCCTGCAAAGGGGCTTCTAGTGTGTGGAAACCTTTCCTCCTTCACGGCTCCCTCCCACTGGTTCAGGTCCCATCCCTATCCTTTTGTCTCTGTTAATTCTTTTTTCTTTTGTCCTACCCAGGTATGTGGGGATTTTCTTGCCTTTTGGGGGGTCTGAGGTCTTCTGTCAGCGTTCAGTAGGTGTTCTGTAGGAGTTGTTCCACGTGTAGATGAATTTCTGATGTATCTGTGGAGAGGAAGGTGATCTCCGTGTCTTACTCTTCCGCCATCTTCCTTCAGGGCCGGAAGTGTCCTAAATTTTAAATTATACAAATATATCAATATATCAAGAATAATTTGTTTATGCTATTTTAAGTGTTTACCTAATAATTTGTTTCATTTTGCTTTAATGTACATGAATATGGAAATTTTAAATAAATATTTTATGGTTTTTGTTATGAGGGAAGTATATGTATGCTATGAATAATGGAAAACAATTTTATTGGTCAATACCATATTTTAAAAGATTTATATGAATTCAACTTTTTGGGTGTCCCCTTACACAATTAAAGCTGTTGCTGTTTGGAAATAATTTATGTGATCACACGTCTTAGGATCTGAAATTTTATGGGCAACCTAGAATCCAGGCTTGCTGCATTGTTGGTGTGGACTGTTTACTTCCAGTTCATTCTTACTGTGTCAAATTTCCAACCCCAAATGGCAGTATTTGAACAAAGGCCTGGGACCCAGCTTCTATTCATCTGCTTTCAGAATTGTCATCTTGCTTCATTCTCGTATTTTCTTAGATTGCAGTGCTCTTAGATTTCACTATCTTTTTAGCTTCTTGATGTTTTTCAAAAGATATATTTTAACATATGTTCATAGATAATTTTTCTTTTTTCTTTCAAGGAAATATTTGGCTTGAAGTTCTTAGTCTGCCCTTATGAGATATTTGGCATTGAACTGGAAACCAAATCTATTAAAACCACACACACACTACCAAAACTCTTTCTATACTTTGAGTAATAGTGTTGCATAATTTAAACCAAGATTCAGATCATTTGACTCTTGCTTCAACATATTATTTTTAGTCACCACCACTTTTAAGTTTAATTGGGTGTTTCTTAGGAGAGTATAGTAATCAAATATTAATTCTTACTTTCATTTGATTCTACATAAATCTCATACATGTGAATTAATATTCTTGAAGGTTGAAGAAATAGGTTGAAGTGGAATATGATTTTTCTTATCAAAATATAATGGTTGTATGGAGAAATATTTCTATTTATAAACTTTTACAAATTAACTCAATTTAATCTAAATAACCTGGTGGTAAAATAAAACAAAATGTCATCTATGTGGCCATGTAGAACCCTGCAAAATGACTAACTTACCAAAATAATAAGTATGTAGTTTAGGAACATCCTATTCATTTCAAATATGTTGCTCTTCTTACCTATTCAGATTTGTTTTAATGAAGTAATCTATAATGACAAAATCTTTTTAAAAACAGTTAAGTACTAGAGACTACAAAAAACTTGCTTAGCTATGTTTTTTTCTCTCTAAATAATCTAATTTAACATTTACTGAACAAAAATTGTACATGAGGTAACATGTTCTTCCCCAAGTTCTGTGGTCTAATAAGCCTAAAGCACTCTTTGCTTAAAGGTAGTTAAATATATTTCTGTGTCGTGAAATTGTTTAAAACCTTCAATATGACCACACACTGTACTTATCTCCAAAGGGAGAAATAGAGTAGGCACAGGTACACAAATTTATTTAATCACAATCAAAAATCTTTCTGTCTTTTCTGGTATAAGAATTGTTCATTTTATTCCCTACTTAGAATATCTGGGAACTTCTCTGGTGGTGCAGTGGTTAAGAATCCACTTGACAGTGCAGAAGACATGGGTTCAAGCCCTGGTCCAGGAAGATCCCACATGCGACAGAGCAACTTAGCCCATGCACTACAACTGCTGAGCCTGGACTCTAGAGCTTGCAAGCCACAATTACTGAAGCCTGCATGCCTAGAGCCCATGCTCCACAACAAGAGATGCCACCATAATGAGAAGACCCCACACCACAGCAAAGAGTAGCCCCCACTCGCCACATCTAGAGAAAGCCCATGAGCAACAACAGAAACCCAAAAAAGCCAAAAAAAAAAAATGGGGGATATCTGGAATGCAGTAAATAATTGTGAGACTTGGAGAGAAGCTAGAATTTGGCCCATATTAAATAGAGTAATGGATCAATAGAAACAAACTCAGAGATAGTCCAGATGTTGAAAGTGAAATGATCAGACAAGGACTATAAAATATTTATCAAAATATTTTAAATGATTTAGTTCATAAAATGTAAGTATGCATAATTAGATGTGAAATTTTAGTGGAGAGATGAAAACTATGTAAGCATTGTCTTTTAAGAAATTGCAATGGAAACTATTCAAACTAAAACCTAAACAGAAATCAGTACCAAAAGAAAAAAAAAAAAAAAACTTCTAGGAACTATGGATATAACACAGGTTTAATTATAATCCTAGAATTAAAGAAGTAAGTGAGAGGAGAGAAGAAACTTATGAAAAGATAACTCCAAGAGTTGTCTAAAATGGATGAAAGACAGAAACTGACAGGTTAGAAAAGGTCAGATAAATCTAAATAAAATAAAGACAAAGAAAACCACCCCCAAGCATATCAGAGTAAAATTGTTGAAATCAAAGAAAAAGAAAAAAAAAAAAAACATTACATACAGAGGAACAATGACTCCCAAAAGATAGTGGCATATTATTAAAGAAAAAAAAAAACCTAGAATTAAATAGGGAGGAAATATTAAGTTCAAAATATATGCAAAATAGGGACTTCCTTGGTGGCACAATGGTTGAGAGTCCTCCTGCCGATGCAGAGGACATGGGTTCATGTCCCGGTCCAGGAAGATCCCACATGCCATGGAGCAGCTAGGCCCGTGAGCCATGGCCACTGAGCTTGTGCCTCCGGAGCCTGTGCTCTGCAACGGGAGAGGCCACAACAGTGAGAGGCCTGCGTACTGCAAAAAAAAAAAATATATATATATATATATATATATATATATATGCAAAATAAAGATCTTTTCAAATGGACAAAGGTGAGGGAGTTTACCTTTAGACCACCTGTCCTACAAGAAATGCTGAAAGAAAAGATTAAAGTGGAAGCAAAGTCATACCAGATGGAATTCCGTATCTACGGGGAGAAATGAAGAGCACCAGAAACAATAAATATGTGGGAAAAAGTAAAGTAAATAAATTTATCACTATATTTTTTCTCTCTTTCTCTCTTTGAATGAATTAAGACACAGTGTCACACACTGTACTATTCAATTTGTATGAAGTATACAATATAGACAGAACACAGATTGTTCATTGCTGGGATCTAGGGGAAGGGAATGAATGGGGAGAAATAGCTTTTAATGAGTAAAAAGTTTTATTTTGGAGTGACAGAAATACTTTAGAACAAGATAGAAATGATTTGTACAACACTATGAATGTAATTGATGTCACTGTACATTTAAAAATTGTTAAAATGGAAAATCTTGTTTTATATACGGAGAGATAGATTGTACCACAATAAAAAGAAAAAATACATTTTATGTAAAAAGAAAAATAGTTGAATATAAAAGTTTGGGAAAGAATATATCATGAAATCACTATATATAAGAAAGAGTTTATGGCTTTATTAATAACAAAAAAAATAGAGTTTAAGACAAAAGAGTATTACCAGAGATAAAGAAAGACATTTTGCATGAATCAAAGGGTAAGTCATCAAGGAGATAATACAATTCTAGATGCAGATGTACATAATAACAATTCTTTAACATACATAGTGCAAAAATAGAACTAAAATGTGAAATTGACAGATATACAAACTATCTGGCTCTTTTAATACTACTATCTTAGAAATTGATAAAATAAGTAAAACAAATCTTTAAAGATATAGAATATTCGGACAGTATATTAAGCAAAACACTACAATAATAATGATGGAATACATATTCTTTTCAATTGCACACAGATGCACAAATAAAATTCAAAGATTGGGTCATAAAAATAGTATCTATGAATTTCTAAGGCCCAAATCCTATAGTATGTTTTCTTACCACAATAGTTTAACGTAGTAATCTATGAAAGTAATAAATTAAAAAAGAATATTTGTAAGCTATGCAATTTATCTCTACTCTTAATTATCAATAGATCATACAAAAATTAAAAGAGAAATTTAAAAATATTTTGCATTGAATGGAAATAAGAACAAAACATAAAAATTTGTTATTTGTTTTCATACTGTTATTTATGGGATATTTTTAAGATGAAACAGCTACATTAGAAAACAAGAAACATGAAAAATCAATGTTCTAAGCCTCAACCTTAAGAAAGAGAAAATTACGGGCTTCCCTGTTGGTGCAGTGGTTGAGAGTCCACCTGCCGCTGCAGGGGACATGGGTTCGTGCCCTGATCTGGGAATATCCCACATGTCGCAGAGTGGCTGGGCCTGTGAGCCATGGCCGCTGAGCCTGCATGTCCAGAGCTTGTGCTCTGCAACGGGAGAGGCCACAACAGTGAGAGGCCTGTGTACCCCCCCCCCAAAAAAAAAAGAAAGAAAATTATAATCAAATTAAGTGTAAGTAAATAGAAAAAAAAAACATTAGTAAATATAAAACCTCAAACTAATAATATAGAAATAAATAATTAGAAGAGAAAAATCAACAGTCAAAACCTCTTCTTTGAGAGGATTAATAAAATTGATAGGGCCTAGCAAGGCTAATCAAGGGGAAGAATAAATAAATATTAATTTTTAAATCAGAAATTTTAAAATTGTGAACATCACTACAAATCTTACAGTCATTAGAGGGATGAGTGTTTTAAGAACACATTTATGTCAATAATTCTGCAAGTAAATAAAATTGACACATTTTTTAAAAGCACAACCTATACAATAAAGAATTTATTCCCCATGAAGAAAACTAGACACAAATGATTTCACCAGTTAGTTACCAAACATTTAAAGAAAAATGATAGTAATTTTGATGGGTAATTTTACATGTCAATTTGACTAGCTGTGCGGTGCCCAAATTAAACATTATTTCTGACTGTGTCTGTAAGGGTATTTCTGGATGAGATTAGCCCTTGGATTGGTGGACTCAGTAAAGTACATGGCCTTCCCCACTGTGGTTGGGCATCATTCAGTTCACTAAGACCCTGAATGAAACAAAGACAGAGGAAGGAGGAATTTGCCCTTTTTCCTGCCATACTGTTTGAGCTGGGACATTTCATCTCAACTTCTTGGACCCTCAGACTGGGATTTACACCATCAGCTCCCCTGGTTTTCAAAACTTCAGACTCAGACTGTATTATGCCACTGGCTTTCCTGGATCTCAGTTTGCAGATGGCAGATCTGGGGATTCTCAGCCTCTTTAATCATGTGGGTCAACTCTTTATAATAATAGATCTCACTATAAATGATTGATAGATAATAGATAGATAGTCAGATGATAGATAGATAGATAGATGATAGATAGATAGATAGGGTCAAAGAAATACCACTCAAACCTCATTGAATTATTTTACAATCACCAGAGTGATTCTAAAAAAATGGAGTTAGAAAAGCAAAATCAAACAAACAAACAAAAACACACACACACACACATACAAATCCAAAATACTAACTCATAAAATATAGCAAGAACAATCCTGGGAAACATTTTACATAGAATACTGGGATAAATATATTAGTGCAAAATAACTTATTTTGGTTATGTAGTGGGTAAACATAAAAATATGAAAAAAATAGTCACACAATCTATTCTATCCAGTAGTTATACATGACTTCTTATTCTTCAGAGGCCACTAAAATGTTTAAAGTGTATCTTTAAACCTAGATCGTGTACTGGAAGGTGAGAACTTCCAATTAAAAATGAATAAAGAAGGTGGAAGGACTAGGTTCTCTAACAAATCTTCAGAGGGTTTTGCACAGCAGAAGGAGAGAGGAAGAGTGATTCTGTGAGTCATTGTAATTCCAAGTATCGCTCTTTTAAATTTAGGAGAGAGGATGGAATATAATTTAATAAGCACAGAGCTGTCATTCAAAATGTCAATTAAATTGAAATATGTAAAGAATTTATCTCATTCATGTCAAGTCACATATTCATGCCTCGGGACAATAGGTTTATAGATTAATACTTGATTTATATATTCTACAGAGGGTATTAATGGGTAAAGAGACAATCAAAATGGACCAACACCATTTAGAGATAAGGCAAATGAAAAACTGAGTGAGAAGGAACTCTCTCCTAGATTTCTTGATCCCCAGTGATGTTGATTTTTGGTTTTCAAAGATAACTATAAAAACTCAGAATGATTCCTTCCTGTTCTGGAGCTAATGTCTTAATAAAAATTGTTTAATAAATATAGCATATTATTATCACTATTATTTGTAGAGCAGTGGTGGCAGTTACAATGGTATTAGAAGCAGTAACTCAGATTAGTGGCTGATTCAAACAGGCTAAAAGTAAATAAAGCACGTGGCATGGCAGTTCCCCTTGTCTTTCTGCTAGGTAGAAGATAATTGCACACCACAAGCATGCAGACACTTGGAGGACAGATATACAGAAATTCATTTTTAATTGTTACTTTAAACTATTCTATGAAATTTGCAATTAAATCATGCTAAAAGTGTGACAGTCATGACTTCTTTTTCGTTTCTCTTATATTCCCTTTCCCCTTTTCCTATGCCCCAGTTTTTTCTCTATTCTTAACTTTCACTCTACTTTTCTTTTGTAATATTTTAAAACTTTGTTCCTGTTTACTTTTTAAAATTTTTTGTCTTTATTTTCAAATTTTATTTATTGGTCACTGTATCTACAATTTTAAGCATTTCATTCAGGAGGAACCAGTTTCAATTATGAACATGCAGCCTAGAGGACAAAATATTCAAATACGGTGAATAACCAAGATTTGACAAGGTTTGAGATTCTGGGTCTCCGAAGGTCATACTCCTGCAGAAGGAACAAGTACAAAATCAAATACTGGTGAAGCCAATCATTATACCCTAGTTAGGAAAACAATGCAGCTAATCATTATTTTGAAGTGCAGTTAAGCGTGATCTCCCTCCAATAAGCATGGTTTTATTACAAATCTTAGCTCTACTATTTTGTAGAGGTTTGGGTTCAGAGAGTTTCCTTAATTGCTCAGAGCTTGAAAAATATTATAATAATTATAGAACTGGGAAATGATATTCCCCTATTGACCTCATAAGATTGTTTTTGTAAGGGTAAGAAAAAATAGTACATAGGAAAGTAGTTTATAATCTGTAAAGCACTCTACCAGTGTAAAAGAATAAGGTAAAGAGAAATAAAAGTGTATTAAGTTTTTTGGTACTCTCCACATAATTTCCCAGAAAAATACAGAGTAATATATTACACAAACTGCCATATACATCATTGGGCTTATAATTTTTAAAGCTAAGTCAATTCTATGTTCAGTAAAAGGTGGAGTTTTGAATTGGAGAATGGCATTCTCTTGGGTTTTGGTTTATTTAACATGAAGTGTTCATTTACCATAATTGAATTTATTTTAAATTTGAGGATCTATCTTTTTGACTGCACATTGAACCTTACTTCAGATATGTTGAAAATCCAAATTATATGTATATACACGTGTGCATGCACACACACACACATGCTGCACAATTGACCCAATATGATCTTAATAATTAAACTAGACATATAAATGGTGTATATAATACTTGGGTGCACTGGAAGAAATTCATATAGTTTTCTATATGAAAATATTTAGTTTTAGTATATAGTTTATAGTTCAGTATATAGTTTTCTCTTTTCTGTCCAGTGGTTGTAGTGGGTTATGAAAGGCATTCATTTTGTGTTATCCAGTCTTTTACACATTTGCAAGGTTGTAAAATATTCTGTGTGTTGAAACAGAATTTTTTCTCTTTTAGATGAGAGTTGATGTGTTCATGTATTGAAATCATGAAATTTAATGTGCAAATTTTCTGTTTCATAAACAATTGAGGTATATGATCACTTTGGAATTGTGAATAAGGGATATATAAATATTCGTATTAGTTCTTTTTTTTCTGTTTTGGCTGAACCCTTTCTGTGCAGGTGAAGGGCACTGACCACTGTTGTTTAGGAGGACACCCAGTTGCAATCTTCATTTTTCCTTCCCACTGGTTCCTCTCATTATCCTTTATGGTGACTTACTATCTCCTTAGAACATGCAATCAATGAAGGCCTCTTTATTCACAAGAATAATATGATGCAATGCTAGGCAATCACACTTCTTGAAGGAAAGGCAACTTCACAGCTTTTTAAAATATCAAAAATGTGAAAAATTTCAAAACTAACCCTTCTCTCTAGTATGTTTAATACAGGAAACTTTATTATGGGCAGATCCTGGATATCCTTGATATACACCAGGAGAAAGTTCTACCCTCCTCCTCCATGCTATTAAAACTGATAGGGATAATAATTATAGTATTATTAGGATGATCAATACTGCATATGTTTCAGACCAGAGTAATTTTCTTTTAAATCCGCTCATTTATGTATGTATGTATAATAGCTTTCTTCCAAGAAATTCAAAGTCCCACACTTAACTCTCTCACTGATTATCAAAATGAGCCTTTAAAAATAGATCATGCTTAGAAGTGAAAATAAAAACCATAGGAAGTATTTACATATCAGCTAAGTGAAATGTAGTGTTTTAACATGCTGTTGGCTACAGCCACCGTATTGCCTTTTTGTAGTAGGAATAAGAGAAGAATAATTACAGTGCACTTGTCCTCTAACCTGTTTTTGGTGATGTTTGCATTGCTACACAATTAAATATTTGGAAGTGGCACACTAAATATAAAGTGACCATTAAATAAAGAATAGCACATCACTAGGAATCTCTGCAAGATTAAAAATAGCATTTGGGTATTTGAACGTAGGTGATCAGTTTGGTGATTGACTCTCTTCCTTCTGCCAATTTCATATTATATAATATACAGACATTGTGAAATAAAACAAGAAAAATTTCAGAAAAATATGAATTTTAACAGTTTTTAAATTATCCAATATATAAGTGGTCAGGAGACTTTAGAGAACTGATCAAGGAGAGAGTTGGTGGCAGAGTCTTATCTGATATGGAGATTTAAAATTTTTTTCAGTATGCATTCAATAAAAATTAGATTAAGCAAGTGAACTTCCAGAGTTTTTTTTTTTTTTTGCGGTACACGGGCCTCTCACTGTTTTGGCCTCTCCCGTTGCGGAGCACAGGCTCCAGATGCACAGGTTCAGTGGCCATGGCTCACGAGCCCAGCCACTCCGTGGCATGTGGGATCTTCCCGGACCGGGGCACGAACCCTTGTCCCCTGCATTGGCAGGTGGACTCTCAACCACTGTGCCACCAGGGAAGCCCCAGAGGATTTTATATAGGACTGAAATAAGTTCCCGACTCCCTCTCAGATCCTTTTGTGGTCAGTGGAGTCTCCCTTGATAATATATCTAGATATTGGCTGATATCTGACAGGAGAGTAGTTAAACTCTTGGAGCAGCTTCTCAGTGGGTCTATGATTTTTAAGTTACTGTGTAATGGAGTGTATTACCATTTACCATATGATGAGATAACCTGTCTGCCAGCCAGGGAGCTATTTAAAGTTATATATAGGTCAAATGAGCCAAGAAGAGCAAAGGAAGATCAAGAATACTGAATATCTCAAGAACCGAAAGATCAAAATATTTTAAGTACCAGGTGATTTCCTCCAATGCTTGTTTTTAATCTAGTGATTAAATTGATTGTGAATCACTTAATGCATTAAGAAAAATGTATTTCAAGGGCATGCATTCTCCTTCTTGAATAAACCATATGGTGTACAGATCTTATTTCTACAAATGTTTTTATATATTACTAGTCCTACTTACTAATGAAAGGTTCCTTAGTAGTTCCAATTTCCGCTTCTGGAATCAAATTATGTTGGACCAACTGAACACTGGTATTTAAGATATTATGAATATATCTCTAATTAGGGATTTTCCATTTACCTTACAATAATTTATCAAAGACACATGCTATTAAATGTTCCTTTCATATTCAGTTATACAACTTATTTTATTGTTAATCATTCTATTAAAATAATTTTGAGTGAATGTTTAATAGGAGAAAAGCTAGTAAATATTTAAAATGAAAAAACTATTAAAAAAGCCTCCACATAAGAAAGGTATAGAATATTTAGCAAATGTTAAGCAAAATCTGTTGCTCTAAGTATAAGACCACTTCCCAATAAAGAATGGCAAATCCTGCATTAGGGGCTTGTCAGTCTTGTATCCAGGATTCTGAAGACCAGTTTTAAACCAGCTGTTTACTCTTTTAGTTTCCGTTTTTTGCTACTATCTCTGCTTATAAGTAAAATGCTTTCAAATTATTAATAGAAACATAATAAAGCCTTCAGAAAATCACACAACGCAAGTTCCTATCATATTTGGAAAGACTACCTCTCTACTAACCCTTAACTCTCTGTCACATATTCTATAAAATCATGGTTTATACAAGCTTTGGTCACTAGAGGAGAACAAGTCTGATTTCAAATCTTATATCATATTTAATATTTGAATATTTATAATAGCACCTAATTGGAAACTATCCATTGTCAAAGGATCTAAATTAACTATGATTACTTTATAATATTGGATATGATGTAGCTTTTTTAAAAATGAGTGATATTGGTAAATTAGAAGGCTCATATTTGTAAAGCCATATAGCACTCTGCCAGGTACTATAGTGAGACAGAATAATGTGAGCATGTGTGTAATATATATATTAAATATATATGTATAATATTTATGTATGCATAGTTATAGACAGATATGCATGTATACTATAACACTATACTATAATATGGTTAATAAACCTCAAAGAATAGTGTAGACAGATTTTAAATCAGCAGCAGGACTTGTATCTGGAGAATGGTATAGGGAAACATTACTCACATCTCTCATAGTTGATTTCTAAATATGGATATTTTGTGTATTGAACACTTACTACAAACAAAAAATATACATAAATCAAGTGATAGTAATATTCAACTTAAAGTCAACTTTTTGCATAAATAGTATGCAACTATTTAATCTGCTGTACCTTCATTTTTTTAAATCAATTGTATATCTACATTAAAATAGATGTTAAATCTTTTAAAGTTGCTGTATTATGCCTACATATTTACTGATAATTTAGAAACTAGACTCAAAATCAGCATCAGATTCTGCCCCTATCTTTGGTGAACTGATACAATTTGCTTCAGTTCTCATTTAGACAGCTACACCCAGAATTCTTATTAAAATCTTACTTAAAGTACCCTTACCCATGTTCTGTCTCTCCCTTACTCCACCTGCCATCTACTCAGTTGTTTAAACCAGGACACTGATATCGTCCTAACTCCTACTATTTATGACTTTCCATATCCATTAATCATCAGAGCCGTTCCATTCTCTCAACTTTATACATTTTTTTTTCCTATCCCCTCTGTCTACCCTGTTCTAAGCCAACATCACTTCTTATCTGTGAATGGAAACTGAAATGGCCTCTATGTCCTTTAATCCTGCTCTTTCTGAACCGTTTTTTACACTGTACGTGGAGTGAAATATTTAAATGCAAATTAATCCTGTCCCTTTCCAACTTGACACTTTTGATTTTAATTCTATTGCCTTTAACAAGGATCAGCAAATATTTTCTGTAAATGACCAGATGGTAAATTTTTAGGCTTTTCAGGTTGTGTGGTCTTTGTCATAACTGCTCCATCCTGATGTTATAGCACAAAGTAAATCATAGGTGACACATCAACCAACAGCAGTGGCTGAATTCCATGAAAATTAGTTTACAAAAGCAGATGGCACATGGATCTGTCCCAGGGATTGTACTTTCTCTATTCCTAGGCTCAAGGAAAAAGCTCAAAGTTTTGACCATTGCTTATAAGTTTCTGCATTTCTAGTGACTATTTCATATGTTATTTTCTCAGTGTGGAACAGTGTTCCTGCAACTGCTTCTAAATAAGCAAATTATGTTTTTTATTTTTATTTTTTTCAGTCTTAACCTAAATATCAATTTCTCAGAGAAGGCTGTCCTGTCCCCTTTTTAGGTAACATGCTCCTGTGGCATTTGATATTTCTCCTCACTTCCATGTCATCGTACTTATCTCAGAAATACCATAGTGCAGTGGTTGAGTGAATGGAGGCACACTTCTTGGTTCAAAACCTGGCTCCATCACATTCTGGGCGTGTGATTCTAACCTCTGTATGTTTACTCATTTAGAAAATAGAAAATATAATAGTACTTTAAAATATGTTATAAGGGGGTTTCCCTGGTAGCACAGTGGTTGAGAGTCTGCCTGCCGATGCAGGGGACATGGGTTCCTGCCCCAGTCCAGGAAGATCCCATGTGCTGTGGAGTGGCTGGGCCCGTGAGCCATGGCTGCTGAGCTTGCGCATCCGAAGCCTGTGCTCCGCAGCAGGACAGGCCACAACAGTGAGAGGCCTGAGTACCGCAAAAAAAAAAAAAAAAAAAAAAAAAAAAGATGTTATAAGGATTAAAAGACTTAACATATGTAAGGTATTTAGCGCAGTGCCTGACACAGAGTAAATACTAAATGACTATTTTAATTAGTTTTCCCACTTCCCACTAAACCGTCAACACTAGACGGTAAAAGTTATATGTCTCCCATTCACTATTCTTTCCCAAGGATATGTAAGTCAGAAAATATACTATAAACAGAGAATTAACAAATGGAGTACACCAAATATTCAACCATTATACAAATATTATTGATCCCTTTAGTATTTTCTCATGGTATAATTGTTTATATATCTGATTTTCTCTGCTATATTGTCTAGAGTCTAGAGTCCAGAATATAAACTCCATGAAGGGAAAGACTACTACATTTAGAACTGTATAACCAAACAGTAGTTGATTAATGAGTTTACCTATAATAGGCACTATATTTTGTTCATTATTACATGTCAAGAACTTAGCACAGTGACTCCAGATTAAATATCCAACACCTGTTTGATTAATAAATGAAAATAAATGTTTTTTTAGTACCCAGTAGGTTTGGTTTGAAAAAATGACAAATCAAACATTCTACACTTAAGAAACTCATAATTTGGCCTATCCTTTGAGACCTAAAGTATGAAATTTATATTGTATCTGTATTAAATTTTATTATGAAAATGAAGCAACTATCATTCCAAGAGATTAAAAGTAATTGAATGTTTTTAGGCTGTAGAAATAAGATGCTTGGTCACTTAGATGGTGACTAGATCATCTAAATTTATAAGATCCACAAACTAAAGAGTCAGTCTTCTTTAAGCAGTTTGTAAATATTATTTTACACCTGAGATATAATCTTCCTATTAATATTTTACTTGTCTTTTTACTACCCTCTCATGTAACATTAGAGACGATTTTCATTTGTTAGGATGATTTTCATGTGACATTCTGAACCTAACTAGTCTCTTGCTCTTCAGCTATGTGAATGGAAAGCAACTTGCTTGAAGACTAAATAAATATTTATAGAAATTTAGTTTTTGTTATCTTTGTTACAGCTTTTCTTCTCTTTGCCATGATTACTTGGAGATCTGATTGCTTAGCTAATAACAGTCTGGCTAGACAAGGAGTTTACTAAAATTTGATACTGATGGAAATACCAGGTTTACATTTTTGTTTTCTGGGTTTTTTTGGCCACACCAAGCAGCTTGAATGATCTTAGTTTCCCACCCACGTATTGAACCCGGGCCCCAGCAGTGAAAGCACTGAGTTCTAACAACTGGACCGCCCAGGAATTCCCAAGCTTTGAATTTTTTGAATGAAGCCTTCCTCTAGTTGTACAGCACAACAAAGCATATTCTATGAATAAATATATAATACATTTTTCTAATAGTCTTAAAATCACCCTTAACTAATTCAATAATCTCTTCTTTCTCTAATGTTGCTAAAATATGGTAACAAATACATCAAAGTTTGTTGCTGTTTGAACTTGTTATTTGACATAATTTCAAATGTAAAAAAAATGCAAGAACTAAAATAGTACTAAGAACTTCTGCATACTCTTTACTCAGATTTACCAAATGGTAACCTTTTACCACATTTGCTTTATTGTTTGCTTTGCCTCTTTCTGTGGCTCTGTGTTTCCTTATATTTGAAGTTAAGCTGCATACCTCATGGCCCTTTCCCCAAAATACATCAGTTTGTAATTTCTAGGAATAGCAATATATTTTTTCTAAAACCACAGTATAGTTATCCATTCAATATCCAATATCCAATACTGATTCTAGTGTGTTATCCAAATTCCATTTTTGTCAGTTGAAGCTATAATGCTGTTTATTATATATTTTCCCTCTTCTGTATAGGATTCAGTCTAGGAGATGTGTTGCATTTAGTTTTCCTGTCACTTTGGCTTCCTGTAATATGTAACATTTCCACAGCTTTTCTCTGTCTTTTGTGAAATTGACGTTTTTGAATAGTGCTGTTTCCTCCTCATTTTAAAAAAATCGAGCATTTTCCATGAGGGGTTTGTCCAATATTTCCTCATGATTATGATCAGGTTAAGTATCATGGCTGGAATCTGATGAGTTGTTTTTTGTTCTTTTCAGGGCATCACATCTGAAGCCACATGATGTCCATCTCTCCTCACCAGTGATGTTAATTCTGATGAGTTTACCAAGGAATCGTCTGAGTTTTTTCCCCATATTTATAGATTATTTTTCCCTTGCAACGAATTAGCAGTTTTTAGGGAGACACTTTAAGAAGATGAAGATAGCCTATTCTTCATCATAATTCCGCCCTAGACATAACATCCATTGATGATTCTAAGCTCCACTGGTGATTACATGATCCACTCAATATGGTGGTTACATAGTGTTGGTTTTTCAACATTAGCTATCCCTGCCTCTTCCCCAGTTGTATATTTATATTCCTATAGATTGGTTGATTGATTATCTTTATGAACTCACACATCTGTGTTATTTTAAAATATGCATGTGTAATTAACATATTGAATTATTTTGCTCCCCAAGTTGTCCCAGATTTGACCAATAACATGACTCACTTTATTATTAATAATACTATTATTATTACTTAATAATTTTCTAGTATAATATTCCAAGCACATTTTGTACAAACCCCGATATAACCCTGTAAGATAAATTTCTCTTAGAATCTCCAGTTCTTTTTAGTTGAAAATAGTACTAGTGACTAAGATCAGGTACAAGATGAGCTAATTGCTCTTAGAGTATGTATCATTGTTACTTGGTCCTTTCAGAGGACAGAGCTTGAAAATATATGGATACATATGTATATATAAATACATATTTGCATCACTCTTACAAATGTATATAAGCCATGCTTATACACAGATATGTATATAAATATGTGTACATATGCATACATAAAATTATGCATAGACGTATTTAGAAATCATGAGTTTCATTGATACCTTCAATTGCAGTGTATCATCCCATGGTTCTTTCTTATTTCCTACATTGCACATTTGTCATCTCATTTTTCCTCAGAGTGAAACTTGCCTCCCCAAAGTATCAACACATTTCATGTTTCGCTCAATCCTATAATATGTCTAAAATCGTTTCAGATTTCTTTGTCCATATCACTACAAAAAATAAACCTATTAAAAACATTTCAAGAATTGTTTGCAATTCCACTCCCACCAGAGACTTAAGATATATTGTCAAATAATAGGTCCTTAAATTACCTGGTTCTTTTCTTTCTTCCTTCATCTTTACCTTCTTCCTTCTCTTTCCCTCCCTCCCTCTGTCCTTCCCTCTTTCTCTCCCTCCCTTCTCTTTATTTCTCTGTCTCTTTCTTTTCCCTTCAGTATGGTTATGGTATTCACTTGAAATACATCTGAATACATTTAAGTTAGTTTTCATTTCTACATGTATATCCTTTGCATTATTGATTGAATTGAATTTTTATCCACAATTTAGAACATTAACATGCTTACAAAAGTCAAAACAAAATAAAAATCAGTATCTCTTCTACCATGTTTCTCCCAACCCCTTGTATGTAAACAATTTAATGCTTACCTGTACTTCTTTTGTAAAGAGAAGCACACTCTGCTATCTTATTTTTCTTTTGCCTTTTATACAAAGGATATTTATATGAAGGTGTATATATATATATATATATATATATATATATATATATATATATGAGTATTTATTTTTACTTGAGATTATCTCCTATAACTAAATCCGTATCAGTTCACAGACATTCCTTTTGTACAGCTGCTAACTATAATTTTACATTCAAAATTACGTGTATGTACCATAGTATATCTACTCAATCTCTTATGATAGTTTTCCAATATTTTGCAATTACAAATAATGTTCTGCTGATGCATGTGATTTTTGTATTGGTTGAGTTGTATAATCAAGATACATTCCTCTAAGTGGGATAGCTGAGTAGAAAGTCAATGGCATATTCAAAAATCTTAGCTTTCTTAGCTATTTCCAGATTCCTCTCCAAAGGAATTGTATCAGTTTTCATCCTTGTCTCACAAAGTACATGAGTGCCTGATTTCTCACAGCCTTGCCGATTCTCCAGCTTCTGCTGTTTTGCTAATCCGGTGGGTTAGAAATGGAATTTCAGTGTACTTTTTATGGCATTTCTCTCATTATGAGTGAAGTTGAATATCATTTCATATTTTTAAGGGCTGTGTGTGTGTGTGTGTGTGTGTGTGTGTGTGTGTGTGTATATATATATATATATATATAGTGGATTGTCATTGTCTTTTCCTTATTTTCTAGATTTTTGAATATTTTAATCTCAGTTTTTAAACTGTTTATTATATATTTGTTATAGTAATCATGTAACTGTGATATATGCTGCATATACTTTTCTTCTGGTTTGTTCATTGTCTTTTGATTTTGCTCCTGGCACGTGTTGCCACAGAAAAGTTTTCTTTCTTTTTAGTTAACTAAGTCAATCAATCTTTTCTTTTCATTGCATTTTAGTAATAGAAAGCCTTTCCCTTTACCCAGCTTGTAGTAAAAAATAATAAAAAAAATAAAGTTCACATCACTGATCCATGTGTTTTTTCTTGTATATTGTGAAAATAGTTTTAACTTTTTCCAAAAAATATTCATTGTTTCCAGCATCAGTTTTCCAAAAACGATCTTTGTTCTAGTAATTTGATATATAATTAGTTATCTTATAATATATTTAAAAAAATTTGTTGTTGGCTCTATTTCTGGACTTTCTTTTCTACTCCACTGACCTTTCTGCTATTCATGCTCCTGTTTTAATTGTGATGGATGTGTAGTATGGTTTTATACCTGTTAGGACTGGTTCTCCTTCATAGCTCCTCCTATATATTGTTTTCCTTGCTATTTGACATCACACTTTTTAAAACTCGAAACATAAAAAGTTACTTTATTTATAATTTCTCCTAATGCTTAAACATCTCATGGTTTCTGTGACCTGTCAATCTAAACTATGCCTTATATATTTACTATTTTATTAGGTCTTATTTTTCCCATTCACACTATGTATCAACACACATAGTTATATGTTTGTGTTGGAGACCATTTTCTTGGTGTCTAAATTCTTGCATACCATAGTCCCTTGGTAATGGCAATTATGCTGGAGGAGAAACAGTAACAAAGGCAGTGCATGGAAGGTGCCATACACAGCAGAGAAAATTTGTACATGGCACTCCAATAAAAAATTCATCTTGGTGGAGGTAAGGATTTGACAATAACAAGTAAGGGAAAGAGTCAATGAAACATGATGTAAGATTTGCAGAACTGAACTTTCTGTCACTTATATGCAATAACACATTTGGGAGGGAAGAGTGGAGAATGTGTCAGAGGCCCTACTGAGGTAATGAAAGTACAGGAAGTCAGAGAGCGGATATCATGGGGAGTGAAATGAGGTGTGAATTTCTGAGTGATTGCCGTCACCAAGGATATCCAATGCGGCTTTATACTCTCTGTGTCCTTTCCAAATTCAACTTGGTCACTGCCTCTGATATAGTTTAAGAATGCAGTATTGCAGAACAAAACACAGTTTCCAATATAACAACAACAACAAAATCCAAATAACAAAGGTTTAGTGGCTCTAGGGAAAATAAGTCAATAGAAAAAATTGATTTGGAAGAAATATATTAAAACCAGTATAAATATTATTGTGTCTGATGACCAGTGCAGGACACATATATTAGCAGTGGTTTATATAATATAGATTTCACTATTGTATTTATATTAAATCCTCAGGTCTTCACAGAAAAGCTTTTTCTTTGAAACTTATTAGAATATTATTTGCTTTTGAAATACATTAGAAATAATTTTCCAGAATTAGCCAAAAGGATAAAATATCTTTCCCTCAATTGGTATTACTAAATTCTACTTAGTGACTTTCATTATTGGATAAAATTGAATCTTGTCTCCTGTACTATAAGAAGGAAAATCAATTTTATTTTAATACTTAAATCTCACAACAAACTCTATAAGTTTACAAATCTTAGCATAAAGTAATACTGGAAATTAGCATACCTGACATTTTTTAATGTCAATGTCCTGACCTCTAAAAAATATTTTTGTTGAGTATTACTGGTATGAGATATTTATGAATTATATCACATAGTGATACTAACACTTTTTAAGTTCCTTAAATTCTTAGAAGAAAAGTTGCTAGACATTTCTTCCAGTTAATTATAATAAATATGGTAAACTAGTCACACTTTCTGAATAAGTTGATTTAAAAACAAAGAATTAATAAAAAGTAAAAGATGGTAATTTCTTTAAATAAAAGTTTAAAAAGTATATGCACAATTAAACTCTAATTAGAAAAGATCAGTTAGACAAGAGAAATGGTTTGAGATCTTAAACAACATACTGAAAATTCAAGGCTTGGGATTTCGACTCTTCCATTAAGAGAAGTTAGAGTTAAACATGGCAAAGGATAAATTATCTGGTAAACTTCAATATGTTCACATTACAATCTGGAGAAATCATGCAAATAAAATGATTTAGAACCTTGGTTGACTATGTCAGTAGACTGATGTGTAAACAGATTTCAAAAATGCTTATTTTATTTTAGCTTCTTGACACAGACAAGATGTGTGACATAAGCAATTATAATCAATTAGTATATAATTAACATTAATCTATGCATAGCATGTGGATACATTTGTAAATACATTACTAAGGAGTAATTTAGACTATTTATCCTAAATACTTCAAGTTTGCACTTCAAAGAAAGAAACACTAAGGTAGACACTTGACTTTAAGCCACTTGAATACTATAGTAAAGTTTTAAACTTGTGTGTTAGACTGTGTTATATTCTATCTTTTTGGAATAGTATCACTTTGGTGAGAGCTCTTTGTCTGAAGGTTGCCTAGTGATTTAAAAGGGCATGCAATTTAAAAAGAAAAAGAAACAGAATAGAATAGGATTGAAAAGAATGTTGAGTTACATGTTCTAAAATTATCTATAGTTATATCTGCACAAGTTTTTAGCTTAAATTTAGCTTTTTCTCAAGTAATTTTCCTCTCTTCCTCATAGGTAAACAGAGCAAAGTAGAAATAGCTAGAAATAGCTATTTAATTACTTGGTAAAATAATCCACAAAATAGCCTGATTGATCTGATTGTGTTGTGCAGGAGAAATCATTTAGTAATTGGCAAATTTAAAGATTTAGGAATTACCTTAAAACATAGTACTGAGTATATAGCTATATGGTAGTTCTATTTGACTGAAAAAAAAAACGAAAAAGAACAATTAAACAGTTTGTTGTGGAAATCCACAAACATCTTTAAAACAACTTAAGTAAGCAAAATCTACATAGACCATGGACAAGATAACAGAAACAGTGTATCAGTCAGATAGACTGTGATCACCTATACTAGGAAAATGATGAAATTCATCTGATAAACTCTACTGAATTTTGGTTATTTCAGCTGTGAATATCTGACATTTGTTCTAGGCAGTAAATTTTGCATTGGGAGAATCAGGCTCATTAACTGTTAAACACTTTGGGGTATAAAAGTTCCAGTGCTTCATTTCTAATGACAAAATTTAATAAAGGACAGAAATTAACACAGCATTCATCTGTTCTAGTGACAAGGATTGAAATATAAATGAGAATGGAAAAATTTTCCTACTACTTGTTACTGCCTTCAGAATAAAATTCAATATTATACTCATTTTTATATGTCTAAATATAAAATCATGTAACATGGATTTTTATAACATATTGTATTTATATATTTATTCTTACATTTACTTATTAACTTTCTTAGAACTAAATTCTCTTCTAAAACCTCATGGAACCATAAGTAAAACATTATTAAACAGATAAGAATATAAAATTGAAAATGAGGGAGCAGGAAAAGAAAGAATTAGAAGTAAAGATTAACACTGCCTCAGGATAAGTAACTAAATGAGGATGAACTTAGAAGAATGTTGGAATAAAAGTCCCTGACAGATATAATAATGTCCTAATGATACCAGTCTGTTTATTTAGATTCTTATGAGATAATTTCAGAATGCCAAAAAGACTCCCTAGAATTTCTTTTGTCTTGTCTTCTGAATGATTAAAATGCATTTAAACACGTGCAATTATAGAAGAGTCTACAAATCTGTAACCCGACAGAGAGAGGTGGGGTTGGATAGAAAGCACTGAAAATAAAGAATTATTGATATAGAAATAATTTTAGTAACTACAAGTAAATTTATTATTATGTCCTGCCAATATGAATAAAATCTAAATCAATTTGATTCACTGTTATGACTGATTACATTTATCCTTCAAAAATTTTGATTTGGAAGATCAATTACTTTTCCTACATTGTCATATGATAACTATAAATTTAAATTTTTTGAATTAGTTATTACCCCTTTATGCAAACATAATATTTTCCTTATAATGTAATTCATTCTAAATATTACTATTTGATATTTTTCTTGAATAATTTATATTGAATGCATACCAGGAAGCCAACATTTTCAAGGTTATTTTAGTTCAGAACTGGCAGAATTCTGCTAAGTTTTGCAATATTTTAATCCAATTTGATCAGAGCAAGTTGTGTCTCTGAAATCTTACATCATTAAATCACACTTGGATTACTACGAATTACTAATGAATTTTTGATTTCCCCAAAACTTTAACTATGTAGTCTTTTGGAGGTCTTCCTATATTCTCAGTCAGAGAGAGATAACTTAATCTAACTATCTAAATTCTCAAGAGAAGAAAAATATGGTCATTAAGAACATTTCTTATCCTCTGAGAGATACTGGTTCAAATACGCTTTTACTGCAGTGAGATTCAAGAAGAAAAGAAAGGCACATAAAAGTAATAGAATAATAATAAGATAAATTGGCACCAATGTGAAATATCTAATCTTATTTAGTTTGTGAAGGAAAATAAACCTAGTACTCACAGTTGTCTTGACCTTTCAATATGTATCACAAATTCAGGGAGACTTGAAATTATATGTTTAAATATATGGGAAAAGGAAAGTGTGAAAACCTGAGCTTTTCATTAAGAACTTTTCAGTCTATATCATGTCTAGAGGAAGTATATTTAACCAAATTGACTAAATAAGGCTTTTAATAACAGAAGAAACCATTTAAATACTTTTCTCATTGACTCCAGAATGAACTCTGTAGCTGGCATTCCTGGCTTGACTCTACAGGACTGCCTCTTAGGTACTTTTCTAACATCTCTTCTTGCATAAGTCTCCCCAAACCTCAAGCCACACAATTCAGTATTTTGCTTCTCCCATTAGGCGTACTACTTTTTCAACCTGAAATAGACTCCTTTTCTGCCTTGCTCATAATTGTTATCCTGGTACAAAGTTAGTCAGAATGATAACTTTTCAACTAATTACCATATTTTTCCCCAAAATCTCAAAGGGAAAATTAACCTCTCTTTAATCTAAAATGTCATATTTTCCACCTTTGTTATGGTATCCATTTCATTTTGCCTTGGCATATACATAGTTTTATAAATAAATTTCTTCTCCATTTATTTTTGAATTTGAAATAAATTAAATTCTCCATTTAAAAAGTTAGGGATTAAAAAAAAGAACAGTCATGGATGTTGTCTTCATCTTTTTATTGCTCACAACACTTAGTACCACATCATAGCTATGAAAACCATGACAATGACAATATCAGTGAACACGTGCATAGTGCTGACACAGTTACAGGCACTGCTCTAAAGTCTTACATGTATCATCTCATTTAAAACTGATTTAATGCAATTTAGCGTTATTAGTATTTGGCTTTTGATAAAGGTACTTGTGAATCATGCTAGCCATTTGACTTCAAGTATAAACTAAAGTTGAGTCATTGTGAAGAGTCAAACTTTATAAGATAGTAGAGGAGACCATCTTCATGGTGGATCAGAACGTGGCCTTTGGGGAGGGTCAAGGCACATCCTGGCCACTAAATATCTGTGTGGTGGAAACAATCTTATTTAGCTCAGAGAAATTATTTAATTCACTATGGCCTCAACTGTTAAATGTGAAACATAATAGTTTCCTCATGGACCTATAAAGAAGAGAAAGTAAGATAATGCATGTAAATTTCTTTAAGTATGTTAATCAAAATGTATATATTCCAAAAATTGCATCCATTTTTTTTGTTGTTGTTATTTTAAATTATTCATTGAGAGAGGACTGAGGGCAACTCTAAGGACAATTGTGAAGAAAAATAATTAAATAAAGCCCATATTTTTCATGCTGAGTCACTCAAAGATATTTTTATACATAAAAATATTTTTTTAATTGAGAAATTTTCCAACATGCAGACAAGTATAGAAAATAATGTAATCCATTTACCTAAACATTTCACCCAGATTACTCAGTTTGCCATACTTAATTCTGGTAACTATTATAAAGAAGATACTATACCTTAAAGATGCATTGGAAGCCTCACCAAACCTATTCCTATCTCTCCCAGAAGTAATTCTATACGTAAGTTTGTATCTATCCGATTTCCATTTTCTCTTTTGAATTACATATGTAAATATATACAATGTATTTAAACATGTATAGTATAAAATCCAGTAATTTTGTGATTTTAACGTCACATTTAAGACCAGAAGTAAAAATGTGTGTATCACAAGACTGACTAGATATTTTCAATTGGTTCTCCAAAATAAGTGTAATAACATATACTCCTCTGTCAGTGTATGAAGACTCAGTTTCTCATATATTTCACAACACTTCATAATGGACAGTTTTAGTTTTGAGAATCTATTGGATATGAACATTAACTCATTGTGATAATCATTTGAATTTCTCTTAGTCAAATAGCATTTCAGATTCCTTTTGCCTTTTGTATTTCCTCTCTATAATTGTTGATATATTTTGCTGATGTTTCTTCCTAGTTGTTTTATTTTACATGTAGTTAAGTGATTTTTATCTGTATTAATATGCTATCTTTTGTCAGTTTATGTGAGCACCTTTTCATAGTCTGTAACTTGTTTTTTAACTTCATTTAGAATACAAATTGCTTTAGATTTATTTTTAATCTTGATGAACTCAAATTCATCAAAAATTTTCTCTATGTTTTATGTTTTTGCTTTTTATGACTTACTTTTAGAAAATGGAGATAAGAGATATAAAAAAATCTTTTAAATAAGATAAATATTAGCACCATGATGTAAAACAACCAACACACAGCTTGTAAATAATTGTCTATGCACACAGATAAACCAAGAAATTTAAAACTTTCTAAATAATTTTAACATTAGAATGAGGCGGGGCATTTAAAGTTAACATTTGCAATAAGGGTTTAAGGAAAATAATGTAAAAGAAAATAAGTTAGATAATGAAACTCTCAATCAAGAGTAAAGAAATATATACGTATATACAGGCATCATACAACAAGAAAACCCTAAAAAAGTTGCAATTGCCACAGAACGGGTACCAAATCACTACAGAAAAAGCATTAAAATCCTAGTGACGTTAATGGTGTGTATGTTGTAATGGCTTTTGAAAAAGGATATTTTCTTGAACATGATTTCTGGTAGGTTCATCTCTAATTTCTCCAAATCGAAAGACTTTTAAGAGGGAGCTAGCTGCAACCTTCCACATCGGCATCATTTTGCCGTTTGTATGTTCAGTAGGCACGTGGGCCACAGACCCTTGATCATCAGAAGCCTGTGTTATCTGCAGCCTGCAGAGGGCTCCATTGTTAGCCATAAATTGGTATTCCTGCAACCAGCAAAATTTTAAGTTATGAATAAGCTCGTTGTTAAGAAAACAATTTCCTGTGAAATGAGCAACAATATTTAGATTAGTATAATAATAAATTTCAATTGGATTGTGGGAAAATCAAGATAGTAAGATTGGTTAGAAACAGAAAGTGACATTGAAGGTGGAAGTTCATGAAATAGCATAAAGGTTCATGAAGATCCATGACTAGGAACAGGAGGATGCTAGGTAAACAGAAGCCAGAGGGGAGTGCAGTGTAGGGTATATATTAAGAGAGTTGGATAGAAGAGACTAAATGAGATTAACCACAAACTGACGTTTCTGAGGTTGCCACCATTTCCAGAGGTCCCAGTTTTTCTACGGTATATGCCATGCAAGAGTTTTGTTATTTGTGGTTATGTCTTTTTTGCTATTTGGGTATTTATACCAAACGTTTATTATTAAAGTAGCCTGACTGAGTTCATCTTCATAAATTTTCTTCCTAAATTATCTTCATGTCAGGTGAAAAATATTCCCAAAGAATCTGAGTAAAATTATTTTGGAAGTAAGACACCAGGTGAAAAATCATAGAGAGTAATTTTATGTTAATTGGAAATGATAACATAATAATAAACATGATCAAAATGTATTTCTGGTCAAAGTGCAAAGAAAAAATATTTATGTTTATACACACATATGAATAAAATAACTTCTATATTTTGATTTGCAATTTTAATTTTTAAAATCATTTCAATTTCAAACATTTGTTGCAAGGTTTTACTAACCAGACAAAGCAAATGATAGTGTGACTCTTAGTTTTCAAATAAAAGGTGATTTCTATTAAAATAATGAAAACAGCATAGGAAAATATATTTAATATTAAAAGCTGGGCAATCGATTTTGAGTTGCTGAAAATCTACAGAAAATGCATATGGATTTGTGCCACGCATGTGTTTTGCTTTAGCTTTTTATTTATTTATTTATTTATTTATTTATTTTCTTTTTGCTGTACGCGGGCCTCTCACTGCTGTGGCCTCTCCCGTTGCGGAGCACAGGCTCCGGACACACAGGCTCCGCGGCCATGGCTCGCGGGCCCAGCCGCTGCGCGGCATGTGGGATCTTCCGGGATAGGGGCACGAACCCGTGTCCCCTGCATCGGCAGGCGGACTCTCAACCACTGCGCCACCAGGGAAGCCCTGCTTTAGCTTTTTAAATATAAATCCCTTTTGATAAAAAGTTTATTTTTCAGGCTGCATTTGTTTCTCCACTTATTAAGTTAAGCTTCTTTTCATAATTATTGCCATCTAAATCTCTTTTCAAGGTCTTTCTTAAAAATAATTGTAACTTACTTGGATTAGCCTCTGCTTTTTCCTTTGCTCCAGTTAGACTTAAATTTTAAAACTTCCAACCCATTCTGTTACTTCCTCCCACTATGATTTTTTTCCCAAGTAATAACAATCTTTTCTTCTATTGTTTAAATCCTACCTATTTTTTACCTTAATTAGTTGGAAAACAAAAATCAGTAATACATTCTCATTGCAAATATCCCCAAATAATAGAAGTAAAAATAAAATTATGGTTATAGTAAAAATGAGTGGAAGTAAAATTATTAGTAGAAATATAGTAAAAATAATAGCTCTCATAAGATTAAATTATAACTGTTTTTTTCTTTGAACTGATAGAGCACTGCATCTTTTTCTGTCCTAGAGTATTTGTTATGTTTTAATATAAGTTGTTGTTATTTGCATATTAAAAAAAATATTCCAAGGTAGATTTTACATTCTTTGAGAATAAGTAGGAAAGGTGCATTTTGTCATATTTGTGTCATCATAGCACCATGAAAGAGTTCAATAAAATAAATTTAAATTGCTTGAGCACATTTTTCTATTTATTTTACATATTTATTTTTGTAATTTTGTATATATTGGGTGTGTATAATGGAAATAGTGTCAATAAATACCAAAATTTATTATTGTAATTACAATCAAATTGGTTTATACTATTTTCTCTTTCAGACTGCATGGCCCTGCCCACATTATAACTGGTACATGATCACAAGCTAGAGCTCATTTTGGAAAATATGTTATAAATAACATATCTTTAGAGTGTTGTAGGGTTTTTTTCCTTAGAATTTTAGCAGACTTTAAAAATAAGAAATAGTGCCACTGAAAATGTTAGCCAGTGATACCATCTGTAAAGGCTGGAGAGGAAAATTTTACCTTTATCTTATTTTAATATTTTGTCTGTACCACATCATTCTCCATACACTCTTTACTCCCTCTAGGCACCAACCTGATTTAGGTGACATGGTGGCAAAGGATGAAAGTCTCCGGAGAAGAGGCTTTTGTTGATTTTTACCCTCGCAGCTCAAATAAATATGATTCATTTTGTGATTCTCGGTTATACCAAGTGCTCAAACATAAGCATGCGAGTTGTGGGTAGAATCACTTTAATTCCACAACACAAAGGTAGCTCCAAGTTGATCTGGCTAACTAATCATACTACTGGGTTAATGAAGCTTTGAGACATTTTAATGAGATAATTTCTGATTTAATATAAGAGGATTTATGACAATTTTTTGATGAAAATGCTGTGTCATAGGCTTCATTTGGCAAGGCTTTCAGTGTAGAAACAATTCATGATATACCCTCCAGTTATGTAAGAATCACTCTCAATGTATTTTTAATGAACTTGTCTTTAAAGAAAGGAAGAAACTGGGAGGAAAACCATAAAATATAATGTTCTGATAATGATTAGAGTTAGAACATAATAATAAAATGGCCAAAGTACATTTTGGCCAAAGTGCAGGGGGAAAGCATTTATACGTTCTCAAGAGCATATGAATAAAAATATTTTCTACAATTTGTTTTCTAATTTTTAACAATAACATATATATTACATATAACAATGTATGCAAAATATTACATATCTCTATAACATTTAAACATACATGTATTTTAACATGGGAGGGATATATATATATATATATATATATATATATATATATATATATATATAATAAAACACGTATGCATATGTAAGTCATATATTATACACACATTTTAACACAGGAGAAATTTTACTCTCATTGCCTTCCATCTGTGTAATTTATGTCTAAACTAATGCACGTCCTTTATTGACTAGGTGTTAGGTAAGCACTTCTTGAAGCAATGGCAGTTTTACTTCTGCTCATGCTCTTTTCAGGAAACTTCATGCTTAGCCATTTGGAATCTATCTCATTCACCTATGCATTCTCTGCAAACCTCCAGGCTTCTTCCTGTAATTGAACGCTGTCACACAGAGCAGCCTTATCCTCCTGATTTTCCACAACATAATAATGCTTCTATGCTACCACCCAGTTGGGACAGAGACCAGAAGGCATACAGAGAAATACATTCCTTTGAAAATAATAAGAGTCAATATAAGACAGTTTTCCAGATTTTTTAGCCCTAGAGATTAGTTTTCTGTATCCCAGAAGGCTTTCCTTGAGTATGTTTACTTCCTCATGTTTGCATAATTCTATTTTTGTTATTATAATTCGATTTAGCTTTCAAATAGGAAGATGAAAATAAGTAAAATTAAAGAACAAACATCTCTTCAGTTATTAATCCAAACCATAATTTGTTTGCTCTTATAGTAAACTTGATAGAAGTTTGGATTCGTAGGGCATTCTAACTTTTAAAATATATAAGAAGGAAAAATAAATCCTTAATATCTAGTGGTAACTTAGTTACAATGTAGCCAGTAAAATTCACTGGATCAAGATTTACTCCATACAGAATTAAGATAATTTGAATAAATCTTATTAACTTGCTTTTCCTAAGCATCTACCTGACATATTCCTAGAAACAACAAGTTTAACCATAAGTTGTACTTATCTTTAGTGTATTGATTTCTCGGGTTATGATAAAGGTAATAAAATGCTAACATTCTGTGGACTATCAGAACAAAGCCAAAGGAAAAATCTCTGGAAGTATTCAAATAAGTCTAAAGACTGTATAGCTTTAAAACTGCTCATATAACAAAAGATGAAATACATTTCTAAATGTATTAGAAATCATAGCTTACAATATTAACTAAATGCAGAGATGCAAAGTTCAGATGTGACATAGTTAAGTATAAGCATCAAATGACCTCTATCTTCTCTCTTTTTGATTCTAAATTGTTCATTCAAATGTCTTAATTTCACAGTGAAGAATATGTTGTTATGTGTTCAGACTTTATTTTTTGGTATAGATTTGGAATACATTTTCCCAGCATCTGCTTAATTTCACGCTTTATTTCTCCTATGATATGTGTGTTGTTTTCTGCTCAAATTTGGCAACTCTATTCAACAAGCAACTTTACTTGAACACTGTTTTTGCCCTGCATTGGGAAATAGTAGACAGCCCATGGTCCTCTTCAGGTTTCTTCCTTTAAGACCAGTGTGTTCCATTTGCTACTCATTATGTTTAAAATTTGCTCTTTGCCAATCATGTGGCAGGCGCCCCATATACATTATCTCATTTAATCTTTGCACTACTCAAGATAACTAATGTTAATTATTTTAACTTACAAAAAGTCATTTAATATTTAGAAAAGCTAAACAACACATGCCCCAAATCTGCAACTAGTACCTTGAAGAACTGAAATCTGAAACCAGGTACTTGGACTCTAGAGCTTCCTTTCTCAAATATGCTGTAGAGCCACAGATTTAACATAAATAATTAATAATTCAAAACTTTAAAAAAACTTTCTTCCACATCTTTACTCTTGTTTTTTCATCAGCTATTTTAATGTATATTGATTTATTGCAACAACAAAGTTCTGTTAGGAGGCAGTATGATCTGGTGGTACAGAAAGGAACATGTTCTGAAAGTAGACTAATTCAGGAAAAAATTATCTGAGGCCTGAATCTTTTCATTCAAAAATAAAAATAGTAAGAAGACTTGTAAGAGAAATCTAATCTCAAAATGTGGTTAAATATGTTAAGGATGATACGAAGGTCGGTGACAGAATTGTTGCTAATCTTAAAATTAAAATAGAATTTATTTTACTTCCCATCTGAAATTGCATTTGTTGTCCCAACAAGGATAAGGTTGTTATGAATAACCCAGAGTCTAAAAAACTGATCTTTATTGCTGTATATAGAAGAGTCTTGACTTTGAAATCAGAGATGAGTTGAACTCATTTCTCTGATCATTTTTAATTGAATTAAACTTCTCTTTGTTTATGAAACAAAGAGAAATAATAACCCTGACTCTATATGTTTAGGAAATAAATGATGTGTATAGTAGAGATTTGAGCACTCTGTTAGGTGATCAGGAAATATTTTTGTCTCTTCAATATTTCTTCCTTTCCCCCCTGTTCTATACAGAATATACCAAAGTAAAGGTATCTGGATCAGTCCACAATATTTTTCCATTTTTATATTCATTTGCTGATAAAGTCATTCATTCAACAAATATTTATTGAAGATACCTCACTCTTTGTATATTGAAGCTATATTCATAGACCACAGGAATACTGGACAGCTGATAGTAAATAATGGATATCTGAAGGAGATTTTAAAAGATTTGAATAAAATTAGTTGTGTAAAAATTGTTTATGAGGACGTTCAAGTACAAATATGAAACTTTTCTCAATGCTTTATGAAAATAAATTTTCATTAAGTTTAATTTTAAGAAAAGCCAAACCTCTCCTTTAGAGTGTTCCTTGGAAAGTAATGATGATTAAACCTAAAGAACTTTTGGATAAATATTAGAAGGGTTATTACTTTCTAAAGTAGACAACGAAAACAATAAATGCTATAAAAGTGAATAAAGTGAGCATTTGATATGGAAAAGTATTTCTAAGATACTCATAAAAATATTGATTCAAAGTCTAAATTGTATTGCAAGCAAAAAAGTTACTATAAGCAACATTTAAATGTGGTAGATAAATTGCATATATATATATATATATATATATATATACACACATATATAATTAATATTTACGTATTTGGTTAGTTAAGTGGGAAATAAATGAATAGTTAAATAGAAAAATGTGCACAGTGTTGGAACAGGCATCTTCCAGGGAATCAAGGGGCCAAAAAATATGTAAGACTTTCAATATTCTGGTAATATTTGCAAAGGCTTCATGGCATTATCATGAAACAAAGCTTGTTCTTAGATGGACAAGGATATAAATGCAGTCCAGAGGATAATATGAAAACATCCATTACTTTCCCCATATGTCAGCTGACCGTCCATGCTGAGGCTCTCTCTTTCTTCTTTACCTTCTCCATATTTCTTTGATAAACTTAACTCCTCCACCAGTCCCACTGGACATACTCTTAATACATGGCAGAATAACCTGAAACATTTCAGCAGAAACTGAAACACAAATACCAGATTGGGAATTAGACTAATGAGGGAAACAGCCTCTGAAATTGTCGATACTAAAGATGAGGACAAATACAACTGGGATGCAAATATTTTATTAGCAGATGTCCTAAACATCTACTTGATCAGTTCACAATACAGAAAAGAACTATAGCTGTGATTAAGATGTGGAAAGTGGATGAGCCCGCAACTGAGAAATACATTCTTTTACTGTTGCTGTCTTCCCAGCTTGAAGGGAGATTCTAATTGCAAGTCTAGAATTACCCTGACCACAAAACAAGTATACAACAGCTAGATTCATCTTGATTATTTGGGGCTGAAGAAGAGTTTATGTGGAATAAAACTTTCACCATGTTTTCACCAGATCCAAGCAAAAACCCCAATAAAAACTGCCAGTTATTTTGTCCAAACCCTACCTGATACCTGTAAAGCAATTTGGATCCTATTTGAAAAATTATGCATAAGTACATCTTTCTCTGTTTTTTCTCTGTGTCTATCATTGTAATGAACACATAAAAAGAACTCAGTAAGGCATGATTTAGCTGAGGTAATAATTTGGATATTCCCAAACATTTTAGAATTATGCATTGTTCTATTATTTGTGTTAATGTTATGTATGCATAAAGTCATCTGGATTTAAGATCAAAATATTTGGAAAGTATTTATAAAATATAGAAAATAACAGTGATCTAAATATAATTCAAAGGTTTTGTGAAAACTAGATCATGTGGAACCAATTCTGTATGGTAATTTAAATATAGTATGAAATATAATCCAGGACCTGATAAATTCTTTTACTTGAGCATACAATTTGGTTATATTTGCTGGCATTGTTTATTGGTTGTTGATAGCAAGAAAGCTACAGTTTTAGGATATCTAATATCTACTTTTCATCTAAAGAACTATAAATAATGAAACCTTAACACTATAGCTGTCTGGTATAAAAGATAAATTAGAGCTCTAGGGCCCAAGAAAATACAGAACTTGAGAGAATTTTATTTTCTTTATTTTTAAAATTTTATCTATTTTTTCTTGAAGTATAATTGACTTACAATATTATATTAGCCTTAGGTGTACAACATAGTGATTTGATAATTTTGCACATTAAATATTATCAGGAGTCTAGTTACCATCTGTCACCATACAAAGATACTACATAATTATTGACTCTATTCCCCACACTATACATTTCATACCATGACTCATTTAATCTGTAACTGGAAGTTTTACCTCTTAATCTCCCTCACCTATTTCATTCACCACCCTAACCCTCTCCCCTCTGGCAACTACATGCTTGTTCTCTGTATATATGACTGTTTTGTTTTGTTTGTTCATTTGCTTTGCTGTTTACAATCCTCATATAAGTGAAATAATACAGTATTTTTCTTCCTCTGTCTGACTTATCTCACTTAGTGTAATACCCTCTAGTTCCATCCATGTTATTTCGAATGACAAGATTTCATTTTTTATGGCTGAGTAATATCCCATTGTACATAAACACCACATTTTCTTTATCTAGTCATCTATGGACGGACAGTTAGAATACTTCCATATGCTGACTATTGTAAATAATGCTGCACTGAATATAGAGGTGCATATATCTTTTGAACTTAGTGGTTTAGTTTTCTTAGGGTAAATATCCAGTAATGGAATTGCTGGATCATATGGTAGTTCTTGTTTTAGTTTTTTGAGGAGCCTACACACAGTTTCTATAGTGGCTGCACCAAATTACATTCCCACCAAAACTACACGAGGGTTCACTTTTCTCCAAATCCTCACCAAATGTTATTTGTTGTCTCTTTGATAATAGGCATTCTGACAGGTGTAAGGTGATATCTCATTGTGGTTTTGATTTCCATTTACCTGATGATTAGTGATGTTGTGCATCTTTTCTTGTGCCTGTTGACCATCTCTATGTCTTATTTGGAAAAATGTCCATTCAGGTCCTCTGTCCAATTTTCAACTGTGTTGTTCGATTTTACAATGTTCAGTTGTATGAGTTTTTTGGTATTTTGAATATTAGCCCCATATAAAATGTATCATTTGCAAATATCTTATCTCATTCACTAGGTGACCTTTATGTTTTGTTGATGGTTTCCTTCACTGTATAAAAGCACTTTAGTTTGATATAGTTCCATTTGTTTATTTTTGATTCTGTTTCCCTTGCCTGAGGTGATAGATTCAAAAACATTTTATAAGGACCAATGTCAAAGAATGTACTGTCCATGTTTTCTTGTATGAGTTTTTGGTTTCAGGTCTTACATTTAAGTCTTTAATCCACTTTGAGTTCATTTTTTATATGGAATGAGAAAATATTCTAGTTTCAAGTTTTTATATGTAACTGTCCAGTTTTCCCAACACCACTTATCTAAAAGACTGAATTTCCCCCATTGAATATTATTGCCTCCTTTTTTGTAGATTAATTGACCATATTTGCCTAGGTTGATTTCTGAGCCCTCTATTCTGTTACATTGATCTATGTATATATTTTTGTACCAGTACCATCCTGTTTTGCTTACTCTAGCTTTGTAGTATAGTCCAAAGTCAGGAAGTGTGATACCTCCTCAACTTTGTTCTTTTTCTCAAGATTGCTTTGTCTATTCAGGGTCATTTGTGTTCACATACAAATACATTAAGTCCCCTACATATGAATTAGTTCTCTTTTGAGAGCACATTTGTAAGTCCAATTTGTTAGTAAGTCCAACAAAGTTAGCCTAGGTATCCAACTAACACCATCAGCTATGGAGTACTGTACTGTAATAGGTTTATAATACTTTTCACACAATTCATACATAAAAAAATACAAAAAATAAAGAAAACATTTTTAATCTTACAGTACAGTACCTTGAAAAGTACAGTAGTACAGTACAACAGCTAGTGCACATGGGCTGTCATCAAGTGAACAGGCAAAAATAGTTACTGACTGGAGGAGGGAGAGGAGGTGGGAGATGGTAGAGCTGAAGGATCATCAGCAATAGGAGATGGAGGGCAAGCTGCAATTCCACTCATGCTTGACATTGATGGCACAGGTTCTGGTTCCTTCTGGATTCAATTCTATCTACCATCTTGAAAAAACGATCCAGTGATGTCTGGGTAGTAGCTCTATTTTTCTCATTATAGATGACATGGCAGCACTGGATTGCATTATCAGTGGCTGCTGAAACCTTCATGTACCATTCTACATTCGGGTCCTGTGCCTCAAAAACTAACAGTGTCTCCTCACATAAAGAAAATCCCCTTGTCATTTCATGCATCATGAGTCTCTTCATTTCTTCAGTTCTTCCTGTTGTTTCTATTTGTCCTTTATCTGGGCCTCCAATTTCATCAGGTCTTCATTAGTAAGCTCCTCATGTTGCACAACAAGTAGTTCAATTAAATAATCCTCTTGCAGATCTAGCTTGCAATAAAGATAATGTACTACTGTACTCTGTATAGTACTGTACAGAAAAATACACAAAAGCACAACCACTTGTAGAAGATGCACACATGTGACAATGTACATCAGAGACATGAACTAACTTACATGATTGGACATGGGAATGCACATTTACCTCTTTGAAAGTTTTCAACTTGAAAGTTAGTATGTAGGGGACTTACTGTATCAGGACATTTGTTCTAGTTCTGAGAAAAATATCATGGGTATTTTGACAGGGATTGCATCAGATTTGTAGGTGGCCTAGGGTAATATGGATATTTTAACAATATTATTTCTTCCAAAACATGACATGCTATTTCTTTCCATTTATTTATATCTTCTTTTCTTTCCTTCTTCAATATCTTACAGAGTACAGGTTTTTAACCTTCCTGTTTAAATTTATTCCTAGGTATTTTATCCTTTTTATATGTTTATAAAGGGGATTTTTTTCTTGATTTATCTTTCTGCTAGTTTATTATTAGTTTTTATAAAAGCAACAGATTTCAGTATATTAATCTTGTATCCTGCACATTTACTGAATTAATTTATTAGTTCTAATAGTTTGTGTGTGTGTGTGTGTGTGTGTGTGTTGTTGGTGTTTTCTGGATATAGTATCATTTCATCTGTAAACAGTGACAGTTTTACTTATTCCCTTCCAATTTGGATGCCTTTTATTTCTTTTTCATTGATTGCTGTGGCTAGGATTTCCAATGTTATGTTAAATAGAAGTGGCTACAGTGGGCGTCCTTGTCTTGTTTCTGATATTAGAGGAAAAGCTTTCAGTATTTTACCTTTGAGTACAGTGTTCATGGTGATTTTTTCATAAATGGCCTACATTATGCTAAGGTATGTTCCTTCTATGCTAACTTTGCTGACAGTTTTTATCATGCATGGATATTGAATTTTATAAAATTATTTGTTTGCATTTATTGACATGATAATGTGATTGTTATCCTTTTTATGTTATCCTTTTTGCATTTTGTTAATGGGTTGTATCACTTTGATTAATTTGACAATATTGAACTATCCTTTCATCCTTGGAATAAATTCCACTTAATCATGATATATAATCTTTTTTATGTATTGGCAAATTTGGTTTGCTAATATTTTGTTCATCTATTACATCTATGTTCATCAGGGATATTGGCCTGAAATTTTCTTTGTGCTGTCTTTGTCTGGTTTATGTATCAGGGTAACGCTGACCTCATAGAATGAGTTTGTCAGTGTTATCTCCTTTTCAGTATTTTGGCATACTTTGAGAAAAAGTATTTATTCACTCTTCTTTAAATGTTTGATAGAATTGATCTGTGAAGATGACGTGTCCTGAGCTTTGATTCATTGGGAGTTTTTTGATTACTGATTCAATTTCATTAGTGGTCTGCTAATTGGTCTGTTCATATTTTCTATTTCTTTATGGTTTAGACTTGGGAGACTGTGCATTTTGGGGAATTTATCCATTTCTTCTAGGTGGTCATTTTATTGGCATATAATTTTTGTAGCAATCTGTTATGACCCTTTGTATTTCTGTGGGGTCGGTTATAACATCACCCTTTTTTATTACTTATGTATGTGAACCATTTCTTTTTCCTGATGAGTCTGGAAAAAGATTTATCAATTTTCTTTATATTTTCAAAGAATCAGCAATTAATTTCATTGATCTTTTCATTGTTTTAGTGTTTATTTATTAATTTCTATTCTGATTTTATGACTTCTTTCCTTCTACTAACTTTGGGTTTTGTTTGTTGTTCCTCTAGTTTCTTTAGGTGTAAAGTTAGGTTTCTTATTTTCCTTCTTTCCTGAGGTAGGCTTGTATCACTCTTCCCACTCAGAATTACTTTTGCTATGTCCCATAGGTTTTGAATTGTTGTGTTTTAATTTTCATTTGTATCTAGGCACTTTTTTATTTCATCTTTGATTTCTTCAGGGATCCTTTGATTATTTTGTAGTGTATTGTTTAGTCTCCAAGTGATTGTATTTTTTGCAGTTTTTTTTTTTTCTTGTAGTTGATGTGGTCTTATAGCATTGTGGTGAGAAAAGATGTTTGATATTATTTCAATCATCTTAAATTTACTGAGACTTGATTTGTGGCCTAGAATATGATCTATTCTGAGGATATTCCATGTGCACTTGAAACATTCTGCTGCTTTTTGAATGGAAGTATCTATTAAGTTGATCTGGGCTAACGTGTTGTTTAAGGCCAGTGTTTCTTTATTGATTTTCTCTGTGGAAGATCAGTCCTTGGATTTAAGTGGGGTGTTACAGTCCCCTACCACTATTATGCTACTCTCAATTTTTTCCCTTTATATTTGTTAACATTTGCTTTATGAAGTTAGGTTCTCCTTTTTTGGGTCCACATATATTTACAATTGTTATATCTTCTTGATTTGGTCCCTTGATCATTATGTAATGTCCTTCTTTTTCTTCCATTTCTGTCTGTTTTAAAGCCTATTTTGTCAGATATAAGTATTGCTACCCCACCTTTCTTTTTCTTTCCATTTACATGAAGATCTTTTGCCACCTACCCCTCACTTTTAGTTGTATATTTCTTTAGATATGAAGTGAGTCTCTTGTAGGCAGCACAAATATGAGTCTTTTTTTTGTATCCATTCAGCCACTCTATATCTTTAGATTGGAGGATTTACATTTAAAGTATTTAATGGTGGGTATGGTATATACCATTGTCATTTTTTTGATTGTATTCTGTGTTGTTGTTTTTTTTTTTTTTGCTTGTTTGTTTAGTATTATTTGCTTCTGGCTTCTGTCTTATTCTTTTGATCACTTCCCTTGTGATTTGAAAACTACCTTTGGTGCTATGCTTGGATTTCTTGCTCTTACTTATGTATATCTATTGTAGATTTATGGTTTGTGGTTATTATGAGGTTCATGTATATGTTAATGATGATACTATTTTGTCTTTAAACCTCCATAGTAACTTTATAAATAGTCTGTCTACTACCTTTACTGCATATTTGCCTTTACCAATGAGACTTTTCCTTTCATAATTTTTATATTTCTACTTGTGGTCTTTTCTTTTCTGCTTAGAGAAGTCCTTTTAACATTTCTTGTAAAGCCAATTTAGTGGTGCTGATCTCTTTTAGTTTTTATTTGTCTACAAAAATGTTTATATGTCTTTCAAATCTGAATGATGTCATCATTCCAAGTAGAGTATTCTTGGCTATAGTTTTTGTTTTTTTTTTTTTTTCATTTCATGACTTTAAATATATCATGCCACTCTCTTCTTACCTGCAAAGTTTAGGTTGACAAATCATCTAATAGTTTTATGTTATTTCCCTTGTATAAAACTAGTTGCTTTTCCCTTGCTGCTTTTAATATTCTCTATTTATCTTTAATTTTTGCCATTTTATTTATAATGTGTCTTGGTTAGTCCTCTTTGAGTTTATATTTATTGGGACTCTCTGTGCTTTCTGGATCTGGATGTCTGTTTTTTTTTGGTTTTTTTTTTCACAGTTTAAGGAAATTTTCAGTTATTTCTTCAAATAAGTTATCTGCCCCTTTCTTTTTCTTCTCCTTCTGAGACCCTGTAATGCAAAGGTTAGTATGCTTGAAGTTATCCCTGAGGTCTCATAAATGATCCTCATTTTTTTAAATTATTTTTTTCCTTTTTTTTCTGTTCAGCTTGAGTAATTTCTATTACTTTATTTTCCAGTTCACTGATCTTTTCCTCTGTATCATCTAATCCATTGTTGATTCCTTCTAATGTATTTTTTTTTCATTTTCATTATTTATTCTTCAGCTCTGTTTGGTTCTTCTTCTTTATATTTTCTAACTCTTATAAGCAACTACATTCATCCATTCTTCTCCTGAGTACATTGAACACCTTTATAATTATAACCTTGAACTCCTCTTCTGGTAGATTGCTTATCCCCACTTCACTTAATTCTTCTTCTGGGGTTTGTATTATTCTTCTCTTGCATTATATTCCTCTGTCTCCTCATTTTGCCTAACTCTGTGTTTATTTGTAAGTATTAAGTTGGTTGCTTTCATTTCCTGATTTTTGGAGAAGTTGCCTTATGTAGGAGATATCATATCTGTTTCTACAACACATTCCCTTCTGGTCACCTGAGCTATATACTCTAGGGTGACCAGAGCATATATGGTATGTGTGGGCCTTTCCTTTGAGGCAGGCTGACTATCATGGACATGCTGGTAGGTGATACTGAGCTCTGACCAGTTTGGCTGCTAGAACTTACCTCATTTGGTGCTTGCTGGGTGGACGGTCTGGGTCAGATCCTAGTGTGGCTGGTTTACAAACATAAATTTGAAAGAACAGTAGATTTATTTACAATTTCAAGGGAAAACAAATGTTTATCTGCTCCATAGCTATATTTATATAAAAATCTCCTACTCTGAAATAAAATATTTCATGGAGACGTTTATTGGACAGTCCTCTAGGATAATATATAACTTTGAGTACTGTGGACAGCAGAATTGAGAAGGACAGGGAGTTGATTAATAATGTGGTAACAAATGAGGCTCAGCCAATCATACAGGAAGCTTTGGAGCTTGGAGAGACATTCAGAGTTGCTCCAAATTGAGGTAAGGCTGCCTGCCTTTGAATTCCTTTATCACTGGACACGATTGATAGCTGGGTCCCCACTCAGCTAGTGTATTTTCAGGTTAAACTTTGACCAAGGCATTTCTCATTGACAGTTGAAACTATAATCAATCTGCAGCTGAAATTTGTAGCAGCTATTCGATGATTATCTGATTCCACCTGAAGAACATATTAAGCAGAATATTGTAGTATTCTCTGTTGGAAATAGGTATGTTAGAAGGTGATAAATCTTTCAGAGTAAAATAAAGGAGGGCAAGAACTCTCTTGTGACCACAAGGGTCAGGTTGTGACAGAATGAGGTTCAGTTGCAAAATGGTTTTGTGACATATGCACTTTTTGAATGATAGACATAATTTTTTGTTCAGGGAGAAACTAACATTATGTTATGTTGTTCAAGGAGAAACTAACATTATGTTATGTACCACAGGGAATTTTTCAGTACACAAGTTGAAATTACTTATATACTATATATACTTTATAATTTTTATTATGGTGCTCATGACTTAAAATGTGACCTAATGAAATATACAGGGCACAGCTTCTTCAACTGCACATAGAACTTTCTGTTTGAACTTTTTTTTAACAACATTTTTGAGAGAAGACTGCATTTTTGGTTTCTAACTCAATTTTTGCTTTTTTATTTTCTAATGAATTTCCATAATAATCTTCCTGAAATGGAAGTATAACATAATGCCAAAACATACATTTTGGAATTAGACTTGTTTTGTATTCCAAATTGAGTAGGAGCTTAAACTTTTAAGCATTTTTTGTTGTTTGTTTTGTTTTGGTTAGTTTTGGGTTTTTTTGTTTGTTTGTTTTTGTAAATAATGACAATGCTTATGGCACAGAGTAGTTTTAATGATGAAACAGGAAATGTAAGGTGCTTATCACATACATCACACACACACTGTTAAATAAACTATATATTTATAGTAGTAGTAATGGTGATTAAAGTAGGAACAGCTATAGCAGTAGCAAAAAGATTGCCCTGATTCACTTGTAAGCAATCTCTTCCAACCGACCTGTTTCTACTTAGCTGTATGTAAATGAGTATACTGCAACAGAAATGAATTAAACTGATGAACCATATATATATATTTTTAATTTTGCCTGATGCTAAATTACACAGTACTACTAATTGCTATGATTTTTTCTCACATTTATTTATATGAACTCAGTAGATTCTTACACATACATTTTTGCAAATCAGTTAATTTAATTATTGAATTTAGTTGTAATATAAACTTGATGAATCTTGCCAAAATGTAGCACAGGTTATACAAAGTTTAAAAAGAAAATACATACACAGAAGATATTAGGGAACAAATTTTACATGTGAGCAGGAAAAATGATACATGCATGTTACCATGACAACCCTGTAAGAAGACTTTATTTCCGTGCTTAGCACCACACTGAAGAAAATTTCCTTTTCAAGCTGAAAATTCTATGAAGAGGCACCCACAGAGCCTATCATTTTAATTTAAGAAATCAGAAAAAAAAAAAAAAACTTTTGATTTCGCCTTCTCTGGTCAAACTCCTACCTTATTATCTAAAGAGAAATAAGGTGGTTCTTATGAATGATTTATTTTGAACAAGTCACTGCAATATAAATGGGATAATCTTTGGAAAATGAAGAGGTTCTTGGCAGTAATCTGTTGAAGTAAAAAAGAAAAAACGTAAGTAGGTCTTTTTTCTATAGTCAATTAAGGGCAGGCAAACTAATGTGTGGCTCTAAAATAAAACCACATTTCAGACCATCTAAATCTCTGAAACCAAATGAAATATAGCTCATGATTTGGTCAATTTAATGTACATTTTAATTGTAAGGTTAAGTTGTATGCACCCCCCCCCAGGTCCTAGAAAAGTAATTTCCTAATTTTAAGTGATTTTGTTTTCCTATGAACTAGTCAATACATAGAACACTTACTTTAACCTACTTTGGAGTGTCCTATAGAATAGTATGTCTGTTAACTTTGGCCACAGGTCATATATGATTTTATATAATGCTCAGGATATGGTAGATGTTCAAAATATAGCTTCATAATGTTTGAGTTTAGAATTTTGGAACAACTAAAATATATTCATGACTGGACAAAGAGCTAAACAAAATGCTAAATAGTCATGATTGTAAGCTATTTTCTATATCTATATAATATTTATATTTATATACATCTCTGTTCTGATTATATCTTTTACACAACTATATCATGTTCTCAAGACAAATTGTGGTCACAAGGTAATATATTTAAAGATTTTTAAGGTATACAAGAGAAACACAATTGTAACCCTAGACTGACATGTGGAGAGTTGAGAAGTTACAAGTGTCTCATGGGACAACATCTCTATGGAGCTGAAAAGAGTTTGTTCTCAGGAGTCATTTGGAAATTATAACCACAAAGAAGGTAAACCTGACTTTGAAAATAATTTTTTTGGATTTAGGTCGAGGACAGACCATTTATTTAGTGGCATAAATTCAACAAATATGCATTTTAGGAAAGAAAGAAGATAATTCGTACCTAGACAAACTTTTCTGGTATGTTTCTATAACTGATGTCACACAATTATATGACAATGGATCATAGCACAGGATGGATAGATCCAAATGGACCTCTTTAATTATCAACTCTTTTCCCACTCCAAGTTGGAGCTATTTAGTTATCCAGATGTCACTACCATTTAGTCTGACACATATTCTTGATGACTTAGCTTAATTTTTAGATGTCAAGTTTTACATGGTAGTTTAAATACTAAAAGATATGTGTATGTGTGTGTGTACATGCACAAGCTTATGTGTGTTCTCCAAGAAATACTTGTCATCAGAATTTTAGTTTCATTAAGCACATTCTATGTAAAACTAAAGGAGTTGTATCATGTTTTGTCATGTACTGCCCATGTAATACTTGCTATAGAATACTACTGATCAGCATCAGTCTAATCTTGAAAAAAAATTTATACCTTTTTCCTCTCAAAATCAAACTAATATTAGAGCTGATTTATAAGTTCCAATATTTTTTCCCAATTTTGATGCCCATTAAACATTTAATCCAGTTTCTAAAATAATAATATTATCAAATGAGATGCTTTCAAGCCATATTAACAGTATAGTATTCAAAATACTTGAATGGAATATGTTTTATTTCAAATTTGAATAAATGCATCTACGTCTATTGTGTATAAAGTTTCCTATGCTATCTTCCATATTCTCTTTTTTAGTGTATGCCCACCATTCAGTCTTCTGCAAGAAGATGCTATGGAATATGGGGAAAAGTAGCTTGAACAAAGAAATAAATGAAATTGCTGTGCAGGCTGACTGAAACCACAACCAGCCTGGTAGAGAGCCCTGGGATAAGAATTGTTCTTCAGGGTCATCCTCCCTCAGCCTGAAATATTCAGTCGATTAAACCTCCACCTTGCTCAGTCTCAGGATATGAGCTTCCCTAGAAAAACATGACCTTGGATGAACGGGCTCTCTGAGGCTGAGGCAGACCCTGGAGGAGCTGAGAGCTATAGGCTGTCTGCTGACCATACTACCTGCAAATGACAGAACTTCCTTCCTTAGTGGAGAAAGTAAGAGGCACATCCTCATGTCTCTTGCACTACTGTTGCATGGAAAAAATCTTTATAAATATATATATATATACATACATACACACACACAAAGACAGCTCCTCTTAGTGTTTGGTGGGTATTTCATTATACGGATTTCTTAGAAGAAAGATGTGAACTGGACAAACTAGAGTCTGCACCCATAACATTGACCTCAAATCAATGCTGCAATTGATACTTATCATCTCTCTTTCCTAGTATTTATTCTAAAGTACCCTTGCCCTCAGATGCCATGTTTGCTTGTCTCAGAAGGTTTATCTGGTAGTGTAACCCAAACCCTCATCACCAATAATTCGAATCTCTGCCAGCTTGCTCTTCTGAAGCTTCATTTGATAAGTTTGTGAAACAAAACAGGTCAAGGGTTTATCAAGAGGAACCTAAATTAAATGCCTTTTTAATTTTTTTTTCTAGATCCCACACATATTCTTCCTTTCTCTTACTGTTTAATAGTATCTCTACTTCTGATGACCGGAGGCAATTATTCATGATGTGATGATGAGTTGTTTCTTCCTGTTCCTTTGGTACTAGTAGCCAAAATTACCAGGAAGAAGCCATAGCCATAATTCACTGAGATTCTTGCTATGACACTTAGCTAAAGTGTACTAATTTTTCTGAATCAGAATATATAAGCCTGTAGATCCCAGAGTTGTAGGAACAGGCAGTACAGTGTCTCCTAGTGGGTCATTGGAAGCTATAATAAATGGATCCATTCTTGCTTCTATCCTTTACATGATGGTTAATTTTATGTGTCAATTTGGCTGGGCCACGGTGTCCACATATGTGATCAAATATTACACTGGGTACTTCTGTGAGGGTGATTTTATATAAGATTAACACCTAAATTGGTGCAACATATGTTTAGCAGGTTGTCCTCCACAACGTGTGTGACTCTCATTCAGTCAGTTGAAGGACTGCAAAGAATAAATGACTGACCTCGCCCTAACAAGAGATTATTAAACCAGCAGACGGTCCTTGGACTTGAACTGCAATATTGTTTGTTCCCTGAGTATACGGCCTTCCAAACCAAAACTGAAGATTTTGGACTTTGTAGCTTCTATAATTGTGTGAGCCAATTCCTTTAAATAAATTTCTCTCTCATATATCTCTCTATATACATATAATATATATATTTATAATATATAACTTCATTATATCTAACTATATATAAATAAATATATACACATGTTTTTTATGTAGTAACAACTAATTATTCTATGGATTATTTTATATATTATATATATATATACATAATATATATATATATTATATATATATCATATATATATTTCATATATATATATATTTCATATATATTATTTTATATATTTTATATATTATATATATATATATATATATAAATTGGTATTTGTGTGCAAGTATTTCTCTAGAATATATACTTAAGAGTAAAACTACCGGTGCATAGTTATAAGCAAATTAAAATTTATGGGAAAAAGTGGTTGCATTAATGTAGCCCACACATGAGATGCAACCTAATGTTTTATATTATAAATATAGCATATGAAAACTTAATGAATAAAGCAACTAACTTTAGAATTAACTTAAATAATGAAGAAATAATACACATAAGCCCAGAAAATAAAGTAATAGAAAGGAAATATAAAATATAGAGATCAGGAAAGTCAGAAGTTAATTCACTGAAGAAAATAATAAAATGAATAAATGTAGGTTTATTATAGTGAAATGAAGAAAACACATCCATAAACAACAACTGCAGCCATAAAAACCCAGAATTTATAACAGATACATTTGAAATTACCAAAAGATTTATTCTAACAAATTTAAAGTTTATATTAAAAAATTTAATAGATACATGCTTTTAACTTCCTTAATTTGCGTTTATCTCATACCTACAACAAGTAAATGTGTCTGTAAATCTCTAGAAGCTAGGTATTAAAGTCAGAAAAAAAAAGACAAGGGGGTGAATATTGTGAGGTTTACCTCCAGAAGCTCAACCAGGTTCCCACAGTAAATACAGGAGAAAAATCTGCTCATGCAAGAGGAGGGGAAGAGGAACCATTATGACATATGACAGAGTGTTCCATTCTTTTTAACAAGAACTGACCTCAGGGAACCTAGATAGACCAGAACCTTAGCTATCTGCTGTATTATCAAAGTGTAAATAACCGAAGAGGTTGGGAAGTATCTAACTTCAGTCGACTCTATCCATTATGTCCTACCTAAGGGGGAGAAAAAACTAAGAAATGCTTATTAAGTTCACATTTCAGAGACACATGCTCACTAAAAGACTGTAACCAACTATAGGACTATAAAATACTTTACTTCCATCCACATCTCATCACTCCATTATTACAGACCTATTCACAGCAATTTCTTGTACCTGGCCATGTTATCTGGCTACCAGAAAAAGCTACAGGACACATCAAAATGCAGAAAACACAATTGGAAGAAATCAGAATCAGACATGGCAGGGATGTTGAAATTATCAGACTGGGCATTTAAAACAACTATGGTTAATATGCTAAGAGCTCTGATAGAAAATGTGGATAGTATGCAAGGGCAGATGGGAAATGTAATCAGGGGGATGGAAATTTTAATAAAGAACCAAAAGAAATACTAGAAATTAAAATTACTGTAAAAATGAAGCATGCACTGATGAGCTTATTAGCAGACTGGACTTAACTAAAGAAAGAATCTATGAGCTAGAGGATATAAAAGTATTGTAAAATCCTTGAAAACTGGAAAACAAAGAGAACTAAGGCTGAAAAAAAAGGGAATACAATATTTAAGAACTGTGGGACAACTACAAGACGTGTAAAATACACATAACAGAAAAATCAGAAGGAAAATATTTGCAAAAGATATTTTTGATAAAGGACTGTTGTCCAAAATATACAAAAAAACTCTTAAATATCAACAACAAATAAACAAATAACCCTATTAAAATATAAGCCCAAGACCTTAATAGATACTTCACCAAAGAAGACATAGAGAGGGCAGATAATTATATGAAAAGATGCTCCATATCATCTGAAATCAGAGAAATATAAATTAAAACAGCAATATGATGGCACTATATACCTATTAGAATAGCCAAAATCTGGAACACTTAGAGCACCTAGTGCTGACAGAGATTCAGAGCAACAGGAACTCACATTCATTGCTGGTAGAAATGTGAACTGGTACAGATACATTGGAAGACAGTTTGGCAGTTTCCTACAAAGCTAAACATACTTTTACTATATGAGCAAGGTATAATGCTCCTTGGTGTTTACTCAAAAGATTTGAAAACTTATCATCTCCACACAAAACTCTGCACATGGATGTTTATAGTGACTTATTTAAAATTGCTCAAATTTTGAAGCAATCAAGATGTCCTTCAGTAAGTAAATGGATAAATTGTGGTACATCTGGACAATGAAATATTACTCAGTGATATATATATATATATATATATATATATATACATATATATATATGTATATATGTATATATATATGTATATATGTGTATATATATATATATATATATATATACATTATTCTTTTAAAATTATTGTGTCAAATAAGTTTCTATTTTTTAGATAATGAAAAGAAGTAAAGTTAGAGATATTTTAGAATCAGGTTTTAAAAGACTTGTGGAATACAATAAACATGCATATTTTATTCTTTCAACAAGGTTTATAATAAACAATGAATAATGTGCTTTGATATTTTAGGAACAATAGTTATTTTCAAAATAATTAATCAATGATATATTAAGGATGTAAGCAGTAGTTCTGGGAGAACTTAGTTTTTTTATTTTTGTTTGTTTTTTGGCTAAATCTGTAAATTTTCAACATATATTTAACCAAAAAGTATAAATTAAAAATTACAACTTTACAAGTTATGTATTTTACATTTCACTTGGCTTCCTCCTTCACTATGTTTGAAGTAGAAACATACATATTAACTAACATATGTTTTCCACAATTTTAACTCTTTAAGTTATTAGATTAAATAAATAAAAGACTGCCCTGAAATCATAAAAAATGGAATATTTTGTTTAATTGTTAACTCAATATCTCCAGAATAGTCTTACATATCATTTTTGTATTCCCAGGTTTCATGTTGTTAGTAAATACAGTGCTGAACAGTGAGCTCTTTACAAGTCCATCTGTACTTGCTGAAGAAAGCAGTAAAATATTTTGTCATTATTGTAAAATTAAATTATAATTACATTGTACATTGAAAGAATTCAGGCATGAACTCTTTGATTGTTTGTATGCTAAATTAGTTTTATATTTCTTTGGGTTCTTTCATTAAACACTATATTTTATAATAAATGTGTTGCTTTTCTTCAAAGGCTTTTATTGAAATTTTTCTGTAATGTTGATTGTTTGGGATGATTAAAAATCATTTTTCAGATTGAAGGGCATCAAAAAGCATAATCCACATATTAATCCAGGAGATGCTGAATGACTGGTTTTAATAATTTAGTCAAATAAATAAATACATAAATACATACATAAATAGTCTAGGCTATAATCTACATACAAACAGCTATTGTTGGACATAGCATTAATAAGAATATTTTACTAGCACAATTTTAATCCATTGTTTATCAAAAGTCTCATAGATATTATAAAATGCTGTGTAAAATTACATAGTTTTACATCATTCATTTTGTCTCTTGTAATGTACATCATCTTTTGTTCTATGAGCATTCCTCAACATTAAATTTAAACCATTTCATGGTGCTGGTCAGCTGGGTAGCAGTTTCACAGCTATTCCATTTCCCTACCTCAGTTTTCTGCCCTTGTTATCCCCTTTATCATCATATCCTCTATGAAAACTCTGCTAAAAATCTTGTTCTTCTATTTTTCATTGTTGACACTAGCATTAGAATAGATTAATAAAAGTGAAGGATTAATTTTTCTCTCCAATCCTCCACAAGATCTGCATTTTTTTTCATCAAAATAACCTGAATTCCTATAAATATTTAGAGCAAACGTCCTACAGAAGTTGCCTGTTTTCAGATGCAGGTAACTTACGAGTTGACTTTGTCAGGCAGTCTCAGATGTCCCTTCTGACAGTTCTTATTTCACTTACTTTCATCTATTTCTCTCTAGTGTCCTTCTTATTTATATATGAATTCATGAGTATGTCAGTTGTGGTAGATAGATAAAACACCAGCTTAGCCTATTTATTCAGGCTGTTTAGCAATTACCTTGAAACCTAAAGAATGGAATATATATATATATATATATATATATACTCATCTGTTTGTCCTATTTGTAGAAGTCATTTAGAGATCATTTTTGTGTTATAAAATGAAATAATGTATTTTTTCCTTGTAAGCAAGGAACTATTCTGTGTCTCTGTGTATGATTGATTTGTCCAACATGCCCTAGATTCCAAGTTCAGTTTTCACAATACTTGTTAGCTCAATATCTAAAAGTACATTGTAGACAGGATAGTCCATGAAAGGAACATATATACATCAATACTGAATGTACTATCCAAACAGGATTCAATGCCTGAAGTCAGAAGAAGGGTTAAAATTCATAGCTTTTTCTCTAACAATCGTTTGTGGTCTTCCGAGATATATTCTGTGCCAACTTTTCTATGGATATCTTCTTTCTGTGCAGAGGACAACATTTTGAAATTGGGTGAATTCACAGCTACTCTTTCCTTTTTTATTCCTCAAGCCATGGTATTGTATATATTTGTGTGTGTGTGTGTGTATGTGTATGTATGTATGTATATATATATATATATATATATATATATATATATATATATATATATATATGATTTTCTCCATCTTAGAAACTCTGAGTATTTTTGCTGTTTCTCAGAAAATAAAAAACAATCAACTGTCTGTCTTCATTCTATTTCTTCTTTTAAGTGTCCATCTAGTCTTCTTTTAGGGGAATAACAACACAATACTTTTTATTTTATATTCTTAGTGTTCATATCTAGACTGTAGTTTCTCTGGCTGAATGATTGGCATTTATATACAAAAAAAAAAAAAAAAAAAAAAAAAAAACGGCTGTAGCAAATTCAAACAGATGAAAAATAATGCATTATTTTTTAATGGTTTCAATATTGTTTGTGACCAGAAAAGCCTCTAAGATAGCCTCATTCGCCAGAGGGCATACAGCAGAAGCAAAAAGAACTACAATTCTGCAGCCTGTGGAAGGAAAACCACATTCACAGAAAGATAGACAAAATGAAAAGGCAGAGGACTATGTATCAGATGAAGGAAAAAGATAAAACCCCAGAAAAACAACTAAATGAAATGGAGATAGGCAACCCTCCAGAAAAAGAATTCAGAAAAATGATAGTGACGATGATCCAGGACCTTGGAAAAACAATGGAAGCAAAGATCAAGAAGATGCAAGAAATGTTTAACAAAGACCTAGAATAATTAAAGAACAAACTCATAGAAACATTAAACAACAAACAGAGATGAACAATACAATAACTGAAATGAAAAATACACTAGAAGGAATCAATAGCAGAATAACTGAGGCAGAAGAACGGATAAGTGACCTAGAAGACAGAATGGTGGAATTCATGGCAGTGGAACAGAATAAAGAAAAAAGAATTAAAAGAAATGGAGACCTCTTAAGAGACCTCTGGGAAAACATTAAATGCAAAAATATTCACATTATAAAGGTCCCAGAAGGAGAAGACAGAGAGAAAGTACCCAAGAAAATATTTGAAGAGATTTTACTCAATAACTACCCTAACATGGGAAAGGAAATAGCCACCCTATTCCGGGAAGTGCAGAGAGTCCCAGGCAAAATAAACTCATGGAGAAACACACCAAGACATATAGTAATCAAACTGACAAAAATTAAAGGTAAAGAAAAATTATTGAAAGCAACAAGGGAAAAATGACAAATAATATACATGGGAACTCCCATAAGGTTAACAGCTGATTTCTCAGCAGAAACTCTGCAAGCCAGAAGGGAGTGTCATGATATACTGAAAGCAATAAAAGGGAAGAACCTATAACCAAGATTACTCTACCTGGCAAAGATCTCATTCAGATTCGATGGAGAAATCAAAAGCTTTACAGGCAAGCAAAAGCTAAGAGAATTCAGCACCACAAAACTAGCTCTACAACAAATATGAAAGGAATTTCTCTAAGTGGGAAAAACAAGAGAAGGAAAAGTACTTACAAAAACAAACCCATAACAATTAAGAAAATGGTAATAGAAACATACATACTGATAATTACTTTAAACATGAATGGATTAAATGATCCAACCAAAAGACACAAACTGGCTGAATGGATACAGAAACAAGACCCATATATATGCTGTCTACAAGAGACACACTTAAGACCTAGGGACACATACAGACTGAAAGTGAGAGGATGCAAAAAGATATTCTATGCAAATGAAAATCAAAACATAGCTGGAGTAGCAAGCAATACTCATATCAGATAAAATAGACTTTATAATAAAGAATGTTACAAGAGACAAGTAAGGACACTACATAATGACCAAGGGATCAATCCAAGAAGAAAATATAACAATTATAAATACATATGCACCCAACATAGGAGCATCTCAATATATAAGGTCACTGCTAACAGCTATAAAAGAGAAAATTGACAGTAACAAAATAATAGTGGGGGATTTTAACACATCACTTACACGAATGGATAGATCATCCAGGCAGAAAATCAATAAGGAAACACAAACTTTAAATGACACAATAGACCAGATAGATTTAATTGATATTTACAAAATATCCCATCCAAAAAGAACAGATTTCACTTTCTTCTCAAGTGCACATGGAACATGCTCCAGATTAGATCACATCTTGGGTCACAAATCAAGCCTTGGTAAATTTAAGAAAACTGAAATCATATCAACCATCTTTTCTTACCACAACGCTATGAGATTAGCAATCAATTATGTGGAAAAAAAAAACGTAAAAAACCACAACCACATGGACATTAAACAATATGTTACTAAATAACCAAGAGATCATAGAGGAAATCAAAGGGGAACTCAGAAAATACCTAGAGCCAAATTACAACAAAAACACTATGATCCGAAACCTATGGGATGCAGCAAAAGTAGTTCTAAGAGGGAAGTTTATAGCAATAAAAGCCTACCTAAAGAAACAAGAAAAATCTCAAATAAAAAATTTAACCTTACACCTAAAGGAACTAGAGAAAGAAGAACAAACAGAACCCAAAGTTAGTGGAAGGAAGGAAGTCATAAAGATCAGAGCAGAAATAAATGAAATAGAAACAAAGAAAACAATAGCAAAGATCAATAAAACTAAAAGGTGGTTCTTTGAGAAGATAAACAAAATTGATAAACCTTTATCCAGACACATCAAGAAAAAGAGAGAGAGGACTCAAATCAATAAAATTAGAAATGAAATGGGAGAAGTTACAACAGACACTGCAGAAATACAAAGCATCATAATAGACTACTACAAGAAAATCTATGCCAATAAAATGGAAAACCTGGAAGAAATGGACAAATGCTTAGAAATGTATACCTTCCAAGACTGAACCAGGAAGAAATAGAAAATATAAATAAACCAATCTCAAGTAATGAAATTGAAAGTTTCATTTCCAACAAACAAAAGTCCAGGACCAGATTGCTTCACAGGTGAATTCTATCAAATATTTAGAGAACACCTAACACTGATCCTTCTCAAACTCTTCCAAAGAGTTGCAGAAGAAGGAAAACCCCTAAACTCATTCTACTAGGCCACCATCAACCTTATACCAAAACCAGAGCGAGATACTACAAAAAAAGAAAATTACAGACCAATATCACTGATGAATATAGATGCAAAATCCTCAACAAAATACTAGCAAACAGAATCCAACAACACATTAAAAAGATCATACACCATGATCAAGTGGGATTGATCACAGGGATGCAAAGATTCTTCAATATTCATGAGGCAATCAATGTGATACACCATATTAATAAATTGAAGAATGAAAAACTTATGATCATCTCAGTAGATGCAGAAAAACTTTTTGACAAATTTCAACACCCATTTATGATAAAAAAAAAGACTCTCCAGAAAGTGGGCATAGAGAGAACTTACTTCAGCATAATAAAGGCCATATACAAAAAACCCACAGCAACAGCATTCTCAATGGTGAAAAACTGAAAGCATTTCCTCTAAGATCAAGAAAAGACAAGATGTCCACTCCCACCTCTATTATTCAACATACTCTTGGAAGCCCTATCCATGGCAATCAGAGAAGAAAAAGAACTAAAAGGAATACAAATTGGAAAAGAAGAAGTTATACTGTCACTGTTTGCAGATGACATGATATTATACATAGAGAATCCTAAAGATGCCACCAGAAAACTACTAGAGCTACTCAATGAATCTGGTACAGTTTCAGGATACAGAATTAATGCACAGAAATCTCTTGCATTCCTAAACATTAACAATGAAATATCAGAAAGAGCAATTAAGGAAACAATCCCATTCACCATTGCAGTAAGAAGAATAAAATACCTAGGAATAAACCTACCGAAGGAGGTAAAAGACCTGTACTCAGAAAACTCTAAGACACTGATGAAAGAAATCAAAGATTACACAGACAGATGGAGAGATGTATCATGTTCTTGGATTGGAAGAATCAATCTTGTGAAAATGACTATACTACCCAAAGCAATCTACAGATTCAATGCAATTTCTATCAAATTACCAGTGGTATGTTTTACAGAACTAGAACAAAAACTCTTAAAATTTGTATGGAGACACAAAAGACCCCGAATAGCCAAAGCAGTTTTGAGGGGAAAAAACGGAGCTGCAGGAATCAGACCCCCTGACTTCAGACTATACTACAAAGCTACAGTAATAAAGACAACATATACTACAGGCACAGAAACAGAAATATAGATCAATGGAAGAGGATGGAAAACCCAGAGTAAAACCCATGCACCTATGGTCAACTAATCTATGATTAAGGAGGCAAGGATATACAATAGAGAAAACACAGTCTCTCCATAAGTAGTGCTGGGAAAACTGGACAGCTACATGTAAAAGAATGAAATTAGAACATTCCCTAACACCATACACAAAAATAAACTCAAAATTGATTAGAGACCTAAATGTAAGGCTGGACACTATAAAACTCTTAGAAGAAATCATAGGCAAAACACTCTATGACATAAATCACAGCAAGATATTTTTTGATCCACCTCCTAGAGAAACGTAAATAAAAACAAAAATAAACAATTGGGACCTAATGAAATTTAAAAGCTGTTGCAAAGCAAAGGAAACTACAAACAAGACAAAATACAACCCCCAGAATGGGAGAAAATATTTGGAAATGAATCAATGGGCAAAGGTTTAATCTTGAAAATATATAAACAGCTCCTGCAACACAATATTAAAAGCAAACAAACAAATAAACAACTCAATCAAAAAAGGGGCAGAAGACTTAAATAGACATTTCTCCAAAGAAGACATACAAATGGACAAGAAGTATATGAAAAGCTAGCTGCTCAACATCACTAATTATTAGAGAACTGCAAATCAAATCTACAATGAGGTATCACCTCACACGTTAGTATAGGCATCATCAGAAAATCTACAAACAACAAATGCTGGAGAGGGTGTGGAGAAATGGGGACCCTCTTGCACTGTTGGTGGGAAGGTAAAATTATACAACCATTAAGGAGAACTATATGGAGGTTCCTTCAAAACTATACATAGAATTACCTTATGACCCAGCAATCCCACTACTGGACATATATCCAGGGCAAACCATAATTCAAAAAGACACATCCACCCCGATGTTCATTGCAGCTCTATATACAATAGCCAGGTCATGGAAGCAACCTAAATGCCCATCAACAGACGAATGGATAAAGAACATGTGGTACATATATACAATGGAATATTACTCAGCTGTAAAAAGAACGAAATTGGGTCATTTATAGAGATGTGGATGAATCTAGAGACTGTCATACAGAGGGAAGTAAGTCAGAAAGAGAAAAACAAATATCGTATATTAATGCATATATGTGGAACCTAGAAAAATGGTACAGATGACCCAGTTTGCAGGAAGAAATAGAGACAAGATGTAGAGAACAAACATATGGACACCAGGGGGGGAAAGTGGCAGGGCGGGTGGGGGTAGTGTAATGAATTGGGAGATTGGGATTGACATATATACACTAAAATGTATAATATAAATAGCTAATAAGAACCTGCTGTATAAAAAATAAGTAAAGTAAAATTCAGAAGTTCAAAAAAATATATTTTTTCTGTCCAAATTTAAGCCAAAGACAATCACTTCTTTTCCACTCTCTTTCAGAAACATATATTCCTTGGTCATTCTTGTAATAGGTTTACCATTTGCATAGTTATCTCTTTTCAAAGGTTTTTTATAATTGCTATAATATTATTTCCCTTAATGGCATCTAATAGGCACACAAATTTTTGCTGAGTTTAATTACTTATGTTAAATTAGATCTTGAAAAGCGTAAGTTAATATCTATCTCTATTTTTTACTCTCCGTCTTGAAAGACATGCAATATCACATACAGAAAATGCAAGTTCACACTGTTTTTTCTTAGTTCTTGCCTAGCATTAAGGAAAAGAAGTCCATAAAATATTTCACAGAGGTAGAGAGATACACTTCCTTGAATACTAAGTTAAAACAATGGCTTTTTTTCAGTCATGGTAAAAAAACAGGCTTATTTGTGTTTCAGAAGCTGTGCACTAGCTTTTTCTTTAGGAATTCAGAGATGAAAATCTAACTTAATGTTTTGGAACACGAAGCTCAATGTCACCTCAGTGGAGCATCCTTACCTGCTTATTTGCCAAATATATGGTAAAGCATCCTTTGTTTTTTCTCCACCACACAGGAAAGTTTAATTTTAATTATATTATTTATTTCTTATTTTCTCCTAAGAATGTCACCCTCTAAGAGCAGAGACCCTCTCAATGTTCTTCACAATTATTTCTTGAACATCAAGAGTCATGCCTGCACCAAGGAAGCACCCAATACAATCTTCTTTAAAGAACCAATGAGTCAGGGTCATTGTCTTTATATATAAAATAAAGTTACTATCCTATAAGCAGTTCATTAATTTTAGGTGCAAATGATATTTATGTGACACATGTATCATATATACACATATGCAATTTATAACATATATAGACACACATCCATATAAGTGCACACAGGTTAGCTATCTCTTCCCTATCATCTGTTGATCTCTCTCTCTCTCTCTCTCTCTCTCTCTCTATATATATATATATATATATATATATATATATATATATATATATATATATATACCACCTATCTTTTAGTTAATCTATTCTATAAGGCATGTTTTGTTTCAATAAATATCTTCTTTTCTCCAAGATCTAAAAATTGCTTGCTGCATGTCGAGGTTGGCAAGTCACTTTCTGAATCTTGGTACATTCATCTCTAAATAATATCTACTTTTTTGTTTGTTATGAAGATTATATGTGATAATGTATATGAAGTACTTTGCCTGTAGAAGGTGATAAAAATAAATTCAAGCCAGAGTTAACTATAATTTTTACCAATAAGTTATTACTGTTCAGTAATAAAAAATTGCATGACAGCATTTGGGCTAAATTATTTTTCAGAGAAGCTATGGAATAGTTTGTTCATTTCCTTGTACATTCATTGGTGACTGAGTACATATCCAGAATCAGACATGGAAACAAGTCTTGAATAGGATCTCAAAATTGAAATTTCCACATTAACTGCCAAGGAGTAAGATTTATGGCCAAATTTGGCTTTAGAATTTTCCCTGGTTTAATGACTATAGAAACTATTAAGAGTGAGAAATATTTTAGGTCTACTTCTCAGAAATATTTACTTGTTCTATCAGAGCAGTTTGAGTTATATTATAGATTAATATGTTTTTTTATCACTAAGAAGTAGTGGTTTCTATATATTGATTAGCTAAAAGACTGAAGAGAGTGTGTTTGTTTAACAAGTGACTGACACTTCATGTCCTCTATTTGCTGCCTTATAACTTTGATCACATTTTCACATTTCAGTTAATATAATTTATCAATCTATCTATGAAACATCTATCTAATTTCTTTTTACACTAAAAGATATTTAGTACAGTTGACCTTTGAACAACATTTAGGTTAGGCGTACAGATCCTTTGTGCAGTAGAAAATCTGAGTATAACTTTACATTTGGCCCTCCATATCTGTGGTTCCACATTCGAGGATTAAACTAACCCTGGATTGTGTAGTACTGTAGTATTGAAAAAAATCCACATATAAATGGACACATGAAGTTCAAACTCTTTTTCTTCAAGAGTCAACTGAATATAAGAACACAGCAGCCTGATTTAAAAGCTACAAAATCTTTGGCAAGTTACTTCACTATTTTTTTATTTCATTACCTTTATCTGTAAAATGGTTAATAAAAGTAACTATCTCAGTGGATTATGGTGAGGTTTCAATAAATTAATACATGCAAAGAAATTAGAAAATCATTTGGTACATAGTAAGTTCTATATGTGCTGGCTACTATTAGTTAGAAATAAAATTTGAACTACATTTTCTAATTTATTAAATGTGTTACATAGACCACTAAAAGGATGGTATAACTCTGTTTTATACTATTCAATTTATAATGAATCCTTAATCAGTGCTTCTAAAAATATAATGTGTCAAGCTATCAGCAGAAATGTTGATTAAAATCCATATTTCCACACCTGTACTTAGAGAGGCTGAGTAATAGCCTGGTGACATCAAGCCTTCTGCAGTTTAAACAAAATCAACAGATAATTCCAATGCACATGGCATGGAACAAACAGAGAATAATTGATTTAGCTATAAATAAAAGAAAGTAATGAACTCCTACAAGAGCCATGATCTTCATGGATGTCAAAATCTACCTGCAGGTAGAGGCAGGATCACACCTGTTCAAATAGGATTGTCGTAACATGGAGGATTTTTTATCTTTTTATTTTTATAGGAGTATAGTTGTTTTAAAATTCTGTGTTAGTTTCTGCTGTACAGAAGTGTGAGTCATTATACATATACACATATCCACTCTTTTTTAGATGTTTTTAATGTTCTATGGATTCACAGAGGAGAAAAAGAAAATCAATCTTGGTGACATTGGAAAAGGCCACATCTAATTAGAAGAGAAGAATATATGAAATTTAGATTAAGTTGATGAATTAATCTGTGAAGGAGGAGAAAAGATGAGACAATAGAGAATGTGGAAAGAAAAGGGTGTAATATGAACATGATGGCCTGAATATATATCTACACACACAGACAGGTACACTTATAGAGATTATATATATATATATATATATATATACACACACACACATATACACACATACAGGGGTGCATATATACATACATGTATATACATGTGCAATCCATATTGTAGTAATCTTTTTTAGAATTTTCTGCATATGATGATATTTTCATACTTAAAAAAAAAAAGAAAAAAAAATTATGGTTGGGAAGACCTGCTTGGAACTGGCCAATTCTTAGAGACAAGAAAAAACTCAGCTAGGAGCAGCCCTTTAATATTCAAACTAAGTAATCTAGAACTATACCTTCCCTATCCAGCCTGTGCACCACAGGAGGAAATATTCCTGTCTTAAAAATCCCAGGGCAGATACCAGGCAGCTAGAGACCAGCCTTTTAGCCCAAAGCCTACTGAAATTATTCAGATTAGCCAGTCCTCAATTGTTTACCCTATTTTGCCTGAGGTTGCCTGAAAAAAAAAAAAAAAAAAAGACTTCTGGCCTAGGTTCTCCCCTCCCTCCTGCTTCTACTTCCTGACCAAAACCTGGGGTCCCTCCCAGGGCGCTGCATAGTCAGCTGTGTCTTTCATTTCTAGAGGATCTGTGAATACATCATACTTGTCTCTCAATGGTGTTGATGTCTCCATGGTGTCATTTCAGTCATTTTTATAAATTAATACTCAGTACAAAATTCAAATGTACATTTTTCACACATGTACTCAAAGAAGTGGAATATAGAATCTGAGTTTAAGATGACAGGACAGATTGGATGAGTCAGAGGTTCAAATTATGAAACTAGGAAACTTTTTTTTTAAAGCTTTATACAAGTTAAAGTTTAGTAATTAAAATTAGGGTAATATTTGGTAAAACTGAAATACACTTAAAAAATGTCAGTGAAAAGTGGGAGATAATGGAAAGGAAGAAATTAAAGACAATCAACACACCTAGATTATTTGACGCTCTAATCCATGCTTTTAGAAATAACAATCTAGTTTACCCTTAGAATTATAGTGACTGGGAAGAAGAGCAGAAGATTTTGCTAATTATGTTTCTTTATCTGAGTGACAGTTACATGGATAATTTATATTTAGTTTGTAAAATTTTGTCAAGATATACACTCAATATACACTTTATTACACATTTATTGCATTTTTGAGTTAACAAATATGAATTTTTATAAAAATGATTTATTTTAAAACAGTGAATGCAACTGATTTATCAAAATGATTACTGACCTTTACAAAGCAGATGCTCTCAGAGAATATCTAATTATTCTAAAATTCTGCTGCTTGTCATACTCTTTTAGCTTCCCTTCTTAAACTACTTTCATAGTTTATACTATGATTTCAAAAATAATGTTTATTGGTGTATACTTTAAATATAACAAAATACATAGATTATAGAATATATTTGATGAATTTTATACAAACTCCAACAAAATCAAAGCAAAAAACTTCCATTATCCTTGGAATTCCTCCAGCTTAGCTTTACAGTCAAACTACACCCACTACAGTGTTACCGTTTCTGTTACTGTAGCTTAGTCTTTACTTTGTTTAGGACTTCATAAAGTGGTATCAACCATGAGCTGTTTTATATATTTATTCACTATATATATGTGTGTGTATATATATATATATATATATATATATATATACATATATACATATATATGTTTGTGTGTGTATTTTTATATGTGCATGTATGTCTATATACATACAAAATTAAATAATATATAATAAAGAAATAATAAACATATATATAATATAATAAAGTATCTTCCATTGTATTAAAGCACTACAGTTTGTTAAGTCACTAACATATAGATAGACATCTGGGTGTTTTCCAGTTTGAAGCTGTTTTTAATAATACTGCCAATAACATTCTTGTACAGGTTTTTACAACATTTTTGTTAGATATATATTTGTATCTCTTTGAATAAATATACAGGAATGAAATATCTGAGCCATTAATGCCTTTTATATACTACATAATTTACTTATTCATTGTGTTTATTGTCTCATTTTACTCCACTAAAATATAAAATGTATAAAGAGAGTAATATTTTTTTTAATTTTCCCCTCAGTATATCTCACATGATAACAATGTGCCTAACACTTCATAGATGTATATGGAATTTATAAAAAGTAACCACACTGCTTTCCTAAGTACATTACACACTATACATAACACACTCCCACCAACAGTTGATGAGCTCCAGACATCCCATCCTCACTAAAACTGCTATTATTAGTCTTTTTTATTTTATCAATCCCTGTGAGTATTAAGTAGTTTATCATTTTGGTTTCAATTAGCATTTCTCACGCAGCTAAGAATCTTGATCATTTTTCCATGTACTTATTAGCAATTTTTATGTCTTTTGTGAAATATCTGTTCAAAAATCAGCCTACTTTAATGCTTAGTTTTTCTTTTCTTTAATTATAATTTTACATGTTCTGATTACAATGACATAGCAGTTTGAATACTTTGGCTTTTTTTGCAACAGCCAAAAATGTTTATGGTTATACATGTGAAAAACAGTTGATAATCACAATTGAAAACATTAAAAAACAAAAGTGAGAATAATAATCTCATTCTTGTATGGGGTGTAAAGCAAATCTTTATTAAAAATAAAAGCTTTAAAAAGTTTTCTGGTGATGTTTTCATGTCTCTGGCTAGAAGAATCAACTCTGATTTTCACAATACTCATTTGACTGTGAGGTCCTGGTGTAGAAGAAACGATATTTGAATTTTGTTATGCTGTGTCAGCATTTTTTGTTGTGCATTCAGCATTACTTAGACATTTTTAATAGACTTCATTTCTTACAGCAATTTTAGACTCACAGCAAAATTAAGCAGGAATTAGATATTTCCCATATATCCTCCACCTCATACAGCCACTGTTTCCTACCATTAGCACCCTCCACAGTCAAGTGTAACAATCAGTTTTTACAGTGCTTCAAACTACCCTGACGCAAGATCGTCAGCCAACGTTGTTTACAATTGGGTTAACTCTTGCTGTTTTGTATTTTATGGGTTCTAACAAACGTGATGAATGATGCACATCCAACATTATGGTATCACACAAAATAGTTTCACTGCCCTAAAAGTTCACTTCTACATCCCTAACTCCCCTAAAGGACATCTGGGGACCACTGATCTTTCTTTTTTTTTTTCTTTTTTTACTTTTCATTTATTTGTATTTTCTTTTTAATTGAGGTAACATTGACATGACAACATATAAGTTCCATGTGTGCAGCATTATATTTCTACTTCCTTATACTTTACAACATGTTTGTCACCAAAAATGTATTTTCCATCTGTCACTGTACAGTTGAGCCTCATTAACCATTTCCCCCTCACCTCACCCCTTCCCCTCTGTTCTCTGTATCTATATGTTTATTGTTGTTTGGTATGATTTGTTCATAATACACTCAAAGTCTATCCAGATTGTCAAAAAATGGCAAGATTTTATCTTTTTTGGATAATATTACATTATATATATATATATATATATATATTGCTTGTGTATCTTTGGCTGTTGTAAAGAATGCCATGATGAACATCGGGTGCAGATATTTTTTCAAATTAGTGTTTTGTACCCTTTGGATAAATATTCAGAAGAGGGATAGCTGGATCATATGGTAGTTCCATTATTCAGCTTTTGAAAAATCTCCATACTATCCTCCATAGTGGCTGCACCAATTTATATTCCCACCGATAGTATATGAGGGGTCCCTTTTCTCCATATACTCAGTAACACTTGCTATTTGTTTATTTGAGATTTTGCTTGTTTCTTGTTTTATTGCTCTAAACTTCTCTCTTAGTACTGCCCTTCTGCATTCCACAAATTTCCATTTTATTTATTTTCAAATAATTTTTTTTTTTTTTTAAGATGTTGGGGGTAGGAGTTTATTAATTAATTAATTTATTTATTTTTGCTGTGTTGGGTCTTCGTTTCTGTGCGAGGGCTTTCTCCAGCTGTGGCAAGTGGGGGCCACTCTTCATCACAGTGCGCGGGCCTCTCACTATGGCGGCCTCTCGTTGCAGAGCACAGGCTCCAGACGCGCAGGCTCAGCAGTTGTGGCTCACGGGCCCAGTCGCTCCGCGGCATGTGGGATCCTCCCAGACCAGGGCTCGAACCCGTGTCCCCTGCATTAGCAGGCAGATTCTCAACCACTGCGCCACCAGGGAAGCCCTCAAATAATTTTTTAACACCTTTAGTGGAGAATAATTGCTTTACAGTGTTGTGTTAGTTTCTGCTGTATAACAAAGTGAATCAGCTATACGTATACATATATCCCCATATCTCTTCCCTCTTGCATCTCCCTCCCACTCTCCCTATCCCACCCCTCTAGGTGGTCACAAAGCATGGAGCTGATTTCCCTGTGCTTTGCAGCTGCTTCCCACTAGCTATCTACTTTATATTTGGTGGTGTATATATGTCAATGCCACTCTCTCACTCAATTCGTCCCAGCTTACCCTTCCCCCTCACTATGTCCTCAAGTCCATTCTCTACGCTTGTGTATTTATTCCTGTACTGCTCCTCTGTTCTTCAGAACCTTTTTTTTTATATATACCATATATATGTGTTAGCATAAAATATTTGTTTTTCTCTTTCTGATTTACTTCACTCTGTATGACAGCCTCTAGGTCCATCCACCTAGAGTTTCATTAAGTCCCTTTTGTTTAGTTTTCATTCATTTTCCATTTCTCTAGGAGGTGGGGCAAAAATATTCCTGCTGTGATTTATGTCATAGAGTGTTCTGCTATGTTTTCCTCTAAGAGTTTATAGTGTCTGGCCTTACATTTAGGTTTTTAATCCATTTTGAGTTTATTTTCATGTACAGTGTTAGGGAGTGTTCTAATTTCATTCTTTTACATGTAGCAGTCCAGTTTTCCCAGCACCACTTATTGAAGAAGCTGTCTTTTCTCCATTGTATATTTTTGCCTCCTTTATAAGAGATAAGATGACCATATGTGTGTGGGTTGATCTCTGGGCCTTCTATTCTGCTCCATTTATCTACATTTATATTTTTGTGCCAGTAGCATTCTGTCTTGATTACTGTAGCTTTGCAGTATAGTGTGAAATCAGAGCACTTGATTCCTCCAGCTCCGTTTTACTTTCTCAAGATTTCCTTGGCTATTAGGGGTATTATTTGTTTCCATACAAATTGTGAAACTTTTTGTTCTACCTCTGTGAAAAATGCCATTGGTAGGTTAGTAGGGATTTTATTGAATCTGTAGATTGCTTTGGGTTCTACAGTCATTTTCACAATGTTGATTCTTCCAATCCAAGAACATGGTATATCTCTCCATCTGTTTGAATCAACTTTAATTTATTTCATCAGTGTCATACTTTTCTGCATACAGGTTTTTTTTCTCCTTATGTAGGTTTCTTCCTAGGTATTTTATTCTTTTGGTTGCAATGGTAAATGGGAGGGTTTCCTTAATTTCTCTTTCAATTTTTTCATCATTAGTGTATAGGAATGCAGAGATTTCTGCACATTAATTTTGTGTCCTGTTACTTTACCAAATTCATTGATTAGCTCTAGTAGTTTTCTGGTAGCATCTTCAGGATTCTCTATGTATAGTATCATGTCTGCAAACACTGACAGCTTTACTTCTTCTTTTCTAATTTGAATTCCTTTTATTACTTTTTCTTCTCTGGTTGCTGTGGCTAAAACTTCCAAAACTAAGTTGAATAATAGTGGTGAGAATGGGCAACCTTGTCTTGTTCCTGATCTTAGTGGAAATGCTTTCAGTTTTTCAACATTGAGAATGATAATGCCTGTGGTTATGTCATATATGGCCTTTATAATGTTGACATAAATTGCCTCTATGCCTAATTTCTGCAGGATTTTTATAATAAATGAGTGTTGAATTTTGTTGAAAGCTTCTTCTGCATCTATTGAGATTATCATATGTTTTTTATCATTCAATTTGTTAATATGGTGTGTCACATTAATTGATTTGCATATATTGAAGAATCCTTGCATTCCTGGGATAAACCCCACTTGATCATGGTGTATGATCCTTTTAGTGTGCTGCTTGATTCTGTTTGCTAGTATTTTTTTGTGGATCTTTGCATCTATGTTCATCAGTGATATTGGCCCTGAGTTTTCTTTTTTTATGACATCTTTGTCTGGTTTTAGTATCAGGGTGATCGTGGCCTCATAGAATGGGTTTGGGAGAATTCCTCCCTCTGCTATATTTTGGAAGAGTTTGAGAATGATAAGTATTAGCTCTTCTCTAAATGTTTGATAGAATTCGCCTCTGAAGCCATCTGGCTCTAGGCTTTTTTTTTTTTTTTTTTGGAAAATTTTTTTTTTAATCACAGTTTCAATGTCAGTGCTTGTGATTTGTCTGTTCATATTTTCTGTTTCTTCCTGCTTCAGGCTCAGAATGTTATGCTTTTGTAAGAATTTGTTCCTTTCTTCCAGGTTGTCCATTTTATTGGCATATAGTTGCATGTAGTAATCTCTCATGATCCTTTGTTTTTCTGCAGTGTCAGTTACTTCTGTTTAATTTCTAATTCTTTTGATTTGAGTCTTTTCCCTTTTTTTCTTCATGTGTCTGGGTAACGGTTTATCAATTTTGTTTATCTTCTCAAAGAACCAGCTTTTAGGTTTATTGATCTTTGCTATTGTTTCCTTTATTTCTTTTTCATTTATTTCTGATCTGATATTTATGATTTATTTCTTTCTCCTAACTTTGGAGATTTTTTTGTTATGCTTTCTCTAATTGCCCTAGGTGTAACTTTAGGTTGCTTATTTCAGATGTTTCTTGTTTCTTGAGGTAGGATTGTGTTGTTATAAACTTCTTAGAACTGCTTTGGCTGCATCCCATATGTTTTGGGCCATCGTGTTTTCATTGTCATTTGTTTTTATGTATTTTTTGACTTCCTCTTTGATTTCTTCAGTGATCTCTTGGTGATTTAGTAGTGTATTGTTTAGCTTCCATATGTTTGTATTTTTTTGCTAATTTTTCCTGTAATTGATATCTACTCTCATAGAGTTGTGGTCAGAAAAGATACTTGATACAATTTCAATTTTCTTAAATTTACGAAGGCTTGATTTGTGACCTAAGATATGATCTATCCTGGAGAATGCCCTTTGGCACTTGAGAATAAAGTGTATTCTGCTGTTTTTGGATGAAATATCCTATAAATATCAATTAAGTCTATCTTGCTTAATGTGTCATTAGAGGCTTGTGTTTTCTTATTTATTTTCATTTTGGATGGTCAGCCCTTTGGTGAAAGTGGGGTGCCAAAATCCCCTGCTATTTTTGTGTTACTGTTGATTTCCCCTTTTATGGTTGTTAGTATTTGCCTTATGTATTGAGGTGCTCCTATGTTGGGTGCATAAATATTTACAATTGTTATATCTTCTTCTTGGATTGATCCCTTGATCATTTTGTAGTGTCCTTCTTTTTCTTTTGTAATAGTCTATTTTAAAGTCTGTTTTTTTCTGTTATGAGAATTGCTACTCCAGCTTTCTTCTGATTTCCATTTGCATGGAATATCTTTTTCTAGCCCTCCCTTTCAGTTTGTATGTGTCCCTAGGTCTGAAGTTGCTCTCTCATAGACATCATATACATGGGTCTAGTTTTTTTATCAGTTCAGCAAGTCTGTGTGTTTTGGTTGGAACATTTAATCCATTTACATTTAAGGTAATTGTCTATAACTATGTTCCTATTACCATTTTCTCAATTGTTTTGGGTTTGTTACTGTGTGTTCTTACCTTCTCTTTTGTTTCCTATCTAGAGACGTTCCTTTAGAATTTGTTGTAAAACTAGTTTGGTGGTGCTGAATTCTCTTAGCTTTTGTTTGTATGTAAAGGTTTTAATTTCTCTGTCAAATGTGAATGACACCCTTGCTGGGTAGAGTAATATTGTTTGTAGGTTTTCTCTTTCTTCATTTTAAATATGTCCTGCCATTCCCTTCTGGCTTGCAGAGTTTCTGCTGAAATTTCATTTGTTAACCTTATGGGGATTCCCTTGTATGTTACTTGTTGCTTTTCCCTTGCTGCGTTTAATATTTTTTTCTTGTATTTAATGTATGATAGTTTGATTAATATGTGTCTTTCCATGTTTGTCCTTGTATTTATCCTGTGTGGGACTTTCTGTGTTCCCTGGACTTGATTGGCTATTTCTTTTTCCATATTAAGGAAGTTTTTAACTATAGTCTCTTCAAATATTTTTTGAGGCCCTTTCTTTTTCTCTTCTTCTTCTAGGATCCCTGTAATTCAAATGTTCGTACATTTAATGTTGTCCCAGAGGTCTCTGAGACTGTCCTCAATTCACTTCATTCTTTTTTCTTTATTCTGCCCTGTGGTAGTTATTTCCTACTGTTTTCTGTTCCAGGTCACTTATCCATTCTTCTGCATCAGTTATTCTGCTTTTGATTCCTTCTAGAGAATTTTTAATTGTATTTATTGTGTTGTTCATCTTTGTTTGTTTCTCCTTTCATTCTTCTAGGTCCTTGTTAAAAGTTTCTTGTATTTTCTCCATTCTATTTCCAAGATTTTGGGTCATCTTTACTATCATTATTCTGAATTATTTTTCAGGTAGACTGCCTATTTCCTCTTCATTTGTTTGGTCTGTTAGGTTTTTTCCTTGCTCTTTCATCTGCTGTGTATTTCTCTGTCTTCTCATTTCGCTTAACTCACTGTGTTTGGGGTCTCCTTTTTGCAGCTGCTGGTTCATAATTCCACTTGTTTTTGCTGTCTGCCTCCACTGGGTAAGTTGGTTCAGTGAGTTGTGTAGGCCTCCTGGTGGAGAGGACTCGTTCCTGGGTTCTTGTGGATGAGTCTGGATCTTGTTTTTCTGGTGGATAGGGCCATGTCTTGTGGTGTGTTTTGAGGTGTCTATGAACTTATTATGATTTTATGCAGCCTCTCTGTTAATGGGTATGGTTGTGTTCCTGTCTTGCTAGTTGTTTGGCATGGGATGTCCAGCACTGGAGCTTGCTGGTTGTTGAGTGGTGCTGGGTCTTAGCGTTGAGACAGAGATCTCTAGGAGAGCTCTCGCCAGTTGATACTATGTGAGACTAGGAGGTCTCTGTTGGTCCAAAGTCCTGGACTCATCTCTCCCACCACAGAGGCTCAGGCCTGACCCCTGGCCAGAGCCCCAAAACCCTGTCAGCTGCACAGCTCAGAAGAAAAGAGAGGAAGCAAAGAAATAAAAAAATGAAATATAATAAAGATATTAAAATAAAAATTATTAAAATAAAAAAGTAATTAAAAAAGAATATAGCAACAAACAATAAACAAATCCACCAATTATAACAACTGCTAAAAATTATACTAGTATAAACATAAAAATCAGAAACTAGTCAGTCACATACAACAAACCCCAAGGCTACAGTTGTTCTCAAAGTCCAGCACCTCAATTTTGGGATGATTCATTGTCTATTCAGGTATTCCACAGATGCAGGGTACATGAAGTTGATTGTGGAGATTTAATCTGCTGCTTCTGAGGCTGCTGGGAGAAATTTCTCTTTCTCCTCTTTGTTCACACAGGTGTTGTTGTTCAGCTTTTGATTTGTCCCTGCCTCTGCTTGTAGGTCTCCTGAGGGCGTCTGTTCTTCCCTCAGACAGGAGGGGGTTAAAGGAGTGGCTGATTAGGGGGCTCTGGCTCACTCAGGCTTGTGGGGGGAGGGAGGGGTACGGAATGAGGAGCAAGACCATGGTGACAGAGGCTGGTGTGTCATTGCAACAGCCTGTGGTGCACCATGTGTTCTCCCTGGAAGTTGTCCCTGGATAACAGGACCCTGGCAGTGGCGGGCTGCACAAGCTCCTGGGAGGGGAGGTGTGGATAGTGACCTGTGCTCACACACAGGTTTCTTGGTGGCTGCATCAGCATCCTTAGCATTTCATGCCCATCTCTGGTGTCCGTGCTTATAACCACGTCTCACACCAGTCTCTTAAGCTCATTTAGGCAGTGTTCTGGATCTCCTCTCCTCGTCCACCCTAAAACAATGGTCTCTTGTCTCTTAGGCAGTTCCAAACTTTTTCCTCAACTCCCTCCCGGCTAGCTGTGGTGAACTAACCCCCTTCAGCTGTCTTCATGCAGCCAACCCAAGTCCTCTCCCTGGGATCTGAAGTCCAAACCCTGAGCCTCGGCTCCCAGACACCACCCACCCCAGAGGGTGAGCAGACAAGCCTCTCGGGCTGGTGAGTGCCAGTTGGCACCAATCTTCTGTACAGGAATCTCTCCACTTTGCCCTCTGCACCCTTGTTGCTGCGCTCTCCTCCATGGCTCCAAAGCTTCCACCCACCCCCCACCTCCGTCACCCGCAGTCTCCACTCACAAAGGGGCTTCCTAGTGTGTGGAAACTTTTCCTCCTTCACAGCTCTCTCCCAGAGGTGCACGCCCTGTCCTTATTCTTTTGTCTCTGTTTTCTTCTTTTTCCCTACCCAGGTACGTGGGGAATTTTTTTGCTTTTTGGGAAGTTGGAAATCTTCTGCCAGCATTCAGTAGGTGTTCTGTAGGAATTGTTCCACATGTAGATGTATTTTTGATGTATTTGTGGGGAGGAAGGTGATCTCCACGTCTTACTCTTCCACCATATTGAAGGTCCTCTCTTCAAGTAATTTTTTTTTTCACCTTTGATTTCTTCTTTGACCTAATAATATCTATCTTATGGAAGATATTGAGGTAATTAGGTGTTCTCTTAGTTTCATGAACTTAGTTTCCTTTCCAAAGTTTGGTGTGTTCTCAGTTATTAATTATTCAAATAATCTCTTTGGTTTTTTTCTCTCTCTTCTCCTCCTGGTGTATCCATTATCCTAACTTTGCCTTTCCTAAGAGTTTGATAGCTTTTGTAGGATTTCCTCATTTTTAATATCTTATTTCTCTTTCCTCTTCTACTTGTATCATGTCTAGATTTCTATCTTTAAGCTCACTAATTCTCTCTTCCATAAGGTCTGGTCTACTTCTAATGCTTTCTAATGTGTTCCTCACCTTTTTTTATTGAGTTATTCAGCTCCAGAATTTGTCTGACTCATTTTTAATATTTCCATATCTTTGATAAAGTATCCCTTCTGTTCATTAATTTTATTTCTGTGCTCATTAAGCTGCTTTTCTGAGTTTTCTTGCATCTTGTTGAGTTTCTTCATGACAGCTATTTTGACTACTCTATCAGTTAGATCACAATATTCCATCACTGAGTTAGTTTCCTGGATAATTTTTATTTTCTTTTTATGATATAGTGTTATTGTGGTTCTTCATGTTGTTTGGTGAATTGTTCCTTTGTCAGCACATTTGATATCAAATGACAGGTTAGGAACTGGACTCTTCTCTTTTGTTTTCTGATAGGTGGCATTATCACACAAGTTTTTGTTTCTCTTGCCTAACCTGCCTCTGCTTATATTTGTGAGTTTCACTTCCCAGCCTCCAATGTCTCTGTAAGAGATGTGGCTCTGTGCCTTTTTTATTGCCACTTGTGCAACCAGGTCTCTGCTGCCTTGCTTCTACCAGAGCCACTCTTGTTACAGAAATGCTGGACTCTTTCCTTGTGTCCTGGATCCCCTGAGACAAAAACTTCATCACTGTGGAAGATGGAGAGTGGGGCCAGTGTTGTGGAAACATTAGCCGCTAGAGGGATTTTGTCCCAGGCCCCACTGCTGCTGTTACCCAGTTACCTGTGGCCATGGGCATTGGTTCAGTCAGGTGGTCAGAGCGTTGTATGCTATCTTCCCTGCTGTTGCTGGATTCTCTGAAGCTGAGAGCTCTGCTGCTTTGGCCTGAGGTACAGGACTTTGGCCACTATCTCTACTGTTCCCTTGGTTCCACTTTTTCCATGTTTTCCAACCCACACACCTTTAGATGTACAGATGTATGGAATTTTCCTACTTATTGATGTGCTGAGCAGAGCATCTTTGTTGAGTTGTGGATGTTTTACTGGTTGTAGATTGAAGGTCAGAGACAAAGGTAAATTTTCACTCCAGTATGTTTATGACTTCACTCTTTTCCCCCCAATCATTATCGTTTTGGCTTTTCCACAATGTGCTATGATTGGAACCCTATGGTATATATCCCTTTCAGATTGGCTTCTTTCACTTAATAATATGCATATATGTTTCCTCCATGTCTTTTTGTGGTTTGATAGCTCTTTACATTTTAGCACTGAATAATAATCTTAATGGACCATAGTTTATTTATGCATTCATCTACTTAAGGATATCTTGGTCATTTCCAGGTCTTGCCAATTATGAATAAAACTGCTATAAACATTATGTATAAGTTTTCAGGTGGACATAAATTTGAACACATTTGGGTAAGTACCAAGGCATGAAATTGTTGGATCATATGCCAAGATATAATTTTAGATTTGTAAGAAACCACTATGAGGGAAGGGATGTGGGAACAGATGTATATGTATGACTGATTCACTTTGTTATAAAGCAGAAACTAATAAAAATAAATAAAATAAATAAATAAAATAAAAAATAAAAAATAAATAAAAAAAGAACAGTTAAAAAAAAAGAAAAAAAAAGAAACCACCAACTCTTTTCCAAAGTGTCTGTACCATTTTGCATTCCCACTATCAATGAATGGAAGTTTTTGTTACTCCAAGCCTGCACAGCATTTGTTGTTGTCAGTGTCCCAGATTCTGGCAGCTCTAATAGCTGTGTAGTTGTATCTCATATTGTTTTAACTTACAGTTCCCTAGTGCTATATTGTGTAGAGCATCTTTCATCTGCTTACTTGACATGTGTGTACCTTCCTTGGCAGGTGTCTGCTCAGATCTTTTTTTACATTATTAATCAGGTTGTTTATTTTCTTATTATTGAGTTTTTATATAATGTATTATTATCCTCTTAACTTCATACTTAATAAGATAAAATACCTCAATGTTTTCAAGCTAACAAGTGATGGGTGTAAATGTAATCAATATGTGCATTAGATCAGTGATTCCTCAATCTGGCTGATTACCAAAATCCTTTGGAGTTATTTAGTCTATTTCATAAAGTCTATCTCTTTGTTGTGAAATTTTATGTTACAAAGAAAAAAAAAAACCAGCTAATAACTGTGTGACTGGGGTGATCACTAGAATAACTAACACCCTAGATCTCTAGTGGCATTCAACTGGGTTTTCAGAACTCACTGGATCCCTGTCAAGTACCAGTCACTCCACTAACTACTGAGAATAAATATAAACCTTCATTCCATGATGTCATATGATAAAAGTAGAAAGAGTACAGGTAAGCAAATGAGTAAAAGTAAGGTATAGCATTTTATTTAATAACCATAAACATTGGAACTAAGGAAAAATGAAGGAATGGGCATTCAAATTAGAAAGATAAGCAACAACTTCTTAGAGAATAGTATCACTAAGTTGTGTCTTTAAGGACAAATAGAAATCAGTTGAGTAAAGGAAGAAAGATAAGTATGTTCAGATATTCTTGCAAAGTCAAAGAGAGACAAGAAAGTGTTCTGTTAGAAATAGCAAAAACTTGCCTATGAATTTAGGGTTGTGTTTCAGTGGGGTGTAATGATAAGTCAGGGTCCTCCATAAATAGCAACCGTATAAAAGGTAGGCATAGGCACACTTCTTTGCACTTATGTTGCTCTTGGGTTTTTTCTCCCTATCACTACTTGTTTTTTCCTAGCAAAAATAAAATAATAAAAATATGTGTAGTATAAACTGCATGAAAATATTTTTTTTGTTTTTTTTTCTTAGTGTATCTATTGAATAAGATTAGAAAAGTGCCTAGCACTTGAAGTGATAAGTACTTACTTGCTAAATAAATGAAAGGCTATATATTTCCTACCTTTGAATTCTGTCATTTTAGAAAGGATATAGGGTAGAATTATAATAATTTTAGTGTGAGGCAACTATTGGCCCAATCTTTTAAATCCTATTAATCAATTTTCCAAATTATAATTAGGGAAATGAATGCAGTCTTTGTAGCATTACAACTATTATGATGTTATGTGAAAGAGCTTTTCAAACTACATGAACTACATGTTGTACAAAATAAGTAATTTTGTTTATGTTAATGGTTTGAGTGGAAGATGGTGTTGTGATAAAAGCACTAGGTTTGGGGCAAAAACAAAAACAGAATGAAATCTCTATTCTTGAGTCACTCATTTTTTATTTATTTATTTTTATTCTCTGCAAAATAGCATCATTTGAATGCACTTCAAAATATAAATTATTTTCAAACTTCAGTACTTAACAATTTTTCTACCTGTAATCTTGGGCCAGAAATGATAGTTTATGAAAAACTGTGGGTTGGAATTGCTTTTGAATCACAAGTATTTTGTTGCAGATCCTTGGCCCCCTATCTATTGCTATAATTCAATGTTCAATATAATCATAAAAAAAAAACTCCTGTGTACCTCCTTCATTTTGGACATTGTCATATTATGTGAAAGTCATATTGTGGTGGATTAAGCTGGGAAAATTAACATCAGTGAGGAGGAGGGCTCACACGACTGTATCTATCCAGTTCCTTCACAAGGAAATTTGTCTTATTACTTCCTGTGTGCTCAGTGGAAGGAGATCAGGAGATCCTAATGAAACTGAGTAGAAAGTGTAAAATATTAGGGAGACACTTACTCTTCCTCATGACCTTATTTGCTTGTATTTTGATGAAAAACTGATATGAACTCTACAGTTTTGAAACAGTATGATATTAATTTCAGAGGAAATGGTTTTAAATCTGCTATGGTGCAACAAAGACAACAAGCACTAAGGAGTAAAATGTATGTTTACCAGGCAATAACCATTTTGAGGGCTTCTTTCCAATACATTTCCAAAGCACTGAATTGCCTATGTGGAGTGAAATGACCTTACATGAGAGATGGCTAAGTTTATGTGTAGTTAGCAGCAACTTATATTTCGCTAGGATATACATATTTATGCAAACAATTTTGTTGTGGAGTAGTTTGAGTGATGGGGTACTTCACAGGATGTTTTTAAAATGCCTTTCCACAAAACCATAAACAAAACAAAAGACAACCTAGAGAATGGAAGAAAATATTTACAATGTTATTGACAAGGGATTAATTTCCAAAATATGCAAACATCTCATAGAGTTTCATATCAAGAAAACAAACAACCCAATCAAAAAATGGGCAAAAGACCTAAATACACGTTTCTCCAAAGAAGATATACAGATGACCAACAGGCACAGGAAAAGATTCTCAATATCGCTAATTATTAGAGAAATGTAAGTGAAAACTACAATGAGGTATCACTCATCACCAGTCAGAATGGCCATCATTTAAAGGTTTACAAATAAATGCTGGAGAGGGTGTGGAGAAAAGGGAACCCTCTTACACCATTGGTGGGAATGTAAATTGGTACAACCACTATGGAGAACAATATAGAGGTTCCTTAAAAAACTAAAACTAGAATTACCATATGAGCAGCAATCCTACTCCTGGGCATATACAGAGAAAACTCTAATTCAAAAAGATAAATGCACCCAAACGTTCCTAGCAGCGCTATTTACAATAGCCAAGAAATGGAAGCAATCTAAGTGTCTGTCAATATATGAGTGGGTAAAGAAAATGTGGTACATTTATACAATGGAATATTACTCAGCCATAAAATAGAATGAGATAATGTCATTAGTAAAACATGGATGGACATACAGATCATTATATTAAATGAAGTAAGTCAGACAAAGGCAAATTTCATATGGTATCACTTATATGTGGAATATTAAAAATGATACAAATGAATTTATTTACAGGCATAGAAAATAAACTTATGGTTACCAAACAGGAAAGGTGAGGGAGAGATAAATTAGTTTGGGATTAACATATACACACTACTATACATAAAATAGAGAAAGTACAAGGACCTACTGCATAGCACAGGGAACTATACATGATATCTTGTAATATTAAGGAAAAATAATCTGAAAAATAATATATATATATATATATATATATATATATATATATATATATATGAATCACTTTGTTATACACCTGAAACTAACACAATATTGTAAATGAACTATACTTCAATACTTCAATTAGGATAAAATCAAATCAGATAAAGAGGCAAAAAATGTCTTTTCATATATGAAGCCACAAGTGTAGGCTGTAACACATAGATATTAAGAGGAAAATAAGGCAAAGGAGGAGATTGTGATAGTAACTCAGCACTACATTAGGAAAAATTGTGTTTGAACAAAGGAGAAATATTTTCATAGAGGAATAGGAGGCTCCTGGACAGTGTAAAAATTTAAACCTCAAACTCTGCTCTACAGATGAAAATACATCTTGTATCTAAGGCATATAGTGATCTCAGATAAAGTGAATATAGAGCACTATGACTGGCTATTACTTTCACTCTGGAATTTTAGAAAAAACTTTAAAGACAAGATCTTATATTAAGAATACAATGAGTAAAATATTCACTCAGATCAAGTTATATACTCTGTACACAAATAAATATTAACTTATATTAATGTACCCAATTAGTCATTTAAAATTCCAAAATAAATAAAACTAAAAATGATACAAATAATCTGTTTGTCCTCACCCTCTTCCTTTTCCCTGGAAGAAGCATTTTAATTTTCATATAATTTCCTAGTGTAGTAAATTATGTCCTCTGGTTTGAATAAATTAATATGATTTCATCTTTGGGAGCAGACTATTCTCCCCAGAACATTTTATAATTACACATTCTTTCAAATATATTTAATATCAACATTTCTAAATTTCACCCCTGCTGTAATTGTACCGTATTTGACAGACAGTTACAGAGGAAAGAAGGTTCTTTAGATTTTTCTATTGTAAAGCATTTTGTTTTCATATTAAAACTTTTCCAAATAAAGTTAATATCTTTCTTTGTAGCATATAGGAATAAATTAAGGTTTCTTAGTTTCTTACCATATTTATGCTTTATCTAAATCTTAGTGATATAATCATTTTCCTTTCTTTAAAAATGATTTGTAATTACAAAGACTCTACCAACTCTTCATATTGTTCCGGGATTTTGGCAAACTATATTTATTCTTCCATCTGCGATTTTTAAAAAAGATTTTAAAGAAAATTTTTAGATTTAAAAAAAAAAAAGGCTGAAATGGTGTTAGCAGATTTTGGTAAATGTATTGTTCAGGAAAGATTACTGAGCTGCTTCTAACTGAGCTAGAATACCTAGTCTTGTTTCATCCTGGAAAAAGAAAAGCAGACATGAAGATTTCCCTGTTGTACTCAACAAGCTTGCTGAACTCACACAGAATGTAGTACTTGCTCAGAATCATATCTAATGATTTCCTCCACAGCCAGACCGGAAACCCAAAGCTCTTTAATATTCTGGTATCATTATTCTCATTTTCTATAATTTAACAACTTTTCATTTTATTCTTAATGGAAAAGTCATGCAATATTGAGCAGTAACTGCTGTTAATTTCCTGCTGTATATCATTTGCATTTTTTGTTGCTGTTGGAGAGTAATTAACATGCTCTAATTATCATACTGATTGTCTTTTTTAGCTTATGAGGATATGGTCATCTCAACCCTCGTTAATTTTACAATTGTATATTTTATTGTTCCCAATAATAATATCCTGGGATATACAAGACTTAAATTATTACAAAAAAAAGTTGTGTGATTCTGCAGTAGTAGGTTTTCTAAATGGTTCAATTTAGAAGAGAGTATTGTAAGTTTTTATAGTTCCTAACAAAAAACACAGAATCATTTCTGTGGCAGGACAATGCTATCCTTTCCTGCAAAGCAAATTGTAGTTATATTATGCTATTATCACACAAGAAAATGTTTTCTTGTATTCTATTCAGATTGTATCTTTTATTTCTTCATATTACAGAGGTTTATGTTAAAATTTGCTATGAATATACTTGTAACATGTAATAAAAATCTTTTTTGCAATAATTTTTAACACATTAGATTCTTTCTACCCAAAATAACATTTTTTCTTAATTTAAAATATTTACTTTGTAAATCCTAATATTCTCAACTAAAATTTTATAAAATTGTGTGGAGATAGAAAAAAGATGAAATAAATCAGTGCTTTTAAATATTACAAAAGAAACTATAGATAGTACAAAAACTATTAATAGTACAAAAATTGTCGATAAAGTTCAACTCATATTTTATGTACAAACCTACCCTCAGCGTAGATAGCTTCATAATTATGGGCTAGTTTGTATGTTCATTTGGTGAAGAACAGAGTCATTATTTATAACAGATGTTATTATATCCAAGGAATGCTATTCCACAAAACTTACATACAATGAGAAATATAACTCATTTCCTGATTAACTTCCATTTGGTTCCAATCATCAGTGTATTCTGTACCATGAGAAGGGTCACAAAAGAAAAGTACAAAGATGACCTATATGTAAACTACTAAACAAAGGTCCCCTTTTTACTTTATTGAGCTTTATAAAACAGTATAGATTAATAGAGTACCAAAAAACAATAAAATTGATTATTAAAAAAGATGATAATTTCTATATTCACAAGGACATTTTTTGGTCATAAAGGCAGGTATGCAAATCACACTTGCAAAACAAATCAGTGGAGATTAATGTTGGACTACATTCTGACTGAATTATAATCGTGACTCCACCATTTATCTGTACTCTGATCATTTACAAGTTATTAAAAAAATTTGGACCTTATTTTCCTTTTCTCTTAAATGGAGATAGCATTGACATATATCCCAGAAAGTTGGTTTGACTATTAAAAAAAAAAATGACATCAGGAGAAAACGCTCAGAGAGAAAGAGCTCGGAAAAACAGCTCAGTAAAAAAAAAAAAAAAAAAAAAAAAAACTGGCTAGGGCTTCCCTGGTGGCGCAGTGTTTGAGAGTCTGCCTGCCGATGCAGGGGACACGGGTTCGTGCCCCAGTCCAGGAAGATCCCACATGTCACAGAGTGGCTGGGCCCGTGAGCCATGGCCACTGAGCCTGCACATCTGGAGCCTGTGCTCCGCAATGTGAGAGGCCACAACAGTAAGACACATGCATACCGTAAAAACATAAAAAAATAAAAAACTGGTTATTAATAGGTTATTTTTAAAAGGAGCTTTAAGTGGACATAATTGTCTTCAGGAAGGTTTGAACTCTGTGCTCAGGCTGCATCCTCAGAGCGAGGCTTGCTTTGTCTCTGTCTCAGCTCCATTCTTCCCGTGTTTGTTTTACTCTCCATCTGCACTGGGTCACAGGATCACTCTAGCACTCTCAGCCTCACATGTTCTCAGGTTCAAATCCAAAAATGCCCTTAAAACATCCAAATACGGCTCTAAACAAGCCTGACTGATATGACCTGAATCCTGTTCCCAACCCTGAGTTACTGTGACCAAAGACATAAATTCACAACTGGCTTAAAATCCACAATCACATGTTTTCACATGTGCAGAGATGAATTTCCACCCAAACCACATATGTCATTAGAATGACTGAGATTTTAATCCCCAGATGAAAACTCCAGATCTTTACACAAGTTTGACACCTGGATAGTGGAGACCCGAATAATAAAGCTAGCAAGCAAGCAAAAAGCTGATGATGGCTATGTATAAGATTCCTATGATATAAATGATATTGATCTAGCTTGGTTTAACATAAAAAAAAGTGTGTGTGGCTTAAGCAAACGTTCTAGACTCTAAGAATCTCACGTTCTTCATCAACAAGAAAAGTAATGATTTCTCCACATTTTTTGTGCCACAATAGAGATGGTACCTATAAAATGCTTAGCTTAGTGTTTGACAGAGAAGTATTATAGGGTAGATAAATGCTACATTAAAATGATGCAGCAATTATAAACTATAACAAAATACTGAGAAAAATCCAAAAATTTAATATTAGGAATTGGTTTAAAAACTGTGTTTTATTTGTATAATGTAAAAACAAGCAGTAATTAAAATGGTTTGGAGACTGAATAAAGTTATAGATAAAATTGCTATATCATTAAAGGAGAATATAAAAGTTAGAAGTATGGTTAGTATAATCTTTATGGACACAAACATCTTATATATGTATAAAAAGATAAATAAGTAAAGGGCTTTTTTCAAATCTGTAAGAACTATCTCAGGCAGACAGGAAGACCTTTGGAAGCAAACAGAAAGAAGCAAGCCCCTTCTCTGGCCTCCAGCCTTCCTTTTCCAATTCCACCCTCATGTGGCACAGGTTAATGGGGAGCTAGCTAGCAAAGCAGGAATGTGGTTTGCAGGGCCAAATATCAACCATCTCAAAGCAAATTGTGGAAGGTGATTTTGGATCTGAATCACAAAAATAACTGACCCAGGTAATTAGATTGATACCAAATTTTTTATCAATGGAACAATAGAAGAAATAAAGGAAGCTAGAATACAAAGTGGTAACATATTTAACGTGATTAAAGAAAATAACCATTGAATCAGAATTTTCACCCACTGCCAATATCTCATGAGAAGTAAAGTGAAATACACAAGTTTTGAAAAATTAGTGTGAAAAAATGTTAGCGGAAGACAAATACTAAACAAGCACAAGAATGTGCTCATTAAGCAGATAGAAAATATTTTAATTGCTTTAACAAAGACTAAATAAAAACAAGATAGGTGGTCACAAAGCACCGACCTGATCTCCCTGTGCTATGCAGCTGGGAGGGTGGGAGGGAGGGAGATGCAAGAGGGAAGAGATATGGGAATATATATATATATATATATATATATATATAAATATATATATATATATATATATATATATATATATATATATAACTGATTCAATTTGTTGTAAAGCAGAAACTAACACACAATTACTTTAGTAAAGCGATTGTACTCCAATGAAGTTGTTAAAACACACACAAACAAACAAACAAAAACAAGATAGAACTCCTTATTTCTCTTCCAAATGGCAAAATCTAAACCGAGAAGCAATGTAGGGAAGCAGGGTGGGTTTCCTCTACAATGTCAGGAACACAGATTCATCATTTTTAAGCACTCTGCCCTTCCCTTAAGCCCAGTACTCATCCCAAATCCTAAATAGGTTCACGGCCACCACCACTGTGTTCCAGACTGCAGGAAAGGGTGGGAGAGAAGGGAGAAGGGCAATTAGCTTCCTTTTAAAGATCACCAGAAAGTTGGACATAACACTGCTACTCACATCCTTCCATCCAGAACTTGGATACTCTTAGCTCAAAGAGAGGCTGGTAAAACTGGTACAGGAAGAGTTTAGGTTTAAGGTAAGACTCAAACAAAATCAGTTACGAAGGAAGAGACCTACAAATGACGCAACACAAATAAAAAGTATCATAAGAGTCCTCCGTGAACTCTTTTTGTTGCAATGGTAAATGGCAGTGTTTTCTTAATTTCACTTTCAGACTTTCCATCATTAGTGTATAGGAATGCCAGAGATTACTGTGCATTAATTTTTTATCCTGCTACTTTACCAAATTCATTGATTAGCTCTAGTAGTTTTCTGGTAGCATCTTTAGGATCCCCTATGTATAGTATCACGTCATTTGCAAACAGTGACAGTTTTACTTTTCCAATTTGGATTCCTTTTTCTTCTCTGATTGGCTAAAACTTTCAAAACTAAGTTGATTAACAGCAATGAGAGTGGGCAACCTTGTCTTGTTCCTGATCTTAGAGGAAATGGTTTCAGTTCTTCACCATTGAGAATGATGTTGGCTGTGGGTTTGTCATATATGACCTTTATTATGTTGAAGTAGTTTCACTCTATGCCCACTTTCTGGAGAGTTTTTATCATAAGTGGGTGTTGAATTTTTTCAAAAGCTTTTTCTGCATCTATTGAGATGGTCATATGGTTTTTATCCTTCAATTTGTTAATATGGTGTATCACATTGTATGATTTGCATATATTGATGAATCCTTGAATTCCTGAGATAAACCCCATGATCATGGTGTATGATCCTTTTAACGTGCTGTTGTATTGTTTGCTAGCATTTGAGGATTTTTGCACCTATGTTCATCAGTGATATTGGCCTGTAGTTTTCTTTTTTTGTGACATCTTTGTCTGGTTTTGGTATCAGGGTGATGGTGGCCTCATAGAATGAGTTTGGAGATGTTCTTCCCTCTGCTATATTTTGGAAGAGTTTAAGAATTATCAGCGTCAGCTCTTCTCTAAATGTTTGATAGAATTCACCTGTGAAGCCCTATGGTCCTGGGCTTTTGTTTGTTGAAGATTTTTAATCACTGTTTCAATTTCATTGCTTGTGATTGGTCTGTTCATATTTTCTCTTTCTTCCTGGTTCCGTCTTGGAAGATTGTACTCTTCTAAGAAATTGTCTTTAACTTCTAGGTTGTCCATTTTATTGTCATATAGTTGCTTGTATTAGTCTCTCATGATCCATTGTATTTCTTCAGTAGAGTTTTTACTTCTTTTTCATTTCTAATCTGTTGATTTCAGTCTTCTCCCTTTTTTCTTGATGAGTCTAGCTAATGGTTTATTAAATTTTGTTTATCTTCTCAAAGAACCAGCTTTCAGTTTTATTGATCTTTGCTATCGTTTCCTTCATTTCTTTTTCATTTATTTTTTATCAGATATTTTGTATTTCTTTCCTTCTGTAACTTTGTTTTTTTTTTGTTGTTGTTGTTCTTGTTCTTCTTTCTGTAATTGCCTTAGGTGTAAGTTTAGGTTTTTTATTTGAGATTTTTCTTATTTCTTAAGGCAGGATTGTATTGCTATAAACTTCCCTCTTTGAACAGCTTTTGCTTCATCCCATAGGTTTTGGGTCATCGTATTTTCATTGTCATCTGTTTCTAGGTATTTTTTTTTATTTCTTCAATGATTTCTTTGTTATAAGGTAGCATATTGTTTAGCCTCTATGTGTTTGTATTTTTTACAGTATTTTTCCTCTAATTTATATCTAGTCTCATAGCATTGAAGTTGGAAAAGATACTTGATACAATTTCAGTTTTCTTAAATTTACCAAGTTTTGATTTGTGATGCAAGATGTGATCTATCCTGGATAATGATCCATGAGCATGTGAGAAGAACATGTATTCTGTTGTTTTGGATGGAATGTCCTATAAATATCAATTAATTCTATCTGGTCTAATGTGTCTTTTAAAGCTTGTGTTTCCTTATTTATTTTCATTTTGGATGATCTGTTCATTTGTGAAAGTGGGATGTGGAAAACCCCTACTATTATTTTGTTACTGTTGATTTCCACTATATGGGTGTTAGCATTTGCCTTATGTATTGAAGTGCTCCTATGTTGGGTGTATAAATATTTACAATTGTTATATCTTCTTGGATTGAGCCCGTGGTCATTATATAGTGTTTTTCTTTGTCTCTTGTAGTACTCTTTATTTTAAAGTCTCTTTTCTCTGATATGAGTATTGCTACTCCATCTTTCTTTTGATTTCCATTTGCATGGGATATCTTTTTCCATTCCCTTACTTTCAGTCTGTATGTGTCCCTTGGTCTGAAGTGGGTCTCTTGTAGACAGTGTATATATGGGTCTTGTTTTTGTATCCATTCAGCCAGTCTATGTCTTTTGGTTGGAGCATTTAATCCATTTACATTTAAGGCAATTATCGATATGTGTGTTCCTATTACCATTTTCTTAATTGTTTTGGGTTTGTTTTTGTAGGTCTTTTCCTTACCTTGTGTTTCCTTCTTAGAGGAGTTCCTTTAGCGTTTGTTGTAGAGCTGCTTTGGTGGTGCTCAATTCTCTTAGCTTTTCCTTGTGTGTAAAGGTTTTAATTCCTCTGCTGTATGTGAATGAGATCCTTACTGGATAGAGTAATCTTGGCTGTACGTTTTTCCCTTTCATCACTTTAAATATGTCCTGCCATTCCCTTCTGGCTTGCAGAATTTCTGCTGAAAGATCAGCTGTTAACGTTATTGGGATTCCCTTGTATGTTATATTTTGCTTTTCCCTTGCTGCTTTTAATATATTTTCTTTAAATTTAATTTTTGATAGTTTGACTAATATGTGTCTTAGTGTGTTTCTTCTTGTATTTATCCTGTATGGGACTCTCTGTGCTTCCTGGACTTGACTGACTATTTCCTTTCTCATATTAGAGAAGTTTTAAACTATAATCCCTTCAAATATTTTCTCAGTCCCTTTATTTTTCTTTTCTTCTTCTGGGACCCCTATCACTGGAATGTTGGTACGTTTAATGTTGTCCCAGAGGTCTCTGAGACTGTCCTCAATTATTTTCATTCTTTTTTTGTATTCTGCTCTGTGGCATTTATTTTCATTATTTTATCTTCCAAATCACTTATCCATTCTTCTACCTCAGGTATTTTGCTATTGATTCCTTCTAGAGTATTTTTAATTTCCTTTATGGTGTTGTTCGTCATTGTTTGTTTGCTCTTTATTTCTTCTAGATCTTTGTTAAATGTTTCTTGTATTTTCTCTATTTTATTTCTGAGATTTTGGATCATCTTTACTATCATTACTCTGAATTCTTTTTCAGGTAGACTGTCTATTTCCTCTTCATTTGTTTGGTCTGGTGGTTTTTTACATTGCTCCTTCTTCTCCTGCATATTTCTCTGTTTTCTCATTTTGTTTAACTTCTTATGTTTGGGGTCTCCTCTTTGCAGTTTGCAGGTTCATAATTCCCATTATTTTTGTTGTCTTTCCCTGTGGGTGAGTTTGGTTCAGTGGCTTGTGTAGGCTTCCTGGTGGAGGAGACTGATGCCTGTTCTCTAGTGGTGTGGCTGTTCTTGCCCTTCTGGTGGGCTGGCCTGAATCCAGTGGTGTGTTTGAAGCATCTGTTAACTTAGTATGACTTTAGGCAGCCTCTCTACTAATGAATAGGGTTGTGTTCCTGTCTTGCTAGTTGTTTGGCATGGAGCTTCCAGCAATGGAGCTGGCTGGCCGTTGGGTGGAGCTGGATCTTAGTGTTGAGACGAAGATCAATGGGAGAGATTTCGCCAATTGATATTACATGGGGCTGGGAGTTTTCTGATGGTCCAGTGTCCTAGTCTTGGCCTTCCCACCTTAGAGGATCAGGCCAGACCCCTGGCCAGAGCACCAAGACCTTTCCAGCCACAAAGCTCTGAAGAAAAGGAACCCTAGGACAAATGGTAAAAGCCAATCTATAGAGACAAAATCACAGCAAGATGTGTACCCATACACACTCACAAAAAGAGAAAAAAGGAAAATTATATATATATATATATATATATATATATATATATATATATATATATATATATATATATACATACATATACATATTACGGAAGAGAGCCACCAAACCAATAAACAAATCTACCAATGATAGTAAACTCTAAATACTGAACTAAGATAAACATAAAACCAGAAATAAATTAGACACAGAAAGCACACCCCAAGTCTACAGTTGCTCCCAATGTCCACCTCCTCAATTTTGGGAACATTCATTTTTTATTAAGCTATTCTTCAGATGCAAGGTTTATAAAGTTGATTGTGAGGATTTAATCTGCTGCTTCTGAGGCTGCACAGATAAATTTCCCTTTCTCTTCTCTGTTTACACAAGTTCTTTGTTTCAGCTTTGGTTTTGGCCCTACCTCTGTATGTAGGCCACACTCAGGAGTCTGTTCCCTGCCCAGAGAGGAGGGGGTGAAAGTTGCAGCTGATTAGGGCTCTCTTGCTCTCTCAGGCCAGGGAGAGGGAGGCATACGGTCATCATAATTGGGATGCAAGGCGAGCCTGAGGTGGCAGAAGCCGACATAACATTGCAACAGCCTGCACCACACCATGTGTTTTCATGGGGTAGTTGTCCCTGGATCATGGAACCCTAGCAGTTGTGTGCTGCATAGGCTCCCAACGGAGTGTGGATAGTGACTTATGCTTGTACACAGTATTCTTGGTGGCAGCTGCCACACGTTAGCTGTTCATGCCCATGTCTCTAGCTCTCTTATGTTGTGCTCCACCTTCTGTGGGCACTCTGGGAAGGAATCCCCTCTCCTCATGAACTCTGAAACAAAGGTCTCTTGCCTCTCTGACAGGTCCAGATAGTTTCCCGGCCTCCCAACTGGCTAGCTGTGGTACACTAGCCCCCTTCAGGCTGTGTTCATGCAGACAACCCCAGTCCTCTCCCTGGGATCTGACCACCAAAGCCTGAGCCTCAGCTCCCAGTCCCCACCCGCCCCAGTGGGTGAGCAGACAAGCCTCTCAGGCTAGTGAGTGCTGGTCGGCACCAATCTTTTTCTTGGGAATCTCTCTGCTTTGCTCTCTGCATCCCTGTTGCTGACCTCTTTTCTGTGACTCTGAAGCTTCACCCCCACCCACCCCCTGTTTTCACCAGTGAGGGGGCTTCCTAGTGTGTGGAAACTTTTCCTCCTTCACAGCTCCCTCCCAGAGGTGCAGGTCCTTTCCCTATTCTGTTGTCTCTGTTTTTTTTTTCTTTTTTCTTTTGCCTGACCCAGGTACATGAGGAGTTTCTTGCCTTTTGGGAAGTCTGAGGTCTTCTGCCAGCATTCAGTAGGTGTTCTGTAAGAGTTGTTCCACAGGTAGATGTATTTTTGATGTATTTTTGAGGATGAAGTTGATCTCCATGTTTTACTCCTCCGTCATCTTGAAAGTCTCTTATTTCCATAAACTTGTAATCTTCACAGCAACTCTCTGACAAAAATACTATTAATAACTCTGTTTTACAGATGAGTCAACTGAGACATTGAGATATTAAGTATCAATCTTAATTAAGATACTTAATCTCTTCTCTTGGACCACGTTTTGATTCTGTTGGGCTTGATGTCAGATTAAAGAGCAAAGACGACAGGTCTATTCAGAGAGAGACAAGGTCTTTGTGACTGTTGTGACCAATAGAGCGTGGTAAAGTGATGCTACCCTTTAGTAGTTCTTTTTTTTCTTTTTTAATTGAAGTATAGTTGATTTACAATGTCATGTTAATTACTGCTGTACAGCAAAGTGATTCAGTTATACATATATACATTCTTTGTTAAATATTGATTTCCATTATGACTTAGCAGAGTATATTGAATATAGTTCTCTATTCTATATAGTAGGACTTTGCTTTTTATCCATTCTATATATAAAAGCTTACATCTGCTAACACCACCCTCCTTCTCCATCCCTCACCTAAGCCCCTCCTTTTGTAGTTCTTGACTTAACCTTTAGGGGAAGTGGTAATTTCCACTGTGCTTCTTTCAGAGCCCTGAGCTCTGATATCTCAGCATCCTGATGTCAGACATTATCATCCTGACATCAGATATCTCAGTAACATGAGAACACCATAGCATGGGGAAATTTAAGGTAGGCTTCAAGAGAAAGAGACAGAGAGAGATGAATCCCCATCTGTTCTAGCTCCCAGTCACTTGAGTCCTCCTAGCTGTGGCCATAGACATCATGGAACAATCTTTCTGACCCATATAACATGAGATATAATGACGCTTTGCTAATTTACATATTAAGTTTGTTATACAGCAGTACTGAACAGAATATGGTCATTTCTTTTTCTTTTTCATTATTTCATGTTTTGGGAGTCATATATCCAGTGTTTATTTATAATGGTATTTTTGTTCCTAAAACATATATTCTAACTAATAACTAATATTTACATTTTATTTTTTAATCAAATCCATTATAACAGTTTTCGCATGCTTTATTTTATTTTTTATTTTTTTTCTTATTTTTATCCATATCAGTTCTAGTATACCTGTAAGCATCCCTTACCTTCAAATAACATTTTGGTTCTTACTAACTTGAATGACCACATGGTTAGCTGTCATATTCTGACTTTTTTTTTTTTTCCTTTTTAATAAAGCTACACTGCAGTGTCAGTATTGGCATTTACTGTGGAGGGAGACATTTGTTATATACCTAATATTTTTTCCTTACTTAAGTGTTTTCCATTTTCTATTTTGGATATGTTTAGTGTGGTGATTTTTATAGATAAGTAAGGAGAGATAGTTAAAGATATGTATAGTTTCAAGTGTAATGAACTGTTTTTTGATTTATATTTATTTTTCCATAATGAATCAAATCATTATATTTTATTTGAGTATCTTCTCGTCCCCCTTTCCTACCTTAGTTTTGAGAGTACTAACACATGAGAAAAGAATGGTCTCTTTAAACTGTTTACTACATCCTTTTCTTTTCTTTTTCTTTTTCTTTTTTCTTTTTTCTTTTTTTTTTTGTACCATTTTTATGTAGTCACTAACTCTCCCTGAATTCCAGGGCCAGGAGAATCTCCTGAATTTATTTTCTACTTTACCACTTTAATTTTCTGAAACATAGAAAATGTTGTCCACTGCATATTGCAGTTTCCAATTTACCATGTGGATCTTTCATCTCAATTCAGTCTAGGGCTTTATAAGTAACCCTTTCATCTCTTGAGAATATGGATTCAAATTTGTCTATAATTTACTCCTATATCTTGGTACAACACTATTTATTAATAGTTGTGATACTATTTTTTTGTTTTGTTTTGCTTTGTTTTGTTGTTTTTTTTAGCTCAAACCTAAAGAATGAAGACTATATTTTGCTAGTAAATGTTGATAGCAAATTTGAGTTGAAGTAGGTTTTGTCAGATCCTAATTTGGGTCCTAATCCAAATCTCTAAGGACATACAAGGTGAGAAAATAAAATTTTATGTATACTGCATTTGATAGAATTTTACCACATTTCAAATAGAGGGCATGAACTAGGGAGAGCTGGAAGGGAGGGAGCTGGGCACAGTAGAGTTAGTCACAGCAGGGAGATTTACCTTCTGCCTAAGTGTATCTTTTCAGCACTTGGTGTGGCAGCCAGGAGCCAGCCTCAGCAGTGTCCCTGATGTTAATCTGGAATATCTGACTTTCTTTTACCCGTCTGAGCCTTCTGTTCCAGGAGGTCTCCAGGTCTAAGCCAAGAAGAAACCTTGCCAAGAGCACTCTCCTTTTTATGGCTTAAAACAACAAGAATGCTTCCCCAATGGCACTGCCAAGGTTGAAAATTCACTCCCAGTTGCCCCGTGGTTCATTGTATTGAATACGAATGGCATAGCACTCTGCCAAGATTTAATCTGGCACACTTTCCAGATAGAGAGTGAGTTATAGATTTGTTACTGTTTTATTATTTTTTACACTCTACATAGCACACAATTACTTGATGCTTCTAATGTGGTGAGGAAACATTCCTTAATTTCATATTGATTTAGGTTTCTCTCTATTTTTGTGCTTCATTTCTCACTTCAAGTGCAGGCAGGGATGGAAAGGGTTGGAACGCAAGTAGGTAGAGAGCTGTGTTCAGGTTGCCATCTCAACAAGCACAATTGTTCTCTATTTTGAACACAAATAGTTTTACGAAAATTTCAGTTCTTCAGGACTTGAATTTATTTTCTGTTTATAAATTAAACACTGCACAAATAGAAAAAAAACCTCTATCAGGCTCTTCTGATAGAATATATATTTTAATGTAAATTACACAAGCACTGATATTGAAAAAGGTATTTAAAAATTTATGTTGAATGTCAGGAAACTGCATATGTTTTATTATCACTTTTCTTCATTATTGTTAAGGTCCTGTTAAAGTAACAACCTCTGTACACCCAACCTATTACTTATAACATGAGCAAATTACTCTGCCTCATTTTGCAGTAATCAGTAGCTGTTTGGTCCCAAATAAAATTAATTTATAGACATATGTACAATTCAAAGTTTATAAGAGAGAGAAGAAATAATCTAGCACAAGGGTCCCCAATCAGTTTCCTGTTAGGAGCCGGGCCGCACAGCAGGAGGTGAGTTGTGGGGGAGCACATGAATCTTCATCTGCCACTCCCCATCACTAGCATTACTGCCTGAACAATCTCCCCAACCCTGTCTGTGGAAAAATTGTCTTCCATGAAACCGGCCCCTGGTGTCAAAAAGGTTGGGGACTTCTGATCTAGCACATCTAAGACCAAGGAGTTGTATGCTCAAAGGGCTGAATACAAAGGACCTAAAGCAGGCTCTGTTTATTGTTTCCAGAAGTGGTGTAGCATAGAGCTTGAAACTTTTGCTAGATGTTAACTGTCCTTATTATAACATCATCACTAATCTCAATAATATCACCAGTGCATGATTCTGTTACCTATGAAGTTATTTGTTGCTGTTTTTGCTGTTTATGTAGTACAGAACAAAATAATTCCATTCAGTTATAAAATATTTATCACCTACAATGTGTCAGACAATGAACTGGCCACCAGGGAACACGAAGATTAATAAGAAATTCTCTTTGACCTTGAATTTATCTTTTTTTTCAGAAAATGAAACATGGCACTAATGACTAATTAGTAAAGATGACATATATTAGAAAATGAAATTAATATTAAATAGTGTTCCCCTATTGTCCACATAAAAACACATTTTACAAGAAATCTGTCATTAAAAAAATATCGGCACACCTCTCCTCCTTCATTAGATGGAGACTGTCTACAAAATAATTCATCCTGAGGCCAGTGGTTATGAAAGGTTATAGGGTTATGAAAGCCTAAAGGAATGCTAATGTACAACGTTTATGTTTTTAATTAGCCTCTCTTGATAGAGCAGTAAATAATTACCTCTAATGAAAGTTTACACTGTGTCAGCCTGTTGGCTTTGATGGATTGAAACTCCCTTCAGATAATCTATGTCAATCCTGGGCCTGTGCTCTTATACCCACTTATTGTCAAGAGATTAGCTGGAGAGAGTTGGTTGATTAACACAGCTAGCCAAAATTAAAGCAACTGTTATGGCTTTATTTACTAACTGCAACAGTGTAAGCGGGAAACCAGAAAGAAAGTATCCACACTGCCAATGTTCCATTTTTCCGCCATTGGAACCACATCATGTGAGGTGGAGGCAGTCATCTCATTGCCCAAAGAGTCCTGAAAAAAAGGCTTCTGCCATTCTATGAACCCCCTAGGAGCTGGGAGAATGATGAAGAGGAAGGGCTAGGGTGGAAAGGTACCGATTACTAACACTGCAGAAAAGTGTCCTCAAGGCACCCCTGCTTCTCCAGAATGAAGTCTCAGCAAAGACAAATGGGAGGGCCTCAACCTAAGGACCTCACAGTGTAGCCTCCAGTGGAGGCACCTGAGGTAGCAAGGCAACTATGCTCCAGAGCATGATCAGCCAGGGTTCCTAAGGCCTTGACCACAACTCCCTTCGGAGTCCACGATGCACCAGCTGCCAACCAAGTCTGTGCAGGGAAGGCACAAGCCTGAAGAAACACATATAGGATTTAGCCTGGAACCAAGCTCCTCATTTACTTAAGAGAGAACAATTGAAAATGTTTCTTTTCCTTAGGATTTCCCTGCATTTGACATTTTTAAACCTGCTTTTGAAACATTTCCCTTTGAGTCTCACTATTTTATTTCATTAACTTCTCCTCTGTACACTCAGCAAACCATGAGAGTTCACGATGGTTTTGTCTTTGAGCATTCTTTTCCACTCTGAGTGACACTTTTCCCCTTTCATTTTAAGCATTACCTGTTACTGATTACTTACGAATGTCCTGTTCTTGCTCAGAATGTCCTTCTGAATTCGACTCAGAATTTCCTATTCCACTTGGGAATATTCTCAACTATGCTGCACAGGAAATTTCAAACTAACACTTCCAGGATGAATTCATTATCTCCTGATAAATTTCTTTTCTTTCTGGTTCCCCTGTGGTTGACTGATGTTCACCCAGGATCTCTCAAGCTAATAACCAGAAATATCAATGGATAGTATTTTTGTCACCAATCATGTCCATTAGTCACCAAGTATTGTCAAATATGTTTATTTAATATGATAATTTAATTGTTACATTCAGATACGTTTATTTAATAATTCTTGATTCTCTACTGCACACACCCTGCTTCCTTTGTTGTAGGTGTTTTTTATCTGTCTCCATGAAATTCTGTGTTTTCATTCCAAATGATATCCTGTTTTCTTTCTATTTTCAATTTTTGTCTTCTTCCTTTCCACTGACACCAGTTTCTCTTCAAAACATATATGAGTCAAGTACATAACAATCTTAAAATCTCTGTATCTCTCTGGTGTGTACAGGATGCAATAGTTCTAGACTCTCCACTTCTCTTAAATTCTTACTAATTAAAAACAACAAACTGAACTTTAAACTTTTTTATTAATAGGTTTTCTTCCTTTGCCATACCTTTGTACAAACTCTTTTTCTTCTTATCATTTTCTCCACTGTTAAACTCCTATATAGACAGTTAATGTTTAATTTAAATATCAGCTTTTGTCCCTTCTCAGGGATCACTCTGTATAAATCTCACTGAGCTAACAGTAATCACAGTATTTGCTAATTATTCATTTACAGGTCTGTTTCCTTTACTACATTGAGAACTACTCAAAGGTTGGAGTGTCCCTAGACCCTAAATTTATCTGCAAGATAAAAGAAGCTAATTCATCATTTTACATAAAGGAATATTTATTTCAAAATAATTATGATTGCTAGGGCACTAATATGGTCTGAAAAATATAGAAATATCTCAGTAAAAATTCCCTTTTAAAACATATATATATATATATATATATATATATATATATATATATATATATATATATATATATATATATATATATTTCCTCTGTAGTTAATACTGCCTCCTATTGTCATATTTAAAACCATTTATTAAGTATACCTGTTTTTCTGTATAAACTACCACATGCTGCTTAATGCTTTCAACATGTTTCCTGTCTTTTAGAAAATTAAAATTCAAGACGTATGTTTATTCCTGAATTAAGATAATCTGCCAAGAAAAATTCAAACTATTTCTCTAGAAAAATACGTGAGAAAATTAATTTACTATATGAAATATTTTAATATACTAGATTTATTCTCCCCATATAATTTGTATATCCAATGAAGCATGAAATACAATGATACAGGTCTCTCTTTGTAAATGTAACTTACATTATTTGTCTTCATATTAAATATAAACTATTATTTTAAAAGCTACTCTAATGTATTTCAAGTATAATTTAATATTAAATATAAAAATTATCATGTAACAAAGTACCATTGCATGTCAATGAATAATAAAATATTTTTCTTAATATAGTAATAACACAAGTTATTAACCAAGTTAACATTTTAAACTCATGGAACACAATCAGATTGTTCCTCCTAGCTTGAAATTATACAACTAATTTTTTATTATTCAAATTAGTGTCAAATAGAAACTTTCAGCAATATATACAGCCTTTAAAATGTAATTAAATGGTTCATTAAAAAATAATACTTTATGTAAATCACCATTTCTAATCATTTAACTCCCACAATTTCAAATATGTAAGATATATGTTCAGAATCTGTTGAGAATTACTAACTTTATAAATTGAAGGTTAATTTTAGTTAACTTTATTCAACCATTTTTGAATATTGGAAAGTATACAATATTTGAAGTATGATTCATGAGTTCAAAGACAGGGTCTGCTACTTACTAATAATTTAATCTATGAGGAGGTACTTAACTTCCTTGACTTTGCTCATGTGAATTAAACATATATATATATTGCTGTGCTAACTCTATTTGAATATGCTATACATAGGAGAACAGAAGTATATGAAAATTATCATTTTTTAGTTTATGATAGTGAAGATGAAGACATATGAAGACAAAGACATTGTATAAAAGATATTTTATCTGTAAGCATATAATCAAAGCAAAGCATTAGAAGGGAAATTGGGTTGGAAGGAGTCCTTGTCACCTCCCACCCACCAAAAATATGCTAACTAAATAAAAGGATAAATAAATATATTAATTGGAAATTAAATCATTGCTTCTACTTGTACACTGTCCTTTTAGATATGGTAGTTTGAGTTAAATTCTATTGTCAAACAGCTTTTTCAACCCTGACTCTAATTGCAAAATTTGGGTAAGTCTTTTAACCTTTGTGTGCCTTAATTTCTGATAAAAAATAAAGATACAATGGTATGTAGGTTTACTGAGGAAGTAAGTAGGTGATGTACAATTTTAAATTACTTAAAATAATGCCAGACATATGACAATAACTCATAAATGTTAGAGATGATATTTATTATTAATATTATCATTGTTATTGCATTATCTTCCTTGTTATCATCATTAACAGAGGTCTGTAAAGGAAAGTGTTTTATTTTTTTTGATGTGGACAATTTTTAAAGTCTTTATTTAATTGGTTACAATATTGCTTCTGTTTTTATGTTTTAGCTTTTTGGCCCCAAGTTACGTGGGATGTAGCTCTCTGACCAGGTATTCAACCCACACCCCCTGCACTGGAAGGCGAAGTCTTAACCACTGGACTGCTAGGGTAGTCCCAGGAAACTTTTAATTTATAAGTCTTCTACAGGGGTGCTGCTGTATCATTTGAATATGTCATTTCACTTTTATTCTAACAACAACTCTAATGAAAATGTTTTACAACAGTATTATTATTTCATTGATGAGAAAACTGTATAAATTTCAGAAAATGTAAATAATCATAACTGAGGTACCAGATAAGTAACAGATAGCACCTGTATTCAGATCCTTGGCTGTCTATTTTTAATGACTATGCTCTTTTTTATTTCACCACCCTGGAATAGTGTTAGAAGGAAATAGAGATTTTGGAAATGATTTATTGCAGATAAGTGCATAGAACTAAAAAAACATGCATTAATAGAACATGTATTGTTCTATGTTTTCCTTAAATTATGTATAAGTTTAAATTATTTTATTTGAAGTAATCTTTTAAAAGTCTTGCAATGAGGCCTACGTCCATCATATAATAATGGATTTTAATAGAAAGTTAATATTATTGAACTTAGGTCATATTTTTAAATACAATTTTGCAAGATTTTCTTTTTTTTCTCCAACAGAAAACAAAAAAGGTTTTCCTCTCCTCACTTTCCTGATTTGGCATGTATTGCTCTGCAACTAGCGGGTTTTAAAGGAATTTTTTTTTTTAATAGAGTGCAGACAAAACTTCTCTGAATTATCTCATGTTCCTGGAGCAGAACTTTTAATAAAATTCTGACATGACCATATTTTCAGGGCTACAAAGACTTATCCAGGAGCACTAGAACTTAGTTTGAGGCCATCAGTGCTGGTCCGCATCACTCTCCTTTGTAAACTCACTGCACTGTTTCATAGTAATACACTCTTTGTTCCCAGTTTGAAGGAAAATCTCGTGAAGGTTCAAAAGAAAAACGGTTTCTTTCTAACAGAAAGGACTATGATTTAAACTTGAGATCAGAATGGTCTGAAATAATTTTAGGCAAACTTTCATAAAATATTTTTTAGGAAAAATAAATAAATGGAAAAATCATCTCTCTATGGAGGGAAAAACCCACATTTATTTCAACAATGTAATCTATATCCTATATGCAATCTGTTTAGGGTATATATATTTCAATAACTTCAGCTTTTTTCTCTCTGTTTCAGTGTTGTTTTAAGCACTAGTCACATAAGATGTGGAAAATTACTTCTTTAAACAGATCTCATTTTTTAACCAACATTCAGTTTCAGACTATGCTTTGTGGAAAGTCCCCTCATTGTTTTCCCCATCTTCACCAGGTCCAGAATGAGTCACCAGCTCACCTCACAACCCAAATGCATGCATATTCTTTCTTGTCAAGGAAGCTATGGTAATACCACAAAAGTTTATCCCCATTTTTTTTTAAGATGTTGGGGGTAGGAGTTTATTAATTTATATTTGCAGTGTTGGGTCTTCATTTCTGTGTGAGGGCTTTCTCTAGTTGTGGCAAGTGGGGGCCACTCTTCATCATGGTGTGCGGGCCTCTCATTATCATGGGCTCTCTTGTTGCAGAGCACAGGCTCCAGACGCACAGGCTCAGTAGTTGTGGCTCACGGGCCTAGTTGCTCTGCAGCATGTGGGATCCTCCCAGACCAGGGCTCGAACCCGTGTCCCCTGCATTAGCAGGCAGATTCTCAACCACTGCATCACCAGGGAAGACCTATCCCCATTTCTTAATGGAGGTTGGCAAATGGGTATTTTATATTCATGAACAAAATAAAGAATGTGAATAAAACCATTCATTTATTCAAACTTCTCATTTCTATAAATATGTAGTAGTTTAAAAAAATGCATCAAAATTCTGTTAGTTGATATTTTCACCTGTGTAAAATTGCCAATATAATTTAGGACCTGGATCTAAATGATTTTGCTGATTTTTTTCACCAGGTTAGACAAAAATATATTCCTTCAATTACTGAAAAAAATTAGCAATTGTTTATGTAGATCTGGACTTGAAAAAAATGGGAAATAAAAGAGAGTGTTAATAATAGTTTTATCCTATAAAATCTCTACTTTATAATTAGGTATGACAAAGTTTAACATTTTAAACAATATATTAGGTAAGGTAATTTTGTCAATGTCTCTTTAATTTTATATAAAATATAGGGTTTTCCTGTGAAGACATTATATGAAATGAAAATTTGTAGTAAGCTTATGAAATTACTTTTTTGGGGAATCTAAGAATAATCATAAGACAATCTCACTAAAGAAGAAAGGAAAAGAACCAACACATATGGAGCCCCTATTACACATTCTGAACTTTCCATATAAATTTATGTCATTTATCTCACTTAATTGATAATCATTCCAAAGGACAATAAAATATTTTAAAATATTCTCAGTTAATATAATATACACAAGAAATATTCAAAATGTTATCTATTATATAAATAAAATTATTCTAGTATTACGGTTTGCTTTCTCAGATATTTATAATTCATAGTGAATCAATATGGTTTAAAAAAGGCATAATAATAAAAATACTATTCATTTTTTATAATTATATTTAATGGTATAAATAAAAATGTTAGTTATGAGATGATATGATATTCCTTTATGATAATAAAAATGTACCTTGAGGGTAAATCAAAATAAGAATTTATATCATGATGGGTTACAGAAATAAAATTTCAATTTCTTACACGAACTTTAATCTTTGGTTGTAAGTTCAAATATGTTAAAACATTGCTATAATTTTATACAACAATGTTTATATAATTTTAAAAAGAAAGGAAAATTAACATACGCAAGTATAAATTCTAGGATTTTCAGTCAAGTGAGAATTCACACTATCATAAAGCACATTTTTGAAACAAAGTGGGTGAATTCCAATGTTTGCTTTCACTTTAGCAACTGGCAGTTCAGAACTTAAAAATTATCCTGTATGCAAATTTGTTGATGTGTTGGTTTTAAGTTACATTTAGATGTGTGATAGGCTGTTGACAAATTTCAGGAGTTATATGCAGAAAACAAGTAATGATTTCTCTGTTATGTATTTCGAGATTTGTTGTTATACATTTTTTGTCACAATTCAAATGGATGTAGAAGTTAAATGACCTTGGTATGTCATCACACACAAGGTAAACTTCATAGAACCAATGAAATTTATTTGCAAAAACCCGTCTCTTTACTGGATTGTAAGAACACACTATGTTACAACCATTATTTTTTCTTAAGTTTATGGTATAAGTAAATTTGAATAATATTTTTCTATTATTCTAGTCATTCAGTGTTATTCTTATATAAGGGATTTTATATACAACAAAAATTTACAAAGCATTTGACATCTTAGTGATTCATTAATGGCTTTTATTGTCCCAAATATTAACTAACTTCTTCCAAAACTACTTAAGAATTTCTCTTTCATATTAATTTTGAAGTTACTTATTTAAATTAATTTTACAGGAGTATAGTTGATTTACAATATTGTGTTAGTTTCTGTTGTACAGCAAAGTGAATCAGTTATACATGTACATATACCCACTCGTTTTTACATACGTTTCCCATATAGGTAATTGCAGATTATGGAGTAGAGTTCACTGTAATATACAGAAGGTTCTTATTAGTTATCTATTTTATATATAGTAGTGCATATATGTCAAACCCAATTGATCAATTTATCCCTTCCCCCCTGCCTTTCCCCCTTGGTAAACATGTTTGTTTTCTACATCTGTCTCTATTTCTGTTATGTAAATACACCAAAAATGTAGAAGGGTTCCCTTTTCTCCACACCCTCTCCAGCATTTATTGTTTGTAGATATTTTGTTGATGGTCAGTCATTCTGATAGGTGTGAGGTGATAACTCATTGTAATTTTAATTTTCATTTCTCTAATAAGAAGTGATGATTTGGAGATTAACCCCTGTTCGAATGATTAGTTTTAAAGTATTTTCTCCCACTCTGAGTGTTGTCTTTTGGGTTTTCTTATGGTTTCCCTTGTTGTGCAAAATCTTTTAACTTTAATTAGATCCCTTTGTTTATTTTTGTTTTTATTTTCATTACTCTAAGAGGTAGATCAAAAAAGATATTGCTTCAATTTATGTCTAAGTCTTTTCTGACTATGTTTTCCTCTGAGAGTTTTATAGCATCCGGCCTTACATTTAGGTCTTTAATCGATTTTGAGTTTATTTTTATGTAAGGTGTTAAAGAGTGTTCTAATTTCATTTGTTTACATGCAGCTGTACAGTTTTCCCAGCAGCACATATTGAAGAGGCTGTCTTTTCTCCATTGTATATTCTTGCCTTCTTTGTCAAAGATTAGGTGACCATAGGTGCGTGGGTTTATCTCTGGGCTTTCTATGCTGTTCCTTTGATCTATACTTCTGTTTTTGTGCCAGTACCATACTGTCTTGATTACTATAGCATTGTAGTCTATTATGAAGTCTGGGAGCCTGATTCCTCCAGCTCTGTTTTTCTTTCTCAAGGTTACTTTGACTATTCATGGTCTTTTGTGCTTCCATATAAATTGTAAAAGATTTGGTTCGTAATCTGTGAAAAATGCCATTGGTAATAAGATAGGGTTTGCATTGAACTTGTAGATTACTTCAGGTGCTATAGTCATTTCACAGTACTGATTCTTCCAATCCAAGCACACAGTATATCACTCCATCTGTTTGTGTCGTCTTGGATTTCCTTCACAGTACTTTATAGTTTTCTGAGTACAGGTCTTTTGCCTCCATAGGTAGGTTTATTCCTAGATATTTCATTCATTTTGATGAGATGGTAAATAGGATTGTTTCATTAATTTCTCTTCCTGATATTTCATTGTTAGTGTATAGGAATGCAAGTGATTTCTGTGTATTAATTTTGTATCCTGCCACTTTACCAAATTCATTGATGAGCTCTAGTACTCTTCTGGTAGCATTTTTAAGATTTTCTATGTATAGTATCAAGTCATCTTCAAATAATGACAGTTTTACTTCTTTTCCAATTTGGGTTCTTTTATTTCTTTTTCTTCTCTGATTACTATAGCTAGGACTTCCAAAACTATGCTGAATAATAGTGGTGAGAGTGGGCACCCTTGTCTTTTTCCTGATCTTAGAGGAAATGCTTTCAGTTTTTCACCTTTGAGAATGATGTTTGCTATGGGTTTGTCATATATAGCCTTTATTATGTTGAGGTAGGTTCCCTCTATGCTCACTTTCAGGGAAGTTTTTATCATAAGTTTTTATCATAAGTGAGTGTTGAATTTTGTCAAAAGATTTTTCTGCATCTATTTAGATGACCATATGGATTTTATCCTTCAATTTGTTAATATGGTATATCACACTGATTGACTTGCATATATTGAAGAATCCTTGCATTCCTGGGATAAACCCCACTTGATCATGGTGTCTGATCCTTTTAATGTGCTGTTGAATTCTGTTTGCTAGTATTTTGTTGAGGATTTTTGCATCTATATTCATCAGTGATATTGGCCTGTAGTTTTCTTTTTCTGTGACATCTTTGTCTTATTTTGGTATCAGGGTGATGGTGGCCTCATAGAATGAGTTTGGGAGTGTTCCACCCTCTGCTATATTTTGGAAGAGTTTGAGATGGATAGGTGTTAACTCTTCTCTAAATGTTTGATAGAATTTGCCTGTGAAGCCATCTGGTCTTAGGCTTTTGTTTGTTGGAAGATTTTTAATCACAGTTTCAATTTCAGTGATTTATCTGTTCATATTTTCTGTTTGTTCCTGGTTCAGTCTTGGAAGTTGTACCTTTCTAACAATTTGTTCATGTCTTCTAGGTTGTCCAGTTTATGGACGTATAGTTGCTTGTAGTAGTCACATGATCCTTTGTTTTTCTGTCAGGTCTGTTTTAGCATCTACTTTTTCATTTCTAATTTTATTGATCTGATCCCTCTCCCTCTTTTTCTTGATGAGTCTCACTAACGGTTTATTAATTTTGTTTATCTTTTCAAAGAACAAGCTTTTAGTTCCATTGATCTTTGCTATTGTTTTCTTCATCTCTATCTCATTTATTTCTGCTCTGATCTTTATGATTTCCTTCCTTCTTCTCACTTTGAGTTATGCTTTTTCTTCTTACACTATTTATGGTAGGTGTAAGTTAGGTTGTTTAGTTGAGATTTTTCTTGTTTCCTGAGGTAAGATTGTATTGCTCTTGTCTTCCCTCTTAGAACTGCTTTTATCTGTGTCCCATATGTTTCAGATTTTTTTCACTGTCATTTGTCTCTAGGTATCTTTTTTTTATTTCCTCTTTGATTTCTTCAGTGATCTAGCAGTCATTTAGTAACATTTTTAATTTCCATGTGTTTGTGTCTTTTACAGTTTATTTTTCTTTTTTTTTTCCCCCTGTAATTGGTTTCTAATCTCATAGCATTGTGGTCAGAAAAGATGCTAGATGTGATCTCAATCTTCTTAAATTTACTGAGGCTTGATATGTGGCCCAACATGTTATCTATCCTGTAGAATGGTCCATATGCACTTGAAAAGAATGTGTATTCTGCTGCTTTGGGATGGAATGTTGTATAAATATAAACATACCTCTGGGCCTGTTTCTTAACTCTGTTTCAGTGCAAGGTAGGCAAGATTGGAGCACTCCCACTGGGAGAGAGACCACTGCGTTTTCCTACTCTGGAGATGTTTACCTGTGAGTGTGCTCTGTTGTGTCACTTTTCACCTGTTGTGTTATCTAACTGTTGTCAGAACTGTTTCCAGCCCTACCCTAACGGAGGCAATTGGCAATTGACCCTGGTGTCTCAGAGGTGTTGTTTTCACCAGGCCACCAGCACAGATACACCAAAGTCAGGTTCCAGGGCTGCAGTAATCATGCACTTGGGCCTGCTGTGGGAGCTATGGAGGTAGCTCAGATTCTGATCTTGTCCAATCCCTGAGTGTACGTGTCCACAAGGCCCACAACTGCTAAAGCTAGACCTGTATCAGCTGCAGGAGTACTTGCCATTCAGATGTTCTGAAGGCACTGAGTTTACAAAACAAGCAGTGGGGGTGTAAATTCACAGTTCCTGCAGCTGCAAGGAGAGATTTCAGCTCTTCTTCCTTAGTTGCATGCCCCTGGGGCTCAGTTGTGGTTTCAGACCCACCTCTCCATGTGGGCTTCCCACCAGAGTGTGGTCCCGAGGCTGCCCCAGAACACACACACACATCCAGGAAGGTGGGGGTGGAGGTGGTGATGGGCAGGGTGTGCAAGACCCCTGGGGACAGCGGGTCTGGAGGAGGTGATGGTGGGGGGGCATGTGAACCTGCTCAGGCGGTTGCCGCTCCTAGTGCCTGCAGAGGCAGGGTCTGGTGCATGGGAAAGGGTGCTGCAATGGCGACCCTACCATTTGCACCCCACTCATCCATGGTGCCCTGCTTCTATGGTGGCTTGGTCTTCTTCCACAAACATTCCCAGTTGTGGAGCTCCTTACTCCCATCCCTTCAGGCTGTGTCTTCACAGCCAACAGCTCTCTCCCACATGAATCTGCTCTTCAAACCCCATGTTCCAGAACCAGCCCCCGTCTGCACCAGCAGACACATGTCTCAGGCAGGGGTACATAGGCTGTGGCACAGACCATCCGTGTAGGTCTTACTTTCTCCTGCCTGACTGTTGCTGTGCTCTCCTCTGAATCCCAAAACTCCCCTTCTGTCCCAGTTGATCTCCCTGACACTGGCTTCCTCAGGTGTGGGAACATTTTCTCTCCTTCAGCTTCCCCCCGACCCAGGAGTGCAGGTCCTGTCCAGTTTCCTCTTTTTTCTTTTACTTTATTTTTTCCTACCCAAATGTGCAGGGATTTCTCTTGTCCTTTTAGGTTTCTGAGGTCTTCTGAGAGTGCTCAGCAGGTGCTTCTGTGAGAATCGTTCCATCTGTAGATGTATTATTGATGTACTTGTTGTGAGAGGTGAATTAACGTGTCTTCTTATTCCACCATCTTGACTCCTCCACCATACTTATTTATTAAAGTTCTTTTTCTTCTTTTTGCTGTCCAGCATCAGTGATTTCTACAACTTTGTCTTTCACTGATTTATTCTTCTATATCACCCAGTCTACTGTTGACATTTTTCTAGTGTATTTTTAAATTTCAGTTATTGTACTCTTCCACTCTGTTTGTTTTTTTATATTTCCCAACTCTTTCTCCTCATTGTGTTTGTTCTTTCTTATCCTAAGTTCCTTCAACACCTTTATGATAATTACCTTGAAATCTTTATTGGCTAGATTGCTTATCTCTATTTTACTCAATTCTTCTGAGGTTTTTGTCTTGTTCCTTCATTTAGGATATATTCCTCTGTCTTCACATTTTGCCAAATTATCTGTGTTTATTCTTATATATTAGTGAGGTTGGTTATATTTTCTGGTCTTGGACAATGGCCTTAGGCAGGAGACATCCTATGGAGCCCTGCAGCACAGTCCTCTCTGGTCACCAGAACTAGATGATGTAGAAGTGCTCCTTATGTGAGCTGGGTTAACCCTTCTGTTGTGGCGAGGCTGACTAATGTGTGTGCTGGTAAATGGAACTGGCCTGGGCCTGGTTGGCTCCCAGGCCCTGTCTCATATGGAGGCTGGCTTGCTGGAGGGGGCAATGTGTCTACATACACAGGTGGGATCCCAGTTGCCTTCTTAGTTCTCCTGGAGACTTTCCAAGATCAGAAAATGGGTATGACCTAGGATCCTTTCATATTATAGCCTCTAGGCTGGGTCTTTGGGCATGATGATTTTGTGCATGTCCTTTAAGATCAGAGCCTTTCCTGCAACACTGGTTCTCCTTCATACGAGTCCCATTGGCCTTCAAAGACATACTTTCTGGGAACTCTGTTTCCCAGTGAAGGACCTCTATGCTGGAGAGCCTGATATGGGGCTCAGATCCCTTCCTCTTTAGGGAGAACCTTTGCAATTGTTATTATTGTCTTATGTGTGGGTCATTTACCCAGGGGTGTGGGTCTTGACCATACTGCCCTTCCTACTTATCTCATTGTGTTTTTTTTTTCTTTATTTCATTAGATATGGAAAATCATTTTTTTGCTAGTCTGCAGGTTGGTCTCGTAGATAGTTGTGCTTGTAAATAGTTGTAATTTTGTTGTGCCCATGGGAGGAGGTGAGTCCAGGATCTTCCTTCTCTGCCATCTTGGCCACACTTACCACAAATCACTCTTTTACTTCCCTTGGGACTCTTCCATTGACCGATAGATTATTTAGAACTGTTTTGTTCTGTTTCCAAGTGTTTGAAGATTTCCCTTTTATAGATTTCTAATTTGATTTTATCATGAACATAGAAAATATTTCTCATTGTTTAAATTATTTGCAATATGTTTATGATTGCTTTATAGCTTGAGACATAGTTTACCTGATATATGTTCCATGGGCACTTGAAAAGGATGTATATATTATTGTTGTTGGGTGGAGTATTTTATAGATGTTAGGTAGATACTATTGGTTTATGGTGTGTGTTATATCCTTGCTGATTTTCTGTCAAGTTCAATTAATTGAATTATTTCTTTAAATAGTTTTAGCCCCACCCCCAGCTTAGATTATCCATATTGAAATTTGGCATATTATTTTTACCTTCCACATTTCATGTTTTGAATTCAGCTTTCTAGGGCATGCTAGGCTAGCCAACACACATTCTCCCACTTTTGGAATCCAAATAATGCACTTTTAATTTCCTCTCTTATCTTCGTGTTTATGATTTTATGGTGTCATAAGTCCTTTTCCTAGATATTTAGTGTGTTTTAGTAGCAAGCAGATTTAAATGGTTATACTAGCAGAGCTAAATCCAGAGCATTTAGGCAAATAGAAAGTACATTTAATGGATCTGTAAAAGAGTTTCTTCAGGTTAATATAGAATGACCCACCGTGTGTCACTTGTTTTGTTGTTTCTTTCTTCCTTAGAGTGATTTTTCTCATCATGAGTTGTACAAAGTTTGCCAGTTGATGCAAAATCACCTTGGAGTATTTTGTGCTGATATTTTATATATTTTATATTTCAGTGTTACAAGACTTTACCATGGGCTTATTCAGTGTGCAGTTATGTATAATCTTACTGTGAAAATGGAATTTCAAAGTAAACCTAGATGTTAAAATAAATATATATTCTTCCTTCAATTCACTTCCTCTTCTCAGTTGCTTAATTGCAGGTTTTTTGGATTTTCTAGCCTTAGAGTATTTTGAAGAACTGTACATCATTTTTTTTAATGATTGCACTATTTTAGTATTATAAAATAACAAACATTTTAGGAATAGAAGTATAGTATTTTTGTCTCATTCAGCTTTGACTTTGCTTCTACTATTTCTCTAAGACTTTGAACTGTCAGCATTCCTGTGTTTCTTCTTGCTTGAATTTCTTATTTCTGTATTTGTCATTGGAATTTTTATCTCAACTATCAGCAGTTCATTTTATTCCAACTGTGCCTTTTAACAGAAACATTAATAGCAATTCCAAGTGGTGCTTTGGGCTTCCTTAGAATCCATACTCAGGAGTTTTCAAGCTCCATATATCAGGAGGTTCTCTGCTCAACATGTGCATGAAAGGTTGGCAGTTACTTCCTGTCAGGGAATAGGAGATTCAAAGAGCTCAACTACCCCTCACATGATTTTGCCTTTGGATAGAATTTTTTAAATTCATTGAAGATCCTAAGTCTCTGCTTTGAAATGTTACAAATAGTGAAGTAATGCTGACCTCAATATTACTGTTGTATTCTTTACATAAACTTTGTTTCAACAAAAGGAAAATATGCACATTTGTTATATAAATATATAGAGTAGTTGTGAAAACTGCTGCTTGCAAAGAACAGCTGTACAGGCATCAAAACTTGAATGTATATGATGTAAATAATTCCCCTTGTCACAATTCCTTCTTCCCTAATAAGAACACACATGTAATCATCTATCTTTATATAGAACAACAATGGTGTTGATATTCTCTATATATTAGTTATCTCTAAAGTCACCAGTGTTTGCATCTCTGGCTCGATTTTTCATGCTTGCATTTTAATATGTGTTTTTTAATCTTTTAGGGTCACAATAAATGTAAAATACCATAATATACATTGTGAAAAATCTCGAAAGCTAATTAGTTTAACCATTCTATATGTTCTCAACCCCATTCCTCAATTTCTAATCCTTAATTGTGACCTAATGAACCTGAAGGAATTTAATTATCAAAAAATACCAATTTATTCATATTCTAAATTCCTCCTTTTCTTCCACTGTTACTTTGCTTTTCTTTCTGACCAACTTAATAGTGCATGCAATATTATTCCATTTATTAGAATGTTAATTTTTCTTTCAGTAATATGTTGTAGTTTTGAGTGAACATTTTGCACTTTGCTAAATTTTGTCCTTAAGTATTTATTATTTTGATACTCAAAAGTTGAGTTTTTTTCTAAATTTCATTTTTGACGTGTTCATTGTAAGGTTATTTATATACAATTTCATTCATATATGGACATTATATCAGTGAAAACTTGCTAAACTAGTTTATCAATTCTAAACGTTTTTGAAGGTGTGCATTTCTTAAGATTTTCTAAATACAAGATTACAACATTTCTGAATAGGAGAGTTTCACAACCCCACATCATTGTTTCCAATCACTATGTCATCTTTCTTTCTTTCTCTTTCTTTCTTTCTTTCTTTCTTTCTTTCTTTCTTTCTTTCTTTCTTTCTTTCTTTCTTTCTTTTTCTTTCTTTCTCTTCTTCTTTCTTCTATCTTTCTTTCTTTTAACCTAATGCCTTGTTGAAACATCTAGCATAATGTTGGGAGAAAATGTTGAGAATGAACATACTCCTTCCATTCTTAATCTTTTGGGGAAAATATTCAGTCTTTAATCAACAAGCTTGATGATAGCTGTGTTTTTCTTTGTTTTCTTCTTTTTTAAATTTTATTTATTTTTTTATTTATTTATTTATTTTGGTAGATGTCGTTTATCAAGCTGAAAAAATCCTGTTTGACTCCTAATTTTGTTGATTTTTTTTATCATGAAAGAGTTCGAGTTTTTTTTTAAATAGTTTTTCCTTGTCTATTGACATCATCATGTTATTGACTTCTGTTATTTTGGTGTATTACATGGATTGCTTTCTATATACCTAAACTTCCTTACATTCCTAGGATAAAACATGTCAGTCATGGTACATAACCCTTTTTTATATGTGACTCAAATTTTTTATTGAAATATATTTTATTTGCATTATTATATAAGTTTCAGGTGTACAACAGATTCAATAGTTTTATAGATTATACTCTGTTTAAAGTTATTACAAAATAATAGCTATATATCCATTTGCTGTACAATATATCCTTGTTGCTTATCTATTTTATATAGAGAAGTTTGAATTTGTTTTGTTTGTATTTTGTTGAGGATTTTTACATAAGGTGTATTGGACTGTAGTTCTTTCCTAGTGATGTGTTTGTCTGGTTTGAAATCAAGGTGTTGCTGAATAATAAAATATGTTGGGAAGTATTCTTTTCTCTTCGAATTTTGGAAGAGTTTGTGAAGAACTGGGGTACAATTTTCGTCATACATTTGGAGGATTTCACCAGTGAAGTCAAGTAGTCCTGGGCTTTTCTTTTTTGTGAAGGTTGTAATTACAATTAAAGTCAATCTTTTAACTTTTTTTGTAAAGATTTTCAAATTTTGTAATTCTTCTTAAGTGAATTCTGGTAACTTGTGTCTTTCTGAGCATTTTCAGTTTCATTTAGATCGTCTAATCTGTATCTAATCTGAGCTTTCCCGTATAATGTTTTTTATGTCTCATTGAAAACCTCTTACTCCTGATTTTAGTAAATTGAGTTCTCTATCATTTTTTAAGTCATTCTAGCAAAGTTTTGTCAATTTTATTTTCAAATAACCAAATTTTAGTTTTCTTGGTTCTCTCTATTGTTTTCTATTCATTCATCTCAAATTAATTTCCAGTATTCATTGTGATATTTTATTTGACATACTTTTTATTTAGGATTAGATTACCAATTTTCTTGGTTTTTGCAAAGTACCAAATATTTTTACCTAGATTTTCTCTATTGCTTCCCTATACTTTATTTCATTTATTCTGTTATTTTTCATTATTATTTTCTTCGTTTTGATTTATGTTTAATTTAATCTCCTTGTTCTAGTTCCCTAAGTAGAAAGATTATGTTACTGATTTGAGATCTTTCTTCTGTTTTCATATAGGTGTTTGTATCTCTATATATTTCCCTCCAAGTATTATTTTACCTCCTTCTCACAAGTTTTGGTATTTGTGATTTGATTTTTATTCAACTCAAAGCATTTTCTATTTCCATTTATTATTTTCTTTGACACATTTCTTATTTAGGAGTCTTTTGCATAATTTCTACATTTTTGTTTGTGAATATCCCACATTTTTTTGTAGAAATTATTAATTTCATTCCATTGTAGTTAAAGAACCTACATTATATGCTTTTAATCCTTTTAAATTTATGAATTATTGTTTAGCTTTGAATACAATCTATCTTGGAGGGTGCTTCATGTGTTCTTGAGAAGAATTTGTATTCTGTTTTGCTGGAGTTCTTGATAAGGTGTCTATTAGTTCCAATATTTGTTCAAGTCCTCTATTTTTTAAAACATCTTTTATTTACAAGTTTTATTCATTATTGTAGGTCAGGTATTGATGTTTCTAACAATTTTTATTGACTTGGGTATTTCTCTTTAAATTTTGTCAATTTTTTCCTTCATTTATTTTGGGGCTCTGTTGTTAGGTACATATATGTTTATAATTATTTTACCTTCACATTGAATTGATGCTTTTATTATTATAAACATTAAATACCGTGTTTCTACTAACAATTTTTGTCTTAAAATCTAATTTATCTGATATTGGAATAGTCATTCTGTTTTATTTTGAGTACTATTTATATTGCATATTGTTCCCAACATGCACATTTGAACTATTTATATCTTTGAATCTAAATTTTGTCTCTTGCAGACAGTATATAATTTGACTATTTTTAAAATTTATCTACCAATCTGTGTTTAATTGGAATGCTTATTCAAATTAAATGTAGTGTAATTACACAAGGTAAAGTTTACATCTCTTGTTTTGCTATATGTTTTCCTTGTGTCTTAATTTTTGTTTTTCAATTTTTTCATCATTGTTCTCTTTTTTGTTAACTAGACATTTTCTAGTATACTGTTGTAACTTCCTTGAATATTTAAAAATAATTCTGAGTTATTTTCTAATTGGTTTCTGTGTGCATTTCAACGAACAGATTTATTTAAATAATCTAATTGGATTTATACTAAATTAAATAATCCACAAAAATGTTGCTCTAATATATTTTGCTCTTTCTTCTTCACTCCTTTGTGCTACTATTATCATAAAAATTAAATATTTGTACACTAAGTGTCCATTGGAACAGTTTTAAGATTTATGTATCACAGAATATTAGTTTTAGAAAGTAAGCTTAAAAAAGAAGCTATGAAAAAATTAAGTTTATACTGTCTTTAAATTCACTTATTTAATTATCTGTATTGGTGTTTTCTGTTTTTTCTGTGAATTCAAGACTGCCTTTAGCCTGAAGAATCACATTAGTATTTCTTGGAGGGCAGGTCTACTAGCAACATATTCTCACATTTTTTTGTTTATTTAAGGCTGTATTAATTTCCCAGTAATTTTTTTGAAAATTAGGCTTTACTGAATATAGAATTCTCTGGTTTCAATTTTGCTCTTTTTATAATATCTATAGCTTTATTGTTGTTCCATATTTAGTGAGACTGTATAATAATACTTTCCATTCATCCATTATACATAATGTAAATTTAAAAATCTTTTCACCTATTTGTAACAGCTGGGTTAAAAGTCTCTGTTTAATAAATCCAACATCTCAACTACCTCAGTGACAGTTTTTATTATTTATTTTCCTATATATGAGAAATATTTTCATGTTCTTTTGTACGCATCACGATTTTTAATTAAAAACTGTTATTTTTACATTAATGTGACAGCTTTGAAAATCAGATTTTCCTTTTCTCTCCAGAATATTTTGTTAGAGTTTACAGTTGTTGTTTTTGGTTTTGTTAGTGTTTGTTTAGTAATTCTCCTGCACTAATTGTGTATAGTCTAGGTTTTTTCATATACATAGACACTGAGGTCTACTAAGCTTGGTGGGCATCAAAATATTGGAAAGATATTTATTTGAATGCTTTGGATCAATAAGTCTCTTAGCCTTTGTCAAGAGGTTATGCATATATGTTGAAGCACAGCTACAATTACTTCATAGTGGGACACTGACTTAAATTTCCCTTCCTGCCTTATCAGGGACTCAAGGTTACATGGGGTTGAGCGGATAGGTCTTTTTCACATCTTTCTTGGTGATGTAAATAGCCCTGAATGTAAATGGCTTTTGAGATTACCAGGGATATCTTAAAGCTTTTTAAATATCCTTGTACGTATCTCATTCCTTATATTTTCCTTTTAAGTTTCTTACAGTCTGTTTTTTGTCCCAAATGCTATCACTGTTTCAACAACTGTGATGTTGAACAATTGCCACTGATTGTTTTCAACAAACACCCTGGAGAAGGGCAGTCATAGTGAGTGAGCTCTGAGTTAGGCCAAATAAAGAGTCCCTGATAATTCAAGGTTGCTCCCTATCAAGTAAAATAGTGACAATTTGCTAAGCATGGAACTTTTTGTGTAGCTACAAACATGTTATATTCCCTTCAGTGGCTGCTAGCTGCCTGTATCACATATTCCACATCTGTACTAGTATTGGTTTTCAAGTTTACTGTAGAGATGGGAAAGGGTGACAGTAACAGAACAAGTTAAAATGCCCAAAGTATCAGTTTTTACCAATAGCCCATTGTTTTTCTTGAATAAGTGCACACTGGATTTTTTCAAGACATTGTTAAATCCGAGTTTTTTAAAAAATGTTGTTTTCACAATTTTTATTAGAGTTCTTATAATTCTCATAAAAGAGTGACATTTTGGAGCTACATATTCTGTCATTCTAGAAGCTGACATCTCAACAGAAATATTTTACATATCCTCATTAGTTTTTTTTAATTTACTTTATAAAATATAATTAAATAAAACCTTGATCTTTTACCACACTTAAAAATTTGGCTCCTTTTCCAGCCTCTCCTACACTGGCACTGTTTCCAGAAAAGTCAGAGACCACCTTCTCATCATAAAGAAGTGGAAGTAGCTTAGAAATCAGGTTTCAGCCTCCCAGAACTCAGCCTCACTCTGAATCAAGGTGGAGACTTCCATTGAACTTTGGAGAAAGTCAGCTCCTTCAGTCCTCCTGCTACAAGTCTTTGATCCCCAGACCTGCCAGCTGCCAGGATAGCCACTGACACTGAGCCTGGGAAAAGTCTCAGTCACACTGGGCTCCAGATTTAACCTCTTTGACTTTAGCCATACACCTCAAAAAGACAGTGGCCATCAGAGCACACCAGTAGTGGAGGCAGCAGGATCATTGCAGATTCAGTTTTCTCACTAATACCACTGGTTACATGCAGGCTTCATAGAGATGCCCCCACACAAAGACACAGCTTCCAGGATGTGATAGGTAACCATTTAATCTAATTTCAAAGAGACAAGTAGAAAAAGTAAACAAAATGAGAAGACAGAGGAATATGTTCCAAATAAGAGAACCAAATAAAACTCCAGAAAAAGAAAAGGAAAAAGAAACAGAGACAACTAATTTACCTGATAAAGAATTCAAAGCAAATTAGTAATAAAATTTCTCACTAAACTTGGGAATAGAGTAGAGGATCATGGTGAAAACTTCAACAAACAACTAGGAAATATAAAAAAGAACCAATCAGAATTGAAGAATACAATAACTGAAATGAAAAATAAACTAGAAGAAATTATCAGCAGATTGGGGGATACAGAGGAAAGCCAAAGTGACCTAGAAGGCAGAAAAGTAGAAATCATGAATTAAAAGAACAAAAAAAATAAATAAATAAATAAAATGAGGAGAGTTTAAGGAACCAGTGAAGCAACATCAAACACACTAACATTTGCAGTATAAGGGTCCCAGAAGGAGAACAGTCAGAGAAAATATATTTGATGAAATAATGGCTGAAAACTTCCTTAACCTGAAGAAGGAAACAAATATACTGGTCCAGGAAGCCCAAAGAGTCAAAACAAGATGAACCCCCAAAAACCCCACACCAAGACATATTGTATTAAAGTGGCAAAAGTTGAATATAAAGAAAATTTTAAAGGCAAAAGAGAAAAACAAAGAATCACATACAAGTGAACCCCATTAAGACTATCAGATAATTATTTACCAAAACTATTGCAAGCCAGAAGGGAGTGGCATAATATATTTAAAGTGTTGAAAGAAACAAAACAAAACAATACCTACAACCAAAGATAATCTACCCAGCAAGGTTATCATTCAGATTTGAAAAAGAGCTAGAGTTTCCCAGAGAAGCAAAAATTAAAACAGTTTATCAGCCTTAAACTGTCCTAACAAGAAATTTCAAAGAGTTTTCTTTAAGTGAAAAAGAAAAGGTTAAAAAAAAAGAAATAGGAAAATGTTTGAAGAAAAAACTCTCACTGGTAAAGGTAAATATGTAGTAAAGGCAGTCGATCAACTACTTAAATAATCTAGTCCAAAGATTAAAAGTCAAAAATTATAAAATTAACTATAACTAAAATAAAGAGTTAAGGTATACACATAAAGATGTAAACCATGATGACAAAATATAAAACATTGGGATGGGGTGTAGAAAAGGTAGAGCTTTTTGAACATGTTTGAACTTAAATGATTATCATTCTAAAAAATGTAGATATAGCTACAAGTTGATATATGTGAACCTAATGCCAACCATAAATCAAAAACCTACAATAGATATACAAAATACAAACAGAAAGGAAAGAAAAACCAAAAACTAAAACAAAAAACTAGATAAAAACACTAAAAAAAGTTACAGATCAATATCTCTGATGAACATAGATGCAAAAATCCTTAAAAAAAAATTAGGAAACTGAATTCAGCAGTACATAAAAGGACCATACATCATGATCAAGTGGGATATTCCAGGGATAAAAGGATGTATCAATACCCATAAATCAATCAAATGTTATATATTCAAATATTGAAAGATAAAAATCACATTTTCATCTCAATAGATGTGGAGAAAGCATTTGACAAAATTCAACATCCAGTCATGATAAAAACTCTCAACAAATTCAGTATAGAGAGAATGTATCTCAACATAACAAAAGCCAGTTATGACAAATGCACATGTAACATCATACTCAATGGTGAAAATCTGAATGCTTTTCCCCTAAGGCAGGAACAAAAAAGGATGCACATTCTCACCACTTATCTTTAGGATAGTATTGAAATTCCTAGTTACAGCAATCTAACATGGAAAAGAAATAGAAGGCATGCAAATTGGAAAGAAGGAAATAAAACTGTCACTATTTTCAAATGATATAATATGATATATAGAAAACCATAAAGACTCTACCAAATGAAAAAAAATGCAGCTAATGAATTCAATAAGTTTGCAGAACACTAGATTAATATACAGAAATCTGTTGCTTTTCTATGCACTTATAATTAATTAAGAGAAATAGAAGTCAAGATAATATCCCCATTTACAATCAAATCAAACAGAACAAAATACCTAGGAATAAATTTAACCAAGGAAGTGAAAGACCTATTCTCTGAAAACTAAAGTTGTTGAAGAAGAAAATTGAAGACAATACAAATAAATGGAAAGATACCTCATGTTCATGGATTAGAAGAACTTTTATTGTTAAAATACCCATACTGCCCACAGTAATCCACAAATTTTATGCAATCCCTACATAAATACTGAATAATTTTTTTTACAGAACTAGGACAAATAATCATAAAATTTGTATGGAACCACAAAAGACTCCAAATAGCCAAAACAGTCTTGGGAAAAAAGAACAAAGCTGGAGGTACTCATTTCCCCTGATTTCAAACTATAATACCAAGCTACAGTAGGCAAAACAATATGGTACTGTCACAATAATAGACACATAGATCAGTGGAACAGAATAGAGAGCTTAGAAATAAACCCATGCCCATATGGTCAATTAACCTATGACAAAGGAGGCTAGAATTTCCAATGGGAAAAGTATCTTTAATAAATAATGTTGGGAAAAATGGACATCTATGTGTAAAAGAATAAAGCTATAATATTTTCCTACCACATACACAGAAATAAACTCAGTATGAATTAAAGACCTAAATGTAAAATCTAATATCATAAAGCTCCTAGAAGAAAGCATAGTGAGTACACCCTTTGACATTAATTTTAGCAATGTTTCCTTCTGTTTTTTTTTTTTAATCTGTCTCTTCAGGGGAGGGGAACAGAAGCAAAAATAAACTAATGTGACCTTATAAAACTTAAAAGCTTTTGCACAGAGGGTGGAACTTTCAACAACAGAAATGACAACCTGCTGAATGGGAAGAGATATTTACAAGCAATATGTTCAATAAGGGGTTAATATCTAAAATATATAAAGATCTAATTCAACTACTAGGTATAAAGTAAACAGGTTAACAATGTAATATACAGCATAAGAAAAATGGTCAATATTTTGTAATAGCTTTGTAGGGATCATAATCTGTAAAATATTGAATTACTGTATTCTGCAACTAAAACTAATGTTATATTATCATATCGTAAGTCAGCTATACTTCAGTTGTAAAAATTGGCTTCTAGGAATTAAGTACCAGAGTATTCATACTAATTCTGATTCTGAAAAACTGTAAAGAAATAATTGTCAAAAAGAAAATTCAGAAAAATTTGAATAATGAACAAGTCATGACAAATATGTAAACAATATATAAGACAATTGGGAAATTCAACATAATGTGTTATGATTTGATTCTATTCTGAGACCTACATTATCTGTCATTTCATTAAGTGTGAGGATCTAAAGAGATAAATATATATTTCTCCTTAGTTACAGGGCCCATACTATCCAAAATTAGAATTCAGAGCCTGATTCAGAATATTGTCTATACCTCTATATATTTATTACAATAAAGCAGCAAGAGAAAAGCTCTCATAAAATCAGCTTTAATTTTTTTAATCATTGCTTGAATTAAAATTTTCCATTTCTAGTGACTATAATCAAGGTACGAAACAAAATCAAAACTTCTCTCCAAGAAGATATGATGATGCTATCACCATCAAAGCATCAGATATTTTCTACATATTTCTTATAAAACCTCCTTTATTAAACTAAGGCCAATAAAATACAGAAAATAATAATTCAATGGAGAAAATTTCACTCCAAGCCTGCAATACCAGCCCTAGTTTTTCAATATGGTGGCTCACCAAGCAATCTTATTCCTTCAGAATCCATCTTATAGGAGCAGCATAAGAAGGAGAAAAAACATTTAGACCTGATATTGAACTTCCTTGATTCCTTCATCAAGAAATTTCTTTTCCCATGAATGAGATAGAGCTGTATCCTTCTTTAAAATAATGAATTTTCCTTTCTGCCAGGTAACTGTATGATTGGATTAAAATATGAAAAATATAAAGAAAAAAATAATAATTAAAAAGTAAAAATAAAATTGACAAAAATAATCTTACCAAAGGCCCAAAGAAGTTTTCAGACATGGAACTTTAAAACCCTTATGCCTAATATTGTAAGGAAATTTTCAACATTGAGAACTTGGACAGAGAAATGGGAATATGAAAGGAACTAAAAAAAATATTTAAAAATTAAAAAAAAATGTATTATACTGAAGTCAAGAGCCACTGAATTAATCTAACCACAGATTAGGTACAGCTGAAGACAGCATTAGAGAACTAGAAGATGAGTGAGAACAAAGTATCTGGATTAAAAGTAAAGAATATAACTACTTTGCAAAAAGCATTAACATGTAATTAGAACTGGAGTAAGAAGAGAGCTATTGAGAATGAAGCAGTGATTTGCTGGTAAAACTCAGGGAAAAATATTAAAATGTCCTGATTTTCTAGTACTTGCTAAGCTCATCATCCAAATATTCCCACCTTGGTTAATTACAAGCCACCAGGTCTTTCATTAACAGTTCACAAAATTCCCATATTATAAAGAGCACTTGGAGTCTATTATGAGCTGCCTTCACAACAGCATTGGATAGAAGCAATATGTAGTAGCTAATAATATTTCAATGTTGGTGAAAGATATTAAGCCACAAAATCAAAACACCATGAACCCTCTCAAGACAAATCCCAAGAAAATCAAACTGATATCTAGATAAATAGATAGATAGATAGATGATAGATAGAGCTATATCTATAGCTTTACAGATATAACTATATCTGGTAAAAAGACTATTTTAACACAGCTGAAAAAAACTTACAGATTGCAGATTATCATCAAAAGAAAACCATAAGAATAGCAGGTTATTTCTAAAATTAAATAATTAAAGTCAGAAAAAAAAATAAATATACCTCAAGGTCCTAAAATAAATCACCTGGTTAACATAGAATTCTTCACAGAGAAAAATAATATATATTTGATGTGTGTGTATCTAAGCATTGAGTGGCAGACTACTAGTATAAGAAGTTAGAGTCTTGAACAAAAGAGAACTTTCAAATGGCCAGTATGCTGATGAAAATTTGGTCCACCTCATTAGTGATAAAAAAAAAAGCAAACTAAAACAAAACTGTTTTACCAGAAGTCCCATTCTGTAGTGGTTAAACTAGACAGTCTGACAATATCAAGTATTAGGGAGGATTTGGCAGTGGGAACTCTCACAGATTTGAATTGGAAGTGCATATTTGCATATACAATTCACTTTAGCCTACTGTTTAATAAGAGCTGCTAAAGATGAGTATACTTGTATTTACTACAGCATGGAAAATAAATATATACACCAAAATATGTGTGCATATATCAGTCAGAAATGCATGTGTCATAGTCAGTAAAAGACATCTACAAGTATGCTTGCAGCACCATTATTCATTACTCATTTTATCTATTCTTTAAAATAGCACAAATAGCCTTAAAGAGTCAAACAGATAAATTGTATTCTACTAATACACTGAATAAAATATGACAAAGAAACTGAAGAAATTATTGCAACATGAATATGATACCATGATATTGTATTAGATAAATATTGCAAACATAATATTGCATGCAGGAAGTTAGACACTAAAGTAAACATACAATATGAATCTATTTTTATAAAGTGTAAAACAGCCTAATTAATCTATGGTATTAAAAATTAGTTAGTAGTAACCTTTCAAAAGGGATGAAAAATACAGTGTGTAGGGGGAACACACGGGATATTGTTATATTGTTAGTTATCTTGAGCTAGGTGGTTATCCACATGAGTATGGTTACTTTGTATAATTTATTGAGTTACTTATGATTTATATATTTGCCTGTGTGTGTGCATTTTATTTGAAAAAAAAAACATTTCTAAACATCACTATAATTACTACCATTGTTTTTACTCTATGTAATAAAAGAACCAGTTGTGTGAGATCAATGGTGTCATAGAAGCATAATTTTGTCTAGTTTCATACTTATTTTTTTTCTGTCAACACTATTATAGTATCTATATTTTTGACATTTCTTCAAATGCAAATGCAAAAAACAGAAGATTGCCAAGTAGCTACAAGCCATCCCATTGAGTTTGAAATTTAAACAATGAATAATTTTTAATACAGGTACACCCAATACATCACATGTGAAATACTGATTATAAAAAAAATATATTTATCTAAATTTCAAATAAGTATTTTATTTTTTCTTAAAAAATAGCTGAAGTAGTCTACTTGAGGTAAAATGAATATTACATTAAAAATGATTCTATGGAGCAAAATGCTCAGCATTAAATAGATTTGCAGAGATATCTGGTAAATATTCCGAGTTTCCTGGTGATGTTCTATGGGATTGAAAATAAGTGTAGTTTTGGTACGTGAGAGAAAACTAATGAGGTCTACCTCACTAAGTATTTTCCACAGTCCTCTGAAAACTAATTTAATGGTGTAATATTTCTACTATTATCAAAACAAATATAAGGCCATTGTTTAATAATGCTAAGGATAGTTAACAAATAATGATTCTGCAATATACATCTCATCAGACAACTCTGTTCTTTAAAAATAAATAATCCCTTGCTTTAATTTCTCAGTTATCATGTTTTAAAGTTGTTTTCTACAACTAGTCTATTTATATTGACACTAATGAAGTAAACAGTGCTTATTGACATTGATCAGTGGATAACTAAAGAAAAAATAGCAAAGGCAACTGCTTATCTGAACTTAAATAATGAACCACTGATTTTCTAACTGGGAAGTAATATAGAAACACTAGCTGTCTGTGTCTATTTTTAGTAAGGTTATTAAAATCCCAGTATTTATAAAGTTCCATAAAACTCAATAAATGTATTTGGTTGGAGAGGTAAAGGCAAAAGAGAAATCAGTGTGAATAGTGAAATGAGCCAGTCTATGAGAGGCTGAGGTATGATTCTATTCCAGATAATTGCCATGGAAGATGAGAAAAAAGATCAAAGACCAAGGGGGGACCACAGGCTAAATCACTGCTTTCTGGGAAGGGGATAGTAGTGAACCCGAGATTCTTAAAATAAGAGGAGTTTTCTGAAATGTAACTCAAATTCCAAAATTTGTAAGAGCAGCAAGGTCAGAAGCAGAAGTTGTGGTAGAAACAATAATTCAATTTATAATACATTTAGTGAATTTATTGACAAAGCAGATGGCTGGTGCTATGGGAATAAAACGTAAAAAAAGATATCCTTTCATCAGGGAGGTTTTGTCTACCAGGAGGGATACAGTTTTTGGAAAATAAAGTATTAAATAAAACCCCACAAACTATAATTAGATGATATAGGATATTCAGTAATCCAAGAATCAGGTTACATAACTCATATATTACCAATTCAACTTTTATAAGCAATGTATAAGTAGAAAAAATGGCTCCCTTTGTTTAATCTAATTTGTATTTTTTCAGAAAAGTGTGAAGAAATATTACCACTATCATGCCACAATTATAATCCACAATAAAGTGATGATGACATAATATGCAAAACCATAGAGAGCCTAGGAGTTCCCTTTATCAAACACATTAATATTCTGAAATAAAATGCATGAATACTCAACATAAATGGGATAAATAAAAACTATAAATCACTTCATGTCATATTTAATGTCAATGAGTTTTGGCACGAAGTTATGAAAATAAAATATGCAGTTTTCAGTTCTTATTTTGCATAAGCACTTGTGGATATATTTGTTCTAAATAACAGTCACCATGCTACATTTTCTCTTTTGGGAAAACTCTTCCTCTATTAAATAAGATACAATTATATTTTCAAGAAATCTGAGGTACAAATTTAAATAGGTAGCCCAAGCTCATGGTGAAAAAGGGACAGAACCATCCCAGGATTAAGATGTCAAGGCAATTTACAGATGAATTTGCAACCACTATCAAATACCAATGGCGTTTTTCATAGAACTAGAAAAAATATCTAAAGTTTTATGTAACCACAAAAGATCCTGGATAGTCAAAACAAACTTGGGAAAGAAGAACAAAGCTGGAGGAATCACACTTCCTGATTTCAAACTATACTACAAAGCTTTAGTAATCAAAACATTACAGAATTGGCACAAAAACAGACACATAGATTAATAGAAAAGAATAGAGAGCACAGAAATAAACCCACTGTTTACATGGTTATTAATCTATGACAAAAGAGGCATGAATATATGATGGAGAGACAGCCTCTTAGATATATGGTATTGGGGAAAATGGGCAGCTACATGCAAAAGAATCAAACTAGACTAGTTTCTCGCACCCTATACAAACATAAACCCAAAATAGGTTAAAGATTTAAATGTAAGACCTGAAACTGTAAAACTCCTGAAAGAAAACATAGGAGGTACACTCCTTGACATCAGTCTTAGTCATATACTTTTGGATTTGTCTCCTCAATTAAGGGAAACAAAAGCATAAATGAACAAATGGGACTAGATCAATTTAAAAAACGTTTTTGCACAACAGAGGAAACCATCAACAAAGTGAAAAGGAAACCTATTGAATGGGAGAAGATATTTGCAAATCATATGTCCAATAAACTGTTAATGTCCAAAATATATAAACAACACATACAACTCAATATAAAACAAAAAGAAACAAAGAAAAAAAACAGATAATCCAAGAACATGAATAGACAGTTTTCTTTTTTTTTTTTTTTTTTCTGCTGATGGAATGTAATCAGTGATGTGTATACTCCAAAATCATTTCCTTTGGCTTTGGGAAGCATTGTATGTATGAAGCTTTTATTTACCTTCCATAATGGTTTTGCTCAACTAGTATTAAAATGATGCCAGATTCTTTGCGCACACAACTCATCAAAGGAAGGAAGGAGGGAATGGTCCAAAAGTATACTGGGGGTTAGGGAAAGGTTAACTGGAATTTTCACATTTGTAATAGATAATACACAGAATGAATCAACCCAAAGTTATTCATCTTGATTATTAGATAGAAAATAATGGCCAATAATTCACTACAGTTGCATAAAGAAAAACACAATAAACCACTTACAAGATTTCCACACACGTATATTGTTGTTTCCCACTTCTATATTTTGAAATTTTCTAAAGGTGAATCTGCTGAAGTCACACTCCAGTAACCACTACAGCAGTAAAGACTGTCAGTTTAGTGATCTCCAAAATGTGGTCTGCAGATTACCAATGCTCCAAGGAGGCCTTTTGGGGAAACAGAAGGGCTGGTATCCGGACCTATTAAGGTTTCTTTTTTTTTTTTTTTTTTTTTTTTAATTTTTTAATTAGTTTCTGCTTTATAACAAAGTGAATCAGTCATACATATACATCTGTTCCCACATCCCTTCCCTCATGCATCTCCCTCCCTCCCACCCTCCCCATCCCACCCCTCCAGGCGGTCACAAAGCACCGAGCTGATCTCCCTGTGCTCTGCGGCTGCTTCCCACTATCTATCTACCTTACGTTTGGTAGTGTATATATGTCCATGCCTCTCTCTCGCTTTGTCACAGCTTACCCTTCCCCCTCCCCATATCCTCAAGTCCATTCTCAAGTAGGTCTGTGTCTTTATTCCCGTTTTACCCCTAGGTCCTTCATGACTTTTTTTTTTTTTTTAAATTCCGTATATATGTGTTAGCATACGGTATTTGTCTTTCTCTTTCTGACTAACTTCACTCTGTATGACAGACTCTAGGTCTATCCACCTCATTACAAATAGCTCAGTTTCGTTTCTTTTTATGGCTGAGTAATATTCCATTGTATATATGTGCCACATCTTCTTTATCCATTCATCCGATGATGGACACTTAGGTTGTTTCCAGCTCCGGGCTATTGTGAATAGAGCTGCAATGAACATTTTGGTACATGTCTCTTTTGGAATTATGGTTTTCTCAGGGTATATGCCTAGTAGTGGGATTGCTGGGTCATATGGTAGTTCTATTTTTAGTTTTTTAAGGAACCTCCATACTGTTCTCCATAGTGGCTGTACCAATTCACATTCCCACCAGCAGTGCAAGAGTGTTCCCTTTTTTCCACACCCTCTCCAGCATTTATTGTTTCTAGATTTCTTGATGATGGCCATTCTGACTGGTGTGAGATGATATCTCATTGTAGTTTTGATTTGCATTTCTCTAATGATTAATGATGTTGAGCATTCTTTCATGTGTTTGTTGGCAGTCTGTATATCTTCTTTGGAGAAATGCCTATTTAAGTCTTCTGCCCATTTTTGGATTGGGTTGTTTGTTTTTTTGCTATTGAGCTGCATGAGCTGTTTATAAATTTTGGAGATTAATCCTTTGTCAGTTGCTTCATTTGCAAATATTTTCTCCCATTCTGAGGGTTGTCTTTTGGTCTTGTTTATGGTTTCCTTTGCTGTGCAAAAGCTTTGAAGTTTCATTAGGTCCCATTTGTTTATCTTTGTTTTTATTTCCATTTCTCTAGGAGGTGGGTCCAAAAGGATCTTGCTGTGATTTATGTCATAGAGTGTTCTACCTATGTTTTCCTCTAAGAGTTTGATAGTTTCTGGCCTTACATTTAAGTCTTTAATCCATTTTGAGCTTATTTTTGTGTATGGTGTTAGGGAATGATCTAATCTCAAACTTTTACATGTCCCTGTCCAGTTTTCCCAGCACCACTTATTGAAGAGGCTGTCCTTTCTCCACTGTACATTCCTGCCTCCTTTATCAAAGATAAGTTGGCCATATGTGCGTGGGTTTATCTCTGAGCTTTCTATTCTGATCCACTGATCTATCTTTCTGTTTTTATGCCAGTACCACACTGTCTTGATTACTGTAGCTTTGTAGTATAGTCTGAAGTCAGGGAGCCTGATTCCTCCAGCTCCGTTTTTCGTTCTCAAGATTGCTTTGGCTATTCGGGGTCTTTTGTTTTTCCAAACAAATTTTGCAATTTTTTGTTCTAGTTCTGTGAAAAATGCCAGTGGTAGTTTGATAGGGATTGCATTGAATCTGTAGATTGCTTTGGGTAGTAGAGTCATTTTCACAATATTGATTCTTCCAATCCAGGAGCATGGTATATCTCTCCATCTATTTGTATCATCTTTAATTTCTTTCATCAGTGTCTTATAATTTTCTGCATACAGGTCTTTTGTCTCCTTAGGTAGGTTTATTCCTAGATATTTTATTCTTTTTGTTGCAATGGTAAATGGGAGTGTTTTCTTGATTTCATTTTCAGATTTTTCATCATTAGTGTACAGGAATGCCAGAGATTTCTGTACATTAATTTTGTATCCTGCTACTTTACCAAATTCATTGATTAGTTCTAGTAGTTTTTCGGTAGCATCTTTAGGATTCTCTATGTATAGTATCATGTCATCTGCAAACAGTGACAGCTTTACTTCTTCTTTTCCAATTTGGATTCCTTTTATTTCCTTTTCTTCTCTGATTGCTGTGGCTAAAACTTCCAAAACTATGTTGAATAAGAGTGGTGAGAGTGGGCAGCCTTGTCTTGTTCCTGATCTTAGTGGAAATGATTTCAGTTTTTCACCATTGAGAACAATGTTGGCTGTGGGTTTGTCATATATGGCCTTTATTATGTTGAGGAAAGTTCCCTCTATGCCTACTTTCTGCAGGGTTTTTATCATAAATGGGTGTTGAATTTTGTCGAAAGCTTTCTCTGCATCTATTGAGATGATCATATGGTTTTTCTCCTTCAACTTGTTAATATGGTGTATCACATTGATTGATTTGCGTATATTGAAGAATCCTTGCATTCCTGGAATAAACCCTACTTGATCATGGTGTATGATCCTTTTAATGTGCTGTTGGATTCTGTTTGCTAGTATTTTGTTGAGGATTTTTGCATCTATGTTCATCAGTGATATTGGCCTGTAGTTTTCTTTCTTTGTGACATCCTTGCCTGGTTTTGGTATCAAGGTGATGGTGGCCTCGTAGAATGAGTTTGGGAGTGTTCCTTCCTCTGATATTGTTTGGAAGAGTTTGAGAAGGATGGGTGTTAGCTCTTCTCTAAATGTTTGATAGAATTCGCCTGTGAAGCCATCTGGTCCTGGGCTTTTGTTTGATGGAAGATTTTTAATCACAGTTTCAATTTCAGTGCTTGTGATTGGTCTATTCATATTTTCTATTTCTTCCTGAGTCAGTCTTGGCAGGTTGTGCATTTCTAAGAATTTGTCCATCTCTTCCAGGTTGTCCATTTTATGGGCATAGAGTTGCTTGTAGTAATCTCTCATGATCTTTTGTATTTCTGCAGTGTCAGTTGTTACTTCTCCTTTTTCATTTCTAATTCTATTGATTTGAGTCTTCTCCCTTCTTTTCTTGATGAGTCTGGCTAATGGTTTATCAATTTTGTTTATCTTCTCAAAGAACCAGCTTTTAGTTTTATTGATCTTTGCTATCGTTTCCTTCATTTCTTTTTCATTTATTTCTGATCTGATTTTTATGATTTCTTTCCTTCTGCTAACTTTGGGGTGTTTTTGTTCTTCTTTCTCTAATTGCTTTAGGTGCAAGGTTAGGTTGTTTATTCGAGATATTTCCTGTTTCTTAAGGTGGGATTGTATTGCTATAAACTTCCCTCTTAGAACTGCTTTTGCTGCATCCCATAGGTTTTGGGTCGTCGTGTCTCCATTGTCATTTGTTTCTAGGTATTTTTTAATTTCCTCTTTGATTTCTTCAGTGATCACTTCGTTATTAAGTAGTGTATTGTTTAGCCTCCATGTGTTTGTATTTTTTACAGCTCTTTTCCTGTAATTGATATCTAGTCTCATAGCATTGTGGTCAGAAAAGACACTTGATACAATTTCAATTTTTTTAAATTTACCAAGGCTTGATTTGTGACCCAAGATATGATCTATCCTGGAGAATGTTCCATGAGCACTTGAGAAAAATGTGTATTCTGTTGTTTTTGGATGGAATGTCCTATAAATATCAACTAAGTCCATCTTGTTTAATGTATCATTTAAAGCTTGTGTTTCCTTATTTATTTTCATTTTGGAAGATCTGTCCATTGGTGAAAGTGGGGTGTTAAAGTCCCCTACTATGATTGTGTTACTGTCGATTTCTCCTTTTATGGCTGTTAGTATTTGCCTTATGTATTGAGGTGCTCCTATGTTTGGTGCATAAATATTTACAATTGTTATATCTTCTTCTTGGATCGATCCCTTGATCATTATGTAGTGTCCTTCTTTGTCTCTTCTAGTAGTCTTTATTTTAAAGTCTATTTTGTCTGATATGAGAATTGCTACTCCAGCTTTCTTTTGGTTTCCATTTGCATGGAATATCTTTTTCCATCCCCTTACTTTCAATCTGTATGTGTCTCTAGGTCTGAAGTGGGTCTCTTGTAGACAGCATATATATGGGTCTTGTTTTTGTATCCATTCAGCCAATCTGTGTCTTTTGGTGGGAGCATTTAGTCCATTTACATTTAAGGTAATTATCGATATGTATGTTCCTATTCCCATTTTCTTAATTGTTTTGGGTTCGTTATTGTAGGTATATTCCTTCTGTTGTGTTTCTTGCCTAGAGAAGTTCCTTTAGCATTTGTTGTAAAGCTGGTTTGGTGGTGCTGAACTCTCTCAGCTTTTGCTTGTCTGTAAACGTTTTAATTTCTCCATCAAATCTGAATGAGATCCTTGCTGGGTAGAGTAATCTTGGTTGCAGGTTTTTCTCCTTCATCACTTTAATTATGTCCTGCCACTCCCTTCTGGCTTGTAGAGTTTCTGCTGATAGATCAGCTGTTATCCTGATGGGGATTCCCTTGTGTGTTATTTGTTGTTTTTGCCTTGCTGCTTTTAATATGATTTCTTTGTGTTTAATTTTTGACAGTTTGATTAATATGTGTCTTGGCGTATTTCTCCTTGGATTTATTCTGTATGGGACTCTCTGTGCTTCCTGGACTTGATTAACTATTTCCTTTCCCATATTAGGGAAGTTTTCAACTATAATCTCTTCAAATATTTTCTCAGTCCCTTTCTTTTTCTCTTCTTCTTCTGGAACCCCTATAATTCGAATGTTGGTGCGTTTAATGTTGTCCCAGAGGTCTCTGAGACTGTCCTCTGTTCTTTTCATTCTTTTTTCTTTATTTTGCTCTGCAGCAGTTATTTCCACTATTTTATCTTCCACCTCACTTATCCGTTCTTCTGCCTCAGTTATTCTGCTATTGATCCCATCTAGAGTATTTTTTATTTCATGTATTGTGTTTTTAATCGATGCTTGATTCATCTTTAGTTCTTCTAGGTCCTTGTTAACTGTTTCTTGCATTTTGTCTATTCTATTTCCAAGATTTTGGATCTGGGAAATAGAATCTTGGATCATCTTTACCATCATTATTCTGAATTCTTTTTCAGGTAGACTGCCTATTACGTCTTCATTTGTTAGGTCTGGTGGGTTTTTATCTTGTTCCTTCTCCTGCTGTGTGTTTTTCTGTCTTCTCATTTTGCTTATGTTACTGTGTTTGGGGTCTCCTTTTTGCAGGCTGCAGGTTCGTAGTTCCCGTTGTTTTTGGTGTCTGTCCCCAGTGGCTAAGGTTAGTTTAGTGGGTTGTGTAGGCTTCCTGGTGGAAGGTACTAGTGCCTGTGTTCTGGTGAATGAGGCTGGATCTTGTCTTTCTGGTGGGCAGGTCCACGTCTGGTGGTGTGTTTTGGGGTGTCTGCGGACTTTTTATGATTTTAGGCCACCTCTCTGCTAATGGGTGGCGTTGTGTTTCTGTCTTGCTAGTTGTTTGGCATAGGGTGTCCAGCACTGTAGCTTGCTGGTCGTTGAGTGAAGCTGGGTGCTGGTGTTGAGATGGAGATCTCTGGAAGATTTTCGCCGTTTGATATTATGTGGAGCTGGGAGGTCTCTTGTGGACCAGTGTCCTGAAGTTGGCTCTCCCACCTCAGAGGCACAGCACTGACTCCTGGCTCCTCAATTTCGGATGATTTGTTGTCTATTCATGTATTCCACAGATGCAGGGTACATCAAGTTGATTGTGGAGCTTTAATCCGCTGCTTCTGAGGCTGCTGGGAGAGGTTTCCCTTTCTCTTCTTTGTTCTCACAGCGCCTGGGTCTCAGCTTTGGATTTGGTCCCGCCTCTGCGTGTAGGTCGCCGGAGGGCGTCTGTTCTTCGCTCAGACAGGACAGGGTTAAAGGAGCAGCCTCTTCCGGGACTCTGGCTCACTCAGGCCGGGCGGGAGGGAGGGGCACGGAGTGCGGGACGAGCCTGCAGTGGCAGAGTTCGGCGTGACGTTGCACCAGCCCGAGGCGCGCCGTGCGTTCTCCCAGGGAAGCCGCCCCTGGATCCCGGGACCCCGGCAGTGGTGGGCTGCACAGGCTCCCGGAAGGGCGGTGTGGACAGTGACCTGCGCTCGCACACAGGCTTCTTGGCGGCGGCAGCAGCAGCCCCAGCGTCCCACGCCCGTCACTGGGCTCCGCGCTTTCAGTCGTGACTCGCGCCCGTCTGTGGAGCCCCTTTAAGCAGCGCTCTTAATCCCCTCTCCTCGCGCACCAGGAAACCAAGAGGGAAGAAAAAGTCTCTTGCCTCTTCGGCAGCTCCAGAGTTTTCCCGGACTCCCTGCCGGCTAGCTGTGGCACATTAGCCCCCTTCAGGCTGAGTTCTCGCCGCCAGCCCCAGTCCTTTCCCTGCGCTCTGACCGAAGCCCGAGCCTCAGCTTCCAGCGCCGCCCGCCCTGGCGGGCGAGCAGACAAGCCTCTCGGGCGGGTGAGTGCCGCTCGGCACCGATCCTCTGTGCGGGAATCTCTCCGCTTTGACCCTACCCAGGTATGTGGGGAGTTTCTTGCCTTTTGGGAGGTCTGGGGTCTTCTGCCAGCATTCAGTAGGTGTTCTGTAGGAGTTGTTCCACGTGTAGCTGTATTTCTGGTGTATCCGTTAGACAGTTTTCTAAAGAAGGCATACGGAGGGCCAACAGGCACATGAAAAGATGCTCAACATCTTTAATTATCAGGGAACTGCAAATCAAACCCATAATGAGATATTACCTGCCGGGTGTCAGAATAACTATGTTCAAAAAAGGAAAGAAATAACAAGTGTTTGTGAGGATGTGGAGAAAAGGGATCTCTGGTACAGTTTTAGTGGGGATGTAAATTGGTGCAACCACTGTAGAAAACAGTGTGGAGTTTTTCCAAAAATTAAAAAAAAAAAAAAAAAAACAGAACTACCTTATAATCCAGGAATTCCACTTCTGGGTACTTACCTGAAGAAAGGAAAAGCACCATCTTGAAAAGGTATATGCACTGCTACATTCACTGCAGAATTATTTACAATAACCAAGATACAGAAGCAGCCTAAGTGTTCATCAAATAGATGAATGCATAAAGAAGTTGTGATATACATATGCAATTGTATATTACTCAGCCATTAAAAATTAAAAAAATAAATCTTGCCATATTTGATAGCATGGGTGGATCTAGAGGGTATTATGATAAGTGAAATAGGTCTGCCAGAGAAAGAAAAATACTGTATTTTTCACTTATATTTGGAATTTAAAAATCAAAGCAAACAAACAAAACAAGAATAACACAGACTCACAAATACAGAGAATAAATAGGTGGTTCCCAGAGAGGAAAGAGTGGAGGAGACAAAATAAGTGAATGGGATTAAGAAATACAAACCTTCAGTTGTAAAATAAGTCATGGAGGTGTAATATATGGCATAAAGAATATGGTCAATAATATTGTAATAAATTTGTATGGTGACAAATGGATACTAGATTTATAATGATGATCATTTCATAATGTTTGCAAATGTCAAATCACTATGTAGTACACCTGAAACTAATATAGTAAGCCAATGATACTTCAAAGAAGAATTTATTACATATACAGTTCATTGTTACTACTTATCATAGTAAGTAGTTTTAAAAAATTCATCTTGAAGAAGGTATTAAGACTTAGAGGTATACCTTTGGCAGAGATTCTTTGTCTCTCTGAAACACAACCCACATACCAAAAAAAGCCTATTCTTTAAATATTATTAGAGGAAGAGAACTAAAACATAAATAATTTCCAAGGTTAATAAATTAGGCTTTTAAAGTTTCATGTTCAAATATCATGGCCCATGTCGAGATGTGCTTGTCATTTTTATGTTCTTTTTACACTCACATTTATCTATAGAATTATATGCATTGTACCTCAGATAATTGTCAAGACCTATTTGATTCTACAATGTTAATATTTAAATTTTTATCCAAATCACTGGTAATAAATACCTTAAACTTGTGGATATTTTATCTGTTGCAATATATATGTTCAGGCTTAAGACATTCTTGAGAGAGGAACTTTTTCAAGCATCCATAGGCCAGATTTACCAATCACATTCCACAGATATTGTTCCCCTCCACATATATAAGCAAAGCCACCCACAGAAGATGATGGTGGAAGAAAATATATGAGAATACTAAAGCAAATTGTTGCTGATACATTTCACTTGTTGCCTTAAAACTTTGTGTTCACATCTAATCAACTGGTTCTGCCTCATTCCTTAATATTCAAAATTGATATTGATGAAATTTCTTGGTGATCCCTGTCAAATCCCAGAAATGCAGATTTCATCCTTTCTAATTGCCTTTTCTCAGATACCTATATATATTGTAATTCAGTGAAAACATCTGGCAGCAAAATCAGAACATATGCATATCTATATCTATTAGCTGTCTCTCTAAAGTGTTTTAGGAATACAAGCTGGAGACATGTTTGAAAAAGGTTGAAAATAATGATAAGAAAATAGTTCCTGTAGGAAATTAGTTTTGTTTTGCACCCAACATTCATTTATTCAACCAATGAATGATTTGAACATTGTCCAGGCACTGTTCTAAGCCTTGGAGATGTATCTGTGAAAAATAAAAATATTTTTAAAATATTCGACTTTGTGGAGCTTACATTATTATGGTCATAAAGATCAAAAGTAATCAAATTACTGAATTGCTTGACATATTCATCTTTCTTCTTCAATGTTATGTTCATTGTTCTCAGTATCCCAAAATAATGGTTGGTAATTTAAATCAATATTGGCTAATTAATAGGATCCTAAAATCAGTATGTTTCTAGAGAAGCCCTTTGTGGTAGAAACACATAAACAAACAAACAGAAACAGAAGACCAATGCTCTCAACCTGGAAAAGAATTAATTCTTCCTTTAAAGAAATTTTTATTTTTAGAATTATTTTGGGAATAGACTTGTTAAATTTGTGCTTTGGAAAATTCCAGCTTTCTTATATTAGCTGTGAAATCAATTGATTTTTCATTACTCAGGGCATGGAAGCAAGTTCGAAATCAGAATTGTATTTGAGTTAGCCAAACCATTTATCCAAAGCGAGACTTTGCTCCTTTCTTCTTCTGACTTGTGGGAAAGTCAAGATTTGTCTCCCCAAATATGCACAAAGCACCGAGTGTCAGTGTTTACGTCTGACATTGAGTTGGCAGGGTATAGCCTTAGCTACAAGCTCAAAAACTTATTTAAAGTAATAAAATGTAAACCTCCTTTTCAAATAATTATTAGGAAATATAACTGGATAACTGCACCTCAGATTTACCTCAAAAGTGTCAACCTGGTTAGAGATTGGACACATCAGTTTAAAACATTAGAAACCAAACATAGATGCAGATTTTAAGATAAATAGTTTGCTATATTATTTTTAGGGGGTGGAGTAGGGTAGGTGATTATCTAGGATGTTGCTTTACAAATTGTTCAACATAAACATTCCTAAACATAGAACATAATGAATGTGGTTTGTTTTAACCCTAAGAATTTGAGGGAAAGACTGTGATCTCTTTCTAAGTCATAACAATTCTCATGGCTTGTTATTTAAAGTAAACAATTTAGATAAATTTGATTTTCTATGCCTTGATATATTTTCCTAAATTTGAATAATTCCCAAACTTAAAAAATTTCCAGGTAATTGTCCTATTTATCAATATGTCGAACTAATTTTCCCAGATCCTTATGGTTTGGCAAGTTGGGAAACACTGCAATAATCTACTTGCATTATCTTCAATATGAAAACAATGTGATATATTGAAATATATGAATGAAATGATACTGCAATGTCATGTGGCTCACATGCCAATTTCTGCAACAATGCCATTGGGCAGAGTTTCTCAAATGTTAACTTGCACTTGGTTCACTGGGGATCTTCTCAAAATCAGACCGATTTGATTGGTCTGTGGAGGGACCTGAGATTTTTGCATTTCTAACAACCTCCCAGGAGATAAAACTGCTGAGGGAATGATAGCTTGGAAAAGACTTACCCTGAACAGTTTTGTAACTGAAGTTGCTAATTTTTTTTTTTTGCAGTACGCGGGCCTCTCACTGTTGTGGCCTCTCCCATTGTGGAGCACAGGCTCTGGATGCGCAGACTCAGCGGCCATGGTCCACGGGCCCAGCCACTCTGCAGCATGTGGGATCTTCCCAGACCGGGGCATGAACCCATGTACCCTGCATTGGCAGGCGGACTCTCAACCACTGCGCCACCAGGGAAGCCCTTTCACTCCTTTTTTGATTGAATAAGTATCCCATTTTATGTACACATCATAATTGGTTTATCCATTCATCCACTGATGGATATATAAGGAATAACTTTTGACTGTTATAAATAGTGTTGCTATGAACGTATGTATATATGTATTTATTTGAGTACCTGTTTTAAATTATTGGTTATGTACATGGCATTGGAATTGCTGAATCACAAGGTTTTTCTATAGCCATCCTAGTGGATGTGAAGTAGTACCTCACTGTGGATGAAATTAATATGTCAGTCTACTCCTAATACCTTGAAAACCCCACTGAGATCTGAGATTCAGGAGGTTCCTGGAGGCCGTTACACTAACTTCAAGAAAAGTAAAAAGAAGAGAAAAAGTAAAGTAAAAAAAAGTAAAGTAAAAAAGTAAAGTGAAAAAGTAAAAGTACAAAGAATGCTAATATGGTACACTAAAAGAAAATTATCGGCAAATATATTTTTCCCCAAGCTCTTTTTAAAAAAATACAAAGAGGGGTTTCCCTGGTGGTGCAGTGGTTGAGAGTGCGCCTGCCAATGCGGGGGACACGGGTTTGTGCCCTGGTCCAGGAAGATCCCACATGCCATGGAGTGGCTGGACCCATGAGCCATGTCCACTGAGCCTGTGCATCCAGAGCCTGTGCTCCACAACGGGAGAGGCCACAACAGTGAGAGGCCCACGTACGGGGAAAAAAAAAAAAAAAAAAAAAGGAGATTGATATTATATAACAGGTTGTCAACATCTCTTTATTTAATGAAACTTACTGATCACTTGCCAGTATGAGATTTTTAAATGATATTTGTGCTGAAATTCAATATATAATTCTGGTGGAAAAATTAAACACTGTCCAAAGAGTCCACCATAAGAACAGAAAAAACAAAAGAGAGTAAAAATAGTATGAATCAAACTTCTTTTAATATGTAGCCTTTATGACGTGCAATTTTGACAAAATCTCAGTTACCAATGGACAGGAAATAAAATAATAATAAATAGGAATTTCCCTCACTCTACCTCATTTGGCAACTCAAAGTCAAAACACAGAGATAATAATATTCTTTGTCAGAGTCCTCCCTTATTTTAATAATAATATTAAGATTTGTGAATACCAGTTATGAGTATGTATTACCTGAAACCTGTCTTTATTTTATTTATTCAAATAGTAAATGAAAATACCTGAGTTGAAATTAGAACCTGCCATATAGCAGAATCATATTTAAGTATGCAACTGATTCCAGGGTGTGATATTTCTATACAAAGCCTCAAAGAACTTGGTAATTTTTTACCTCAATTAGAATATATGTTTCTTTTCAAATTACTGATTATAAGACACAAAAAATAATGTATTTTACTTTATCTTATACTAGCTTCAATGATATTTTACTTTTCTGACACTATCTCTGTTTGCATAAGTGTCTGATATGCACAGCTTATTTCTAGGAACACTGTTTTAATTAAATGATATTATGCACTTATCTTTAGAATAGAGGGAACATTGTCTTGCCTTCTTTAAATAGGTTAATCCACCATTAACTTTTCTTTAATGGAGACTTCACATAATCTTAGCGAACTTCAATTGCCATAATGCCTTCAGGAAATATTCTTGTGTGGGGGGCCTTTTTGCCTGACCCTAAATGCCCCCAGGTGGATGTAAAACTTGCTTTTCCCTTTAATGTCTAGCTTTTCAGAGCCAATTTCTTTCACTATCTCTCTGTGACTTTTAAACTGAAAGGACTGAAAGTTTTCCGGGCAAATTTGATAACTAAACATGTTAATTCAGCAGATTAATATTACAATAATTCTAAGTAATAAACTCTAACCTGCAGTTAACTGGGTAACAGTTTTATGGTTCTCCTGTGTAGGGTTTGTGATGGCTGTTTGTTCCCTCCTTAGAGATTTTTCTCTTATGATTCTTGTATTCTGTTTTTTTTTTTTTCCTGGTAATATATGTTGTGTGACATCTGATGAGCAGATAAGTAAGACATTGCCTCATGCAAATTAGTGGATTTTACAAGTAGTAGTGAATTTACATTCTTAAAACAATATACTACATAGAACAGAGCTGAAGAATACCCAACATTTATTTTTTAAGTTAAAATATAGGTATTTTGTGCTAGTTCCTTGTTAATATCTTTATTTGAATCACATTGAAAAAGCAATGTACAACAAACTTTGACTAATAAGAGTAAATAATTATTTTTAGCATATACAGTTATATATGTATTTGTTCACACACCTGTACTTGTACATAATCCTCACTGAGGAAGTAGAAGAATGTAAGAAAGAATTCTGACTCATATGAAACCGAACATGAAGAAAACTACTTGCATTGATCAGGAGCCTTCTCATTGATCACTGCATTTTCAGGTTTGATTTCAATGGTGATCTTCATAGCTCAGCATTTAGTACTGATAAGGCATTAAATCTGTATCAGCTTGGAGTAGCCTCTGCAAGTAGTGGTTTGAAAGTAAACTTACAGATAAATCATTGACTCACTTATTGCCTTTTCCTATTTCTGCCAATCCACAATAAATTACCCAGTAACTCTTTTACAACTCACAGATTTTAATAGCCAAATATAAATGGGCTACATTTGCAATGGTTTCTTTGTCATATAAATCTAAGAAGCAATCTTTTTTTTAAATGACACTTTCATGCTAATTATAAGAAAATACAGTGAATTCATTTAGGAAAAATTAAGGAGGGATTAATTCAACTTGTAAATAAAATAATACCTTATGATACAACACATCTTTAAATAATAATACAATTTATTTACACTTTAAATTAAAATTAATTAGATATAAATTTCAAGAAATATATCTAAAATGAAACAAAATTAGTACCTATACCATAGTGATTTTTTACAGCACCATACTTAATTACAGACTTTCTTGATGCAGAGGAGCAAAACAGTCTTTTACTGTGAACATATTAAAACATTTGTGTCTCATAAATATCTAAATTGATTTCAGTGTTTTTAAAATACCAAGATTCATTTTAATCTTGATTACATTTGCTGATTTTTTTTCTCTTGCCCGAACTGTGACATTTATATATGTCTGGACATACATTGTTTACTTCTTATCTTTACCTGTGTATCCCATGTATCTTACTTCCATGTCTTGTGGTTAGTAGGGTAGCTTAGTCACTGGAACTTTTACAATTTGAGGTACTTGAAAAGAAGTGACAATGACACTAGTGGAAATATACTAAGTTGGTTTATTGCAGGATGTGACAGTCATGGGAATGAGAAATTAAATTGAATAGGAGTGTTTCAGCTTGCCCCATCTATTGTTGTTTCCCTAAATTTTAGTGTCTATGCAACTTAATTTTCCCATATAATTCAATTCATATTCATATATTGTTATCTATCACATAGTTGTTTTCTGACTATTCTATTGGCATGAAAGTTATTTTTATTACATGTTCTTCTATAACTAACAAATAGAAGGTGTTTGATAAATACTAAATAAAAGAGTTGCTTACCAAACAACATTAGACAAGCAACAGACATTATGTTGTTGTTTTGTCTTTGCTTCTTTTTTTTCCAGCTTTATTGAGATATAATTGACATATAATGTTGTGTACATTTAAGGTGTACAACTGTTGATTTGATACGCTTGCATATTGCAAAACTATTACTAACATAGTGTTTGCTAACATCTTCATCCAGTCACATAATTATCACTTGAGGTTAGGACATTTAATATCTACTCTCTCAGCAACTTTTAAGTATATAATATAGTATTCTACTGTAGTATTATAATCACCGTGCTGTATATTAGATCCATAGAACAAATCTTATAACATGAAATTTGTGAACTTGAATGAACATTTTCCTTTCTTTGCTGCTCTTTTGGTTCATTTGTGTGTGTGCAGTCATTTGAATTCAGAAATCAAATTTCAGTGTTGACTTTACATTTAATATACCTGCATCAATAAAAGTATTACCTGTATAGAGACCTATATAGAGACTTTTAGCTTTTGACTTTTATACTCTATGATTACAGGGCTATGCATTTAAAGTCATCAGGAATTACAGGTATTAGTTTGGAGTCATAATTGAAATTAATACATTCTTTGCATTACTTGTAAAGCTATTGTTTTGGCTTAAAATACAGTAGAAGTAATATGTTCTGCCATTTGAGGTTACTCTACACTGTCAATCAATAGTAGAAAAGCACACTTATCCCTTCTCCATCATGTTGTTTCTACTTCATTAGAAGATCTGGTTCTATAATGGTTAAATATGAATAAACTAGAAAGTGATATTCATCAGAGGAAAAAGTTTAGATGGGGTAGAATTTGAGAACAACATTCTGCAAAGACAGTTTTCAGAAATTATTTTTGCTCACCAGAAGTAGAAAGAACTCTTTAGAACTAACCTAAGAAACATGCTATAGCAGCTCTATAAGTCCCGTTGGAATTAACTATCAGCAAATGTTAAGGAAAGTCAACAGTAATTTATGATTCTGAAACCAGAACTGTGACTTTGAAAGCATATTCTGTGTTAAGGTTCTACCTTTCATGTACTTAGATTCTCTGGGGTGTGGTATTTGCATGTATTTTTTAAATGACATTTTCACCAGTGGCACCACATAGACAACATACCCTTTTCACCCTACTTCAAAAGGGCAATAAAATGTTGCCCTTCTGAAAATGACTATAGTGCTTTGTGTATGCTTTAGTCGAGTGTGGTCTGTTTTTGATATTAGAAAGTTCTAAGGGAAAAAATGGGAATTGAGAAAAGGTCTAAAAAATATCCAAGGTCATGCTTATAGTAAGGCAGTGTTTCCATAGGCAAAAGATAATCAAGAATGTCTTACTTTAAGAAGTAAGTTGTCATTATCCTTTTCTGTTATATATTGAACCACAGAGCCCAATTGAATATATTTAAAGTCAAATTAATATTTGAAGGAATATGCTTATGGTTTTGGTCACCAGAGAACAGGGTGGATTTTCACTGATACCTAGTTCCTGTGTGTCAATAAATAGATAGATATTTAGAATAAATATACATGCATACATATGTATGTATGTATATATACATATGTGTGTGTGTGTATATATATATATAATCACTGGAGGATATACATGTAATAAGGAAGAGGAATGGACAAGTGAAAAAAAAAATGTTGAACTATCTTCCACTGTTTGCTACCATCCTTGACAAAGTTCCTGAGTTTGGTGATTCTTTATTTTGAAAACACCTCTTTCAGTTTTAAAGAATGATTGACTAATGAAAAGCCGTGTCCCCCATCGATATCAATTTATTCACATTTTGAGACAATGTTTGAAATTATTAACTTCATTACTACCTGTATTGAAATGAAAAATTGACTGAAATGGATTTGATAATCCCTACTTGCTAAAACAGATGTTAAGAAAAGATTTCCCAACTGTCTGGGTATTATATAGCTTCAAATTTAATATTAATAACTTTCTTTGACAACCTTCTAGAGATAAGAAAGAAAGCCTCACTTTTTAATATAATTAGCTCTTTGCTCGGTGTGTGTATATATTTCCCTGTACCTGAATAAAACTCCGTAAGAGCAGTAAGAGCAAATATTCCATACAATGCTTATATTTATGTGCTCAAATAATTTTTATCTTTGTAAACTTTAAATTATCTTCTTATTTGTAACATGTAAAGTCATATACAAATACTTGAAATATAGTGTATGAAACATGCATAGTGATATGGTTTATAAGATTCTTAGGAATCTCGTACATAGTAGTGATTAACTCTATCTGGGACTGAAATTTTCACAGTGAAAGTATACTCTAAACTGAGGTTTGCAAGATGAGTTAGAGGTTGGTTAGGTAAGGGTGTTTGGAGGATGAGTTAGAGAGAAAACTGAGCTTATAGAAAGGCATAGAGACATGGAAAATGTGCGATCCATTTCAAAATGCATATGAGAGTGTGGCAGCTCAAGGTACACAAAGCAAAAGAAAAAGAGAGCTGGAGTGTGATAGAAGTGGAAAGCAGAGCACATGAATCTGTATTTACACCCAGCATTAAAGACACCTGTGTACAATTTTAAGGAGTTTAAACTTCGTGCATCTAATAAACGGGTGCCTATGGAATTTCTTGAAGGGGGGTAGAATTGGGTGCCTTGGTGAGAACTTATAAAGGGGGAGGTGGTATTGTAGCATGTTCACACTGTGTTACAGGATACCTCTGAGGACAGCACTGGACACGGAGAGAACACCCACAACATATTCACAGGACTGAGATGGAAAGCCAGGAAGTCAACATCCCTCTGAATTAATGAAAAATGAAACCTGAACAGCTGAAAGGAAATAAGGCTTCGATTTTTCTTTTAAACTGCTGACTGAATTTACAATGGATTTTACTATTTTGTAATGTGTTCTTTCACATTATATGAAGGAACAATGTAGGCTATCTGTGTCTGTTAAACACTAATGTATAATAACGGGTTATAAAGTAAAAAAGATGCCTCTGAAAATATTTCCTAATAGTCAGTGAAAATTACTGTTTCAAGAAACCAATAGTAACAGAAGTTTCTATAGTAACATTTTCCAAGGAGAGATGGTGAAATCACAATAAAAAAGAAACACACACATTAACATACACAAGGAGAAAGGTTGGATCCAATGAACAAATCTTCTTATCAATTCAGAAGAGCTAATAAAATGGAAAATCAATTTTCTGTAAAGCAAAGTCTGTTTTTGAGCAGTTGCTAATTGAGACTAGTAAGTCAGGTTAAATGGCATAGGTTAAATACTTTTAAAATATATCTTAATTGCTTAAAAATACTGTTCATTTGCTATATGTTTATTTTCTAATCTACTGTATGTATATATCTCTTCATTTTGTGGGGTCTCAATTATGGGTTAATTTATTCTTTCTAAGTTGTTGAATACAATTAAGAGCAAAGTATACCATTAAATCACATTATAGTTTTTCTTAATGTATGGTGATGCAGGCCAAAAAAATTCCTAAAGAGTAGAAAAATGGTTAATTCTAGTTGCTGGGAAAATGTGTCGATTTTAAAAATCTAGATCTATACTATCCTTCAGTTATAGAAATGCCTTTTGGAAGGCTCTTAGTACATTAAAACTTACTTGTGAATATTTCATAAATTCTAGAGATGGAAAACAAGTACTCTGTGTATGTGTTTGTGTGTGTGTGTATATATATATATATATATGTATATATACATGTATATATTATATATAATTAAAAGAAGAAAAGTTTTTATTTTACATTACATAAAGGTCATAAAGGTAAGAAAAAAAGACTATTTTTGCATTTGTAGGCTTAATATTTCTGGAAGATCAAAAATGGCATTTTTATTCTTAACATATTTAAATTGACAAAAAATAAGAAGGTGAATTAGGGTCAACTATTGTTTTGTGTGTTATTTTTACTGTAAATTATAACTTAAAAAATTCAAAGCCAATCTTTCAATTTTTCTCACAGCTGAATTTCTGATGCATTACATTGAGGAACTTTTGATCTTGGTTGGACTTTACATATACAAAGATTATTTAAACTGGTATAATTTGATTGCTTCAAAAAAGATGGACTCTATTCCATTTACCCTTGTACCACACATCTGAACTCCAACCAGACACTAAAAGGTCTTGAATTCATTCCATCGACTTCAACTTTTGTGCACTTGAGATAATTCAAATGATTGTGATTTCCAGTTCTGAATTGCAAACTTCCCATAAAGTTTATAGGCTGCCAAGTTTCTTTTAAATTGTACAAATGTGCCTCTAATGAAACAACACTGCATATAAGGGAGAAAATGAGTAACAGCTTTGGAAAGAGCAGATTTGATCAGAAATTTTGGTGTTACATCCCTGCCAGCTATGCAATAATGGGTTGCTCCCTATCCCAGAGTGTCTTTCAAAATGTTTGAAATATACTGGGACCTAAAAATTAAAAGAACTAACAAGTGTAAATTGAAAATATTTAATTCCATTCAGAGGCATTTATTAACCATTCACTTTAAGGAAGATACTGTTTTGAATGTGAAGGATTCAATGATAAAAATCCATGAGCAAAGAAATTGAAATCTAGTAGGGCAAATAAGACAAGTTAGACATCTCAAATATAATGGAATCAATTACCTAACAGAAAGTAAATCAAAGCAACATGTGATGATGATGATGGAGGAAGTCATTATTTTGCTGTATCTTGTTCTTAAATGCATGCATAATTTTGATTTTGACTTCTAGACATAGAAGTATATGCTAAATTGAGTCAACAAGTGAGTAGGGTTATTAAGGGTTTTCTAAACTAAATAATACTTTGTATGGCTCAGGACAACAAATTGGAACTCAAAATTTGAATACGTATGAAAATAAGTGATAGTTTAGAAGTAGACATTCATCTCCCATTTATCACATTAAAATTACATTTAAAAAATTACATTATGGAACATATACACTGAAAATCACATGGTTCCCTCCAGGCTGGGCTAGCCTAGTTTGTTGATAACTTTTGGCTGTGATCATGCCAAGTTTTCTTCTCTCCACTGTGAAAGAATATTTATAGAAGCTTCTACTTTCCTGATGTCACCTCATATTGTCCTAAATTATAAAACGTGCATCTTGCTAGTTCAACTTAATGTTGTTTTTTTCCCTCATTTTTACATGTTGAGTTTTTGAGAGAGTAGGCACCCCAGTGATTTTGCAGAGATGAATTATTTTATTTTGGTACAATTACAAAATAAATCTGCAGGGACAGAAACTTGACAAAAATGATGATATTTTGCTTCATACTCTTTATATCAAGTAAATCACATACTTTGATCAATGCATTCCTTTGAAACTTGTAAAAATTATTTCAAACTTATAATGCCCATTTGCAGTTCCTCTTCATTAATTCCTTCAGTTCTAGTTGGAATTTAAAAGTTATCTTGTGGTACTGAGAAGAAACTGCAGATTTCTTTCCTCCACACTCACTATTTTCCCATGGGTTAAACAAGATGGATTTTTAGTGGTATTTCCCACTCTGTCTGTTTCCAATATTATTCTTTCCATATCTTCAGTCATGTGATGTCCCCTTGCAGATTCCTCATCTTTACCCTCTTCCTTTTTAACCTATGATATGTATTTTAATATCTTAGATTGCCAGCACAATAAAGAGCCCACTCAATAGGAAAGAAGTGAAAAATTTACTGGATGGAAAATTTACTAGAAACTAATTATTACTGGTGACTCACAGATGGTTGGGATTTCTTAACTGAAACATTTCTCTCAGAGGTTTATTTCTAAGTTATAAAAATAATGTATGATTTATTTAACATATAATTGAACTAACATTTTAGCAAATGATACCTTGTTTGATTGAGTCAAGTCGTGGTAAAACTATTACTAAAAATACACGAAATGTACCTACATTGCATTTTGTTAAATAATTAATATATTGATGCCACAGGAACAATATCATTAATAATCAGACTTGTGCTCTTTTGAGACAGAGTGTGCTACAGAATTTGTTATATAATTTTTAAATTATTGGCCATCAAATTGATTGGTTGGTTTATTTATAAAATAGTTTTATTCAAAATATTTTACAAAATAAGCGTCTTCATAAAACTCAAAATAACATTCACCTAGAGGAAAATATTCTCAATTCACATATCAAAGAATAATTCATATCTAGACAATAAACTAATATTAATTAACAAATAAAATAAATCAGACTTACACAGGCTTCACAAATGGTGATATATGATTAAATAATTAGGACATTAAGAAAAAAGAATATTTGTGGCAGCTTCTTTCATAATGCTTCTAAACTGTAAACAAATGTCTATCAATGGGAGCATGGATTAAAAAACTGTAGTGTATTTGTACCACCATATTGTTCATGGACTACTACTCAACTCTCTGTCATCAATCTATTATCTATGTCATCATGAATGGACCTCAAATCTACCATGTTGGAGGAAAGAAACCAGACACCACAAATGTACAATATATGCTCCCTTATATAAAAGTCAAGAACAGACCAAGCGGGCCTCCCTGGTGGCGCAGTGGTTGAGAGTCCGCCTGCGGATGCAGGGGATACGGGTTCGTGCCCCGGTCTGGGAGGATCCCATATGCCGCGGAGCGGCTGGGCCCGTGAGCCATGGCCGCTGGGCCTGCGCGTCCGGAGCCTGTGCTCCGCAACGGGAGAGGCCACGACAGTGAGAGGCCCGCATACCGCAAAAAGAAAAAAAAAAAAAAAAAAAAAAAAAAAAAAAAAGAACAGACCAAGCTGTCTACAGCGAGAGAAATTAGAAAATTATTTTCCTTTGAACAGAGTGTTTTGAGTGGAAAGAAGCATAACAAAGTTTCTGCGATGGTAGAAATATTTTCTATCCTAACCTCGGTAGCAATTACATGATGCATATATTTGTTAAAATTCATCAAGCAGTATGCTAAATCATATATATATATATATATATATATATATATATATATAATACTTATATGTCACATAAAGTAAATCATCTCTGTTTAGTATTATTTTGAATGATTTGCCATTTATGATGCTACATTAATATACATTAATATATGCTTACTTCAATTTTATTTCACTATGGTTAAATTATAAATTCAATTTCAAATAATAATAAATTATTATAATTTATTTATAATAAATTATAAATTCAATTCAAAATAGGAAATCTATGAAAATTTTCTTCCCACAATTTGAGAAACTCCAAAGCATAATTACAAAAATTTAAAATTAAATCGTAGGATCTTGTATTTAATTTGTTCTATTCTGGCTTTGGTTTTATGGAAAAATTTTAATATCTTCCTTTGTGCAAGCTTTTATTTCATTAAATGTACTTCACTAAAAGTTTGCAGAGAAAAATATTTACCTTGGGGTGGTGAAGTATATGGATATTTGATGAAAGATTTCCAATAATTATTGAACAAAAATTTAGAATATTGTTTAATTAAAAATGCCATTACCATTGCAGATCACATAGTTAATTTCACAAAGCAGTTTTCAAAAGCTCAAACCTTTCTGAAATTCACTTATTACTGGGCAGCCAGAAGAGAAAGCATGTGCCAATATGGTAAAATTTGTTTTCTATTCAGCATCAGCTTAGCCACAGAATTTTGTAGTTTGGTGACTCAATACATGTGAGTTTATAAATTTGACAGTTACGGCACTTTATTTTTTTTTTTTTGTCACACTTGTCTTAGATATGGTTTCAACTACACGTGTGCCATAAGTACATTTCTCTCTCATCCATAAGTTTCTTTTGAAAACAAGTTGTTTTAAGCAAGAGGCTGTGTTCTTCCAAAATTTGTATTTATTATATTATCAACAAAAATCAAATAATTTTACCTTCAATATTGAACATTTAACTGAATTTACAATTTCATTTACATCAGTGTCAGATGTTTACTAATGCCCTTCAACAGTTTTGCTTTGATTCTCTAATTTGAGGTAAAGTTCAAACTAGATCTTTACCAAAGTCACTTCCTCTTTTAGGACTGATATACAGGCACACATATTATATATTAGACTGATTTCTTCTATTGTCTCAAGTTTCGTAGATTTTCGTTTTCACTCTTTATCTTTATTTATTTCTCTTAATTAATTTCCATGATTTCTTAATGTACTGGAATTTATTAATATTCTTTAATGAACTTTTAAAAGTTATTTATTTATTATTTTAAAAATTGTCTTGCAATTTCCAGAAATCTGGCCAATTTATATATTAAAGCAATTGTAATTTTAACATATCTTACTTGTTAGAGAAAATCCAAAAAATAATTTGGAATTATTTTTCCCCAATGAGTATTTAATCAGCTTCAGTCAGTAGTGATTGACTGGAATATACGTTTTTCACTTTAATACCCATATCTTCCTTACCTTAGAATATGAGAAAAAACTCTTCTCAGTAATCAATACACTAGTATCTGTAAACAAATACTACTGGAAGAATAATCCTAAATAATTCTCTAATAACTTGTGAAGGGAAGAAATGGTAGTGAATAAACGTAGCAGTTCTATGGCTACAATAGACAAGGACGCTATCAATACATTCTGTACAGAAATCCATAACCATTACTTTTAAGTGATCTCATCTGGGCCTGTGGCTCAGCAAATTTTTAATCTCAGTGAGCTGAAGCCTCTCTTTTAAATAACAGGGTTCCAGAAGATAGACCAGCCTGGGTCAATCTAAGAAGAGTGAGTTCACCATGTTATTATCCATGAGATGGTCCAGAGATGGGTTTCCTGGACTGAGAGTCTTCAAAAGATAGTGGGTAGGGATTTATAAACATTTTAAACTATGATCATTTTATTTTTGTCAAGACAACCCATACTTGGAAAGAGATCAATCAGGACCAAGAAGAGGGCACTCTTTGTTTCCTCCATCAAGGTAACATTTGCATAAATATCTTCTTACCACACATTAGGAAAAATACACCAGTGGGGATAAATCAATTATTGAATTAAAATACCCCAATGGATGCGGAATAATAGAATGTGATTTACTTGACAAAAAAATGACTATGCTGCCTTTATGCATCAAATGGAAAGAGGGCTTGGAGTTAGAAAACAAATTTAATATTGAAAAAATAATTTGTTATATTTCTTTGCACAAACAATTTTTGTGACGGTGAATATATATTCTCATTACAATAGATCATCTCTCCTTAATTCTAAGGTACTAAAGATTGTGAACTAATCCATCAATTTATTCACTACTGCCTTACATGTAACATGAAGCATAGTATGCATTTCAATTTCAGAAACCCTGCATTGAGAAAGAAAAATGGCTTAGACTGAGGAAAGGTAGCATTGCTTTGAAGCTCCGAAACATGCCCTAAGTCCCTGAAAATAAAATTTATCTTAAAAAAAACTATTATTATTATCATTTAGGTGAAGTGTAGTAATAAATCTATTTAGCAATTTTTTATGTGTCAACTATTTTGTCCTGAAATAATATGAGACCAGTTAATTATAAAGCAATGTTAAAGAGCAACAGAGGTTCCCCACACCAACTTCTCCCATTACCTTAACCACTGCTGAATTGTATTTACTAATTCATCAATTCATTAATTCATTTTTTTGATTACCTATATATGATCATGTGCTTACTAGTTTGCGCGTGCTATTGTTTCATTTATACCCATGTTTTTTTAATAGAAGTATAGTTAATTTACAACGTTGTGTTAGTGTTAGTGTTTGGTATAGAGCAAAGTGATTCAAATATATATATACATATATATATATATATATATATATGTATATATATATATTCTTTTTCAGATTATTTTCCATTAGAGATTATTACAAGATGTTGAATATAGTTCCCTGTGTTATATAGTAAGTCCTTGCTGTTTATCTGTTTTAAACATAGTTGTACATAATCATTTTTATTTCATTTATCTTAGTTCATAGATTAAGGAACAGAGCATAAGAAGATTTAAGGACTTATCCAGCAATCAGCAGATAGTAAATATCCTTTGTGTTACTCAACACCTATACTAATTATATTATACACCACCACTTTTGCTGTCATATCTTTGTCTTCCTTAAAAGCAAAACCCAGATTAGCTACAGGCAGCTAATCTCTGCACCAAAGTGGTTATCCTCATCTATTATACTTTGCACCATCAGTGAGTTTTGCTCTATACAGAGGATTGTAATACATCTTGATGACATGTATAATGACATGAATATAGAATGAAAAAGAAATTCTGTGCCAGAGATTTCAAATGACATTTAAGTATTTAGTAGCTTCTAAAAGCTACTAAAAGGAAATATACCAAGCTACATTTTTAACTTCACACAAAGGTAAAGTGGGAAAAAAAAAGATTAAATGATCAAAGAATTTAAATTAAGCCCGAATTGACTTGACATTTCTAATTTAACTTTAACATAATTTATCAATTCAGTATCTTTCTACCAACACTGTAGTGTTTGGAAGTCATATAGATCAACATTCCCAGTTTTCTTTCCTGGAGTTCCTTATAGGATACAAAATGGAGAATAAAGCTGTTCCCAAATCCCATACTGAGGATTTGCCTTGTAGGGCTTCTCCTCACACAACTTTTCCCAGCCTGATTCTGAAACTAACAGAGCCAGGGCAGAGCTAAGATGCTTTTATTTCATTAAGAAAGCCAACTTCAGAAAGCAAGATTGAGAAACAAGGGACGTGTAACTTCTATCATTTCATGTGAATCCATAGCAAAGTAACTGTCCATGCTTACACATAAGCTTTATGATTTCATGACCTTCTTTGCATCAGTAACCTTTTCTCCACTGCAGTTCAGTGATCTATTTCCATGTCTTCAGTCTAGATCCTGGGATTGTTTAAATGGGATCCAGAGCTTATGTCAGACTTTCAAAGAGACCCAAAACAAAAATTACAAAAAACTCCCTAGATCTGCACTGTTCAGCAGTGTAGCTACTAACTACATGAAGTTACTTAAATTTTAATTAAAATTAAATTAAATTAAAAAGCCACCCCCTCTCTGACAGTCACTCTATATACATTTCAAGTTCTCAACAGCTACATTTGGCTCTTTCCATCACTGCATAAAGTTCTCCTGGGTACCACTACTCTCTCTAGATTCTGTCAACTATTTTACATCCTAAAATCCTAATCTTAAATGTTTCATTTTATGACCACATATTTTCATCCTTTCCCATTTCCAATAGCCTTAATACTGTATTATATGTTTTATTTTATCACAAGTTCAGACACTGAAATCTCCTTAACACTTTTAACATTTTAGGCTTCACCTGATTTCATATTCTTCCCAAACTGAACTTGAGTCTGTGATCAGTAACTACACCTTCATTGGTGTAGTTTTTTTTTTTTTTTTATTGTTGCATAACTTACCAAACTTCAACACCAAGGTAATTGTGTAATCATTTTAACTGTTCAATTAATATTTATCAATAGTCTATTCTGGACATGGAACTAGTCAAGGATACAATGGCAAGACAGAGATTCCCATTCTCATAGAGATTATAATCTAATGAGTGGAAATAATAAATATACAAGTACATAAATGAATAAGTGAAATATGTCAAAAGATGATAACAAAACTATGTAATGCCTGAAATATATATATATATATATATACATATATATATATATATATATATATATATATATATATATACAGTTGAATTTATTGCTTTTAAAGAGAGCTATGCTAATCAACCAGTATCCTTCAATTTAATGATGAACTGATGTTCTAATTACAGTGTTAAAAGGAAATGTTCAGTATAAGAGAACTTTTATAGCTGACAGTCAACACCACCTGTAGAAGCATTGTTACCATTACAGAAACAAACGTGGGTCCACGCACAGTAAACCCATCTACTGACACCAGGTTACAGTGAAGGAAAGTACGGTAGTATTGCAGGGCACCAAACAGGGAGAACAGACAGATAATGTTCAAAACACGCAAACTCCTTGATTGCTTTCAGGGAAGATGTTTGAAAGGACATGTGAGTGAGGGGGGTGCAGGGTCTGTGATCAGCTTGTATAAAACTTTTGGATTGGTTGGCATCAAGGTGAACTTTCAACCTTCTGGTTTCAAGCAGTCTGTGGTGTATGTGCCTGTGGTCCATAGTTTTCGTCTGATGGGGGTCAGCTTACTGTACAAACACCTTAGGAATATGTGTCAAACGTTTACCTGTATCTTTCAGGGAACTGGGAGATTGGTGGTTTTGCTATGTGGCTGATTTATAGTCTAAATTGTTACCAGTTTCTCAGCCCAACAGATATTCTTTGTTTCCACATCTTCACATTTCCTAATCATTAACTCTTGAGCCAGCCTTTAGAGACTCAGGGGTGGCCTGGGAGATTAAATCAAAAGCCTTTAACTTCAAAGGGCAGGGACACAGGGGTTTGTATATGGTTTCATTACTCAGATGAGATGGTTGTTGATCGCTTGCCATTCAGAGGTGAGGTTATTAGATATAATCCATTGCCTGATTGCCTGACTTTCAGGAGCAAAGGGCTGACAATGATTGGTTAGCTTGTCAAAGAATGATCACTGAAATGAGTTAGTTGTCACTGAATGATTAAACAGATTCTGATGGCCACTTGTCACCAAGGATACAGGCAATCAGTCTTATCTTAAATTTGTTGAAACTTTTAAATTCTCAGACAAAGGAAATAACAGAGTGGTAATGATTGCTGGGAGACAATTCTCAATGGGTTCCTACATTCTGCACATCTGCTGTACACAGACATTGAACGTTTTTGTTTCAGGCTATCTTTTCAAGATGTATAACAAGCAAACATGGGAACCAAAAGAAGTGTCTCTCTTCAGAGCAGAGGGCAGATTTGTTTGCTGTCCAAAATAATAAAGATAATGATCCCCCTAGACCAAAGCTTGGGCAAACTTGACTGTAGTCCTTTTAAAAAAACACTTGGTGTTTCCTAAGATTGTGTTTCTCTGGCTTTGATACAAACCTACTGCTGGTACAGAATCTGCCTGGGACAGTGAACATTCCTCCCATGGGACATGAGGGACAAAAGGAACAAGTGCAAACATGAAGGTCAGACTGCTTGGAGGTGCAGTAATAAAGTCCTTTGTCTATGCCCCAGGTGGCTCCTATCTTCTGCTAACAGCCAGACAACTATAGCAAACTTACTTGTTAGATTAAAAGTAGGAAAACATCTCATATCATTCCTATTTCTTGACAGTGATAAGACTGAATGGTCCAGGAGAGGAGAATCTACCACAGGTAGTGTACAGAGAGCAGCCTTTATAAGAATGTGATGCCATGTGAATTGCAAATTGAATCTATGTTCCTCATTTCTGCTCACTGGTGAAAAAATATTATATTTTAAAAAAGAAAACAATTCTCTTCATTAGCAAACTGCAAATGCAAGTCTGTAGCTTACGTCCTTCTACACAGTTCCCTTTCTTTTTTCCTGCTGTGTTTACTAATCCAAACATATGCATTTTTCCATGAGCCCTTTAACAGAACCTAACCATGGGTAAAAGATAAACCATGGTTTGTGTTGGTGGGGAGATTTTGAATGTGTACTATATCAGGCTTTGCCTAAAGAAAAATAATATAAAATCAGGCAAAACATCTTGAAACAAATACATGGAAGGGAGAAAACCTGAAGCTTGAGCTTCATTAGCAGTGAATCTGGGTGTAACTTTATGACAGCTGACGCCTATCTCAATGAATAAAAATAGAAGCCAACCTTAACTTGTAAGACTCGTAAAAAGGAAAACACATATTTTGCAATTTCTACAACATATTTCCTTTTATCTTTCTTTTACATCTTTATGGAGTATAATTGCATTACAATGGTGTGTTCGTTTCTGCTTTATAACAAAGTGAATCAGTTATACATATATATATGTACCCATATCTCTTCCTTCTTGCGTCTCCCTCCCTCCCACCCTCCCTATCCCACCCCTCTAGGTGGTCACAAACCACCTAGCTGATCTCCCTATGCTATGTGGCTGCTTCCCACTAGCTATTTATTTTATGTTTGGTAGTGTATATATGTCCATGCCACTCCCTAACTTTGTCACCACTTACCATTTCCCCTCCCCATATCATCAAGTACTTTCTCTAGTAGGTCTGTGTCTTTATTCCTGACTTACTTTAGATTCTTCATTATATTATTTTTTTTTATTCTTAGATTCCATATATATGTGTTAGAATATGGTATTTCTTTTTCTCTTTCTGACATACTTCGCTCTATATGACAGACTCTAAGTTCATACACCTCACTACAAATAACGCAATTTAGTTTCGTTTTATGGCTCAGTGATATTCCATTGTATATATGTGCCACATCTTCTTTATCCATTCATCTGTTGATGGACACTTAGGTTGCTTCCATGTCCTGGCTATTGTACATAGAGCTGCAATGAACATTTTGGTACATGACTCTTTTTGAATTATGGTTTTCTCAGGGTATATGCCCAGTAGTGGGATTGCTGGGTCATATGTTAGTTCTATTTTTTTTAGTTTTTTACGGAACCTCCATACTGTTCTCCATAGTAGCTATATCAATTTACATTCCCACCAACAGTGCAAGAGTGTTCCCTTTTCTCCACACCCTCTCCAGCATTTAATTTTTCTAGATTTTTTTATTATGGCCATTCTGACTGGTGTGAGATGATATCTCACTGTAGTTTTGATTTGCATTTCTCTAATGATTAATGATGTTGAGCATTCTTTCATGTGTTTATTGGCAATCTGTATGTCTTCTTTGGAGAAATGTCTGTTTAGGTGTTCTGCCCATTTTGGGATTGGGTATTTTGTTTTTTTTGTTATTGAGCTGCATGAGCTGCTTATAAATTTTGCAGATTAATCCACTGTCAGTTGCTTCATTAGCAAATATTTTCTCCCATTCTGAGGGTTGTATTTTGGTCTTGTTTATGGTTTCCTTTGCTATGCAAAAACTTTTAAGTTTCATTAGGTACCATTTGTTTATTTTTATATCCATTTCTTTAGGAGGTGGGTCAAAAAGTATCTTACTGTGATTTATGTCATAGAGTATTCTGCCTATGTTTTCCTCTAAAAGATTGATAGTCTCTGGCCTTAAATTTAGGTCTTTAATCCATTTTGAGTTTATTTTTGTGTATGGTGTTAGGGAGTATTCTAATTTCATACTTTTACATGTACCTGTCCAGTTTTCCCAGTACCACTTATTCAAGAGGCTGTATTTTCTCCACTGTATATTCTTGCCTACTTTATTAAAGATAAGTTGACCATATGTGCATGGGTTTATCTCTGGGCTTTCTGTCCTGTTCCATTTATGTATATTTCTGTTTTTCTGACAGTACCATACTGTCTTGATTACTGTAGTATAGTCTGAAGTCTGGGAGACTGATTTCTTTAGCTGCATTTATCGTTCTCAAAATTGCTTTGTCTCTTCTGGGTCTTTTGTGTTTCCATTCAAATTGTGAACTTTTTGGTTCTAGCTCTGTGAAAAATGCCAGTGGTCGTTTGATAGGGATCACATTGAATCTGTAGATTGCTTTGGGAAGTAGAGTAATTTTCACAATGTTGATTCTTCCAATCCAGGAAAATGGTATATATCTCCATCTATTTGTATCATCTTTAATTTCTTTCATCAGTGTATTATAATTTTCTGCATACAGGTCTTTTGTCTCGTTAGGTAGGTTTATTCCTAGATATTTTATTCTTTTTGTTGCAATGGTAAATGGCAGTGTTTTCTTAATTTCACTTTCAGACTTTTCATCATTAGTGTATAGGAATGCCAGAGATTTCTGTGCATTAATTTTGTATCCTGCTACTTTCCCAAATTCATTGATTAGCTCTAGTAGTTTTCTGGTAGCATCTTTAGGATTCTCTATGTATAGTATTATGCCATCTGCAAACAGTGACAGCTTTACTTCTTCTTTTCCCATTTGGATTACTTTCATTTCTTTTTCTTCTCTGCTTGCTGTGGCTAAATCTTCCAAAACTATGTTGAATAATAGTGGTGAGAGTGGGTAACCTTGTCTTGTTCTTGATCTTAGTGGAAATGTTTTTGGTTTTTCAACATTTTGGATGATGTTGGCTGTGGGCTTGTCATATATGGCTTTTATTATGTTGAGGAAAGTTCCCTCTATGACTACTCTCTGGACGGTTTTTAGTGTTGAATTTTGTTGAAAACTTTTTCTGCATCTCTTGAGATGATCATATGGTTTTCCTCCTTCAATTTGTTAACATGGTGTATCACGTTGATTGATTTGTGTATATTGAAGAATCCTTCCTTGAATTCCTGGAATAAACCCCACTTGATCATGGTGTATATTCCTTTTAATGTGCTGTTGGATTCTGTTTGCTAGTATTTTGTTAAGGATTTTTGCATCTCTGTTGATAAGTGATATTTTCCTGTAGTTTTCTTTCTTTGTGACATCTCTGGTTTTGGTATCAGGGTGATGGTGGCCTTGTAGAATGACTTTGGGAGTATTCCTCCCTCTCCTATAGTTTGGAAGAGTTTGAGAAAGATAGATGCTAGCTCTTCTCTGAATGTTTGATATAATTCACCTCTGCAGCCATCTGATCCTGGGCTTTTGTTTGTTGGAAGATTTTTAATCACAGTTTCAATTTCAGTGCTCGTGATTGTTCTGTTCACATTTTCTATTTCTTCTTGGTTCAGTCTCAACAGGTTGTGCATTTCTAAGAATTTGTGCGTTTCTTCCAGGTTGTCCATTTTATTGGCATAGAGTTGCTTGTAGTAATCTTTCATAATCCTTTATATTTCTGTAATGTCAGTTATTACTTCTCCTTTTCCTTTGTAATTATATTGATTTGAGTCTTCTCCCTTTTCTTCTTGATGAGTCTGGCTAATGGTTTATCAATTATTTTTTTTATCTTCTCAAAGAACCAGCTTTTAGTTTTATTGATCTATGCTATTGTTTCCTTCATTTCTTTTCCATTTATTTCTGATCTGATCTTTACGATTTATTTCTTTCTGCTAACTTTGGGGTTTTTTTTTGTTCTTTCTCTAATTGCTTTCGGTGCAAGGTTAGGTTGTTTATTGGAGATGTTTCCTGTTTCTTAAAGTAGTATTGTATTGCTATAAACTTCCCTCTTGGAACTGCTTTTGCTGCATACCATAGGTTTTGGGTCATCGTGTCTCCATTGTCAATTGTTTCTAGGTATTTTTTAATTTCTTCTTTGATTTCTTCAGTGGTCACTTGGTTATTAAGTAGTGTATTGTTTAGCCTCCATGTGTTTACATTTTTTACAGATCTTTTCTTTTATCTGATATCTATTCTCGTAGCACTGTGGTCCAAAAAGATACTTGATACAATTTCAATTTTCTTAAATTTAGCATACATTGTGACCCAATGTATGATCTATCTTGGAGAATGTTCCATGAGTTTTCAGAAAAATCTGTTGTTTTTGGATGGAATGTCCTATAAATATAAATTAAGTTCATCTTGTTTAAAGTATCATTTAAAGCTTGTGTTTACTTTTATATTTTCATTTTGGATGATCTGTCCATTGGTGAAAGTGTGGTGTTAAAATCCCGTACTATGATTGTATTACTGTTGATTTCCTCTTTTACAGCTGTTAGTATTTGCCTTATATATTGAGGTGCTGCTATGTTGGGTGCATAAATATTTACAATTGTTATATCTTTTTCTTGGATTGATCCCTTAATCATTATGTAGTGTCTTTCTTTTTCTCTTGTAATGGTGTTTATTTTAAAGTCTATTTTGTCTGATATGAGAATTGCTACTCCAGCTTTCTTTTGATTTCCATTTGTATGGAATATCTTTTTCCATCCCCTCACTTTCAGTCTGTATGTATCCCTAGTTTTGAAGTGAGTCCTTGTAGACAGCATATATATGGGTCTTGTTTTTGTATCCATTCAGCCAGTCTGTGTCTTATGGTGTGAGCATTTAATCCATTTACATTTAAGGTAATTATCAATATGTATGAATATTCCCATCTTCTTAATTGTTTTGAGTTTATTATTGTAGGTATTTTCCTTCTGTTGTGTTTCTTGCCTAGAGAAGTTCCTTTAGCATTTGTTGTAAAGCTGGTTTGGTGGTGTTGAGCTCTCTCTGCTTTTGCTTGTCGGTAAAGGTTTTAATTTCTCCCTCAAATCTGAATGAGATCCGTGCTGTGTAGAGTAATATTGGTTGTAGGTTTTTCTCCCTCATCACTGTAAATATGTCCTGCCACACCCTGCTGGCTTGCAGAGGTTCTGCTGAAAGATCAGTGTTAACCTTATGGGGGTCCCCTTGTGTGTTATTTGTTGTTTATCCCTTGCTGCTTTTAATATGTTTTCTTTGTATTTGATTTTTGATAGTTTGATTAATATGTGTCTTGGCGTGTTTCTCCTTGGATTTATCCTGTATGGGACTCTCTGTGCTTCCTGGCCTTGATTAATTATTTCCTTTTCCTTATTAGGGAAGTTTTCAAGTATAATCTCTTCATATATTTTCTCAGTTCCTTTCTTTTTCTCTTTTTCTTTATTGACCCATATAATTCAAACATTGGTGCATTTAATGTTGTTCCAGAGGTCTCTGAGAATGTCCTCAGTTCTTTTCATTCTCTTTTTCTTTATTCTGCTCGGCAGTAGTTATTTCCACTATTTTATATTCCAGGTCACTTATCCGTTATTCTGCCTCAGTTATTCTGCTATTGATCCCTTCTAAAGTATTTTTAATTTCATTTATTGTGTTGTTCATGATTGCTTGTTTCCTCTTTAGTTCTCCTAGGTCCTTGTTAAATGTTTCTTGCATTTTCTCTATTCTATTTCCAAGATTTTGTGTCATGTTTACTATCATTATTCTGAATTTTTTCTCAGGTAGACTGCCTATTTCCTCTGCATTTGTTAGATCTGGTGGGTTTTTACCTTGCTCCTGCATCTGCTGTGTGTTTTTCTGCCTTCTCATTTTGCTTATCTTACTGTGTTTGAGGTCTCCGTTTTCATAGGCTGCAGGTTTGTAGTTCCGGTTGTTTTTGGTGTCTGTCCCCAGTGGGTAAATTTGGTTCAGTGGGTTGTGTAGGCCTCCTGATGGAGGGGGCTTGTGTTTGTGTTCTGGCAGTTGAGGCTGGATCTTGTCATCTTGGTGGACAGGTCCAAGTCTGGTGGTATGTTTTGGGGTGTTTGTGGCCTTATTATGATTTTAGGCAGTCTCTCTGTTAATGGATGGGCCTCTGTTCATGTCTTGCTAGTTGTGTGGCATAGGGTTTCCAGCACTGTAGCTTGATGGTCATTGAGTGAAACTGGGTCTTGGTGTTGAGATGAAGATCTCTGGGAGATTTTTGCCATTTAATATTACATGGAGCTTGGATATCTTTTGTGGACCAGTGTCCTGAAGTTAGCACTCTCACCTCAGAGGCACAGCACTGACTCATGGCTGGAGCACCAAGAGCCTTTCATCCACATGGCTCAGAATAAAAGGGAGAAAAATAGAAAAAAAGAAAGCAAGAGGATAAAATAAAATAAAGTAAGATAAAATAAAATAAAGTTATTAAAATAAAAAATAATTATTGGGCTTCCCTGGTGGCGCAGTGGTTGAGAGCCCACCTGCCGATGCAGGGTACACGGGTTCGTGCCCCGGTCCGGGAAGATCCCACATGCCGGGGAGCAGCTGGGCCTGTGAGCCATGGCTGTTGAGCCTGCGTGTCCGGAGCCTGTGCTCTGCAATGGGAGAGGCCACAACAGTGAGAGGCCTGCATACCGCAAAAAAAAAAAATAATAATAATAATTATTATTATTATTATGAAAAATATTTTAAGTAAAAAAAAAAAAAGAAAAAAGAAAGAAAAATGGATGGACATAACCCTAGGACAAATGGTGAAAGCAAAGCTTTACAGAAAAAATCTCACACAGAAGCATTCACATACACACACAAAAAGAGGAAAAGGGGAAAAAATAATATATCTTGCTCTCAAAGTCCACCTCCTCAATTTGGGCTGATTCGTTGTCTATTCAGGTATTCCACTGATGCAGGCACATCAGGTTGATCATGGAGATTTAATCCGCTGCTCCTCAGGCTGCTGGGATAGTTTTCCCTTTCTTTTCTTTGTTCGCACAGCTCCCAGTGTTCAGCTTGGATTTGGACCCGCCTCTGAGTGTAGGTCACAGTAGGGTGACTGTTCTTCACTCAGACAGGACTGGGTTAAAGGAGCAGTTGATTCAGGGACTCTGGCTCACTCAGGCTGGTGAGAAGGAAGGGTACGGAGGTAGGGAGTGCCTGAGGCAGCAGAAGCCAGCGTGACGTTGCACCAGCCTGATGTGCGACGTGCGTTCTTTCAGGGAAGCCATCCCTGGATCCTGGGACCCCAGCAGTTGCGCGTTGCACAGGCTACCGGTAGGGGAGGTGTGGAGAGTGACCTCTGCTGCACACAGGTTTCTTGGCGGCAGCAGCAGCAGCCCCAGTGCCCCACGCCCATCTCTGGGGTCCGCGCTTTCAGCCGCAGCTCATGCCCATCTCTGGAGCTCCTTTAAGCAACGCTCTTAATCCCCTCTCCTCCCGCACCAGGAAACAAAGAGGGAAGAAAACGTCTCTTGCCTCTTCGGCAGCTCCAGACTTTTTCCCAGACTCCCTCCCGGGCAGCCGTGGTGCACTAACCCCTTCAGGCCGTGTTCACTCTTCCAACCCCAGTCCACTACCTGCACTCTGACCAAAGCCCAAGCCTCAGCCCCCAGCCCCGCCTGCCCCAGCGGTGAGCAGACAAGCCTCTCGGGCTGGTGAATGCCGGTCGGCACTGATCCTCTGTGTGGGAATCTCTCCGCTTTTCCCTCTACACCCCTGTGGCTGTGCTCTTCTCCACTACTCTGACGCTTTCCCCTTCCACCACCCACAGTCTCTGCCCACGAAGGGGCTTCCTAGTGTGTGGAAACCTTTCCTCCTTCACGGCTCCCTCCCACTGGTGCAGGTCCCGTCCCCATCCTTTTGTCTCTGTTTATTCTTTTTTCTTTTGCCCTACCCAGGTACGTGGGGACTTTCTTGTCTTTTGGGAGGTCTGAGGTCTTCTGCCAGTGTTCAGTAGGTGTTCTGTAGGAGCTGCTCCACGTGTAGATGTATTTCTGATGCATCTGTTGGGAGGAAGGTGATCTCTGTGTCTTACTCCTCTGACATGTTCTCAAATCCAGCCTTCTTTTATCTTAAATCACAACTTTATATATCCTTTAATAGCACTGCTTTGAAACTATTATTGATAAATGTCACCGGAAACAACGTAATTTTCATTAAACTTCTATTTAGACCTCAAACTTTTTTATTCATCAATAGCAAATGCTTTCTTTGGAAATGGAATTGGGGTCAGTTTTAACCGTGAAATTTTTGAAAGTCTACTCTTTGTAGAAGTGTCTCTGAACCATATTTGCTGATATACATCGGCTATGAGCAGGAAGCCTATTTTTGAATGTCCAAAAAAAAAAAAAAAAAGATGACAAATTAAACTCATGGCCAAACTATGTAAGAGAAACTGCTAATATATATATATATATATATATATATATATATATATATATATATATATATATATACACACACACACACACACACATACATGGCACAAGTTGGTTTTACTTTTTTGCAATCATTAGTCTTTGAAGCCCATTCAGCAAGCTGTTGCAAACATCAATGTAAGTTATGACATTTATCCTGTTTTGTAGCTTCTCCTCTGCTGGCATAATCTTCTTTGCAGTCTTGGCCTCAGAGCCTTTCATTTATGGCCTTTAATAGATTCCTCTCTAAATTAAGCCTGATCTCTTGCATCCTCTTCAATGATACTATGATATGTTTTGCTCCTCAGGCTTCCAGGAAATTTGACAAAATATTATCTTCCTCAGAATTCCCTAATTCCATTTCTCCAACTGAAAAGTGGTTCCTTATCCTTTAATATGAGTCTCAAATGCCCCTCGTCTACACAGCATTCTCTATCTACTGAAGTTAGGAAACGTTCTCCTTGCTTCCATGCTACAATGCTACACCACTCATATGCCATTTTTCTCTCTCTCTCTCACTGTGCATTATTTATTTATATGTGTAACCCTCAGCTTTGTCCCCATTATAGGTACATACTGCATCTGTATTTATTTACATCTGTGTCCTTTTTACCTCCCTCAATAAGCTCCGTACATCACAGTTAATCAAACAATATTCAATGAGTAAATTAAATGGATGTGTAATAGTATTGCTTTCATACACCTATTTACAAATTTTATTTAGTCCCAGGATGAGCACAGTGAGGGAAGAAATTGTGTCATCCTTTTTATATATGTTACACTAAACACACTCCCTAAATAGCTTCATAATGTCCACAATGATGTTTAAAGTGAACTGGGTTATATAAGATGTCAAGAAATATATATTCACATATTTCTCAAGTTTGCTCATTTTCTAAAATGTAATTGAAAATAAGTTAAAGACCTAACTAGGAATAGGAAGAAGAAAAAAAATAGGAAATTTGACAGATAATTAAGCTCAGTATCATTAACTTTATAAAAAGTTAACTCGATGTTCTTAAAATTTTATTTATGATTAAATAAGTGGTAGTAAAATAAAATTAGATGAAAGTGTTTTGAGAAGAACATGTTCAGTCACTTTCATGGTCACTCAAAAATTGAAATCTCCTTTAGAGTTTACTGAATACCTACTATATTGTTTAATATTTTAATATTCCCAAACTGATTTTTGTTTATGAATATATGTAAAAGAAATGCATTGTGAAGACATAAACCTGAGTTAAAACAAAGCACATTTCTGTTTAGGCTCATTTTTAGGAATTTTATTCAGAAAATTGAGAAATAATGTGATAAATGTATTTATTTATAAATTTATGGCACTATATGGCAACCATTAGGAGGTATGAAAAATTTTTAAAATACAAAGAACTGAAGTCAAACTAAGTCAAATTTTCTAATCTTCCATTATAGGTTTCCACCTTCATGTTACTAATTTAAATGCATTGTATCTTAAAATAAGCCTTAATAGTGAACATTGATATTTATGAGACAGGTTATGCTAGCAATGTTTTATTTATGATCTGAAAACAATGATTTCAAGTGAATAGTTTAAATAAAATACCATTCAAAAATTATAAAATAAATGATACAAGTGTGTCCTAAATTTTCTTAACGATTGACTAGTCGAAATATCATCTTGAATGTTGTAAATACAAGAAATACACCTTAAATGGATTTTACCCATCAAACATTGCCAAGATATGAAGAAACTATTGAATAGTGTATTACTTAGTGTCACTCTTTAGATTCCAGGAAATATTGAACCCTTTATGAACTTCCTTTTTGAGAATTTCTTAAATGTTTGAAAATGAATTGTGTTCTGTGGTTTCTTTTTAAATTGTGTTTGGGATAATGATAAGGGAACGAATCCCTTTTACAATTATTTCCAACCACATTCATCCTAGGTGCTGTGAAAATTCTCATGATCCTTCTGAAAAATATAGCTTTACTTCCACCTCCTGCAATGTTCTTACATATCTTCACGTGAAAGCATATACATTTCTACCCCCAACAATTATACCTAAACACACACACACACACACACACACACACACACACACAAACACACACATACACTGCAGGATATTGTACTACTCTGTGTTTTATTTTTGAGCTGTAGTCTATTAAGCAAACCCATTTATCATTTTTTGAATTTTCGTCAATTCAGAAATGAATAATTTTTTCCTAAGGATGATTTAATTTTTAGTCTAGAATAGAAGAATAAAGATGTCAGAGGTCAGGTATGAATATCAAGAGCAGAAGATATGAGATGAGAATGGACATTAAGCATCAGAGCATAGTACAGGTGGTAATAAATACTGATGAGATTGCCACAATATCTGGAAGAATGTCCACCAACGTGACAGGGGAAATAACCAAGTCTGGTTGCATAGGATTTTTTTAACATCTTTATTGGAGTATAATTGCTTTACAATAGTGTGTTAGTTTCTGCTTTATAACAAAGTGAATCAGTTATACATATACATATGTTCCCATATCTCTTCCCTCTTGCATCTCCCTCCCTCCCTATTCCACCCCTCTAGGTGGTCACAAACCACCGAGCTGGTCTCCCTGTGCTATGTGGCTGCTTCCCACTAGCTATCTATTTTACGTTTGATAGTGTATATATGTCCATGCCACTCTCTCACTTTGTCACAGTTTACCCTTACCCCTCCCCATATCCTCAAGACCTTTCTCTAGTAGGTCTGTGTCTTTATTCCCATCTTACCCCTAGGTCCTTCACGACCTTTTTAATTTTTTTTTCTTAGATTCCATATATATGTGTTAGCATACGGTTGCATAGGATTTTGAAAAGTTTTACTTGAGAATAGATGTTTGAGTTCTAGGCAAATTTAAGTGTAAATCATTCCAAGGAATGGGAACAGTTTTTTTTTTTTTTTTCAATATGTGTACATATAAAATAGTGGAATCTTTTTAAAAACTTTAAGCATTTAGAGTCTTATGGATCAATAGAAACATAACATATGACACAAAATCAACTTTAAATTTTCTAATATTCAGATAAAAATTAGAGTGAAATAAGCAGATGGAATATATTTTCACAATATATATTTTGAGCCAATATTTCTGAATATTATAATTTAAACATGTAATCAATGTAAAAATTATGAATGAGTTATTTTACATTCTTTTTTCTTAAGTTGTCAAAAGTTAGTCTATGTCTTACACTTACAATACATTCATTTTTATCAGATTAATGATATTTCAATCATTAATATGATAATCAAAAGCATTTCATAATTTTACCAGATTAATCATATTAGTGATATTTCATCTGGATATACTTCAACTGGCCAGTATAGGTCTTGGCCAACTTAAAAAATATATAGAAGAATGACATGGTAAATATGGAAGAGGGAGAAGAGGCTAGATAATAATTAAATGTAGTATTATGAAAATTATTATATGGTGTACTGAGGATTTTGGATTTCACTCCAGAGTGTATATAGAACCATTGATTCTTTTAAGACAATGGTCTGTCCAGACATGTCTGGATTTGTACTTTGTAAATGACCTTATGAGGCCCTGTTACAGATGGTCTTGTTGCAGCTGAAACACCAGGGCAGAGGGACACGTCAGGAGATTATTAAAATTGTGGAAAAGAAAGGTTGCAAGATCCTGGAAGAAACAAAGAGAGAGAGTGGAAGAGATATTTGGAATGAGTAGAGTTTTTAGTATGTAAACATATTCAAATGAGGTTGATGAAAAGGCAATGGAAGAATCAAGGGTCAACCAGGCTAGTGACTAGGTGGATATTGGTACCTCATAAAGGAAATATAAAGAAGTACATTTGTGAAGGAAAAATAAGAGTTTCTGTTTTGGACAAGCTGACTTTCACCACTTATCACACAGTGCTGCTAGATTTATTATTATTAAGTTATTCTTCTGGTTGTGAAAAAAAACTGTTTTTCCTTTAAAAATATGATTTTGCAAACTTATTATGAATTATATTAGATTGACATTTTGCCTTTTAAATTTTCGTTTTATCATTGTACAATAGTCTCAGTTACTGCCCACTTAGCTAGTGTGTAACACAGGAATGAGTCCACTGGTACAAAGAGTCATGAAGCCACCTTCAGAAAACAGCAAACATTTCTAAAATGAGATACCTTTAAGAAACCATACATGTTGCAATTTCTCCTACAAATTTTCACAACTTTGTTGTAAAATACAATATATTCTACATTATCAAATATATTCAAATATTTCAAGGTTTAATGGAGTAGTTTTATAGCAACTCACTTTCACTTCAATACTAATTCTGAAATATTCTCTTTCATATCACCATTGACCATCCAGATCTTTACCCAAGTACTTGCAAAACTATAATTAGCAAAGAATAAGTTCAATCTTGCCCCTCACAAAACAACTTCTACTGAAATAGTGAGTGCTTAAAGTATTTCAGAATTCTGAAAAAGAAATGATGTAAATGAGTTAACACATTCAAGGTAATTAATGTAACAGTTTTCTTATGTAGTAAATGGTAAATACAAAAAAGTCTCAGATGTTTGAGATGTTCTTTTAAGTTGATGTAAAACACATCAGAAGAAATATAAGGAATACCTGTTTTCCTTTATGCTTAAAATCACAGCTATTTAATAATAAAATTCTTCAAGACTAGTACCATAAATCACTAACTGGTAAATGTTCCAGTGTTCTGTGAACTTTAGATTCAGAGCACAAATTCACTTAATATTCACATGCAGAAAAGGAAAGTTCAAGCACATCCATATATTGTCAAATATATTTTCCTAGGAGTAATGAAGCCAATGACACTGATTTTGTGTTTTGGTGTTTATTAATAACTCAAGTATATCTCCCATGCCTGTGACTCAAAACAAAACAAAACAAAACAAAACAAAAAACACTTCTAGACCACCCACCCTGGAACACTGCTACAAAGGTTCTGTCCCATCCTTACAGCTTCAGCCTAAGTACAAAGAGAATACTAGTTTTAGGGAAAATAAAATAAAATAAAATAAAATAAAATAAAACCGACTCCTTTGGCTATGAGTCTATGTCTTCATTGAAAATTCCACTCTGGATATCAGGAAAGCAGAGCTCTTTTCTTTTACTTAGTGAATTTCCCATAAAACATCTTGGGGGAAAGAGCTGAGGATGTGGACTTATGGGTTCAGTCCATCCTTTCTGTCTCCTCAGGCACCTGCACTCTGGGATGGTGGGCTTCTCTCCACCCAGGACTAAGAACTTTCCACAGGTTGGAGTTTATTCCAATTTGTACCTAAACCTCTCCAAACATTCCCAGGTACACTTACAAAATATAGTATCTATCACCACAGAAGACAATCACTTACCCTTCAGTAAAAGATAGTTTAACAATGGCATGAACAAGATAAAGTTAGAAAGAGCAGATGGATTTAAAAAATAGTTCATGATTAAAATTCAGAAGTCTTGGCAATTGTCTGGAAATTGAGAGAAAAAATACAGGGAGTTGCTTCTTCTTCAATTTTCTGAAATCTTTAAATTATAGGTAGAATCCATACAGGAAGGGAAAGGAAAACAGAGTATGTTTATAATACATATGTATTTATATATATATATATATGTGTGTGAATGTATAAATATGCATTTACAAATGTATATATGTATAAGCATGCATATATAAGCATAAAATACATATATCTAATAAACCATTTGGAGTCTATGGAATAACTGTAGCTCTCATACACTACTTGTGGGATTGTAAAATGATACCTACTATGGAAAACGTTGACATATCTGATAGGATGTGTAAGTTTGTCAGTCTCATTAAAGAACCCAAAAGCAATCCTTGTAGTGGTCATGCAACTTATCTGTAAGTTTTAAATTATATCAAAAGACAAAAAAACTGAATCAGAAAGCCCTTCCTGACTGCAGTCATTTACGTCCTACTTTTCAGTATTTGCTCTGAATGAGAGCTGATGGAATATGCAAATGCACTGTGCCTTTGCATACTCCGTCAGCTCTCATTCTTTAGCTCTGGTTAGTTGTGCAGCCTCTCATCAGACACCCCTGTGCACATCTTTAAATCTTCTTCCCTCCCTTGTTTGCTTTTCCAGCTCCAAGTGGGCTCTGGCTCTGACTGAACTCTAAGAAGGATCTGACAGTACTTGCCTACAGCCTCAGGGCTTCTGCACTGATACTTCTTGGGTCCTATGTCCACTCCTATAAGACCAAGACATGTGGTGAAATTAATGCTGTGTGGGATGAACTGTTTCCAATGGAGGATGTGAACCTGAGACAGAGTTTACACAGCTTCTTGGGGGCATGTTTCTACTGACCAACCTGTCAGTCACACTTAGCAGTACCAGATAACTGCTCGATTTTGTAATCTCCTTTTTTCTCTGCTGCCCCAGATTACAGCAAATTCTAGATAAGACAGAGCAGGTTTAGAGGCTGCAAGAAAAGTGAAGACGTGTTTGAGAGAGTTTAGGTATGTAAATTAGCAATGAGTGAAGGGGCTACGGGAGAGCATTTGACCAGTTTATAAGAGGCAACAAATTCTCCCATTTAGCTTAGAATGTCAGGCCAGTGTTGCTAAAAGTCAGACTATGTGGAAATTCAGAATTTATTTGTAAGTTTCCGACTGATTGAAAAGAAAGTAGAAATAAAAGTTTAGTTGTGGTTGAAAAAGTTGTCTACATAAGGACAACAGACCGTATGGGTTCCAAATATTCACTGAACTTTTGATTATTATCTAATTATGAAAATAAAGTAAAATTAGTATAATATTTTCCCTAATGAGTTTAATAGATTGTCATAAATATGAAAAACATGCATTTGGCCATAATGGCTCTTTCTCTTCCTCTCTCTCTTTCTCTCTGTCTCAAGAAATACTAATTCAAGATTGGAATAGAAAGAGCCAGAAATATGCTCTTTGCATTTGTGTTTAACCATAATGTGTCTGGGTATCTGCTAGAGAAAAACATGACAAATTTGAGGACATTTCTTTGAGTTTAGAGCTTATGGAGCACCAAAATAATTTATAAGGTGTAACAGAATGGCTAAGCTAAAATCCTACATTTTAAACTAAATTTCTTACAGTTGCCTCTTAGTCCTATATTTTACTTTATTTTATTTGAATGGTTAGTGCATCTGGTTCTATGATGAAAAGGGAGGTTGTTGTAGTACTACTGACATTTGAAAAAAATGAGTGCATGTGGTTGTGTATTAATTATTTAACTTGACCCCAATAAAAGGCACATTAAAAACAAAGATATTTGAAAACAACTGCTGTATTTCTCATGAATAACTATAAAGTTAAATATATCGAATATATCTAGAAACACTTCACTGTGAAAGAAATGGAATCTTGAAAGCAACAGGTAACAACTGTGGAATCATAATAAGTTCAAGACAAAGAGAGTGGAAATCCTGGATGCAAATATTAGTAAGTCATTAAGCTGTATCGTCTTGTTCAAAGCTAAAGACTCTCATCCTCAGTTTTTCCATTTCTAAAATTAAGATGAAAATATTATTCACTTAATATGTTAATGAGGTAAATATCCTATCCTAATAAAATATCTGGCAATAAGCATTCAAAATGTTAGCTTTTTACCATGGAAGCAACCTAAATGTCCACTGACAGGAATGGATAAAGATGTGGTACATATACACAATAGAATATTACTCAGCCACAAAAAGAATGAAATAATGCCATTTGCAGCAACATGGATGTATCTAGAGATCATCATACTGAATGAAGTAGGTCAGAAAGAAAAAGACAAATACCATATGATATCACTTATATGTGGAATCTAGAAAATGATACAAATGAACTTATTTACAAAACAGAAACAGACTTACGGACAAAGAAAATGAACTTCAGGTTACCAAAGGGGAAGTGTGGGAAGGAATGAATTAGGAGTTTGAGATTAGCAGATACAAACTACCATATATAAAGTAGATAACCAACAAGGAACTACTATATAGCACAGGTAACTATATTCAATATCTTGTAATAAACTATAATGGAAAAGAACGTGAAAAAGATTATATATATATATATATATATACATATATATATATATATGAATCACTTTGCTGTACACCTGAAACTAACACAACATTGTAAATCAACTAAACTTTAATAAAAATTAAATAAATATAAAATTAAAAATATTTTAAAATGTCAGCCTTTTAATAATATTACTGAAAAATAAAAACTAATCATCAGATATTTAGTAATAAGATTGTATAGTCTCAGTACCTCAGCATGGGAAATATACATTTGTTTTCTGTTTAGGGAAGAAAGGCAAATCCTAAATCAAACTATAACTGATTTTGAGGAAATAAAGTTGATTGTGTGATATAGGTAGTTGTGTGTGTGCTAGAAAAAGAGAGGGAGGGAGAGAGGAGAGAGAAAGAGGGGTGGGGGGAGAAGAAGAAGGAGAATTAGGAGGGGGAGGAGAAACTAAAGCTGGAGCTCATAGGATTTCCCTCCACCAACAGAATTAGAATCAGAAAGGCTGCGTTCCATTCTGCGTCTGACATCTGGACACTAAATCTTTGAGAAGATTCCAAACTTTCCAAGATTTCCATTTTCTCATCTAAAGATGTCTCATCATGCTACTGCCTGGTGAGCTTCAGATGGATGAAATAATTATGAGAAAGTTCTTTGTAAGGGATAACAGATTATACAATTTTAAGACTTTTATAATTATTCAGTTAAAAGATATGAGTAAAAGGAGTTTTGTGTGTGTGTGTGTGTGTGTATGTGTGTCACAGAGACAGAAAGACAGAGACAGGGATAGACAGAGAGAACAAACGTCTAAGAGGCTGCCAACAGGAAGTTTCACCATCAGTATTGTTTCCTTAAAAGGATTATTCACAGAGAGAAACATCTGTTTAGAATCCTAAAGATTTGCATTTACAAATATCTGACTTTCCCCCCCTACATATTCTGAGAGCATCAAAAAGAGACTGTGCAAGAATAAGTATACTGTAGGCACCCGTTGTAATCTTCTTAAGTGAGGAAACGGATACATTTCCAATGCAAGAAGTTTTTATGATTCCAACTTCTTAATAGATACTTATATGGTCATGAATATTTTACAATGTCAGCATTTCAATGTCATCTATATTATTATTTCTTTGACATAGCATATGCCATATCCCTGCTACTCTGAAACTTCTTTATAAAATGTCTAATGAAATATTCATTCAGTTTCACATTTTAGGAAAGATCACAGTAGGTAACCTTAACATAAAGTGCATTGAGTTTTATAAAGTTTCTGTTTTACTTTGAGGTTCTCCGATTGATTATGAGATACGTCCAAACATGCCAGAGATCTGGGCAGTGAATGGGACATCTTTCAGGTGCCCATATTCATTCAAGCACATTAAAAACTCTCTATAGAATAAGATCACTTATTGATACTTTGCTACATCTTGGAAGCAGGACAAATCCTCTCTTCAAAGGATTTGTGTAAATTAATTCTTTCTTTTAAACAACAAATATTGATTCAATATCTACTGTTTTCCATGCACACAGATACAGAACACAGATTCATTGTCTTCATCATGTTTATATTCCAGTGGGGGAAATGGCAAATAAACAAATAAGCCTACAAATGTATTATAGGATACCAGTTATTGATAAGTGCCATGGACAATAATTATCAAGGTAATAGGATAGAGAGTAACAGGAGATGCTATTCAGATAGAATAGTGAATAAATAACTCTAAATGAGACAATGTGAATAAACTATCCAGTGGCTATTAGCTTATCAACATGATTTATGACCATTATAACAAAATCCAGAGGCCAAATATTTTAAAATAGAAGACTAGTTGAAAGTAATTGATTCATATTACCTTCTTACCTAACATATTACTATTCCATGTTTTTTAACCCATTGTTAAGGAACATTAAACAATAAGAAGGGTTAATAAGGACAAGATTTTGTTATGTACTCCTTGTTATGACATTGCCAAGAATCATAAGAGTTTCTAATGTGATAATATTTCTATTTGATAATTATATTTATCATAACTGAGAGAACCAAGAAATCCATAGTAAAATAACTCTTAAAATTATTATTATAAAATAAGGAATACAATAAAATAAGCAACAAAATAAAATACTAAAATATTGCTTTGTAAAAATTATACAAACACAATATAGAAGATTTTCAAATTTACATTTAAAATGAAAAAAATATATATCTAGGAAGATTACAATACATTAAAATGTCTTTTGAGGTAACACTTGAATTAAGAAGTGTAGAATAAATAGTATTTCTATACTAACATTATACTAAATTTTGGTGGGTGGTAATTCTTAAATCTCAGCTTGTCTTTCCTAACTACCACCATTAAAGCAGAGCCTGAGGCAGAAGTTTGTGCACGTAGATTTTTTGGAAGTAGTCCTGGGGAGCAGAAGCAAAGCTGAGAGCAATAGTTATAGTGTCCTTTTAGGTAATTACATAATATTGAGCAGAGTTCCCTGTGTTATACAGTAGATCCTTGTTTGCTCAATGTTATGTAACAACCTAAATGGGAAAGGAATTTGAAAAAGAATAGATACATGTATATGTATAATGGAATCACTTTGCTGTAACCTGAAACTAACACAACATTGTTAATCAACTGTACTCCAATATAAAATAAAAAGTTAAAAAAAGAGTAAAATTTAAAAATATATATAATGTCTTAGTCAATTATGAGGGAAACTAGTCTCAGGCCACTTGAGAACTTCAAAGAGCGTATGGAATTGTTTTCATAACTATCCATCTGAAACTCGAGGATTAACAGGAAGTAGGATATATACCAGTCAGTTCCCATTTCCCATTGGTTTAGAGTTGTCGATCTAGGCCAAAGAGCCCAGACATTTCAAGGTTCTGCTTCCCTGCGTGAAGAGTGTGCTTCTAAAGACATGCACTGAGAGGCACATGAGAGCCGAGAGTGAGAGACGGACTCAAGATCCTGGGGAGACAAGTGTAAAGGGAACCCATGGCTGAAATCAAAGGCGAGACTGAAAAAAAGTGATGCAATACATAATAAGCAGCAAACCAGGTTCTTCTATTGTGCGTTTAATAGTAGAACAGAAATTGATGTGCTGTTTGGAACCATGAGCAGGTACACTTATAAAGCAGATTATCTTACCCCCCCACCCTCACACACACCTTTATTTTTAAATAGAACTTTTATTTTTCCTTCTTTTTCCTTCTTTTCCTCAGTATAATAATTTCCTTTCCTTTCCTTTTTTTTTTTTTTTTTTTGGTATCTATTCCCTCTTCTTTAAAATTTGACCCTAGGAAAAGTTCTGGTAATATTCCTTTATCCTCTAGAGTAAATTGATTCAATGCATTATCTAATTTAAGCTTGTGTTTTACTTTCTTTTAAAGCCATTTCAAAAAAGGGATATAATCATAAATATATTCTGGAGACATTACAGCTGAAGGCCCATTGAATCGTATTTGAACTCTTATGTGACCATTTTGATATGAGACAGTGTAAACTGATTATCATTGAATAAGAAATCTATTTGTGCCTTGGTTCCTCTTTCCTTGCTTTGGGTATTACTTTCAAAATAAACTACATGTAAATAAATTCTTAGTAGGTCTCTACTTTGGTTGCAGCAGTGGTGGAACTCATACAAAAACACACATATTGCCACACAGATAATTTAATATAAAAAATTTTACTTCAAAAGAAGTAGTGTGTTCATGACTATATCTAACTTTTATGTAAATTTCTACAATCAGATTAATATAATATAAACTTTAAACTAGTTACTATTTTCAGAACTTTGTAATTGCAGCCTAAACAAATATAAATATAACACAAATTACTAAAAGAGTAAGAAAAGTTTATATCTCAATTATTGTTACTATTCCATACGTTTGTTTACCACACAGTGAAATGACAAGATTATGATTTTAGAATCTTTATTGCAAGTGAAAAACAACAAACAAGTTGTAAAGTAGTAATCAGCAAATATATATTTTAAAAATAACAGGTACACATTCTTAAAATAATTTTATATTTCTATAATTTGAATACTACTTGAGGTAAAAGAATACTAGCATTTTCTATATTTTGGATACTGCTTGAGCTAAAAGAATACTAGCATTTTCTGAAACTGACATTTCAGTCTAGTGCATTTTATGATAGTTTAATTTGACAGTATTTTTCTCCAAATTCTTTGCAGTGATGAAAAGAAATCACACTTTTTCTTATTCCTACTTTATGTTATTTTACAAAATATATTAGATAAACATTACATTTATTTTGTTTTTTAAAGGTTTCCAAATAAAGATTATTTCAATTTCTATTATGTTAATTAAATTATTCCAATGAGCACTTTCCTAGTTTTTTTTCGGGATTTCTAATTGAATATTTATGTCACCATAAATGCTAATAAACATTTGAATATATGATCTTCTGTAATACAATTACTTTATTTCTTCATGATTCTAATTGATAAGGATCCACACATTCATTTATCTTATTGGCATTTTCTCTTTTTTGTAATAAAACATTTTTAAACTTTAAATGTTAGCACAGTTTTCAGAAGAGTTTTTTTCATAAAGTCTGACAGGATGTTCACTCCCATTTAAACCAACAGTGTATCATTTGTTGTCAGTGTTGTATTCAATACCCTATGGACATGATTCTTAGTGATTCTACAACTCAGGATCTAAGCTGGAGCTTTCACTGATTCTACTGGAATTCTCGGAAAGGCAGTCACTTTTTTAAAATATGAAACTATCATCTATGCATATTTACCTTTAGCATTATTTTTAAAAAGAGTTACCACTTTTGGACATGTTATGAAGCAGGTGGGGTAATGGTGCTTACTTCATTCTGTCTTATACTATAGTTGATGACATTCCCTGCCTCAGAAGAGTATAAATCTTTCAGGAAATTGAGTTATTTTACAGCAAGATTTGTGCTTTATTTATCTTACCCCCTCACATGTACATCCAGAGCCAAATAGAGAAATGTGCATATAATAGGCAATTGTTCCACGATTTTGTTTTTTAATTAATCCATGAATATGTGGTCAAATGATTTTTTCACAAGTAAATAAAATTAGACAATTACACTAATAAATATTACAATAAAAAATTTAGTGTGATGCTGTTATATTTCTCTCAAGTTTTGACGAGAAAATATTTACACTTCATAATTTGTAATTAGTGTTTGATTGATCTACATAAAATATATAAAACAATGTCTGTTGAGGAAATGTAATTAAAAACAAAACCTTCTCCCAACCAGAAATCCTGTCCACAAATGTAGGAGAGAAAGAAAACACTTTATTATCAAATAAGCATTAAACCAGAATGCAATGCTCATTACAGACAATCCACTGAAAGATGTAAAGACAGTAAGGATTCTAACCCTTTACATAGACAAGCAGGTAGGATTATTCCATGTATGTTTTCAAAATGAATAACTGGTCTTTAAGTAAAAGGACAGGATAGCACCATTTGTCATGTATAGCTCATCCCATCTGAGAGTCATCTGGTAATTCAGGTGACTATCTGTGTTAGCTAAATTGGCTTTATCCAGAGGAGAAACTAGCTTTCATTTATTTTTTATAGAAGGTGGTTTTGCAACTTAGAGCAAGAAGCCCACCAGAAATTTTAGACTCCTCCCATGGGAACTAGAAGATAGAAGTTCCTTCTTTCTTGAATTTACATTTCAGAGATAGCAACTTAACCCTTGAGAAAGGCATTCCTGGGTCATAAAGCTACCAAAGGCTTATCCAGTTTTCAAAAATATTTACATTACTATTTTTTCTAAAGAAAAAGGGAAAGAGGTGATGTCAATTTCCTTATTTTCACCAGGAGAATTGTTCTTATTTTACATTTTTATTTGCCTTTACAATCTCAACACATAATAAATCACACACAAGTATACAAGTAATCTCATAATATAGTGAATTATTTTTTAAAAACTTATATTTGAAAATTATTGCAAGAAGTTTTTTGAAATTTTTGCTATGAGTTTTTATAAGTTACAGATTCCTGTTAATGAGTAGTGTTGAGCACAACTTTAGGCCAATTATCTTAATCTGACCTCATTTGACAGTAAAGAATCTCATTCACACATTATTATTATCATCATCATCATCATCAGTCATTATTATGTTACCAAGCAGTTGCCTGGCAAAGTCTAAAATCCTAATTTAAAATTGTTAACATTTTTGTTGCCTCAAGGGAATCATGTTGTAGTCATGTTTACTTAAAGATTCATATAAATTATTTATCTGCCATGTTTCTTATAGATTCTAGCCAACCAAAAAATAAAATATGTTCCTTGATGAGAAGAAACATGATGCATATTGAATCCATCTAAATATAATGAGCTAAGATATCAATAATCTAGTTAAAATGGATTTTTTAACTAGATAATCCAGTTAAATAATTGTAAATGCTGACATTGTAAAATACTAGTAATACTGTTTGTGTGTGTGAGATAGAAAATATGAAGAATTTTATATGTGCTAATTTAATCATGTTTATTCTTAATATTATGTGAATATATATTATGTGTAAATTAGAAGAAATAGGACATGGAAGTATGCACATATTCTTGTTATAAAGCTACGTAGGAAATAATATTATTGCCAATGCTTCATGAAAAGTTCAGGAAGATAAGATGGGGTACGAGATTGGATATGGCAGGTATTGGCTAACTTTTTTTTCTGTTTTTAATTGTATGTAAAGTTAAGACATAAGACACAGATGTTTTAAATTAAAAAAATCAAGAAGAACTCACACATTCAAAAAAATTGTTAAAGCACTTATAAAAAATTACTATATGCCATTAATTGTTCTAAATGCTTTTCAAATATTGGTCATCTCGCTTATGAAAATGAGCAGACATTTTAAGTACTAACAAATAGTAATTAGTGTTGTTGTAGCAGACTGTAACTCCACAACAATTTGCAGTTGCTAACAAGATGCAATTTTGCTCATTTTTAATAAAGAACAAAGTAAATTTAGAAAGAAATATTAAGAAATAATCTTGAGCTGCCAAATAAGTATTTAACAAAATTCAATATCTATATATATATAGTCAATGTAATCTATCTGTATAATATATATAATATATCAGATATATAACATACAATTTTTACTACACATATATAGAATAAATTGCATTCCCTTAACAAGATTGGTTAACAGAACATGGTAAAAAACTGTATGTACTTTAAAGACCTGAACAAAGTATGAATGTCAACAAGTTTTAGTATATTTATGAAGGAATAAGCCAATAGAAGATAAATTATTAATATAAACATAATTAAAAATTAAATTATCATTATTTTCAGATGATATATTTGTACATCTGAACTGAAGATAACTGACTGAAAACTGTGAAATAAAATTCATATTTTATGGCAAGATGAGAATCATTTAAACATAGAAAATTTCTTCTGGCTTTTGGCCTCCTGTCTCCTCACACTGTACATTGTGTATCTGCATTATGCATCAACCAAACCTCTCCAATCAGCAGAAATATCTGCTTAACCATGAGGAGGAACATTCTCCTGGCATCAATGGAAAAACTCCTTAAAAGATAACTTTCCTTCTTGATCTCACAAGGAGTACATGGTGCTTAGATCTGGATTATGTACACTGCCAAACATCATTTGATGTACAGCCCTCTGTCTCAAAAAACTTATATAAACTGTGTCTTGACTTCTAATGAGTGGAACACTTCTCAGAGCTCTCAGAGATGTTCTTCCAGGTTATAGTCCTCAAATTTGGCCCAAATAAAATTTTCCAGTTCTTTCTTAGATCAACTGTTTAATTTTTTGTGGACAAAATCTATTAGAAATAATGAAAGTATTTAGATTTATCTAAGGTTCATACATGTTCTTACATCAATTTTGATCTTTGCAAATGTAAGAGCAATCAAAGTGTCCATCAATAGGCAACAAATAAAATAAATAATGGTATACTTAAATTAGGAGATTAATTTTTAAGAATTTTGTGCTATTGTGCATTTTATTTATGTATTTATTTATTTTTAATTTTTAATAAATTTATTTATTTTATTTTATTTATTTTTGGCTGCATTGGGTCTTCGCTGCTGTGTGTGGGTTTTTTTTTCTAGTTGCGGCCATTGTGCATTTTAAATACTATATGATTTGAAGAAAAATGTTTTTATCACCAGAAATTTTAATCTCACTTTTCCAATATCAAATTGAAAAAAATGACTAACTTCTTCCTATATTTCTTGCCATATTTTTCACTTTTCTTTCTTATATGGTTATTTGAGAAAGCAATAATCACATATATTAATTTATTTTGTTTTCAGGTATGTTACCAGAAAACTGGGTTTGCCTCTTGGTGGGTGTTGAGCCAAAAGACACAGCCCAGCCAAAGAGCAGGAGAAGGATGTATTGATTACTTGCAGCAAGTAAGGAGAGCATGTGGGATCTTTCCCAAGGCAGTGTCTCCCTTAAGAGTAAAACAGGGGAATTTTTAAGCTAAGAATGTGTGCATATTAATGAGGGGGTTTAGGGGTTGGACAGTGGACAGAGTCCAGGCTTTAGCTGATTGAAGTCAGAAGGGTTAACAAAGGTCAACAGCATCATCCATTAGCTTCCAGATGATCTGGTGGTTGAGGTTCAGGCTAATCTTTACCATTGAAACAGAACTGGGAGTCTTTACAACTGATTTGTTATCTTTGCTATTGTTACTTCTCTTGTCTGATAACAGTTTGTTTCTGTATTCTTTAGTTTCCTTAAGATCATTAAGTACTGAGACCTGTTCAAGGGCAAACATTGGAACCAGGCTTAGATCACAAAATGGCTTAAGCCAAAAATGGCTTCTTTCTTTCTTTATTTCTTTTTTTTTTTTTAATAAATTTATTTATTTATTTATTATTATTATTTTTTTTTATTTGGCTCTGTTGGGTCTTCACTGCTGAGTGTGGGCTTTCTCTAGTTCCAGCAAGTGGGGGCTACTCTTTGTTGTGGTGTGCAGGCTTCTCATTGTGGTGGCTTCTCTTGTTGTGGAGCATAGGCTCCAGGCATGCGGGCTTCAGTAGTTGTGGCACGCAGGCTCAGTAGTTGTGCCTCGTGAGCTCTAGAGCACAGGCTCAGTAGTTGTGGTGCACAGGCTTAGTTGCTCTGTGGCATGTGGGATCTTTCCAGACCAGCGCTTGAACCTGTGTTCCCTGCATTGGCAGGTGGATTCTTAACCACTGAGCCCCCAGGGAAACCCCCAAATGACCTCTCTTATGTGAAGAAAGCCATGCATGGTTCTCTTTCTCCCTGGACCCCCTACCCTATCTGCTTACAAAACAGTCTCTCTTTTTTGTTTTTTTACAACAGTTAAAATATATAACAAGTGTACAACTTAGACAATGATTCCCACATTTTTTAATTAATCAAGAGAAAATGGAAGTCTACAATTTAGGTGAAAAGCCTTCTTTTTAAAGAATATAAAATTTGTGCTGGGCAGTAAACCCTTGTTATCAGACATTCACTTTGTCCCCACTTGTAAAGGGACTGTTATGGAGGTTCAGACCTCAGGTTGTAATTGGCTATGTTATGGGGCATTAGAAGTAATGGAGACTTAAGAGCAAAATTTTCAAAAGAAGAAAGAGGGGAATGAAGTAGAAGTAAAGGTTAAATGGAAGCAGAATATTCCACCCCCAAATATACCTCTTTGCCATAAAGACTATTTTGAGAAACTGCAGACTCAGGAGAAGCTCTAAAAACAGAGTAAAATTTACCTTTTTTTGAGAGAAATCTACTCTTACAAAAGGAAATTTACATCAGAAAGGGGGCCTGTTCCAGGAAGAGAGCTATCACCAGAGATATTTTCTTTTTCCCTGAGAGACTTACCTTCATGGCAGGGCAACATTTGTTTACCAAACTTTTCCTCTTCTCATCTTCCTTTGAATTGTCCCCCCCGCCCCCAAACACACACACCACACACACACACACATAACAAACACACACAACACACACACACACCACATACCACACACCAAACACACACACCACACACCACACACACAGACACCACACACACATACCACCTACACACACCACACACATACACACCAAACAACCCCACACACACAACACACATACCACACACCACACACACACCACACCACACACACCACACACACACCACACACACACCACACAAACACACCACACAGATACCACACACACCACACACACAGACACCACACACACAAACACACCACACACAAACACACCACACAGATACCACACACACCACACACCACAAACACACCACACACAAACCACACACACCACACACACTACACCACACACCACACAAACACACACACCACACAAACACACCACACAGATACCACACACACACCACACACACCACATAACACACACACCACTCACACAGAAACCACACACACAAATACACACCACACACACCACACAGACACATACCACAGACACACACCACACACACACCACAAACCACAGACACACACCACACATACACAGACATACACACACACCACACAGATACCACACACACCACATACCACATACCTACCACAAACACACAAAACACACACACAACACACACATACCACACACACCACATACACACACATACCACACACACACACCACACCACACACACAGACACAGACACCACACACACACACACCAGCTACACACCACACACACACACACACACCACACAACACCCCCCCACACACACCACACATACCACACACCACACACACACACACCACACACACACACACACCACACAAACACACCACACAGATACCACACACACACCACACACACCACATAAAACACACACAGAAACCACACACACAAATACACATCACACACACCACACAGACACATACCACAGACACACACCACACACACACCACAAACCACACCATACACACACATACACACACACCCCACACAGATACCGCACACACACCACACACCACACACACACCATACACAAACACCACACACACCACACACACACACCACACACACATGCCACCCCCCCACACCGCCCCCCCACAACACATACCACACCATACAAACACACACATACACACACCACACACACACACACACAGTACACACACACCTTTCTTTAGCCAGTTATATGAAGCTAGTATTGAAGGTAGAGGTTTGGGTCATCTCAGACAGTTTACTCATTTTCCTTGAGTATCTCCCATATACACATGAGGTAAACATGGATAATAAATGTTTGTTTTTCTCTTGTTAATTTGACTTTTATCACAGATGGTGTCAGCCAGTAATACAGAGGGTGGAGGGAAAATTATTTTCCTCTGCTACAAGGTCAAGGTAAGGAAAACCACACTCTGACATAAAATCCATTCCTACCACCACAGATTTGCACTATAACTGTTAAAATTGATTATCTCTTGGAATCTCAAGGAAAAAAATTATCTCTTAAAGTTAAGCCCTTGCCAGTCAAAACAGACTGTGTGGGTTAGTTAGGACTGTATCCTTCAATCTTGGGGAATTATTATTAGATTAAAATAAAATAGATAGGATTTTCTCTTTCAGTCTCAATACAAGGTTAAAAAAAAAAAGAACCTGTTCTGGAACTTCCCTTTTCTCTCTCAGTCTCAACACAAGGAAAAATTAAAAATAATTTGCTCTGGAACTTACCAATATTAGTTTAATATATAAGAGCATATATTTGAAGCTAAAAAAACCTGAAGTGTGTCTTAACTATTTTAAGTTATTCATTAATCAGAAAAATTTCAAAACCCTTACTTTTATACTAGCTTATTTCAATATTATCCTGAATGGAGAAATTCTATTTAAGTTTTACATGAATAAGAAAGGCTTCTGTCTTTTCTCCATACCCCTTCCCATTCTATTTCACTAGTACATTACTCTTGTGAAGAATTTATAGATTTTGGTATTCAACACTTTTCCTTTTTATTATCTTCAATGAAAGTGATTACTATTCATGCCAGAACTGAAGCTTAAAATTTTCTACATTGAAATATATCCTTGAATCTTTATTCTGAATTTGTTTTCTTTCATTTATACTATTATCCTGTCATTTTTACTCAGATGAAAATAGGGTCTGAAGCTGAAAACACGTGGTTTTTGAACATACTTTTTATATTACAAGTATTTTAAAATTTCTCAGATTTTGAAGATAAGAATTCTTATAAAACCTCATTTAATGCATCTTAGGAAATGCTTTGTTTTTTTAAAAAATTCACAAGTAAAACATATAATTGTCAAACAAATTTCTTTCTATGACAACATGATAGGCTTTGTTGATAGCAAGAAAGAACGAATATGATACATCTTGTCTCCAATAAAGCAGTTCTGTCTCTTCCAAATGTCACTTTTTAAAAAAAATTATCAACACTGAATATGTTCTACATAACATGGTTGTGTAGGTCTTCTACTGGTCAGGAACTTAAATTCAGTGATTAGCAATCTGTAATTAGTATTAGTTCAGGGGAAGTTTTCCAGTTCTTCTGCCAATCTTTGCCTGATACAATCTAACATTTTTAGCAATAACTTATAAAGTAGAACTGCAATTTAGTTGGCTAAAATTTGAGAAATTATAAAATAGTGTTGGAATGAAAACACTTTTGAGAAGTCCCTTTCATAATCAATGCAGCCATAGTCTCCCCTGAGGATATATTTTGACCTACAATTCTAGATGAGGGTCCTCTCCTAATGTGCTCATCAGGAACCATGTGTTACCCTCTATCTCAGTCTTTTATTTTATTTTATTTCTTTTGAAGGAAACAATCTCAAAATTTTATTGTCTTCATAATGAAACAAAATATGAAGCTCAGAACTGGATCACTTGGCGCTTTTTCTTCTTTCCTCCCAGCTCAAAATGCTTGCAACTCTTAATAGCCAGCATTCTCTTAGATCTGCAGTTGGGCTCAACACATTCAAACCTCAGCACAATCTTCTTTGTAGTTTTAGCCTTTTTCTGGAAAATCGGCTTAGTCTGTCCACCATAGTCACTCTGCTTTCTGTCACAAAGCCGCTTTCCCTGGGCATACAGAGACTCCTTGCCCTTCTTTTATTGTGTCACTTTGTGGGGTTGGTGCTTGCCCTACTAGGTCTTGTTTACAAATCAGAGGCAAGAAAGAACAGAACAGAAGCAGGCTGTAACAGATTAATTTCTGTCTGAGCGCAGGCAGTTTTAAGTTCCTTAAGCTCCTTACAGAAAGTCCAGCAGGTTTTAGGAACATTCACCATGTTTGTGAGAGCGCCATCGGCAAGAAAAGAGAGAGGCGTGGCGGTAAACCAAAGTACCTCAGTATTTTATACACTAGCAGTTCACTTGTCTGTTCCCTTCTTTTGAGTGAGAGCTCCTCGAAAGTGGGTAATGTCTTACATATCTGAATCTCCAACAACTTATATGTTTGAACTTAATAATTTTATATTGAATTAATGAAACATGCCAAATTTTCATATAATGTTTACACAGAGGTGTTTATTAGTTTCAGCGGAGGAAGTAATTTAATGAAGGTTAAAGTTTGGAACACTCATGATTTTTATCAGGTCATTAAAAATGAGGTTTCATAGAAATGCAGAACAATAGGTATGTGGATATGAGTTTTCTGAGTTAGAAATCTCTAAAAAGTGAGGGTACATTATCCATTCATGTAGTTGACAAATATTTATTAGACACCTTACTATGCCAGCCTCTTTCTAAAATGGTAGGGGACAATGTAGAGAACAGCAGTTGTCCTGTGATCACAATTTTTATGTTTGAATAGGCAAGAAAGACAATAACAATGTAAAGCACTAAGTGGATAGTATTCCAGAAAGTGTTAGAAACTCCAAAAAAAAAAAAAACTTGATTTTATTTTAGATTGAGTAGTCAGGATATTCTCTATATCACTGACATCTAAGAAGAAATATAAATCAAAGAGCAAGTTGTGCAAAATTCTCAGGAGAGAACATTCTAAGAAGAGGAAACAGAAAATACCAAAAACCTGAGGTGAGAGAATACCTCACATATTTAAAAAAGAGGAAGGCATCTGACACAGCAAGGAAATGGGAAGACATTTGATTAGAGATAGCAGGCTCTACAGTAGTTGACCTCTTACAGGAATGGGGGAGGAAAACATTTTCTTCAACCTTTTTATGGTCCTTGTCTGGGTCTGAAGATTAAACTGACAAAGACAGAACAAGAGAAAAGCATACAAATTTAACTGAAATTTTACAGGTACATGGGAAACTTCACAGGAGAATAAGGACTTGGGGAAGTGACCAGAACAAGAAGCATTTATTCCTTTTAGATAAATAAACAAACAAAAAAACGAAAAAGAAACAAACAAAAAACATTAGTTTGTGCAGAACTGAAAGACAAAGGGGTAGTAAATGGTGAAGAAGTAACTTGGAGGATAAGGGTTATTTAACAAGATTTGTTTGTATAGATTTCTCATCCCCAAATTCCCTTTTCTTGGTGGCAGAATATATTCCTCCTCAGTATAGGGAAGGTTCTATGACCTGTTTCTCAGAAGTGTGAGGGGAGGGAAGTCAGTGACCTTCCTGCTTCTGGCATTTTCTGAAAATTCCTCCAGCTCAAGATATTCAAGGTGCCAACATGCCATATTTTAGGGAAGTATGTTCCGAACTCTATCATAGATCATGTAAGCATTTGGGTTTGAATCTAAGCATAGTGTGAAGTTTGTCATTGAGGTTTTTGAGCAACACTTTGACATGCTTTACCTTATGATTTTGAAAAATCTTTATTGTTTTATGGGAAATGCACATCTCCAAGAGAGGAATCAGAGAGACCAATCAGGAGATGTTTGCCAGAGTCCAGGTGGCTGGACATGAATAACAAAGGTGAAAGTGATGGGAAACAGCCAGATTCTATATGGTTTATGTTGGTAGAGCTGAGTAAATTCTGATTCATTGGATAAGAATGTAAACAAGTAAATCACAGATGATCCCAGATACCTTGGGCTGAAACAACTGGAAACTGTTGTTTCCATTCCCATTATTAGTCTCATTCTGGCTAATAAAGTTACACATTTAGAGATGAAGACAAACATTTATTTAGTTTAATAACAGGAAATGTTTATTTTAATTTTGATATCTAGAAATAAATTATATTATTAACTTCCTGTGGAAAATTATTATGTGATAAATCTAACTTTTTAAACTTGGCAAATTTTAATACTGCAAATGATTTAAAGAAATCCATCTAATATTTTATAATGCAATAAATAAGCTAACACTATTTATCTTTGAATCTTATGATTTGTAATAACTATATATATATATATATATATATATATATATATATATATATATTTGATCTTTGCACACAATTTCTGACACACGGCTCCAAAAACTTTTGTCATTTTCTATATAAGAGACATAGGGCATCATTCGTTAGAATATTAATTTTTCTTTTCAGTCCTGAAATAGCTCCAGGCAGGCTGATTTTTATACCTATTTGGATTTTTATCAAAATTTCTGATTTTCTTTACTCACAGTCTAGTGATGAAATTAGACTAATTTCTTATTTTTTTGGTGAACTCTCTTCCTTACTTTATTATTCTTCCTATTCATAATCATGTACTGTTTGGGGAGCCAAATTTTACCTAGAATCCCACCTCCAACTTCCCAGGTTTCAGTGTTCTGTACTTTGAGTTAAGAGGCTTTTAAAGTGAAAACAATTATCTGTGGTACTTTATGGTATCAGCAAAATGTGTACTTAAATTACTTTGGTTTTAGTTGTGGATGATAAACGCACACCTGCACCCACACACATGTATGCACACATGAACACATGCACACAGAAACGTAGGTAAGAAAGTCGAGGTACAAAATGATTTTACTATTAGACTTAAAAATTATCTAGTTTGTACCACTTAAATATGTATACATCATATATAAAATATATATGTGTATATAAAACATAAAGTAAATGTATATTTTGTAATGTATTTTTAACAATCAAAGTAAATTTTCACCATGAAATCTCTTTTTAACTCCAGACAGTAACATTTGTCAGGAATTTGGGGTTCTTGTTTAATAAAGATTCTGTGGAATGTCTCAAAGATCTTACTTTGATGAGTAAGATATTTTCCTGAGGGAGTATTTTATCTAAGTTATATACACTGCCACTTTTATTAGGTTGGTCTTCCCTTAGGTAGGGTTAGGGAATCATTTCTGTGCAAATAGCAAGGATTTCCCTCTAGGTCTATGCTTTTATCAGTGTATAAGAGGGATTCATTTCCAAAATTAATACACTGCAGATGTATACCTGAAACCCTAGAGAAGGGAAAGTGTCTGTTATAGCACAGAAGTGGTATTCAAACAGAATCTTACTTGACTGATAAGAATCCTAGATTTCTGCTTTGCCTTCCAGAGAGTTCAGAATACAATTAAATGCTGAAATGCAATAACAAACTCAGCCAGTTGTTCCATACACCTAATTCTTCTCTTTGTTCTTTAGATTTGGGTCTCTGTATTTTTTTAAATATTCTTATTTTTTTTTAAATAATAATATTGAAAGATGTCTCAAATTGAAAATTGGTGGAACATAAATCATAGTTTTTTAATGACAAAAATATTATTTTACTTACAACAAAAAGTCTTTCATGTTGTTTTGTCCTTGATTAAATACTAATAAGCATTATTTTGGACTGTTAATTCCATTATCTACTCAGAGGCTAATATTTGTGCATTATTTAATAAGAAAACAAAATACTAATGAAGCCCATGGTTTCCACCTCATGCTGTAGAGAACTATAAGCAGCATCATTCTATCATTACCACTAAAAGAAACTTGGCTAACTTCAAATTCATACTTTTTTGTGAATGCACTGTGGTCACAGAGCACAAGTAATGTCCCCCAAATCTAAGGAGAGACAGTGTTTTCAGGGAGAGAGGAGCCAAGATCTTGCACTTTTCTTTGAATATAAAATATGTATAGATATAGCTGACTCACTTTGTTGTACAACAGAAACTAACACAACATTGTAAAGCCATTATACTCCAGTAAAGATATTAAAAAAAATCTGTAGAAATATAAATAAATTAATTAATTTAATTAAATGAGACACCAATATGAACAGTTTAGGTAGAATAGTCAACAAACTGGTAAAGGCTGAGTGTAGACTGGTTAGATAGTGTGAAAGTTGGAGAAGTCTACCATCTTGCAGTCTATTTCTCCAGAAACCCTACAAGGCGTTCAGAGAAAGAATCTAATAGAGCCCTAAGAAGTGTCTATTATGGTGCAGACCTGGGGAGAGGAGCAGCACTCATGCAGGATGCGTGAGAAACACTGCCTAAATTCTTATCTGCAATCTCCACTGTGAAACAAAAGTTTTAACCTGTCATAGGACATGCAATGGCACTAATGTTCTTAAACATTGTTAAACATTTGTTACAACAAGTGGAAGGAAAAAGATATGTTCTAAAAATCTATTCTTGACAGAGGAACAGTGTTACATGATGAGCCTATAACTGTAACCAGGTAGGGGCAGACAAACTGAGGAAGGCATACCTCCAAGTCCCAGATACATGGTACAGGTCTAAGACTGAGCCAGATTAACTGATTGCACATACAAAGAAGCCTCCCATAACAAGTCACAACAGAATACTGATGAGGGAGGGATGGAAGAGGAATAATAGTATGCAGGGAGACTGATTCTGAGGCACAGAAGAAAGAAAAATCCTAAAACTAAGAACTCAACAGAAATTGATCCAATAAGCCTCACTCCACTGTAGAAACAAAGTAATTCTACAGGAGTTTGAAAACTTTGGTGTGCTGTGGGTAACCATAGCAACAACAAATTTTAAGGTTAGTCCATCTCTTAACCAGATTAATCATATCCTCCAAGACTAATATTTTAGCCAAAGGAAAATGTGCTTATTTTCAGGCAAAAACTCTGTTTTACTGTTCTACAGAAAATATTAAGTATATGAAAAGAAGTGAAAAGTGGCCACAACTTCAAGAAAAAAAGTAATCATTATTATAGATCAGTACAAATTAAGATAGGACACAGAACTAGGAACTTTTTACCAGGGCATTTAAAACAAATGTGGTGACAAATGAAGTCAGAAGAGGGTGGAAAGGATAGTTTCACTATCTCCCAATCCTGGGGAGGGCAGCACTAAGATATTCTTGGCACTTGGGGTAAGAGACTGAGGTGAGTACCTGACTTCACTGTGAACCATGGCATCTGGTCTGGTCTGGTGAACTCCAGTCACAGGCCAGCATCCATAGCCCCAGTTCAGAAAACTGGAAAATAGAATGGTAAAGATTCCCTAAACTGAACAGAAAAAGAAAAAATGAATTTAAAAATTTAGGAAACCAGGTTTCCCTGGTGGCGCAGTGGTTGAGAGTCCGCCTGCCAATGCAGGGGACACGGGTTCATACCCCAGTCCAGGAAGATCCCATATGCCACAGAGTGGCTAGGCCTGTGAGGCATGGCTGCTGAGCCTGTATGTCCGGAGCCTGTGCTCCACAACGGGAGGGGCCACAACAGTGAGAGGCCCACGTATCACAAAAAAAAAAAAAAAAAAAAAAAAAAAATTAGGAGACCACAGGGGCAACATCATGTGTACTAACAATTGCATTTTAAGGGTTCCAGAGGAGACAAGGCATAGAAAGAGGTGGATAACTTAACTGAAGAAATAATAGCTGAAAACTTTCCTAACACTGGAAAGAAAACAGACATCTAGGTCCAGGAAACAGAGAAACTGCCAAACAATATCAATCGAAGAGGTCCACATAAAGACATACTGTAATTAAAATGGCAAAATATAAAGATCAACAGAGAATCTTAAAAGCAGCAAGGAAAAAGCATCTAGTTATGTACAAGGGAACTACCATAAGATTATCAGCTGGCATTTTCAGCAGAAACTTTGCAGGTCAGAAGGGAGTGGCTCAGTATATTCAAAGCGATGAAGGGAAAAAACCTACAACCAAGAATACCCTACACAACCAGACTATGATTCAGATTTGAAGAAGAAATAAAGATAAACAATTTTACAGACTAGAAAAAAATAGAAGTGTACAGCATCACAAAACCAGCTTTACAATAGATGTTAAAGGGACTTCTTTAAGGGGAGAAGAGACCAAAACTAGAAATATAAAAATTAAAAGGGAAAACTATAATCAGTGAAGGCAAACACACAGTAAAGATTATGGATCAACCACTTATAAATGTAGTGGGAAAGTTAAATGGCAAAAGTAGTAAAACCATCCATATATATAATAAGTAGTTAAGAGACACATGTAAAATATCATGCCCAAAACATTAAATAACAAGGGGAGTAAAAATGCAGGGTTGTTAGTATGCATTTGAACTTAAGAGATCATCAGCTTAAAGTAATAATTTCACACACACACACAAACACACACACACACACACATACACACACATGCACATGCACCCCACAGATAGAGAGAGAGGGAGTTATATATGAACCTCACAAACTAAAACCTTATAATGGATACACACACCATAAAAGAGAAAAGAATCCATACATGATATCAAACCACAAGGGAAGACAAGAAGGAAGAAAAATGGGAAAAAAAAAGAACTACAAAATTAATTCACAAAGTGTCAATAAAAAGATACCTATCAATAATTACTTTTAATGTAAATGAACTAAATGTTCCAATTAAAAAAGGAGTGGCTGAATAGGTAAAGAAAATGAGACCTGCATATGTTGTCTGTAAGAGACTTATAAAGACTGAAAGTGAGGGTATAGGAAAAAGGAGTCCTTGCAACTGGAAACAAAAAGAAAGCCAAGGTAGCAATAATTATACAGACAAAACAGACTTTAAAACAGGGATAAAGAATGACATTACATAATGATAAAGGGATCAATCCAAGAAGAAAATATAACATTTGTAAATATATATGCATCCAAAATAGGAACAACTAGATGCATAAAGCAAACATTTACAGATATAAAGGGAGAAATTGAAAGTAAACAATAATAGAGGGGGACTTTAACAGACCACTGATATCCATAGACAGATAATCCAGACAGAAAATCAAAAAGTATATGTGAGCCTTAAATGACACAGTAGATCAGAAGGAATTAGCAGATAATAGAGAAAATTCAATCCAAAAGCAACAAAATACACCTTTTCAAGTATACATGGAATGTTCTTCAGGATAGATCACAAGCTAGAACACAAAACAAGGTTCAATAAATTTAAGGTTGAATTCAGGTCAATCATATTTTCTGACCGCAGAGCTATATAATACTAGAAATAAACTACAAGAAAATATCTGCAAAAAACAAAAACATGTGGAAGCTAAACAATATGCTGTTGAACAACCAATGGGTCACTCAGGAAATCCAAGAAGAAAAAAAAAAATAACTGGAAACAAATGAAAACAGAAACACAGTGATCCAAAATATATGGAACACAGCAAAACCAGTTCAAAGAGGCAAGATTATAGAATTACAAGCCTACCTCAGGAAACAAGAAAAATCTGAAATAAATAACCTAACCTTACACCTAAAGGAGTTAGAGAAAGAAGTCCAAATTAAACACATATTTAGTAGAAAGAAAGACATAATAAAAAACAGAGCAGAAATAAATGAAACAGAAACAAAAAACAATAGAAATTATCAATAAAACTAAGAAATTATTCTTTGAAAAAAACAAAATTGATAAAACCTGAGCCAGATTCATCAGTAAAAGAGAGGACATAACTATATAGAATCAGAAATGTAAGAGAAGTTACAACTGACACCACAGAAATACAAAGGATCATCAGAGATCACTAAAAACAGTCTATGTCAATAAAATGGACAACCTAGGAAATGGATAAATTCCTAGGAATGTCCAATATCACATGACTACATCAGGAAAAAATAGAAAATATGAACAGACCATTTATGACTAATGAAATTAAATCAGTACTAAACGAACCCCGAACAAACAAAAGTCCTAGACCAGATAGCTTCACAGGTGAATTCCACAAAACATTTAAAGAAGAGTTAACAACTATCCTTCTCAAACTATCTCCCCTCAAAAAAAAAAAAAACAAAAAGAAGAGGAAGGAACACTTCCAGACTTATTCTGCAAGGCCAGCATCATCTTGAATACCAAAACCAGAAAATTACACCTCAAAAAATGAAAAAAATATAGGCCAATATCACAGATTCCAATAGGTACAAAAATCCTTAACAAAATATTAACAAATTAAATTCAACAATTACTAAAGTCTGACACATCATAATCAAATAGAATATTTCCTATGGATGCAAGGATGGTTCATTACACACAAATCAATCTGATACATCACATGAACAAAATGAAGCTCAAAAATGATATGATCTTTTGATGGATGCAGAAAAAGCTTTTGACAAGTTCGATATCCATTTCTTATAAAATCTCTTAACAAAGTAGAGGTAGAGAGAACATACCACAACACAATAAAGGACATATATGAGAAACCTATAGCCAACATCATACTCAATAGTGAAAAGCTGAAAGCACTTCCTCTAATATCAAGTATAAGACAAGTTTGCCAAGTCTTGCCACTTTTATTCAACATCATATTAGAGGACCTAGCCACAGCAATCAGACAAGGAAAAGAAATAAAATTAATCCAAATTGGAAAGGAAGATTTAAAACTGTCACTGTTTGTAAATGACATAATGCTATATAGAGAAAATCTTAAAGACACCATCAAAAGTCTGTTAGAACTAATAAATGAATTCAGTAGAGTTACAGAGAAAGAGAAATTTAGAAAATGGTCTCATTTAAAAATTCATCAAGAAGAATAAAATACCTAGGAATAAATCTAACCAAGAAGGTAAAACAGATGTACTTGGAAAATTATAAGACAGTGATGAAGGAAATAGAAGGTGACACAAAAATGAAGAGGTATACTGTGCCTCATGTATAAAAATAATTAACATTGTTAAAATGAGCATATTACCTAAGGTAATCTAGACATTTTATGCAATACCTATCAAAATACCAATGGTGTTTTTCACAAAGCTAGTACAAAAATTCTAAAATTTGTATGGAACCACAAATACCCTAAATAGTCAAAACAGTCTTGAGAAAGAATAAAGCTGGAGAAATCATGCTCCCTGCTTTGAAACTATACTACAGTTACAGTAATCCAAACAACTTGTTAATGGTCCAAAAATGACACATAGAACAGAATGGAAAGCCTACTCACACTTATATGGTCAATTAATCTCCCAATAAGACAGGCAAGAATGTACAATAGGGAGAAAACAGCCTCTTCAACAAATAGTGTTGGGAAAACTTGAGAGCTACATGTGAAAGAATCAAACTGGTCTACTTTCTCACACTGTATACAAAATAACTCAAAATGACTTAAAGACTTAAATGTAAGACCTGAAACCATAAAACTCCCAGAAGAATCATAAGTAGCATGCTCTTTGACATTGGCTTTAGCAATATTTTTCTGTCTATGTCTCTTCAGGCAAGGGAAACAAAGTCAAAAGTAAACAAATGAGACTACAGCAAAAATTTATGCAGCAAAGGAAACTATCAATGAAATAAAAAGGTGACCTACTGAATGGCAAAATACCTTTACAAATGATATTTCTGATAAGGAAATATTCAAAATATACAAAGAGCCCATACAATTCAACATTAAAACAAACAACCTGATTATAAAATGGAAAACTTGAATATACATTTTTTCAAAGAAGACGTACAGGTTGTCAACAGACATATGAAAAGATGGTAAACATCATGAATCATCAGGGATTTTAAAACCAAATCTACAATGAGATATCACCTTACTCCTGTCAGAATGTCTATTATCAAAAATACAAAAAATTACAAGTTTTTGCCGGGATGTGAAGAAAAGGTTACCCTGTGCACTGTTTGTAGGAATGTAAATTGGTGAAACCACTGTGGAAAACAATACAGTGGTTCCTCAAAAATTTAAAAATAGAACTACTATATGTTCAACTTCTGAGTATTTTTCTGAAGAAAACAAAAATACTAAATTAAAAACATATCTACATCCCTATGTTCATTGTAGCATTATTTACAATACTCAAGATATGGAAAAAGCCAAAGTTTCCACTGATATTGAGTAGATAAATATGATGTATATAAATAAAATATAATATTACTCAGCTGTAAAAAGAATGAATGTGCCATGTATGGCCCTAGAGGATACTACGCTAAGTAAAATAAGCCAGACAGAGAATGAAGAATACCATATGATTTCACATATATGTAGAATCTAAATACAAGATAAATGTACAAATATAACAAAACAGGAACAGATTCATAGATACAGAGAACAAACTGGTGGATTTCAGAGGGAGGCAGGTAGGGATATGAATAAATTTGGTGACAGAGATTAAAAGGTACAAACTTCTAGTTATAAAATAAATAATTCATGGTGACGTAACATACAACACAGTGAACATAGTCAATAATATTATAATAATTTTGTGTGGTAACAGATTGTATGTAGGCTTATTTGGTGATTATGTTGTAATACAGAAAAATATTGAATCACTATGTTATAGACCTGAAATGAATATGATATTGTAGGTCATTTACATGTCAATTAAAAAAGGACAGAAGCTACTTAAAAAAAGAAATTGAGATCTATGAACCCTCTGATGAAGATTTTAAAATAATCACTCAGCAATCTTTAATTTCCAATCTTTTGTAGCCCTCTTGACCCAATGAGTATAGCTGTTGGTGGTGTTTTTGAAGTGTCTTGCTGGAGTCGTGGGAAGTCTAGGGATACTGTGGTGGAAGAGGCCATGATAGTGTTGGAAATAGTCATTATACATGGGATTGTAGTGGTGTTGTAGTGGAAGAACTGCAGGTGTGTACATGGATGTGTGACCAAAAATGTTAAGTGAAACCACTGGTGTAACCAGAAAAACAGATGTCCAGCAGAAGTCATGGGTGGGTATTATCATGGAAGTACAAAAAATCAGAAAGTCATAAGAAATAGGCAAGGGCAAGCAGTATAATTGGGGAGTATTTCTAGGCAGTGTTGCTGTCTGGTTCTGACTGCACATTTTGTCTGCTGTAATGGGGAAACAGATGCAAAGCTGCAGTCAGCAGAGGGCATACAGTTTGACAGACATCTTGGTATAGGAAATATCAGCAGAAGAACAAAGGATTCCAGTGGAATCTCTTATTCCATTAGGGCAGTACCTTTAATCCATTGTTCCTGGATAGTCTCAGTCCCCATTGTGTTGTCTCACTGAGTTTGCTGTGAACTCGGTAGTAAGGCCATCTGGGTGAATGGCTAGGTCTCTGACTGGTGATATGTCTCTGGGGAGTCATCTCTGGTGTAGGGACATAAGTCATCTTCATTGATGAACTCTTGGGCTGGGTTGATGTTGTCTGGAAGAACATTCTCTCCAGTGATGAGTCCATCTTACTCAGGGGTGAGGACCTCTAGAGCAGTGGCCCCTTAGGGGTTGGGGTCCTCTCATGTAGCTATCCAGTTGGGGTAGTGATCATGGGCTGAGGGTAAGCTTGTCTTATGTGACTTGAACTCACCTCTGATGACAGAAATATTTTAGAGCTTCCTGTAGTCATCAATGGCAAATTTATCAAAGGAATGGGTGACTGCCCTTTCACCCTCCAATGAGCTCATTAGAAGCATATATTCAGATTCTGGGTGCATGTATCCCAGGCTAAGGGAGACTTCATGGATGCTATTTAGACATCTCTTGGACCAAACTGTGAGGACAATGGATAAATCATGGGAGAAAAGTACCTGTAAATAGTTGAGTTTTATGTATGGGCAATCAGAGGGCCAGTTAGCTTGTAGAAATATTTGATGTAAAGAAATTGTGTGTGGGGGTGCCAAGCATCATTTAAACAGCACATCCAGAAGAAGCCCTGTGTGTGAAGTGATTTAATCCTTTTGCCACTCAGACTTAGTGGCACACCTTCCTGAGCCCTTCCAACAGGGCTTGCCAACATTTCCTGCTTTTCTACCCTGTAGCGCAATTGAATTCTGAAGTGGCATTGTTCCAACGTTGATCTTGGGTGATGGTTAGTCCCAAGGGATCTACCAGTAACCCAAACACCCAGGCAGCACACATCAGTAAGAATAGCCATAGCTGTACAGAGCACTGCCATTAGATGAGCTTAGGCCAGGCTCCTTCTAGATGAGTTATGTGTATGTTGACTAGTGGCTGAATGTGATTGTTCCTGGCAAGAAAGTCATGGGTTACCTCATCCAGCATGGGGTAAGGATAAGACTTGTACTTTTCTTGCCATGCTCTCATCTTCAATATGGCTCATGTCTACCAATAGTTTCTTTCCCTCATTTAGACACCCAAACTGTGCAACTGGTTGGTCTGAGGCAATGGTTTCCACTTGCAATAAATTAGTAGGGAGATTTAGTTTCATTAGCCAGTCCTTGTAGCCACTACACTGAAGACAAGCAGTTACCATAGAGGTGGCTCCTTTTGGATAGCCCTTAAAATTTCCAGGGTTTCCAAAGACATGTTTTTGGACTAACGTGTGGGCTTTGGTACTGAGGGACATTCAATGATGAGAAGATAGTGTTGGACTATCTGGTCCGATCAGGTGACCAGTGTGAAGTAGTTGGTAAAATGATCTAAAAATCATAAGAAAGGTGAGTCAAATCAGAGAATAAAATAAAAACAACATTGCCTTGGTTAGTAAAAGCTTAAGGTTTGCCAGAGATGACAAAAAGTAGAATGTTAGGGGGTGTGTAATAGTTGGTATGTGAGGTATGAAGGCCCTGGGGAACAAGAATTAAGCAAGAGCAAACTGGGGCAAGTTTGGTCCAGGGGCTTCCCTCGTGGCTCAGTGGTTGAGGATCCACCTGCCAATGCAGGGGACATGGGTTCGAGTTCTGGTCTGGGAAGATCTCACATGCCACAGAGCAACTAGGCCCGTGAGCCACAACTACTGAGCCTGTGTGTCTGGAGCCTGTGCTCCACAACAAGAGAGGCCGCGACAGAGAGAGGTCCGTACACGGCGATGAAGAGTGGCCCCCGTTTGCCACAACTAGAGAAAGCCCTCGCACAGAAACGAAGACCCAACACAGCCAAAAATAAATAAATAAATAAATAAGTTATAGTAACTTTGATTGATAGTCCAGCCTCACCCTTGGGGGAAAAAAATAGTTTGTTCCATTTTGAGGTCCCCTTGGTGGAAAGTAATGTGAGTAGTGTGTCTTTAAGAAGGCCATCATGATGCTCAATGAGGCCAGCCATCTGGGGGCTGTAGCTGAAATTGAAGTTCCAAAGAAAGTCCACTGTTGAGTCTCCTGAGATGAAGTGCGTACCTTGGTCAAAATCTGATCTCCAATATCTGGAGATCAAAAGAGAGAATATATTTAATAAGAACAGAGATTTAATATTTTGAAGAGGATTTCCAAGTGCGAGTTTCCAAAAAAGAGTTCTGTGTAGGTATTGATTATTACGCTGGTCATCAGTGTACCTGGAATCCAGCAGGGGCAGAGTGGGTCAATGAAGTCAATCTTCTGGTGGGAGTATGGTCAGTCTACCCCAGCAATGTGTCCCCATCTGGGTACCCTCTGTTGTTTGGTTTGGGAGCAGAGAGTGCAATCCTCTATCACAACTTTGGCTGCTACAGAGGAGAGAGGGATGCCCTTCACAGGAGCCCACATTGTTAAGGCATGGATTCTCCTGTGACCTGTGACCCAGAGGTTGTGTGGGCCAACTTAACGACCTGGTAGGAAAGGTCAGGACCTTCAGGAGCTTGTATCAGGCAGAGTGTGGAGGGCTTAGTGAGGGAGTTTGCAATGTTGTTGAAAATGAGGTTAGAGAAGAAGTTTGGGTAACAAAATAGGAATTAGGGACTCTGATAGTTCCTTCTTTATATAGGCAACTCAAATGGGCTTGCCTTGTATTAGAAAACTGTCCTTCAACCATTGGTTAGATAAACTGCAAGGCCCTTAGCAATAGCCCAGGAGTTTGTGAAAATGTGGATCTGTGAAAGGCCCCTTTTAATTACCTCCTTGAGGACTAGTAAACAGCTATAAGTTCCATCAATCAGGCAGAGTCAAGAGTGTCCTCTTCAACTAAACATTCCACCTGAGCTCAGGTGGAATGCTGTGGCCCTCCAAGGAGCTGCCAGAGAAAAGAACATTTACTCCCTGACCAGCTCAGACAGTTGGCCCCAAGGCACTCCTCAAATATCCAGAGGAGAAGAAAGCAGGAGTGCTGATACCAATTCTCCAAGGCTTTCAGTAGGGGACTGAACATGGGGGAAGCCACAGTCTCTGTAATTGGAGAGGCCTTCAGTGTTAGATTTAACGTTCTTCCATTATGCCAAAGACGCACCAGTGGCTGTGCTGACCTTCAGTGATGAGGCATCTCTAACATAGAGCATTATAGGAACTTAGGTATGGAGTAGTATTGTGTGGGGTCTGGATAGGGCCTTGATTTGTAGAAGACTCTCATAAGATGCCGAAAGTTGGAGCTCAAGGGAATATATTGGGCTGCCACAGGGTGTAGGCACTTAGTCCAAAACTACATAGGAAGCCAGGTAGATTCATGTTTGGTCCAGAGAGTCCAGGGAGGCACAGCTGGGTGTGGCCAGGGCTCAGTTCTCAATGTGGAGCCAGGTGAGACTAAAGATAAGTCTTGTTGGACTGCCTATTTGCAGCTTCTAAAGAGCACTGTAGGGCCTTGTCCCAGTGGGAGTTTGCAGACATGCATGTGGTTTCATGGACAAGGAATTAGTGAGACAAGAAGGGTGTGTTACCTTCATAATATGAAAAGTCATAGTATGTGTGGTGCCCACTGAGTGTAGTGTAGTGTAGAGGGTGGTTTGATAGTGAAAAGTTGATGTTGGTGGCTGAGGGGATATCTTGGTCCTTGGAGGGTCAGATGATGCTCAGAAAGGTGGCAGATGAAGCTGGGCCTTGGCTCTTGCCAAGGGGATTGGTTAACTACATTGGTGAACATGGTGTGTGAAGGTGTGCAAATCTGCCTGTACTGCTTCCTCAGAGAGCCCTCTGCATAATGCCATCAATATGTTGCAAAAAAATGGCAATTTTCTGATTGTAAAGTATTTATATCAAGGCAACAGATATTATGTGTGATTGCAGTGCTGTTTAAGTATTCCATTGGGAGCCATTTAAATGTATACCAAACCCCTTCAAAAGAGAAAGCAAATCGGACCTGAGATTTCTCCACGATGGGAACAGCATAGAACATACTAGCTAGGTCAGTGACTGTGAAGTCTCCTTGGGCCAGTTTTGTGTCCTCAATCTATTCTATAATTTTAGATATTGGAGCCTTAATAGCAGAAACTGTGCACTGAGGTTTCTATAGTCAGTGAGGAATTGCCTCTAGTTGGTGGCTGGCGTAAGTTCTGGGCAAATGGGGCTTTTGAAAGGGGACATTGTGGGTTTAATCACTCTTGTCCCAAACATATCTTTAAAGGCAGGTGTAGACCTTCAGTGCCCTATTTAAGTCAGTATTAGGGGGTATTTATCATCTTGGCCAGAGGGGGAAGAGTCACCACTGTCCATCTGCAAGGCCCACCAGGAAGGCCAAACACTTGGTCTTGTTCAATTCAGGATGGTGTCACACCAATGCATCTATGATCTATGCCTATATGATAAAGAGAGAGCCAAGTCAATCACCACCAGCAGAGGCTGTTTAATGAAAGCATGTGCCCAATTCCTACCCCTCTCTCTGTCTACACTCTGCCTTGACTTCCCTGTGTAGACCTTTGAGGTATGTGGCTCCTTGAGGCCTCTTGGGGCCCTGGACTTTATTCAGGACCTGTGAGCAATAAACATCCCTATTTCAATTTTTCCTGTGGTCTTCAGTTGAATAATTGCACATCATTCAACACCCAGTGTTCCACTTAACAAAAACTAATGAATATTACAAAAAAGAAACAGATATAGAGAAAATACTAGTGGTTACCATGGGGAGAGGTGTGAAGGAGAGGGGCAAAAGAGGAGTAGGAAATTAAGAGGTATGTATAAAATAAATAAGCTACAAGGACATATTGTACAGACCAGAGAATATGGCTATTATTTCACAGTAACTATAAATGGAGTATAACTTTTTTTTATTAGTTTCTGCTTTATAACAAAGTGAATCAGTCATACATATACATCTGTTCCCACATCCCTTCCCTCTTGCATCTCCCTCCCTCCCACCCTCCCTATCCCACCCCTCCAAGCGGTCACAAAGCACCCAGCTGATCTCCCTGTGCTATGCAGCTGCTTCCCACTATCTATCTACCTTATGTTTGGTACTGTATATATGTCCATGCCTCTCTTTCGCTTTTTCACAGCTTACCCTTCCGCCTCCCCATATCCTCAAGTCCATTCTCAGTAGGTCTGTGTCTTTATTCCTGTTTTATCCCTAGGTTCTAAATGACATTTTTTTTCTTAAATTCCATATATATGTGTTAGCATACTGTATTTGTCTTTCTCTTTCTGACTTACTTCACTCTGTATGACAGACTCTAGGTCTATCCACCTCATTACAAATAGCTCAGTTTCATTTCCTTTTATGGCTGAGTAACATTCCATTGTATATATGTGCCACATCTTCTTTATCCATTCATCCGATGATGGACACTTAGGTTGTTTCCATCTCCGGGCTATTGTGAATAGAGCTGCAATGAACATTTTGGTACATGTCTCTTTTTGAATTATGGTTTTCTCAGGGTACATGCCTAGTAGTGGGATTGCTGGGTCATATGGTAGTTCTACTTGTAGTTTTTTAAGGAACCTCCATACTGTTCTCCATAGTGGCTGTACCAATTCACATTCCCACCAGCAGTGCAAGAGTGTTCCCTTTTCTCCACACCCTCTCCAGCATTTATTGTTTCTAGATTTCTTGATGATGGCCATTCTGACTGGTGTGAGATGATATCTCATTGTAGTTTTGATTTGCATTTCTCTAATGATTAATGATGTTGAGCATTCTTTCATGTGTTTGTTGGCAGTCCGTATATCTTCTTTGGAGAAATGCCTATTTAAGTCTTCTGCCCATTTTTGGATTGGGTTGTTTGTTTTTTTGCTATTGAGTTGCATGAGGTGTTTATAAATTTTGGAGATTAATCCTTTGTCAGTTGTTTCATTTGCAAATATTTCCTCCCATTCTAAGGGTTGTCCTTTGGTCTTGTTTATGGTTTCCTTTGCTGTGCAAAAGCTTTGAAGTTTCATTAGGTCCCATGTGTTTATCTTTGTTTTTATTTCCATTTCTCTAGGAGGTGGGTCCAAAAGGATCTTACTGTGATTTATGTCATAGAGTGTTCTGCCTATGTTTTCCTCTAAGAGTTTGATAGTTTCTGGCCTTACATTTAGGTCTTTGATCCATTTTGAGCTTATTTTTGTGTATGGTGTTAGGGAATGATCTAATCTCATACTTTTGCATGTCCCTGTCCAGTTTTTCCACTACCACTTATTGAAGAGACTGTCCTTTCTCCACTGTACATTCCTGCCTCCTTTATCAAAGATAAGTTGACCATATGTGTGTGGCTTTATCTCTGGGCTTTCTATCCTGTTCCATTGATCTATCTTTCTGTTTTTGTGCCAGTACCACACTGTCTTGATTATTGTAGCTTTGTAGTTTAATCTGAAGTCAGGGAGCCTGATTCCTCCAGCTCCGTTTTTCATTCTCAAGAATGCTTTGGCTATTCGGGGTCTTTTGTTTTTCCAAACAAATTTTGAAATTTTTTGTTCTAGTTCTGTGAAAAATGCCAGTGGTAGTTTTATAGGGATTGCACTGAATCTGTAGATTGCTTTTGGTAGCAGAGTCGTTTTCACAATATTGATTCTTCCAACCCAGGAGCATGGTATATCTCTCCATCTATTTGTATCATCTTTAATTTCTTTCATCGGTGTCTTATAATTTTCTGCATACACGTCTTTTGTCTCCTTAGGTAGGTTTATTCCTAGATATTTTATTCTTTTTGTTGCAATGGTAAATGGGAATGTTTTCTTGATTTCACTTTCAGATTTTTCATCATTAGTCTACAGGAATGCCAGAGATTTCTGTGCATTAATTTTGTATCCTGCTACTTTACCAAATTCATTGATTAGCTCTAGTAGTTTTCTGGTAGCATCTTTAGGATTCTCTATGTATATATCATGTCATCTGCAAACAGTGACAGCTTTACTTTTTCTTTTCCAATTTGGATTCCTTTTATTTCCTTTTCTTCTCTGATTGCTGTGGCTAAAACTTCCAAAGGTAGGTTGAATAAGAGTGGTGAGAATGGGCAACCTTGTCTTGTTCCTGATCTTAGTGGAAATGCTTTCAGTTTTTCACCATTGAGGATGATGTAGGCTGTGGGTTTGACATATAACACCTTTATTATGTTGAGGAAAGTTCCCTCTATGCCTACTCTCTGCAGGGATTTTATCATAAATGGGTGTTGAAATTTGTCGAAAGTTTTCTCTGCATCTATTGAGATAATCGTATGGTTTTTCTTCTTCACTTTGTTAATATGGTGTATCACATTGATTGATTTGCATATATTGAAGAATCCTTGCATTCCTGGAATAAACCCCACTTGATCATGGTGTATGATCCTTTTAATGTGTTGTTGGATTCTGTTTGCTAGCATTTTATTGAGGATTTTTGCATCTATGTTCATCAATGATATTGGCCTGTAGTTTTCTTTCTTTGTGACATCCTTGCCTGGTTTTGGTATCAAGGTGATGGTGGTCTCGTAGAATGAGTTTGGGAGTGTTCCCCCCTCTGCTATATTTTGGAAGAGTTTGAGAAGGATAGGTGTTAGCTCTTCTCTAAATGCTTGATAGAATTCACCTGTGAAGCCATCTGGTCCTGGGCTTTTGTTTGTTGGAAGATTTTTAATCACAGTTTCAATTACAGTGCTTGTGATTGGTCTATTCATATTTTCTATTTCTTCCTGATTCTGTCTTGGCAGGTTGTGCATTTCTAAGAATTTGTCCATTTCTTCCAGGTTGTCCATTTTATTGGCATAGAGTTTCTTGTAGTAATCTCTCATGATCTTTTTTTATTTCTGCAGTGTCAGTTGTTACTTCTCCTTTTTCATTTCTAATTCTATTGATTTGAATCTTCTCCCTTTTTTTCTTGATTAGTCTGGCTAATGATTTATCAATTTTGTTTATCTTCTGAAAGAACCAGCTTTTAGTTTTATTGATCTTTGCTATCATTTCCTTCATTTCTTTTTCATTTATTTCTGATCTGATCTTTATGATTTCTTTCCTTCTGCTAACTTTGGGGGTTTTTTGTTCTTCTTTCTCTAATTGCTTTAGGTGCAGGGTCAGGTTGTTTACTCGAGATGTTTCCTATTTCTTAAGGTGGGATTGTATTGCTATAAACATCCCCTTAGAACTGCTTTAGTTGTGTCCCATAGGCTTTGGGTCATCGGGTCTCCATTGTCATTTGGTTCTAGGTATTTTTTTTATTTCCTCTTTGATTTCTTCAGTGATCACTTCGTTATTGAGTAGTGTATTGTTTAGCCTCCATATGTTTGTATTTTTTACAGATCTTTTCCTGTAATTGATGTCTAGTCTCATAGCATTGTGGTCGGAAAAGATACTTGATACAATTTCAATTTTCTTAAATTTACCGAGGCTTGATTTGTAACCCACGATATGATCTATCCTGGAGAATGTTCCCTGAGCACTTCAGAAAAACGTGTATTCTGTTCTTTTTGGATGGAATGTCCTATAAATATCAATTAAGTCCATCTTGTTTAATGTACCATTTAAAGCTTGTGTTTCCCTATTTAAATTCATTTTGGGTGATCTCTCCATTGGTGAAAGTGGGGTGTTAAACTCACCTACTATGAGTGTGTTACTGTCGATTTCCCCTTTTATGGTTGTTAGTATTTGCCTTATGAATTGAGGTGCTCCTATGTTGGGTGCATAAATATTTACAATTGTTATATCTTCTTCTTGGATCGATCCCTTTATCATTATGTAGTGTCCTTCTTTGTCTCTTCTAATACTCTTTATTTTAAAGTCTATTTTGTCTGATATAAGAATTGCTACTCCAGCTTTCTTTTGATTTCCATTTGCATGGAATATCGTTTTCCATCCCCTTACTTTCAATCTGTATAGGTCTCTAGGTCTGAAGTGGGTCTCTTGTAGACAGCATGTATATGTGGGTTTGTTTTTGTAACCATTCAGCCAATCTGTGTCTTTTGGTGGGAGCATTTAGTCCATTTACATTTAAGGTAATTACTGATATGTATTTTCCTATTTCCATTTCCTTAATTGTTTTGGGTTTGTTATTGTAGGTCTTTTCCTTCTGTTGTGTTTCTTGCCTAGAGAAGTTCCTTTAGCATTTGTTGTAAAGCTGGTTTGGTGGTGCTGAAGTCTCTCAGCTTTTACTTGTCTGTAAAGGTTTTAATTTCTCCATCAAATCTGAATGAGATCCGTGCTGGGTAGAGTAATCTTGGTTGCAGGTTTTTCTCCTTCATCACATTAATTATGTCCTGCCACTCCCTTCTGGCTTTTAGAGTTTCTGCTGAAAGTTCAGCTGTTAACCTGATGGGAATTCCCTTGTGTGTTATTTGTTGTTTTTCTCTTGCTGCTTTTAATATGATTTTTTTGTGTTTAATTTTTGACAGGTTGATTAATATGTGTCTTGGCGTATTTCTCCTTGGATTTATTCTGTATGGACTCTCTGTGCCTCCTGGACTTGATTAACTATTTCCTTTCCTATATTAGGGAAGTTTTCAACTATAATCCCTTCAAATATTTTCTCAGTCCCTTTCTTTTACTCTTCTACTTCTGGAACCCCTATAATTCGAATGTTGGTGTGTTTAATGTTGTTTCAGAGGTCTCTGAGACTGTCCTCTGTTCTTTTCATTCTTTTTTCTTTATTTTGCTCTGCATCAGTTATTTCCACTATTTTATTTTTCACCTCACTTATCCGTTCTTCTGCCTCAGTTATTCTGCTATTGATCCCATCTAGAGTATTTTTCATTTCATTTATTGTGTTTTTAATCGATGCTTGATTCATCTTTAGTTATTCTAGGTCCTTGTTAACTGTTTCTTGCATTTTGTCTATTCTATTTCCAAGATTTTGGATCTTGGAAATAGAATCTTGGATCAGCTTTACTATCATTATTCTGAAATCTTTTTCAGGTAGGCTGCCTATTACCTCTTCATTTGTTAGGTCTGGTAGGTTTTTATCTTGCTCCTTCATCTCCTGTGTGTTTTTCTGTCTTCTCATTTTGCTTATCTTACTGTGTTTGGGGTCTCCTTTTTGCAGGCTGCAGATTCCCGTTGTTTTTGGTGTCTGTCCCCAGTGGCTAAGGTTGTTTCAGTAGGTTGTGTAGGCTTCCTGTTGGGGGGGACTAGTGCCTGTTTTCTGGTGGTTGAGGCTCGATCTTGTCTTTCTAGTGGACAGGTCCATGTCTTGCGGTGTGTTTTGAGGTGCCTGTGGCCTTATTAAGTTTTTAGGCAGCCTCTCTGCTAATGGGTGGGGTTGTGTTCCTGTTTTGCTAGTTGCTTGGCATAGGGTGATCAGCACTGTAGCTTACTGGTCATTGACTGAAGCTGGGTGCTTGTGTTGAGATGGAAATCTCTGGGAGATTTTCGCCACTTGATATTACATGGAGCTAGGAGTTCTCTTGTGGGCACGTGTCCTGAAGTTGTCTCTCCCACTTCAGAGGCACAGCACTGACTCCTGGCTGCAACACCAAGAGCCTTTCATCTACCCGGCTCAGAATAAAAGGGAAACAAAGTAGAAAGAAAGAATCAGTAGAAGAAAGAAAGAGAGAGAGAAAGAAAGGAAGAAGGAAAGAAAGGAAGGAAGGAAGGAAGAAAGAAAGAAAGGAGGGAGGGAGGGGGGAGGACGGAAAGAAAGAAAGAAAGGAGGGAGGGAGGGATCAAGGAATGAAAAAGAAAGAGTGAAAGCAAGAAGGGAGTGAGGGAGGGAGGAAGGAATGAAAGAAAGAAAGAAGGGCGGAGGGAGGGAGGGAGGAAGGGAAGGTAGGAAAAAAGAAAGAGAGAAGATAAAGTAAAATAGAATAAAGTATAAAATATAGTAGCGTCATTAAAAATAAAATGTAATTATTGAAAAAGAAACGGACAGATAGATCCCTGGGACCTGTGGTGAAAGCAAAGCTATACAGAGAAATCTCACACAGAAGCATACACATACACAATCACAAAAAGAGAACAGGTGGAAAGAAATCGAAAATCTTGCTCTCAAAGTCCACCTCCTCAATTTGGGATAATTCTTTGTAAAATGAGGAAAAGGGGAAAAAATCTTAAATCTTGTCCTCAAAGTCCACCTCCTTAATTTGGGATGATTTGCTGTCCATTCATGCACTCCAGAGATGCAGGACACATCAAGAGGACCGTGGAGCTTTAATCCGCTGCCTCCAAGGTTGCACAGAGCAATTTCCCTGTCTCCTCTCTGCTCTCACAGCTCCCGGGTCTCAGCCTTGGACCTGGCTCTGCCTCTGTGCATAGGTCGCCAGAGGGTGTGTGTTCTTCGCTCAGACAGGACGGGTTTAAAGGAGCCGCTGATTCAGGGGTTCTGGCTCACTCAGACCGAGGGGAGGGAGGGGCACGCAGTGCGGGGCTAGCCTGTGGCGGCAGGCAGAGGCCAGCATGTCGTTGCACCAGCCTGAGGTGCTCCATGTGCTTTCCCAGGGAAACTGTCCCTGGGTCCCGGGACCCCGGCAGTGGACGGCTGCACAGGCTCCCTGGAAGGGGGGGTGGACAGTGACCTGCACTCGCACACAGGCCTTGTGGTGGTGGCAGCAGCAGCCCCAGCGTCCCACACCCGTCTCCAGGTTCCGTGCCTTCAGCCGTGGCTCGCGCCCATCTCTGGTGCTTCTTTAAGCAGCCCTCTTAATCCCCTCTCCTCGCGCACCAGGAAACAAAAGGGAAGAAAAAGTCTCTTGCCTCTTCGGCAGCTCCAGAATTTTTCCCCGGACTCCCTCCGGGCTAGCCACGGTGCCCCAACCCCTTCAGGCTCTCTTCCTGCCGCCAGCCCCAGTCCTCTCCCTGCGCTCCAACCGAAACCCAATACCCGAGCCTCAGCTCCCATCCCTGCCCACCCCGGCGGCTAAGCAGACAAGCCTCTCAGACTGGTGTGTGCCTGAGGGCACCAATCCTCTGTGCGGGAATCTCTCTGCTTTGCCCTCCTCACCCCTGTTGCTGTGCTCTCCTTGGCTATTCTGAAGCTTTCCCCCTCCGCCACCCACAGTCTCTGCCCACGAAGGGGTTTCTAGTGTGTGGAAACCTTTCCTCCTTCACGGCTCCCTCCCAGTGGTGTAGGTCCCGTCCCTATCCTTTTGTCTCTGTTTATTCTTTTTTTTCTTTTGCCCTACCCAGGTATGTGGGGAGTTTCTTGCCTTTTGGGGGGTCTGAGGTCTTCTGTCAGCATTCAGTAGGTGTTCTGTAGGAGTTGTTCCACGTGTAGATGAATTTCTGATGTATCTGTGTGGAGGAAGGTGATCTCCGCATCTTACTCTTCCGCCATCTTCCTCCGGACTCCTGGAGTATAACTTTTAAAACTTGTGAATCACTATGTTGTATATCTAAAAATTATATAATATATAATTATATAATAATAATATATATATTTATATATAATATATATATAATAATATATATATTTATATATAATATATAAAAATTATATAATATTGTACATCAACTATACCTCAATGAAGAAAAATTAAACTACAACAACAACAACAACAGCCAAATGTTAATTTGGCAGTCATAACAGTGGTAGGTAGTTATCTTTGTTCTTTGTTCTGTGTTATGTCCCTTTGTCTCATAAGAAAACAAAATTTGCCTGGAATGCTGCTTTTGATAACAGATTGTGTGTTTCCGTGCCTCTAAGTGATCTGTATTTACTTTTGAAATCTTTTTTTTTTTCACCTTAGTTCAAGAAATAATTGTTTCACAGTGACGTATGATACTATCTGACTGGGTGTTTTAAAACTCCTTGAAATTTTTGACAGATTTCCCAAATACCAAATTCTTATTAAAGTTATTTTGACCTCCAGCTAACTTTGGGGTGCTTCAAAGGGCCCTTGGAAAATCCCAAAGAGAGATCCTAAACTAAGTGGGATCATATGTTAAATGATATGGGAAACACTATCCAAACTCGCTGTTTCCTATGTCAGATGGAATCATCAGGCTTTCCCCAAATTTATCACAGCCGCCAAATATATAAGGGAAAGGATTTTGGGTTCTTCTGCTGTCTAGTCTTGCATATTACACTATGTTCAAAATATCCCCTGTGGGAATACTCCCATCTCTAGGCCCTCAGGTTCTGATGCCCATGGCATTTTCCAAAGTGCCCAACTCCAATTCCTCCAAGAGTCCCTTTTTGCACCTCCAGGACCCTCTTGACTCCAGTCCTTGGCAGCCCATACCTTTTCTACAGACTACCTATTGGGCTGGCCACTTCCAAGCAGCCCACATCCTAGGCTTTATAGATGCTCAATCTCGAGAAATACAACCCAACATCAGGAAAATTTTATAGGACATAAGCATTATAGATAACAGATCCACCTCACGGAAAGTCTTGGCAACACACTGGCACTGGTTCAAATGTTCACTAATGGGGACCTCTTGCACAAGGAAAGGCAGTGACCAGAGATGTCTGGTTAAGCGATGGGAGAGTAGAAGATGCTCAAAATCCCATTAGGTGAGAAGGAAATTCAGAGGACACTCCAACCCCCTTCTGACAAAAGCCTCCTGGTAAAATGTCTCTGGGATGCTGGTCTCCATTTCTAGGAGTTTTCTTACCCAGTTGCAGGTTACTCAGAATGGGAGGATCCTCTTCTAAGCCAGAAGAAACACCTCTAGAATGTATCCTTAAAAAACTGGAAATTTTTTAAAATAAATGGGCAGAAAAGGGGAAAACTTAAACTTTACTGTAACACTGCCTGACCTTTATATAAGTTAGGAGGGTGGAGAAAAATGGCCTGAAAAATGGGTCTCTAAATTACAATACCATCTTGTAATTGGATCTTTACTGTCACAAGATGGAAAAATGGACTGAGGTTCCATATGTCCAAGCCTTCAAGGTCCTTTACCAAAACCCTGATCTATGGGGTTCCTGTAATCAAAAGTCAGGGCAATCAGAAACTCCTGACATTTTAGATGATCACCTTTTAACCTTCCCCAATTCTCAGGGGAAAAAACAAGTTTTTTCCCTGCTTCTCCAGAGCCACCTCCTTCTCAGGAGACACCTACTTCTTCAGCTCCCTCTGACTAATCCCATATTCTGCCTCCTTATGTTCCTTTGTACCCCAGAAAGGAGAGATTAGGCACTCCAGGGTAACTCATAGTGGAACTGCCTATCACCCAGGATCAGGAAAAGTGTGCCCTCTTAGGGAATTGGCAAATGTTGAAGGGACAAGCAGAATACATGGGCTCTTCTCTTTAACTGATTTAGCCCAATGCAAACAGAGACTGGGCTGGTTTTCTGAGGACTCTAGTAAGTTTGTTGAGGAGTTTCAGGCCCTAACTCTGGCCTGTGATTTAACTTGGAATGATGTCCACATAGTCCTATCTACTTGTTGTACCCTTAGGGAAAAACAGAATTTGTGCAGCAGCCCAGGGGCATGGTGACCAGACCAAATGGAACATTATGCTATGGGTAAAGATGCACATCCAACTCAGGAGGCCAGTTGGAATTATAATTCCTGGGAGGGAACAGAAGCCAGGAAGCACATAATCCAATGTGTATGAGAAAGTGTATCAAAAAGCCAGTTAACTATGAAAAGGTTAAAGGAGTGACCCAAGAAGAAAAAGAATACCCAGCGCTCTTTCAGGGATGGCTTGTGGAGGCTTTTAGAAGATTTACTAACATTGATCCATCAACTTCCAAAGATCAGTCCCTGCTGGGACATTTTATCAGCCAATCCACCCCTGATATTAGATGGAAACTCCAAAAGGTACAATTTGGCTCACAAACCATGAATCCCCAACTCGTAAAGGTGGCCTTTGGGGTATTTAATAATCAAGATCAAACTGAGGAAGAAGAGAAAACCCAATGTGAAAACAGCTAGGCAAAGGCTCAAGCTAAACTGATGGCCATAGCTGTCAGCCATGTCTTGCAACCTAAGGACAATGCAAGGGGGCCAAGGAAGTTTAACCATCCACCTGGAGGTAAAACCAACAAAGGGGAATGTTTCAAATGTAAGTCAACTGGCCACTGGGCCACAAAGTGCCAGAAGAACCCCCTGGTCCATGACCAGTCTGCAAACAAAGAGGTCATTGGAAGAGGAACAGACCTCACTCTCAAAGGGGAAGGTGGGCCCCTGCTCCCAAGATGGCCATGCTGGATGACTGAGGTTACCCAGGGATTCTGGCAGCTCCCCCCAATGAGATGTCTATCTCCATCGAGGAGCCCCAAGTGGCCCTTGATGTGGTAGGTAAGAAAATTATTGTTTTAATTGATATGGGAGCCAGTTACACTGTCCTGATTTCTCACACTGGGTCTCTCTCCTTCAAAAGCTGTACTGTGACTGATGTTGATGGAAAGTCTCACACCTGTTACTTCACTGGACCTTTCACTTGTCAATTTGAACAGCGTTTGATCTCACATGCCTTTTTAGTTGTGCTTAAGTGTCCTACCCCATTTCTAGGGAGAGACCTACTGGAATCCCTTGGAGCTATATCATGGTTAGGAGGTCCCAAGCAGCCCCTTTACTTAACTCTGGACCCTGACTAAGACAAAGCCACTGGAAGAACAAGGGCCTATTCCTAGCCATATTCTACCTGCAGTAAACCATGAAGTTTGGAAAAAAGGAATCCCTGGGAAGGCTTTTACATGCCCAACATGTAAAAATTAGCCTTAAGCCAGAAGTCACTTATCCTAAGAAGAGAAAATACCCCATTAAGTAGGAAGCAAAAAAAAAAGGTTGGCAACCCCTCATAGATAAATTCTTAAAACATGAGTTCTCCATTTCCACTAAGATCAGGAACAAGACAAGGCTGTCCACTCTCACCACTCTTATTCAACTTAGTTTTGGAAGTTTTAGCCACAGCAATCAGAGAAGAAAAGGAAATAAAAGGAATCCAAATTGGAAAAGAAGAAGTAAAGCTGTCACTGTTTGAAGATGACATGATACTATACATAGAGAATCTTAAAGATGCTACCAGAAAACTACTAGAGCTAATCAATGAATTTGGTAAAGTAGCAGGATACAAAATTAATGCACAGAAATCTCTGGCATTCCTGTACATTAAGGATGAAAAATCTGAAAGTGAAATCAAGAAAACACTCCCATTTACTATTGCAACAAAAAGAATAAAATATCTAGGAATAAACCTACCTAAGGAGACAAAAGACCTGTATGCAGAAAATTATAAGACACTGATGAAAGAAATTAAAGATGATACAAATAGATGGAGAGATATACCATGCTCCTGGATTGGAAGAATCAATATTGTGAAAACGACTCTGCTACCAAAAGCAATCTACAGATTCAGTGCAATCCCTATAAAACTACCACTGGCATTTTTCACAGAACTAGAACAAAAAATTTCAAAATTTGTTTGGAAAAACAAAAGACCCCGAATAGCCAAAGCAATCTTGAGAATGAAAAACGGAGCTGGAGGAATCAGGCTCCCTGAATTCAGACTATACTACAAAGCTACAGTATCAAGTCAGTGTGGTACTGGCACAAAAACAGAAAGATAGATCAATGGAACAGGATAGAAAGCCCAGAGATAAACCCATGCACACATGGTCAACTTATCTTTGATAAAGGAGGCAGGAATGTACAGTGGAGAAAGGACAGTCTCTTCAATAAGTGGTGCTGGGAAAACTGGACAGGGACATGTAAAAGTGTGAGATTAGATCATTCCCTAACACCATACACAAAAATAAGCTCAAAATGGATTAAAGACCTAAATGTAAGGCCAGAAACTATCAAACTCTTAGAGGAAAACATAGGCAGAACACTCTATGACATAAATCACAGTAAGATCCTTTTGGACCCACCTCCTAGAGAAATGGAAATAAAAACAAAGATAAACACATGGGACCTAATGAAACTTCAAAGCTTTTGCACAGCAAAGGAAACCATAAACAAGACCAAAAGACAACCCTCAGAATGGGAGGAAATATTTTCAAATGAAGCAACTGACAAAGGATTAATCTCCAAAATTTATAAGCAGCTCATGCAGCTCAATAGCAAAAAAACAAACAACCCAATCCAAAAATGGGCAGAAGACTTAAATAGGCATTTCTCCAAAGAAGATATACGGACTGCCAACAAACACATGAAAGAATGCTCAACATCATTAACCATTAGAGAAATGCAAATCAAAACTACAATGAGATATCATCTCACACCAGTCAGAATGGCCATCATCAAGAAATCTAGAAACAATAAATGCTGGAGAGGGTGTGGAGAAAAGGGAACACTCTTGTACTGCTGGTGGCAATGTGAATTGGTACAGCCGCTATGGAGAACACTATGGAGGTTCCTTAAAAAACTAAAAATAGAACTACCATATGACCCAGCAATCCCACTACTAGGCATATACCCGGAGAAAACCACAATTCAAAAAGAGACATGTACCAAAATGTTCATTGCAGCTCTATTCACAATAGCCCGGAGATGGAAACAACCTAAGTGTCCATCATCGGATGAATAGATAAAGAGGATGTGGCACATATATACAGTGGAATATTACTCAGCCATAAAAAGAAACGAAACTGAGCTATTTGTAATGAGGTGGATAGACCTAGAGTCTGTCATACAGAGTGAAGTAAGTCAGAAAGAGAAAGACAAATACCGTATGCTAACACATATATATGGAATTTAAGAAAAAAAAATGTCATGAAGAACCTAGGGGTAAAACAGGAATAAAGACACAGACCTACTGAGAATGGACTTGAGGATATGGGGAGGGGGAAGGGTAAGCTGTGACAAAGCGAAAGAGAGGCATGGACATAGATACAGTACCAAACATAAGGTACATAGATAGTGGGAAGCAGCTGCATAGCACAGGGAGATCAGCTCGGTGCTTTGTGACCACTTGGAGGGGTGGGATATTGAGGGTGGGAGGGAGGGAGACGCAAGAGGGAAGGGATGTGGGAACAGATGTATATGTGTGACTGATTCACTTTGTTATAAAGCAGAAACTAATAAAAAAAAGAAAAAAAAAACATGACCTCTTAGTGACCTGACAGTCTCCATGCATTACCCCTATTCTGCCAGTTGTTAAGCCAAATGTGGAACATTGAATGGTACAAGACCTTAGAGTAGTATATGAGGCGGTGGTCCCTGTACAACCCCTTGTGGCCAATCCTTATATTAGTCCAGATTCCTGGAGACGCTAAATGGTTTACTGTGCTTGACCTCAAGGATGACTTCTTTTGCACCCCAGTTCATCCCTCATTTCAGCATCTGTTTGCCTTTGAGTGGACTAACCTGTACTCGGGCCAGATGCAAGAATATATCTGGAGATTATTGCCTCAGATGTTTTGGGAAAGTGCAGAATTGTTCACCTAGGCCCTAGGAAAATAACTAAGGGAAGTACACTTAAAAGAAGGGGCCATTCTACAGTATGTAGATGACATATTAATATGTAGTCCCACCATGGAGGCCTCAGATCAGAATAACATTGAAGACTTTAATTTCCTTTGTGCCTAAGGCTACAGGATCTTCCAGAAAGAAAAAAAAAAAAAAAGGCACAAATCTCAAATCAACAAGTTAAATATCTGGGATAAATTATAAACCCTGATAGCAGACAGTTATCTCCAGATAGAAAACAAGCTATATTAGGTCTAAACACCTCAAAAAAAAAAAATCTTTGTACTTTCTAATGCATGGCAATCTTTTGCAGAATTTGGATCCCAGGATTCAGACTAATGGCAAAGCTTTTATATGAAGCCACTAAAGGCCTAGGTACAGAGCCATTACTTTGGAATGAGGAACAAGAAAGGACTTTTAATAACATCAAACAGGCGCTCACCAGAGCTCCTGCTTTGGGTCTCTGCAATTAAAAAGAAAAAAAAAATTATCTTGTACATGGCTGAAAAATAGGAGACAGCTCTGGGGGTCCTTGTGCAAAAGCTAGTAGAAGTTCCTCAGCCTTAGACTATTTTTCCAAGCAACTAGATTCCTTGGCTCAAGGTTGACCTGGCTGCCTCTGGGCAGCAGCTGCCACTATTTTATTAGTGGAAGAAGCTAAAAAGCTTACCTTTGGACAGTCACTAGAAGTCCAGACCCTTCATCAAGTACAAGGGATTCTGGAGATTGAAGGCCACAGTTGGCTAACTGGAGACCACCTAACTAAGTAACAAACTTTACTCCTTGACTCCCCAGAGGTAACACTCAAAACTTTCCACACCTTCAACCCAGCTATACTAATGCCTGTGGCAAGCCCAGAACAAACACATTCCTGCCTTGAAACCCTTGACCAGGTTTATGCCTGTAGGCCTGATCTAACAGACCAAGCCATAGAAAACCCTGAGGAAGAATAGTTTACTGATGGCAGTAGTTTTCTTAAAGATGGAGTCATGAGGGCAGGGTATGTTATTGTGAGCACTTATAGTGTTATAGAAGCAAAACCTTTGCCACCTAACAATTCAACCCAGAAGATTCAGCTAATAGCCCTAACTTGGATCTTAATCTTGGGGGAAGGAAAAATTATAAATATGTATACAGACTCAAAATATGCCTTACTTATTTTATATGTCCATGTGGCTATCTGGAAAGAAAGAGGACTTTGAATATAAAAAATTCCCCTGTAAAATATGGGGCTGAAGTTTTATGTCTCATAGAAGTGGCTCAAAAACCAAAACTAGTAGCAGTCATTCACTGTCACGGGCACCAAAAGGAAAATTATCAAATTATCCAAGGGAACCACAGGGCAGATTTGGAAGCAAAGAAAGCAGCTGTAATGCCCATACCAAGTAGAAACGAACAATGAGAAAATTCAACTACAAACCACTCGGCTTCAGCACACAATTAACCACCAATCCTTACTATTCAATATGGGCACGTAAACTAAAAACTAGTTCTCTAGTTTATTCTCTTGGATTTCATGAGGTATAAAAAATTTTCTGGAAGGAGATTTTCATTTTCTTATAACCCTTTTCTTTTCAGTCATACTGATTTATGCCATGTTTTGTCTAGTGCTCCATTGTCTTCCCTACTATTGTAAACCTGTGACTAAGACTTTTTGGTCCAAGAAGGAGAACTGGGACAAACAGGTTCAGCCCTTCCATTCTAAAAATAGAGAAACATATTAAACTTTAACCCTGAGATTAACAAAAATATATACCCAAAGAGAATGGCTTTTTGGCAGGGACAATGTCACCTCCCTTGTCTGGTCAACAGTTAAGGAAGCCCAAAGTTAACCTGGTTCCTTCCCTTTCTAGGTATTTAATGGTTATTGTAGTTGTTCTCCTTTTTTTTAAATTTATTTTTTAATAATTTTTGATCTTTATTTATTTTACACAGCAGATTCTTATTAGTCATCCATTTTATACACATCAGTGTATACATGTCAATCCCAATCGCCCTATTCATCACACCCCCACCCCCACTTTTCCCCCTTGGTGTCCATACGTTTGTTCTGTACATCTGTGTCTCAATTTCTGCCCTGCAAACCAGTTCATCTGTACCATTTTTCTAGGTTCCACATATATGCACCAATACATGATATTTGTTTTTCTCTTTCTGACTTACTTCACTCTGTATGACAGTCTCTAGATTCATCCAAGTCTCAACAAATAACCCAATTTCGTTCCTTTTAATGGCTGAGTAATATTCCATTGTATATATTCTACTGTATTTTTTAAAGTCCTGTTCCTTCCAGTACTTTATCTTTGGCATACTCTTCTTCCCAGCCAAGTTTCGCAGAATCCTTTTTGTTTGTAACTCAGAACGAGAGGAAAGTTGGCTCTGTTTTTAAAATTTCTCTCCACTTCAACTGCCCCCCCCGCACCCCCACTTCACAAACTGGTTTACATATCAGTAACGAGTACAGGAATTAGTTGCAGTTTTTAAACAATAAGCAAAGTGGAGGTCAGCACTTGGTCCAAACACCTCCCGGCCCCTAGGACCCACAGTTTACTGCGTAGGAAACTCCAGACAACAAGTATTTAATACTACATTACCCTCAGCACTGTTGAGGGTAAACTGGCAGCATTGAAAGGCTTCAGAAAAATAAGTGTTAAACAAGAAAGCATTCCATACCCACACCTTCCTCCCAGGCCCTGAGACGCACCTCCTGCAGCCATGCCTTCCAATCTGAAGTCTGTTCTTCTCCTTTTTAACTGTTGTTTGTTTAACCTTTAGATTGAGTTTGTGTCTTCTAGCCTCCAACAATTTGAAGTAATACTCATGATGGATTAAGGAATTCAGCCCATTCCAGTGGAAAGTGGCCCAGATCCCTACAGGCCCTTGGAACAGTCAGCAAGTGATGTCTACACCTCTAGGGCAGGCTAGGATCTGCGGCCCCTGTCCTGCAGGAAGAACTTTCAGAAGAGAACTTCGGCCCCTTACCCCTTAAGAACAATGGTGTAGAGTCTCTCAGGGGGAATGAGACTGGCCTGGGACCTGGGACCTTCTGCTGCAGTTCTGCAAAGCTTGTACCTGGACACAACTCTCCTTGAGCTACAAAATACAAAGAAACTATATGGGACTAAAAACAACTGTGTGCATGCACAGTTGGGGCAAATTCTGGACCCATAAGATACAAAAAAAACAGAGCAAAACAGAAAAAAACAACTGCCGTTTCTGAAGAGCGGGGAGCAAAAACAAGGTTTTGGGAGCAAAAGCAGGGAACTGAGCATGCCCCTGCACACACCACCACCTTAAGGATGGGCAAAACTCCTAAGCAACCCCTCCAGACCGACCGCTGGACACAACCTTACACTCATCCCATATAAGGAACAAGCTTGCCCCTCTCCACAAGCAAGCAAGCCAGGGAACCTGTTGTTTGCTCTCTCCCACTCCCCCCTGCTGCAGGAGGGACCCCAATGAAGCTTTCCCTGAATTACTTGTCTGGCCTCTAGTCAATTCCTATTGATTGGGGAAGGCCAAGAACCCTGGTGGGTATCACTAATATGCTGAGTTTCGAGGAAAAGCCCTAAAACAGTTAGGTGGTATTGCCTGAATTGTCCCTTATGCTTAATTTTTTTTAAAAAAAATATGGCATGGTTTTGGAATGCTGATGAAAAATACGAGGCTTTAAAATAGTTCACTTACTTTCCCTGAAGGATAAGATTAACACTGTTCAATGATTAAATTTTCTTTAAAATTATTATTTTTTATGAATAAACACGTTTAGAAAGCTAAATTAAAATCCAACCATACTCTATGTAGTGGGGAAACAAAGCGAGAAATTTGCATTCAGACAAAACTTTGAACTTTAGCTCTGTGACTTACTATCTTCTGACTTTAGGCTTATTAAATATCTTCTGTTAAAGGTTGATATCTGAAGAATAATTTTAATAATTTACAACTTATTTCAATTCTCCCTCAATTCTTCAAAGTAGTTTAACCAAAGTAAGCAATTTTAAACATCAAGCAATTAGAAATGGAAAGAAGCCTATTAATCAGGATAATAGACTCAAAAGAAATATATATATATATATATATAGAAATGACCAGATTCTCCAGACCCTTTTTTCTTATTCCACTACCCTAATCCCAGGTTAGAAGCTTCCTCTGGAATAGGAGGGTAGACCAAAATCCCTTTGGGATGAATAGATCTTAAAACAGGTGTTTCTTAATGATTCCTCCCAGGCTGGATGTATCTGCTTGGATTTGCATCATTTGTTTGGCAAATGATTGGATTTGGACAGCAAATCCAAAAATTGGACAGCAAATGGCAAATACTGTCAATGGCAAATATTACTGTCAAAAACTCTTTAAAATTATATACAAAATTACCTATGTGTGCCTAAAATTATATTTATTTCCTAAATGTTTTTCCCAACTTCCAAGATCAGATATTCATAAATTTAAGAAATGATCTACCTCATCCTTCACAAGTCGCAATTTCCTCATATATGAGAAAGGAGACCATCATTTATCTTCTTTCAGGAGTTTGTGTGAAGAAGAAATATTACAGGGGAAGTGATACTTACAGAGTCTTCTAGACTTCTGCATATTTTGAATCATTATCCTTAGGGCAGTCTGGATAATTTCATGTCCTAAACTTCTGTTTTTTGTTTGTTTGTTTTAATATATATACAAATTTGGAAACTGTTGCTATATACCAAAGATACGTGCTTCTATAATTACATGAAATTTCACTTTCCTAGATGATTTTATAATGATAAATAAAGGTCTAACTCCTCTTTGATCCTTCTTTAAATTCACTTCTAAATTATTTTGTTTTTCCCTGTGGACTCATCATATGTGAGAAGATGGAATACTACAATACATGGGCATGTGTTCTTTTCTATTGCAAATAGCAACTTGAATAAGAAAAATAATGTAATTTTTAATATTCTATAGCAACTTTTACATTATATGCAAAAGGGTACCTGATTAATTATATAATATATAATAATACAATGGCTTTGTTACAAACATTGCTAGAAAACTTATGTAAGTGTCTTGTGCTTACTTAAAATTTTATTTGATGTAAGTGAATGAATCCCTTAAGGCATGTTAAGAGATTATCATTAATTTACAGTTGTAGGTAAATCTGGGCTAGGAAAACCTATAGCCACTTATAGTACAGTAAGTACAGTAAGTATAAAATTACATAAGACACTGAAAATCTGATTTCAATATATTTTTGTATCCCATTTCATGTATAATCACAAATACTATTTATATTTACTGAGTTTACAGTCATCACTAGTTCAGTCATATTATAATGATATTTCCATGATTTTTGTATGACTATGGAATGTATAACTAAAATCATGTACTGTTAAAAAAATCCAGGTATTGTTCTCTGTGTGTGCGTCCACACACACACACACATGTGCAGGTACTTTTGTAACTGCACAGGAGTTTTCTGATATATTCTTTACAAATGCACACATGGGATAATTGACTAAAATATATATTAAAGTATGAAGTGTAATTTATGTTGTGTATGAAATATAATTTTATTTTTAATTGAAGGGGAATATTATAATTGGGATTTCGTAAAAGCAGCCCCTGATAGTAGCATCTGAGTGTGTGGTTTCTATTTGGGAGGTGATCATAGAAAGCATACTAACAGAAGAGGGAAGTGAGAAAAAGACAACTATCCATCAGAAACTTAAGAAATTTATTATTCCTGTAGGCAACTGGGGCTCCATATCACTGGGTACTCTTTAAAAGGCCATGTAGAGTGCACTCTGAATTGTTCCACTGAGGGTTAAAGAAGCTGAGACTATGATTCACCAACTCTAGAACCTAACTGGCTGAAGGTTGCTCCTGGAATTTTAAATCTTTGCACTTTTATCACTGGGTGGACCAGAAAAGCTCCTGCAGCCAGAGGAAGTCCCTAGGCAGAGAGACAATAAGGTGGGCCAAGGGAAATTGGTGAGACATCAATGGCATCTGCAAAAGATATCACCTCTTGAGCCACTCAGCTCACTTGCATCCCACGTTAGAATAATAACATCCTTTCACTGATTCTACAAGTTGATGCCTGACCATGATTTCTAATAAAAATAATTATAACAAGGTTAGCAGGGAAAATGGCATTCCTGCTCACAGCTAGTGTTCAGCCCAGATTTGATAATCATCACTTCTCTCTCTCATACACATTCTAGATCATCCTTATCATTTTCCTGCATGCCTGCTTATCTAAGCTGCTTATTTGTTGGGGACAATCATACCTCTAACTATGGAGTGTCTGAGACTGCTGGATATGATGCACTTGCCATGCTGTGGTGTTGCCCCAGGCATGTACCAAGAAGTATTCCAGTGAAGCCTTGGAGCCACAGACTTACTTTACACTGCTTCCACTATGTAACAGCAGTACTGACTCTTCATGATATCCAGGATTGACAACTCTTACCAGCTCTATAACTCCTCCATTTTCCTGCTGACTTCAGCATTAGGAGACCCAAATGATCAGTTATCAGTCCTAAATCTAGATCTAGGTTCTGTGGAACACTCCCTGTGTCCTCTGGAGGAAACATTCCACCTCTAGTTATCTAGGCCCCTAAAACTACAGAGACTGATTTGCAAGGGAAGCATACATTTCCAAATAAGTCAGTACGGTTTTGGTGAGAGTGACTAATTTTATTTTCACTATTTGGTTCCTGAACAAAGGCAGAAAATCAAATAAACACTAACTAAGACTATTAGTTTAATGTAGACATTGCATTTGCTCACAACTGCCATAATGTTCCTAGATATCATCCTCAAATTGGAATTTTAACTGATCCTTTAAAAGGTCATTCTAATGGTTTATCATGAATGTAGCTTCTGAGTAATATATAATAGGGCAGGTGAATCCTTTATTGCAGTGTACATTCTTCTAACTCCTTCATGACAATGTCAGCCCCTTGGTCCAAGATGTTTTTCCACAGGATAACATTTTAGTTAATCAAATATTCTCTGATCTTTCTAAAAGTAGTAGAGGTACAGCAAATGTTGCCAAGGAAAGAGAAATGCATAACTATAACACATACTGATCCCAGTCGAGACAAATCATTAACATCTCAAGTTGGAAGTGGTTTTACATATAAAAAATCAATTTCCACAAAGTGCCTAGTTGATTTTCTCAAGGGATTGTATGCTTTTTAGAGCTCAGCATTGGTCTCTGCTGCAGGTGAGTTAGATACTGAGCACCAGTAGTAGCTGGATCATCTCTGAAAAGGGAGAGTCCTTGTTGCTGAGCCCATGCATAGTCTCCAACACTGCCATCATGACCACTTTATTCATGGACACATTGTGCAGACACTGAAGTGATTAAAGACTGACTTGCACTGGAAAAGTCATTTTGCACACCTGAAGATTAATTAAGCACCTCCTAGGGGGTAATTGATATCTGGAGGGCATTCAAGGCAGACACAAAATTCTGCATGCTTTTTCCCCTCCTATAGGTCCTGATCTCATCTAGTAAAGACAGCACATCTGAAACGGAGGCTGCGATTGGGATTAACAGTTGATTATAGTGGTCCACAATCATCCTCTTTGACCTTTATAGTTTTTGGAAGGTCCAATTCTGGGAATGAAATTGGTTGCTGACAGAGATCTTCTTTATGCATCCTTTAAGTTTTGATATTGATAAATGACATTGCTTCTGATCTAGTATTATGAACTGAAGAAAGAGACCAATTGTTAGGAGATTCCATGGATTTTCCTGCACATTAATATTCTTACTGGGCTTCCCTGGTGGCGCAGTTGTTGAGAGTCCGCCTGCCGATACAACGGACACGGGCTTGTGCCCCGGTCCGGGAAGATCCCACATGTCACAGAGCGGCTGGGCCCGTGAGCCATGGCCGCTGAGCCTGAGCGTCCGGAGCCTGTGTTCCGCAAGGGAGAGGCCACAACAGTGAGAGGACCGCATACCACAAATATATATATATATATATATATATATATATATATTCTTACTGCACGGAAAGTGATCAACTGCAAGGATTTTCTGTTGCTCACCTGAATATTCTTTTCACAAGTCCTTGATTTTTTTTTAGTTGTTAACTATACAAGCCATACAACTTTCTTATTTTAACATCATTTACTTTGACCCTAGAATCATCATGTTTTCAAGCTTCACCACTACCCATTACCAGTCATCACACATCTTCCGAAATAAAAAGTTTTAACAGTGATTACAAACCCTATAGGCACCCCTACAACCATTATATTCCTCTTCTTCACCATCAGGAGAAATTTTATACTGAATTTTGTAGTAGGTTTCCCCTCGAAGTCTTTATTTTACTCAGTTTCTAGAAAATATGTTACTAAGCTTTGCATTTTTTACATAAATACAAACATAGTGTATGTATTTTTCTGTTACTTGATCTTAACTTGTTTTATTGGAGATTTATTATATTATAAAAATGTAGCACACCTGACTTCAACTTTCTATCGGATTTCACTTTTGTTCCAAGGCTACAATTTTCTCAAATAGAGCTTGTACTCTGTCTTCCAGTTTTCTTGAGATACAATAGAAATACAGCACTGTATAAGTTTAAGGTGTAAGCATCATTACTTGACTTACATACAGGATATAATGATTACCCCAATAAGTTTAGTGAACATCCCTTGTCTCATATAGATACAAAATAAAAGAAACAAGAAATATTGCTTGTGATGAGAACACTTAGGATTTAATCTCTTTAAAAACATATTATTATTATCTTTATTAAAGTATGGTTGATTTACATTATATTAGTTTCATGTATACAACACAATGATTCAATATTTTATAGAATATAACCCATTTAAATTTATTATAAAATATTGGCTATATTCTGTGTGCTGTACAATGTATCCTTGTATCTTACTTTATACATCATATTTCGTACCTCTTAATCCCCTACCCTATTTTGCTCCTTTCCGCATCCCTCTCTCCACTGCAAAACAATAGTTTATTCTAAGTATATCTAAGAGTCTCATTCTCTTTTGTTGTACTTGTTTTAGATTCCACGTATACAGGATAATTTACAGTATTTGTCTCTCTCTGTATGAGTTATTTTACTAAGCATAATGCCCTCCAGTTTTTTCTATGTTGTTGCAAATGGCAAGATTTTATTCTATTTTTATCCCTAAGAAATATATATATCACATCTTTAACCATTCATATCTGGATAGTTACTTAGGTTGCTTCCATATCTTGGCTGTTGTAAATAATGATGGTATGAACATTGGGGTCCATGTATCTTTTTAATTTAGAAGGTTTTTTTTTCTTTTTTTCTTTTTTTTAATTCAAATCTAAACACAGGAGTGGAATTACTGGATCATACGATAGTTCTATTTTTAATTTTTTAAGGAACCTGCATACTGTTCTCCATAGTGGCTGCACCAATTTACATTCCCAGAAACAGTGTAGGAGGGTTCTCTTTTCTCCACATCCTTGCCAACTTTTGTTATTTGTAGACATTTTGATGATAGCCATTTCTAACAGCTGTGAGGTGATATCTCTATGTGGTTTTATTTTGCATTTACCTGATAATTAATAATGTTGAGCATCACTTCACGTGTCTGTTGGCCATATGTTTGTCTTTGGAGAAAAGTCTGTTCAGGGTTTCTGCTCTTTTTTTATTTTTATTTTTTTGATGATAAACGTTCTGTATTTGGATCGTGATGGATACACAAACTCTATACATTTGCCAACATTCATTGAACTGTTCATAAAAAGGCTAAAATATATATCAGTTGCACCTTTTTAATTTTTTTTCATCTTTTAAAGGAGTATAATTGCTTTACAATGGTGTGTTAGTTTCTGCTTTATAACAAAGTGAATCAGTTATACATATACATATGTTCCCATATCTCTTCCCTCATGCATCCCCCTCCCTCCCACCCTCCCTATCCCACACGTCTAGGGGGTCACAAAGCACCACGCTGATCTCCCTGGGCTATGCAACTGCTTCCCACTAGCTACCTATTTTACGTTTGGTAGTGAATATATGTGCATGCCATTCTCTCACTTTGTCACCGCTTACCCTTCCCTCTCCCCATATCCTCAAGGTCATTCTCTAGTACGTCTGTGTCTTTATTCCTGTCTTAACCCTAGTTTCTTCATGAAATTTTTTTTCTTAAATTCCATATATATGTGTTAGCATATGGTATTTGTCTTTCTCTTTCTGACTTGCTTCACTCTGTATGACAGACTCTAGGTCCATTCACCTCACTACAAATAGCTCAATTTTGTATCTTGTTATGGCTGAGTAATATTCCATTGTATATATGTGCCACAGCTTCTTTATCCATTCATTCAATGATGGACACTTAGATTGTTTCCATCTCCTGGCTATTGTAAAAAGAGCTGCAATGAACATTTTGGTACATGACTCCTTTTGAATTATGGTTTTCTCAGGGTATATGCCCAGTAGTGGGATTGCTGGGTCATATGGTGGTTCTATTTGTAGATTTTTTAAGGAACTTCCATACTCTTAGGTTCTCTATAATTGCTGCACCAGTTCACATTCCCATCAGCAGTGCAAGAGTGTTCCCTTTTCTAGACACCCACTCCAGCACTGGTTGTTTCAAATTTTTGAGGATGACCATTCTGACTGGTGAAATGATATCTCATTGTAGTTTTGATTTGCATTTCTCTAATGATTAATGATGTTGAGCATTCTTTCATGTGTTTATTGGCAGTCTGTATATCTTCTTTGGAGAAATATCTATTTAGGTCTTCTGCCCATTTTTGGATTGGGTTGTTTGTTTTTTTGTTATTGAGATGCATGAGCTACTTATAAATTTTGGAGCTTAATCCTTTGTCAGTTGCTTCATTTGCAAATATCTTCTCCCATTCTGAGGGTTGTCTTTTGGTCTTGTTTATGGTATCCTTTGCTGTGCAAAACATTTGCAGTTTCATTAGGTCCCATTTGTTTGTTTTTGTTTTTATTTTCATTTCTCTAGGAGGTGGGTCCAAAAGGATCTTTCTGTGATTTATGTCATAGAGTGTTCTACCTATGTTTTCCTATAAAAGTTTGATAGTTTCTGGCCTTATATTTAGGTCTATAATCTATTTTGAGTTTATTTTTGTGTATGGTGTTAGGGAGTGATCTAATCTCATACTTTTACATGTACCTGCCCAGCTTTCCCAGCACCACTTATTGAAGAGGCTGTGCTTTCTCCACTGTATATTGCTGCCTCCTTTATCAAAGATAAGGTGACCATATGTGCGTGGGTTTATCTCTGGTCTTTCTATCCTGTTCCATTGATCTATATGTCTGCTTTTGTGCCAGTACCATACTGTCTTGATTACTGTAGCTTTGTAGAATAGTCTGAAGTCAGGGAGCATGAATCCTCCAGCTCCATTTTTCATTCTCAAGATCGTTTTGGCTATTCTGGGTCCTTTGTGTTTCCATACAAATTGTGAACTTTTTTGATCTATTTCTGGGAAAAATGCCAGTTATAGTTTGATAGGAATTGCATTGAATCTGTAGATTGCTTTGGGTAGTAGAGTCATTTTCACAATGTTGATGCTTCCAATCTAAGAACATGGCATATCTCTCCAACTATTTGTATCATCCTTAATTTCTTTCATCAGTGTCTTATAATTTTCTGCATACAGGTCCTTTGTCTCCTTAGGTAGGTTTATTCCTAGATATTTTATTATTTTTGTTGGCGTGATAAATGGGAGTGTTTTCTTGATTTCACTTTCAGATTTTTCATCATTAGTGTATAGAAATACAAGGAATTTCTGTGCCTTAATTTTGTATCCTGCTAATTTACCAAATTCATTGATTAGCTCTAGTAGTTTTCTGGTAGCATCTTTATGATTCACTATGTAGAGTATCATGTCATCTGCAAACAGTGTCAGCTTTACTTCTTCCTTTCCAATTTGGATTCTTTTATTTCCTTTTTTTCTCTGACTTCTGTGGTTAAAATTTCCAAAACTATGTTGATTAAGAGTGTTGAGAGTGGGTAACCTTGTCTTGTTCCTGATCTTAGTGGAAATGGTTTCAGTTTTTCACCATTGAGGAAGATGTTGGCTGTGGGTTTGTCATATATGCCCTTTATTATGTTGAGGAAAGTTCCCTCTACGCCTGCTTTCTGCAGGGTTTTTATCATAAATGGGTGTTGAATTTTGTCAAAAGCTTTCTCTGCATATATTGAGATGATCATATGGTTTTTCTCCTTCAATTTGTTAATATGGTGTATCACATTGATTGATTTGTGTGTATTGAAGAATCCTTACATTCCTGGAATAAACCCTACTTGATCATGGTGTATGATCCTTTTAATGTGCTGTTGGATTCTATTTGCTAGTATTTTGTTGAGGGTTTTTGCATCTCTGTTCATCAGTGATATTAGCCTGTAGTTTCTTTCTTTGTGACATCCTTGTCTAGTTTTGGTATCAGGGTGATGGTGGCCTCGTAGAATGAGTACAGGAGTGTTCCTCCTTCTGATATATTTTGGAAGAGTTTGAGGGAGATAGGTGTTAGCTCTTCTCTAAATGTTTGATAAAATTCGCCTGTGAAGCCGTCTGGTCCTGAGCTTTTGTTTGTTGGAAGATATTTAATCAGAGTTTCAATTTCAGTTCTTGTGATTGGTCTGTTCATATTTTCTATATCTTCCTGATTCAGTCTTGACAGTTGTGTATTTCTAAGAATTTGTTCATTTCTTCCAGGTTGTCTATTTTATTGGCATAGAGTTGCTTGTAGTATTCTCACATGATCTTTGTATTTCTGCAGTGTCTGTTCTCACTTCTCCTTTTTCATTTCTAATTCTATTGATTTGAGTCTTCTCCTTTTTTTTTTTTTTTTTTTTGATGAGTCTGGCTTATGGTTTGTCAGTTTTGTTTGTCTTCTCAAAGAACCAGCTTTTAATTTTACTGATCTTTGCTATTGTTTCCTTCATTTCTTTTTCATTTATTTCTGATCTGATCTTTATGATTTCTTTCCTTCTACTAATTTTGGGGAGTTTTTGTTCTTCTTTCTCTAATTGCTTTAGGTGCAAGGTTAGATTATTTATTTGAGATGTTTCCTGTTTCTTAACGTAGGATTTTATTGCTAGAAACCTCCCTCTTAGAACTGCTTTTGCTGCATCCCATGGGTTTGGGGTCATCGTGTCTCCACTCTCACTTGTTTCTCGGTATTTTTTTAAATTTCCTCTTTGATTTCTTCAGTGATCACTTCGTTATTCAGTAGTGTATTGTTTAGTCTCCATGTGTTTGTAGTTTTTACAGATATTTTCCTGTAATTGTAATCTAGTGTCATAGCACTGTGTTTGGGAAAATACTTGATACAATTTCAATATTCTTAAATTTAGCAAGGCTAGATTTGTTACCCAAAGTATGATCTATCTTGGAGAATGTTCCATGAGCACTTGAGAAAAATGTGTATTCTGTTGTTTTTGGCTGGACCGTCCTACAAATATCAATTAAGTCCATGTTTTTTAATGTATCGTTTAAAGCTTGTGTTTCCTTTTTTATTTTCATTTTGGATGATCTGTCCATTGGTGAAAGTGGGGTGTTAAAGTCCCCTACTATGATTCTGTTACTGTTGATTTCCCCTTTTATGGCTGTTAGTATTTGCCTTATGTATCGAGGTGCTCCTATATTATGTGCATAAATATTTGCAATTGTTATATCTTCTTCTTGGATTGATCCCTTGATCATTTTGTAGTGTCCTTCTTTGCCTCATCTAATAGCCCTTTTTTTTAAAGTCTATTTTCTGTGATATGAGAATTGCTACTCCAGCTTTCTTTTGGTTTCCATTTTCATGGAATATCTTTTTCCATCCCCTTACTTTCAGTCTGTGTCTGTCTCTAGGTCTGAAGTGTGTCTCTTGTAGACAGCATATATAGGGGTCTTGTTTTTGTATCCATTCAGCCAATCTGTGTCTTTTGGTGGGAGCATTTAGTCCATTTACATTTAAGGTAATTATTGATATGTATGATCCTATTCCCATTTTCTTAATTGTTTTGGGTTTGTTATTGTAGGTCTTTTCCTTCTCTTGTTTTTCTTGCCTAGAGAAATTCCTTTAGCATTTGTTGTAAAGCTGGTTTGTTGATACTGAACTCTCTCAGCTTTAGCTTGTCTGTAATGGTTTTAATTTCTCCATGTAATCTGAATGAAATTCTTGCTGGGTAGAGTAATCTTTCTTGCAGGTTTTTCTCCTTGATCCCTTTAAATATGTCCTGACAGTCTCTTCTGGCTTGCAGAGTCTCTGCTGAAAGGTCAGCTGTTAACCTTATGGGCATTCCCCTTTGTGTTATTTGTTGTTTTTCTCTTGCTGTTTTTAATATGTTTTATTTGTATTTAATTTTAGACAGTTTGATTAATATTTGTCTTGGTGTGTTTCTCCTTGGATTTATACTGTATGGGACTCTCTGTGCTTTCTTGTCTTGATTGACTATTTCCTTTCCCGTATTAGGGAAGTTTTCAACTATAATCTCTTCAAGTATTTTCTCAGTTCATTTTTTTTTTCTCTTCATCTTCTTCAACCCCTATAATTGGAATGTTGGTATGTTTAATGTTGTCCCAGGCGTCTCTGAGTCTGTCCTCAGTTCTTTACATTCTTTTTTTTAATTCGGCTCTGCAGTAGTTATTTACACTATTTTATCTTCCAGGTCACTTATCCGTTTTTGTGCCTCAGTTATTCTGCTATTGATCCCATCTAGAGTATTTTTAATTTTATTTATTGTGCTGTTCATAATTGCTTGTTTCATCTTTACTTCTTCTAGGTCCTTGTTAAATATTTCTTGCATTTTGTCTATTCTATTTCCAAGATTTTGGATCATCTTTACTATCATTATTCTGAATTCTTTATCAGGTAGACTGTCTATTTCCTCTTCATTTGTTAGGTCTGATGGGTTTGTACCTTGCTCCTTCATCTGCTGTGTGTTTTTCTGTCTTCTCATTTTCCTTATCTTACTGTGTTTGGGGTCCCCTTTTTGTAGGCTGCAGTTTCACAGTTCCCGTTTTTTTGTGTGTCTGTCTGCAGTGACTAAAGTTGGTTCAGTGGGTTGTGTAGGCTTCCTGTTGGAGGGGACTAGTGCCTGTGTTCTGGTTTAAGAGGCTGGATCTTGTCTTTCTGGTGGGCAGGTCCACGTCTGGTGGTGTGTTTTGGGGTATCTGTGGACTTATTGTGATTTTAGGCAGCCTTTCTGCTAATGGGTGGGTTTGTGTTCCTGTCTTGCTTGTTGTTTGGTATAGGGTGTCCAACGCTTAGCTTGCTGGTCATTGAGTGATGCAGGGTGCTGGTGTTGAGATGGAGGTATCTGGGCGCTTTTCACAATTTGATATTATGAGGAGTTGGGAGGTCTCTTGTGGACCAGTGTCCTGAAGTTGGCTCTCCCACCTCAAAGGCAGAGCACTGTCTCCTGTCTGCAGCACCAAGAGCCTTTCATCCAAATGGCTCAGAATAAAAAGGAGAAAAAGTAGAAAGAAGAAAGAAAGAAAGAAAGAAAGAAAGAAAGAAAGAAAGAAAGAAAGAAAGAAAGAAAGAAGGGGGACGGAGGAAGGAAGGAAGGAAAGAAAGAAAGAAAGAAGATAAAATAAAATTAAGATAAAATTAGTAAAGTTATTAAAATAAAAGAAAATGTTTATTAAGAAAAAAACATTGTTTTTTTTTTTTTTTTTTGGTAAGGAAAAAATAAAATGGACGGAGAGAACCCTAGGACAAATGGTTGGAGCAAAACTATACAGACAAATTCTCCCACAGAAACATACACATACACACTCACAAGAAGAAGAAATGGCGAAAAAATAATAAATCTTGCTCTCAAAGTCCACCTCATCAATTTGGGATGATTTGTTGTCTATTCAGTTATTCCACAGATGCAGGGTACATTAAGTTGATTGTGGAGCTTTAATCCACTGCTCCTGAGGCTGCTGGGATAGATTTCCCTTTCTCTTCTTTGTTCTCACAGCTCCCGGGGCTCAGCTTTGGATTTGGCCACGCTTCTGCATGTAGGTCCCCTGAGGGCGTCTGTTCTTCACTCAGAGAGGACGGGGTTAAAGGAGCAGCTGAATTGGGGGCTCAGGCTGGAGGGAGGGAGGGGTGTGGATGCAGGGTGAGCCTGCGGTGGCAGAGGCCAGCGTGACCTTGCACCAGACTGAGGCCTGCTGTGCGTTCTCCCATGGAAGGTGTCCCTGGATCACGGGACCCTGGCGGTGGTGGGCTGCACAGGCTCCCGGAAGGGGGGTGTGGATAGTGACCTGTGCTTGCACACAGGCTTCTTGGTGGCAGCAGCAGCAGCCTTAGCATCTCATGTCCATCTCTGGGTTCCTCACTCATCACTGCCACTCGCCTCTGTCTCTGGAGCTCCTTTAAGCAACACTCTGAATCCCCTCTCCTCTCGCACCAGGAAACAAAGAAGCAAGAAAAAGTATCTTGCCTCTTCGGCAGGTCCAGACTTTTCCCGGACTCCCTCCCGGGCAGCCATTGCACACTAACCCCTTCAGGTTATGTTCATGCCGCCCACACCAGTCCTCTCCCTGAGCTCCAACCGAAGACCGAGCCTCAGCTCCCAGCCTCACCCACCCTGGCGGGTGAGCAGAGAAGCCTCTCGGGCTGGTGAGTGCCAGTCGGCACCGGTCCTCTGTGCGGGAATCTCTCCGCTTTGCCCTCTGCACCCCTGTGGCTGCGCTCTCCTCCGTGACTCCGAAGCTTTCCCCTTCCGCCACCTGCAGTATCCTCCCATGAAGGGGCTTCTAGTGTGTGGAAACCTTTCCTCCTTCACGGCTCCCTCCCACTGGTGCAGGTCCCATCCCTATCGTTTTGTCTCTGTTTATTCTTTTTTCTTTTGCCCTACCAGGTACGTTGGGACTTTCTTGCCTTTTGGGAGGTCTGAGGTCTTCTACCAGCCTTTAGTATGTGTTCTGTAGGAGTTGTTCCACATGTAGATGTATTTCTGGTGTATCTGTGGGGAGGAAGGTGATCTCTGTGTCTTACTCTTCTGCCATCTTCCCCTCGTCCCCTATATATTTTTATTTTTTTAGGACAGCAGACTTAATTTGTTTTAAGTAACAAGTCACTTTTGATTTCCTTCTCTCAGCTTTAAAGTTACTGGAAAGACAACCACTACTTTTAGCAATAATTCACTTTCAGTTCTCATTTCTTTGTTTCTGGGGTTTATGTTTCAGAGTGTGTGTGTGTGTGTGTGTTCCCATAGATAATTTAGTGTGAATTTGAGAAAACCTGAAAGTTGTGTCAAGGGCTACATATCATTTTAAAGTATAAATGCCTCCTCTTTTTTATGGAAGGTAGAACATTATACATTCTTTCCAAGATATATTTCATTTAGATCAGAGATTCATTAGGGAAACAATTCTTTATAACACTTTATTTTTCAATTCTTATGGGAAAGCCAAAAAATTTCCTCCCAGTGTCCTCGGGAAAAAGACCTGTTAATGTTTTCTTGACTAATGTTGAATTATCAAGCATCCTAAGCTTATGAATTAAGGCTTAATAACCCCCCTTTGGCAGCAGCTAAACTAGAGATTCCAAGGTGTTTACCAGAAATTTCAAATTGTTAATCATATATCCAAATCCACAATCATCCAGCAAAATGCCAACATTTGCAAATTAACTCTTTGCAGTTTTCCTAAATAGCTAATGAATCCTCATCCAGTTTTACATATTGCTGTCCACTAATGGTCATAACCAAAAGAGATGAAGCATGAGCTGGACAAAAGTTGATAAGAAGCGTACGGTAAAAGGACAACACTATTTTTTCCTATTTATCAAATTTGTTTTTCTCATCTTTCGTTATAAATTTATTAGTAAAACATGGAAAGGAAAACATTCTCTACAAGCTAAATTCAGTGTACAAACAACTTGCAAATATCAATATCTACATAAAAGGTTATACTTCTAAGTTATAAAGAACATTCTTTTACTTTCATTGAGAATAAATTTGCATTTTTAGTTAAAAATTAAGAAAATAGCATCATTGTACAACAGTGATAAAAAAAGGTCAAATTTCTGGTTTATAATCTCAAGAGCATAATGCAGTCTGATTTATGGACATTCTTAGCAAATTGCTACACTGTTGTGTGAGTGCTGTCACCCCAATTAATAAACTTGACAAAAGTTAATGATATCAGCAAATAAGATCACTTTGTTTACAAGAAACTTAATAGGGGATGGTAAAAGAGGTTTACCAGCACTTTTAGCCTCTTAAAGTGATCCTGGAGGATATTTCCATATTACTTTCTATACAAACTCATTAAATGATAGTTTTCTTCTCAAAATATCATTATTATAAGATAGGTTAATGATATTCATACTAATTAAACTATATGTTGGTCAAAATATTCATTATATATGACTTTACACTGAGGCTAATAAATGAAATAATGTATATAATATCTTCATAGTATCATATTTCATACTCAGAGACCCCAATAAATAGTTCTCATAAATAAACCTGTAGATTCTACCTGAAAACCACAGGTTATCTTTCATTTCTATCTATAAAATAGGAAAATTACAAAAAATATTCTCAAAATCATTAAAAATCAGAGAAATGCAAATAAAAACACAATGAGCTATAGCCTCACACCTGTCAGAATGGCTATCATCAAGCAGAACACAAATAACACATGTTGGTAAGGATGTGGAGAAAAGGGAACCCTTGTACACTGTTGGTGGGAATGTAAATTAGTGCAACCCCTGTGGAAAACAGTATAGGGGTTTCCCAAAAAACTAAAAATATGATCCAACTAATCCACTCTGGATATTTATCTGAAAAACATGAAAACACTAATTTGAAAAGATAAATGTATCCCAATGTTCACAGCAGCATTATTTACAATAGTCAAGACATGGAACCAACCTAAGTGTCCATCAACAGATGAATGGATAAAGAAGATGTGGTGTATATATATGTGTATATATATATATATATATATATATATATATATATGTATATACTACTCAGCCCTAAAAAATAATAAAATTTTGCCATTTGCAGCAACATGGATACATGGATGAACTTGGAGGGTATTATGTTAAGTTCAGTAAGTCAGATAGAGCAAGACAAATACTGTATGTTGTCACTTATATGTGGAATCTAAAAGAAATAAAAAATGAATAAATATAACAAAACAGAAAGAGATTTACACATATAGAGAAGAAACTAGTGGTTGCCAGTGGGGATAGGGAAGTGGACGGGGATAAGAAAGGTGTAGGGGATTAAGATTGTAATAAGTACAAACTATTATGTATAGAATAAATAAACTACAAGAATATATATATATATATATATATATATATATATATATATAGTACAATACAGGGAATGCAATCAATATTTTATAATAACTATAAATGGAGTATAACCTTTAAAAATTGTGAATCATTATGCTGTACATGTGAAACTTATATGATATTATACATCAACTATACCTCAAAAATTTATATAAATAAAAACATAAATAAAATTATCTATCATGTAAAATATATTTGCATATTGCCATTGGTCATCTAATACAGTAAATATTCTTATTATCTAAAAAGCTGATTATAAAGAAAACGTCCAGATTATTAATAAGTATACCTGTAGTTTAGTTTTGGTCAATTATCAACTTTTAGCAAATCATTTAATCTACCCTGAGAACAGCTTGCTTATTTGTAAGATGAGAAGGGTATATACACCTCTAAGTTATCACTTATTTTGCAATTATATTAGGCCTGATTTTGTAAAAGCATTTACCTTAATTAACTGTGATGCTCACTGAAGACATTACACATAAAAATTTCACATATGTTTCTAAGGTATAGGGATTTTCATACATTTCAGAAATTATTTCAATATATGTTATAATAATAAGATAAATACTTACTTTTATTGGGTACCCACTAACTTTCATTAACTGAAAAGGATGTACATATATTATCAATTTAAACCTCAACACATATAATTGTTCCTTTTTTATTATTTGAGGAAATGAGAGGTAAGAATATTTTAGTATTTTCCTTGGTAAGGCAGCAAGTAAAAATTTGAAGTTTTATTTATCCAAATCCTTAATTGCAGTGCTACATTGTTTTCCAAAACTGAGGAAGGGAGACAGATGTTTGTTCATTGATACAACACAAAAGTTTGATATATTAAGTTCTTCATGAAGCATTTTATGGTTTCAGGTTTTCTTAAGAATTGGAGGTTTTCCTATAAATAATATAAAATTCTATAATTACTTTTCTTAAAATTTAATTATCAACAATAAAAGTGACTTGTTAACAATTTGTTATGTGAAATCCAAATGGATCCATGAGAATTTTAAAGTTCAAATCCCTGTTTAAAACTTATTGCTTACTGCTGAATTGCTCTATAATCCAATCTAATTAGATTTAACAGGTAGAGAAGTTTTAGTCAGAAAAAAAGAAAATGGATGAAGTGTTTCTGAAACATCATTATTAATGTCAGAGGTAAAAAATTACTTAGTATTGATCTCACTTCTTCTAAGTCAGAAGTAAGTACAAAACTTATTTAATATTGAGATCTCACTTCTAGGAGATAATTGTAATAATAGAAGAAAATGGAGAGGAAAATGACTATTTTTAGAACTCATTTGTTATTTATTTTCTAGAAAGTTGTTTAAAAGTCTCCTACTCTGAATAACACAAATAATAATTGTATGTATTTATTATTCTAGTTTGAAACGAATTAATTTATAGTTTGTCTGTAATTACTTTATGATTGATGAGATTTTTTTATGTTATTTGATAATTTATTATTCATCACCAAAGACTGAGAAGTATAAAAGTTAATACAATTTTCCCTAAAATATTTATGTATATTACTGACTCAATCGACAAGCATTGTAAATTTGAGTAACTCTTAAACTGAAGTTAAAAGCAAGAGCACAATGACATTTAAAATTGTGTGACAACTTCAATTTACTTGATTACTGTTAAAAGTTAAATTCTAGGGGCTTCCTCGTGGAGCAGTAGTTAGGAATCCACGTGCCAATGCAGGGGACATGGGTTTGAGTGATGCTCCAGGATGATCCCACATGCCACGGAGCAACTAAACTCGTGTGCCTCAACTACTGAGCCTGTGTGCCACAACTACTGAAGCCTGCACACCTAGAGACCATGTTCCACAGCAAGAGAAGCCACCACAATGAGAAGCCCTCACACCACAATGAAGAGTAGCCCCTGCTTGCTGCAACTAGATAAAGCCTGCATGCAGCAACAAAGACCCAATGCAGCGAAAAATAAATAAATAAAATTTTTTGAAAAGTTAAATTCTATTTTTTAAGGAAGTAGTCATGAGCTGCTGATTAGCATTCTAATGAGGCAGTTGTGTCAACTTCCCTAAACTTTAAATGTTCTATGAAAACTATAAAACATCTTATATGGGACTCTGAAAATAATAATATTGATCATATTAAAAGAGTTTATATGCTCTAGTGTTATCATTAAAATATAGTCATTCCAACTTAATAAATATGCAAACTACAAAAACAGAACATTTTCATTTACTGAAATTATTCATCATAACTAATGATGTAAAATTGTGTCTTTTCTATATGTGGTTCCATTAGCACATTGTGCTTGGATATAAAGTACAAAAATCTCATTTTGAATATCAGTGAAAATTAAATATATAATCCTTTCAGAAACTTTTGGGAATTTGGAAGGTTCTATTCTCCAACTCAAACTGCATATAACAAATATGTTTCAGTGTTTATTCCAGAGCAGTTTATTACTATAACTATTTCACTTACGGGAGCAACAATTTTATTAACTACCTACTCTACTTTTGTAAAGACCATGTTGAATATCCTTTAGTTAAGACTTAAGTCTGTGCTTATCTTTAGTTATCTCTTAGGATAACTCATTGGAAGAGCTATTGTTTAACATCTGCATATTTAAGGATTTCAGGACACGCTACTAAATTGTCTTCAGAAATGTCAACGTACTCTTTTCACAACTACAAGTCTTGTCTCATCTGATCTTAGAATACACCACCTCACAACACTGGCTTTCTTTTAATCCAGTTGACATACAAACCACTATTGCTACTTGGAATGCTGGTTCCTCAAATCACGCCATTGCTAATCTCTAATTTTTATGCAGATATTTATTTAAATATACATTCCCAGGGAAGCCTGTGATGGTCTTTCAACTCCCCAAGTTATATGGTAGTATGATAATCTGTGTTTCTCAACACTTACATTTCTAAATGTAAATATGTGTAACTAAAAAGGTTTTGATAGTATTGTGTTTGTGTATAATACTCTCAAACATCTTTTCAGAGTCTATATTAATGACTGCATGATACTTTTCTTAGATCCATTGATGTAGTTAATTATATAAAGTGGTTTCCTAATATTTAATAATACATTCCACTCTGTTGTGTGTATTACATATAAGGTGACACAGGATTTATAATTTAATGTGATGTTAAAAATTCTGTTCACCAATGTTTTATTTAGGTTTGATTGCATGAATATTTTAAGTGAGATATTATCTGCTTGTTTATCTATCTGGAGCTATATTTATTAGTTTAAAATTTGAATGTAATGGGCTTCCCTGGTGGCACAGTGGTTAAGAATCTGCCTGCCAATGCAGGGGACACTGGTTCGAGCCCTGGTCTGGGAAGATCCCACATGTTATGGAGCAACTAAGCCCGTGCACCACAACTACTTAGCCTGCACTCTACAGCCCATGAGCCATAACTACTGAGCCTGCAAGCCACAACTACTGAAGACCGCACTCCTAGAGCCCATGCTCCAAAACAAGAGAAGCTACTGCAATGAGAAGCACACACACCACAGTAAAGTGTAACCCTGTCTCACCACAACTAGACAAAGCTCATGTGCAGCAATGAGACCCAATGCAGCCATAAATTAATTAATTAATTAAAAAAAATTTGAATGTCATAATTTCTTCAGAAATGTGGAAATTTTCAAACTTTTTATCTTCTCTGGACCTATTATGAAATATCATGATCTTCTGTCCTTTGAAGGTTTTTATAAAATTGCCCTAAAATAATCTGAGCTTGGGGTTTTCTTGTGAGTCAATTCTTCGATAAGTTTATACACACACACACACACACACACACACACACACACACACACACACATATATATATATATATATATATATATATATATATATATTAAATCTCTTTGTATATGCTTTTAGACTTCAAATTGTATAACTTTTTCCCTAGGACTTAATCTGAATCATCTGGTTTTGCAAATATTTTTCATGGAGTTCAAAGTACATGCCAAGCTTAAAACTCATGAGTGAAATAAATGATGATGTTTTAAGCTAGTAAATTTGTGGGTGTTGTCATGCATTACTAGGTAATTCATACAGAATATTTATGGTTACTTCTTTTTTTTAATTTTTTTTTTTTTTTGTGGTACGCGGGCCTCTCACTGTTGTGGCCTCTCCCGTTGCGGAGCACAGGCTCCGGACGCGCAGGCTCAGCGGCCATGGCTCACGGGCCCAGCCACTCCGCAGCATGTGGGATCCTCCCGGACCGGGGCACGAACCCGCGTCCCCTGCATCAGCAGGCAGACTCTCAACCACTGCGCCACCAGGGAAGCCCTATGGTTACTTCTTAAACAAGATGGGAAAAAGCAACAACACTAGGTAGTAAATGAGAAAGGAAATTTGACCATTGAACAAACTCTGTTCATTGGAATTGTCTCAGTTGCAGACTCTCTCACCAGTAGGCAACATTTACAGAACTTTGAAATGATTTCACAGTGTAATATTATGACTACTGAATCTCATTTTTAAAACAGTGTTTGCATTTGGTATATCTTTACTTTTTATTTTTATAGTATTTTTCTACATTAATGTTAAAGTATCCGTTGACAGTGACTGTATTTTTTAATGATGTGTGGTGACAGAAGTAGTGAAATGGACTATACTAAAATTAAAATAAATGTATCTATTCATTAAAATATACTTCAACAGTAAAATGAGAGCCACAGGATGAGAAATGTTTGCAACATATTAGTTGCCAAGTGGTTTTATGTTAAGAAATCATAAATGTTTGAAAAAAATCAAATCAACTAGAAAAATAGGCAAAAGAAAAGTACAAATTTATGAGGATTCCCAATGCCATGTAACACATGAGCGTTGCTCTACCTCATGATCATCATGGGATTCATATTAAAATCACAACAAACACAGCATATGGGTACACATTTAAAAGTCTCATAATCCTAAACATGGGCAAGGACGTTGACCAAGAGGAGCGCTTGGAACAAGACTGCTCAACACTCTAGAAAGTTCATGGGCAGAACACACTAAAGCGGAGAACTCCTAGTGTTAAAAATCAACAACATCTTCATGTGCCACCCAAATCAGAGGAAGGGGAAGTTCTTAGCACAATTTGTATGGTTGCACTGTGAAAACATGCAAAGTTCCACCTTCACCCCTTTGGATAAAGGAACGGTGGTGCATCCAGGCAGTGGCAGAGTGATCAGCAGTGAAGACCATCAAGGCACCATTTCAGCCACCTGGGTGGATTCAGTGCTCAGGACAGCACCCCATCCTCTCTGGTTCCCCAGGGGATCTGCACGATGCTAAAGGGACAAACTCTTCTACAAATTCAGTAAGGTTCAGGGCTGGAGTAGTTCTTGTCCATAAAGCCATCTGCTTCTTGGTACCCAGATATTATGAAGGACACAGAAGACCTCCCAAGGGGTCTTGGGGTAAGTGTCACCCTGTGAAGTTAGAATTGCTCAGTGTCTGCAAGGGGTCCCAGGCAGGGGCGGGGGCAGCTGCTGCTTCCTGCTGTACACCATGCACAGGGACTCCCCAGGCTTGGTCATGCAGGCGATGGTGGATGGGATGCAACACTCCCAAGGTTCTGGGCAGAGGCAGGCTACAGAAACCTAGCCCCAATCCAGGAACACATGACTTCAGGGCACAGAATGAACTCCATGACCTCGTCCAGCCATGCAGTATTACTGTTGTAGCAGGTTACTTCCTCGAGTGCTTAGCCAATCAGTTCTTCTTCTTTTTTTAAAAATTTTATTGGAGTATAGTTGCTTTACAATGTTGTGTCATTTCCTACTCTACAACAAAATGAATCAGCTCTATGTATACATATATCCCCTCTTTTTTGGATTTCCTTCCATTTAGGTCATCACAGAGCACTGAGTAGAGTTCCCTGGACTACAGAGTACATTCTCACTAGGTATCAATTTTATACATAGTATCAATAGTGTATATAAGTCAATCTCAATTTCCCAATTCATCCCACCCTCCCTTTCCCCCTTGGCATCCATAAGTTTGTTCTCTACATCTGTGTCTCTATTTCTGCTTTGTAAATAAGATCGTCTATACCATTTTTTCAGATGCCATAATATGAGTTAGTATACGATATTTGCTTTTCTCTTTCTGACTGTATGACAGTCTCTAGGTCCATCCACGTCTCTACAAATGACCCAATTTCGTTCCTTTTTATGGCTGAGTAATATTCCATTCTATAGCCCATTGGTACTTGAACCACACCTGCATTTGCTACTCGCTCTTCTCAAAGTATTTCTCCAGCTCCCTGCACTGTCCCTGACTGTAGACCGTGTGCTTTTGATGCCTCCACTGCCGCCTGGTGGCACCTGGGGATGGTGCATGGCCCATGGAATATTTAAGTTCTTGCATGCTCCTTCCTGCCCTGTTTCCTGCAAAGGAGGTTCTACATACAAGGCCTAGGGAGTAAACCCTACCCTCCATGCTGTGCATACAAGGTTGGTTCTGGGACCGTCTTTATCACCATAGTTTTGTAGATAGACCACTATTGCTTAAGCACACATAGGAATAATCAGGAAACTTTGAATATAACTAGAGAATTTAAACCGTGTAATTAACAACCTTTATAAATACCTGCAATTTAAACATAATATCATAGATATTCGATTCAAACTTCCACTCCTTCTGCTGTGGAACCACTGCTGTGAGTATGAGTTGGAAATATATAGCAGAAATGAAAATGTTCATCAACAAATCAAAGTTTTAATTTCATATTTAATCACTCAACTTCTCAAATGCCTAAAACTTTTCCTCGCTATCACATTGAGAACGTGACTTTATAAATACATCACTTATTTTGACATAACATAATTTAGCAGTGCTTTCAGTTCTTCAGAAAGAAAGATTTCCAAAATAGAAACATTATTAATTCTTTTAACTTGTGCATCAATCCCACTTGGATGACATAATTACAAGGGAAATGCTCTAAAGATATGGGAATAATAACAGAGAAGGATCTCTGAAAGAGACAAAATGCCTCACTTTGACACCCATAATTCTAAGATGGTCCACAAGATTTCCACTCCTCAGTATACAGACCTGTATAACTCTTCCCCCTTGAGTGTCAGAGAGGCATGTAAATACCATGGAATATATCTATGATTAGGCTATGTTATATGGCAAAGTTAAGGGACTTTGCAGATATAATTGAGTTTCCTAATCAGTTAAGATATAAAAAGGAAATTTATCTTGGTTGAGTCTAAACTAATGACTTGAGCCCTTTGTAAATAAGTTCTGGAGTCAGAAACAAAAAAAATCATGAAAATTCACAACAGCATAGACTCCTTGATTAGCCTTGAAATATCGAATGTCCCTGTTGTAGTGAGGATCACATGTCATGGAATGGCAGGTGTCCTTTTCAGGCTAGAGCCGTGGTCATATGGCTGCAAGAAACTAAATTTTGTCAACAACCAGGGAATTTAGAAGAGGATCCTGAGGTTCAAATTAGGTCACAGACCTATCCAAGACCTTAATTTTAGCCTAATGAGACCCTGAGCAGAAAACTACCTAATCTGTGGAGTAAATCAATCCTTTATTCTTGAAGAATAGAGTTGTATTGAGTTGCTGTAGTTTTCTATTAACTTTACTATTGTCAGTCATGAGAGGAAGGGCTGGTAAAGGAGGTCTCAAATTTGTTTCCACAAGATATCTCCATTCAAACACTCTGGGACACATTCCTTCAAATTTATGTCATAACTTTCAGTTCAGGACTTGGTGAGAACGTGAATTCAAATTACATTGTAATTCTGTAGCCACAGTATAAAATTTTGGGTTGAATTTTTAACTTGATACTAAAAGAGAAGAAAATGTTTTCAACTGTATCGTATAATCTCTGGGTTCACTGACCTTGCCCTGAGCTGAATTAAAACCCTAAAATGTTAATTTGCTTTCTGAAAATAATACTCTGAATTTAGAAAAACTCAGCCCAACTGAGATATAATACTCAGTATCAATTTTGAAGCCATCTAAACTGTTTGCATACAATTGTTTATAGCATTACTATGCATCTCTTTTTAGCTAACATTTCCAGAGTACTCTGTACACTTTCCTTTATATGAACCCATAGTCCAATAATTACAAATGTCACTGTTATATGTAGTTTTTAATCAAAATTTAATTTATTTTTCCAGTTATTTAATCTGTGTGAGGTTTGGATTTAGTATCTTTTTTGATCTCAAGACAATATTAAAAGAATGGTTATGTGGTCTATAGGAATGTCCTATCCTTTTCTAAAACACTCACTTTTTTTGTTTGTTTTACATTTCACCAAGCTTTCTCTTCTTGTAACTGCCAAATTTGTGAACCATTGCTGATATTCTCTGTCTTACAGAGAAGAGAGAAATTGTAAAAATAAATGAGATATGAGTTTAAAATGAGTTATTTTTTGGTTCAGTGCACACACGCCTACTATTTAGGGCTGAAGATACAATCACAAAGTCAACAGAACACCAATGGATAAAGCATAATTTACTGTATCCTTCCCTAGTAAAGTCTGGGATAGAAATGCTCACATTGCCCATTTCTTCACTTGGTAGAAATGTAAAGTATATTGGAGCCAGCTTAGAACAAAATAAAAATTTGCATTTCAGCTGATACAATAAATAAAATTTGGAAACCCTATTTAAGATGAAGATAATTTTTAATCTTCACTTGAAAAGAACTGAAATTAATAGAATTGCAACAATTCTATGATGTGTTTGTTTCTCTTTCTTAATACTACCTTTTGACTAAATTTAATAAAGTCTCCTTTAGATTTTTTTTTTTCTTTTAAGGCTGAAATACTGCTTTAGAAATTTAGCCAACAATGAGTTTATGAAGATATTCTAATGTTGTTTTGAAGCTTTATTGTTTTACCTTTCACATTTATATCTATATTCCTTTGAATATTTTACATGGTACAGAAAAATATTTATTACTATTTGAATAAATGTAAATATCCAATAGACTCAGGACAGCTTAATGAAAAGATTATCAGTTCCTATACTTTAAGGCATATTGTTTTTATTAATGATATGACCATATATATGTGAATTTATTTCTGAATTTTCTGTTCTGTCCCATTTGTCACTTTTTTATGTTTGCATTCTTCTCATTCCCTTTTATATTTTCATGTTTCCATTTTTATGTCATTGTTGTGTTTCCTGAAAAATTTTGTTCAGCTTTTTTTTTCTTTCTCTCTGTTGATGTAAACTTATTTTCATTTTTAGTGCAGTTTTACTGGAAAAATATTAAAATGTTTCTGGTTGAAAATATGTTTATATAGGCATTGTTATGAGAATTTTTCTGAATTTAAAATTTGAGATTGAAGTTGTTATCCCTCCATCTTTTAAAGCATTTTCCTATGATGTTCTGCTTTCATCCTTTATTGTGAGCAGTTCATTGTCAGTTTTATACTTGCTCCTTTGAAGTTAAACTGTGGACCCACCAATGCTAACTGCTTTTAATATATTTTCACTCCAATTCATTTTCTGGATTTTTACCACAACATGCTGACATTCTTTTGTCTCTTTCTGGTACTCAAATTTATGTACATTAAGCTTTTGCAACATGTCCCAGATTTCTTTTACAAGTTTTACTGTATTTCTCCTTTTCTTCTTTCTGTGTTTCAATCCATATACATTCTCCTAAGATATCCTCCAGCTTACTTTTCTTTTACTCAGCTTTAACATACTATGAAACACATCTATTACATTTTTATTTCCATGATTGGATTTTTTATTTGTAGCATTTTAATTTGTTGTTTTTTTTTAATTTTTTATTATTTTTTATTTGAATTTTATTTATTTTATACAACTGGTTCTTATTAGTTATCTATTTTATACATATTAGTACATACATAATACACATATTAGTATATACACTTAAATTATCTGGTGAAATTCTCTTTCATTCTCTTTTCATCTTTCTATGTTCTGGAACAATTTAATCATAATTAATTTAAAGTTGCTTTCTGGATGAATTATTTTATTTATTTATTTATTTATTTTTGCAGTATGTGGGCCTATCACTGTTGTGGCCTCTCCCGTTGCAGAGCACAGGCTCTGGACACACAGTCTCAGCAGCCATAGCTCATGTTCCCAGCTGTTCCACGGAATGTGGTATCTTCCTGGACCGGGGCACGAACCTGTGTCCCCTACCTTGGCAGGCAGACTCTCAACCACTGCACCACCAGGGAAGCTCTCTGGATGAATTTTGACTCTGTCTCTATTGTCTTTTTTTCTCTTGTTTGTCATTTGACCCTGCTTACTTGAATGCCTGGTAACTTTTGAGAAAGTGCTAGACACTGAGTATTAAAATATAAGAGGTACTAGGTGATGTTTAGACTCTTTGAGCAAAGGGACATCACCTTGATCCAGTCCAGTCTAGGATTCAGATTTCGTAGAGATCAGTCTTTTCTAGTTTGCCCTTACTGTCATAGCCCTCAGTAATAGCATGGGTATTTACCAGTGTTCCTTCATCTTGTCATGCCCTGTAATTCAACACCTGTCTCCTTTGAAGTTAGAATGAGGTCTGAAAAATGCTGACGTCTTTGATTACTGATTTAACCTTCTAGCATCTAATTTTGTCTTATTTCTCAAACACTTTTCTCATGCCATATTACTTAGGATTCAGCAAGTTTCTCAAGGAGAAGAGAACATAAAAATTTTAGAATCTATGGTTCCTTCCTCTATAACTTGAATCCTTGAATACCCAGGTGCCCTGGGAGCCTTGAATTCCATCTTCTCTCACCTAAGATGATCGAGGCTAATGTAAGCCTAAAGCTGCTTCTTACAACCTCTTAGTCCCCTCAACAAGTCAGCAAATGATTCATGGGCAAAGAGGCAAATGTGAAGCCCACCCCATGCCTTCCTCTTTTGAAAATTATTCTAATATTTTTTTAGTAGTAATATAAATTTTAATTAAATATAATTAGAAAATTGCTAATCAAAATTTGAGTTTAATAAAAACCAATAAAAATGGACAATACACGAGAGACAATCTATTTCCAGGCTTATACCTTAGGGGTGATTTTGCACATGTGCACAGGGTGATATATGCCATTAAAAGAGAGAATTTCTCAAACTCATAAATATCCATCAATAAGAAGATGAATAAATAATAGGGGTTATATTCATACAATAGAATGTTTACCATGGGATGCACCTTTCCAGAATAACAGCATGAGTATCTCTAAGTAATCTCTCTCCAGCAAAACAACCTTGAATGGTGAAAATTATTTAAAATATATATTTAAGACTTTTTAAAAATGTTAGAAATTGTCCAAAAGACAAACGGCAAAGGGATAAATATTTATTCAAAAAGTCTACTAAATAAGGTAAGAATGGCAAGTGTCTGACATCTGAGATGCAAAGAGCTCTTTCCCCAACCCAGCTCAGCAAGATGTACGTTCTATTCTTGACAGCTACAAGCAAGAATATGAGGATCCTTCTTTCCTGGCTACCAGTCAGGGGCTATGGTACCTCCTCAAGAGAGACAGGCTGCCAAGATTTATCATCCTTCCCAGCTCAGTGTCATAGAAGCTTTATTCCAAAGAGCAACTGTGGGATCTGTGGCTCCCTTCCACTCCCATCCACAATCCATGGGGTAGAAACTCTACCTCAAGTACAGAAATCTGAGCATCTAATCCTGAACTGCCATCACCTTAGTTTGCTTTTAGGGTGGAGGATGCCATCAGGAGAGACAAACCAAGAGAAGCAGGGGCTACCATCTCTGCCTAGTGCCCTGCTTTTAGTGTATGGTGTCACTGGGGAGGAATAGGCATTGCCCTCTCTCCAGCTCCAAAGCAGTGGTACAGATGTTTTGCTGAAGGGGAAATGTAGGTCTTAAGACAGAGATCAGTAGCTTTCCCTAAGTGGACTGACTTTATTTGGAAGAGAGCTCCAGGAAGTTAAAGTCTGAGGGCACTGGTGAAAGCAATGGAGATTTTGGATAAAGGAAATTAAGAGGAGTCAAGTAGTTCCATGATAGCACAATGTTAAAGTATAAAATAGCTAGAATGTTAACAAAGAGAATCAGGGAAATAACCAGCCAAGAAGAGTCTTCCTGAGCTCAGAACAAAGCTCAAAGACTGGCCATAATGGGGCCTAGATTGAATTGGGTCAGACTACAGAACAACATACCTCTCAGGACATTGTCAAAAACAGTAATCAAAAACAGCAGTCATCTGGCAATTACTGAGAGTTAAAGCTGAGTGTAATACCAATGGCAGTGGATCAGCTAAAACTTAAAAGGGAGATCGGGGAGAGACAGCCAATGAGAACCCTGCAAAAATCACTGCCATCCCATGTTGATTGTGACAATACATTCGACTCCACCCTGTACACTGTGACACTTCAGAAGAAATAGACCTCACTGAAATAGTCCATTCAAGTCACGAAACAATTAATTGAGCAAGCAATGTAAATAGCAACAAGAAGCTCCAGAGAGGAGTGGGGTTTCACATACAGAGTTATTTAGAGATATTCTCTGAAATGCTCAGTTTTTAACAACAACAAAATGAGACATGTAAACAAGCAGAAAAATGCCACCCATACAAGGAAAAAAATATAAGTAGGCTATAGAAACTGCCTTTGAGAGAACCCAGAATAATCAGCTATTATAAATATCTTCAAAGAGCAAAAGGAATCCATGTTTAAAGCAGTAAAGAATATATTTTAGCAATGTATCATAGAGAATATCAGTAAAGAAATACAAATTAAAAAACAAACAGACAAAAAGAACCAAATGTAAATGCTGGAGCTGAAAAGTCTAATAATAAAGATGAAAAATTCACTAGAAAGGCTCAATAGTAGATTTAAGCTGAAGAATAAAATATTGACAAATCATTAAAGATTTTTCATTTTGAAGAACAGAAAGAGAAAAGAATGAAGAAAATAAACAGAGCCTCATAGAAGTGTTGAACATCAGTATATGCACTAGCATATGCCTAATGGGAGTATCAGAAATTGAAGCTATAATGGCTTAAATTTTCACAAATTTGATTTAAAAAGCATTAATGTTACTATACATGAAGTTCAACAATCTTCAAATAAGAATAAATTTAATGAGACAGTAAAGATTTTTAAACTGAATATCACAATCATTGTTGAAAGAGATTAAAAATGCTAACTAATTTGAATGTCATCCCATATTATGGATCAGGAGATTGTTTTAATACTGATAAAATGTTGTTATTCTCCAATATACTCTAGAGATTCAATGTAACCCCCTTCAAAATCCCAGATGTTTTTATGTTTGTTTGTTTGTTTCAGAAATTATCAAACTGCCAAAACTGGTATGGAAATTCAGGGAATCCAGAATAACCAAAATAATCTTGAAAAAAGAAAAATAAAGTTGTAGGACTCACTCTTTCTGTTTTGAAAATACTACAAAGCTATAGTAATGAAACTAGTGGGGTGATGAATGCCATCAGGCTAGATTTATGGATCAGTGTAATAAAATTGAGAGTACAGAAATAAGCCCTTAAACCTATGGCCAATTGGTTATTAACAAGAGTGCTATACTGTCAGGACACATCTGGATTATTGCTTTCAATTTAGGCATATCAATGTAACTGGACATACATTTCCAGATTTCATTGAGGGAAGAGGACATGCATCTGGAGAAAGATCATGCAACATTTAGGAACCTAATCATATGAAATGGCTAAAGAAGCTGAAGTTGTGTAGTTTGACCTAAAGAGGAAAATATATGAAAATTTGGGACAGCTTTCTTTAAATATCAGAAAATTCACCAAACATTTATATTTAATTACATAGAAGGGTAAAAGTAGAGCAAACAAACCTCCATTTGAAGAGTCATTACTTCAGCCTTAAAAAACTGCTACAGTAACAGAACTGTACAAAATGAAATAAGCATTTACTAGGAGAATATACAGGGAGAGTCTGATTGAGAAGCTGCCACGGATATTATAGAGAAGATATATTTATTTTTCTATTTTCTATTTATTACTTGTTTTTGATTGAAATAAGATTGCCATGCAATATTATGCTAGTTTCAGTTTACTACATAGTGATTCGATATGTACATTACAGAAAGATCACCACAATAAGTCTAGTAGCCCTCTGTCCCATTACAAAGTTATTACCATATTATTACCATATTATTGACCACATTCTCTATGCAGTATGGTGTATCCCTGTGACTTATGTATTATATTACTGGAGGGTTATATGTCTTAATTAATTTCACTTGTTTTGCCCATCTCCCTGACACCCTACTGTCTAGAAACCACCAGTTTGTTCTCTTTATCTATGAGTCTGTTTTCATTTTGTCTTTCTTATATAATATATTTTTTATAGTCCATGTATAAGTGAGATAATGCAGTATTTGTCTTTCTCTTTCTGACTTACTTTGCTTAGTATAATAATCTCCAGGTCCATCTGTGCTGTCACAAATAGCCAGATTTCATTATTTCTTTACGGCTGAAGAGTATTCCATTGTATATATACACCATATCTTTATCCATTCATCTGTTGATGGACACTTAGTTTGTTTCCATGTTTGGCTATTGTAAATAGAGCTGTATTGAGCACTGAGTTGCATATGTCTTTTTGAATGAGTGTTTTTGGTTTTTTGGGGTAAATACTCAAAAGTGAAATTGATGTATGATATGATAGTTCTATTTTAATTTTTTAAGGCACCCCATGATATTTACCATAGTGCCTGCACCAATTTATAATCCCAGTAAAAGTTCAAGAAGGTTCGCTTTTTCTCTGCATTTTTGACATTTTATTTATTTATTTATTTATTTATTTATTTAGAAAGTAGTCATTCTAACAGGTGTGAGCTGGTATCTTATTTTGGTTTTGATTTTCATTGCCCTGAGGATTAATTATGTTAAGCATTTCTCTATGTGCCTGCTGGCTGTCTGCATGTCTTCTTTGGAAAAATTTCATTTCCTCTGACCATTTTTTAAACTGTTTTTGTTAAATTTAGTTGTATGAATTCTTTGTATATTTTTTACATTGACCCCTATCACATATGTTATTTGCAAATATCTTTCCCCTTTTTAGTAAGCTGCCTTTTTGTTTTGTTGATAGTTTCCTTTGCTGTGAAGCCTTCTATTTTTTTTTTTTTTAAGAAGATGTTGAGGGTAGGAGTTTATTAATTACTTAATTTATTTTTTCTGTGTTGGGTCTTCGTTTCTGTGCAAGGGCTTTATCTACTTGTGGCAAGCGGGGGCCACTCTTCATCACGTTGTGCGGGCCTCTCACTATCACGACCTCTCTTGTTGCGGAGCACAGGCTCCAGATGTGCAGGCTCAGTAGTTGTGGCTCACTGGTCCAGTTGCTCCGCAGCATGTGGGATCTTCCCAGACCAGGGCTCGAACCCGTGTCCCCTGCATTAGCAGGAAGATTCTCAACCACTGTGCCACCAGGGAAGCCCAAAAGGCTTCTATTTTGAGGTAGTCCCACTTACTAAGTTTGATTTGTTTCCTTTGCTTGAGGAGACAAATACAAAAAATATTGCTAAGAGTGCTAATATTGCTAAATATGTCATAGTGTACCGCCTATAATTTCTTTTAGGAATTTTATGTTTTCAGATCTTACATTTAAATCTTTAATCCATTTTACGTTTATTTTTCTATATGGTATGAGAAAGTAGCTCAGCTTGATTTTTTGCATGTAGCAGTCCAGTTTTCCCAGCACCATTTATTAAAGAGGTTGTTTATTTTCCCCAGTGTATATTCTAGCCTCCTTTGTCATAGATTAATTGACTATATAATGTGGGTTCATTTCTAGGCTCTCTATTCGGTTTTACTGATATATGTGCCTGTTTATGTGGCAGTACCATACCGTTTTGATTGATTACTGTAACTCTGTAGTATAGTTTGAAATTAGGGAGTGTGATACCACCAGCTTTGTTCTTTTTTCTCAAGATTGTTTTAGCTATTCAAGGTCATTTGTGATTGAATACAAATTTTAGAATTCCTTGTTTTAGTTCTGTGAAAATGTCATTAGTATTTTGATATGAACTGATTAAATCTGCAGATTACCTTGAGTAACCTGGCCATTTTTGACAATATTAATTCTTCTAATCCATGAGCACAATATATCTTTCCATTTGTTTGTGTCATCTTCAGATTTTTTTGTCAATGTCCTACAGTTTTCAGAGTACAGGTCTTTCAACTCTTTAGTTAGACTTATACCTATAAATTTTAAAAAAAATATTTGATGCCTTTTTTTCTTAATTTCTCTTTCTGATAGTTAATTAATGTATAAAAACACAGCAGGTTTCTGTGTATAATTTTGTATTGTGAAAATTTACTGAATTCATTTATTAGTTTTAATATATTTTTGGTGGATTCTTTAGGATTTTCTATATGTAACATCATGTCATTTGCAATCAGTGATTCTTCTTCCTTGACACTTCAGATTCATTTTATTTCTTTTTTTTCTTTTTAATGTCACTAGAACTTCCAATAATATGTTGAATAAAAGTAGCAAGAATGGGCATCCTTCTTGTGTTCCTGATTTTAGAAGAAATGTTTTTGGCTTTTCACTGCTGAGTATTGTTGTCTGCAGGTTTTTCATGTGATCTTTGTTATGCTGAGGTATGTTCCCTTTATACCCAATTAACTGAATTTTTTTTTAATAAATGTATGTTGAATTTTGTCAAAGTTTTTTTACATCTAATTATATGATATCATGATTTTTTTCCTTCGGTTTGCTCTGTTGTGTATCACATTGTTTGATTTGCTGATATTCAACCTTTTTTTATCCCTGGAATAAAACCCACTTTATCATGGTGCATGAAAATTTTAATTGTTGAATTCAGATTGCTAATATATTGATGAAAAGCTTTGCACCTATGTTCATCAGTGATATTGATCTCTATATATATATTTTGTGGTATCTTTGTCTGGTTTGGGAATCAGGGCAATACTGGTCATGTAGAATGAGTTTGGAAACATTCCTTCATCTTCAACTTTTTGGTATATTTATAAAAGGATAGGCATCAACTCTTTGTTAAATGTTTTGTAGAATTCACCTGTGAAGCTCTCTGTTCCTCCATTTTGTTGGGTGGGAGAGTTTTGTTTTTGTTTTTGTTTTTGTTTTGAACTGATTCAATTATATCACTGTTAATCAGTCTCTTCATATTTTGCTTCTCCTTGATTCAGTCTTGAGAGATTGTACCTTTCTAGAAACTTATCAATTTCTCGTAGATTGTCCATTTTTATTGATGTATGATTATTCATAGTAATCTCTTCTGATCATTTGTATTTGAATTGTTTCAGTTGTAAAATCTTTTTCATTTCTTATTTTGATAATTTGAGTTCACTATATTTTTTTCTTCATAAGTCTAACTAAAGGTTTATCAATTTTATCTTTTCAAAGAACCACCTTTTAGTTTATTGGTCTTTTGTATCATTTTTAGTCTCTATTTTATTTCTGCTCTGATCTTTACATTTTCTTTTCTTCTAATAACTTTGTTCTTTGCTCTTTTTCTAATTTCTTTAAGTGTAGTATTTAGTTGCTTATTTGAATTTATTTTTTCCTGAGGTAGGTGTGTATCACTATAACCTTCCCTCTTAGAACTGTGTGTGCTGCAATTGTGTTTGCTGAATTTGGATCTTTGTGTTTCCATTCTCATTTGTCTCCAGGTATTTTTGAATTCCTATTTAATTTATTCAGTGAGGTTGTTTAGTAGCACATTGTGTAACCTCCACAAGTTTGTGTATTTTACTTGTAGTTTATTCCTAGTCTCATAGCACTGTGGCCAGAACAAATGTTTGACATGATTTCAATCCTCCTAAATTGTTGAGATATCAATTTTGTCCTAGTATATGATATATACTGGAGAATATTTCAGGTGTACTTGTAAAGAATGTGTATTCTGCTCCTTTTGGACAGAATGTTCTCTATATAGCTTTTAAGTTCATCTCAACTAATGTGTTGTTTAAGACCTGTGTTTCCTTATGGATTTTCTGTCTGAATTATCTATGAATGCAAGAGGGGTGTTAAAAGTCCCCTACTCTTATTGTATTACTGTCAATTTCTCCCTTTATATCTGTTCATATTCCCTTATGCTTTTAGGTGCTCCTTCTTTTGGTGAAAATATGTTTACAATTGTTACATCTTCTTGCTGGTTTGATTACCTGATTATTTAGTAATGGCATTCTTCTTAACTTATTATGGGCTTTGTCTTAACGTATGTTTTGCCTGTTATATTTATTGCTACCTCAGCCTTCTTTTTGTTTCCATTTGCAAGAAAACCTATTTTTCTATCCCCTCAAAGTCTCTCTGTATATTGAGACATGATGTATCTTGCATATATATGTGTCTTATTTTTTTCTTAATACATTTAGCTATTCTGTGTATTTACATTAAAAACTAATTATTGATTGTGGGTACTTATTGCCACTTTTGTTTTCCTTTTGCTTTTGTAGTTCTATTGTCTCCTTTGCTGTTCCTTTCCATTCTTCCCTTGTGAGTGATGGCCATCTATATTGTCGTACTTGGATACATTCCTCTATTTGAGTATGAATTGAATAGGTATTTGGTTTGTGGTTATCATGAGGTTCATACAGAAATATATATATATTTAGCATGTATAATGTATGATATATATACACAAATATATATAAATGAAACATATATTATATATTTTACATAAATACCTATTTTATATTATGTGTCATATAGTACTAATGTAAAATATATTATAATATACCATATATATTATTATATATAATATATGAGTAATATATGTAACTTATAATATATAATTCATAATAACGAAATAAATTTTATAATATGTATATTATATACTGTTATATATTATATAAGAAAATATATATACACATATAAAAATATAAATATACAAATACATAAATAAAATATGTTATATTATAATATATACATTATAATATACTACATAGTATTATTATGTATTATTATTATATTATTATATATTATATACAATATAATATAATAAAATTATAATATAATAATACAAACTACATATATATTACATATAATATATAAAATACATAATATATTATAAAACAATACAACATAAAATATTATATATAATAATTTATTATATATAAATAAACTATTTTCATATTATAATATATAATATTATATCACATTACATTACATATAATAGATAATATATAAAAATATAATAATATATCACATGTAATAACTTTATTGAACATATAATATGTATAGAACATATATAAGCATAATATAATATATTATATATTACATATTATAATGTAGATATAACTTTAAAATTGTATAATTTTATAATGTAGATGTGTATAATTGTATACTATATATTATGTATTATACACTTTACATTTTAATATATTAAGGTATATAATACATTATATTAAAAATTATATATTATGTTTATATTTTATTTATATATATTTAAAAGTATTATATATAATATATAATATATATTAACATATAACAATATACAATTTGTACTAATGTATATGTATATAGTATAAACATAATATAAATATATAAGTAACAAAAATTGATATGAAAGAAAATAATATAAACAATATTCTATGTATTATACTGAAAAATATATTAATTTATATCATAAATAAAATATGTTTTTATAAAATTTTATATTAGGATCACTATTAATATTATTTTATTAATAATAATATATATTATATCACATATTATGCAAATTAGAATATAACATATTATCTTTTATTATACATTAATATATATTATTATATATTATATATAATATATACACTAATGTTTATTGTGTATATTTTATAGTGTATATATTGTATTGTGTATTATAATGTATGTATTATACACATTATTATATATATTAAGCAGAATTTCTACTTAAAATTCATCTGACAGCCTTATATATTATTTAAATATTTATATATTATATTTATATATTTATGTATTAAATATATAATATATATTTATACATTTATATAGTTACCTTATTAAATTTTACAATATAATTACATTATATTTTATATTTGTATTAATTTAGTGTATATTAATATATACTGTATTGTAATATTATTATATAAACTACACATGAAATTTATAACATAATATGTAATAAAATACAAATATTATATAAATATATTATAAAACTTAATATCATATATTATGTTATAAGTATATAAATATTTATATTATAAATACACTATTACACATTTTATAATAACTATAATATTGTAATTATTGTATTTATATTATAATATTATATTATACTGAGCACTATTAATCTATTGTAGTATTATATATTATGTATTTAATATAATTTTATTATATTTGGTTATATATCCATATTATATCACATATATTATATTTTTGAAATATATTATTTTAAATATATTATGCAAATATTTATCAGATATATAATATATAATTATATGTATAGTGAATATATTATTTGTATTAATGTAATTAATATATTAAATATTAATATATAATTATGTATTTTATGTAGTATAATTCATATATTATATTATAATTATATAATATAATTGAGATATTGTTTTATTAAATATGAATATATAATTTATAGAATACATTATATATTATATAATATATTTATATTAATCATAATTTATGATAATATATCACATATTATATAATAAAATATGTATTTTATTATATATTACATCATATATATGTATTATGTATACTATGCTTATAATAATATACATATTATATTTTATGTGTATTATATAATATGTTTATAATATAAAAATATATAATATGTATAATATATATATATATACATATTTTATACATGGAGTATACATTTATAATTTCTGTATAATATATAATATGTGATATATTACATGTAGTATATAAATATATATTGTACATAATATATTATGTATAATATATTTTATAATATATATTATATTCGTAGTGTACATATATGTACATATTTATCTTTTATATAATTATATATTATATATAATTATATGATATATATTACATTATGTGTATAATACTTATAATAGCTCTGCTTTTTTTATATATTAAGGAGAGTTTCTGATTAAAATTCAGCTAACAGCCTTTTGGGAGAATGTGTATATATATATTACACACACACATACATATGTGTATATATATATATATATATATATATATATTTGTATATTATATACATTATTATTTTAAGTTGTTGATCTCTGAAATTTGAATATCTTCCAGCAAGCCTGAATTTTTACTTCCTCATTTTATGTTTAATATTTTTGACATATTTTACATCCTTTTATTTTGTCTGTCCCTTAACCACTTACTGTGGATTTAATTACTTTTACCACTTTTGTCTCTAATCTTTCCTACTAGCTTTATATGTGATTGATGTCTGTTTACTATGTGTTTGCCTTTAGCAGATAGTTTATTCCTCTTGTAGTTTTTATATTTCTAGTTATATTATTTTCATTTCTGCTTAGAGAAGACCTTTTAACAGTTCTTGTATAATCCGTTTAGTGGTGCTGAACTTTCATATTTCTTGCCTGCTTATGAAACTTTTTACCCGTCCTTCAAATCTGATGATAGACTTTCCAGGTAGAGTATTCTTGTTTGTAGGTTTTATTTCTTTTAATCACTTGAGATATATCTTGCCACTTCCTTCTGACCTGCAGAGTTTCTGCTTAAAGTTCAGCTGACAGCTATATGGGATTTCCCTATACAAAATTAATTGCTTTTCCTTTGCTGCTTTCAGATTCTCACATGATCTTCAACTTTCACCATTTTAATCACAGTGTATCTTGTTGTGGAACTGTTTGTATTCATTTTAACTGTGACTCTCTGTTTCCTCTACCAGGATAGGTAAGTCTGTTTCCTTTACCAGTTTAGGAAAGTTTTGAGTTATTAGTTTTTCAAATAAATTCTCTATCCCTTTCTCTCTCTCTTTTCCTTCTCCAGATCACTATAATGTGAACGTTAGAATGTGCATTATATTGTCCCATAAGTCTATTAAACTCTCTCATTGTTTTCTCTCTTTTCAGCTTGGGAGATTTTCACTACTCTGTTTTCCAATTTTCTAATTTGTTCCTCTATATATCAGCTTATATTTTTTTATTCCTTCTACTGTATTTTTAAAAAGTTTTAGTTATTGTGTTCTTAAGCTCTGTTTGTTTCTCTTCATATATTATATTTCTTTGTTAAACATTTCCCTGTGTTCATCCATTCTTCTCCTGAGGTCATTGACATATTTATGATCATTACCTTGAACCCTTTATCAGGTAGATTGCTTATCTCCCGTTTGTTTATTTCTTTTTCAGAAGTTACATAAGCTTTTTCTTTCCCATTCATTTGGAACCCATTCCTTTGTGTCCTCATTTTGCCGAATCATGTGTGTTTGTTTTATATATTAGGCAGATCAGTTATGTTTCCCAATATTGAGGAAGTATCCTTATATAAGAGATATTATGGGGCCAAGCAGCACACTCTCCTCTGATCTCTAGAGCTTTGTGATTTAAATGTGCCCCCAAATTGCCTGCATGAGCCTTTCTGCTGTGGAGGGGCTGACTCCTGTGCATGTGGTGATGGGTGAGGATAGCCCTTGGTCTGGTTGGTTCCAGGATGTGAGTCATGCTTTGAATTCTGGCCTGCTAGTGGGTGGGTCCATGTCTTGGCATACTTGCTATGTGACCTGGAACATTCCAGAGCTGGTGCCGGCCCATGGGTGGCAGGGCTGGGTCCCAGTACTGCTGACTGTATGGCCAGGAGGGAATTAGGGCAGATGCCAGCCTTCTGCTGATTTGGCAGTCCCCTGAGGTAATATGCTAGCAGGCAGGCCTCAAACTCTCACTTGCCTCTCCATCGTCCTCATGGTAACAACTCCCTAAGATGGTTGCCTCCAAACTGTATATCCCCAGTAATGTCAGTTGCCTCTTGCCTCTCTGGGAGACTGACCAAAATCAGCATGTGTGTCTCCCCAGGTCCCTTTAAGTCTACTGACTCTGCACTGGGACTCAGAGAGTGTGAGATTTTGCAGTTTAAAGGCAAAGTGTCATATAAGGCCTTTATTATGTTGAGGTAGGTTCCCTCTATGCCTACTTTCTGGAGGGTTTTTATCATAAATCGGTGTTGAATTTTGTTAAAAGCTTTTTCTGCATCTATTGAAATGGTCATATGGTTTTTATCGTTCAGTTTGTTAATGAGGTGTATCACATTGATTGATTTGCATATGTTGAAGAATCCTTTCATCCCGGGGATAAACTCCACTTGATCATGTTGTATGATCCTTATAATGTGCTGTTAGATTCTGTTTGATAGTATTTTGTTGAGAATTTTTGCATCTATGTTTAGATGCATGCAATATCACTGACCTGATATTAGATCTATGCATCTAATATCAGGCCAATGATATTGGCCTGGAGTTTTCTGGAAGACCTAAATAGACATTTCTCCAAAGAAGACATACAGATTGCCAACAAACACATGAAAGGATGCTCAACATCACTAATCATTAGACAAATGCAAATCAAAACCACAATGAGATATCACCTCACACTGGTCAGCTGGCCATCAACAAAATTTCTAAAAAGAATAAATGCTGGAGAGGGTGTGGAGAAAAGGAACTTTCTTGAACTGTTGGGGGGAAAGTAAATTAATAAAGCCAATAAGGAGAACAGTATGGAGGTTCCTTAAGAAACTAAAAATAGAACTACCATATGACCCAGATTTACCACTACTGGACATATACCCTGAGAAAACCATAATTCAAAAAGAGAGACATATCACAATGTTCACTGAAGTAGTATTTACCACAGTCAGGACATGGAAGCAGCCTAAGTGTCCATCGACAGACAAATAGATAAAGAAGATGTGGCACACATATACAATGGAATATTACTCTGCCATAAAAAGAAATGAAATTGAGTTATTTGAAGTGAGGTAGATGGACCTAGAGTTGGTCATACAGGATGAAGTAAGTCAGTAAGGGAACAACAAATATTGTATGCTAACACATATATATGGAAGCTGGAAAAAAAAAAAGGTTCTGATGAACTTAAGGGAAGGATAGGAATAAAGACGCAGATGTAGAGAATGGACTTGAGGACACAGGGAGGGGGAAGGGTAAGCTGGGATGAAGTGACAGAGTAGCGCTGACATATATACACTACCAAATGTAAAATAGCTAGAGGGAAAGAGCCACATAACACAAGTAGATCAGCTTGGTGTTTTTTGTCCACTTAGAGGGGTGGGATAGGGAGGGTGGGAGGGAGACTCAAGAGGGAGGGGATATGGGGATATATGTATATGTGTAGCTGATTCACTTTGTTACACAGCAGAAACTAACACACCATTGTAAAGCAATTATACTCCACTAAAGTTAAGAAAAAAAAAAATGAACCAAATCGCTGTTTCCTCCAGCCCTCTGGTTCTTCCATATGCAAACCTCACTGGCCTTTAATGCTGGAATTCTGGGGACTTGTCTTCCCACTGCAGGGCCCCCGGCCTGAGGAGCCTAATGGGAGGCTCTGACTCCTCACTCCCATTGTGCGTCATCTACTCAGGAGTGTAGATATTGACTGTACTTCATCTCTGCCCCTCCTACCCATCTCAGTGTGGTTACTTTTATATATCTTTATTCATGGAAAATCTTTTCTGCTAGTTTTCAGATTGTTTCATCAATAGTTGTTCTGTTAACAGTTGTAATTTTGGTGTCCTGTGGAGGAGGTGAGCTCAGGGTCTTCCTATTCCACCATCTTGGCCACATCTGTCGATGAGATATATTTATATAAAATAGAAATCTACAGCTATTCTGCATGTTCCTTCTGAGTATAAATGTCAAAGACTATCATTCAGGTAACTTCATAGTTATACACATACTGGTAAATACGTACTTTGAACTAGAGCATTATAATACTAGAGTATTATAAGAAAGAATGTATTAATTTGCCTTTCCAATATTTTGAATAATAAATAATTCCTTGAAAAAAATTTTTCAACAGCAATCCATACTAACAATAATCAGAGTAAACCAATTCAATGTCAAGATAAGGAAATGCTTTTACAGAGTTGTCTATTTAAGGAAAATTCAAGACTAGAAGAATTCGATTATCCTGCTGTCTTTTGTCATCTCTTTTTTTCTCGATAATTTCCCTTTTGTTTTTCTTTACAGATTAGGTTTTTCTGAATGATATTTGAATTATGCTATTTAACTCAGTTTGGCTCATGCCACAGCCAATGAATATATGATTACAGTATTATTTAGAAAGGAATCTATATGTTTCATTTTTGGGTATTTTTTGTGCAATTTAGAGAAAATTAAAAACGTACATATGAGAGAAAAATGGGAGTATAATAAAAGACTACTTCTCCCCCTTTATCCTTAGATAGATACTTCCTACTGATCTTAATTGTGGCATAAAAACATTCTCCATCATGAAAGAAAAAGGTTTTGTTTTGATAGCCTAGGCAGTTTGAAATGAAGTAAGAATGTATCTTGTCATGACAAGGCTCGTGTTTGATTGTAAATGCTCATTTGAATAGATGTTCCAAAAAAACCCCTACCACTACCAGCATGGGAGATAGGAGGAGGAAAATTATCTTAACTCAGTTCTCCATAGCCCACTCACATAGAACAATCAATTAAAGGCTATTAATTCAGTCTATAGAGAAAAATGCCTGTGCTCTGCAATGGGAGAGGTCACAAGAGTGAGAGGCCTGTGTACTGCAAAAAAAAAAAAAAAGTCAAATGACTTCTTAGAGGAAAGGTTTGAGTTCATTTCAATACGATGTTAATATTATTTCCTTTCTTTTAATAATTCCTACAGATGTCATGCAGAAAATTGCAGTTAGTCAAATAGTGAGACAGGCTGGGACCTGGGGCCTTTTGCTGCAGTACTGCAAAGCTTGCACCTGGACACAACTTTCCTCAAGCAACAAAATACACAGAAACTATATGAGACAAAAAATAGCTGTGTGCATGTGCAGTTGGGACAAATTCTAGACAACAGATACAAAGAGACCAAAAATAACCAGCTGACACTTTTGAAGAGTCCAGGGCAAAAGCAAGGTACTGTGCATGTTCCCTGCACAAACCACCACCTAAGGAGTGGGCAAAACACCTAAGCCACTTCTCTGTCTAACCCCTGGACACATGCCTACCCTCACCCCATACAAGGAACAAACTTACCTCCCTCAGAGGGCGAAAGAGCAGGGGAATCTGTTACTTTTTCTCACTACACCTTGCTGCAGTAGGGGCCACAATAAAGCCTTGCCTGAATTTCTTGTCTGGCATCTAGTCAATTTCTGTTGATTGGAGAAGGCCAAGAACCCTTGGTCAGTATCAGTAGGAGACACTTCTTCATGCATCAGTCAGAAAAAGAAAAGAAAACAAAATAAAATAAAACACTCTAAATATTTTAAGGTGTAAGTATGGGAATTAGGTAATTAAAAACATGCCACCCCAACCAAGAAAAGTTCAAGATGAAATAGCTTTCTTGGTAAACCCTATTGTATATTTAATCCCATATTTAAAGAAGAATTCACACAAATCTTTGCAAACTTTTCCAAAAAAAAAAAAGAGGAAATATCTCCTAGCTTGTTCTTTGAGTCTACCATTACCCTGAGAGCAAAGCTAGATAAAGACATCATAAGAAAATGAAATTACAGAGCAATATGCCTTATGATATAGATGTAGAAATTCTCAAAAAATACTAGAAAACTAAATCCAAAGAATTAAAAACATTATACACCATGAACAACTGGAGTTTATCCCAGGAATGCAATGGTGGTTAAACATAAGCTAATTAGTCAATGTCATCATATTAGTAGAAGGAAAAAAATCACATGATCATCTCAGTTGATGCAAAGAAGGGTATGTGAAAAATGCGAACCCTTTTTCATGATAATAACACTCAGAATTCATTGATATAATAAATGACATTTATGAAAAATTCACAGCTAATATCATACTCAAGGGGAAGATTAAAATTTTCTTACTAAGGAAGGAACAAGAAAAATGTGTCTGCTTTTACCACTGCTGTTCAACATTGTACTGGAAGTTCTAGCCAGACCTATTAGGCAAGAAAAATAAATAAAATATATCTAAATTGGAAATGAAGAAGTAAAACTATCTCTATTTGCAAATGACATGATACTGTTTGTAGGTTTTCACAAATAATGGACAAGAAATCTTCTAGAACTAATAAATGAGTTCAACAGAGTTGCATCTCTAATGTAATCAACCTGCTTCTAGAAGGCAGGCCCGTTTCCTGTGGGAAAGATTTCACATTGAGTCCTTCACTTTGATTTCTGCTTTTAGAGGTAGAATGGTCATCAACAATAGTAAGATCCGTTTTGGTGAGGAGAAGACGACATGTTCAAGCTCATGCATAACCTTCATCTTTCTTGAGACCACTGAGTAATCTTTGGGGTGGCTGGGGAATGAATCTGACAGACATTATCAACATAATGAGTTTTCTTGTCCACCTGATTATTGAAAATCTCTTCTGTTACTTTGGTGAGCATTCTCATAAAACACAAATACTTGCATACCCTTGACCCATTCATGGGAGTCTATTCACATTATTCTCCTTCACATGTCCTGTTAATAATCTTTCCATTTGTTCCTTCCTAGTGCTTCATTACTAGGTCAAGCCACTAGCAACTGTTTATGAATAAATCCTTCTAGCTATATCTCTTTCTGTGGAGATTTGACAGGCATTTTAACTAATAAAATATCTGCTTATTAGCGTATTTCATTTCCTCACTGTTCTTTAGGGCTACATATGCTGTGGATGTGAGTCTTCCACAGTCAGTTTCTACCAGGTGTCAAATATTGGAGGGAACGAATTATAAACCACGCCATGTTTTTCTTCTTTTCTTGTTAATTCTCCATAGGAAACGTGTGTGTGTGTGTGTATGTGTGTATACAGGCACACAAGGGAATGCCCTTGTGTGCATACAAAAACAAATGTGATATTTTTTTCATCTAAGGTTTCAGATTTGAGCACTTTGGTCTACACTAAGACAGATTTGCTAGGTTTTCAAAGCACAAAAACAGTGCCCAAAACTCAAATTGTGATTACAAATATGTGGCAGAGATACAAATTCCCCTTCCAGAGGATTAGGGGGAAAGGTCACAGCTGGCTGAGGTTGAAAATATACACCTTACTCCCTTACTTTACCTCATTAAAAAAAGAAAAAAAAGAAATTTTACCTTCTATTTAATTCTATGTTTGTCAGAGTAAAATCTGCAGAATTAAAGAAGTCCAATTTAGTAGCTTCAATTTTACTTCACAGTTGAAAGTAAGTTGTGCAATGTAAAATTCCTATTGAAAATAATATCTTGATAAGTCATTTTTTTTCCAAGTGAAGAAGATTGAGTTAATTAATTTGGAAACCATGTTGTATATATGTTACCAAGTCCAAGCTCATACTTCTTGCAGGACAACAAGCCAATAAATGGAGAGATGAGGTGTTGGGGCAAGGAATAGTGACTTCATTCAAAAAGCCAGCAGATGGAGAATATGATGGACTAGTGTCCCAAAGAACCATCTTACATGAGTTAGAATTCAGGCTTATTTTATACTAAAAGGGGAGGATGTGTGGCTGGTTGTTACAGAATTCTTGGTACAGGAATCCTTTGTTCTTACAGCTGTCCACTTAAGTCTGGTCACAATGCTCCTATGAAATTCCAACAAGAAAATTATTATTTTCTGTTCTGCAACTTTTTATCTCTATATGAATGAAAAACAGTTAAAGGTAAGAGCCTTGAGAAAGGACTAGCTCATATGTTTTAGGCTATAGGCAACATACTTTTACAAAGGTGCAGAGCCAGCATGACTAAGCACAGGCAACAGAGTACAAGGGTTAGAGCTAAAGGAATAAATCCAACATGGAGTCATATTTGTTCTTCTCTTTTACATATAGATAATATTTCCTGAGCAAAATAATTATTTCTTGTATTTTAACAAACAAAAAAGTGTTTTTTGAAAAGTTGTAAAGGAGGGAGAAAAAAAGGGATTTCAAAGCTTGAATTAATTTGGCTTTAATTTTAAGCCTCTTTAAAATGTTAAACTTCAACTACTCTTTGCCTTCTATAACATGGTTATGTGAAAAAGACCTTGATCCATTGCATGACTGTGGCTATGAGTTAAACTAAATATTCCTGTCCTGATTCACAACATAGCTGGTCCTCAGATTAGAAGTGAGCTGCATAAGTCTTTCTTTTCTTTTCTTTTTTTTAAAATCTGGCTTTAGTAGAACTATCATTAATAGAATAAGATTAGAATAAGCAGTCTTTTCAAATATCTTTAAAAACTTAAATAATGTTAGTGATTTTACTGTGGGGATACAGAATCTACTTAATTTTTTGTTGTTGCTTCTTGAGAAAATAAAGATAATTCCTATTGAAAAAACTGAGAGGCAGTAAAAGAAAATGGGTGAGAGCTCTGGAATCAGGAAGCCTATGCTAGTTATCTTGAATATTGAACCTACCAGCAGTTTTGCTCCATTTGCAAAATAAGGATAACATTGCACATACTCCAAAAGGTTGTTTTCAGTATTAAATGATTTTACATATGTAATATTAAGAAATTGGAATTGCCTGGTACATATTAAAACTCACTAAATGTTAGGTCATGATATTATTATGAGAAATTTTGTCAGATTGAACATAGTTGTATGTATAAACATAAAAATGTAAGTCCTAGTAAATAATCAAAATTAATGTATCAAGCAGGCCATTTCTGGTCCTCTATAATGTCCGTCAAACTAAATTATGTTGCATTTAAACTAAAGTCAAAAGAAACACAAACCCCTTTTATAGAGCTGCATTTATATGCAAATTCTGGGCCTTTAGAGATTTTTGTGCTATGGTTTAAACTAGATAAATGACACTTTATGAAGTCACAAAATGTGCCTTTAAACGACATAATGCTTTTAATGCATTTTAATTAGCTATCTGGCAAATCAACAGATGTACATGACCAAGCTTGCATAATTCTTCTACTAACAATACTGTCGGTCCTTTCTAAGAGCTTGTAACATTGTTTGCATTAACAATCTTAATACATCTTTGATTTCTGGCTTCACAATTTGGAAGAGAGTTTTTAAAGCAGTACCACTTTGAAAATGTCAATAAAATACCAATTTTCCTTAATCAATTCAGATGCACAGTATGATACAAGTAATTTCTCAGAACTGATGCTAGGGTCTGTCAGAAGATATGTCACAACTTAGAGTTTTCATAGACACATGTGTCCATTTTAAAGTCAAAATATTCCAATTTATGTTATCTTTTCTTAAGGATCCATGGAGACAAAAATTACTTTTCTCAAGGAAACAGTTTTATTCATGAGGCTGTGTAGCATATTGGTTTAAGGTTCACACATACTCTGGAGGCAGAGTACCCACAATTAATTTCAGCTGCTAGCACCTCCTGGCTGTGTGACCTTGGATAACTTACTTAACCTCATCAAGGCTCTACTTCTTCCTGCGTAAGGTTAGGTAAATAAAAACAGTTTCTTCATTGGATTGTTATGAAAAAGGAAGAAAAAAAAGTATCATCATTTGTCAGCTCTTCAGTTAAGCATTGGATTTTAAATGTGTTTATCTGATGAAAAGTGAAATCAAGAATTTTCATCTTCTGTTTTTCAAATATAAGAAAAAGACTATCTTTTCCAGGAAGTACATTTCACTATTCTTGGTATTCTATTGTGTATCTTGGAAACATCTACTGTTGCTTTGTTGCATTCACAAGGAAGAGGAACTACTTTCTGGATATGTGTGTATGTGTGTATATTCTCCTTAATGTGTGCTACAGTGACAGGTAGCAAGTACCTCTGCATGGGATTCAAATGTCCTCGCTGGATACAAAGTATAGAAGCTCATTCCATGCCTGTGCTTGCTTTTCCTCCAACCAGCCTTTGATCAAGGTAAGAAGATGCTGCAAGATCTTCTCAATAGCTGGAATGCACATGCTTGAGAATTGGGGAGGTAACCTATGGACAAATATCTGACCAATGGAAGAGAGAAGCCATTCTCTAGCTTGTCTCTTTTCTTCTCTCTAAATGGAATGTACACAATAGAAATGGAGATAAAGTGTTTAAGAAAGGATAGGAAAGAAAGAAACCTTGATAAGACCTGGCGACTGGTGATGTCACGGTTGCAAATACCTTTAAATAATTTTTAAAAATGCGACAATATTCCAAATTCTATTCTCTGAGAAGGAATACACTCTACATAGAAGGATTTCTTCTAGTTAATATCAGTACATAGAGCCAAAATTAATTTCTGTTGGAATATTTCCCTCAATTGAAAGTATTTTCTCAGGACATGGAATGTCGACAATAACTAAAATGTTTGTCATCTGTCAAGTGTAAAACTGAGTTCTCCACTGAGGTTCTTTCCTTAGACACCACGAAATATGTACATTCATCGTAGGCAATACTTAATATTATATGATAGAAAATAAAGTGGAATAAGTTCTAAAAACCAGGCATTAACTTGCTCTCTAAGAGCAATAGGTGAACAGAGAGGGTGGGGTACTATTGTGTTTCCTAGCACACTTTCATGATTACTTAAAATGAGACACCTCAGAGACATGTCATTGAACTAATTTACTTTCAGAGGTCCTGAAGGATACACCTTCATGCACCTGGTGGGCAATGCTGGGGAAATTTCAATCCACTCTGGAAGAGAAAGGTCAGAAAGAGAAGACTGAGTAGAAGTGGGGGTGAGGGGTTGATTTTAATTCCTTTGGAATTTTAACTCAAAAGATGAAAATACTTTGATTTTGTCTTTTAATTTCTTCATCTTTGGAGTTTGACTTGTGGGACAATTTAATTTGGGGGCATTGGACATTTGATAACAGAATGTTTTAAGAAAATGTATACCCTCTCTATGCTTCTGGCATTTTCAATTTTGACTTGACTTTAACATTTGGTTATTGAAGTATATTTATGATTTCATTTGATTTCATTATAGATAGAACATGTGTTTGACTGTGTTGGACAATGAAGTTAGATATCTTTTGGTAAGTAAAATAAAATAGGGAGTGAAATTTCAAGTTCAAGGTGAACATTCCCTTAGAGTAGATACACCTCCTTCATTGTTTGATCCATGAGGACAAAAATCTCGCTGCTCAAAACAGTGCTGTGAATATTCACATAGAGAGGACAGTGTGTAAAGTGTGAACACATTATGAAGGTGGGGCACTCATAGACTGCCATTCCCCTAGCCAGGGATGACAGCCATATTCCTGGCTGAACATCAGTTCAAGATGTAATACAAAAAGTTGAAAGAACAAAGACCTGGGAATATGAGAAAAAAAAAAAATCCTTAGAGCAATTCCTTACAGAGAGTTGGTCTTAAGAAATTATGGGAGCTTATTAAACCATCTCTGAAAGGTTCTTGACTCTGCATCTGTTGCTGGATCCTCCAATCCACAGTGCAGGCAGTCAGGCAGGGAAGATGAATATAAAGTGGAGTAGATCAAGGCCAGGATGAATGCCACATGCAAGGGCTGGAAATCCACAAAGAAGGAGTGAAACTTGTGTCAATGTTTGTTGTTTCTGACCTTGATGACTACTGTATCCTACAGAAGTCAGGGTCCTTTATCACAGAACTAAATACTCTCTTTCGATTCAGTAGTAGGGAAAGCTGAAGGGGAATCTGGGGGAAAGTAGAGCAGCTACAAGCTCAGCCACTGATTCAAGCAAGTTACTAACAATATGTTGTTGACTGAAACAATGTACAACCTAAAATTTGAGAACTATGTTTTATCCATGGACTTTATGAGGACTCAAGCCTGGGAAGCAGCTTCTCCAATAGCTCTGAGGGACCCCTCAGAAGATGTAAGGGAGGAGCCAGTATATATAGGAGTTTTGCAACAAAAAACAGGTAGTTGGAACATCAAAAGATAACTGTTAATTAAAGAAAACCAGACATCTCAAGTTAGGGGATTTAGTGCTTTTCTATGTTTGAGAAAATGCAAGAGTCTGGGCTCATTGAAATCATTCCTTTGATATGTACCTTAACTATCTAGGACCAACATCCTGCTTCTTTCCATCCTGAATCCCCTCAGGGTTCACATTTGAGTGTGACTGCAGTGGCTGCTGTCTCGGCAACAACATCCTTTGTTTACTGATAGGGCAGGCAACATTCTATGTTAACAGTGTTCAGTGAGCTACACAATGCTGCTGCTTCCTTTCACACTCCAAATCTCCCGAGAATCTCTCCTCTGTCCCACTGTTAATAGAAGCATAGTAGGTAATTCTGGGAAGTACAGTTTGGCCTAGCAAGTTTCCACATTACAAATCCACCACACTGCTCTTTCCCCTCTCAAGAGGAGGAATTCTGTCCTTCGCTACTGACCAAATCCCTCTACTCTTCCCATAGAGTTGACTCAAGTTACCTGACTATGGTGGTAGCATTTATTTATGTTTCTTGATTTAGGCAAACTAACCTGTATAAGTTTGAAACATGGAAAAATGTTGACCATTGGAGGCAATGGCCTAGAACACAATACCGTCTTTACTGTCTCAATCTATCCATTGACGGCTATCCTAAGGTCTAGACATGAAAGTAGATATTAGCAATCTCACTGGGCTCTCATACACAAGCCAAATTCTCCAATATACTTTACATCAATAATAATAAAGCTTACATTTTGTTCCTACATTTTTAGAGTCAAATATTTTATTTCTTCAATTAGAAATTGGGAGGGGAGGAAAGAGGATATTTTTGAGTCTTTAATGTTATGAGGGAAATATGAACAAAATATTTCAAACTATAACATGAGATATACCAAAATATAATTAATTTCTTTAAAATAACATTTTCTAAAGATAAAATATGTCTATTGTGACTATTTGGCATTAGAAACCTATCTTGAATAGATCTACACAGTTCAGATTTCTGGCTAGAATACCCAGAGGGATTAAACTAAAGCCTTTCCCAAAATACTAAAATAACCAGAAATTAGATGTTTGCAAATTATATCATATGTGCATATGTGTGTGTGTGTGTGTGTGTGTATATATATATATTTATATATATATATACATACATATACATACACACATTATATATGTATATATATATGTATATATATATATATATATATATATATATATATATATATATATATGATGCCAAATGTTGTGTATGTTGAAGAGTTTTTCATTCCTGTGATTAATACTACCCCATGATATGCACTGTTTTAGGATAAGATTGTGGCTGTTAAAATAATAGAGAATAACAGTGTCATGTTATTGCTGTTTGTGTTGCAAAAGCCAAGATTCTGGTATATTTAGTGATATCTTTAAGAAAACTTTTTATAAAAGTTTATCTTGCTCCTGATCAAAATTCCCTCAATCATGGGGTATATGAGATGGTATGGAAGTAGAAAGCCACTCACAAGGGTCTACACTTTGCTCTTTTAAAACTGAGCCCCAGGGCTTCCCTGGTGGCGCAGTGGTTGAGAGTCCGCCTGCCGATGCAGGGGACACGGGTTCGTGCCCCTATCCCGGAAGATCCCACATGCCGCGGAGCGGCTGGGCCCGCGAGCCATGGCCGCGGAGCCTGTGTGTCCGGAGCCTGTGCTCCGCAACGGGAGAGGCCACAGCAGTGAGAGGCCCGCGTACAGCAAAAAAAAAAAAAAAAAAAAAAAAAAAAAAAAACTGAGCCCCAGGGCTTCCCTGGTGGTGCAGTGGTTGAGAGTCCGCCTGCCGATGTAGGGGACATGGGTTCGTGCCCCGGTCCGGGAAGATCCCACATGCCGCGGAGCGTCTGGGCCCGTGAGCCATGTCCGCTGAGCCTGCACGTCCGGAGCCTGTACTCTGCAACGGGAGAGGCCACAACAGCGAGAGGCCCGCATACTGCAAAAAAAAAAAAAAAAAATCTGAGCCCCAGGAACTATGATGTGAGCATGAAGTACAATAGTTTTCCAACAGGTGAGGAATATGCCTGTGCCCTACTTCACATCTGGGCTTCTGGATGTAACATAATTGCAATGTGAGGATGCTAATGTGATTGTGAACTTAACAACTGCAACAGTATGAAGTAATAGCCAAAGATGCTCATAATGACGGTAGAACATCACAAAATAATATTTCTTTATTTTATTTAATTGAATTAGCTAAATAAGCTAATAAGTTCACTTCATTAACTTTAATGAGAATTATCTTTTACCCTTACATAGTAAGCAGGTAGAAAGTTTTACTATAATCAGGGTATGCTTAGCAAAGGGGAAATAGAAGGGGAAATATTTTAAAGTGTGTGACAGGGGAAGGAGTAAATGCCCTAGAAGACTTGGAAGATCTGGCAAAGGAGATTTTTAAGATGATTGGACTTAGGTATAACCATTGTACATCATGGATGTAGCATCACCATGAAAAAAAGAAAGTATCAAAAACCTGAGTTTGCTTGTAAGAGCATACCAGAAACCTAGCTATTCATGACAGTCCACTTCCCTGGCTAGTCTACTGTGTGAGGAGGATGGAGCAGCATTGATAGAGGGCTGTATCTAGATGAAAGGACTGAAGTGGGCTACAGGTTGGCATAGGACCTGTGGCAGATCCAGACATTTCTACATGTCTGCTTTTGAAACACAGAAATGCCAACACCAGGGTGGTAAGTGGTCCTCAATGGGCCTTGGCTTGTCTAGAATGTCCAGCTGACCAAATGTAACCATTCTGCCTTCAGCTGATCCTACATTATTATATATGATCCTACACAATTGATACATCACTACATAATTGCAAGTGGGAATAAATAAGTGATATGGGTGTCTCAGTGGAAATTGAGAAAACCCCAAAGACATCAAGTGGACCAGATGATACTCTAAAGAGTCACTTCCTGATTATGAAAGTCCAGAAACTACTCTAATTACACTTTTGCTTAAAATAAAAATGTTCAAGGCTTCTTTCAGTTTTCTGAATTTCTTAGGAATATTTTAATATAACATTATTATTATTACTTTGTTATCTACAACATGTTTCTCTTGCTTGCTAGTGAAAAAATGACACTACTTGAGAAATTGATACTGAAAGGCTGTCAGCAGAAAATAGAAAAATGTAAAATGCTTGGCATTCGTTATTGTGTTAAGATGTTATAAAAAGCAAACAAACAAACAAACAAACAAACAAACCTTGAAATACTCATTCACAGTCTGGAGCAAAAAAAAAAATTAGAAGTACATGGTTTTCAGAGATGGAAAAACAAAACAAAACTAAGCCACATCCTCTGATTATCAGAGACCTTGAACTTGCTCAAATTAAAACTCTGGGGTTTATATATCTGCTACATTAGGCTATTAATAAAGTATTTGGTGCTTAAACTTTAAGCAAGTGGAATTTTAAGTTACATCTGTCCTAAGCAACACTCCCTTGAACACCCAAATATCCCTTTTTCCCATGCCATGAAGAATAAATTAGTAGAAAAATGCCATCATTTTAAAAACGATAAAATCATCTTTGTAGCTTTTTCTACTCAAGTTAGGAATGCGGGAGAGAAGTGTTGTTTTCATAAAGAGTCTCTGATATCCCAGAAATGGAAAGAGCCTGAGACACCAGAGTTCACTCGGTGCATTTGATGGATCCAGGGAAATGTGTACAAAGTTAACAGGGTGGGAAGTAGAGTCAGCTGACAATCAGAAGTCAGCAAGTGGTATATATGCTCTTATCTCTGGACATGATTAATTAATCATGGAGCTGCAAGAAAGAGATCAACAGGCAACACTTTTACACAACTATCATAAAATGTGTATACACTGAGAAAAGCATAAGGCATCCATCACTTTGGAAAATAAATATAATTTAACCACCACCATAGATAGTTGTGGAATATCACCCAGGTCCATACCACAGACACAGACATCCTTGAATGAATTCTCTACCTTTGAAGGAAGGGCTGCTATAATACTACACACAGTTACTGTTGAAAGTTTTTTATAGTAATTTCCAATACACTCTGTGGTCAGTATCTGAGGTGACTGTAAACTAAGAAAAGCAAAATATCCAAATATCTCAGGAATTATTAAATTCTGGAGCTAACAATAATTTTAGGGACCATAAAATGATCTCGGCAAATGTCTCTGGAATGTATTCAGGAATATCATGTGATAATTAAATGTATAACGAATTTTGCATCATGTTAGAACTAGAGAAACCCTAAACATAACCATTGCTTTCTATTATGAGAATTGCGTAGAATTGCAATTATTTCTTTCTTAAAGATCTGGTGGAATTTGCCAGTAAAATCATCAGGGGATGGAGTTTTCTTTTTTGGAAAGTTTTTAATACAAGTTAAATTTCTTTATTAGCTTATTTGTGTTATCTATTTCCTTTTGAGTAATTTCGGTAGGTTTCTCTTTCAGAAACAGGCCAATTTCATCTAAGTTTTCAAATGTATTTGTAGAAAACATTTCACAGTCGTAACTTATTATCCTTTTAATGTCTGTGGGATCTGTGTAATAACCCATATTCATTCCAGATATTGGTAAGCTGTCTTCACACTTGTTTTTCTTTTTACTTTGTTTTTTTGGATAGAGTTTTATCAATTGTTTCTGACCTGAGGTAAAAAGCATTCAGTCTTTTATCATTAAGTAAAATATTAGTATAGGTTTTATATAGATGCCCTTTATCATTTTAGAAATTTTCCTCTTATTCCTTTTTTGTTTGTTTGTATTCCAAATGAGTGTTACATTTTGCCACATGTTTTTCATGTATCTATTGAGATGGTAATGTGTTCTTGTTATTTTTCTGGTATATTATGTTATCTGATATTCAAAAGTTTACTCACTCTAGCATTTGTGAGATAAATGTAACTGGTTAAATTTTGGGGAAAAAAAAAAAGAGGAAATGTGTTATTATTTATTCGTTAAATGTTTGGTAAGGTTCTCCAGTTAAGACATCTGGGTCTGGGATTTTGCTTTTTGGGAGATTTTAAATTATGCTTCACTTCTCTTGCTACTCTGTCTCACCCTCTTTATCTTGCTATAAAAGATCATTTGATTAATCTTTTATTTAATCATACCTTAAGGATAAAACCTCTTCTTAGGATTTTGGGAAACTCATAGGTGGTTTTAATAGCCACTTTCCTTATTTAAATCTACATGTAACGATATTTTCTGGGTATTTTTAAAAGACTTTTTTTTTAAGTTCCTGATTGTATTTTTCATGCCTTGTTTTTGTTTACTTCAAGCGAGACATCATCATCTATAAACAGAAGTACTTGAGAATTGTTTTATAGTAAGCTTTTTATTTTACAGTACTATTATACTTACAGAAAAATAATAATACAAAAAGTTTCTGTATAAACCATTATCACCATCTTACATTAGTATAGTATATTTGTCACATATAATGAATAAATATTGACAAATTATCACTAACTGAAGCATATACTTTATCCAGATTTCCTTAATTTTTACCTAATGACATTTTTCTGTCTCAGGATCTCACCTAGGATATTACACTACATCTAGATTTATGTCTTCTTGGGTTTTTCTTGGCCAGAACAGTTTCTTAGACCTTCCTTGTTTCTGCAAGCTTGAGGGTTTTGAACAGTGCTGGTCAAGTGATTTATAAAATATCCCTCAATTGGGATTTTGTCTGATTTCTGTCCTCATGATTAGTTTGGAATTATGAGTTTTGGGGAGGACGACACCAAAAGTAAAGAGTCTTTCTCACTGTATCAAGGGTACAAGCTATCATCATGACTTATCCCTGTTGATGTCCACAATTATTACCAGATAGATGGAGTGATTTGCAGGCTTATCTACTGTAAAATTATTATTTTCCCCTCTTTATACACTATCTTCTCAGAAGGAATTCACTATGTAATACCCACAGTGAGGAAGTGGAGAATTATGCCCCACCACTTTGAGGGCAGAATGCTACATAAATAATTTGGAACTCTTTTGTGTGGGACTTTTGTCTATTTCCCTCATGGGTTTGTTTATTCAATTATTTAATTAGATAATTACAGATTCAATATATTTATTTTGTACTTTCATTTATTTTGTTTTTTAAATTGTGCCAGCTTTGTCCATTGGGAGATTTCATTTGGCTTTTTTCTCCCTTTGACATATCCCTATCATTGTGGCTATTTGTTTGTTTTTGAGAAAACATTTTTTTTTTAAATTTTGATGTTACAAAAATACTCCAGGTTCATCTTTTATCTTCCTTGCCACAGTCCAAAAATCATCTATTTCTCCAAGGATTTCTGAATGATTTCATTGAAGAACAGTATTAGAAATGAAGATCTGGGGGGTGGGCGGTAGGTATGTTTCTTGTTACTGAGGTGTAGTTTCTTCTAGGCCATCTCCGTTTACAGAGTAAAAACGTGTTTATGTGTGTGTGTGTGCCTGTGTGTGTGTGTGTGTGTGTGTACCACCCCATATGTGTACACATAGCTATAAATATTTCTGTGTATAAACTTCTATATCTATATCGTCAGAATTACATTCAAAGGACAGAAATATGGTAATATTTTAATTGACAGTGATAACTTTTCATGTGTGAGATAGAATGGCTTGCAAAGACAACACATAAAGATTACAGTACAGATGATAAGAACTGTCTTTATTTAAAATACATTAAGATAGTTTATAATTTTAGTGAATGTGGATAGTGAAATAGGATAACAAGGAAGGGTAATTCTCAATTTTCCAGCTTTGGATAACTGTGTTGGTAGCAAACTTTAGAATAAAAAGAACACAATTTTAAAAGGAAGATTGCTTTCTATTTTTGTTTCTCATATAATGCCCAGAAAAGCTGCCTATCACTGAGGTAAATACATCCAGAAAAAAAGTGGGTATAACTAAGAGTATGGGTAGAACTGGAAAATCATTTCAAATTCCCTTAATTATTAAGTACACCATGTGAGAAGGGCACAGAGTTTGAAATGAAGATATGAGAAGCAGAATAAAAACTGAATCATTAATATATTCCATCTTTTAATTTTCTTTAATAGAACACTATCAATGCTGAAGAAGAAACATTCCCAAGCTTAATTGGTTTCAATATTATTAATACAGTCTTTTGGCACAGTATGTGCACAAAAAGATAAATAGAACACAAAGGTCAACTACAGTCTCCTCTGTCCTTGAAATTAAGCCACTTTGGGCTGCATCACTACTTGTTGTCCTGTAGGTGAGCAATCTCAGCCAAAGAGGTCTATTCCTGTCGTCAGCTTTAAATTGTGGCTACAGCTGCCCTGAGTTCAGTCGTTGGGCTACATGGCAGTTTAATTTGTGGAATATTGCCCTTCTCTGATTTACCTCTAAATTTATCATCTTAATTTATTAAATGTAACTGAACATACTGTGGGGTTACCTGGGAAGCAGGTGTATTTCAGCATTGGAAGTAATTTTGAATGATAAGTCAACATCTCTACACTTAAAACTGATACTTGAAGATTAGTTTGAATAATTAAATTCACTCACAAAATGTGCCCCCTTGACAGATTTAAATGTATGTCCAGAGACTTCCTTGGTGGCACAGTGTTAAGAATCCGCCTGCCAATGCAGGGGACACAGGTTCGAGCCCTGGTCTGGGAAGATCCCACATGTCGGGGAGCAACTAAGCCAGCGAGCCAAAAGTACTGAGCCAGTGCGCTACAACTATTGAAGCCCGCACGCCTAGAGCCTGTGCTCTGCAACAAGAGAAGCCACCACAATAAGTCTGTGCACTGAAATGAAGAGTATCCCACTCTCTCTGCAACTAGAGAAAGCCCACATGCAGCAACGAAGACCCAACACAGCCAAGGGTAAAGAATCCAGACTCAGCATCCAGACTATTCAGTTTGAATCTTAGTTCCAACATTTAAGGGCTTGTTATCTTTAACAGATTACTTAGTTACTACCTGCTTCAATTTCCTGGTCTATGAAAATGAGATTATAATAGTATCTACCTCATAGGTGTTGTTTTAAATATATAATGTGCTAATGTATGTACAACACTGAAAGCAGAACTTGGTGTGTAATAACACTCAAAAAGTGTTAGTGATGAAGTTGTCATGTAACACAAACCAAGCTTTCATTTTGGGCTATTCATGGAGTCAGATGCTTGTACATACTATCACTCTCTTTTTTTTTTTTTGGTAAAAATTCTGATATAGCTCATTTATCGTTGGCCATTGATATTAGTTCCACTTGATCTTATATGAAATAAAGATACTCTAATATAGTTTAGATATCTTATTCTCAGTAAAAGATACACTATAGAAAGCCAATAATTTATAAGCATAGACAAAGTAGTCAATCAAACGGCTAAGAAAAGTTAAGCAATATTTCAATGCAGTCATTATAGACTGAATTAGCTTATAGGTGTTTTCCAGAATTATATAATGTTTGCTAAAGAAGTATCAATTTCCTGATTTTTTTCTGCAAACCAATACAGTAGAATTTTTTATAAAACACTAAAATTTAAATTGTATTCATGGTGAATATGACCCATGATAGTCTAATGATTTATTTTTATTAATTCAAACTTACATAAATTTGCTTTTACCAAAAAGATACTTTCAAAGGGAAACTGATGAATATGTAAACATCTATGTTCATGGAATAATAAAGCTTAAAATACCTAGTTGTCACTAATAAATTAAAAGTCATAATGATAAGATACATTTATGCATTGATATCTTTTAAAAATATGTTCAGTTTTGTGCCTCATAAAGTTCCATATTTTTCCAAGATAGACTAATTTTCTCTCAAGTACACAATCTTTCACCATTTACAAAGAGAACATGAGTACTTTTAAATTGTACTGGTTGCCCTCTTAAAATTCCTCACATCATTGAAACCTATTTTCATGAAGTATGTTCTTACATAAAATTTCTCTATATCAGGTTACTAATAGCAATATACCTAACACAATAATTTTTTCCCCTTAAACTGGATATGGAGCTGCCATAAACAAATAACATAAATCAGAGAATATGTCTCAGTGTAATGCATGTACCTTGCATTTTGAAGCCATGTCATCTATGCTTTGAAGTACATAGAATTCTAAAAATAGTTGGAAGCGAAATAAGTTTTATTTGGAACCAATAGCATTCATTGGCATATTCATAATAAGAGTTTTGTTATTATAGTAGTTTTCCCTTGGTTTAATGGAAGGTGTATATGAAGTGTTCATATAAATTACATATTGCTATAATCCAAATGCTTTTTTCTTCCCAAAATCCATATGTTGAATTTTTAATGACTGATATGATAGTATTAGAAGGTGAGGTCTATGGGAGGTGCTTAGGTCATGAGGATGGAGCCCTCATGAATGCAATTAGTGTCCTTATAAAAGAGGCCCCACAGAGAATCCTTACTTCCTGTACCAAGTGAGGAATCAGAGAGAAGGGACAGACTGTGAAGCAGGAAGAGGGCCCTTCCCAGAATATGACCATGCAGGTGACTTGACTTTGGAATTTTCAATCTCTGGAAACATGGGGAAAAAATGTCTGTTGTTTATAAACGACCCAGTCTGTGGTATTTTGCCAAAGCTCTCCAGATAGTCTAAGAAATATGTTTATATGATATATTTTTATGGAGACTATTTCTTGGGTGGCTATAAACCATGAAAATAAAGAGATTTGGGATAATTAATTTGTAAATTATCAAATGTACTTTCATAAAAATACTGATTTTATAGCACAATTAAATAATTATAATTTACCCTATGTTATCACTACGGATAGAAAGCTTAGCTTAGACCCCTGAGAAGAGCAGATTCTTATGGCTTTTTGTTTGGATTTAGGCAACAAAAAAACTAAGCATGCTGTTTTGCAGTAGATGTCCATGCATACTTATATTTTTTTAAATTATTCGTAAAATAATTTATATTTTTTGGGGAAATAAATTATAGTCAGTGTTTAGGAGGTAAGAAGATTGTGTTTGCTAGATGATGGGGTAAATTATGTACTTGACACAAATTGCATGCAAACTTATTTTCTGAATAAAATAGAAAGCTAATCTTTCTTAAAGATAACTCTAGAGTTTGCAGTGTCTTGATTCAGAGTGCTACAAAAAGCAGATGACTCTTCTCAGCTATGCTTGTCTAAAAGGAAAAGGTCTTCTATTTGAAGAAAATTAAGATGGTAGACAAACATTAAATTGTCTTTCTCCTCAAGGAGTAATGTAAAACGAAGTTTGTTGAGAAAAAAGTGTTTGGTGTGTTATCCACTTCAACTCACTCAAAATCCAATAATTCAAAGCAGAATAGCTTGCTAGGAAATATCATTGTCACAAAGAAAAAAAATTAACATCTTATCTAGGCAACAGATGTCTGGCTATATTTAAAGAGTTGTTTAGGAAAGTCATAACTTTTTGAAATATTGAATCATTTTGTAAGAACTGGTGACATCTAAGTAACTAACATCTATTTTTGCTTATATGTATTTTTGTCTTTGTATATATAACTGAAAATGAAAAGTACCAAAAATAAATTCTCCTTTGTACATGAAGGTTTATATTTTTCCTTTTCTATTTTTTGTTCCATTTTCTATTAAGGTGTTTTTGTCTGAGCAGTATTATACCATTCTTCTTCTTTAGCAAAGAAGCTCAAGTGAACTTTTCTGTTTCTTAAAGTTCCAAATAATGAAATATTATTTATATAATTATCTCCATAAACACTTCTAATCATTGTGTATAATATTTATGTAAATTTGATTAATACTATGATACATGTGCAGAGGCACATTCACTGCCTCTAGCACAATGAGTTCTTTTTTTTAAGTGCAATCGATATTAGACCTATTGCTCTCTGCTAAAATATTGAGGATAGGGACATCCTTGGTGGTCCAGTGATAGAATCTGCCTTCCAATGCAGGGGACACGGGTTCAATCCCTGGTCAGGGAATTAAGATCCTACATGATGTGGGGCAACCAAACCCGCACACCACAACTACTGAGCTCACGGGTCTCAACGAGAGAGCCTGTGTGCCACAAACTACAGAGCACCCTGGAGCCTGCAGGCCACAACTAGAGAAGAGGAACCCCGCATTCCACAGATAGAGAGAAGCCCACGAGCCACAACAAAGGATCCCACGTGCTTCAATGAGTATCCTGCATGCCAGAACTAAGACCTGATGCAGCCAAAAAGAATAAGGAAAATAAGTAAATAAAATAAATAAATATTAAAATATATATATTGAGGATATTTCAATGAGTGGCATATACTTGCATCCTTGAATTTTTGTAGTAAATACACGTAGGGTTTTTGTTGCATTGTAATAAAAATATTCTGCAAGTAATCCTAGTCCCATCCCTGATCTATTTTTTTCGCTGTTCCTTTGTATTCTAGAGAATAATGAAACTGAAATATTCAGAAAGTCACAGGTATATTAGGGACTAAGTGAGGGGTAAAGATATTCCTTTTCTCTGAGGCACAATGAGAATGGAAGATTCAATACTGTCATGAATTTGAATTGGGAGAATCATGCTCTGCTATGAATTATAGATATTGTCAATTTAGGAAGCAAAATAGAGAATTTTACTCCCGAGAGCAACAGAGAAGGATATTTCCTGAATGGAAAACACTCAGAGTGGGAGACCTGACTATATTTACAAGTAAGTTCCTAAATCTAAATATTCATAATAAAAGTCATACAAAGAAAACAGTCTTTCAATTTACCAATTTAAAAATATTGGTGCAGAACATTATTAGTAACAATCTTTGTCCTATAGATAAATGCAGAGGCCAGTCTCATCATTCAATAACCCTTGGACCTAGAGATATTTAAGTACCAAGAAAAAGAAGAAATTAGAAACTCAAAACAATAAATTGAGTGCATATAGCCAAGAAGAGTCTTTATCCAAGTTAATATTTAGAAAAATAAAAGTGTTAAGAAAACCCAAGTGACTTGTAGAAGAGGAGTTTAGTGGCAGAGAGAATACTGTTATTAAGATAATACAAAAAAAAAGCATGATTTCTATGAACATGAATGAGAAAGTAGCTTTCCTTGAGTGAAGTTATAGTATAGTGGAAGAGAAAAGCATTTAAACTATAATTGTGGTTCAATTAATCTGTAAAATATAAGTGAGGTGCAAATAGCAGAAAGGGCAGGGGATTTGGAATTAGAAAGGGGTTGGTTTTCTTTCCAACCCTTATTCTGCTACTCTAATTCCACTCTGCTGCTTAACTAGTTGTATACACAATACCAAATTGCTTTGCACTTTGAACTCAATTTTCTCAATGACTGCATTAGCTTTCTGTGACTGCTGTAACAAATTACCACAAACTCGTGTGGTTAAACAACAGAAATTCATTCTCTCACAGTTCTGGAGACCACAAATCCTAAATCAAGATGTTGGCAGGGCATCAATCCCTCTGAAGGCTCAAAGGGAGAATCCATCTCTGCTCTTACCAGCTTCCTGTGGCTCCAGGCATTCTTTGGCTTATGGCTGCATAAATGTAATTTCTGCCTCCATCTACACAGGCTTTTTCCTCTTCCTCTGTGTCTTTTCCTCTTCTGTCATTTATAAGGACACATTATTGAATTCAATAATTATTAATATTAGTGTGAGATCACTAAAGTTAGTATTATTGGATTTTACCAGATAATCAAAATAATCTCATCTTGAGATCTTTAACTGAATTACATCTGTAAAGATCCTTTGCCCAAATTAGTTAACACTCACATATTCTGGAGGGTTAGAATGTGGAGATATCCTTTGGGGGTCTCCATTCAACCCACTACACTGACATACAGTAGTCCCCCTTATTTGACGTTTTCTTTTCCATGGTTTCAGTTACCCTCAATCAACCATGGTCTGAAAATATTAAATGAAAAATTCCAGAAATAAACAATACATAAATTTTAGATTGTCTGCCTTTCTGAGTAGCATGATAAAGTCTTGCACCCTCCTGCTCTGTCCTGTCCTGGACAGGAACCCTCCCTTTGTCTAGCATACCCTGCTAGCTAGGTGCTTATTAGCAAGATTGATGCTCAGACCAATGGTGGTGGTATTGCAGGGCTTGTGCTCAAGTAACCAGTATTTTACTTATCAATGACCCCCAAAGCACAAGAGTAGTGGTGCTAGCAAGTTTTTTCAGATATGCCAAAGAGAAGCTGTATAGTGCTTCCTTTAAGAGAAAAGCTGAAAGTTCATGACTTAATAATTTTAAAATATATATTTTGAGGTTACTAAGATCTACAGTAAGAACGAGTCTTCTGTGCTTGAAATTGTGAAGAAGGAAAAAGAAATCTGCGCTAGTTTTGACTTGGCACCCCAAACTGCACAAGTTACAGCCACAGTGTATGATAAGTGCTTAGTTAAGATGGAAAAGGCATTAAATTTGTACAAGATATTTTGAGAGAAAGATAGAGGCTACTTTCACATAACTTCTATTACAGTACATTGTTATAGGTGTTCTATTTTAGTATTAGTTGTTATTCTCTTACTGTGACTAATTTATAAATTAAAGCTTATCATAAATATGCATATATAGGAAGAAACATCCTGTATAAAGGGTTGGATACTATCTGAGGTTTCAGGCACCCACTGGGAGTCTTGGACTGCATCCCCCAAGGAAAAGGGGGAACTACTGTATTAGGAATAATGACACTGATGTAGAGGATATGGTATAATTCTGGATAGCACCTCTGTGTATATCCATACCTCTCTTATTCTGAGATGTTGTATTTTCTGTTGGCCTTTTCTCAACCTCTAAATAGTTCAGCTGGAAATAGGTAACATGTCAGTCTGTTCAGGATCCTCTTTGGACACTCTTGAGAAACCAGCACTCTCTTTTTAAGGATATGTTTAGACTAAAAGACAATAAAATACTAGAGTTACCAATGACCATTGTTCTCACCACTTGATTAAATCCTAACTCAACAAAAGAGTAAAACACACATATTTCTGAGACCATCTGTGTACTCTTGTACCTACCTGTATCTCTACCCATCACACTTTTGAACTTGTCAGGTATAGAAGTAAAATAGATCCCTGCCCGTTAACGTTGTTTGATCTTGAATTTCTGTCAGTTATCTTACAAAAACCTTTGTAAATTTGAAACAAGATAATATACACAAAGAACATAGCAAGTGGTTAAACATGGTATTAATTTCCTTTATACAGTGAGCATTCACATATCTTAATTTCCTACAGTTTCTTCCAGAGTGAAATAAGATCAAGAGCAAAGACTGTTTGTTTGTCTCGATGCTTTTAATGACTAATATAAATGACTAGTATACAGAGGAGAGGAGATTTCTGAGAAACGATACTAATTTGTTAAATGATTCATTGGCTTGGACTACCTTTTTCTGTAGAGGATTTTCCTGCTGGTTTGGTTTAGTGTAGTAAATCTCAAAACTTTATTTGGCTACAAAAAACAACTGTCTCTAAGAGTGTGAAATCCAGACCTGACAGAGCTGGAGCTTTCTTGGTTGAAGTGGGAATAGGAGCTGACCTCTCCATCTACTTGTTCCTTTCATTAAACACCTGTCAGTAAAAACCACTGAAGTGAGGCACTTCTCCCTTAATGCACTTGGCACAAAGTATATTGTTCTTTATCAATCTACAGTAATTGATGTGTATATTTGTGTCTGTTTTGTACACAACAAAATCTACCTGGCTAGCAGGAAAATTTATTGCTAGAACAAATACTTTTGAAACCACACTATCATGCTGGGATATACCTAACACTCTCAGTTTTTCTTAATTCTGTCCAGATCAACATTAGGTATAGAATCCTAATCTTATATTGGCCATCCAAACAATTTACATATTCACATGGAAATCATTTCAAAATATAGCTTATTTAGACATGCTTCTTATTTCCTCTAATGTGAGGAATCTTTAGTGGCTTATTTGTAGAAGATGACATGATTATGTGTAATTAATTGATTATATGGCCAAATTGTGACCATGCCTTATATGTATATACTTTCCATAGAAACCTTTAATCCAAAATGTAATTCTCTCTACCTAATGGTCTAACAAACATTGGCCTATAAAATTTAGCAATGCATTACTTAAAATAGAGAAAATCAGTTAAAACTTATTAATCTCATACATAAAGTATATGCAAATCCTATTAAACTGAGTTCCAATTAACCATTGATCTAAAGTTACAACATACAAAAGGCCCTGGCGATTATTAGATTTAGTAAAAAATTATCTATAACCCTTAAACAAATGGATTACTTGTATGAATCCTAGTGCTTGCAGCACACACAAATTAATAAAGAATTCTAGATATGACTGTGACTGTTCAGGAACATTTAGTGATGTCTTTTGAGTGCTTTACATTTAAAAATTCTTAATTAGTTTTAATCAACTGAGTCATCAATAAGGGTATAGAAATGAATGTTTTAACATTTTCTACCATTTTATGCAGCCTGGAATGAAAATCTATCTGGCTGATTGAAACGTAAACCACATATCTGTGGCAAAAAAAAAAAAAAAGAAACATAATTCTAGAGCAATTTGTAAAGGATCACTTTAGAAAACTGCTAAACCCTAGTCTGTGTAGTATTAAACTGATTCACTAAGACTGTTAGAGAAAATAGTGAGTCCTATGTTTTCTTGACACTGAGACTGATGGTTAAAATGTGGAGTCAGAATTTTTTTTTAAATGTCATTAACTTAACCTGAAAAAAAAATCATCCAGGCAATTACTTTTTTAATTAATAAACTTTATTCTTTTGAGTGATTTTAGATTTAAAGAAGAAATTGAGCAAAAAGTAAAGAATTATCACATATCCTGCACTGTACTCCCCAATTTCCCCTATTTTTAACGTCTTGCGTTAATTAGTGAAGTAATTTGTTATAATTGATGAACTAACATCAATTCATTAGTATTAATTAAAGTGTAGTTTACATTGGGGTTAACTCTCTATGTTGTTCATTCCATTGGTTTTGACAAGAATAAAATGACACTTATCCACCATTATATAACATACCAAATAATAGTTTCACTGTCCTAAAAAATTCATGTTTTCTTCTTATTCATCCCTCCTTCCTCCCCCTGAAACCCTGTCAAACATTGATCTTTTCAGCATCTCCTTAGTTCTGCCTTTTTCAGAAAATCATGTAGTTAGAATCATACACATGTAGCCTTCTGATATTAGCAGCTTCTTTCACTTGGTAACACACAGTAAAGGTTCTTCCATGACTTTTCACTGTTTGATAGTTCATCTCTTTTTATGCTCAATAATATTCCATTGTATAGATTACCACAGTTTGTTTATCCATTTACTTACTGGAGGACAACCTGTTCGCTTTCACGCTTTGGCAAATATAGATCAAGTTGCCGTAAACCTATATGTACAGGTTTTTGTATATATGTAAATGTTCAACTCATTTGGATAAATACCAAAGGGTGTGATTGTGGGATCATGTGGTAAGGGTGTTTACTTTTGTAAGAAACCACTCAACTGTTTTCCAAAGTGGCTGCAACATTTTGTATTCCCACCAACAATGAAAAACTTTCTGTGGTTCCATATCCTCGTCAGAATTTGGTGCAAGGAATAACTTTTAATGTTTCAGGATTTCCCTGGTTGTGCTGTAGATAAGAATCCGCTTGCCAATGCAGGGGACATTGGTTTGAGCCCTGGTCCGGGAAGATCCCTCATGCCAGGGAGCAACTAAGCCTGTGCCCCATAACTACTAAGTCTGTGTTCTAGAACTTGTACGCCATAACTACTGAGCCCAAGTGACACAGTACTGCAGCCCATGTGCCTAGACCCCACACTCCTCAACAGTAGAAGCCACCACAATGAGAAGCCTGTGCACTTCAACGAAGAGTAACCCTCTCTCTCTGCAACTAGAGAAAGCCCACGCAGCAACAAAGACCCAACACAGCCAAAAATAAATAAATAAATGCATAAATAAATAAATAAAACTAGCACAGATATTGTTTCAATTTAATAAATAATTATTGTGTTACTCTAGGTTCAATACACTATTCTATGCACTGAGGATATAGCAGTAAACAAAAAGTTTTGGCCACACTGCTCATAGATTCTAGAGGGAGGAGACAAAAAAAGTAGAAATAATAATATAAAACATACGGTCAGGTTGAGAGGTGCTATTCTAAAAGGATCGTTCAGGAAGGATTCCCTAGTAAGATGACATTTGACTAGAAACCCAAGTGAAGTCGAGAGTTTAAATGAGAATATCGGTATAGAGATAATCCCAGGCAAATGGACAAGCCTCCCCAGAGAAGCCTGTTGGGCTCATATTCAGAACTTGTAGTCAGCTTGTGACGCTGGAGCAGAGGTCCCATCTGAAAACGGGGACAAAAAAGACTGGTAAGAGCGACCAGTCTGTAGCAGTCATAGTGGAAGGAGGGAGACTAGTTAAAAAGTAACTACTATAGCCTAGGCAGGACATGGATGTGGCTTGGTCTAGGGTATAGTTCTAATTTACGGGAAAGCTCATAGATTTTCAAGATAATGACTCTATGCATTTTTTTACTGATAAGTTATAAGGCGTAGGAGGGAAGTGTAAAAGATAACTCCAAGGTTTTTATCCTAAGCTAAAGGCTACACAGAAGTGTGCTTTGCTGAAGATGGGACCTATGAGGGAATCCAACGATTATCAACAAAAATTAGAAATTTGGACATATTAAACAGGGATGCCTTTTAGACATCCATGTTGAAATATCTAGCAAATAATTGGATATATGATTAAGAAATTCTGAGGCTATCATTTGGAAGCCATCATGTGGACTTGAAAGCATCACCAGGAGCTATGCTGTTTCTTTCTGGTAGACACTAGCTTCATGTACTTATAACATCTAAATTTAAAGTAACACAAGTTAAGTAAAAACTTAAAATGTAGTTCCTCAGTCACACTAACCACATTTCAAATGCTTAATAGTCACAGGTGGCTACTGGCTACCATACAGGTCGGTGCAGAACATTCCCATCACCAAAGTTTGAGTTCTGTATACTAGGAGACTGTATCATTTGATGAAAATGTTTTGGTTTGTGTCCTCTATGCCGACATTTGTCACCTGATTAAAGTGGAAAACATTATTTAAAGTTCAGACTTTATTGACACTTAACCTAATACATTCCATCCACAGGCCAATTTAGTTCTATGAATGAACTGATCAAGGGACACAAATGTTGTTCTTCATGTTCCCTCACCCACCAGAGACACATAAATACAGCTCAGTTCACTAAGTTGCCTTGTTAGTTGTTGTTATTCTTGTTGTTTTACTAAAGAGATCTTGGGGCAAGGAAAGGTGTGCGTGTGTGTGTGTGTTTTAGAACACAGTTGTAGCTCTCAAGATATAAAATCTATCTTCAAACCTTAGTTGTGCCTTTCTGAGCTGTTTATACTTAGACAAATTACTTAAACTCTGTAAGTCCTGCTTTCCCCAATGGTAAAATGGGCATAACAATGTCTACCTAAAGTGTTATAAGGAATAAAAGAGCTGATGGTGGCTAAAAAGTGCTTAGTCCAGCAGCTGGCACATAGTAAGTACAAAATAAATATTAGCTTTAAAACTATCAACAATAATAATAGTACTATACAACTATGTAAAAGTTTTATAAATTGTTATTACATGTATGTTGGAAAATACCATAACTTTATTAAATAATAAGAAAAAAGATGTTACAAATAAATTTACCAAAGCTTATATAAGACTTTTGTCTGTAGCAGTAATAAAAATATTTAATTTTTAGAGGCATTTAGATGAGCACAGATGAAATTAATAAAACATTGATCTTTATAAGCTCCTGGTATGATACATTTAAAGACTGTACATTTTGTATGTTCAAATCTTTATTAGAATATTATCTCTATTTAAAAAATTTTAATACTAGATTTCAAGATCAGTAAACATTCCATCATAGTTTATCTATGTCAGCAATACAAGAAGTTGTAGCTAACAAATAAAAGCAGAATTGAAAAATGGAGGTAAAGAAATAGTACTGAATTAATTATTGGAAAAATATTCCAATAATCAAAGGATTATTTCGAATTAAACACCACACATGTGCTCTCCAGTTTCATAAGTAAATAATTATCTCACTGAAACTTGGATTTGACTCATTTACAATTAGTAGAAACCAAATTAAAATTTAGGAGTTATCTTTGTTTTGAGAGTGTATGTTATGTAAGTGTTTATCTGACTAGCAGATATATTTGTGTGTGTGTGTGTGTGTGTGTGTGTGGTACATGTTTGTTTTGATTATTGCTAGAAATTTAGGTGCTAGATTGATTAATTTTAGAATAAGGTGATATTTTTTTTCAATTGTGTTCGAGATTCTGAAAAGAAAATAAGAAAACATTTAACAGAGAATATCTGTATAATCCCTTTTGATGTTGCTAGGGAAGTTGATCTAAATTCTTCTACATAATAGTCATTAAGATGGATATACTTCCTTCCAGTTCTTAGCCATATAATCGTATTTTCATCACCACCAATTTCCCATTTATCCTATAAGCCTAACACCATCTTGAACATTTAAATACTTATGGTATTATAGAATACAGTCATCCCTCATGTCCATAGGAAGTTGGTTCCAGGACACCTTCCACCCTCACCCCCACCCATTGTATAATAAAGTTTGTGGATGCTCAAGTCCCTTATACAAGTTGGTGTAGTACAGTCAGCTTTCCACACTGGTGGCTCCACATCTGAGGATTCAACCAAACTCAGTCATTTATAATGCTTCCAGTGTATGGTCCAAATCTTCTATACTATAATAAGATGTTTGTTTCATCTTTGGATCTAAGCATTCAATAACATTATATCGATTTTTATATTCCTATTAATGGGAAAAACTTACATATTTTTAAATGAGATATTTTGGATAAAAATAGTAAAGTTGGAAGAGAAATGGGAAATTTTGTATTAGAATGGACTACAATTATGTATCTAAATTTCAGTAGCTTACTCCAATAAAATTTATGCTTTGCCCATGCTACATAGTCAGTTTCAGTGTAGTGAGCTTCACTTTATGAAATCATATAGAAATAGGAAATATTGTTTTCCAACAAGACTGAGTTGTTGAGGTAAGATATTTTTACCTAACACATCATTCTATGCTCAATGCATAGCTGGTATCTGTCACATGGTAGATATTCAATGATCGTTTGTTGGAAGAATAGGTGAGTTATTTATTTAAAATGGAATATAAAATAGAAACAGAGATAAAAGTATGCAAATATTCTCAGAAAGGGAAGGACAAAGGAGGACTGCATATTCTATTAATAGTTAAAAGCAGAAATATAAGATTTAAACATTTACATGTAAAAAATTCCCTGACAAATTATGAATACTTAAAATCCTAAAGGAGATGCTAACTAAGGAATCTGATTTTAAAAATAATGAAAATAGATGATAGTTTTTACATAAGTACTGACACATATATGGATAGGAGCTCAAATAAAAATAAAATGTAGAGATACAAAGAATGTATAAAATATGATATCTTGAGAAAGATTTTATATTTTGAACTCTAGTAGATTAACTATTTTTTGAAATATATAATGCATATAGTAAATTGTTACACTAAATTATTGACTGTTATAAAAATATCCATTAAAGAAATATCTTTGTGCCTACCACGTGCTTAGCAATAATTACTTACCCTTCTGAGACTTACCATCTAAAGGATCTTGATAGGGCTTCCCTGGTGGTGCAGTGGTTGAGAGTCCACCTGCCGGTGCAGGGGACGTGGGTTCGTGCCCCAGTCCGGGAAGATCCCACGTGCCGTGAAGCAGCTGGGCCCATGAGCCATGGCCGCTGGGCCTGCACATCCAGAGCCTGTGCTCTGCAACAGGAGAGGCCACAGCAGTGAGAGGCCCATGTACCGAAAGGGGAAAAAAAAAAAAAAGATCTTGATAAAAGAACTAACCATATGATAAAAATAAATATGTAGTAGGGACCTTCAAGATGGTGGAGGAGTAAGACGTGGAGATCACCTTCCTCCCCACAAATACATCAAAAATACATCTACATGTGGAAAAACTACTACAGAACACCTATTGAATGCTGGCAAAAGACCTCAGACCTCCCAAAAGGCAAGAAACTCCCCACGTACCTGGGTTGGGCAAAAGAAAAAAGAAAAAAATAGAAACAAAAGAATAGGGATGGGATCTGAACCTCTGAGAGGAAGATGTGAAGGTGGAAAAGTTTCCACACACTAGGAAACCCCTTTTTGGACAGAGACAGTGTGTGTGGGGGGGTGGGGGGAGGAAGCTTCACAGTCAGAGGAGAGTGCAACAAGAGGGGTGCAGAGGGCAAAGCAGAGAGACTTCCACACAGAGAATTGGTACTGGCCAGCATTCACCAGCCTGAAAGGCTTGTCTGCTCACTCACCAGGGCGGGTGGGAGCTGGGAACTGAGGCTCCAGCTTCAGAGGTCAGATCAAAAGGAAAGGACTGGGGTCGTCTGCATGAACACAGCCTGAAGGGGGATAGTGTGCCACAGCTAGCTGGGAGGGAGTCCAGGAAAATGTCTGGAACTACCAAAGTGGCAAGAGACAATTGTTTTGGTGTGTGCAAGGAGAGAGGATTTGAAGCATAGCCTAAATGAACTCCAGAGATGGGCATGGGCCATGGCTATCAGCACAGATATGAGAGACAGGCATGAGATGCTAAGGCTGCTGCTGCTGCCACCAAAAAGCCTATGTTCAAGCACAGGTCACTCTCCACACTTCCACTCCCGGAAACCTGTGCAGCCTGCCACTTCCAGGGTCCTGTGATCCAGGGACAACTTCCCTGGGAGAACACACGGCATGCCTCAGGCTGGTGCAACGTCACATCAGCCTCTGCCACTGCTGGCTTACCTCGCATTCTGTACCCCTCTCTCCTCCTGGCCTGAGTGAGCCAGAGGTCCCTAAACAGCTGCTACTTTAACCCTGTCCTGTCATGGTGGGGAACAGACACGCTGAGGTGACCTACATGGAAAGGCAGAGCCAAATCCAAAGCTGAACCCCAGGAGCTGTGCTAACAAAGAAGAGAAAGGGAAATCTCTCCCACCAGCCTCAGGAGCAGCAGATTAAATCTCCAAAATCAACTTGATGTACTCTGCATCTCTGGATTACCTGAATAGACAATGAATCATTCAAAAATTGAGGCAGTGGACTTGGGGACCAAATGTATACTTGTGATTTACTCACTGCATCTAATTTGTTTCTGGTTTTATGTTTATCTTGGTTTAGAATTAAGAGCTTATTATCATTGGTAGATTTATTGATTTGGTTGTTCTCTTCCTTTTTTTAAATATATATATATATATATATATATATATATATATATATATATATGTATATATATTTCCTTTTTCGCTTTTTCTGAGTGTGTATGTCTACTCTTCTTTGTCTGATTTTCTTTGTATACCTTTGTTTTTACCGTGTGTCCCAGGGAACTGTCAGCTTTTTTTTTTTTTTTTTTTAGTAGTTTTTAACACTCGTTATCGTTGGTGGATTTGTTTTTGGTTTGCTTCCTCTCTTCTTTCTTTCATTTTTTTTTACTTTTTTTATTTTTTAAAATTGTTTATTTTGATAAATTTATTTTATATTTTTTCTTCTTTCTTTCTTTCTTTCTTACCTTCTTTTTGTCCATTTTCTTCTGAGCCATGTGGCTGACAGGGTTCTGGTGCTCCAGCCAGGTGTCACATCTGAGCCTCTGAAGTGGGAGAGCTGAGTTCAGGATATTAGTCCACCAGAGATCTCCTGACCCCATGTAATATCAAACAGCCAAAACTCTCACTGATATCTCCATCCTAATGCCAAGACTCAGTTCCACTGAATGACCAGCAAGCTGAACAACCTATGCCAAACAACTAACAAGACAAGAGTGCAACTCTACCCATTAGCAGAGAGGATGCCTAAAATCATAATAAGTTCATAGACACCCCAAAACACACCACCAAATGTCGTCCTGCCCACCAGAAAGACAAGATCCAGCTTCATCCACCAGAACACAGGCACCAGTCCCCTACACCAGGAAGCCTACACAACACACTGAACAAACCTTATCCACTGGGGGTAGACACCAAAAGCAACAGGAGCTACGAACCAGCAGCCTGTGAAAAGGAGAGCCCAAACATGGTAAGTTAAGCAAAATTAGAAGACAGGAGAGCACACAGCAGATGAAGGAGCAGGATAAAGAAAAACTTCAGACCAAACAAATGAAGAAGAAATAGGCGGTCTATCTGAAAAAGAATTCAGAGCAATGATAGTAAAGATGATCTAAAATCTTGGAAACACTATAGAGAAAATACAAGAAACATTCAACAAGGACTTAGAAGAACTAAAGAGGAAACAACCAATGATGAACAACACAATAAATGAAATTAAAAATCCTCTAGAAGGAAGCAATAGCAGAATAACTGAGGCAAAAGAACAGATAAGTGACATGGAAGATAAAATAGTGGAAATAACTGCCACAGGGCAGAATAAGGAAAAAAATAATGAAAATAATTGAGGACAATCTCAGAGACCTCTGGGACAACATTAAACATACTAACATTTGAATTACAGGGGTCACAGAAGAAGAATATGAAAAGAAAGGCACTGATAAAATATTTGAAAAGATTATAGTTGAAAACTTCCCTAATATGGGAAAGGAAATATTCAATCAAGTCCAGGAAGTGCAGAGAGTCCCATATAGGTTAAATCCAAGGAGAAACACAAAAAGACACATATTAATCAAACTATTAAAAATTAAATACAAAGAAAAAATATTAAAAGAAGCAAGGGAAAAGCAACAGATAACATAAAAGGGAATCCCCATGAAGTTAACAGCTGAACTTTCAGCAGAAACTCTGCAAGCCAGAAGGGAGTGGCAGGACATACTTAAAGTGATTAAAGGGAAAAACTTACAACCAAGATTACTCTACCTAGCAAGGATCTCATTCAGTTTTGACAAAGAAATTAAAACCTTTAAAAACAAGCATAAGCTAAGAGATTTCAACACCACAAACCACCTTTAAAACAAATGCTAAAGGAATTTCTCTAGGCAGGAAACATAGAGAAGGAAAAGACCTATAATAACAAACACACAAAAAAATAAGAAAATGGTAATAGGAACATACAGATTGATAATTACCTTAAATGCAAATGGATTAAATGTTCAAAACAAAAGATATAGACTAGCTGAATGGATACAAAAAGAAGACCTGTATTAATGCTGTCTACAAGTCACCCACATCAGACCTAGGGACACATACAGACTGAAAGAGGGGGATGGAAAAAAGATATTCCATGCAAATGGAAATCAAAACAATGCTGGAGTAGCTATTCTCATATCAGAGTAAATAGACTTTAAAATAAAGACTATTACAAGAGACAAAGAAGGACACTACATAATGATCAAGGGATCGATCCAAGAAGAAGATATAACAATTGTAAATATTTATGCACCCAACATAGGAGCACCTCAATACATAGAGTAAATGCTTCCCATTAAAGGGGAAGTTGACAGTAACACAATCATAGTAGGGGATTTTTCACACTGTAATTTCACAAATGGACAGGTCATTGAAAATGAAAATAAATAAGGAAACACAAGGTTTAAATGATACATTAAACCATGTGGACTTACTTGATATTTACAGGATATTTCATCCAAAAACAACAGAATACACTTTCTTCTCAGGTGCTCATGGAACATTATCCAGGATAGATCTATTTTTGGTCACAAATCAAGCCTTGGTAAATTTAAAATAACTGAAATTTTATCAAGTATATTTTCCGACCCCAATGCTATGAGACTAGATATCAATTACAGGGAAAAACTGTAGAAAACACAGACATATAGAGGCTAAACAATACGCTACTAAATAACCAAGAGATCACTGAAGAAATCAAAAAGGAAAAAAAATACTTAGAAACAAATGACAATGAAAACACAATGAACAAAAACATATGGGATGTAGCAATTCTAAGAGGGAAATTTATAGCAATACAATCCTATTTCAAGAAACAAGAAATATCTCAAATAAACAACCTAACCTTATTCCTAAATTAGAGAAAGAAGAAGAAGAAGAAGAAGAACAACAACAACAACAACAACAACAAACTACATTGGCAGAAGGAAAGAAATCATAAAGATCAGATCAGAAATGAATGAAATGATAGCAAAAATCAATAAAACTAAAAGCTAATACTTTGAGAAGATAAACAACAATGATAACCCATTAGCCAAAATCATAAAGAAACAAGGATGAAGACTAAAATCAACAGAATTAGAAATGAAAATGAAGAAGTAACAATTGACACTGCAGAAACACACAGGATCATGAGAGATTACTACAAGCAACTATATGCCAATAAAATGGACAACCTGGAAGAAAGTGACAAATTCTTAGAAAATAACTACCTTCTGGGACTGAGCCAGGAAGAACTAGAAAATAGAAACAGACCAATCACATGAACGAAAATTGAAACTGTGATTAAAAATCTTCCAACAAACAAAAACCCAGTACCAGATATCTTCTCAGGCTAATTCTATCAAACGTTTACAGAAGAGCTAAAACCTATCCTTCTCAAACTCTTCCAAAATATAGCAGAGTGAGGATCACTTCCAAACTCATTCTACGAGGCCATCATCACCCTGATACCAAAACCAGACAAAGATGCCACAAAGAAAGAAAACTACAGGCCAATATCACTGATGAATATAGATTCAAAATCCTCAGCAAAATACTAGCAAACAGAATCCAACAGCACATTAAAAGGATCATACAACGTGATCGAGTTTGTTTTATCCCAGGAGCACAAGGATTATTCGATATATGCAAATCAAACAATCTGTTACACAATATTAACAAATTGAAGGAGAAAAACCATGAGATTATCTCAAAAGATGCAGGAAAATCTTTTGACAAAATTCAACACCAATTTATGATAAAAAACCTAGAGAAAGCAGGTATAGAGGGAACTTACCTCAACATAATAAAGGCCATATATGACAAACCCACAGCCAACATCATTGTCAATGGTGAGGATCTGAAACCATTTCCACTAAGATCAGGAACAAGAGAAAGTTGTCGACTCTCAACCACTATTACTCAACATAATTTTGGAAGTTTCAGTCAAGCAAGCAGAGAAGAAAAAGAAATAAAAGGAATCCAAATTGGAAAAGAAGAAGTAAAACTGTCACTGTTTGCATATGACATGATACTATACATACAGAATCCTAAATAGCTTACCAGAAAACTACTAGAGCTACTTAATGAACTTGGTAAAGTAGCAGGATACTAAAGTAATGCACCAAAATCTTTTGAATTCCTATACACTAATGATGAAAAATCTGAAAGAGAAATTAAGGAAACACTCCCATTAACCATTGCATCAAAAAGAATAAAATACCTAGAGGTAAACCTACCTAAGGAGACAAGACATGTATGTAGAAAATAATAAGACACTGATGAAATAAATTAAACATGATACAAAACGATAGAGAGATAGACCATGTTCTTAGATTGGAAGAATCAACACTGTAAAAATGACTATACTACCCAATGCAATCTACAGATTCAATGCAATCCCTATCAAACTACCGATGACATTTTTCACAGAGGTAGAATAAAAAGTTTCACAATTTGTATGGAAACACAAAAGACCCCGAAGAGCCAAAGCAATCTTGAGAAAGAAAAACGGAGCTGGAGGAATCAGGCACCCTGATTTCAGACTATACTACAAAGCTACAGTAATCAAGACAGTATGGTACTGACACAAAAACAGAAATATATATCAATGGAATAGGATAGAAAGCCCAGAAGTAAACCCACACACATATGGTCACCTTATCTTTGATAACAGAGGCAATAATATACAATGGAGAAAGGACAGCCTCTTCAGTAAGTGGTGCTGGGAAAACTGGACAGCTACATGTAAATTAGAACACTCCCTAACACCATACACGAAAATAAACTCAAAATGGATTAAAGACCTAAATGTAAGTCTAGACACTATAAAACTCTTAGAGGAAAACAAAGGAAGAATACTCTATGACATAAATCACAGCAAGATCCTTTTGATCCACCTCCTAGAGAAATGGAAATAAAAACAAAAATAAACAAATGGGACCTAATGAGACTTCAAAGCTTTTGCACAGCAAAGGAAACCATAAACAAGATAACCCTCAGAATGGGAGAATATATTTGCAAATGAAGCAACTGACAAAGGATTAATCTCCAAAATTTACAAGTAGCTCATGCAGCCCAACATGGAAAAACAAACAACCCAATCCAAAAATGGGCAGGAGACCTAAATAGACATTCTCCAAAGAATATATACAGATTGCCAACAACCACATGTAAGGATTCTCAGCATCACTATTCATCAGAGAAATGCAAATCAAAACTACTATGAAGTATCACCTCACACCGTTCAGAATGGCCATCATCAAAAAATCTACAAACAATAAATGCTGGAGATGGTGTGGAGAAAAATGAACCTTCTTGTGCTGTTGGTGGGAATGTAAATTGATACAGCCACTATGGAGAACGGTAAGGAAGTTCCTTAATAAACTAAAAATAGAACTACTGTATGACTCAGCAATACCATTACTGGACATATGCCCTGAGAAAACCATAATTCAAAAATAGTCACGTACCACAAAGTTCATTGCAGCTCTATTTACAATAGCCAGGGCATGGATTTCTTATTTTATAATGAACCTATAGACAGAATGTTGGTAATATTATCATGGTTACAAACAGAATATGAACATTAACATGAAAAAATGTAAAAATAAATTTTAGTTCAGGAAAAATGAGGAGTGGGGAAATATTAAAAGGAGTGTTGACATATCATTTTGCATAGTGGTGACCAGATGTGTAGTCTATCAGAGGGGAGCAAGAAATTATTGAAGTGTCTAGTGGAGAATGTGAGGACATTGTATAACTTTATTAGGGAAAGGAAAGAAAGGGATTGGCTGTGATTTTCAAGTCAGGTAAAATTACTTATATAAATAATTACATAAATGCTAATGCTACAAACATACAATATTGAAAACAGAAATAATCACCAGAAAAGGTTAAACATGTAGTCTCTGGTACACCTGGCTAAAGAATGGTCCAACAGCTTTTGTTGGTTTGCATTTTTTAAGTAATTCTCTGCTATTTTCAAGTGTAAGGATAATTCTCTTTTAAACAAAAAAGCTATATAGACAAATTTAAGGTTAGCATAATTAATTGTTTTTTTTAAATAATATGAACAAAGACAAACAATTTTCATTATCTGACCCCCAAATATTTTGATTACGTCTTTCCTTTTATTTGATTCCTTGAGACAGAAGAGTTAAGCCCTGCTCCTTTGTCTCAGTCTTGACTTTGAATAAGCCAAAAGAATGTTAAGAACTTCAATGAATTTTTTAAATAATTCTTTCATTTTGGAATAATATTAGAGTTACAGAAAAGTTGCAAAATACTATAGAGAGTTTTTGTATATCTTTCACTCAGTGTACCCTGTTAACATATAACAATGGAACATTTGTTAAGACTAAGTGACTTTATATAATTACAAGAGTATTAATTGAATTCCAGACTTTTTTCATGTTTCACAAAATATTCACAGATATTCACTTTCTGTTCAAATATCCAAACCAGGATATTACATTGCATTTACAGACTTTGAATATAATAGTTTTAGAGGAGAAGTAGAAGGTGATATCTCAGATGCTTTTGATCAATAGGAGTTGAGTGTCAGGGGATGAAGAAGAGAATTGAGCCCCCATAAGAGGGTGATACTACTGATGTAAATGTATTCTTTCTTCAGGTGATAACCATAGACCCAGTATAAATCTTCATGAATTTTTAAAAGAACATATCAAGCATCAATAAATAGGGGCAATACATCCAAGGTATGCATGGAGAGGATTCATTATTATTACCTCTGTACGTCCCCAGCCATGTTCATCCTCAGAAAGAGCAGGCAGGTTTTGAGACTCCTACTCTGCTTTCTCTAGAACACTTTAGAAACATGAATCACTCCTCCATTTCTTTCATTTTTGTGTCCATCCAAATAACCTCAACTAAATGAAGCTATTATGTTTTTTTTTTTTTTACCATCTTTATTGGAGTATAATTGCTTTACCGTGTTGTGTTAGTTTCTGCTGTATAACAAAGTGAGTCAGTTATACATATACCTCTATCCCTATATCTTCTCCCTCTTGTGTCTCCCTCCAACCCTCCCTATCCCACCCCTCTAGGAGGTCACAAAGCACAGAGCTGATCTCCCTGTGTTATGCAGCTGCTTCCCATTAGCTAGCTATTTTACATTTGGTAGTGTATATGTGTCCATGCCACTCTCTCACTTCATCCCAGCTTACACTTTCCCCCTCCCGATGTCCTCAAGTCCATTCTCTATGTCTGCATCTTTATTCCTGTTCTGCCCCTAAGTTCTTCAGAACCATTTTTTGTTTCTGTTTTTAGATTCCATGTATATGTGTTAACATATGATATTTGTTTTTCTCTTTCTGACTTACTTCACTCTGTATGACAGACCCTAGGCCCATCCACCTCACTACAAATACCTCAATTTAATTTCTTTTTATGGCTGAGTAATATTCCATTGCATATATGTGCCACATCTTCTTTATCCATTCATCTGTTGTTGGACACTTAGGTTGCTTCCATGTCTTGGCTATTGTAAATAAAACTGCAATGAATATTGTGGTACATATCTCTTTTTGAATTAAAGTTTCCTTAGGGTATACGCCCAGTAGTGGGATTGCTGGGTCATATGGTAGTTCTATTTTTAGAATTTTTAAGGAACATCCATACTGTTCTTCATACTGGCTGTATTAATTTACATTCCCACCAACAGGGCAAGAGCAATCCCTTTTATCCACACCCTCTCCAGCATTTACTGTTTGTAGATTTGTGATGAAGGCCATTCTGACCAGTGTGAGGTGATATCTTTTTGTGGTTTTGGTTTGCATTTCTCTAATGATTACCTCTTATGCTTTAAAATGTCTAGTACACCAAATGCTTTTTTTGCTGAAACTTCACTAAGCTATGTCCACATTTTAAAAATTCTTGTTTAAATAATATGCTATTCATTTTATAAAATTTATAGTCTTTTTTTTCCTTCTTTTAACCCAATACTATATTATCTTAAGCCACAACTTGTATAAGAGTCGTTTTCCTTAGGAACATATCTTCTTTTCAATTACTCAAGGGAACAAATAAAAAACTAAATTTCCTTGTTCAAAACAAGGCCTGTTGAGGCAGATGAGTTGAATAACAGAAGGCCAGTCAAATAGGGAAGATAATTTTGAACATAAGCTCTTTTAGAAATAAAATACAGACTGCTAAACTACTCAGAGATAGACTATACTAAAAGTATAGTAAGTATATTGACTGAGTATCTATAGCTAAATTTTTATATCCATAACTGTATCTGTATCTATAGCTACATGTTTAACCCAGATAAAAAATACGTCTGACCAAAATGCAATGCATGGCTAAATTGCTAGGACTTTAAGGTACAGATATTTTATTACTTGTGGTTAAAAGTATATCAGATAGGACTTCTCTGGTAGCGCAATGGTTAAGAGTCCACCTGCCAATGCAAGGGACACGGGTTAGAGCCCTGGTCTGGGAAGATCCCACATGCCACGGAGCAACTAAGCCCGTGTGCCACAACTACTGAGCCTGTGCTCAAGAGACTGTGAGCCACAACTGCTGAGCCCACGTGCCACAACTAATGAAGCCTGCATGCCTAGAACCCGTGCTCTGCAACAAGAGAATCCACCACAATGAGAAGCCTGCACACCTCAATGAAGAGTAGCCCCCACTCACCACAACTAGAGAAAGCCCATGTGCAGCAACGAAGATCCAACACAGCAACAAATAAATAAATAAGAAAAATATTTTAAAAATTTATATCAGATAAACAAAATATTCTTAGAGTCACCCAGCCAAAGTGGAAAGTAAAATACAAAATTTGCAATTTTATGCTAGAGAATTCCACTTTTAAAAAGTTCTTTTAGTTTTAATTTTCACAGATATAATGTATATGATATGCAAAACTAAGACAAAAAGCTGCATCAGTAAGAGCCATCACACAGGTATGTGATTTAGAATCATTCTTCTGAAGAGTTTATGTCAATGGGCCTCATACTGGTCCCAGATAGGGCAGTGAAACTTTGATTTCCTCAATTTGCCCATTAGTAAATTATGGAAGGTACTATTCTCTCTATTTATGCATACCAGTAGAGAAGCAAAAAAAAATATTTAATATACTAATGAGTGCAGCATTTCAAGTCCTTTAGAGGACAAAGGGTCTAAGTGCTAGATGCACATTAAGCTCATTAATGTAATTAGTGTCTCCCATGATTCTTTTTTCATTAAAAAATGGTTTGATTCAAACCTTTAAAGTGTATTAAATAAAATACTATTGCATGACAGATAATAACTGTGGACTTTTGTTTTCTGTTTATTATTATTTTCCTGACTGCCTCACTGTACTTTACTGGCTTTTTAAATTTGGCAACAGGCACAAACTGTTATTGGCAAATGCTTTAATAAGTTCTGAAAGCTTATTTGTATATTTAGTAACTCTGAAAAATTAATTCAAAACTTAAATAAAGAAATATTGTCATATTGTGGAAAGCATTATAATATTATCTATGCTATATATATATATATGTCATTTTTTTCATATTTTTCAAATGATAAGTTTTTGTCTAATAATTTTGGTAAATTGTGAATAGGTAATAAAACAATAGCTAAGTGGGAGACTATAACAACAAAATACAATGATATAATTAGAACTACTATACCAATGCTAACACAAATAACAAAATCTTAGCTAGATTAGCTATTTATAGCTTGTGTGTAGATTATATGAATGCATTTCATGTATAAAATGACAAATGATGACATAGGGTTTTTTGGGGGTGGGGAGAATACTTAGAAAAAGTTATTCTAGTATGGAAATCCATAGCAAATGGGCATAGTTCAACTTTTTATTTTGAATATCATTAATTAAATCTAGTGACTCACATTTAAATATTTTAATCTTAACTTGTTTAATTTAAGCCTTATTTTCTAATTCATATGAACACCAGCATCACGTAGGCTACAACATAGTTCTATTGACATAAATAAAATTTGGTTTATGCAAGTTCAGAAAGATTTATACTAAACATTTTAATACTACAACACAAATAATTTATTTTACAATTCTTATAATCAAAATAGAGTGAGAATTAGCAAATAGTGTCCTAAAGTGTGGTTGTTTTAGATAATGATTTTCATCATGAGGATAAGAAATTTTACTGAATTATGAGAATACTGTTAATAATATTAAATAAAATAAAAATAATGTAGGCAGGTGATCAAGATATTGGAGGGCTTTTGGTCTCTTCATGAGACTGAATTATTTCTCATGGCTTTATCTTAAAGAATTCTGAACATCCAAAATTCAGAAAGATCAAACTAAAACATATTAAAGCTCATTGTAAAGCAAATATAAATTCATTTGTTGGATCCCACTATTGGATATGATTTTATTCATTAACAATATATATGTTTTTAATTCCACTATAAGTGATAATTAAACATTTAGGTGAAACCCCACCAAAGAAGTTGGTACGTAGACTTACCCCAGATACAGGAGTCCAAAAACACATGATAGAGGAAGACAGGAAACAAATTTGAAGTAAAGTCCTTACGACACAGGGGGTTTCTATCAGATAAATGCCCAAATAGTAAATTGTAATTTTTCACAAAAATTCAGTGTGTTCTATAATTCTATCCTTATGGTGACTGTAGCAGACTTTTTAGTGGAATACACTTGGACAGCATTTGTGGAATACACTTATATAGAGAAAAGTGAGATTCTGGAAGATCCTGCATTTTCATAGATCAATGCCTTAAAAAAATTATATTTATCTATCTCTCTCTCTATATATATATATCTATATCTAGGTTCATAAAAATATATTACCTGTGGAAAGCATGTGAAAGACTCAAACACTTGAGTATTAATACGTATAGTGTTAGGCATTTTTACATTTATAATAGCATATCTGATATCCAACTGTGACAATGCAAAACAAACAAAAAAGAAGAGCAGAGAATTAGAAAAAGGAGTGAATCATGCCTTGATTTAGATGCATTATCATAAAAGACAGAAAATCTGTTTGAGAACAATTTATCTCCTCTAAATGTTTGCCTGAAAGCATACAACATGTTTCACTGAAACTTCTAGTTGAATATATGATATCTATTTGCATATTCAGGATAGTACTTCCCATACTTCAATTATTCTAAAGTCTGTTTGTATGTGAATGCTTGCATGTGTTTTAATTCAGTTCAAGGTATAACCCCCATTTACTCTGTTAAGAAGAAGTCCTTGGATTCATAGGGACAAACTCCATATACTGTATTTTAAAAATAATGCCTACAGGGGAGAATATTCATGTTTTATTCTCCCAGCTATTATTTATTCAAAGGACAAGCAGGTACTATGAAAAAAATAAAGACTTGAAGGCAGCTGTTAAACAAGTTAAAAGGTATCATTTTAAGGAAATCTTCAATATGGTGTGTGAAATCAGTCAGATGTACAGAAAAGATGACAACGATGTTGATTTATGTGTAAAGGTGCTGAAAGAACAAATAAGTATTGAGATAGTATTTTGAGAAGTGAGGAATTTCAATGACTGTGCAGTGGGGATTAATATCTTTATATTAATAAATTTAATATCTGATTTCATATAGGCATGAATGGTGGCTTTAATTTCATTGCTTCATTTTAAAATGTTTACCTTCTCAGATTTTCACTTTATTATGGAAATCTTTTGTAGTCAGGTTTAATTTTCAAAGTTTTTTTGGCCACTTGAAAATATATTTACAGACTTTTTTTATCCTTGTCTGCTGGGGAAGGCCTTGAGAAAACCATTGGCAGAGAATGGAGAGAAGAGCTATGCTAAATAAGGACCCACATTGATCCTGTTTCCTCATGTGTAAACACACAGATATAGCATATTTAAAATCTTTAAAATGCAACTGAATATAATTTTGGTACCACTTAGAAAAAAGAAGAAAATAGCACTGACATAAAATAATGAATTAAATATATTATCACTGTTATTTCATACTCATTGGAAGTTATTTTAGGCTTATTTAACAATAGATTTAAAAATAGGTAGTCCCCTTGTGCATATGTAAACAAGGAAAATATAAATGACATATTGGGTAAAGTTGTTCAAACTTTTTTTTCAGATTCTGACTCCTCTGGATCATTTCCATCTCAGAGAAATAGATGTCTATAATTTTTCACACATATACTGCTTTTCCCAGGCCATTAAGAATGTAGATAATGCAGCATTACTTAAAACGGTGTTCTGCTGTCTTCTCCAGTAATTTCCTCTGAAGTGATGACATTGGTTCTCCAAGTTGTATGTAAGGCTTTCATAAACCTACCAGAAGCTACTAATAAATTTTCAGATAACAAATAGTAGCTAGAGTAATCACTCAAATGGCCACTTAATGACTTGAGAACTGAAGTACTGAGGGGTTATAGTTGTCCAACCGTAGAGTAAAAACTAAGTTCTTACATGCCAGGCAATGACAGCTTTGACATGACCACCACCTGGCCAACAGGTGTTATAAATTGCAATAGATTTTTGAGGTAATACATTATTTCAGCATTACTAATATATGAAATATGGGAACTATATAACCAAGAAGATACAATACTATTAAACGCATACCATAATATTGAATATTACACATAATAGAATAAATGAAATTTTTGACACATATTAGATGCAAAATGCAGTGAAGCCCTGGAAAAAATGTGATGAGTCCAAAAAATAAAATCATGTAAAATAGTGATATTACATTATTGTGAGAGTCATAAAGGGAGAGACTGCACAGCCATCAGGCAAAGATTTCTGTGAGATAAAAATGCATCTAGGTCCAGATGTATTTTGGAATTACCTGGTAAGTAATTTTTTTTTTCTGGAAAATAACAGCCAGAGCTGTCTACCTCTAGCCATGACAAACCATACAGTACAGCACTAATTATAATAACAATAAACAAATACAAAAATAAACAAAATACATGAAGCAGATACTTTTGGACACTGTTATGTCAAGAAGTGCAGGACTGTTATTTCTCAGAGAAGAGAACTCATAAGAAGAGCCCTGCCACCAACATGGCTTCCTGATTCAGTGGCACCCATCCTGCTAAGTTGAGGAAGCAGAGTAAAGGAGGTTACGGCAGCTGAAATTTCTGAGGCACATTAACAGAGAAGAGGAACTAGGCAGAAAAAGAGCTCAGAAACACAGAGACATGAAAAATGATCTGAGCAGCACACCTCAAGTTTTCAAAAAGAATTAACCATCTGGTCAGCCAGAGATGGTGGTGGCAGTGGTCATAAGGAAACTAAGAACTTTCTGGAATTAGCAGGCGTCAAATTAATTGCTTTCAAACAAATCTTAATTTAAGTAGTTATATTTAAGTGTAATATCTTGATTCTTAGAATTAACTTCTTTTAAGAATTGCTATCGGGTTTCACTGGTGGCGCAGTGTTTGAGAGTCCACCTGCCAATGCAGGGGACACGGGTTCGTGCCCCGGTCCAGGAAGATCACACATGCCACAGTGCAGCTCAGTCCGTGAGTCATGGCTGCTGAGCCTGCATGTCCAGAGCCTGTGCTCTGCAACAGGAGAGGCCACGACAGTGAGAAGCCCACAGACCACACACACACACAAAAAAAAAGAATTGTTATCAACTCACACAGGTAGAGTATTAAGGGAGGGTGCACTCAGGCAAATGAAATTTTATTTATGTATTAATTTCCTTAAAAAATAAAATTTTGGCTGCACTTCACAGTTTATAGGATATTAGTTCCCCCACGACAGATTGAACCCATGCCCCTTGCAGTAGAATTGCAGAGTCCTAACCATTGGACCACAAGGGAATTCTCCAGGCAAATCCCATTTTAAACTGAAAGTTCAGAAAGATCTCTGAGAGATGGATTTTCATAGTTATACAAAAATTCTGTATTTAAAATTCAAACTTTAAGGATCAAACTTCCAAGGGTGTGCCTTACAAGATAATAGGATTGAATAATGAAGACTTGAGCCCATGCAATTTGCCTCAATAATAATGTCACACTCTAGCATTGACTTTTTGCTGCAAGGGTTCAGTGATGTCAGTATTTATTACATGCAAGTAGTGTAGGTAAAGACACTTCAAGACCTGTTGAATTAACTTCCCATCTGAATTCTGTCACTTCCCAATATACCACCAACAACTTCTGATGTCCATACCTGTCAAAGAATGCACACACACACACACACACACTCACACACACACAGACAGAGGTCTGATGAGCTAACTTAACATAAGGAAAGGCAATCTTTTCATTTGTGTCTATAGTTGCTGAATCTATTACCGGTTGCCATTTGTAGCTGTTTTTGTCAAATAGTCCACTTGGAGAAAAATGAACTTCCATATTCCTAAAGGATGCATTCAGGATTTGTCTATTTTTCATAGCTGATTTATATCAATCTAAATTGGATTCGCTGTAAGATGCTGTGCTTCAGTATTTTCTGTATTTTGTCTCTCCTCCTTGCTTGGGACTGTCTTCTTTTTCTTCTCAGAACAGATCATCCACTTAGACATTCTGTTGTTCCCTATGTTCTGCATGTATCTTGCAAGTAAGGCTCTACTTTAGCAAGCACTTGAATGCCAAAAACTATGTCTCCTTTCCAGAAACTAATTTTAACATTTGAAAAGGTGTGGTATGTAATGATAAAAATGGTAGAAATTAGGGAAGGAGTGTGGTCAACGTGACAGAGTAGAAAGAGTATGATTTCCCCTTCTTTCATGGGTGCATCAAAATAACTGTCACAGAGCAACTATCTATGAGAAAATCCTGATAACTAGCAGAAAAAATATTTTCTACAAATAAAGGTATAAGGAAGGAACCACAGCAAGATAGGTTGGAGGGGCACAGACATGGTATAGTCAAGATCAAAACCCCCAGGTAGGTAACCCATAAATAGGATGATAATCACAATTGCAGAGGTTCTCCCTAAGAAGCAAGGGATCCAAACCTTTCATCAGGCTCTCCAGCCTGAGATCCTGCACTGGGAGGACAAGCACCGAAACATCTGACCTTGAATGCCAGAGGTCTTGCATACAGGAGAGCCAGGGGGCTGTAGAAAACAAAGAATCCTCTCTTAAAAGGCAAATGCAAAATCTCACAAACTTAAGTCCAAGTGCATGGACAATAATTTGAAAGGAGCCTGAGTCGCTCCCACTTCCTCGTCTTAGAGAGTCTCCCAGAGAAGTAGGAGGCAACGGGTACACCCCTTTGGGAAATAGACACCGGTGGCAGCCTTTTTGGGAGCTCATTCCACCATGAGGACCTGGTGGTGGAAAGTGTTATTTTGGAGTTCTCCCCTCTAGCCTATAAGTTCTAGGGGCTTAATCACCCACCAGCAAGACAGCCTTAACATGAGGACCCCAAAAGCCCTACAGCCCAAATCAGCAGTGGGCCAGTACGAGACCCAGGACTCCCTGGGCTATGCAGCATGCTGTGTCAGGAATCAGCACTGCCCAGCAGAGGGCCAGCAGCCAACAGGGCTGAGGACCAGCCTTACCTACCAGTGTGCCCACAGTAGTTGGCAACACCTCAATAGAAGGGCTCACAGAGCTCACATCGAAGGCACCACTAGAGTATATACTTCTGGTGATTAGAAGGGCATATACTGCTGGGGCCTGTAGAACATCTTCTACATAAAGTCACTTGTCCAATATCAAAAAATGTAACTGACCTTCCTAATACATAGAAATAAACAAATAGAGTTAGGCAAAACAAGGGGACAGAGGAATACATTCCAAATAAAAAATAAAACAAATTCCCAGAAGAACTAAGCACAGTGGAGATAAGCAATAAACCCAATGAAGAGTTCAAGTTAATGATTACAAAGCTGCTTAAAGAACTCATGAGAAGATTGAGTGAATGCAATGAGAATTTTAATAAAGATTCCGAGAATAAAGAAGAAAAAACAAAAGGGGCTAAAGAATACAATAACCTAAAGTAAAAAAAAAAAATTACACAAGAAAGAATCAACAATATATTACATAAAACAGAGGAATGTGTCAGCAAACTGGAAGACAAAATGGTGGAAATCATCCAAGCTGAACAGAAAATGGAATTTTTAAAACTGAGTGTAGTTTAAGATACCTCTGGAACAACAACAAGGATACTAAAATGGACATTATATGGGTCTCAGAAAAAGAAGAGAGAGAGAAGGAGGCAGAGACTTAGTTGAAGAAATAATAGCAAAATTTTCCTAACCTGGGAGAGGAAACAGACACCCAGGTTTAGGAAGGATAGAGAGTCCCAAACAAGATCAAGGCAAGGAAGTCCACATGAAGAATCATTGTAATTAAAATGGAAAATGTTAAAGATCAAAATAAAATCTTAAAAACAGCAAGAAAAAAGCAACTAGTTACATACAAGGGAATTCCCATAAGGCCATCAGCCACCTTTTTTTGTTTTTCTGTTTTTTTGTTTTTTTTTTTGCAGTATGCGGTCCTCTCACTGTTGTGGTCTCTCCCATTGCAGAACACAGTCTCCAGACACACAGGCTCAGCGGCCATGGCTCACGGGCCCAGCCACTCCACAGCATGTGGGATCCTCCCGGACCAGGGCACAAACCCGTGTCCCCTGCATTGGCAGGCGGACTCTCAACCACTGCACCACCAGGGAAGCCACATCAGCTGACTTTTAATCAGAAACTTTGCAGGCCAGGGGTATTGTCACAATCTATTTAAAGTGATTATAGGAAAAACAAACAAACAAACAAAAACTATAAACAAGACTACTGTACTTTGAAGAAGAGAAAAAGTGTCTTACAGACAAGCAAAAGCTGTGAGTTAAGCACCCTAAACCAGTTTTATAAGAAAGCTAAAGGGACTTCTCCAAGCAGAAAAATCACAACTAAAAATATGAAGATTATGATAGGAAAAATCTCAGTGGTAAAGGCAAAATATAGTAATGGTAGTAGATCAACCACTTTTAAAACTAGTAGAAACGTTAGAAGATAAAAATAGTAAATTCATCCATATCTCCAATACATACTTAAGGGATACATCCAAAAAATGATGTAAAATATGATGTCAAAACCTTTAACCATGGTAGGTGGTAGTAAAAATACAGGGTTGTTAGAGTGCAATTGAACTTAAGATAATCAACCTAAAAATATTTATGTATATATCTGAACTTAGGTATATATGAATGTCATGGTAACCACAAACCAATAATCTATACAGAAGAAAAAAAAAAAGGAAGAGGAATCCACACATAGTATTAAAGAATCATCAAATCACAGGGAGAAGAGCAAAAGAAAAAAGTGGCAAAAAAAGAGCTACAAAACCAGCCAGAAAATAATTTAAAAAATGGCAATACCTATCAATAATCATTTTAAAAATAAATGGACTAAATGTTCCAATGAAAAGATATAGAGTGGCTGAATGGATAAAAATTAAAAATATTCATATAAATGTTTCCTATGAGAGACTCATTTGAGATCTAAAGACACACAGACTGAAAGTGAGGGGATGAGAAAATATATTCCATACAAATAAAGGAAAAGAAAGCTGGGGTAGCAATATTTATATCAGACAAAATAGAATTTAAAGCAATGATAGTAAAAAGAGACAAAGGACATTACACAATATTTAAGAGAACTATATAAGATATAACTGTTGTAAATGCATATGCCCCCAACATAGTGGCACATAACTATTCATAGCAAATATCGACCAAAACAAAAGGAGACCTTGACACTAACAAAATAACAGTAGGAGACTTCAACATCCCACTTACACATTATGCACTTTTCAAGTGCACATGAAATATTCTCTAGGAAAAATTACATACTAGTCCACAAAACAAGACTCAATAAATTTAAGAAGATTGAAATCAAATCAAGCATCTTTTCTGACTACAACAATATAAGACTAGAAGTCAACTGTAAGAAAAAAAATAACTGAAAAAAACATAAACATGTGGAGGCTAAAAAATATACTACACAACGAATGGGTCACTAAAGAAACCAAAAAAACAAAATTAAAAATTACCTGGAGACAAATGGAAATACAATTATTCAAACTCTATTGGACACAGCAAGTTCAGTTCAAGATGGAAGTTCTTACCAATACAAGTCTAACTCAGGAAACAAGAAAAAAATAAACAATTTAAATTTTCATGTAAAGAACTAAGAGGTAAAAAGGACACTACACAAGGTGAGTAGAAGAAAATAAATAATAAAAATCAGAGCAGAAATAAATGAAATAGATAGTGAGGAAGCAATAGAAAAGATCAATGAAACTAAGAATTGGTTCTTCAAAAAGATAAAGAATATAGATACACCATTAGCCAGTCTCAACAAGAAAAAAAGAGAGGGAGACCAAATATATAAAATCAGAAATTAAAGATGCAAAGCTGTAATTGTCATCACAGAAATATAAAAAGAATCATTAAATATCTATGAACAATTATATGCCAATAAAATGGGTAACTTAGAAGAAATGTACAAATGTATATGTACAATCTCTCATTATTGAATCAGGAAGTAATAGAAAATGTGAACAGACTGAATACCAATAATGAAATTTAATCAGCAATTTAAAAATCTCCCAACAAACAAAAATCCAGGACCAGATGTCTTCACAGGTGAATTCTACCAAACATTAAAGAAAAGTTAACATTTATTCCTCTCAAACTATTCCAAAATATTGAAGAGGAAGAAATCATGCTAAACTCATTTTGTGACATCAGCATAACCCTGATATCAAAACCAGAAAAAGACAACAAAACAAAAAAAAGAAAATTACAGCCAATAACACTGATGAACATAGATGAAAAACTCTTCAACAAAATATTAGCAAACAAAATTCAAAAAATATTAAAAGAATCATATGCCATGATCAAGTGGGATTTATCCCACGGAATTCAAGATGATTCAATGTGATATACCACATTAACAAAGCAAAGAATAAAAATCACATGATCATCTAAATGATGCAGAAAAACCTTTTGAAAATATTTAGCATCCATTGATGATAAAAATTCTCAACACTGTGGGTATAGAAGGAACCTCTGTCAACATAATAAAGACTTTAGATGGTACTGTTACAGCCAATATCATGCTCAATGTTGAAAAGGTATAAGTTTTTCCTCTAAAGACAAGGATGCCACTCTCACCATTTTTATTTAATATAGCATTGGAAGTCATAGCCACAATAATCAGACAAGAAAAATGATTAAAATTCATCCAAATTGGATAGGAAGGAGTAAAACTGTCACTGTTTGAAGATGACACAATACTCTATGTAGAAAATTCTACACATGCCATAAAAATGTTTTAAACTAATAGATGAATTCAGTAAAGTTGTAAGATACAAAATTAATATAAAGAAATATGTTGTGTTTCTATACACTAGTAACAAATTATCAGAAAGATAAATTAAGAAAACAATCCCAATTACAAGTGTATCAAAAAGAATAAATTATCTAAGAATAAATGTAACTATGGAGGAAAAAAGTTCTGTACTTGGAAAACTATAAGACATTAATGAAAGTAATTGATGATGACATAAACAAATGAAAGATATACTGTGACCTCATAGATTGGAAGAATTAATATTGTTAAACTTACCATACTACTCAAGGAAATCTACAGATATAATTCAATCTTTATCAAAATACCAATACCATTTTTTCACAGAACAAGAGCAAAGAAAGCTAAAATTTGTTTGGAAACACAAGACCTCAAATACCCAACAAAATCTTGAGAAAGATCAACTCTGGAGATTTAACACTCCCTGAATCAAATTATACTGCAAAGCTACAGTAATCAAAACAGTATGGTACTTCTACAAAAACGGAAAGATAGATTAATGGCACAGAATAGAGAGCCCAGAAATGAATTCACACTTACTGGGCAATTAATATATGACAAAGGAGGAAAGAATATATAATGAAGAATACACAACCTCTTTAATAATTGGTGTTGAGATAACTGGACAGATAAATTCAAAATAATCAAACTGCTCTACTTTCTCACACCATATACAAAAATAAATTTAAAATGGATTAAAGACTTAAATGTAAGACCTGAAACCATAAAACTCCTAGAAGAAAATGTAGGCAAAACATTTCCTACAAGGGCAAGGGAAAAAAAAGCAAAAATAAACAAATGGGACTACATCAAATTAAAAGTGTTTGCACAGTGAAGTAGCCTATTAAAATGAAAAGACAGCTTATTGAGTGGGAGAATATATTTGCAAATGACATAATGATAAGTGGTTACTAGCCAAAATATACAGAGAACTCATAGAACTCAACACCTAATAACAAACAAGCAGATTTTCAAAAGGGCAGAGGATCTGAATAGACATTTTTCCAAAGAAGAGTCACATATCACCAACTGACAGATAAAAAGATTCTTAAAATCACTAATCATCAGGAAAATACAAGTCAAAACCTCAGTGAGATGCCACCTTACACCTTTTAGAATGGCTATCATCAAAAAGAAGACAATGTGTTGATAAGAACCTGGAAAAAAGGGAATCTTTCTGTAGTCTTGTTTGGAATGTTAATTGGTTCAACCACTATAGAAAACAGTATGAAGTTTCCTCAAAAAATTAAAAACAGAACTGTCATACAACCCAGCAATTCCACTTCTGGTTATTTTTCTGAAGAAAACAAAAACACTAATGTGAAGATATATATATACACTCCTATGTTCAATTGTGGATTATTTACAATAGCTAAGATATGGAAGCAACCTAAGTGTCCATCAACAGATAAATGATAAAGAAGATGTGATATCTATCTATCATCTATCTATAATGGAACATTACTCAGCCATAAAAAAGAATGAAACCATGCCATTTGTGGCAACATGAACAGACCTAGAGAGTAGCATGCTATGTGAAATAAGTCAGACAGAGAAAGACAAATATCATATGATTTCACTTACATGTGGACTCTAAAAAAAGCAGAACTAAAGGACAATCATAACAAAAAGAAACAGACTTATAGGTACAGAGAAATAAATAGTGTTTGCCAGAGGGTTGGCAATAGAGGAATGAGTGAAATAGATGAGGGAGATTAAAAGGCACAAACTTCCATTTTCAAAATAAATATGTTATGGGAATCTAATGTAAAACATAGGGAATATGGTCAATATATTATAATAAATTTTTAGAGTGATGGTAATTAAACTTACTGTGGTGATTATTTTGTAATGTATAAATATATCAGATGACTATTTTCTACACCTGAAACAAGAGTAATATTGTAAGTCTATTACATTTAAATAAAAAAAAAAGAAAAGAAAACTGTTAGAAATTAGGCCTGGAGAAAATATGATGTCATACAAATATCTTTTTTTTGTTTGTTTGTTTGTTTTTGTGGTACGCGGGCCTCTCACTGTTGTGGCCTCTCCCGTTGCGGAGCACAGGCTCCAGACACGCAGGCTCAGTGGCCGTGGCTCACGGGGCCAGCCGCTCCACGGCATGTGGGATCTTCCCGTACCGGGGCATGAACCCGTTTCCCCTGCATCGGCAGGCGGACTCTCAACCACTGCGCCACCAGGGAAGCCCACAAATATCTTGAAAATTTAAAACTCTGCCATCCTTTCTTTCATCCTGAAGATGGCAAAATGCACTATTCTTTGAAGCCTCATGTAAAGAAAACTGTTTTGATTTCCTTTATTGTATTTTTAATGTAGTTGCATATTTTTTTCCAGATATCAGCCAGCTAGGTAGGATAATTCCGTGGTTCACTTTATTTGAGAATTGACAGAAAATATTTAAAACAGCTCATAGTACTCAACATGAATTCGTGAGTATCACTTCCATTTTCTTCATCCCATGCTCAGCTATCAAGAATAAACATCAGAATATGGAAGTTTCCTGATGTCTACCTCAAGGATATTCAATGATTCCTCCAGTCAATAAACCGGATATTTCCCACAGGACTAAACACAAAATCTCACAACCGACTTCTAAATTATTTCTGGCTTTCTCATGCCAAACAGTCTGGCACAGATTTGTTATCTAAATCTGGAAATAAAGATAAAGAACAGTGTATATTGTTATGTACATAACATTTAAGATTTTTATGTTTCTTCATGAAATTTATATTTTTTCACTATGTCATGTTCTTCTTAACTGCTAAGAATATTCATTTTTCTGAAGTCTACTTGCTCTGAGATTAATTTGGCCACTCCTCCTGCTTTATTTTGATTATTTTTTGTCCAGTTTAGTTTTTTCCATTCTTTTCCATTTAATTTAAGAATGCTCTTTATTTAATGTAATTTTCTTTATTTAAGATTTCTTATAGACAGTATATAGTTTGGACTGGTTTATTTAATATAATCTTCATCTCTAATTGTTGTGCTTATTTCATTTTCATTTTTATTGAGGTATATGTCACATATAACATTTTTTTAAAGTGTACAATTCAGGTTTTTAGTTTATTCACAAAGTTGAGGAACGATTACCACTTTTTTATTCCAGAATACTTCCATCACCCTGATAAGAAACCAGATATCTATGGGCAGTCACTCCTACTTCCCTTTACCCCAGCCCCTGGGAAATACTTATATACTTCTTGCCTCTATGAATTTTCCCATTTGGACATTTTGTATAAATGGAACCATAAAATCCATGAGCTTTTGTGCCTGCCTTATTTATTCAGTGTGTTTTCCAAGTTTATCCATGTTGTAGCATGTATCAGTACTCTATCCCATTTTTGGACTGGAAAATATCTCATTGTATGGATATTCCACTTTCTGTTTATCCATGCATCTGTTGATGGACATTGGGGTGTTTCTACTTTGTGGCTAGTATGAGTAAAGCTTTTGTGAACATTCATGTACAAGTTTTTGTGTAGACATATACTATTTTCTTGGTTATATACCTAGAAGGGGAACTGCTGGATCATATGGTAATTTTATGTTTAACTTTTTGAGGAACTGCCAGACTGCTTTTCAAAGAGGCAGCACCATTTTACACTCCTACCAGCAGTATATGAGGTTTCCAGTTTATCCATAGCCTTGTGAAAATGTGCTATTGTCTATATTTTTGCTGGGAGCCATTCTAGTATGTGTGAAGTGTTATCTCATGATTTTGGTTTGTGTTTCCCTAGTGACTAATTATGTTAAGCAACTATGTATATGCTTATTGATTATTTCCATATGCTCTTTGAGGAAATGTGTATTCAAGTCCTTTGTCCATTTTAAATTGGATTACTTGTCATCTTATTGATGAGCTGTAAGAGTGCTATACACAGTCCAAATAATACTCATTATTCAATACACACACACATGCACATGCACACATAACATGCACATAATTTTTTGGGCTGTTTTTCATTTCGAAGTACACCTTAAAAAATGGTACAAAGATTTACTCTAAGCTTTCTTCTAAAACTGTAGAGTTTCATCTCTTAAATTTAGGTCTTTGAGGGCAGTAAGTGTTCAAGTTTATTGTTTTGCATGTTAATATTCAATTGGCTTAACACCATTTGTTAGAAAGACTATTTCTCCTCCTAAATTGTCAAATGTATACTTAGGTTTATTACTTGATTATTTGTATTTTCATCTTATCTATTCTTGTTGTCTCTGTTCATTCTTATTTGCTTCGAATTATTTGATGTTGTTATCATTTCATTTAAATTTTTTCTATCAGCTTTCCTGTCTTTTTATTTTCCTCCAGTGGCTTTTAAGATTTTTAAATTTATCATTGGTTTTCAGTCATTTGGTCATGACGTATATAGGTCTGGCTTTCTTTGAGTTTACCTTTATCTGAATTTAGTGAGCTTCCTGAATCTGTAAATTTATCTTTCATCAAATTAGATTTTTTTGGCTATCACTTCTTCAAATATATTTTAATACCTTAATTTTTCTCTTCTTTAATTTTACATTTTTCTGAAGTTTTGTTCATTTAATTTTCCTCTTTCATTGCCTCTCTCTTTCTGTACTTGAACTTGGAAAATTCTTTTTCATCTATTTTCAAATTATATGATTCCTCCCACTGCCATCTGTATTTTGCTATAAACATCTGAAGGACATTTTATTTCCAATATTGGTATTTTCCAATTCCATTATTACTAAATATTTTACAGACTTTTCCCCTGACAGCATTTCTCTTTCCATTTATTTCCAGCATATTTACATTTATATAATAGAATTTAGTTATAATAGCTAGTTTAAATTATTTTTCTGATAATTCCAACATCTGGGTCATCTTAGGGCTAGCATCTATTGATTATACTTTCTTTGGGAGTTGATGATATTTGCTAAATTCTTTGTATGTTAAGTAATCTTGTATTACATCCAGGATATCTTGAATGTTATGTTGTAGAGATTCCAGTCTTGTTACAACTCTTTTTTTTTTCTGCATTTTAATGTTATAGTGTCAATCAACTCAGCTATTTTTTCTTTCTTTTTTTTTTTCATCATTATCTACATCTCCTCAGTGGGTTCCAACTTCAGCTCATTTCCCAAAGGTTTTACCACACTGTTTTTTTTTTTTTTTTTGGTTTGTTTGTTTTCTCCACATTTCACTCATTTAGTATGAAAATGAACTATGGTTTAAATATAGATTCTATTTTAAAATCTGCTTTGGATCAGTTCCATATGCTTGTCACTCAGGGTTTAATCTGATACTTGGGACAGATTAAATACAAGTTCAGTTTTCAGTGTGTTTGTTGTGCTGCTTTGTGCACACTTTACTCTCTGAGTTTTCCCCTCCCCCCACTACCTGGCTTATTGCTGCCTTTATCTCTGGTTCCTCTGACCAATAAAATGGACCTCTCTCCCTCTTAGTCATCTGCCTTCCCCATAGCTCTGAGACTAGTACTGCCTTCAGGGTAAATTCTTCAAAGAAAAGAAGGGAAAAGTGGGAAACACATACTTTGTGGGTCATTCTCTAAGTTTTCATTCCCTTCTACTATTCAGCTTTATCTTTAGTAGTTCCTTTTTACATGTTGTGTGGAATTTTTAGTTAAATTTTTAGTGAGAAATATAAACTTTAGTAGATTTTCCTCTCAATGATAGAAGAACTCTTCCTACAGACTATTAAACTGACAAATTATTTAAACTCTAAATGTAAAGACAGCCTTTTGTCAACAACAGTGATTATCTGACCCACTACCTAGAATCATATTATTTTGTTTCAGAGTCCTGCCTTCTCATTCCTATATAGACTATGTAGAATAATAAGTTTATGAGAATTTTATGATAATTCACTTAGATAACTGCAAGTATTCTGAGATGTAGCATCCTACATCTGCCTCTTTTTTACAATTCATTGTATGCATATTGTAATTATCTTAGTTTATCATTTTTGAATTTCACAGGTTCTCACACATTATTTGTACATTGAAGTATAATGTACAGGACATAATTCTGACTTTAATATAAGTTATTTTAGTTATATACCCAATCATATATTAAAATATGATATACATTGATAATTGTACATTAATTATAAGGTATCACTTTAGTTCCAAGTAATTTTGCTGTAGAGGTGAGAAAAACTAATTGCACATATGCTTAAATATTATTAATGCTTTTAAAATTAATATTTGATTTAATATGCTATCATAAAGTAAACTTGGTATTATATTTAAATAGAGTTTTAAACATTGAAGAAAAAGCTGAATTGGAATGATTAAAGATTGTGTATTATATCTGGTGTTTTAGTCACATTTTGATTACAGCTACTTAATTGAAAAACTTGGAGAAGTAGGTATATTCTTGTATGAATTAATTGTTTTATTGACCATTAGCATCCATCATTTTTTTTTATACAGCAGGTTCTTATTAGTTATCCATTTTATACATATTAGTGCCTATATGTCAATCCCAATCTCCCAATTCATCCCACCACCACCACCACCTGCCCCCACTTTCCCCCCTTGGTGTCCATACATTAGTTCTCTACATCTGTGTCTCTATTTCTGCCTTGCAAACCTGTTAATCTGTCCCATTTTTCTAGATTCCACATATATGTGCTAATATACAATATTTGTTTTTCTCTTTCTGACTTACTTCACTCTATATGACAGTCTCTAAGTCAATCCACATCTCTACAAATGACCCAGTTTCATTCCTTTTATGGCTAATATTCCATTTTAGATATGTACCATATACGATATTCCTGATTATCTTTCATTATTATCCATATTTTATGGCTTATTTAAAGGAGTTTTTATTGCCATTTATTTGGTATTTCATATGATTTAAGCACTAATATTCTGATAATTGATAACTAACATAAAGCTCAAATGCTATAATTTAGTTAAGTTGCAAAAATGAATGTAATATTTTAGCTTCATATATAAATATCCCCATAATAGTACTATTAATCAGTTAAACAACCTTATTCCTCTCAAAACCTTTCATTTCACATATTTTAAAATCAATTATTTTGAGCATATATCTGATATAAATGAAAATATTGCACTATTAATTAAAGTCTCCTATTGTTTGAAAGTGTCTATACTGTTGCCTTGTGAGTCATTTAAGATTAAAATGCATTTTACCTATTTTTGAAAAAATTGAAAAGAAATAATATTTCTGTGTAAGAAATAGAACTATTTTATTAGCTAATAATTTTGTACTAGACCTTGAGTTTTTACAAATCTCTAAATACATATGATTCTTATGAATAGCTATACACTGACATATTTTATTATGGCAGATTTTATTAGAAAGATATGCAATTTTCAGTGATGGAAACAAGTTAAAATCATAGTTTTGTAGCACCTGTTTTTCATACCATTATAGTTTATTATCCTCTTGTTTTAATTATCTATCATCTCTTGCTTTACTGAAACCAAAGAAATGTCATAATACATTTTATTCAACCTGATAGTATCAGATATTATGTTTTATTACAAAGAATAACTTCACTTTCTGCAAAGATTAATCAGATTTATACAAACAATAATACACCATTCAACTGCCTGTGAGATACATTTCTGTTTATATTACAGAAATTCATTATCTAATTGATCTTTCAATATAGCATCTATAAAACATATATTGTAAATATTCATTCTAATTGATATTCTACAAAGCATTTTTACATGTTTAAGAATTATGATAGGTAACATATCTGTTAGCTGTCCATAGATTATTCTTAATCATGGTCAAAAATGTGTACGTTTTTAAAGCAAATAATGTGCTGGTGATTAATAATGTCACCAAAAATAGAAATAGCAGTAAGTAACTCTACAATCACCAAAAGAGAGGATAAATTTTCTCTTTCTATTGGAATTGCCTTTTCCCAGGTGGTCAATGCAATTGTCATCTGTTATTTTGGAGAATGTACAGGATTTAATAGATGGAGTATATAAAACTAACTACATTAGGAATGTACCAGCTGTCAATATGGCTTCAACCCAACATCTCCTGGCAAAAGCAAATTCCAAAATGCAGACAGTAAACTATTAGTCTGATAGAGTGATTATAAGTTCCACCATCTGTTGCACATTTTACAACTAATTGTGATTTGTTTTCTCTAAAACTGCACATTTTCTTTGTTATACAAGAAACAAGATATCATGGACTATTCATTGTCTGGTAGCGACACACCAAAACTATCAATTAAATAGTGTCACCTATTTGCATGATAATTATTCCCCAAACTAATTATAGGTATTTATTCAAAAATAGTAATTCCATGCCAATTAATTCAATTTGTTTTTATATGGTTTAAAATGGTCTCTCCATTTTCTTTCCAAGTATTACTCTTGTGCAATTCACAAAAAATGGACTCAAACGAATAAAAATCAAAATTTATGCTATAATTTTTATAGATACTAATAGTTTGCTCTTTGACATAGTGCTCATTTTATCATCATACAGTGTTAATGTATCATTCAACTTCAATATTTTAGTTTGTTTATATAGTACATGATATTAAATTGAATATCTAAATTATTTTGCAATTTTTGAAAAAAGTAGAAAAACTATAAAATTGCTATATGACATGCAAATTAATTACTTACTTAATAATTATTTATTCCACTTATATTGGAATTGTATTGTAAACACTATTCTGATTTTGATAATTTCCACCATGTCAAAATAAAGGAGGATACATTTTCTTCAAAACTGATATGTCTTCTGAACAAAAGGTTAATTTTAATATCAACTTAATTTCAAGGTTAATTTACAAAAACTGTCTTCAATTGTTATGCTCTATGACACTTCTTACAAACCTACTTATTTTTGGTGGACTAATTTCAGATGCTTCTGCTTAAAGGTTGATTAAACTGTATTTCCATTCTGTTTTTTACCCTAGTGTACCTATTTTCTACTTACTTGGAACAATGACAACACAATTAGTAGTTCTCTATTTTAATATTTTAATATTATTTGGCATTGTTCTGGAAACTTCCAAAATACAGAATATCTAGATCTAAACTATCTATATTTACGTATCTAATATTATATGTTCTTGAGTTTTAAAATTACTCTGAACACTTTGTCTATCTCAAATAAAATTTTAGGACTCAGACAGGTGAATAGAAGCATAAATCAAATTAGATAAAGATTTGTGCCATTTCCAAGGATACTGTTCCCTAGTTGTAATTACATTGATGGTGCTTACATTATCTCATAAAGAACTCTCTTGTGCTCATAATTACTAACTTACTGTTCTGTGATACTACATTTGGGAAAGTCAACCATACATCATCGGCAAGGTGCCCAGATTTGTGGACATCTTTTATACCATATGTATCACAAGAACAGTTACTTTGTGGAAGTTTTCCTAAGTTAACATTCTTTGTACATTTCTAGAAATAAATATCCATAGTTTTTTTTTAAATGATAAAAGAAGAAAACACAAACAATTACAAAAATTGATCTATGAAACAATTTAAAATAAGTATGTCCAAAATTATTTATTCACTGGTCCAATATGTCCTGGCTTAATACATTGAGCTTTTAGGGTATACTTATCAGATGTTAATCTCCAGTGTGGACTTGATTCTATTAGATGTTCTGATAGAAAAATAGAATGCATGTGATTTAAACTCAGCTCTGAAAGTGCTTATAATCTACATGAAGATTTAAGAAAGTGACATGTAAAAAAGCATGTTACTAATTTATAAGTAATACATTGATGGCATAAAGAAATGAGAAAGCACAATAGAAAGTGTTATCAAGGAGAACCACTTTGAAAAAGAAATTGGATGATTAGAATGTCTCAGAATAATGGAAGGAGGAATGCAATTTTACAGATACCGATGACTAACTCTGTGGCAGGTACAGTACTAAGCACTTTATGTTCATCAACCATTTTACTTTGCATAAAGATCTCATGAGGTAGTAACTTTATTATTTTTACAAATAAAAAATTAAATTTCAATGAGGCTAACTAAGTCCCTCTATATCATGATTAAAAACTAACAACATTAGTTTTACATTTCAGAGGTGTTGTAAATATTAAATGAAATTATTTATACAAAAACAATCTACAAATTTAGGGTATCATTATTTTGAAGAGTCTGGCAATCTTGTATACAGCCTATTTTATGGAACTGTGAAGGGCCTGAAATTTTACCATACTTGCAAGATGACAAATTATCTTTCCAGTTTCATAGATATTGGGTTGGATTCTTGGGTTGGAGACAAAAGATAATTTATTACTAACAGCAGTGGTTATAGTCAGAGCAACTTTACTGTGATGGATCCTTAAACCCCAATCTTCAGTGTTAATGTGATGAGTGCCAAGTGACCTACACATTCAGGAGAATGTGTTACAGAGAAGATACCCTGAGATTAGGAAACCCTGGTCTTATATATGGGGCTGATAGCACACATGACCAAATTGCCATGGAAGGAGATATCTTATTTCCCTGGACATTATACACATCTGCTCCAGAGAGAGACACTGTATGCTGCATGGATGAAATGCTTTTTAAAAGATAGTCCAGAGCAAAATTGTCACTAATGTGTTTGTACATAAACGTGCTGAACTGTGAGCAAGATTTTTCTCTGGACACCTATATTTATAATTGTATTCGATAGATACTAATACAAGAATAAATGCTGAATAGGATTATTCCCAATATAATAATACAGGAATCAAATAGTAAGTGAAATAGTAATGCATTCAGTCATTGTATAACTAATAAAATAAAGTAGCAAATTGTACAGTATTATGGTTACAATATTTTAAATATATAAAATATTTGTATTATTAAGCTAAGGAAATGTATGAAATCACTTCAGTGAAACATCTGAGTTTAGGCTGGAGTTATTAGAAAATAATGTTCTGAAGATCATGACTCAAGATGACCTTCATGGGTAAGACAAGGTTTATGGAATGAGGTCAGCTTTAATACAAATAGGATCCTATACAAGAAAGTACAAGCTTCTGGGGAACAGTTCTGGTCTGCTGGGGAAATACCAGGGCATGGGTCAGTAAGCACACTAACAGTGATTGAAGAGCAATTCAGTTTTGCACTCTATATCTAGTGAAGGTACTGTTAAGTATACAACCATACAGGTTTAATATTGCTTTAGAGACTGGGTAGAGATAAAACTTTAAATGGTATAGAACTTCTTGCTAGCAATGTGGCAGGAAAGGAACTGGCAGGAATTAGTCTGAGAACAAAGAGTTATGTCCCCATAAAATCAAAAGATGGTAAAAATAGTTAAAGAAATAAATCACCTTTGATTTATTTTCCTTACCTTTCTTAATTTTCATATATGTTTTATGTTTTATATGTTTTATACTTTACATAAATGTCAGAATGGTGCTCTGCTTGTTACTATAGTAAATGATTGGAAAGTTTTTTTTTTCATAGGACAGAACTGGAGTGAGGTAGGTAGAGGGATTGACATATAAAATCATACTCAAAATTGTTTCTTAGTTAGAGATTATAATGTATATTAAGTGTACGTTTGTTTCTAATTTTATAGATCAATTCAGAAAATATTTAGAGGAAGTAAAATTCAGGGTTGTAGCATAAAGAAGCAGACCGAATTTAATAGTCTCAATCAGCAATGTGCTAATGGAAATCTATAAATAAAACACATATTCCAATAAAATATGGAGACCAAAAAATAATAATTCATAGAAAAAATATGTAAAATCTAATAATTAGTTAAAAGTAAATTCAAACTCACTATTTATAAGAAAACTTGAATTTTAATGTGTTTGATTACAAAATTGCAAAGTTAAGCATTTTAGTAAGAACGCAATGGAAAAAGAAATATATTCTCATAGACCACTAATGGAAATGTACACTTCTGCCAACTTTCTGGAAGTTAATTTGTCAAGTCAATACATACTTAATGCTTTAAACATGTTCATATCCTGTAATGACTCCCTCCCCAGAAATTTACATCTGGGAGATCTCAGTAAAACTAATCAGAATGTGAGTATTAATCATGTAGATCAAAATTGAGTTTGTTGTCCTTTTGCTTACTTATGCTACTTCTGGATCATCAGTGCTAGTCACCAGTGGGTAATTTGTCAAATAGGATGTTATAGTTATGCAGAGAAAAGTGGTTGGTATTGGCTAGACTCATGGTCAAACCTGAAGACTGAAGATGTAGGCACTTTTACTGAGCATGGCCATATGGTAAATCAATTTGACCTTAAGAGGCAAGAACCCAAATACCCTAGTGCAAGAGGTGTGTGAGATTGGCTGAGCTTGGAAATGTAGGAGTGAAGATCAGAAAGAAAGAACTTTGGTGCTTCCATCTCTCTGCTATAATCAAAGAGGCAATCTAATGTTCAAAATCAGCACATATTTTACCTTTAGCCCCTGGAACAAAGTGTGACTATAACCTCAAGTGAGGTTATATTATTTCTGGTTATGGAGTAGCTATGCCACATTTAGACATAAAGTCACTTCTCTCTCTCTGTATTGATATAAATATCTATGGTCAATTCACATTATTTATGGATTCCATATTTACCATCTGCTTATTTATTCACATTATTTATGGATTCCATATTTATTTATTCACATTATTTATTCACATTATTTATGGATTCCATATTTGCCATCTGCTTACTCGTTAAAATTTATTTTAAACACCAAATCAATATTGAGATACTTTCACAGTAACTCAGACATGTGCTGTGTAGCAAAAAATTTAAGTTACCCGAAACTCAGGTTCCCAGCTGAGGCAGATAAGACCACATTCTGCCTTCTTGTTTCAGTTCTCATGCTGTAAAAAACTATTATTTTTTTCCTATGTAGTGTCACCTTTTCACTCTTTTTGCTGGTGATTTTGCTGTTTAAAATAGCTGTCAAGTATAGTGCTGAAGTGCTGTGCATTGTTCCTAAGTGCAAGAGGGCTATGATCTATTTCACTGAGAAAATATGTGTGTTAGACAAGCTTCATTCAAGCATGAGCAATAGTGCTGTTGAGTTCAATGTTCATGAATCAACAATATATATTAAACAAAATGTATTTTAAAGAAACAGAGGTAAAACAATATTATGTATTGATCAGTTAATAAAAATGTTATGAGCAGAGGCTCACAGAGACCTAATTATGTCCAGGAGCAATTGTTCAGTATTCATTAATTCAATGTTCATTGTAATTGTATAAGACCTAGCTAAAATGAATAATAAGAATGAAATATATATATAATATGGAAAGGTTGCATCTGTATCTTCATATCTCTTTCTCTCTCTCTCTCTCTCTCTCTCTCTCTCTCTCTCTATATATATATATATATATATATATATATATATATATATATATATACACACACACATATATATGCACATACAAACACAGAAACACAGATATATACACACATGTAACAATTACTACATATATTAAATTTTTGAATACATTTTAGATGACCAGATTATGTGATTTAATTTTCCTTATATATTTCAATAATTTCCAAATGCTCTACAATCACTATTATTTTCACACATCCAAAGAAATAAATCTCACTTCAAAATCATAATATTTTACCACTTAATCAAATTGTTAAAAAGTCTATGATTTTTGACTTAAATGTCTACTTTTAGGAAATTTCTTATTGCAAAATAAAAAGAGGCATCTAAAAGTTATGGGTGAAAATATTTATTGCAACATCACTTATAGTAGTAGTGTAATATTGAAAGAAACTTAAATATTTCATGATAGAGAAATGGTTAAGAAACATATGGAACATAAGTATAATTAAATAATTTTCTCAAAGAGTATTCTGTAATATGGGAAAAGGTAAATATATACTGTTCATTGTATAAAGAAGGTCATAACAGAGTACAAGTCATAGAATACAAGTTTTTTTAAGAAAATAATATATACAATATTAACATGTTGCCATATTTATTGTAAGATATACAATGAATGATGTTTAAAATAAGTCATAAATACTTTATATGTTAACTATGTTATTAGAGTAAACAGTAGTTATCTCTGTACACTGAAAATTTGCATTCTTTTCCATCTACATTATATATATTTATATATATTTTTTTTTCTTTTTTTTTTGTGGTATGCAGGCCTCTCACTGTTGTGTCCTCTCCCGTTGTAGAGCACAGGCTCCAGACGTGCAGGCTCTGCAGCCATGGCTCACGGGCCCAGCTGCTCCACGGCATGTGGGATCTTCCTGGACCGGGGCACGAACCCATGTCCCCTGCATTGGCAGGCAGACTCTCAACCACTGAGCCCCCATGGAAGTCCTACATTACATTTTTATATTTTGTTTTTACTTCAAATAATATGGGTTTTTTTTCTTAATAAAAGAAACTGTGACACAAGAGAATATATTTTAAATGTTACAATAGTCACATTGTGAGTACTTGTTGCTTTTAAACTATGCTGCAATATATATATAATTCTGAAATAATAATATTTTCTTCTTTTTAAATAATAATATAATGTAACTGGACTTATCGGCAAATTTACCTAAGTTGTGGTTCCATTAAATCTGGCAGGGCGACTCTAAAGTGTAGGTACATCATGAAACACAGATATTATGAAAAACATATTGACAATGTAACAGTGTATCCTGGTTGCAATGAAAAGGAACACAACTGTATAAATGTGAATTTATGAGATTGTTTAGTACATTTGTCCAAACATTTTTTTTTTTTTTTTGGCCGTGCTGTGAGGCTTGCAGGATCCTAGTTCCCAGAACAAGGATTGAACCCGGGGCTCTGGCAGTAAAAGTGCCGTGTCCTAACCACTGGATAACCAGGGAATTTCCTACATTTTCCCAAACTTTATAAATATGGCTTTGGAGAGAAGAATGAGAGAACTATAGGGTCTCTTGTACATGACATATAGTTTTCCTAGGAAATTCTAAGAAACAGATGTCAGGTTTAAATCAGAGTGTTAACTAAGGGTTAAGGTAACACCAAGGTCTGTTACCTAGAAGGAAACGGGAAGGGATGAAGGAATCGCCTGTATCAGAGAAATGTGTAAAGAACTAGAGCTTTCAAGTCCTACGAGTCAACCCTTTGAGTCATCTTTGATTGAAACTACAAAGTGTCTTAAAGCTAGAAAGAGCCTGAAGCTGCATTAAAAGTAGTGACTTGGAGATGAGATGTTTATCCTCAGAGAAAATGGAAATGAATTTGAGTTTGGTTCTGTGCCAGAAGGTTATTCAAAAAAGCAATTTAAGAATATGATTAGTTGTGTCTCCTTTTCACCCTTTCATTTGTCTATGCATGGAAAATACATTTTAAAAAATTACTCCTTGAAAATTAGAAATATCACCCCAGAACTTTTCACCAGAAAACAGACCTCTTCCTTTTACTACTTGGGAACAGTACCAGCCAGCACATATAGAGTACTGACCAGGTGCCTGGCACTGTAAATGCTTTATATGTATTAATTCATTTAATTTTTATTAACTACTTTAAAAAGTAGGCACTTCTTTATTCCAATTTTACAAAATCTGTTTAACATTAGACAGCTAACACATGGCTAAGCAAGTCTGGCTTCAGAAACTGGATGTGAGCCAGTATCCTACAGCAGCCACGAAATACAATGGATTGTAAGCTGAATATCCCACTAGATAGATTTTAATGTATTCAATTCATCATATTGAATAAATATAAATATTTGACTCATTTTTTTTCAAAAACGTCATCTGCATTTTTATCCACCCAAACAGTCTGAGAAGACAAGTGAAGTGTCATGTAAGAAAACAACCAATAACAATTCCCTACCTGAAACAAAAGTCATATTAAGTTATTCTAGTGAATATATTAGATGAGAAAGAAAGTTCTCTTGATCTTAAGGTATAAAATAAGAAGGAAGATCCAGTCACTGTATTCACACTTTAACTGTGAAAACACTCTCCATGTCTTGAGCCATAGAGACACACAGACTCATCTATTTAAATGGTTATTTACACAATCTTTATGCAACATGCATCTAGTTCGAAATCACATTTTGTTCTAATAGCAAAATTTAAAAAGTCATATGTGATATAACCTTCCAAGACTGAACCAGGAAGAAATAGGAAATATGAACTGACCAATCACAAATAATGAAGTTGAAACTGTGATTAAAAATCTTCCAGCAAACAAAACTCCAGGACCAGATGGCTTCACAGGTGAATTCTATCAAACATTTAGAGAAGACCTAACACCAAATCCTTCTCATATCCTTCCAAAAAGTTGCAGAGGAAGGAAGATTCCCAAGCTCATTCTAGAAAGCCACCATCAAACTGATACCAACACCAAAGATACTACAAAAAAAAAAAATTACAAACCAATATCACTGATGAATATAGATGTAAAAATCCCCCAAAAATAGTAGAAAAGAGAATCCAACAACACATTAAAAGGATCATACACCATGATCAAGTGGGATTTATCCAAGTAATGCAAGGATTATTCAATATATGCAAATCAGTCAATATGATAAACCATATTAACAAACTGAAGAATAAAAACCATATGATCATCTCAATAGATGCAGAAAAAAGCTTTTGACAAAATTCAACACCCATTTATGATAAAATCTCTCCAGAAAGTGGATATAGAGGGAACCTACCTCAATATAATAAAGACCATATATGACAAACCCACAGAAAACATCATTCTCAATCGTGAAAAACTGAAAGTATTTCCACTAAGCTCAGGAACAAGACAAGGATGCCCACTCTTGCCACTATTATTCACATAGAATTGGAGGTCCTAGACATGGCAATCAGAGAAGGAAACGAAATAAAGGTAATACAAATTGGAAAAGAGGAAGTAAAACTGTCTTTGCAGATGACCTGATACGTTACATAGAAAATCCTAAAGATGCCACCAGAAAACTACTACAGATAATCAATGAATTTGATAATGTTGCAGGATACAAAATCAATGCACAGAAATCTCTTGCATTCCTATACACTAACAATGAAAGACCAGAAATAGAAATAAAGGAATAATCCCATTTACCATTGCATCAAAAAGAATAAAATACCTAGGAATAAACCTACTTAAGGAGGCAAAATACATGTACTCGGAAAACTATAGGATACTGATAAAAGAAATCAAAGATGACACAACAGATGGAGAGATATACCATGTTCTTGGATTGGAAGAATCAATATTGTGAAAATAACTATACTTTCCAAAGCAATCTACTGGTTCAATGCAATCCCTATCAAATTACCAATGACATTTTTTACAGAACTAGAACAAGCAATCTTAAAATTTGTTTGGAGACACAAAAGACCCCAAATAGCCAAAAGAATCTTGAGAAAAAAAAATGGAGCTGGAGGAATCAGGCTCCCTGGCTTCAAACTATACTACAAACCTACAGTAATCCAGACAATATGGTATTGGCACAAAAACAAAAATATAGATCAATAGAACAGGATAGAAAACCCAGAGAAAAACTCATGCACATACAGTCAACTAATCTATGACAAAGTGGGTCAGTGTGTACAATGGAGAAAAGACAGTCTCTTCAATAAGTGGTGCTGGGAAAACTGGACAGCTACATGTAAAAGAATGAAATTAAAACACTCCCTAACACCATACACAAAAATAAACTCAAAATGGATTAAAGACCTAACGTAAGACTGGACACTATCAAAGACTTAGAGGAAAACATAGGAGGAACACTCTGACATAAATCATAGCAAGATCTTTTTTGACCCACTTCCTAGAGTAATGAAAATAAAAACAAAAATAAACAAATAAGATCTAATGAAACTTAAAAGCTTTGGCACTGCAAAGAAAACTCTAAACAAGATGAAAAGGTAACCCTCAGAATGGGAGAAAATATTTGCAAAACAAATCAATGGACAAAGGATTAATCTCCAAAATATATAAACAGCTCATGCAGCTCAATATCAAAAAAACAAACAGCACAATTAAATAATGGGCAGAAGACCTAAATAGAGATTTCTCGAAATAAGACATACATATGGCCAAGAAGCACATGAAAAGCTGCTCAATATCACTAATTATTAGATAAATGCAAATCAAAACTACAATGAGTTATCATCTCACACTTGTTAGAATGGGCATCATCAGAAAATCTACAAACATTATGTGCTGGAGAGAGTGTGGAGAAAAGGGAACCCTCCTGCACAGTTGGTGGAAATGTAAATTGATATATCCACTATGGCGAACAGTATGGAGGTTCCTTAAAAAGCTAAAAACAGAATTACCATATGGCCCAGCAATCCCACTACAGGGCATATACCCAGGGAGAACCATAATTGAAAAAGACACATGCACTCCAATATTCACTGCAGCACTAATACAATAGCCAGGTCATGGATGTAATGTAAATGTGCATTGACAGATGAATGGATAAAGAAGATGTGGTACATATATACAATGGAATATTAGCCATAAAAATGAATGAAATTAGATCATTGTAGAGACGTGGATGGAACTAGAGACCATCATACAGAGTGAAGTAAGTCAGAAAGAGAAAAGCAAGTATCTTACATTAATGCATATATGTGGAATCTAGAAAAATGGTACAGATGAACTGGTTTGCAAGGTAGAAATAGAGACACAGATGTAGAGAACAAATGTATGGACACCAAGGGGGGAAAGGGGGTCTGGGATGAATTGGGATTGACAAATATACACTAACATGTATAAATTGGATAACAAATAAGAACCCGCTGTATAGCACAGGGAACTCCCCTGTACAGTAGAAACTAACACAACATTGTAAAACAATATACTCCCAATAAAATATCATATGTGTATGATATGCAGAGTGCATATTTCATGGCACAAATCTTATTCAAATGATCGTTTACTAGCTCCTAGAAGAATCAATAATATTTTTAATAAACAATGATAATATTCTCAATAAACTATTAAGAAGGTAATAGTGGGGAAAAACCCCCTAAAATGTGTGTATGTGTGTCTGTCTTTGTACATGTTCAATAGGTGTGTACACACACACACATACATACATATAAACAGAAGGCACATATACAAGTATGTAAATATACACACACACACACACACATATATATATATATTTTTTCTTTTCCTGACAGCCTCACAGTGTGCTGTAATTCAATTAAAATATGTTTTACCTTTTTTCTCTGAGGTCTTCTCAGAGACGTTCAGTGACATGACCAAAGTTCTGGAAGCTATTTATTTCATAGATATGGAAATAGAGTGTATATACTCTTTACTTCTTAACCTTTACAGTTTATTAATTCCAGAGTCCAGATGAGCTACTTGTATGATTATCTTAACCCTCTTCATCTCCATCTTTTGCAGGAAAATTCAAGGCTATTTACAACTTTTTTTAAGACAATATCTTTGTTAATACCCAACAGAGTATCTATTTGGGTTTTCATCAGAATTATTCCTAACATCAGAAGTCTTCTGAAGTTAAGCCTTTAAGTGTCTAATGAAAGATGGGGAACTAGAAGTGACAAATTCTGCCCCTGGTCAATGTTATCTCTTATGACATATTAAGTTCTATTTTGCTCTAGCTGGATAAAGTGACAACATAACAATGCTTTAAAAATGTGTCGCCTGTGTCCTAAGAGCAAACAAGTTTATATTTTCAGTGTTTGGTTGATGTTGGCAATTCTGATTGCCCCTGTGCTACATATATTTAGTTTGTTTTATCTATGTCTTGTTCCAATAAGAAAATTCTGTGAGGGTAGGGATCCTGTTCATCTTATTTAATCCTATGTTCCCATTATTCTGTATACTACTTGGAATGTAACAGCATTCAATCACTGAAGGAAGTAATAAATGGAGAAGATATCAGATTTAGTTCCATAATATTGTGTGAATATTACATCAAAATGTAAAAGATATATTTGTATCACGGCATAATTAAGAGGTAATAAAGTATATAGAAAAGTTGCATAAGGTGCAATAGTAAAATATTCCAATTTCTAATTTATTATTTATCTCAAGAATATTTTATAAAACATTAGAAAAAATTTATCTGTTAGAAATATGGGTAATTTATATTGATTATTTTAACAAGGACCGGATTCCAATAAAGTTTGTAATATTCACTAAAACATAATTTGCTGCCAGTATCATAAGGCTTTAATTTTTGCACCATTTAGTGATAGTGTTATACAAATTATTTATAACTATATTTTTATCTAAATATGTCAAGTTGCACTTGAGTTTACTTCCAGATGAATTCTAGAATCATTCTGTAATTCAAAAAAAAAAAAAGAAAAATAGTAAATGGCTAGAATTTTGACTAGAAATATATTTGAAACTAAACCCCAATAATTTCCATTCAAGAGAATAGCATTTATTCAAGATGTATTTTACAAACATTGAACTCTGGAAATTATCAAAAGGCTAATAAGCAAAAATGTTTATTCAAGAAAAAAATTCTAGGTCTCAATTTGAAGAGTTTTAGGACAAAACTCTGGCCAAAAACCCACCAGCATCTCAGCTATCAGAAGGAGCATATGTATGGAACCCATTGAAAGTCCCATCACCAGCATATTGCCACTATTTGACCCAACATGGAACTCCCAGGAAAAGTCTTATCCCCAGGCTTTGATGATTATTTGACCTGACTCAGAGCTCAGCTCAGGAGAAAAAGAAAAAAAACAAAACAAAACAAAAACAAAAAACCTTTATCCTCAGGCACTGAAAACAACCAGCAGCAATTATTTAAGATGTAATAGAAGCCACCTAAAGCTATCAATACAATACTAATTTGGGCAAACAAGATCATAGCCAAAAATTTAAAGTAATGTTTAGGGAACAGGAAATATACAGAGGGGTTGGAAAAGCTCTGTCACATTCCTGGTGATAGATAAATTTGCAAGCAAGCCCAGGAGAGACTGGAAAGGGCTGCAGTTATTCACCTTGGCTGTTCCAGAAGCAATGTACAAGCAGCAAGGGAAGCAAAAGGCAGCATTAACACTACCTGTATGTTGAAAGTAATCCCTTCTAAAACGTGCACACATATTCTCTTCTAAGGGTAGAAGACTTACTGTCTAAACGAACTTAAGGAAATCATTGACTGACCACTAAGCTATGCTGACTGCTGACCCAGGTCCAACTAGTAGGAAGTCAAGTTTTAAAATAAACGTGAAGGGTGTAGAATGAAAGTTTGTGTACCTTGAAATTCATATATTGACACCTAATCCCCAGTGTAGTCCCCCCAATGGAGGTGGGGCCTTTGGGAGGTGATTAGTTCATGAGTGTGGAACCCTGATTATTGGGATTAGCACTCTTATAAATGAGAGCCCAGACAGCACCCTTTGCCTTCTGTCATGTGAGGGCCCAGCAGAAAGGGCACCAGTGAACCAGGAAACAGGATTCCACCAGACAGAGATCTATTGGCACCAACATCTTGGGTTTCCTGACCTTTATAACTATGAGAAATATATTTCTATAGTCTATAAGTCACCAAGTTTATGCTGTTCTAAAAGCCCAAATGGACTAAAGCAAGGATAATAATTAATGAAGCAAAACAAACAAACAACAACAGAGGATTTAGTGGCTGCACACTGCAGGGAATAAAAGTTATAGAGAAATAGTCTAGAAAAGTAAATAAACATATACCAACATTAGCAACAATAGAAACAGCAACAGCAACCACTGAGGAATCTGATTCCGGAACTGCTATCCCATGTTATCTAAAATGTCTAGGTTTAAATAAAAATTTAGGAGACTTGCAAATAAATAGAAAACTGTTGTCCATACAAAGGAAAATAAGCATTCAATAGAAGCTGTCTGTGAAGGGACTTGGATATTGGATTTAGAAGACAAATAATTTAAATTGGTCATAATAAATATGCTCAAGGAACTAAATAAAAACACCTCTGAAGACAACTATATCTCATTACATATCACAATAAAGAGATAGAAATTATATAAAAGAACCAATAGAAATTCTAGAAATGAAAAATGCAACAACTTAAAAGAAATTTTACTAGAGGGGCTCAATAGCAGATCTGAGTTGACAGAAGAACAATCAATGACCTCTGAGTAGTACTGACACCTGAGTAGCACTGAGCACAGCTACTACTCAGGTCTTGGTTTCCAATGGCATTCTCCAACCTAAGGGACTAGAACTCTTTGGAGAAATGTTTTATTCGAGGGTCAGGGCAGGGAAAATACAACGTAAGCTAAAGCATCTTGTAGTAAGAGAAATGAAGGAAGTGCTCACATAATAAAGGAATGGGGTCATGATAAATGTACACAGGAACCAAACTGAAAAAACTTGTAATGGTGAAAGGCAGAACATAATGAATAACAGTAGTATTGGATTATAAACCAAAGGATAAAATAAAACATGTAACTCAAGAGATTTTTACATAAATTACTAAATAAATAAAATTTTAAAAATTGAACAAATATTCCTTGAAGAAAAATTCCAAATGGTAAAGAATCAGGAAAATAGAAAATCACCAATAGAACCATGATCATAGTTGCTGCAGGTGAGATTCACTGAAGAATGTTAAAATTAGTGATGAAATTGTATGTGAAACAGGACATTTGACTCACTTATTTCTAAGAGATGGATATCATATCCCCTCCACTGGAGGCCAGGCTTAACTTAGTGATTCTCTTTAAGAAAGGTGTATTAAAAGGGGAAGATTGTAACTACAGTGATCAAGACCATCATGTTGGTGTCATGTCCCCCTGATATATGTATTGAGAAGGCACACATGCCTCTGTGCTATTCTTCACAAAATCCATAGCCTCAGCGTAATCCTGAGAAAACATCAGACAAACTCAAACTGAGGAACATTCTGCCAAACACTATCCAAAACTGGCAAGTTTGTGAAAGACAAGAAAATTCTAAGATACTCTTGTAGATTGGAGGAGAGTAATTAGATACAGCATTAAAATGTAACTTGGTGTCCTGGATTGGATTCTGACCCATAAATTTTAAAAGGACATTAGTTGGCTCTGGGTAGTCTGAATATTTTAATAATATTAATTCCTATAATCCATGAACACAAGATATCTTTCCATTTGTTTGTGTCTTCTTCAATTACTTTTATCAAAGTCTTGTCAGTTCTGTCTGCCTGGCAGAAAATGGACACAAGCAAAGAAATAAATAGGTGTCTAACTGTGTATTCATGGATTCAACTAGGAAACTAAGGTAAGATGAGGGAAAAAATGAAAGCAGTCTACTTTATGACACAACATTTACCCTGCTTGTATTTAACATGTCATAAGCAGTTTCATCTCAAATGATTCAGAAATCTATTCTTCTGACTAAGATAAAAAACATTTCACAAACAAATGAAAAGTTTCAGATTAGAGTCAACAAAATGTTCTTGTATCATTGTGAGTTGCCTGTTAAGAACACTGCCTTTAAACCAGAAAAAAAGAATAAAACTGTGTCTTTGTTTTCCTTGTGATTAATTGACTTGAAAGTGATATCGGAGAAATTTCACAGAGTGATAATATTTAGAATACTTACTTAAGAAAAAAAAACCTCAGCAGTAACTGTGAATTATGGGTTCCTCTAACCATGTAATGTTCTGTAAAGGGAAGAACGTTCCATCCATCATGATTGGTTAGTCAATAACTAATAAGGAAATAATAAAGCCCATCTCTGTACACTACTGACATATTTTCTGTTAAAATATATTTTCCTCTCCTTCAGCAAAAAAAAAAAAAAAAAAAGGACATTAGTGCAAAACTGGAGAAATAAAAACAAATACCTGCAGTTCAGTCTATACTTCTGAGCAAATATCAATTTCTTTGTACCATAATTATGAACAACATTATATTACAGAAAATTATGAGAGTGAGATATGAGAACACTATGTTCTCTCTTTGCAACTTTTATGTACAATGAAAAAGTTTAAAGTAAATAAATTACAAAGTTAAAAAGCTCAAAAACTTAAAAAGAAAAAATATTTTAAATGTTTTTAAAACTTTACTTAAAATATTAAAATATATAGTTTTAAAAATAAATTAACATTTAAAATAATAGAAATTAAAGTTAAATATTTAATGGTTTAAAATGTGTAAGAATTAAAAATTAAAACATTAAAAATTACAATACAAATATGTGAACTTAAAAAATTGAAAAGTTTAAACAAAAATTATTATACTTGAGAGAACTTTGGTTTATATTATTTTTATCTTTCAATATTTGACAAATGAATTAAGACTGAAAAATAACCTTAGTTATTAATTCAATTTAAATTAATAATAAAACCATTATTAGCACAAATATTTTTTATGGAAAATAAGTAAATTTTCTATTTAAAAATTAATGTACTGAAAGAAATCATTTTATGCTTTGACAAAACTATTTAATCTCTGGTTTAAAAGAAGACAGCTTGAATTTCACCTGCTTCTACATTTAATCTACTGTTCTATCTTGTTTTGGTCAATGTACATAAAGAAAATTTGGCCTCATAGCTTATGTAATCAGAAAAAGAAAGAGTATTTTAACAACATTTTCAGATACTTGTGGATATTCTTCTTTGATTCTCTACTCAAATTCAGCAACCGGTATTATCTTGAACATTAGTTGCAATTTGCAATTTCAAGTCATATCAACAAAGTTTTTGTAATTTGTTATATAAAAATCTATTGTCCTCAACTTGAATGAACACTTATCCATAAAGAATCTTTTAATATCAAGCATTGGTCATTTGGAAATGTTTCACTGAGTTATGCAGATATTCCAATTTTTGACACATTACATTTTATGAAAAAATCACTTTCACTAATATCACTACCTATTTCATCATAAAGGTCTTAAAGTACTGGGTAACTGTAAAATTCACAGTGGCAGATACAAGTTTTTAACAAATCTAACTTTTATTTGAAAACTCAGATCTCATTTCCAGTCAAAAACACTGTCAATTCTTTCCTTGAAGTAAGTCTCCCTTTGATCCTTTTTGAGAAAAATGTCTAACAATTATTCAAGTCTGAATAATTACAAATTACTACTCAGACATTCTTTCAAGTATAAATGGTTTTCTATGACAGATATTGGCTATTTCAGTTCACAGCTTGAGCAATTACACTGCTTCCTTTCTGAAGACAATCCTTATAACTTTAAAGCCAGCAGAATGTTCTACAGGTCCTTCCCTTATTGTCACATAGAGTAGTTCCTTGTACCAAAGAGCTAAGATAAAATAAATGTAATATTTTCACTGCTGCATCAAGGACATCTTTCAGCAAGACTTTGTGTGTGTGTGTGTGTGTGTGCATGAGTGCATGAAGAACAAAGGACTATGAATAAAATTTGTTGCCTTGTTTGTTTGTTTTTTGGGGTACATGGGCCTCTCACTGTTGTGGCCTCTCCCGCTGCGGAGCACAGGTACCGGACATGCACGGACAGCAGCCATGGCTCATGGCTCATGCTCCGCAGCATGTGGGATCCTCCTGGACCGGGGCACGAACCCGTGTCCCCTGCATCGGCAGGCAGACTCTCAACCACTGCACCACCAGGGAAGCCTGTGTTCCCCTGTTTTATTCAGGATAAGGTCCCAGTGATTGTACCTATCATTGTTTTGGAATCAGCAGAAAAAAATATCAACAGAGACAAAAGGGAAAACAATGCCACAGTATCATTATGAAAATACCTTTACCTTTTGTACTCCTTGGAATGGTCTAGATACTACACACTGAGATCCCTGGTCTCTGGGTAACAGGAGGGAATCCAAAAGGGCAGTTTAGATTTCTGAGGAATAGTCCCAAATACAGTGGGATCTGCTTCCTAGATGCTGTTAGATGTGGCACTCTGATTACTATATATTTTTTAATTCCATTCATATAATTCCGTTATTTGAATTTCACGAAAAAAACAAAAAAGAAAACATGTTGTTTGAATATTTTTTTCATTTTCTACTTTTGGGGGAGATATGATGTAACAGATTTATAGCAACTTTTTAAAGGAAATTGGAATATCTAATCTCATAATATATATATATATATTTAAATTTTAAGCTATTACTCATAATATATATATTTTTAAATTTTAGACTAAAAATCATACTATACATATTTTACTTATTTTACTCATAAAAATGAGATTGATATATAGACAGTCAGATAGAGCCCGAGAGACAGGGAGAGACAGAGACAGAGATATGGACAGAGAAAGTGTCCTGATCATCTCCTGTGTCAGCAAATACATAGGCAAATATAAGTTTACATGGTTATTGCATCAATTCATAGAAAACAATTATGGCTTCAGTTTAAATTTTAAGATTATAGAATAATTGACATTTATTTGAAAAGTCATCAATATACTGAATATACTGGAATATACTGAAAAACATGATATTTTAAACAAATATATATATATGTTTTTATTATCAATGCATAGGCAACTATGAAAACTAAGGTTATAATCGTATGTTTTTCCAAGTGAAAAATCAAAATATGGAAGATATGGAGCCATGTCATCTCCTTTTCTTGACTGCATCAGATAAATCGATGGGCAGCTAGGGAGTCTTAACAACTAAATATTAAAACTCTTCCACTTACCATATGATTCTCACCAGGTTTCTGACAGATTTAGGTAGATTAAACCACGATTCTGAGAGCTAGGGATTTCTATTGTCCCTAATGACAGCTGACTTGTTTTATAGATCAGTGAATTGTATATCAGAGAGGCAAGTTAATACACTTAAATTAATGCCTTTTGGAGGAGGAACACTTCCTTGGTAAATCCTCTCAGAATGATGTGAAGAAATATATTATGCAGTCTTGGGATGAGAGAGTCCAAAACTGGTGACTTTTCCACGTACTAGTTCTTTCATTTAGAATAGTTATTCAAACTTTTTGACTTTCAGTTTCTTTCTATGTAAAATTATGGAGTAAATTTCTCCTCCACAAAAATAACCTCCACTGCTTCTTCCTATGGTGTCACCACTAGTTGTCAGCTAATAGTGCAAACAGTATATTTTACTTGTAAATTCCAATTAATAAAACTACAGGAAAATGACTGCATGTAATTGTTTACAACATTAAAACCTAGTTTTTGAGAAAACTTTTTTTTTTCAAAATGAACACTTCAGATCCAGATGCTTTGACATGCCCAGAAGTCATATAAAAAGAGAATGGAAAGAATTTTGGGTGGTACCAAAACTTGAGACCAGATGATATGAATTTTGGGTGGAGTGGTTAGGATCCACTTATGAATAACTATTAGTTTATAATAGGAAGATTCTAGTACAATTGAAATAGCAACACAGTAAAACCAAAGATCTGAAAGAAATTATAAATGTATACGTTAAAAATTTGAGCCTATAAAATATTTATTAGTCACTATAGACATGCGAATAGCTATGTTTCAAAGCAAACTTTCAAGAATAGAGTCTTTGAGTTCACTTTACACGTCTTTACAGTATTCATCAAAGTGTTATGAATACAGGATAAATTCAACAAATATTAATTCACTATAATCAATTCCATGAAACACCTAATTGAAGTAATTGGGGTTAAGACCTTGCCTAAGGCAATTTATTTTACAATCTAAATCTGGGACTATTTCTCATAAAAAATACATTATTTGCTTCATTATCTCTAGCAAATATATGTATAATAATTATTCCCACATAGGTGAAGATAAATATTGTGACAGAGAAATTTATAATTATTTTCCTTTGATATTTTAGTTCACAGAAGTATTTCCAGATATGATTTGAATAAGCTAAATCTAAAGCAAAACAACAACAAAAAATATGTTCAATAAGCTGAAGAAAAATTAAGTTAGCTCAAGTAAGATGAAGTGTTTAGCCTGAGAAGACTGAATATATCAGAAAATATGTGATTTAAACAAAAAATTTAAAAAAAATGAGCATAATTCTTAGCTATGTACTCCCTGGAAGCATGTAGAAGATGATAACAACATATAAAGTCAGGCATATTTCTTCCAAATATGTACTTTATAAACATTTATCATGATGGAGAAAATAACTAACCACCATATACATCCAGATCTGTGACTTAAAAGAATTGTCTGTCCTCAGAGATTTTAATGATGAGGATCAGAACTTGCATTACTATGCTTTGCATGTTAGTGATAATCTACTTTAGCTTCACGTCAGTATCTATAAATTCATGGAAATAGAATAGCAATGGTTGTCATTTAGTGACTTTTCAATTTTTCTCTTAAAAGAATAAAAGTAAAAACCTTTCAAATTTTGTCACACTATAGATAGAACCATATAGACAGTTTCTTTTCAGGCTCATATAATTTTTTTTTTCTTATTTAAGTTTCAGATGAAGAAGTCTTACATCATTTACCTATTTATTTCTAAGCACTGAATTCAACAAGCATCAGAGCTACATTCATATTGTCATATTTCAGCTAATCCATTTTTTTATGACATAGACGTAAAGTAAGCATGCCAGGCAGTACAGGAGTCAGCATAAATTATAGAATTATGAAATAGCATCAAAGCCAATTCCTTTAAAGCAGAGACAACAGATACACTATAATAAGTATGCTAAGTTTATATGTATCTTTGGTTATTCTCATTTTTTTGGTAGATTCGTTGTAAATATCCACAAATCTTTACACATTTTGGTATCATACCCTTTGCTATACAATTTTCCATGAAGAAATGAAGTTTACCTAACTTCCTTAAGTATAGACTGGTCTTGAAGTTGGCTTTTAATAATCAAATACAGCAGAAGTGACAGTACCCCAAATCTGAAACTAGGCCTTAAGAGGTCTAAACTGATTCCCTTCTCTCTTTTGGAACTGCCATGTGAATAAGTCCAGGTACTTGCTTGGCGGAAGATGAGAGATTTGTGGCCCAGTGGTCACTGTCTCACTAACCAGACCAGTGCTACATAGGTGAGTAGCACACTAACCGGGCCAGTGCTACGTAGGTGAGTGAGGTCGCCATAGACTAGTCAGCCCCAAGCTAACCAACCAGCTGATTTCAGGTCATGAATGAACCCAGCAAGGATCAGGCAAATCTGGCTCAAACAAGAAACATGAGCTAAATTAATACTTATTTTTCTTAAGACACTGTTTTGGGATTTTTTTTAATGCAATGATAGCAAAACAAATAACTCTTTTCTATATTTTATTTAATAGTTGAAACATAGAATCTTTTATTTGGAATTTAGAGGCCATTTAAAATAATGATATCCAAACTTGATTCTCCATTATATTCAGTTAAGAATATTGTAAAAATAGATTCTCAAACCACAATTCAAATCTAAAGGATCTCTAAAGGATGCCGGTGGCCGGCAAGCACTAATTTAGTCTCATCATCCTCTGCACAATTTCCTTTTCTATTTAATCTGTGAAAGGTACTTACTTTCTATACTAGGCATCTTATGAACTAAATCATGTGATGAATAACTCTAGCTTTTAGAAAAAAACACAATTCTTCATATACACAGGCAAAAATCTTCCTCATTATAACTTCCAAATAATCTTAATGATTCCATAAATTTATTATTTTTGCTAAGTAACTTTCCCTCAAATATTTGGAGAGTGCTATATATTCTTTAGCCTTCATGTCTTCAAGCTAAAAATTTTATTTTTTTTAATTTTATCTTTTTAACTAAGACATCTTAAATCTTTAAGCTCTTTGCTTTAATTCTTCCCATAAATAAAATGATAGCCTTGGTCAGGCAAACTCTAGTTATAAATTAAATGAACAATAAAGGCATGGTTTCTGATTCCTTAGAATTCTGTTTGTTTCTTGCTACAATCTTTTAATTAATATTCACTTAAATCATGGTGCTCATATAAGAATATTTTAGATTACATGAGTTCTATAAGGTGAAGAGTAAAGTAAGATATTACTATCCATATTTGGGTACTATATTTTAATAAATACATTTTCTAATACTTTGTGTTTGCCGTCTCTGTAAGTCTGGAGCTCCCAGGGGAAATATCCCATTCCCATGTTTGAGAGTCACTTTTTATTTTCTCGTCAGATTTACTGTGTGAACAGTAATCTACACAGCCCTGGGCCTTAAGAAGGGACCTATGTTTTGTTCACTATTTTAAAATAATTTTCATCTCTGTCATTATCATAGAAACAAGACCCTGTCAACGTTTGCCTTCAGATTCAGAAAATAGCAATTCTAAAATCTAGAAAATAACTAGTAACAAAATGTAGTAAAATCCTCTTCACAATGGCAAAATCTATATAACTAGAGATATTCTATAAAAATATGTGCTACACATATATAGTAAAAGTAAATATATATTTTGAAGTGCATATTAAATCTCCATGTATATAGACAGATATAACCTTATAAAGATATAATCTTATACATTTAGTTATGTATACCTTGATCTATATAAATTTAATGGAATTCCATTAATAATCATAATAAACTAACCCATCAGAAAGTTCATCCTACAGTTCCTATTGAAAGAGAAGCTCTCAAAAATAGTCAAAACATTTTTGAAGAAAAATAAAGTACAAAATTTAAAATAGAACAAAAGTTGTCCAAGACATGTTGCTATGAAGAAACACAAATTTTAAAATTGTAAGATTATTTGAGATTCTGTATGATATTTTCTTCTTCCAAGAGGAGATTTATTTTCCTTGCCGGAAACCAGCTAGGGTGGGAACAGACGACTTTGATAAAATCCAAGATTGACTTATTCAAGACTATGCTTCAGTCCTTGTGAAGACATCTCTATTTCCAATTACCACTAGCACAATGGTTTACTCTTCTTGTGTCCTAACTACAAGTCAGACCTTCACTCCTTGGTTGAACTCCAAATTTTCTCCAGCCTTTAAAAGATTTAAATTGTGGGCTTCCCTGGTGGCGCAGTGGTTGAGAGTCCGCCTGCCAATGCAGGGGACACGGGTTCGTGCCCTGGACCGGGAAGATCCCACATAACACAGAGCGGCTGGACCCGTGAGCCATGGCCACTGGGCCTGCACGTCCGGCGCCTGTGCTCCACAACGGGAGCGGTCACAACAGTGAGAGGCCCGCGTAACGCAAAAAACAAAAAAGAAAAAAAAAAGATTTAAATTGAAAGCTCCCAAATGTATCAGCCAGGATTTGATTAGAAATATACAACTACCAAGAACAGTGTAGAACAAATGTGTGAGGAATTTGACATTACACAACTTGGGAAGGTGGGGACGTAAATAGTTTATACAAAGCTGTTCATTTGCATCTGATTTCAGGTCGCCGGAGCAAGGTTGGCTGTCAGGAATCAAAGACAAAGAGGAAGTACGTATTGTCTAATAACTGAACTAGAACTTGTGAGTTCACAAGGATAAACAAGAACTCACATTGTTCTCTCATCACTGGCACATCTCCAACCTTGATAATATTAAAGAATGACCAGTAGGAAAATTAGGTAATCATCACGGAGCTAAATATGAATCTGGCCCAATAACTGAAGATGTTAAAGGAGATTTCCAGCAGCATCTGGAGGAGTTGTGGCCCAGGTTGCTGCCTTATACCAAAAGGGTGAGCCAACAAATCCATGATAATATATATAAGCAGCAAGAGTGTCTGCTCTCCCCTTTTAATCACTTTTTAAATTTTGCAATCGTTTTACCAATTCAATCCAAGTTACAAGTACCTCTTTCCTATATCACTGCAACAGCTTCCTAACTGTTTATTCACATCTTGTGTCACTCCCCTTAAATTCACCCTCTTCCAAACAGTGTGATTTTAAATCCAAAAGTGCATTTCTCTAGGGAGTCACTGTTTCTCTACATTGGCACCATTACATTGGCACTATCAAATTTGGGGCCAGATAATATTTTGTGAGGGCTGTGTCATGTGCATCGCAGGATATTTAGCAACACCCCTCTCCTCTAGCCACCAGATGTTAGTAGCCCCCTTTACCCATATCAGACAAAGACATTTCTAGTCATTGTCAAATGCCTACTGAGGACAACACCGAAATCCCTCAAGAATAAGTTTCAGGTCAAAATTATCCAGTGTTTTCCTCATTATTCTTAGGAAAACATGCAAAACCTTAGCATACCTTACAAGGCTGAATTACAAGCTGTCTTCCTATCTCTTCTGCCTCCTTCACCATACTTGGAATCTTGGGTTGACTGTAATGTAGTCAAACTTACCTTCTTTAGGTTTTCAAAATGTACCAAACTTTCCCTTCTCAGGCACTTTGAACATGATGTAGTTTCTATACATTCCACTTCACCTCACCAACCAACCATCATACCTCAGATGACTTAAATGTCAGTTGAAATATATTTTCGTGGAAGACTTCTAGAAACACAGAAATTAGCATAGGCCATTTTACTGAGAGTTTTCATGTACCCTATGCCTGTGTTTTGACATTTTAATCACAACTGGACTTATTAACTAACAAGTAACTACTTAAATGGCTTTCTTTCCTCATAATGTCTTGACATCAGCCCACAAAAAGCATGGATGGATGGTGTGTTTCTTTTATTCCTAGAGATGGACATATCATTGGTACTCAATAATTAATTGTTGAGTAAATGAATAAAAAAATATATTCAACAGAGAAAACACCTGCATTCAATTAAGAAAACCTCTCTAATAATTTCTGGAAACAAGTGAATGTCTTCTCTCCCACTGCCAATAAAACATTCTTATAACTAGATCTTAGATGGTATGAATTATCTCCAGACCTCACTGACCTCTCTTGTTGAGGTCTTTACTGGAAAAGTTCTCAATTTGATGACTGTACCAAGTCCGACCACTGTCTACCCTATGGGAAATATCCTGGGGCAAGAGTACCACAGGCCAGTTAAAAAAAGTTACTTTAGTTTTTTTTTATGCTTTTTGCCAATTTGGAACTTTAACCTTCCATCTCTTCATCTTAGTCTTCCATATGCTTATAGAAATATCCGATTAAGGTGGTGTCTAATTAAATATTCTGTTAATGACCCTACATGCTCTAAGTTCTCTATGCATTATTTCAGCTTGCAGGAACTTACCCATTTGTACCAGTCCTTAGACAATTCAGTGTCTCTTGGCTTCTTCTGAGATACTTATATCTAGATTCTGAAGCACCTGTTACTTCCGAACTGAAACCCTGCAGCACATCTGCATAGATTATTTCCCTGCCTTTCTCAGTGGTGCCCTGCAGCCTGAATAACTATATGGCAGTAAAAGTGCAGTTTAGCATGAAAACACTTGTTTATCTTCTTCTTAACCAATGCTGCTGAGCTTCTTGCCATATGGTGAAAATACTCCTAGTCTTCTAACAGCAATTATTCTGGCACTGCTGACAGAACAGCACGGAGCAAAGACAAACCAGGTTCCTAAGCCTCACCTGGAGTTGTTAATGGGATTCCCAGGGAAGAGGGTTCAGGGTTATTGATGGACATACTAGGTTCATCCATTGAAATCTCTGCAGAATCATGGAGCAATCAAGATTTATCATTTTCTGCTTTAGACTCATTTGTACCTAAACATGTTTGTTTCATATTTTAAAAGTAAAGGCACATTTTTTTTTATTTAAATAAAATGCTTATAAACAAATAAAACTTGTTATCTGGGCTCAATAGTGGAATGGCAAAATTACATTTATATTTATGTTTGGAAATAAATGATTTATGGTGAAAAATGGTTATAAAATAATTATGCAGTATGGTAATTTCTCATATATTTAATAGTTTAATGTTTAATCCTAATTAGAATCCTGTGAATTTTTTCTTAAAGATAAGTGAGTCATACCACAAAGGCATAGAGTTAATAAATGGTACACATCATTCCCCTCCACCTCACTTCCAACATCATCAGGATTTTCATAGCTCTGATTAAAGTGCCACCATTTTCTCATGGATCAACTCACCCATCTCTTCAATGAAAACTTCTAAAGCACTTGATGTTATATTCTATGAATAAAGAGCTTTACCTGTTAGATCTGTTCTGTAACCCACTTGAGAAGATGGATGATTCAAATCCTGCACTTTTTCTTTCATATCTATAGGCTATCCTTTGTAGTAACTTTATGGAACCACCAAAATTGAGAAATATCAGCCACCATCCTCCACACCACTCTGTAGTATCTCCTAAAATATTTGGAAGGAAATTGAAAGCACCCTGTCCTAAAACAGTGCTATTATGAAGGTAACTTTTGAAAAGACATCTTAGGTTTGGAAGAATTTATTAAGGTGCACATGATGTCCCCTTAGCCTAAAAAATCAGGGGACACTGGCCTCACCCGCAACTTCCAGTCTCATTATCTCTTTGAGAGCTTTCTTGCTGGAAGTCACTTTCTCACAAATGAAACATTGAAATGCTCAAGTTCGACCTTCAAATGCTACTTCACAGGAGCTGGTGTTTAAGCATCTCTCTATTTGCCCCTCAGTGACATGACTCTGAGTCTGAATTTTTCCCAGTATGACTGGCTTGATAATGAATCTATGTTAGTTCTTTCCTTGTCTTATTTCCTGTGCCCTTATTGGTTTATTCTTCAGCTTCCACATAAACTACTTCTAGTAGAAGCTTTGTCTCAGGACCTGCTTCTGGGGAACCCAAGCTAAGATGATAGTAATATAGTTTGGGGGATTGGAAGCTTAGAACTTGAAGGAATTCAGGTCAGAAATGATTTGGAAAAGTTAGGAAATAATTCAATAGCTTAGGAGTGGAAGTGTCTCTGCCCACAACAGTAACTTTTCACTTAAGGATAGAAACTCTATCAATTCTGCCATTTCTGAATATGAATTACAATGGCACACATCTAAATCTTGCTCAGTCAGGATAGTTACACTGTCAGTCACTTGATCATCGGTCTTCTTTAGTGCCACTCTTCGAATTTTCATCTAGGAAGTGTGGTGATATTTTATTCTTACTATAGAAATAAATGGTGGATGATAAAAATCTTTATTTTTGAATTTCCAAAGTGAAATCTTAAGCTTGTTTTTTTCTGCTTGCTGTCATTAGAGGTGCTGAAATGCAATAACTCCAGAAAGACTAAGACAAAGCTCGAGAGGTAATACTTATTTTCTGACTGGAGCTTTGTACATTATAATGTGTTAAACTTATTTAAGTTAGTGAGAAAAATAATACAGGAGTTCAAGAACTGTTTTATCATGGCAAATGCAATTCCTTGGTTAAAATTGTGTGTATTTAGAAGTTTCACAAGTCATAAGCTATAGAATATTAACAAGGTGAGGACACACACTTTCATTCCTCATTTAAAAGAAAAAGACATTGAATTTAAATATATTTCCCTAAGGAACACAACATTCCCAATTCTCAAAATATTAAAAAGAAATGGGCATATCCTTAAGCCTAAAATCCTAACTATCCAGTTTTATTTTCAATTCCATTATTGCCTGATTTGTCTTTTATGACTTTCTCAATTTTTCTTCCTGTGTCTGTATCCCTCTGGTATCTTTTTATTTAACTTCCTCTCAGAGTTTTTTTTTTTTTTTATAAGTGTCTCCAAATCCCCCTTTTCACTATGCATTAATGTATTCATTCATCCTGCAGTCTGTCTCTCTTTCTCTCTGTCTTTTACACACACACACACATGCCCTTGTTGAGTGCTCATTGAAAACCTGTACATTTAAAATCTGCCCCATTTATCATGAGCTCCCAGTGAATTATTAATTTTGGGTATCATACGTTTTTAATAGCATGCATCTTCTTCAAGTTCTTTGAAGCACTTCTCACCAATGCTCACAAACAATATTATTCGATTATCTTTCTGAAATTTGTTGAACTCTTTCTTAATGAAAGAAAGAAATAAAAATCATAGCATCTGATGCTTAAATGTAATTTCAAAATCTTAGCTGCTAAATACAAGGTGTTTTTTGTTTGTTTGTTTGTTTGCTTTTTTCACTCATGGAAAAATCCATTGTAGATGTTGCTGCTTGAGTGGCTCTTTTGGGCAGCTTTCCTCCAAGCTATGACTCAGCGATGTAGATAGACTCTTTTCAACTTATCATGCTGTATGACTATCATGCTCTATGTATGGCTTCCATGCTAACTAAACAAGAGAAAGATAGGTGGGCAATGTATACAAGGCATTTAATTTTCCCATCACAGAGATGTCACATACCATTTCTGCTTACATGTTCATGGTCAGGATTACTTATGCTCTTTCTGGGTTGCTTCTCCCTAGAATCAACTCTACAGTGTGATATGGACCAAAAATATTTCAGAACAGCTAGATATCTCTGCATAAACCTCTTTTACTTTTTTTTAGGTTTGATTTTTTGTTTTATTTAGATTGGTTTGGTACATTTACTTAACCATTTAAATTATCCAACTAAAAATTACTTTAAACTTAAACCAAAAAAAATTATTTTGTGTTATAGGACATATTACATACAAAATTGTTTAAAATAATTGGTTTAAGATGCAACTGGTTTTGTTTCTTCTTTGGGTAAAGAGGAGTGATGGTCTTTAGGAAGAATGATGGCAGAATCTAGAAGCAGAATTTAAGGTTGCTTTGTGTGATGATTGGGGAATTGTGTGTCATTGTCACATAAAATATCTAGTTTTTTTTTTTTTTTTTTACCTATTGGTTTTCAGTTTAGGGAATTTTGGGCAAATCACATTTCTTAGTTTTAGTTGGAATTCCCTCACAATTGTGCCTTTCTCACTGGCTTTGACTTTGTTATTTTTTAAATAGCTTTTTAAATTTGCTCTTTATATTCCCTTTCTTAATTTCATTTTTCTTTTCCTCTCAGCCAGGGACTTCTTTATTCAAATGGAGTTTTCTTATAAGGAATAAAGCAGAAAATCTTATGAATAATAAAGAAAAAAAAAAAGAATGAAGCAAAGCTGCCCTGGTTATAGATGCTGATAGTGGTGGTGGTGGCCAGGACCCAATCACTCCAGCCACACCTTGACTTCTGGGTCCTGATTTCTCAGCTCTAAGTATCTATGATTTTAAAATCATATTTTTTCTCCCACTAGCTTTCTGGGGGAAATTTTGGACTTAGGCAAATGCTGGGTTTATTTTATTTATTTATTTTTAAATTTTTATTACACTATAGTTGCTCTGCAATGCTGTGTTAGTTTCTGCTGTACAGCAAAGTGAATCAGCTATACATATACATATATACCCTATTTTGGATTTCCTTCCCATCTAGGTTACCACAGAGCACTGAGTATAGTTACCTATGCTATACAGTAGGTTCTCATTAGTTATGTATTTGATACATACTATCAATAGTGTATATAGGTCAATCTCAATCTCCCAATTCATCACACCTCATCCCTCCTTTCCCCCTTGGTATCCATACGTGTGTTCTCTATGCCTGTGTCTATTTCTGCTTTGTAAATAATATCGTCTATATGATTTTTTTCAGTTTCCACATATATGCTTTAATATACAATATTTGTTTTCCTCTTTCTGTCTTACTTCACGCTGTGTGACAGTCTCTAAGCCCATCCACATTTCTACAAATGACCCAATTCCGTTCCTTTTTATGGTTGAGTAATACTCCATCATATGTATGTGCCACATCTTCTTTATGCATTCCTCTGTTGATGGATATTTAGGTTGTTTCCATGTTCTGGCTATTGTAAATAGTGCTGCAATGAACATTATGATGCAGCTGCTATGGATTTTCCTGGGTATATGACCAGTAGTGGTAGTTCTATTTTTAGTTTTTTTAAGGAACCTCCATACTGCTCTCCATAGTGACTGTATCAATTTGCATTCCCACCAACAGTGCAAGAGAGTTCCCTTTTCTTCACATTCTCCACCTCTCCAGCATTTAATGTTTGCTGTGAATTTGTGATGGTGACCATTCTGACTGGTGTGAGGGGATATCTTATTGTAGTTTTATTTGCATTTCTCTAATAATTAGTGATGTTGAGTAGCTTTTCCTGTGCGTCTTGGCCATTTGTATGTCTTCTTTGGAGAAATGTCTATTTAGGTCTTCTGCCTTTTTTCTTTTTTTTTTTTTTCGGTACTCGGGCCTCTCACTGCTGTGGCCTCTCCTGTTGCAGAGCACAGGCTCAAAACATGCAGGAACAGTGGCCATGGCTCATGGGCCCAACCACTACATGGCATGTGGGATCTTCCCAGACCGGGGCATGAATCCATGTCCCCAGAATTGGCAGGCGGACTCTAAACCACTGTGTCACCAGGGAAGACCCTTCTGCCCATTTTTGATTGCATTGTTTGTTTTTTTGATATTGAGCTATATGAGCTGTTTACATATTTTTGAGAATAATCCCATGTCATTGATTCATTTGCAAATATTTTCTCTCATTCTGAGGGTTGTCTTTTCATCTTGTTTATGGTTTCCTTGCTGTGCAAAAGCTTTTAAGTTTCATTAGGTCCCATTTGTTTATTTTTGTTTTTATTTCCATTATTCCAGGAAGTGGGTCCAAATATATCTTGCTGTGATTTATGTCAAAGAGTGTTCTTCCTATGGTTTCCTCTAAGAGTTTTATAGTGTCCAGTCTTACATTTAGGTTTTTAATCCATTTTGAGTTTATTTTTGTGTATTGTGTTAGTGAGTGTTCTAATTTCATTCTTTTACATGTAGCTGTCCAATTTCCCAGCACCATGTATTGAAGAGGCTGTCTTTTCTCTATTGTATATTCTGACCTTCTTTGTCATAGATTCGGTGACCATGGGTGTGTTGGTTGTCTCTGGGCTTTCTATCCTGTTCCATTGATCTACATTTCTGTTTTTGTGCCAGTACTATACTGTTTTGATTTCTGTAGCCCTGTAGTATAGTCTGAAGTCAGACAGCCTGATTCTACCAGCTCTGTTTTTATGTTTGTTTTGTTTTGTTTGTTTTCTCAAGATTGCTTTTGCTATTTGAGGTCTTTTGTGTTTCCCTACAAAATGTAAAACTTTTTTGTTCTAGTTCTGTGAAAAAAGTCATTGGTAATTTGGTAGGCATTTCATTGAATCTATAGATTGCTTTGTGTAGTATAGTCATTTTCACAATATTGATTATTCTTATCCAAGAAAATGGTATATCTCCCCATGTGTTTGTGTTGTCTTTGATTTCTTTCACCAGTATCTTATACTTTTCTTCATAGAGGTCTTTTGCCTCCTTAGGTAGGTTTATTCCTAAGTATTTTATTCTTTTTGTTACAATGGTAAATGGGATTTTTCCTTTAATTTCTCTTTCTGATATTTTGTTGTTAGTGTATAGGAATGCAAGAGATTTCTGTGTATTAATTTTATATCATGTGACTTTACTAAATTCATTGATTAGTTCTAGTAGTTTTCTTGTGGAATCTTTAGTATTTTCTATGTATAGTATTATATCATCTGCAAATAGTGGCAGTTTTTTGTCTTCTTTTCCAATTTATATTCTTTTGTTTCTTTTTCTTCTCTGATTGCCATGGCTGGGACTTCCAAATCTATGCTGAATAATAATGGTGAGAGTGGGCACACAAGTTCCCTATTTTAGAGGAAATTATTTCAGTTTATCACCATTGGGAATAATGCTTGCTGTGGGTTTGTTATATACGGCCTTTATTATGGTGAGATATGTTTCCTCTATGCCCACTTTCTGTAGAGTTTTTATCATAAATCAGTGTTGGATTTTGCCGAACACTTTTTCTGCATCTACTGATAAGATCATATGGTGTTTATCCTTCAGTTTGTTAATATGGTGTATCACATTGATTGAATTGTGTATATTGAAGAATCCTTGCATTCTTGGGATAAACCCTACTTGATCATGGTGTTTAATTTTCTTATTGTGTTGTTGTATACTGTTTGCTAATATTTTGTTAAGGATTTTTGCATCTATGTTCGTCAGTGATATTGGCCTGTAATTTTCTTTTTTTGTGTGATATCTTTGTCTTGTTTTGGTATCAGGATGATGGTGGTTTTGTAAAATCAGTTTGGAGTGTGAGTTTGGAGTGTTTCTCCCTCTGTTATATTTTGGAAGAATTTCAGAAGGACAGGTGTTGGCTCTTTTCTAAATATTTAATTGAATTCACCTGTGAAGACTTCTGGTCCTGGACTTTTGTTCGTTGGAACTTTTTTTTTTTTTTTTTGCGGTACACGGGCCTCTCACTGCTGTGGCCTCTCCCGTTGTGGAGCACAGGCTCCGGACGCAAAGGCTCAGCGGCCATGGCTCACGGGCCCAGCCGCTCCATGGCATGTGGGATCCTCCCAGACCAGGACACAAACCCACGTCCCCTGCATCGGCAGGCGGACTCTCTACCACTGCGCCACCAGGGAAGCCATGTTGGAACAATTTTAATCACAGTTTCATTTCAGTGTTTTTGATTTGTCTGTTCATATTTTCTATTTTTTCTGGGTCCGTATTGGAAGGTTGTACATTTCTAAGAATTTTTCTATTCTCCCAGGTCTTCCATTTTATTGGCACATATTTGCCTATAGTAGTCTGTATGATCGTTTGTATTTCTGTGTTGTCAGTTGTAACTTCTCCTTTATCATCTCTAATTTTATTGATTTGAGTCCTCTCTCTTTTTTTCTTGATGAGTCTGGCTGAAGGTTTATCAATTTTGTTTATCTTCTCAAAGGACCAGCTTTTATTGTTATTGATCTTTACTACTGTTTTCTTCATTTCTATTTCATTTATTTCTGCTCTGATTTTATGATTTCTTTCCTTCTACTAACTTTGGGTTTTCTTTGTTCTTCTTTCTCTAGTTGCTTTAAGTGTAAGGTTAAGTTGTTTATTTAAGATTTTTCTTGTTTCTTGAGGTAGGATCTTATTGCTATCATTTGTCATTTGTTTCTAGGTATTTTTGATTTCCTTCTTGATTTCTTTAGTGATCTCTTGATATTTAGTGGCATATTTTTAGCCTCCGTGTGTGTGTGTTTTACAGTTCTCTTTTCCTATACTTATTTCTAATCTCAGAGCCTTGTTGGAAAAGATGCTTGGTATAATTTCAGTTTGCTTAAATTTACCAAGGCTTGATTTTTGACCCAACATGTGATCTATCCTTTAGAAATTTTCGTGTGCATTTCAGAAGAAGCTGTGTTCTGCTGCTTTCAGATGAAATGTATTATGAATATCAATTAAGTCTATCTGGTCTAATGTGTCTTTTAAGGCTTGTGTTTCCTTATTAATTTTCTTTCTGGATGATTTATCCATTGTTGTAAGTGGCATGTTAAAGTCATCACTATTATTGTGTTACTGTCAGTTTCCCATTTTATGGCTGTTAGCATTAGTCTTATGTATTGAGGTGAACCTATGTTGGGTGCACAAACATTTACAACTGTTATATCTTCTTGGGTTGTTCCCTTGATCATTACCTACTATCCTTCCTTGTATTTTGTAACATTCTTTATTTTAAAGTTGATTTTGTCTGCTGTGAGTATTGCTACACCAGCTCTCTTTTGTTTTCCCTTTGCATGGACTCTCTTATTCCATCCTCTCACTTTCAGTCTGTATGTGTCCCTGGGTCTGAAGTGGCTCTCTTGTAGACAACATAGATATGGGTCTTGTTTTGTATCCATTCAGCTATTCTGTGTATTTTGGTTGGAATATTTAATACACTTACATTTAAGTTAATTATTGGTATATATGTTCCTATTACCATTTTCTTAATTGTTTTGGGTTTGTTTTAGAAGGTCTTTTCCTTATCTTGTGTTTCCTTCTTAGAGAAATTCCTTTAGAATTTTTTTGTAAAGCTGGTTTGGTGGTGCTGAATTCTCTTAGCTTTTGCTTGTCTCTAAAGCTTTTGATTTCTCCATCAAATCTGAATGAGAGCCTTGCTGGGTACAATAATCTTGGCTGTACATTTTTCCCTTTCATTACTTTAAATGTATCCTGCCACTCCCTTCTGGCTTGCAGAGTTTCTGCTGAAAGTTCAGCTGATAGCCTTACGGGGGTTCCCTTGTATGTTATTTGTTGCTTTGCCTCTCTTTTTTTAATAGTTTTTCTTTGTATTTAATTTTTGATAGTGTGATTAAGTTGTGTCCTGGCATGTTTCTCTTTGGGTTTATCCTGTATGGGACTCTCTGTGCTTCCTGGACTTGATTGACTATTTCCTTTCCTATGTTAGGGAAGTTTTCTACTATAATCTCTTCAAATATTTTCTCAGACACTTTCTCTTTCTCTTCTTATTCTGTGACCTCTATAATTCAAATGTTGGTGTGTTTGCTGTTAAGTTCTCTTAGACTGTCCTTAATTCTTTTCAGTTTTTTTCTTTATTCTGCTCTGCAGCAGTTACTTCCCCCATTCATTTTTCTAGCTCACTTATCCATTCTCTGCCTCAGTTATTCTGCTATTGATTCATTCTAGTGTATTTTTAATTTTAGTTATTGTGTTTTTCATCACTTTTTTTCTGTTCTTTAGTTCTTCTAGCTCCTAGTTAAATGTTTCTTTTATTTTCTCCATTCTATTCCCAAGATTTTGAGTCATCTTTACTATCATTACTCTGAATTCCTTTTCAGATGGATTGCCTATTTTCTTTCTATATATGTGGTCTTGTAGGTTTTTACCTTTTTCCTTCATCTGCAACATATTTCTCTGACTTCTCATTTTGTCTAACTCACAGTTTGAGGTCTCTTTTCAGCAGGCTGCAGAGTAGTATTTCCTCTTGCTTCTGGTGCCTGCCCACAGTAGGTGAATTTAGTCCACTGGCTTGTGTACGCTTCCTGGTGGGAGAGACTGGAGCCTGCATTCTGGTGGGTGAAGCTAGATCTTTTCCCTCTGATGGGTGGGTCATATAAGGATGTGTGTTTTGGAGTGTCTGTAGGCTTAGTACAACTTTAGGCAGCCTGCCTGCTGATGGGTGGGTTTGTGTTCCTGTTTTGCTCCTTATTTGGCATGGGGCATTCAGCACTTGAGTGTGCAGGCAGTTGGGTGGAACTAGGTCTAGGAGTTGAGATGGAGACCTCTGGGAGAGCTCTCACTGATTAATATTCACTGGTGCTGGGATTTCTCTGGCATCCCAGTGTCCTGGACTTGGCACTCTCACCCCAGAAGCTCAGGGCTGACCCCTGGTCTGGGAATGAAGACCCCACAAGCCACACAGCTCAAAAAATAGGGGGAAAAAAGACAAGAAAAATAAAAAAAATAAAAAACAGGGTGAGAAGAAAACAAATGAAAACGAACAAAACCCAAGACAAATAGTAAAGACAAAAACAAGGAAACAGCAACAGATACAATCAAAAACAAGCAAATATACAGATGAACAGACAAACAAGTTCTATAATTTATGACACAGGTACTCATGGAGCCCATTTGACAGGGATGTTTTAAGTACTGTGGAAAAGATATTAAAAAAAATTTCTCCTCTCTGAGAGCTTAGAGGCAAAAAGGGATAAAATGTATTCATCTTTTCAAGTGTGCCAAGAACTTGGTAGCACCTGGAGAACATTTCCTCACTAGTCCTTAGATTTGAGGAAGGTATTGTTAGTCACATTTTTAAGGTAGGGAACTGATTCTTGACATGTTAAGTAACTTACCCAAAATATTAAGTCAGGGATAGAAATTCAGATTTTTCTTACTCAAAAAAAAAACAAACCCTGCATTTTAAACTATTATGCTCAGCTATTTTCTCATAGATTTTGTTCACATTTATTATTATAAGTAACTTTATATGAGCTCTTTTGCCATCAAAAAAGACAGAGGTTATGTGATTTCATCTTTGTATTCCTATTGCCTTGCATAATGTTCAGCAAAGAGAAATCCTGAATACTATCTGATGAATAAGTAAATATGACCTCGTAAATCAGCTTACAAATGAGTGTTATCTTTTTAATTTTTTTGTTATATTATTTCTTCTATTTCAACTATTCTTTACAGTAAGGATTCTACTTCAATGTTTTTGTCTATCGTGGTATTGAAAAATATTAAAACAAATTTAATTTAAAAAAAGCATATATGAAGAATTATGTTAGAGCAACATGTACTAAGCATACACTTCAATAAAAAAAACTCTGATGTGTTGAGAAAATACTGAATATATATTTTGTTTATCCAGATATATCAGAGTTTTTAAATTGTTATAATTTTTAAAATAGTTATATAGCTGGAGTTCTCATATCTAAATAATTTCTCTTTGGAATTGATGATGGAAGCTGGAATCAAGGTTTCAAAAGAAATTAATGCAAATTGCACAGAGGGCAGGAAAACTACACTTTAAATAGAAAATATACTTTTCTACTGACTGACAAAATAGTTACTATTACTGTATAAAGGTCTGATCCATTTGACAGAGAAAAAATTATTGGAATAGAACAATCATCATATAAACATGGGAATATACGCCTAACACACACAAAACGTGTATTGAATCAAAAATACTTACCACCATGCTTTTTAGTACTTGCATTAGCACTAATAATGAAGAGGTTTCTGTTGAAGTTTACTTTCAGTTCAAGAGCTTCATAATGAAAGACCAAGGAGATAAATAATTTTCACAGTAGGATTTCATCTATTTTTTGCATTTTTATAGACTATTTTGTGTAAAATAAGCTGTACAGATTTAAATTGTACAATTAAGTGAGTTTTGACGTGTGTATATATTCATGGAACAAAAATCACAATCAGGATACATTTCTATAACACTCAAAGCCTTCCTCATCATTTCTCATTCTGTCCTTATGCAAGCACTGATTGGCTTACTGTCATTGCCGATTAGTTTGTATTTTTTAGACATTTATATAAGTGGAACTAAATATATATATATATATATATTTGGCTAGATTTTAATACTCATTGGTATTGTGATTCATTGTTTTTATTGTTGAGTAAGAATCCATTTAAGGACATGCAAAATTTTGTTCATCCATTTGATTGATAATGGAAATTTAGTCTGTTTCAGTTTTTAATTACTACAAATAAAATTTCTGTGATAATTCGTGTACATTTTTTTGTGTGGGCACACAATTTTTTTTCTCTCAGGTAAATATGTAGGAGTGGGATGGCTGATTAGTATGGTATGTGTATGGCTGGCTTTTTAAAAAAACTGCCAGACTGTCCTCCAGAATGGTTTATTCATGTTATACCATATATCAGACCTGGAAAAGGTCTTTATCATTTAACTCTTTTATTAAAAATATCCTCTAACATTAACTTTTAATATTTATTTTTATTAAATTGTATGAATGTAATTTTATTGTGTAAAATTTCAAGAGTTGTAAAAAACAAAACATCAGAAGCTCATGATATCCCTAATAAAATAACAATTATGACAATTATTTATATATTGTTTCAGTGTTTACTAGGCTTTTATGAAGTTAAGCAAGTTGAATTTATAATTTATCTATTCTCTTGATAACACCTTCAGAGCATTTGCTGCATGTGACATGCTATTCTAGAACAAAGGACAGTACAAGAGCAAGACTACCAAGTTCTTACTCTCATGAGACAAACTTTGTTGAGAGGAGGGAGAATACAGATAGTTTATTAATATATAGAAGGGCAATTAAGTAAGCAATGTTAGTGTGAGTGGGAAGGAGGAAATAAGTCACAAGTGTGTGCTAGAGAGTGATCAAAGTAGGAAGATATGAAAAGGCTCTTAGAGAATGTGGATAAGAAGAACATGCAGATCTCCTATGAGATGAGATATAGATGAAGAGAAAAAACTAATCATGGCATGAGCCTGGGAAAAAGATTTCCTAAATGGCCATAACAAATACAGGAAGGAGCAGTCTTATGGAATCGTTGAGCATTGTTGTCCAAGGAAGGACAGAGAGGAGAGTCTGGAGAGGTAGGTTGCACACAGACATTAATAGTCATGAAGGTTGTGGAAAATCATTTTGATTTGATGTGTTTATTTGTTGTTTTAATTTTTATTGAAATATAGTTGATTTACATTGTGTTAGTTTCAGGCACACAACAAAGTGATTCAGTTATATATTATATATATACTATAAATAGATATTTTATATAAGTGATTCAGTTTATATGTATATATATATATATCATACAGTTATACATAGAGTTCAATTATACATATTTTATATAAGTGATATTTTATAAAAGTGATTCAGTTATATATATATGTATATTATATATATATATTTTATACATATTATTTTTATGTCCTTTTCTATTAGGGGTTATTACAAGATAGTGAGTACTGTTCCCTGTGCCATACAGGAGGTCCTTGTTATTTATCTATTTTGTATATAGTTGTGTGTATATTTTAATCTCAAACACCTAATTTATCCTTCCTCCTCTTTTGGTAACCATAAGTCTCTTTTCTATGTCTGTGAGTCTATTTCTGTTTATTTCTTTTTAAACAGAGGGCTCACGTGATCTGGTTTATAATTCTAAAAGCACATTTTGGCTGCTAGGTTGATAGGGAGGAAAACTTAGAATCAGGAATAAGAGTTAAAGTATTGTTATAGCAGAACAAGTGAGAGTTGAGGTTGCTAGAAAAATCCAAAGACAAAAAGTGATAAAATTTATAACATGCAACTGTCCTCATTGTTGGGTTTGATGTGAATTTCAAGAAGATGTTAAGGAGGGAAAAGGTTGAATCAAGAATGATTCATAGTCTTTGGCTTCAGTCTGACTTAGACCACTCGAGAGGAAGAAAAAGAGAAGAGCAGGTTTGGGGAGGAGGAAAGAGTTCTAATATGAATCTATTATGCTTAATATTCTTTTTGATATTCAGAGTGATTTTTTTTAAGTTGGATGTTGGAGATAAGAAACTCAAGATAAGAAGAGAGATCAAGACTGGAATTGAAAATTAACATTCATTAGCAAATAGATATTATTTAAAGTTGTTGGAGTGAATGTAATCACCTAAGAACAGGGAAGAGATATGTTAGAAAATTTAGGTCTGCTCCCAGGCACGCCAACATTACTGAGGTTTGTTAGAAGAGAAGAAAATAGTAAATGAGAATGTGAGAGAAAGGCAGTTGAGAAAAGTACATAGCCAAGCACAATGTTGTGCAAGATTGCAGCTGGTGACCTAACAGAAGTACTTTTAGCAGAGTAGTGGAATCAGAAGATGGGCTGGATAGATTCAAGAGTACATGTAATGGATGCAATCTTGTCAAGATTGTTCTTGTAAAGTACACTTGAATGCTGATGGAAATGAGCCCGAGGAAAGGAATTAACATTGCAGTTGAAGGAGGGGGTAACTGTAGGAAATCATGCCTTTGGATGCAACATCAAGTGGATTCCAAGACACAAGTATGAAGGTTTGTCTTTTGTAGAAGCAGGGCCACACTTCCATTATAATAGAAGGCAAGGAAGATTATGTAACATAATTATTTTTGTTTTTAATGTTATAAATAACAGCATGCCATGTAAATTTCCCCATGCCCTTCCACATTAAACAACATCATTTGAAACTCTGATCTCATTTTTAAGTGATTTTTCAAGATCCAAGGGAAAAGCAATTTGGAGAGTTCAAGGAATAAAAAATAATGGTTATTAGTAAAAATTATGAAGTGTGAAAGTTTCTTCTTACTTCTGAAAGACTTGTTTTGTTTGTTTGTTTGTTTGTTTGTTTTTTGCTGTACACATGCCTCTCAACATTGTGGCCTCTCCCGTTGTGGAACACAGGCTCTGGATGCACAGGCTCAGCAGCCATGGCTCACGGGCCCAGCCGCTCCGCTGCATCTGGGATCCTCCCCGACCGGGGTATGAACCCATGTGCCCTGCATTGGCAGGCGAACCCTCAAACACTGCACCATCAGGGAAGCCCTGAAAGACTTCTTAATGCATTCCAAGGGCTTCTGGATAATGTTATGATCACAGTTGCATAATCCATATTTTAAACATTTCTTCTATTAAGATAATACATCTATTATGATTAGAATTATTAAACTTAATTAAAAGGGAAATAGAGGGGCTTTCCTAGTGGCACAGTGGTTGAGAGTCCGCCTGCCAATGTAGGGGACACGGATTCGTGCCCCGGTCCGGGAAGATCTCACATGCTGCAGAGCAGCTAGGCCCGTGAGGCATGGCCACTGAGCCTGCGTGTCCAGAGCCTGTGCTCCGCAACGGGAGAGGCCACAGCAGTGAGAGGCCTGCAAACCGCAAAAAAAAAAAAAAAAAAAAAAAGGAAATAGAGTCAACAATTTCACCTTCCAATGTGAGTCTAAAGTAACTTTATATGACAAGAATAGTCAATGTCAGAGTTACCTTTCTGTCTGTTCCCCTGGAATCCCCTCAACTTTCATAAAGCCTTACTTGTTGCTATGTCTTTTGTTGGTTGTATGGTATGCAGCTCCCTGCTCCTAGAAAGCCACAAAAGAGTGTATAAGCTAGAGTCACTCCAACTTTAGGTAAAAGTTTACCTAAAACTATCTTTACCATAAACTCTAGCCCAAGTGTATGCTCACATGTGCAAACACACACACACGATTCTTGGATTCACAGTATCTGAAAGTACACATAACGGATATTGTAAAGTGACCTATTTAAAAATATATCTATGAACAATTTGATACTATTCTACCTCTTTTTTTTTTTTTTTTTTTTTTTTTGTGGTACGCGGGCCTCTCACTGTTGTGGCCTCTCCCGTTGCGGAGCACAGGCTCCGGATGCGCAGGCCCAGCGGCCATGGCTCACGGGCCCAGCCGCTCCGCGGCATATGGGATCCTCCCAGACCGGGGCACGAACCCGTATCCCCTGCATCGGCAGGCGGACTCTCAACCACTGCGCCACCAGGGAGGCCCTCTACCTCTTTTTAAGTTTTGCAACATATACCATCTTTTTTCCATGTCTTTAAATGAGGGATGATACATTTTACACTATTAAATTTCATAATATGTACTTCAAATCTTGCTATTTCTACCTGACTAAGCCTGTGAATCTACTTAAGATTTATCACTAATATAAAAAAGGTGTAGCCTAATAATATGTCATATCGTGTTTCCCATTTAATTAAGAAAGGGAGTTATAAGACCATCCCTTTCAAACTTCCTAAATTTAACTGGCATAACTATTAATAGGGACTCTTCATTATCAAATGTGTTTTCACATTTTATATATAATTTATTATGCAACTAACATTGGATGATAAATTAGATCATTCCCAATGCTATATATCTGTATTCACATATTTTATATCTATGTGTGTATATATATATATATATATATATATATATATATATGTATATTATATATATATATATATATATATGTGATTATATAAAATAATGGGAACATGTTGTTAAGATAATAATGTTCTTGATAAAATACCACTAATAATTGAGATTGTAATAAAAAAATATATGATATGGATATCATGGAGGTCATATTCAGAATTCCAGCCTAGCTGGATAATTAGTCTAATTGTGTATGGTATTTCTTACATACTTCTATATATGTTGCAAAAGAAAACACTTCTGATGTTTATGAAAGAAGCTTTCATTTTGGAGGAAAATTAAAATTTGATTATTTTACTATTAATTTAAAACAAGATAGTCGGTAAATGAATATAGGATAATTATAAATGCTATGTATGCAGTGCTCATTTTATAAGCACTGATTCACTTAAAAACACAAATTGGTTTTAGTACTATAGAGCCATGTTTTAAGGTAGGTTATGTAATTTATTTTTAACATAATTTGGAACTGTGTTACTTTGATCCATAATTTTAAGTTTCAGATGACAGATCTGTTGAAAATATAATTTTATATTACAATACTGAATATTCACTTAAGCTAGATTTTGGTGGCAATGTCACAACTTTTCAGACTTAACTTTGAAAATAAAACAACTACTCCTGTGATGCATTTCTTATAAATATTATAGTTAAATTTGAATTTATGGTCCCTAGATTTGTAAACAATAATTTGTTGCTATCCTAGTTGGTGAATATCTGCAGAAAAAATAACCACCTTTGTACTTTATAATCTTTTCCTTAACAGGGTGGCATCTTTGATAAATCAGATCTGGTATCTTAACTGTTCCACTATTCTTATTAAGTTGATAAAAAACACTCTTACTAAATAGTTAAAGAAAATGATATATTACATGTCTCAAAATCTGGAACATAATTTTTAACATAAGTTTACAAAATAATGATATTTTATAAGGGATATAAATTTTGAAATTTTGGTTACCATGGCAGACTGTTGATTTCATAAGATATCTTATGGCTGTGGAGATGTTTTCTATGTCCTTCAAATCATAGTAACTAGGTCATGTCATATTTCATCATTCCACCTATGTCTCCAATTTTATTAATTTTTATTAAGCCATCTTTATTAATTAGAATTTGGTGACTAATCGGTAGCATATATACCAGCATATACAGCAACAAACACACACATATAGACATACACACAAACACACACACACACACACACACAGAGTAATTGAGAACATTGGCTTCAAAATCAGAGAGGCTGGTTTTACCATCTTGCATTGACTTACACCACCGAGGTGCTGATAATATCTACCAGTGTGGGAATGTCAATTCAGACAGTGTTTATAAAGCCCCAACAATAATTCTCAATTCATAGAAACAACCAAACACATGATTTCTTTCTTTTCTTTCTTCCTTTCTTCCTCCTTCCCTCCCTAACCCCCTTCTGTCTTTGCTTCATTTTATTTCTTTTAGAAAGAGAAAGTGATTGTGTAGATGAAACATCTCCATCCAAATTTGTTTATATCACTTTGAAAAATAGGATAAAATAAAATGCTTATTAGGTCTTCCCCAAAGTTGATTTCTATTCTTTTGATTAGGATAAGAATCAGTGTTCACTTCTATATATGTAATGTTCTCCCCTTTCTTCACTTTAGGCAAATTCCTATTCGTCTTTATAACCCAATTAAAATATTTCTCCTTATAAACCCTGTCTCACTAACTCCTCCCACCTTCTGACTTAGGCAGAACTTTTCCCTTCTTTGGGCTTTCACAGCACTTTTTCATTGCACAGTACAGTAGTAATTACTTGTTTCCAGATCTTTCTCTTCTAATAGAACAAATTCTCCTAAGGTAGGGAGCATATGCTATTTTTTTCTGATTATTCCCAAGTCTCTGTCAATGTTTATTGACTATGCATGAATACTACACGGTTTGCAACCATAACTGGAAGGGACATGGCAATTTTCAAGTTTAATTATAGCTGATTTTCACCATAAAGATAAGCAGATTTACCAAAATTCCTAAAATTAATTGTACTCTTTTCTAGAATATAATTAGTAGCCACATAAAAACCTAGAAAATACTCTTGACAAAATGCAAAATAACAAAATTTTCTATGTAGTTTATTGCATAATATGCAAAACCATATTAGTAAATATGAATACAAGTACCTTCCTCATTTCATCATTTCAAACAAACTATCACTTTGCATTTCAAATCTGTGTTCATCAAGTAATGCAATAATGATGAACACTTGGAATCTGAACATGAGTACTAATCAGTAGATATTTTTCAAAGAAGCAAGATCATTTTAATTTGCTAGATTTTAACATGTGCAATAAAACAGACAATGTCTTATAATGAATCAAATTACTATGCATAATGTTCAATTGCTACAATTTTTGTCAGAAGTCTTATTTCTAAAATCATCATACTCTAATAATATTAAAAAGAACATTCAAATTTACTAGCCATATTTTTTTTCTCAGTTTGTAAATGTTTTGCAAACCTGCTAACTTGGATGTTTTGTATGTTGATTCAGAAGTATATTGTACATGCAGCTGTATATTAGCATTTAAGCAAACTTTGTTCATACCCATGTATTATGCATGCATTTCAAAACTGGTATATATTATTGTATAATATGTCTGGGCAACCCCTCCCCAAAGGAATTTCAGCAATTCTTTTTCATGGAACTGTAATTACTATGGTGGAATTTTAATTAATATTAATGATGGGGCTTCCCTGGTGGCGCAGTGGTTGAGAGTCCGCCTGCTGATGCAGGGGACACGGGTTCGTGTCCCGGTCCGGGAAGATCCCACATGCTGTGGAGCGGCTGGGCCCGTGAGCCATGGCCACTGAGCCTGCACGTCCGGAGCCTGGGCTCTGCAATGGGAGAGGCCACAACAGTGAGAGGCCCACTTACCACAAAAAAAAAAAAAAAATTAATGATGTATGTTTGAAAACTTCAGGATTGTGGATGGTTTAAAGGGCAACATCAGCCTAACAAAAGTGCAAAATGGACAGAACAAAAAATAAACTATTGTCTAAAGATGCACTTATTCTATAAATCTTGGACATCCAAAAACCGTTTATGGAACTGGAAATTACCAAAAAGAAACTCAAACATCTTGAAATACAAATAAACTCTCTCTGAGCCACCCACAATAACTGGACACCACTAACATGTTCAAGTATCTTCCCATATTAAAAAAAAATGTTGGAACAAGTAAATGAGCAAAGAAACAAAACCCACTAAATTCAAACATAGCAAACAAAATTTTGAACAATTACTCCTTAAAATCCTCCCCACTCTGCCATCTCTCTTCACCTTTTCACACACAAGTAAGTTTGTTATGAGATTGGTCTATATTAAGTATCTTCACTGCCTTATACAGTTCACTTCTCAATCCACCACAGTCTGCTCTTGTCCATTAAAACTCCACTGAAGGGACTTTCATTAGTGACCTCCAAGTATCCTTATCCATGGAGTCTTAAGCATTATTTCCCTTGGTCAACCTTTCTGAAGGACCAAATTTGTTCGCCAGTCCCTTTAGTTCAAGCAGCCCTGACTTCTGTGTCACTTCTGGGTCCTTCTTTTTTTTTTTTTTTTATGATTTTGACTACTGTCTTGGTAATGTCGACAGTACTGTAGACAGTACTGTCTACAGACTGGAGAATTTGAATTCAATTAACGATTAGAACAGGAAATAAAATTTCCTGTATCAGAACAGTAAGGTCTGACAAAGATAGAAATTCTGTACTAATCAGAAGCCAAATACGGTGACATAATGAAGAAAAATTACAGCAAGAGAAAATGTAAGATTTTATAAAGAAAAACATAATTTTGATATTTTTCTTAAAAATTTATTTTTAGAAAAATAATTTAAAGGGAATATCTTGAAGGAGAGGTTACATTTTATTTGTGGTATCAAAAACAAAATTAACATTTACATAAAATTGTGAGTAAATTCTTGGATAAATTTTTCATTTTATGCTTTGGGACAATGGTCCATGACATTGATTTTCCCTAGAGTTTATGCTGTCTGTCCTTTTTTTATCCTAAGATGTTTTCCAGTACACATTTATAGATATCTTTAGCTTCAACAGAGCATGTATGCTAATGAATAGTAAACATATGCCATTAGCCCAGACCTCAGCCCCAGAGACATATATCAAAATAACCTGTCCCTTTAGATATTGCAAGGCATTTATTTTAAACTTAATCTACCGACAACTGCACAAATATGATCGTGTCATTCCCCCCTCTCCAAGATAAAGATCTTTAAAATGCTGTACTTAAATTTCCAGGATAAATACAAACACTTTAGAATAACATGTCAATAAATTCAATGTCCAATTCTCCCCTAAATTTTTAGTCTCATACCCTGACACTCATACACATGCAACTATATATTCTGAATGTACCACACTCACTCTTTTCTCACTTTTTCTCTTTCCCCTACTGGCACCTTTGTTCCTCACCTATGTAACCCTGACTCTTCCTTCAAGTTTCTTGTTTTCTTCATTTTAGTTTCAGCTTCTCTATCTTCTATAAAGCAAAATTTTAGCTTTTCTCCAGATAGATTTTCTCCAGAAAATTTCCCCTTCTGCACCACCTAGGTGGGATACAGGTGGGCATGTGCTTCCAGACCCCACAATTAACGAATGGAGTTTCTCATTTGAGGTTAGACTTTGACAATAGCTTGTAAACTTCTTGAAGGAGGAAACTGTGTGTTTTTTTTTCCCATAAGTTCCTAGTGTCTGGCATGATAGTCAATTTATTGTAATAAATATATTTCCATGGGTTCTCTAAAATGAATTTAAGACAGAAATATTTTCAAGCTAGGTTTTCAAAGCCAAAATAAGGCAAAAGTCCAGTTGATAAAAAATATAGCTATAAGTTGTGACAAAATTCAATATAGATCAAAAAGAAGAAACATGGAAAGAGGAGAGGCAGGGTGTGTGAAATTTGGCAGGGGCTAGGGCATGGGTGACTTGAGTGGGAAGAGTGGACTCCACAGGGAGCAGAATAGTAAAGTGAAACAGTGAAGCAGGGGGACCAAAAACAGCCATTCTGAAGACAGAGGAGTGCACCAAAAGTGCACTTTTATTAATATTAGTGAGATGTGAGAATCTGTATGAACCATCCTCTGCTTTATTCCAATACTTTCTGACATAAGCAGGAGTGAAAGTCCCACGTCCAGGAAAAGTCAACACTGGGGAGATGTTATAGATTGAATATTTGTGCTCCTCCAAAATTAAGGTCTTGAAGCCCTAACCACCAGAGTGATAACATTTTGAGGTGGGGCTTTGGGAAGTAATTAGGTCATGAGTGTGAGGCCCCCATAATGGGACTGGAAGCTGGATAAGAAGAGGAGAGACCAGGTCTCTCAGATATGAGGACAGTCATGTGAGTCCGCAGTGAGGAGGCAGCTGCCAGTCAGAAAGAGGACCATCATCAGCAACTGAACTGGCCAGTACCTGGATCTTGCAATTTCCAGTCTGCAGAACTGTGAGAAAGAAATGTCTGACAAGTCACGCAGCCTAGGGTATTTTGCTATAGATTATTATTGTGAAAATCAAAACCTTTGACTCAGTTGTGTACAATACCACTAGTCAAATATGTGACTACCTTATTTGAGACACCAAGCACAATCCACTGATTACAAAGGTGCAGTCTAATAAAGCCCATTTAAAATCACTAAAATTATAAGGCTGAAATATATATAATAGAAAACTATCTAGGAAGATGTATCACAAAAATTTCTGAGCTAAATGAGAATAAGGCAAAAGCTTACATACGATAGCAATGCACAGTTACTATAGAGTTCTTAAAATGTAAAATCGAAAACATTTATTTGGTGACATAAGATGATTTCTATATTTATGTCTTGAAAAAATCTCTTTTAATAAAATATATAAAGGGCAAATGCACAAAGACATAAAGTTCTTTATGCAGAAATCTGTAAATTTAATGTGTTTAATGGTCTTTGCAAATATTATGGTTTAAGATTTTGCTGTCACATTTTAGGAAAATATTGCAAGATTATCAGTGCTGTGTATTTATGGACACTTCTCCATAGACAATTTTTGTATACTTTTGAGTAAGCCACACATAAACAAAAATGAATGTGTAAAGTTCAAAGCCCTATGATCCAAACATTTTTTTTTTTAATTATTGAAGTACAACTGATTTACTATGATGTGTTTGTTAGATTCTGGTGTACAGCAAAGAGATTCAGTTATACATATTATGTATTGTTTTTCATATTCTTTTCAATTATGGTTTATTATAGAATATTGAATATTGTTCCCTGGGCTATACAGTAGAACCTTGTTGTTTATCTACTTTACATATAATAGTGTATATATGTTAATCCCAAAATCCTAATTCATCCCTCCCCACCCCCTTTACCCTTTGGTAACCATAAGTTTTTTTTTTTTTTTCTATGTCTGTGAGTTTGTTTCTGCTTCATACATAAGTTCATTTGTGTTGTATTTTAGATCCCACATATAAGGGCTATCATATATTTGTCTTTTTCTTTCTGGCTTACTTCACTTAGTATGATTACCTCTAGGTCCATCCATGTTGCTGCAAATGGCATTATTTTATTCTTCTTTTTATCGTTGAGTAACATTCCATTTTGTATATATACCACATCTTACTCTTTCATCATGATTCAGTCTTATAGGTTTCTCATAGGTGTAGTTAATTAAACCAAAGAGAACAGTTTGTAACTCTGTAACTCCTCAGACTTAAGGAACAAGGGTGCTATGTATTTGGGAGACTCAGGCAGTTGGGTATGTGTGTACTGTAGCCCAGGAATAACACCAGAGCCTGATGATGGGAGGGGTGGGGTCAAACTGCCGTTCCCAGAGTTGGATTTCTTTAGAAATGGCCAATCATTAAAGATTCTTTAGAGGCATTTTAGTGAAATTACTAGATGGAGAAAATCCTAGATTGTGAAAGCCCTGTAAAGGTGCTTTCACAATAGTATAGGAATTGGTTCAAAAGGACTTACAGAGATGTAGTAGAAATGGAAGAAACTGGCAGATGTGTGAGATGTGATAAGGGAAGAATATGTAAGACTCAGTGCCTTGTAAGACAAAGAGGGATAGCGAGAGGAGGAAGTGGTCAGGAATGATTCTAACACTGAAATAAGGAGAACTTTGATGGGTGTTATGAATTGACTTAGGCTTCCTTCTGAATTCTTACCAGTGTGCTTTTCTCCACAAAAGCTCCCAGAAAACTATAAAGTGCATATCTCAGCTCCTTGCAGTTGAAATTCTTAATATGACTTAGGTAATACTACTGAGTTTTACCAGGCACTACTGACATTCATAACTGGATTAAGTACATCAAGTATTTTGCTGGTGTAGATATTTGCAGAGGAAAGGTGGTTCTGTGGTTCCCGGCTTCATGCTGTTGCCATTTCCTGCATCAGCAGTGATAACATTCACATTTCTTTGCTAAGCCATGGCCAAGTTTCTGACTCACATTTTCACTCACTAATGAGCAGCTTTTGTAATCTTAGCAGCAGCATTGTAATTTGGGGGAAGATGTTTTAGAAGTCTTGTCTGTAATTATTTCCTTCCTTCCAGTTATGTGGTAAGCAAACTAATGACAGGTAAGAAGTTCTTTTCTACTCAAACTGCTTATTGTTCCTAACAGAAACTTAACTGATACAATGATTAAAAAAGATTTTGATGCCAGTAGAGAAGAAGGCAAATTCTAAGGGACTGACAGTTTAAAAGAGAATAAAGGTACACGTTCAATTGTAATATATGAAAATTGAAAAAAATAAAAAATAAAAAAGGAAAAGAGACCTGAGCTTTCTATTTGGAAATACAGTAATGGTGAGAAATAAAGACTTGAGAAGAAAATAAAATAGAACTGATGTTTGGCTGTAATAAGAGACAGCAGAGTCCACTAAAAAAAAAAAAAAAAAAAGACATAGGGAGAGAAGAGGGACAATGGGGCACAATTTACTGTGGCTATATCCCAAACCAAATTCTAAACTGATGACAGCTTACTAGGTTTGTTACAATACTTTAGGAATAGAACAGACTGCTGAAATAGTATCTTTGTTTAGTAACATTTTGAACTTCACTGTCTTATAAGATTGGAACAACCAAAGTTATAAACACATGGCATATCTGGCTGCATTGATTTATTTGAACATAACTTTTCTTTATGAGTTATAATTTCTTTATTATTTCAAAAATGCCCCTATGGAACTTTGGCTTGAATTATTGCTACGGCTTTCTTTTATAAATCTGATTAATGATATAATTACTATGAATAAATACAATAAAAGAAGCATTATGTAGATGAAATAGCACATGGGTTGCATTAAATGAGTAATCTACTTTCTTTAAATATTGGAATTACTCACAGCATGGCCTTGAGCTAACCTTCTGACTTCTCTAGGCAACAGCCAGACTCCTCAACCCTAAAATGGAGAATTTGTACAGTCTTAACTTTCCTACATTCTTGTGATGCTTAGAGAAATTATAGATGAAGGCTGAGTTCATACTGTGAAATCATGTAGACTTGGTTTCATATTTCAGCTATGAAATTTCTAGTAATGTAACATTGAAAATTTATTTCAGTTAATTACATATAACTTTCTTCTATAAAAGGAGGATTATAATACTAATCTCATAGAATTATTAATATCATTAAATTAGATATAATACTGAATATATAGTGTTCTACATTTATTATTGCATCCAATAGGTGAAAAACATTTATAGGGTTATGTAACTCTTAATAGATGAACTTATATTTTTAATGTTTAATGATTTCATCAGAGGAGTTGAAGATGGCAGAATAGTAAAACGCAGAGATCACCTTCCTCCCCACAGATACATCAGAAATACCTCTACACGTGCAACTGCTCCTATAGAACAACCACTGAACGCTAGCAGAAGACCTCAGACCTCTCAAAAGGCAAGAAACTCCCCACTTACCTGGGGAGGGCAAAAGAAAAAGGAAACAACAGAGACAAAGAATAGGGGCGGGACCTGCACCAGTGGGAGGGAGCCATGAAGGAGGAAAGATTTCCACACACTAGAAGCCCCTTCACGGGCAGAGACTGTGGGTGACGTAGGGGGAAGCTTTGGAGTCACAGAGGAGAGCGCAGCAACAGCGTTGCAGAGGGCAAAGTGTAGAGATTCCCTCACAGAGGATCGGTACCGACCAGCACTCACCAGACCGAGAGGTTTGCCTGCTCAGCCACTGGGGCAGACAGAGCTGGGGGCTGAGGCTCGGGGTTCATTTGGAGCGCAGGGAGAGGACTGGGGTTGGTGGTGTGAACACAGCCTGAAGGGGTTAGTGCGCCACGGCTGGCAGGGAGGGAGTCTGGGAAAAGTCTGGACCTGCCAGAGAGGCAAGAGACTTTTTCTTCCCTCTTTGTTTCCTGGTGTGCGAGGAGAGGGGATGAAGAGCACTGCTTAAAGGAGCTCCAGAGACGGGTGAGAGCCACGGCTAACAGTGCGGACCACAGATATGGGCATGAGATGCTAAGGCAGTGGCTGCTGCCACCAAGAAGCCTGTGTGCGAGCACATGTCACTCTCCTCACCTCCTCTCCTGGGAGCCTGTGCAGCGGCCACTGCCAGGGTCCCAGGATCCAGGGACAACTTCCCTGGGAGAACGTACGGCAGCCTCGAGCTGGTGCAACATCACGCTGGCCTCTGCTGCCGCAGGCTCAGCCCACCTCCATACCCAACCCTCCCCCCAGCCTGAGCCATAGCCCTCAAATCAGTGGTTCCATTAACCCCGTCCTGTCTGAGCGAAGAAAAGACACCCTCCGGCGACCTACACACAGAGGTGGAGCCAAACCCAAATATGAACCCCAGGAACTGTGTGAAAAAAGAGAAAGGGAAATCTTTCCCAGCAGCCTCAGGAGCAGTGGATTAAAGTTCCACAATCAACTTGATGTACCCTGCATCTGTGGAATACCTGAATACACAATGAATCATCCCAAATTGAGGAGGTGGACTTTGGAAGTAATGATATATATATATTTTTTCCTATTTTCCTCTTTTTGTGAGTGTGTATGTGTGTGCTTATGTGTGAGATTTTGTATCTATAGCTTTGCTTTCACCATTTGTCTTAGGGTTCTGTCAGTCCGTTTTTGTTTGTTTGTTTGTTTTTTACTTAAAAAATTTATTCTTAATAATTATTTTTTTAAATTTTTTATATTAATAACTTTATTTTATTTTATCCTCTTTCTTTCTAGTTTTTCTCCCTTTTCTTCTGAGCCGTGTGGATGAAATGCTCTTGGTGCTGCAGCCATGAGTCCGTGCTGTGCCTCTGAGGTGCGAGAGCCAAGTTCAGGACACTGGTCCACAAGAGACCTCCCAGCTCCATGTAATATCAAATGGTGGCGATCTCCATCTCAACACCAGCATCCAACTTCACTCAATGACCAGCAAGCTACAGTGCTGGACACCCTATGTCAGACAAATAGCAAGACAGCAACACAAAAACACCCATGAGCAGAGAGGCTGCCTAAAATCATAATAAGGCCACAGACACCAAAAAACACAACACCAGACGTGGACCTTCCCACCAGAAACACAAGATCCAGCCTCATCCACCAGATCACAGGCACTAGTCACCCACACCAGGGACCCTACAAAACCCACTGAACCAACCTTAGCCACTGGGAACAGACACCAAAAACAATGGGAACTACCAACCTGCAGCCTGCAAAAAGGAGACTCAAACACAGTAAGATAAGCAAAATGAGAACACAGAAAAACACACAGCAGATGAAGGAGCAAGATAAAAACCCACCAGACCTAACAAGAGAAGAGGAAATAGGCAGTCTACCTGAAAAAGAATTCAGAATAATAATAGTAAAGGTCATCTAAAATCTTGGAAATAGAATAGAGAAAATGCAAGAAATATTTAACCAGGACCTAGAAGAACTAAAGAGGAAACAAGCAACGATGAACAACACAATAAATGCAATTAAAAATCCTCTAGAAGGGATCAATAACAGAATGAGGCAGAAGAATGGATAAATGACCTGGAAGATAAAATAGTGGAAATAGCTACTGCAAGGCACAATAGAAGAAAAAAGAATGAAAAGAACTGAGGACACTCTCAGAGACCTCTGGGACAACATTAAATGCACCAACATTTGAATTATAGGCATCCCAGAAGAAGAAGAGAAAAAGAAAGGGAATGAGAAAAATTCTGAAGAGACTATACTTGAAAACTTCCCTAATACGAGAAAGGAAATAGTTAATCAAATTCAGGAAGCACAGGGAGTCCCATACAGGATAAATCCAAGGAGAAACTTGCCAAGACACATATTAATCGAACTATCAAAAATTAAATACAAAGAAACATATTAAAAGCAGCAAGAGAAAAATAACAAATAACACACAAGGGAATCCCCATAAAGTTAAGAGCTGATTTTTCAGCAGAAAATCTGCAAGCCAGAATGGAGTGGCAGGACATATTTAAAGTGATGAAGGAGAAAAACCTACAACCAATATTACTCTACCCAGCAAGGATCTCATTCAGATTTGATGGAGAAATTAAAACCTTTACAGAAAAGCAAAAGTTGTGAGAGTTCAGCACCACAAAACCAGCTTTACAACAAATGCTAAAGGAACTTCTCTAGGCAAGAAACACAAAAGAAGGAAAAAACCTACAATAACAAACACAAAACAATTAAGAAAATGGAAATAGGAACATACATATTGATAATTACTTTAAATGTAAATGGATTAAATGCTCCCACCAAAAGACACACTGGCTGAATGGATACAAAAACAGGACCCATATATATGCTGTCAACAAGAAACCCACTTCAGACCTAGGGACAGAAACAAATTGAAAGTGAGGGTGTGGAAAAAGATACTCCATGCAAATGAAAATCAAAAGAAGCTGGAGTAACAATTCTCATATCAGACAATTTAGACTTTAAAATAAAGACTATTACAAGAGACAAAGAAGGACACTACAAAATGATCAAGGTACTGAAGCAAGAAGAAGATGTAACAGTTGTAAATATTTATGCATCCAACATAGGAGCACCTCAATACATAAGGCAAATACTAACAGCTATAAAATGGGAAATCAACAGTAACACAATCATAGTAGAGGACTTTAAAACCCCACTTTCACCAATGGACAGATCATGCAAAATTAAAATAAAGAAACAAAAGTTTTAAATGATACATTAAACAAGATGGACTTAATTGATATTTACATGACATTCCATCCAAAAACAACAGAATACACATTTTTCTCAAGTGCTCATGGAACATTCTCCAGGATAGATCATATCCTGGGTCACAAATCAAGCCTTGGTAAATTTAAGAAAATTGACATCATATCATGTATCTTTTCTGACCACAATGCTATGAGACTAGATATCAATTACAGGAAAAGATCAGTAAAATATACAAACACATGGAGGCGAAACAATACACTGCTAAATAACAAGTGCTCACTGAAAAAAATCAAAGAGGAAATCAAAAAATACCTAGAAACAAGTGACAATGGAGTCACGAAAACCTAAAACCTATGGGATGCAGCAAAAGCAGTTCTAAGAGGGAAGTTTATAGCAATACAATTATACCTCAAGAAACAAGAAGCATCACAAATAAACAAGCTAACCTTGCACGTGAAGCAATTAAAGAAAGAAGAAGAAGAACAACAACAAAAACAAAAACAAGAAAGTGAGTTGGAGGAAAGAAATCATAAAGATCAGATCAGTAATAAATGAAAAAGAAATGAAGGAAACAACAGCAAAGATCAATAAAACTAAAAGCTGGTTATTTGAGAAGATAAACAAAATTGATAAACCATTAACCAGACTCATCCCGAAAAAAAGGTAGAAGACTCAAATCAATAGAATTAAAAATGAAAAAGGGGAAGTAACAAGTGACACTGCAGAAATACAAAGGATCATGAGAAATTAATACAAGCAACTCTATACCAATAAAATGGACAACCTGGAACAAATGGACAAATCTTTAGAAATGCACAACCTGCCCAGACTGAATCAGGAAGAAATAGAAAATATGAATAGACCAATCACAAGCACTGAATTTGAAGCTGTGATTAAAAATCTTCCAGCAAACCAAAGCCCAGGATGAGATGGCTTCACAGGAGAATTCTATCAAACATTTAGAGAAGAGCTAACACATATCTTTCTCAAAATCTTCCAAAATATAGCAGAAGAAGGAATATTCCCAAACTCATTCTATGAGGCCAGCATCACCCTGATTCCAAAACGAGACAACGATGTCACAAAGAAAGAAAACTACAGGTCAATATCACTGATGAATATAGATGCAAAAATCCTCAACAAAATACTTGCAAACAGAATCCAACAGAACATTAAAAGGATCATACACCATGATCAAGTGGGGTTTATTCCAGGAATGCAAGGATTTTACAATATACACAAAACAATCAATGTGATACACCTTATTAACAAATTGAAGGAGAAAAACCATATGATCATCTCAATAGATGCAGAGAAAGCTTTTGACACAATTCAACACCCATTAATGAAAAAGCCCTGCAGAAAATAGGCAGAGAGGGAACTTTCCTCAACATAATAAAGTCCATATATGAAAAACCCACAGCCAGAATCGTCCTCAATGGTGAAAAACTGAAACAATTTCCACTAAGATCAGGAAAAAGACAAGGTTACCCACTCTCACCACTCTTATTCAACATAGTTTTGGAAGTTTTAGCCACAACAATCAGAGAAGAAAAAGAAATAAAAGGAATCCAAGTCGGAATAGAAGAAGTAAAGCTGTCACTGTTTGCAGATAACATGATACTCTACATAGAGAATCCTAAAGATGCTAGCAGAAATCTACTAGAGCTAATCAATGAATTTGATAAAGTAACATGATACAAAATTAATGCACAGCAATCTCTGGCATTCCTATACACTAATGATGAAAAACCTGAAAGTGAAATTAAGAAAACTCTCCCATTTGCTATTGCAACAACAAAAAAAATAAAATATCTAGGAATAAACCTACCTAAGAAGACAAAAGATATGTATGCAGAAAATTATAAGACACTGATGAAAGATATTAAAGATTATTCAAATAGATGGAGAGATAAACCATGGTCTTGGATTGGAAGAATCAATATTGTGAAAATGACTCTACTACCCAAAGCAATCTACATATTCAAGCAATCTACATATTCAAGGCAATCGCTATCAAACTACCACTGGCATTTTCACAGAACTAGAAGAAAAATGTTCATAATTTGTATGGAAACACAAAAGACACCGCATAGCCAAAGTAAACTTGAGAAAGAAAAATGGAGGTGGAGAAATCAGTCTCTATACTACAAAGCTACAGTAATCAAAACAGTATGGTACTGGCACAAAAACAGAAATATAGATCAATGGAACAGCATAGAAAGCCCAGAGATAAACCCACGCACATATGGTTACCTTACCTTTGATAAAGGAGGCAAGAATATACATTGGAGAAAAGACAGGGTCTTCATTAACGGGACAGGTACATGTAAAAGTATGAAATTAGAACACTCCCTAACACTATACAGAAAAATAAACTCAAAGTGCATTAAAGACCTAAATGTAAGGCCAGACACTAACAAACTCTTAGAGGAAAACATTGGCAGAACACTTTATGACATAAATCACAGCAAGATACGTTTTGACCCACCTCCTAGATAAATGGAAATAGAAACAAAAATAAACAAATGGGACCTAATGAAACTTAAATGTCTTTGCACAGCAAAGGAAACCATAAGCAAGACCAAAAGACAACCTTCAGAATGGGAGAAAATATTTGCAAATGAAGAAACTTACAAAGGATTAATCTCCAAAATATACAAGCAGCTAATGCAGCTCAATAACAAAAAACAAACAACCCAATCCAAAAAAGGGCAGAAGACATAAATAGATATTTCTCCAAAGAAGATATTCAGACTGCCAACAAACACATGAAAGAATGCTCAACATTATTAATCATTAGAGAAATGCAAATCAAAACTACAAAGGGATATCATCTCACACCAGTCAGAATGGCCATCACCAAAAATTCTAGAAACAATAAATGCTGGAGAGGGTGTGGACAAAAGGGAACACTCTTGCACTGCTGGTGGGAATGTAAGTTGATACAGCCACTACGGAGAACTCTATGGAGGTTCCTTAAAAAATTAAGAATAGAACTACCATACGAGCCAGCAATCCCACTACTGGGCATATAGCCTGAGAAAACCATAATTCAAAAATAGTCATGCAGTAAAATGTTCATTGCATTCTATTTACAATAACCAGGACATGGAAGCAACCTAAGTGTCCATCATCGGATGAATGGATAAAGAAAATGTGGCACATATATACAATGGAATATTACTCAGCCATAAAAAGAAACGAAATTGAGATATTATAGTGAGGTGCATGGACCTAGAGTCTGTCATACAGAGTGAAGTAAGTCAGAAAGAGAAAAACAAATACAGTATGCTAACACATATATATGGAATCTAAGAAAAAAAAAAAGTTCATGAAGAATCTAGTGGTAAGACGGGAATAAAGATACAGACCTACTAGAGAATGGACTTAAGGATATGGGGAGGGGGAAGGGTAAGCTGTGACAAAGTGAGAGAGTGCAATGGACACATATACACTACAAAATGTAAATTAGATAGCTAGTGGGAATCAGCTGCATAGAACAGGGAGATCAGCTCTGTTATTTGTGACCACTTAGAGGGGTGGGATAAGGAGGGTGGGAGGGAGACACAAGAGGAAAGAGATATGGGAACATATGTATATGTATAACTGATTCACTTTGTTATAAAGCAGAAACCAGCATACCATTTTAAAGCAATTATACTCCAATAAAGATGTTAAAAAGAAATAAATATATAATTGCATCAACTTGAAGTAGGCATTCTTTCATTATGAAAGAGTATTCATTATATAATAACATATTCTAACATATTATCTAATTGTCCTATTTTTTATAAAGAAGTAAATTAATGCCCGATATTGTAGTAAATGGTCATAGCATAACACCAAAATTATGTAATGGGATTTTTAATGGCCTTTATGGCCACCTATTTACAAAACTATAAATGAAATTGTATCATTTTAAATAACTACTTTCATTAACAAATTTTACAAGTCTCAGAAAAGTGATATCAAGGGAAAGAAATATAGTAGAGTTAGAAATAATACATTGATTATTGACTATTGATAGTGTTCTATTTAATTAAAGCTTGACTTTTTATTTCTCCTTATTTTTAAAATTAGGGGTCATTCAAGCCTGAAAATCAATTGAAAATTGCAAAAGGTAGTATGCTTTTATACTTCTGATCAAAGGCATGCCTTATACATGGTAAAACTTATGAAAATGTCTGCAGATGGTTAGAATTTATATCACAGATTACTTGAAATCCCACATTTTCATATGAATAAATAGGTCCAAAGCTCCTGAATGCTTTTGCTAAGATTAGCAAAGTAAGCTAGTGACATCAATGGAATATGAAATATCAAGTGTATGAGTATTTTTTCTTTGGTGTCCTTTTATTACATTCTTACTCATCTGATGTCAGATACTCAGATATTTCTTTGAACTTTCTTGGTTTGCAGATTCTCAAAGAGAAACAAATGTAGACACAACATATAGTTCTAAAATAAGGGGAAAAATACTTATAGTCTTAGTAGCATCAATGAATAAATACAAGAAATGAAGTGAGAGATGGGGTAAGATGGATACACTAAGAGTAACACTGTGTTCACTTTAAAGGCTAAAGAGAAAAATTATTATCCAGAATACTTTTCACAGTGTATGTATATTTATACTTATGTATGAAAACACACACATTTGAAAGTTTTTCATAGATCTATTCTGATAAATCCCACCTCTCAAAAAGAGGAAGATGATATGATTATGTTTATAATTGTGATGTATTACCTAGTAGAAATATACATTATTTTTAAATAATTAATTAAACGTTTTCTGTATTTTATAATGTACTCTAATTTTCAAAAATAGATCAAATTAATAGTTTTGATTGAAATTAAGAAAGCAAACATAACTTTTTTGTTAAACTAAAAATATAAATTATTAATAGGAGAGACCTCATAGCCACTTGAAAAATTTGCCATCAAAACATCTTACTGTCCATATTCTAGGAAGTTAGTAGTATGTTCTGACTTTATTGTATAATTTGAAAAACTATATTCTTCTTCTAAGTCTTTACAAGGATTTATGTTCATTACTTATTAGTATCACAACAGGTTATAAATGTAGCATAATGGCTAATGAATTACAGGTTTGAAAGATAATTTAGTGTGAACCATTTTCCATGAGATATATTTTATTTTCCCTTTACATACTTCTGAACATCTATGTCAAATTGCACAGGGTACATGTACTTTTCCTCCTTTTCTTTCTCTCCTTTATTAATTGATTACTTATTTCACATTATTTAATATATTTAAAACATTTACAAATAAACACCTTTCTTTGCAATCCTCCTTTCCAGTGATGTAACAACCATTAAGTAGCAGTGTAGGAATAAGGAGCAACAAACTTTTATTTACTAGTCACTTAGAGGGTATCAATGACTGGCAAGTGAAGTGCAGAGATTACCTAGAATGGACAGGAAGAGAGGAGGAAGTGGTGATGTGACCAGCGATTCAGTGACTCCATCAAGCAGGTTCAGAAATTGACTTTTGTTTTACAGGAACACCTCTGAGATATTGTGGGTTTAGTTACATATGACCACAATGAAGTGAATATCACAATAAAGCAAGTCACACAAATTTTTTGGTTTCCAAGTGCATATATGTTTCCACTATAGTCTATTAAGTGTGTAATAGCATTACATCTAAAAATCAATGTGCATACCTTAATTACAAAACACTTTATTGCTAAGAAATGCTAACCACCATCTGAGTCTTCAATGAGTCTTAACCTTTTTGCTGGTGGAGTGTTTTCCTCCATGCTGGTGGCAGCTAACTGGTCAGGCTGCTAGCTGCTGAAGGCTGGGCTCTATGTGGCAATTTCTTAAAATGAGAGAGCAGTGATGTTTGCTGCATCAACTGACTCTTCTTTTCATGAAAGATTTCTCTGTTTCATGCAATGTTATTTGATAATATTTTACCCACAGTAGAACTTATTTGAAAATTGGAGTCAATCCTCTCAAAACATACCACTGTTTTATCAAATAAGTTTATGTCATATCCTATATCCTTTATTGTCATGTCAACAGTCTTCACAGCATCTTCACCAACAGTAGATTCCATCTCAAGAAACCATTTTCTCTCCTCATCCATCAGAAGCAACTCTTCATCCATTCAAGTTTTGTCATGAGATTGCATCAATTCAGTCACATCTCAGGCTCTGCTTATAATTCTATTTCTCTTGCTACTTCCACCACATCTGCAGTGACTTCCTCCACGGAAGTCTTGAACTCTTTCAAGTCATCGAGGAGGGTTAGAATCAACTTCTTCCAAACTCCTGTTAATGCTGTATTCGGCCCTCTTCCCATGAATCAGGAATGTTTTTAATGGCATTTAGAAGAGTGAATTCTTTCCAGAAGGTTTTCAATTGACTTTGCCCAGATCCATCAGAGGAATCACTATCTCTGGCAGCTATAGCCTTACAAAATATACTTCTTAAATCATAAGACTTTAAAGTCAAAAATACTCATTGATCCATCCATGGACTGCAGAATTGATGTTGTGTTACCAGGCACGTAAACAATATTCATCCCACTGTCCATCTCCATCAAAGCTCTTGGGTGACCAGGTGCATTGTGAATGAGCAGTAAGATTTTGTATCATTTTTTTCTGATCAGTATTTCTCAACAGTGGACTTGAAGTATTCAGTAAGCCACGTTGTCAACAGATGTGCTGTCATACAGGATTTGTCATTACATTAATAAAGTGCAGGCCGAGTAGATTTAGCATAACTCTCAAGGGCCTTAGGATTTTCAGAATTTTGAGAGCATTGGCTTTAACTTAAAGTCACCAGCTGCAATAGCTCCTAACAAGGGAGTCAGCCTGTGCTTTGAAGCCAGGCATTGACTTCTCTCTAGCTATGAAAGATCTAGATGACATCTTCTTCCAATAGAAGGCCGTTTTGTCTACATTGAAAATGTGTTGTTTAGTGCAGCCACCTTCATTAAGACTCATTAAGTTCATTAATCCTCTTAGCTAGTCTTATGGATAACTTGCTGCAGCTTCTACATCACCAATTGGTGCTTCATCTTGCATTTTTCTTAAACCTCATGAACAAACCTCATGAACAAACCTCTGCTACTTCAAACTTTTCTCTGCAGCTTTCTCACCTCTCTCAGCCTTCCTAGAATTGGAGAGACTCAGGTCTTGCTCTGGGTTAGGCTTTGGCTTAAGGGATTGTTGTGGCTAGTTTGATCTTCTCTCCAGATGACAAAAACCTTCTCCATATCAGCAATAAGGCTGTTCTGCTTTCGTACGTTTCATGTGTTCTCTGGAGCAGCACCTTTAATTTCCTCTAAGAACTTTGTCTTTACATTTACAGCTTGGCTACCTATTTGGCACAACAGGCCTAGCTTTTGGCCAATCGTGACTTTCGACATACCTTCCTCACTAAGCTTAATCATTGCTAACTTTTGATTTAAAGTGAAAGACCTGTGACTCTTCTTTTTATTTAAACATTTAGAGGACATTGTAGGGTTTTTAATTGGCTGAATTTCACTATTGTGTGCCAGGGAGTGAAGGAGGCATTATGAGAGGGAGAGAGATGATAGGGAATGGTTAGTCAGTGAGGCAGTCAGATCACACACCAAATATATTTATTAAGTTCACCATCTTATATGAACATGATTCATGGTGTCTCAAAACAATTACAGTATTAACTTCAAAGATCACTAATCACAGATTAGTGATCTATGGAAAATGGTATGGAAGTTCCTTAAAAATATACAAATAGAACTACCATATGACCCAGCAATCTCACTACTGGCATATACCCTGAGAAAACCATAATTCAAACAGAGTAATGTACCACAATGTTCATTGCAGCTTTATTTACAATAGCCAGTACATGGAAGCAACCTAAGTGTCCATCGACAGATGAATGGATAATGAAGATGTGGCACATATATACAATGGAATATTACTCAGCCATAAAAAGAAAGGGAATTGAGTTATTTGTAGTGAGGTGGATGGACCTAGAGTCTGTCATACAGAGTGAAGTAAATCAGAAAGAGAAAAACAAATACTGTATGCTAACATATTTATATGGAATCTAAGGGAAAAAAAATAAAATAAAATGGTTCTGAAGAACCTAAGGGCAAGACAGGAATAAAGACGCAGACATAGAGAATGGACTTGTGGACCCGGGGAAGGGGAAGTTTAAGCTGGGACAAAGTGAGAGAGTGGCATGGACTTATATATACTACCAAATGTAATACAGATCACTAGTGGGAAAGAGCTGCATAACATACGGAGATCAGCTCGATGCTTTGTGACCACCTAGAGGGGTGGGATAGGGTGGGTGGTAGGGAGACACAAGAGGGAGGAGATATGGGGATATATGTATATGTATAGCTGATTAACTTCGTTATAAAGCAGAAACTAAGTCACCATTTTAAAGCAACTATACTCCATAAAAGGTGTTAAAAAATTAAATAAATAAAATTTTCTAAAAATAAAATTAGAAAAGGAAAGGAAGAAAGAAAAAAACATAGGTACTATACTTTGATTACATTTTTCCTTTAAAAAATTGCCTGGAATAATAATAATAAAAAAGATTATATGACATGCAAAGAAGAAAGAGTGTAATCAAAAAAGGAGATAAAATAGGAAATAGATTAGCAATTTTAGTTGAACCTGTTATAGTTGCAGACAAGTAATGTAAATGAATTCCCATTAATAAGTTAAAAATTTACTGGAAAATTTGGCTATAATAGATGAAGACATTATGAATTTCAGGAGAGGAAAGGAAACTGATAAGAAAGGGAATAAGACAGGTAAAAATACAATAAAATAAATTAAAATGCAAAATATCAGCATCTGTAATTCTTGTTAGCATGTAAAATGAAAAAAAGGGAAAGAAAAAAATATATTTTCAAAAGGAGAGGAGTAAAAATAGAAAAAAATAGAAAAATTTGGGAAACAAGTTTATAGAATATCCGATGTTAACAACAAAACAAAATATTCTAGATAAAAACCACATTTATCTAAGAGTTTTTGAAGATCCTACATATATAATATTTTCTCCCTATGATAGGGTATAAGGAAAGGCCTCCCCTTTCTATTCAATATCTAATGCAAGTTTTTTATACCAGTTAAATAAAGCAGAAAAAAATAGGCTGGAAATTAAGGGGCTTAACTGTTTTTCTTTGGACAAGACAAGATATGATCATCCAAGTGTAAAACCCTAGTGATCCATTAAAAAGCTGATAGAAATATTGATTCAGTTTATAAAGATTGCAGGATACATGGTCAATATACAAAAATCAATTGTGTTTCTTTATACTGGCCAAAGATGTGGAATTGATAGTTTAAAAATTGTATGCAATAATATCAAAAAATTAGAATTTTTAGGGATAACTTTAAAAAATAATACACAAATTGTACATTGAAAATTACACAGCATCACTGAAAGAAATTAGAGAGACTAAATAAGAAGAGATATACAGAGATTGATTGGGGTTTATTATTTTTAAGATTGATCAGAGATTTATTATTTTTAGGATATTCACTATCCCCCAAATGGTCTGTAGATTCAGTGTAATCCTAATAAAAGTTCTCAAAACAAAATTTTATATATATTTTCAAGCTGATGCTGCAATTTACATGAAAATTTAAATTGCCTAGACTAGCTAACAAGTTTTCAAAGGACAATAATTAAAAGATCTACACTATCACAACGATCACAACTACACAAAATTGATATTAATCAATATAGTGTTTTACTGACAAAGCAAAATAAATCTAAGTCAATAGATCATAATAGAGAGTTATAATTAGACCCTCACATGTATGATCAGAGAATTTTGACAAAAGTGCTACCTAATTCAACAGGGAGAGGACAATTCTTTCAACCATAGACTCTTCTACGATTGAATATAATAATAGTAATTCATAACTCACATCTTATATAAAATTTTATTCAAAATGTATCATAAACTTAAATGTAAAGGCTATAAATACAGTTTAAGAATAAAAAAATAGTTTTACCTTAAGATTTACATATCTAGAAAAAAAGTTGTTCTTATCCTTATAACAACAATAACAACAACCACTGAAAATCTGAGAGTCACAACTTTTCTGAAATCTGTCATCTGTGCTCCCATGATAACAAGCTAAACTAAAATTTAAGGACACCACCTCCAAGAAGAACTTTCTTATTTGGGTTGTAAACTGCTGGACACTGGTAAGAATTCGTGTAAAAATTTTAACAAATTGCTAATTGACTAATGAAGTTGTGAAGGTCACAGGCACAAGAAGAACTGACACCCATGCTTAGTCCATTTCCACAAATGTCACTACGTGCTGTGAAATGATATCTCTCATAATGTATGTCTGGAAGAGAGGAATTTTACAAAACAGAAGATATGGTGGCAGGATCACTGTCAAGGCACCAATCTCAAGACCCAAAGATGGAAGATCTAGGTGTGACTGAGTCTTAATCAGGATAGCAAAGAATCCTCTTCTACCCCTTTTTACCTGGCTAATAAGCATCAACCAAAAGTGATTCCAATAGGTTGTTAGGACAGAAAAATGGGCAAGAGTATGGAGAGAACTCTCAGATAGAGCAAAAAATGAAAAATCTAATACTGAGAGTGAAGCATGTATTTAGATAAAATCTCTAGTAAAATAGCCCACACCCTTAATTAAGCCCACACCCTTAGCTAATCCTAGAAAGATGTCTAACCTCTACCTGATAAAAGATATCTATAAAACATTCAGCATCCATAATGTTGAAAGGCTGAATATTTTTCCCTAAAATTATCACTTCTACTCAACCTCATACTGGCCAGTGTAAGAAAGAAATTAAAAAGATATAAAAGGTGTATGGTTTGTAAAAAGAGATGTAAAATATATCTATATTCAGATGTAATGATTGTTTATATAAAATCACAAAGAATCCTAAAACACCACTAGAATTAATAAATAAGTTTAGCTAGTTAGGAAGATATAAGTTCAATATAAAAACTATAATTCATCACACAACATGGGTGAATCTCATATAAGTTATACTAGTAGAGGAGACCAGACTCCATGATTCTGTTTGTGTGTAATATTCTGAGAAAGGAAAGTCAATGCAAACAAGAAACATAGTAGTCACAGGGCTTGTTGTGAGGACAGCTAACCTACAGGAGCAAAGGAGATGTGGGGGGATAAGCTTTCTATAACAAGACTGTGGTGTTGGTTACATGACTTAGCACTGTATCAAAACACACACAATCACATACTAAAAATAACAAATGTTACTCCATGTAAATTATACCTGGGCAGGAAAGAGAAAAAAAATCAGAAAATATTTGTGAACTCAAAAATATTTTAAATGGAACAAAAAACTCCCAAACAATAATTTCACATATTATTACAGACATCATCATTGATGGATGAGGTTATATCTTAATTTATTTTTTTATGTTTTTTTTAATTGGAGTATAGTTGCTTTACAATGTTGTGTTAGCTTTTGCTGTACAACAAAGTGAATCATCTAAATGCATACATATATAACTTCCCTCTTGGACCTCGCTGCCCCCCCCATTCCACCCATCTAGGTCATCACAGAGCACTGAGCTGAGCTCCCTGTGCTATACAGCAGGTCCCCACTAAAAATAGTTAAAAAAAAAAGAAGAAGAATTCCAGTTAAACAAAATTATTATCTCCAATAGAAGAATCCCCTTATTCTCACTAGTAAACCTATATAACAAAAAACTCAAGTATTATTATATGTTAAATTTTGTCAATAAAAAGTTGTGGGAAAAAAATTGTATAGTGTTTCATTTTATGAACATGCCACGCAGAATACAGCCATTCTCCAGTGAAAATTTTATATTAAGTTAAATTAATTTTGCATTTCTGGAAAATAATATTTAAAACTAACTGGAAACATTTTTTATAAAATTATATGGAGTGTAATTTTGCATTTAAAAACTTTTAAAAACATTTTGGTCTCTTAAAAAATAAGTTCTAAACAATTTTTGTATATATAATTTCTTTTGGATTTAGCCTCAGTTTATGTTTCCTTTTAGTATAAACATTCAGATCATTAAGATATTTCATTTAATTTCTCCCCTTTTTATTTTATTTTGTTTTCATAAATAATTCATATGTTCTAAAAACATTACATTGTCAACTATAGAAATGTCCTGACATAAAAGGTAAGGTGCTCCAATTATATTACCATTATTATAATAAAATCACAGGAACATAAAGATTTCTTGAGCATTTATTTTATATCTGCCCCATAGTAGGGAATTTACATGCAGTTTTTTTTTTTTTTCATTTACCCCTGTCAACAATCCTTTGGACAAGGTATTATTATTATTATAAATCACAATTCCTGGGGAAGAATGATATTCACAGAAAAATTGAGTGACCATTCAAGGTCAAATAAGTAGTAAAATGCAATATTTGGTGAAGTCTGATTCTAAAACCTCTTTTCCTGAACCCTCATTCCTAACCATTACAATCATGCCTCCTTTTACTCTTCCTCCTATCACTCTGATGGTGCTTCTCCATAGTGGTTTTAGAGCATTTGTTGTGTGCAAAATTATCTAAATGTATTTACTTATTTATTCTTTAGAACAGTCTCTGAGGGAATTATGAATTCATTAAACACATCAAAGCATGTTCAATAACACCCAGAAATAGGAATAGACCCTGTACTAGCTGCTGAGAGTAAAGTCCAGTGGAAGACAGACATGGTCTCTGCCCTGATGGAATTTACAGTCTAGAGGAATTGATAGAATATAAAATTATAAGTAGAAAAATAAACTCTAAAGTGTTAGCTATATTAGAATCTATTAAAGAAACAAAAATGTCTGAGGTAAAGAATTATGGGCATAGAAAAACCTCTTTAAAAAGTTGGGTCAGTAAAAGTATGAGAATAGAGCACTCCGTAACACCACACACAAAAATAAGCTCAAAATGGATTAAAAACCTAAATGTAAGGCCAGAAACTATCAAACTCTTAGAGGAAAACATAGGCAGAACACTCTATGGCATAAATCACAGCAAGATCCTTTCCGACCCACCTCCTAGAGAAATGGAAATAAAGACAAAAATAAACACATGGGACCTAATGAAACTTCAAAGCTTTTACACAGCAAAGGAAACCATAAACAAGACCAAAAGACAACCCTCAGAATGGGAGAAAATATTTACAAATGAAGCAACTGACAAAGGGTAAATCTCCAAAATTTACAAGCACTTAATGCAGCTCAATAACAAAAAAACAAACAACCCAACACAAAAATGGGCAGAGGACCTAAATAGACATTTCTCCAAAGAAGATATACAGATTGCCAACGAACACATGAATGAATGCTCAACATCATTAATCATTAAAGCAATGCGAATCAAAATTAAAATGAGATATCATCTCACACCGGTCAGAATGGTCCTCATCAAAAAATTTAGAAACAATAAATGCTGGAGAGGGTGTGGAGAAAAGGGAACTCTCTTGAACTGTTGGTAGGAATGTAAATTGATACCGTCACTATGGAGAAGAGTATAGAGCTTCCTTAAAAAACTACAAATAGAACTACCATATGACCCAGCAATCCCACTACTGGGCATATACCCTGAGAAAGCCATAATTCAAAAAGTGACATGTACCACAATGTACATTGCAGCTCTATTTACAGTAGCCAGACATGGAAGCAACCTAAGGGTCCATTGACCAATGAATGGGTAAAGAAGATGTGGCACATATATACAATGGAATATTACTCAGCCATAAAAAGAATCAAAATTGAGATATTTATAGTGAGGTGGATGAGCCTAGAGTCTGTCATACAGAGTGAAGTAAGTCAGAAACAGAAAAAGAAATACTGTATGCTAACACATATATATGGAATCTAAGGGAAAAGAAAAAGAAAAAAAAAAGGGGAAAAAAGGTCATGAATAATCTAGGGGTAAGACAGGAATAAAGTCACAGAGGTACTAGAGAATGGACATGAGGTTACGGGGAGGGGGAAGGCTGTGACAAAGTGAGAGTGTGGCACGGGCATATATACACTCCCAAACGTAAAATAGATAGCTAGTGGGAAGCAGCTGCATAGCACAAGGATATCAGCTCGGTGCTTTGTGACCACCTAGAAGGGTGGGATAGAGAGTGCGGGAGGGAGGGAGAAGCAAGAGGGAAGATATATGGGAACATATATATATGTATAACTGATTCACTTTGTTATAAAGCAGAAACTAACACGCCATTGTAAAGCAATTATACTCCAATAAAGATGTTAAAAAATTTAAAAATAAATAAAAAGATGGGTCAGGAAAGCCTGCCTTGGAAGATTTGTCCTGAAAATCAAATGATGAGAGGATAACAATTATCAAGAGTGTAGGGAAGAGATTTCTAGGTAGGGGAGAAATCATGTTCAAGGACATAGATGAGAAAGAGCTGAAACTGTTCAAGGAACCAAAGATGCCAATTTGACTGTCACATGGGGAGTGGGCACACAGATGAGGAGGGAGCTGGTTAGAGCAAAATTTTAGCCTCAGAGGCCATGATAAGAATTTGAATTTTGTTTTTAGAGCATGGGAAACCAGTGAAGCATTAATTAGACACGAGACATCATTCATTTTACCTTTTAGGAATCATCATTGTTTTCACAATCTTATTGATGGAAAGTGTTAATGACAAGGTTAAAATCACATTGCTGAGGCGGCAGAGTTAAGATCCAAACCTTGGTGTGCAGAGCCTCTAAGTCAGTTCAACCTCAGTCTAAGTCAACATGTTCTTGAAGGGTAAAGATTCACTGGGGAATATTTCCTAATTGTTTTTCCTCCAAATACCTAGTTAATTACAAACTATAAACAAATGTATTGAAAATAATGTGAGATAATTCTGGCTTCTCTATTGCAACAGAGCTTAATTTTATTCTGACCTGGAATATGCCTCATTTGACCATTTTTTCTTTCTTCTCCCTGTATATTGTAAGTCAGAATATCAATAGGATGTGTAAAGGATGGCCGTCTGGGGGAGGCCATCTAGTGGTACAAATAAGTATGTACGCTGAATGTTCCCAAGTCAATTGTAACTACAATGTAAGGCTAGAATTTAATACTGTGAATTCAATGAAATGGCAGATTAATTGTCCCAGTATTTTATATTTCAAAGGCTTCAGTAAAGATTGACTTGATATGAGTTTTATTTATAATCTAGTTTATATTAATTTTATGGAAAAGATTTTGCTATTATAAAATACTTTTGTTGTATTTATTATAATAGGTAATTTTTACATTTATCATAGAAGAAGAATCATCTGAAGTTGTAAAAATACAAACTTTTGACTAAGTAATTTCAATGTTGAAACAAGAGTGCACAAAACCTCACTTCCTGATTGGATTAAATTTTTATGAATTGTCTCATTATAAAAACATAATAGAAGTTTTCTACAATTTATTTACTGTCACTGGGATGTAGATGATATTACATTTCTGCTCAATAAAACATAGTGGTCTATGTATCACATGCTTCCACTCAACTACCCGTATTAGTTAAAATCATCATTTAAGGATCACTATACTTAATGCTCATTATTGTTAAAATAATTCATAGTTCTTTACTAAATCTGTTTAACAAGAATTCAGTCTTCTATGTTGGACCATAATGTTTAACAGTTTTGACGTCCCTCTAACAGAAATATATCAGCATGGATATTAACTTCAACACAAGTGAACTTATTAATTTCAAAATAAGAGCCTAATGTGAAAAAATATTAACTGTCTAGTCACATATGTTTCTCAAGTAAATAGTATCAATTGCCCTTTTGTGATCTTTCCTTCACCTGACCTTCACAGATATATGATCATCAACAGAGTTGAAAATCTTTCTCTTCATAAATGTCCAGTGATTTTTCTTGGCTAGGTATTAGAGTTTATTAATTTTGTCAGTAACCCAGTTGCCCTTTTCTTCACATCAACACTGTCTAGAACCATTGCTATCTGGTCCATTTTGTGATAATCTTGTCAAGATTTATTGTGAAACAATTTCCTAAGGCTAAGTTATTTCATCAAAAATGTATAAAATTCACACTTGTTTTTTCTGAATGCGCTAGTGTGTGATGTGTGTATGTATATATGCACATGGGTACATGCACTTACATATACATATACATATACATATATTTTTTTTTTCTTATGCCTCTTTTACTAAGTGAACACAGAAATTATCTTTTTCCTGTGCTGAACTTCTACATAGATTCTCCCAACATTTTATAACAGCTCTTCTCACATCCACCATCTGAGAGATCAGCAGACAGGAATAAAGGGAGCAAATTGTTATAGCATGAAAAATAAAAGTTATTATAAAAACCAAGCATTGTAACTTTATTAGATACTAGGGAAAGGGATGGTAAAGTGTGTACAAAACTGAAATTAATGTAACTCTCACTCTAGTTTTAATTTGCGATCTGTGACCAGAACAATAATATTTGTAAAGAACAAAAGAATAATGTAATTCAGAATAAAATTCTCTTTGAACAAAACTTTCAAAATGGAACATTGCTATGAAAGTTTTGCTCTGGAAACAATTCTGTGTTTTGTGAAGAAATGATTGAAAAAAGATATTTAATTTTGCAGGCTATGTTTCCATAAAATATTGATATAATCTAGCATTAAAAATGAGGAGAATGATAGCAAAGATCAATAAAACTAAAAGCTGGTTCTTTGAGAAGATAAAGAAAATTGATAAACTATTAGCTAGACTCATCAAGGAAAAAAGGGAGAAGACTCAAATCAATAGAATTAGAAATGAAAATTGAGAAGTTAACAACTGTATTGCAGAAATACAAAGGGTCATGAGATATTGCTACAAGCAACTCTAGGCCAATAAAACAGGCAACCTGGAAGAAATGCACAAATTCATAGAAATGAACAAAGTACCGAGACTGAACCAGGAAGAAATAGAAAATATGAACAGACCAAACACAAGCACTGACATTGAAACTGTGATTAAAAATCTTCCAAGAAACAAAAGCCCAGGACCAGATGGCTTCACAGGCAAATTTTATCAAACACTTAGAAAACAGCTAACTCCTATCCTTCTCAAACTCTTCCAAAACATAGCAGAGGGAGGAGCAGTCCCAAAATCATTCTACGAAGCAACAAACACCCTGATACCAAAACCAGACAAAGATGTCACAAAGAAAGAAAACTACAGGCCAATATCACTGATGAACATAGATGCAAAAATCCTCAACAAAATACCAGCAAACAGAATCCAAGAGTACCTTAAAAGGATCATACACCATGATCAAGTGGGGTTTATCCCAGGAATGCAAGAATTTTTCAATATATGCAAATCAGTCAACATGATACACAATATTAACAAATTGAAGGAGAGAAACCATATGATCATCTCAATAGACGCAGAGAAAGCTTTTGACAAAATTCAACATCCATTTATGATAAAAAGCCTGCAGAAAGTAGGCATAGAGGGAACTTTCCTAAGCATGATAAAGGCCATATATGAATAATCCACAGCCAACATCGTCCTCAATGGTGAAAAATTGAAACCATTTCCACTAAGATCAGGAACAAGACAAAGTTGCCCACTCTCACCACTCTTATTCAACATAGTTTTGGAACTTTTAGCCACAGCAATCAGAGAAGAAAAAGAAATAAAAGGAATCCAAATTGGAAAAGAAGAAATAAAGCTGTCCCTGTTTACAGATAACATGATACTCTACGTAGAGAATTCTAATGATGCTACCAGAAATCTACTAGAGCTAATCAGTGAATTTGATAAAGTAGCAGGATACAAAATTAATGCACAGAAATCTCTGGTATTTCTATACACTAATGATGAAAAATCTGAAAGTGAAATTAAGAAAACACTCCCATTTACCATTGTAACAAAAATAATAAAATATCTAGGAATAAACCTACCTGAGGAGACAAAAGACCTGTATGCAGAAAATTATAAGACACTGATGAAAGAAATGAAAGGTGATAAAAATAGATGGAGAGATATACCATGTTCTTGGATTGGAAGAACCAATATTGTGAAAATGACTCTACTACCCAAAGCAATCTACAGATTCAATGCAATCCCTATCAAACTACCACTGGCACTTTTCACAGAACTAGAACAAAAAAATTCACAATTTGTATGGAAACACAAAAGACCCTGAATAGACAAAGAAATCTTGAGAACGAAAAATGGAGCTGGAGGAATCTGTTTCCCTGACTTCAGACAACACTACAAAGCTACAATAATCAAGGCAGTATGGCACTGGCACAAAAACAGACATATAGATCAATGGAACAGGATAGAAAGCCCAGAAATAAATCCACGCACATATGGTCACCTTATCTTTGATAAAGTAGGCAAGGATATACAGTGGAGAAAAGACAGCCTCGTCAATAAGTGGTGCTGGGAAAACTGGGCAAGTACATGTAAACGTATGAGATCAGAACACTCCTTAACCCCATCCATAAAAATAAGCTCAAAATGGATTAAAGACCTAAATGTAAGGCCAGAAACTATCAAACTCTTAGAGGAAACCATAGGCAGAACACTCTATGACATAAATCACAGTAAGATCCTTTTTGAACCACCTCCTAGAGAAATGGAAATAAAAACAAAAATAAACAAATGGGACCTAATGAAACTTAAAAGCATTTGCACAGCAAAGGAAACCATAAACAAGACCAAAAGACAACACTCAGAGTGGCAGAAAATATTTGCAAATGAAGCAAATGACAAAGGATAAATCTTCAAAATTTACACACAGTGAATGCAGCTCAATAACAAGAAAACCAACCAACCGAATCCAAAAATGGGCAGAAGACCTAAATAGACACTTCTGCAAAGAAGATATACAGATTACCAACAAACACATGAAAGAATGTTCAACATCATTAATCATTAGAGAAATTCAAATCAAAAGTACAATGAGATATCATTTCACACCAGTTAGAATGAACATCATCAAAAAATCTAGAAACAGTAAATGCTGGAGAGGGTGTGGAGAAAAGGAAGCACTCTTGCACTGTTGGTGGGAATGTGAATTGGTCCAGCCACTATGGAGAACATTATGGAGGTTCCTTAAAAAACTACAAATAGAACTACCATATGACCTAGCAATCCCACTATTGGGAATATACCCTGAGCAAACCATAATTCAAAAAGAATCATGTACCAAAATATTCATTGCATCTCTATTTACAATAACCAGGACATGGAAGCAACCTACATTTTCATCAACAGATTAATGGATACAGAAGATATGGCACATATATATAATGCAATATTACTTAGCCATAAAAAGAAACAAAATTGAGTTATTTGTAGTGAGGTGGATGGCCCTAGAGTGTGTCATACAGAGTGAAGTAAGTCTGAAAGAGAAAAACAAATACCATATGCTAACGCATATATATGGAATCTAAGAAGAAAAAAGAAAGGTCACGTAGAACCTAGGGGTAAGATGGGAATAAAGATACAGACCTACTAGAGAATGGACTTGAAGATAGGGGGAGGGGGAAGGGTAAGCTGTGACAAAGTGAGAGACCGGCATGGATATATATATATATATATATATACAAACAAATGTAAAATAGTTAGCTAGTTGGAAGCAGCCACATACGACAGGGAGATCAGCTCGGTGGTTTGTAACCGCCTAGAGGGTTGTGATAGGGAAGGTGGGAGGGAGGGAGACGCAAGAGGGAAGAGATATGGGAACATATGTATATGTATAACTGATTCATTTGTTATAAAGCAGAAACTAACACACCTTTGTAAAGCAATTATACTCCAATAAAAATGCTAAGAAATAAAAACAAAATAAAACAAACAAACAAAAAAACCTGTGCAAGCAATTTAATATATTCAATTACCAATACTAGTCACCAATTCGGTTTTTTTGTGAGTAGATAGTCAAATAAGGGAGTAAATGATTATTGAAATAATTAAAGTTTAGTTGCAACATAATCTCAAGACATATTAAGACTCCTGGGGTATCATTTGACTATTCTTCTATTAATTAAAATGAATCCAGAATAATAATGTTTAATTATCTACTAAGCTTACTTAATTTTTAAAAGATAATTATTGCAGCATTAACTCATTACCTATATTAAATGTCAATTGTATTTAAAATGGGATTAATCCATTTGTTAACTATTTTCAACACATTTAATCAGTTTTTATGTGTCTATTTGTCCACATATTATTTTAAATGTAATATGTGATAGTTGCATATTTCAAATTGTATCTTTGTTATGTTTGTAAGTGAACAGTAGAATAAAGAAATTTCCTTATAATTTAGTATATATAAATTTTATCAATATGGTACCACCATATCAAATTGCTAATCACAAATGATTTTGGGTGGCAAGCACACAAAGAAAGCTATTGAATACCAGATATTATTCACTGTTTCTTTTCTTTTCAGCATATAATGTAAGCATTCTGGAGAAATTAACTATTGTCATCCCTCTGTAAAGAATATATTTAATTTGATTTGGAATTGACCCTTTGGAAAATCAGCTGACAAGATGGTATTAGGACATTAAATAGTAATTTCATCTCCAATTTTAATTAAAAGAGATCCTATTTTTTAACTTTCCTTCTAAGTTGATAGCATGTTTTATTTATTTTGATCTAATAGTTCTGAAGGTAATAAGAACAAAAGTCAATTCGGCATTGGTTTCTATTTCCTAATTCTGAGGCAGTGAGATAAAATATTTAGACAATTTTACAAAGGAAGGGAGAAGTATGGTTGATAATCAGATCCATTCACTCATTTATTCAAAATGTAGATATTGCTGTCACCTCTTCCAGATGCTGAGTTAGAGCAGTGACCGTCTTTGCATTTACTGTGCTCCTCTTCTGTTGGGAGAGTCACATAAACTTCATAAGCAGATAAATGTATATATAACATCTATTATGCCATGTGGACATATCATAAATGATAAGGTGAAAAATGTGGGTAGGGGAGGCCTCTCTGAGTGGTATCATAATGCAGACATCTAAGAAAAATGAGGGAATGGGCCATGCACATGTCTAGAGGAGCAACAAATGTTAAGACTGAAGAAGAAACCAACTTGGCCTTTTCAAAGATAAGCAAGAAACTGAGTGTCACAGGGGAAGAGTCGTAGAGATGAAGTTAGACAAATGGTCAGGGGCCTTGGTAATGGGAGGCCACTGAATAGTTTAAGCAGGGGCGTATTATGATCAGTTACCATTTGCAAACATCATTGTATTTGTCATTTTGAAAATAACTGTAGGGGACTGAAAATCAAAACAAGGGGACTTCATCAGGAAGTACTAGATTAATCAGGTACCTGTGATGATAGCTTCTGACAGAGCTTCTCCAAACCTGATATGAGGAGCTCAGGTGCTACAGCTTAACCAGTCCTACCAGCTGCCCAAAGATGCTAAAACCATCAATATCTCAGCACATCTGCAACCATCCCCAGCCCAGGTGCCCTGGCACCAGATTTGGGAAGTTCTTGCTTAGATGAGAATGAAGGTGGTAAGAGGTAATGAAATTTAAGATATGTTTTAAAGAAGCCAGCAGAAGTTACTGATAAATTAGGAGTTTGGGATTAACATATACACACCACTGTTTATAAAATAGGTAAACAACAAGGACCTGCTGTATAGCACAGGAAAATATTCTCAGTATCTTAAATAACCTATAATGGAAAAGAATCTGAAAAATAATATATATATATATATATATAACTGAATCACTTTGCTGTACACTTGAAACTAACACATTGTAAATTAATTATATTTCAATAAAAAATAAAATTAAAAAAAATACTGCAGTGTAAGTAAAGGAAACATAAGTCATGAAATAAAAAGAAAAATAAAGGTACTGATGGATTCACACAGAACAAGAATGAGAGAGAGAGAAGTTAAAGATGACTCCTGGGCTTGAGCCTGAATAACTTCTAATAGGAGGTTTCCATTGTTGACCTTGACAGCACTTTAAACTGTGACTATGCCGGGTGAAATCAGAATTCTGTTTTGAAACAGAATGCTTATTAGACATTTAAGGGAGATTTCTGATGATAGATATGGATCAGGGAAGATGGATATTTGTATTTGAAATTATCAGCATATGTATGATATTTGAAGTGATGGGACTGGATGAGATCAACCTGAGATTGACTAAGATCAAATGGTCCCTAATCCTGTCTGCACTCTGGTGTCACCCTAAGATATTATAAAGATACCAATGTCAGGTCCTACCCTTGAGCTTCTAATTTAATTGACCTGTAGATAGAGCCTGGGTCTTTGTAATTTTTAAACCACTTCAGTAAATTCTGGTACAGCTACAGGTTTAGGGAGAAACTTATTGGTATGGATGATAAAGAGGAAAATTGAGCCCCGAGATACTCCAACATAGAGATGCAAAGAAATGATCTAACAAAGATACTATGAAATAATTACCTGTGAGGGAAGGAAGGCAGGTCTAAACTGTGTTCACTTGGCAATAAAGAAAACGTTCCTCAGGAGAGGAGTAAAACTTATTAAATGCTTTTGAGAAGTGAAGTCAACACACTGCTGGGAAGTTTACCTTCTAGTTGGGGAGACAATGAGTGAAGAGAAAGCTGCTGCACTGTGTGGTCAGTGGGTGATCATGTTGTGAAGCCTGAGGGGTACTTCCCTCAGCCTTGCGGAATCAAGGAAATCTCTCAGGGAAGAGAACTAGTAGCTGGAAAATGAAGGGGCAAAATTTATGATTTAGCCATAGATTGAGGAGCAGTTTCCAGGCAGGGGAAATTGTCATGCAGGGATAAAGCATAGCAATTCTGGGAGCTGCAAGCAGCTGAATATTTTTATAGTGTAGAGTGGCTTGGGAGTGGTGAGAGGTGAGAACAGAAAGAATAAAATCCTAAACCCTGATTTCAGAATCTTTGGTATTCAGTGTGCCAGGCCCAGGGGTTTGACTGACTTTATCCCAGGGCAATCAGAAGTCACTGAAAGTGGAAATATTTTTAAATCAAAATATCGTTAAATAAATGTTAAAATATGCACTGTAAAACAAAAATTCACCAATGGTATCCTTTCAAATGTTCATAGTTACATATTTAAGTATATATTGGATCATACATTCTGTGATTTTTACAATTTTGTTCCCTAATTATTTTATGAACATCTCTCAACCACTAATATCATTGTACCACCTTCTTGTTTGATTATTTTTTTCCTTGGGTATCTCTTCATATCTTTATTGGCCAAATAAACACTTTTTGCAAATTAAGCATTTATGCCAGTGACCCATTTTTGTCCTGTGCTATTTCTCTACTTTTTACTGATTTGAGAGCATAGTTTATATATTAAACTTTTAGTTGTCAAATATAATTTAAGATTTTCTCATATCTTGTCTGTGTTTTACTTCTGGTTTGTAAGATGGATGGATAGACAGAGAGATATCATATTTTACGTATGTTTTAAGAAATAGAGAGCAGAATCTCCTTTTAATGTCTCTGTCTGATTATAAGCTCTTTCCAAGATTTGACTTTAGTGTAGGAGATCTCCTTGTCTAAGGTCCCCAAGGTTCAACCCACATCCAGTGGCTGGTCAGTGCAGGGGAAAATATGCTGGGTGATCTGCCCTCAATGTGCCATCACAACCCAGAGCTCCCTGTGGGATTGCCTGTACCTGCAGGGCTCTCCCTGTGCACAATCCCAGCCCCATCACCATCCCGCTGGTATTGATCCTGAGAGCCCTCACCAGTAAACTTCCTGAACACAGATTCTTCAGAGTCCATTTCCTCAAGAAACCAAAACTAATGTGTCTTTTATTCCCAGCAGTACATTCGTGGAGATAAAATATATATCTTTATGTATATTTTTATGTATCTTTCTCCTACCTGAGAAATTGCATTTTTACACATAGCATCCTTTTCTAATTTTTTAAATAGATATTTAAAGCTGTAATGTGGCACTTAAAAAATGTTTTGGAGATGCCATGTTTGCCATATAATAAATTGACAATCTCTCAGGTCTTGTTTCTAGACTTGAGTCTCTTCAGTTGATTTTGGTACAAGTTTCTCATTATCACTGTTATTATTTATTTATAGCAGAATCCATTTTTTGATAATGCAAGTCCACATTGCAGTGATAAATTTGGGACACTTATTCTTGCAGATGAGTTTTGGAAGAGCTTTGTCCAATTACCCCTGCAAAAAAAAAAAAAAAAAAAAAAAAGGAAGTGATGGACATTTAGATTGCTTCCATGTCATGAAACTGTCACAACATTGTTAATCAGCTATACTCCAAAAAAGAATAAAAAGTTTAAAAAAAGAGTTCAGTACAAAAACAATTATTAGTTATAAGAATTTATTTTCAATTGTACATTAATTTAAGTAGAATTGATTATTTTTGAGAAATATTTTTGACTTTTCATGAGAGACATGCGTTATTTAACCATTTTTTATTGCTTTTTTCCAAGTCCCACACTGAAATGAGTTTTCATAATGTGAATTTGCACCTAACTTGTGGAGTATCTCTATCAGTAGTTTATTGTTTCCACTTAATATTAATATACAGGGAATCTATTCATTTGTGTTTAATTGTTCTGAAAAGAGAATTTATTGAATTATTTTGTTGGTTCAAAAGTATTATTTAGCTGTTATTCTTGGGTGTTTGAGGTAGATAATTTTAGCTGTTTTAGGGATTTTTCCATTACTCTTAGCAAAATGCTGAGGCGAACAGTAGCTTAAGAAATTTGTGAATAAATGAATTAAGCAATTATAATTTTTTCAAACATGAAATACTTGGATTTATTTTATTATATATCATTTTCATTATATTTTTATGTTTCTTCCTAATTTTAGAATATCATATTTTGGAGTTCTAGTACTATACTTACATGTATGATGATTGTTGGGTTAAATTAATAATTTTATTTTATCAAGTAAAGCAAAATAATCCTTATATCTGTTTAATAAGATTTTTTAAACAATCAGGAGGTTATGCTGTATTTCATGTTTATTTATTTTTTATTTTAATCTCTTGATGTATTAATTAGATAGCCTTACAACTTCCCTAACTTGGTAATTATTTAATCTCTTTTACTAGGTAATGAGTTCAATTTGATCTTTTTTTTTTCTGGGATTTTTGTTTCTATAATTCACAAATGAGGTTGTCCTTAATGTTCTGTTTTCTGAAGTGTATTTGTTAGATTTGAGTAAATCAACTTGGTAAAATGAATTGGCATGTTAACTGAAAGGTGATGAAAGATGTTATAGGAAGACCACTATGACTGCACTTCCTACTAAGAAGTGCTCTAAGGCGTGAGTGAGATAAGCCCTTAGACAGGTGAGATGGAGTAATGGGAGCCATAGTGAGATTCAAGGTGTGCTCATGACTGTTCGTTCACCACACTGTGTCATCAGCTGCTCTTAAAAATGACCAGCTTCTCTTAGAATCATATCAGTCCAACTGGTGAGTTCTTCCAAAATGTTGATAAAACTATTTATTCTAGTTTATAAATAACAAGGCTTAGTGACTGATTCTCTTCTTTTATAGCCTAAATTTTAGATTGGTATAATTTAAACAACCAAAACCAGAAATGAACATGAGCCTGGAAAACCTCTCCAAATTTTCAGTTTTCATATTTGTGGAACATTATAGCTTTTGATTCTTTGAATAAATTTGATAGACCATTAACCTTTTTTCATTCAAATTAATCATCATTTAGAAAATTCATAATCTTTATTGTGAGTTATTATTAAAACTAAATCTGTCTTTGTTAGAATATATTTACAGTGAATTATTTTTTTAATGTCCTCTCTGCAGATCATTTCCCAAACATATTGAAAATTCCTGATAGCAAAAGATCTACGTCACTTTTAAATACTTCTTAATATTGAATTTAAAAGCAAAAAAAAAAAAAAAAAGGAAAGTTCCAATTCTATATTTTTAAAACTACAATTAGGCATATTTTCCGATGTGTGTTTGGTTAACGATCAAGACGTAAGCATTTTTAAGCTTATCATTGATGATCGTGATACCTAAAATTCCAGGGGATAGGTTAAATAAAATTTAACTTATATATTTAGCATATGATAAACTGATTTCAACACATAACATATTAATTTGTACTTAAAATATATTGCTTGTAGAACAAAAAACACTGAGCTGTTTATATCATGTTTAATGTTTGTGACATATCAGTTAATACAAGAAAAACCTAATTTTGTATGATGGGTTATTTGGAAAGAAGTTAATAGATTTGTGTGCATGATATTATGGTCAACATTCATAGTTTATTTTTTGATGAGAATTATATTGGCCTGATGAGATGAAAATAACCCTGATATTAAACTGTAATGAATCTATCCACTATAATATTTCCTTCCTTTGAAATATTCAAATACTAGGGTCAATGATAAGTCAGGTACATCTTTATTAAAGAAAGTCCAAGTGAAAAATTTATAAAATACTTGTTTAATTTTACTCTTTTCCCTAAGAAATACACACCATTAGGGAAGGAAGCCGATTTACACTTGGCATTTACTTGATTTATCTTTTCCTATCAGTCAAGATTAAACCAAGGGTGAAATTTACTCCTGGTCACTGGAAGTCATAGAAAAACACCCTGAAAAATGTCACACCAAATTATTGAGCTCATGCCCCCTACATAGAGTCACTTTTTAAAAATTATTATTGGAGTAAAATTGCTTTACAATATTGTTTTACTTTCTGCTGTACAATGAAGTGAATTGGATCATTTGTAGAGATGTGGATGGACCTAGAGTCTGTCATACAGAGTGAAGTAGGCCAGAAAGAGAAAAACAAATATCATATATTAACGCATATATCTGGAATCTAGAAAAAGTGGTACAGATGAATCTATTTTTAGGGCAGGAATAGAGACATAGACGTAGAGAACGGACATGTGGACACAGTGGGGGAAGGGGAGGGTGGGACGAACTGGGAGATTAGGTTTGACATAAGGGTCTTTTATATGGATGTCTTTTTACTTCTGCTAAGTGGGTAAAGAGTACACGGTTTATAAAGAACACATTTTAAAGGGTTGAAATAACTGCTCCTTTCATATGAAAATTGGTATCTCCTGAAGAGTTAATTGAAGAAGCAGGAGTATTTCTCCCTGCCTGATTCTGTTGCATGTGCTCCATCACGGTGCAAAAGGCCAGTCATGAGGGACGATCAAACACACTCTTTGCCCCTCTCTGCACTCATTTCCAATAGGGCAGTGGCAGAGAATGGGACGATTTATGTTGATTACTTTCATTTAATTTCTTTTCTGAGCCAATACAATGCATTTAAACCAATAGAATATCTTTAAATAAACTAATAAACCATGCATGTCATTACAGAAAAGAACATTTCTGAAATATGTGTAACTGGAAATTTCATAATGGAACACAATTATTTTAGAAAATTACAAATAATATTTGTATTTCTAAAGCACTTGACATTTTATTAACTAGCTTATATTTACACATGTGAAGTACTTCTTTGAACTTATATTGTGGAAAAAGAGATTGTAGAGATATAACTTCCTCTGTCTCCAATCCTGGGCCAAAAGAAACAACTTTGACAAGAAGAGAAAGTAATAAAAGGAGTAATATGCCCATAGATTCTATAATCACTGACATAAGAAATATTTATTGCAGATCTGCTCTATAACAGATGCTATGCTCTATCTGTGAACATAAATAATCCAGTCACCACTATGTAATTCTGCACTTAATATGGTCAGGCAGAGTCCTAAGCACAATTTACTATGCTTGTTTCACCGAATCTTCACAACAACACTATGGCACTGGTAAAATTATTATAGATAGAGGGAAATATCATAGAGTGGCTTTTATAGATAAGGAGTAACACAGCCACAGAGAGGTAAAATAACAATAACCTGCCCAATGCTATGAGCTGTAAGTGCCAGAAACCACATTTGAAGTTCATTATCCATGAGACAAAAATATAATGTGGACAATTCCTCCAAAATAAGGCTGCAAATGTTGTTTAATATATTTTAGTTCTCTCCATTGTCTCTGACTCAATGGCTATAAAATTAGAGAGTGTCTCTGAAAGTGACAATATTTTGCATCTTCACAGTTTCATTTTTCTCATGTTATTGTTCTTTTACCAGGATGAGAATATAGAAGTTAAAAACTTGGTTCCCGTTTTTTAAAACTTTTGTTGTGTGTGCCTGTGTGTGTGTGTATGTGCATGCATGTATGGCACAAAATGAGGGTTCAATAAATGGTGTGCATGTATATATACATACGTATGGATATATATATACACACACACACTCACACACACACACACACACACATATATATATATATATCATATATATATATATATATATCTTCTGCTTCAGCTAAGTATCTCATAAAATCTAATAATGAAAAAATATATATCAAATATATATTGGATTCTATATTTAAATATATAGAGACAGAAAATAACTCTTACTATGCTTTATCTTTGATAAAATCTCTAAAGAATGACAACACATTTCCTGGGGTAATTTATAGTGGTTGGAATTTTCCCATTCTCAGTCTTCCACATCCAACCTTTATCACCTCAACAAAAGTTTCTCATGTTGCAAAATCTAATTCTCATTTACACACAGAACCATGTGTGTGTGTGAGTGACCTAACATACTCAGGTTAAAAGATAAATAAGCATGGCTCTAGCACGTTTGATGTAAGACCATCATCAATTCCCCATGTCTCCATGGTTAATCATGGCTACAACTGACTTTAGTGAGACTGGGGAGAGGAAGTGGCTAATAGCAATCTTTCAAGTCAAATGAGCCTAACTACGAACCCCAGTTTCTCTTAGTTGGGGTTATCCTCTCTGAGTATATTTTTCTATTTTTTATGAGAATATTGAGTTGTTTTGAGACTTAAATAACATAATGTAAGTAAAATGCTAAGCAGACTGCCTGGCACATAATGAGGGCTCAATAAATGGTAGCAATTACGACTCTTATCAAGACTATAAAATGGCCTTGCTGATGGTTTTGAAAATCATTAATAGCTAAAGAGCAATACTCACAGTTAACAGTCAGGTGGCTCCAAGGATCAAATAAGACAAATGCATATAAAATAATTCACTCAGGATCTGGCACATTTACTAGTCCTTTTCGTATACCTGTCCTTTGATCTATAGCTAAAGGAGAATACAGAATGTGTTACTATATCTAAATTTTGGAGAGAAAATGAGCATATTATTGTTATTACAATCATTTCACAGCTGGAATCATAGCTGATGTCATGAAATAATAGAAAAAAAACATTCCTTTTCTGATTTAACATATTGCTTGGTTTCAATAAAGGATGGATTATTAAATGATTTTCATGGGTGGTTTTAATGATGTAAAAGGAAGCATGAAAGTGTATTTTTGTTGTTGTGTTGTTTAGTCTTTTATTTAAGTGGGATAGGGAAGGAGGGGAGAGAGGATAGGGAGACAAAGGGTCTTCCCTGCCCAGACCATGGCCTAGAACTTGGGGTTTACTGAAGTGAAAATAGGTAGAAATTCTTGGGGGGTTTTTTGTTTGTTTTTGTCTTTTTTTGTTTGTTTGTTTGTTTATTTTTGGCTGCACTGGGTTTCCGTTGAGGTGCACGAGCTTCTCATTGTGGTATCTTGTCTTGTTGCAGTGCGTGGGCTTCAGTAGTTGTGGCACATGAGCTCAGTAGTTGTGGCTTGCAGGCTCAGTAGTTGTGGCTCACGGGCCCAGTTGCTCCGTGACATGTGGGATCTTTCCTGACCAGGGTTCTAACCCGTGTCCCCTGCATTGCCAGGCGAATTCTTAACCGCTGCACCACCAGAGAACCCCAAAGGCATGAAAGCGTTTCTTACTCTTTTTAAAATCAAAATTTGTTGGCATGAAGCCAATTTTCCTTGTTGTTTATTGCATTTTCAAACATTTATTGTATACCTATTAAGTGTAAATTCATTAATAGACAAAGATATCCATAGATATCTTCTCAAAACTGTGTTTCCTGCTGTCTTTAAAAATATGATTTTGGGGATTTTTTCCTTCTTTTCCAGTTTTTGTTGAAAGAATGTTAGCCTACTGTAACCTGACATATTCTACTCGAGAGCAGAAGTCTTTGATCAGTTTTTAAAAACCGTTATATTTACAGCATTATGTATCAAAATACTTACATTACTAATTGTTTATATGAGAAAAAATCTACCATGTTAAAGTTTTGTTAGTTTAGATTAATGTTTCTTACAAAAGGTGTCAAGTTATATGTCCTTGATCTTATTGAACTATTTTTATTTATCTGTTCCTTTTAAAATAAATTAGTTGATGATGTAATAGAACCATGCTAATCTGCAGATAAATGTTATAGAAAAATATCATGCTGAAAATTGAAATTATTTTTAAGAAAATCCAGTATATTTTCTTTTACATTATTATTACAGTTAAGAACTAAATAGTCCATAGTTTGTGTGTTTTTAATGGGATAAAGATGGGAAATTAGAAGTATGACAAAACACCTTTAAGCAAAAATTTAATAAAAATGATAAACATTGAAAACATTGCTATATTCTACATCATGTAGTTCACGCTGACAAAGAATAAACTTTATCATCACTCTAACACACACACACACATACACACACGTGTGCACACACACTCATTCACTATTCCATTATTCTATCCATGTTCAAATTTTAAGAAAACTGATTTCCCTTAGTATAAACATAGCACTACAGATTCTTGAAAATATCACTTTGCAATCTTCCAACTGTATTTTATTTATTATCATATCTACAGAGGAGGATGAAACAAGCAATATCTTTGAACCTAAAATCATGAATATTTAGCCATGCTTCTGCCCCCTCTTTCTTTGCATATGAACAGATAAGTAAATTTCCTAGACTTAGGCAAACTCCCCATCTCTTTTGGGATAAGTTAGAAGCTCCTCATGTATTATAATATTCCATCTTATTGTTTTCCCTTTGACTAAAGAAGAACCAAGTATGAATTACTGGTGGAAAAATGTGTTTAATGAACAATTTAAAAGTTTAGATTCTTCCTGGCGCATGATAATTTGTTATTCTCTTAGTAGAAAATCAACAAGATATATCAAAGAATAACAGAGAGGTTAGTAGAAGCAGTAAAAGTAAAATCTCTATGGCAGTATTGGAAATATCAGGAGTAGGAAGTTAAGAATTTTCTCACCAGTTTGATCTTCTAGTTTATCCAGCTTGATGGGCTGTCTCTAGCACAGATGGATCCCATAGGATAGACTGTGGCATAATATCCCTTGTTGTGAAATTCAGTTTTCAAGCATTTTTAAAAATACAAACTCAACTCCTGTTTTCCACAAAAATCTATTGTATCTTTATAAGTCATAACTTTTTGTGAAAGTCTTTTAAAAACACTCTGTATTTTCAGCCTTTATAATTTGAAAGTGTTTGGAAAGGAGATTTTGTTAAACACATTGAGAAGTAATATGATTCACTGCCTTAAAATAAGCAAATTTTAAGAACCTCCTTTACAAGTGTTTTTAACTGAAACTGCTATCACAAATCACTCTTTACCAAGTATTTTTTTCAATTTATTTGCTCTTCTCTAAATTTTCTTAACATTCTTCTTAATTTGTGAAAAATCCATCAGTCAACTGCACAGGACCTTATATCTGGCTGATCAGTTGGAAAGAGGAATCTTATGTCACAAGGGAATTAACTTGGACATCTTATTTTACAAGATAATTAGTGTCTTAACTAACCCTCCATTTTAATTGATACAGATGTACAGACTCTGAAACGTTGTTTTAGTCAGTGGAGTAGGTAGGGGAGTGAGGAGTCCCCCATTCAGAGCTGGATGAACCTTGATATACACTTTCCCCTATATTTTTAACTTGCTGTGTGTTATAATGTGTAACTCAAAACGTATACTCATGATAGGTTTTAATATAAAGGAGAAATTTGAACACTTAAATTTGTATGTGACTTTCAGTGACTTTTAGCAAAATCACTGACAAGGAACGAGGGTTATAGGTAAAGTCCACTAGTGGTATATCTGAAAACAAGACAATTTAAACAAAATTAAGTTATTTGTAGTGAGGTGGATGGACATATAGACTGTCATACAGAGTGAAGAAAGTCAGAAAGAGAAAAACAAATGCCATATGCTAACACATACATATGGCATCTAAGAAAAAAAATGAAAAATCATTCTGAAGAACTTAGGGGCAGGACAGGAATAAAGACACAGACATAGAGAATGGGCTTGAGGATATGGGGAGGGGGAAGGGTAAACTGGGACGAAGTGACAGAGTAGCATTGGCATATATACACTACCAAATGTAAAATAGATAGCTAGTGGGAAACAGCCACATAGCACAGCGAGATCAGCTCGGTGCTTTGTGACCACCTAGAGGGGTGGGATAGGGAGGGTAGGAGGGAGATGCAAGAGGGAGGTGATATGGGGATATAAGTATATGTGCAGCTGATTCACTTTGTTATACAGCAGAAACTAACACACCATTGTAAAGCAATTATACTCCAACAAAGATGTTAAAAAATTAAAAAAATAAAAATTTGATCTTGATAAATGAACAATCCCTGACTATGACCTTCAACAAAGAGACATGGTTGTTGGCTATTTGGGGTGAAATCACACTGGGGCTAGTGGACACAAAAATAGTAAAGGGATCTGTAGGGATGTGGGTGAAGCTGTGCCAGCATCTGTTATGATATTTACTATTATTATCAGTGTGTTTATGTGTCTCTATGTGTGCAAGAGACCATAAGTGCTCCTTGGCCTTGATATGCAGAGGGGTTAGGAAGACATCTGGATCATCTCAACATTATTGGATAGGGTACTATCAATCAGGAATAGAAAAAAGTACCTTGAGGATGCACCTGGGAGTGCTCTGAATAGGTGCTCAGTAATTATTTATTGAGTATATTGATGAATTGATGAGACTAATTAGCTCCTACTTTCTTATCCTAGTCAGGATTTAACTCTACTGGGGGCAAGAATTCGGCATCCATCTTGGGTAACATCAGTAATAATGCATTTGCTGTTCTATCTGTTAAAACACTTCACACATATTAGGAGTTTTCACTAAGCTCCAGCCATGACATTCAAATTCCTTCTCGTCTTTCTTCCTTGACTGTTAGTTGGAAAACTTGTAAACAGGGAGGTCTCTAAAGACAAAAGGGGAATAAAATCTCAACCACTTTGAGCAAAATGCCTCTTCCAGGCCTGTTTGCATGAACATTATTATTATTTTTTTTTTCTGTAACTAAATGAATGTAAAGTGATCTCCTGGTGCACAGATAGAAGAGAGAAACTTGAAAATGAACCTCATTCATAGTCTCCATGTTTCACCTAAGTTGGCCTGTTTTGTCTTATCATAATAAACTTCATAGATGACTATTAATGAGTTTTCTATGCAGCAAACCAAACAAAGGACAAAGGTGAGCAGGTAATTTTTCCACAAAACTTTGATTCATATGGAAAATGTAACTTTCCTCTTTCAGAAACTGCAGCTAACTTCAAGTAATCAATACATGTGATGAAAAATTGTTCTGTTTTCTAAAATTATAACAATTTGAAGAATTGGAAATCAAACTACTAAGGAAATGAACATGATAAATGAGTAATCCAAATGATAAAAATAACATTATATTTTCTCAGCAGGACATTCATATAAACACGTTCAATAAAATATTATCCTGAAATAGAAAGTTGCATCAAATGATAAATTAAGTTCATATATTAAAGTAAAAAGTAATTTTGTTTATTAATAACATTTTGATCTTATTTTCAATAAAATATGATTACACAATTCTATTTTCCAAGTGTAAGTCTGTGATAATCTTTCAGTTAATACTTTATATTTCTCCCACTCTGTTCACTAAAATTAATCAGATCTAAAGACTATAAAACAAAGCCTGTGTTTCCTAAAAAATGTGATTTCCATCGATTTTTGTTTTTTTTTTAGACAGTACACTGGAATAAGATATTTGGTCATAATAAAATGTGCCTACAATACCACAGGCACAGAATGAACCACATCTTACTATCACATCTGATTAGAGCATCTTATTAGAGCATCAGCAACCAGTGTCTGACTCTTGCTTAATTTCTTGGTCTGGCTACAGGTTTGCACTGTGGCTTGAGATGTCTACATTTCTGGATTTGCTTCCCTACACTCAGTCCTTGCCAGAATCAGATATTGGCTTTTTGCTGTATTCATTTCTAGATCTTTCTAACAAGTGCCCAGACCAATATAGCCTGGTGTTTTAGAACCCCACCCTGCAACAATAGGATTCTTCATATGCCAGTGTATCTGCTCCTGGGATTTTCTCCATAGTTTGCAATGTCACTGGAGTACCATCGCTATCTTGTTTATTTCTTGGCACCCTTTAGGGGCTGGTCTCTGGTGGTGCCCTACTGAGCTCTCTATGAGCAAATAAGATGCTGCAGTGACCTTTCAAGTGATAATTATAGAAAAAAGCTGGTTAAACTTTCTCTGAAGAAGCTTAAGGGAAACATGCCTCTGAAGATCCAGAAAGGGTTTTATGACTAACCTCCACTTCAGGACTCTTCACTTGGATCTGTATTAACGTGTTCAGAGGTTTGAGCTATGAAAATAATGGTGCCCCATGTGTAATTCTAAATTGCAGCAATATGAAACTGCAAAACAAATGTTAAGAATAGCAATCAGATTATGTTACTCCTGAGAATACTTTATTTAATATGTATTATATAATTTTAAATTAATTTTAGAGTACGCCTTCTGCTGACACTATATGCACATCTTTGTCCACCCATCATACAATCAATTATGGTTTCCACACTTTGTTGAGTCAGTGTTTAGGTCCAATGATCTTCCTTAGGCTAAGGGTGAGCTCTCACAATATTACAGGTGATCTTTTTGATTCCTAATGTAAAGATATCTAAATCCAGGTATCCAGGAAATTAATGTATCCGTCAATCACCGTAGCAAATGTATAATCTTAATCAATGATCCTGTGTCAGTGATGTTACTCACACTCCACTGTGAGTATAGAGAAATGACATTCATTTATAGCAAAATTCACAAGAATATTTTGATTAAATTATTCAGTAATTCCAAGAAATTATACTCTAATCAAAACATGTTTCACAAAGTCATTTAAAATGTAGCAAATTTTATTCTCATTTCCTCCTATCACGTGGCTTTTCTCTTTATGTGTTAGTTATGTAATATGTTCTGCTAATTCTCAACCATAATTTGGGCATTCAAGCCATAATACCATTATTGTTCCCACTTCTGAGAGAGTCATCTACCTTTTGCTTACCTGCAAAATTTCTAGTAATCTTCCCAAAATGAAGATTAACTGTACATTTTCACAAAATTTATCTAATTCCCAGGAAAATCACTTACTCCTCCACTTTCTAGTTGCCTACATTTAAATCCACATCACATTATATTATAGTTACATATCTATTTCCTCTAATAGACAGTGAACTCCAGAAGGGCAGAGATTCTGGCTTCACTAATCTACATGGCTTTAAAATATAGCACACAGTTCAAAACATCATTAAATATTAAATGTACTGCATCCATTCCAATCATATTCTCAAAAAATATCAATCAGATTTTTAAGATTTTTTGTTTATTTTGTTTTTCACTTTTTTCCAAACTTATATATATTTTTTTCCATTTTTTTTAAAGTTTATTTATTTATTTTTTTAATTAGTTTCTGCTTTATAACAAAGTGAATCAGTCATACATATACATCTGTTCCCACATCCCTTCCCTCATGCATCTTCCTCCCTCCCACCCTCCCCATCCCACCCCTCCAGGCGGTCACAAAGCACCGAGCTGATCTCCCTGTGCTCTGCGGCTGCTTCCCACTATCTATCTACCTTACGTTTGGTAGTGTATACACGTCCATGCCTCTCTTTCGCCTTGTCACAGCCCACCCTTCCCCCTCCCCATATCCTCAAGTCCATTCTCAAGTAGCCACTATGGAGAACGGTATGGAGGTTCCTTAAAAAACTACAAATAGAACTACCATATGACCCAGCAATCCCACTACTGGGCATATACCCTGAGAAAACCATAATTCAAAAAGAGACATGTACCTACTTGAGAACAAACTTATATTTTAAAACTTTCCAAACATACACAAAAGTTGAAAGAATAGTGCAATTAATACCCATACACCTTTATGTAAATACACTGTTGAACGCTGTCACAGATACTTTAATTCTCTCTTTCCCTTTTGTTTTTAATTTAATTTATTTTTTTATACAGCAGGTTATTATTAGTTATCTATTTTATGCATATACATGTATACAGCTCAATCCCAATCTCCCAACTCATCCCACCACCACCACCCCATGGCTTCCCCCACTTGGTGTCCATACGTTTGTTCTCTACCTCTGTGTCTCTATTTCTGCCCTGCAAACCAGTTCATCTGTACCATTTTTCTAGGTTCCACATATATGCATTAATATACAATATTTGTTTTTCTCTTTCTGACTTACTTCACTCTGTATGACAGTCTCTAGATCCATTGACTTCTCTACAAATGACCCAGTTTTGTTCCTTTTTATGACTGAGTAATATTCCATTGTATGTATGTACCACATCTTCTTTATTCATTCATCTGTTGATGGGAATTTATGTTGCTTCCATGACCTGGCTATTGGAAATAGTGCTGCAATGAACAATGGGGTGCATGTGACTTTTTGAATTATGGTTTTCTCTGGGTATATGCCCAAGAGATTGTTTTACTGCTTTCACACATTGGCACAGTAATTTAGAATAGAGTGCCTTTAAAATCAAATTGCCTGAATTTAAATCACAACTCCAACTTTACTGGCTATGCAATTCCCAGAAAGTTAATTATATTTCTCTGCACCTTTTTCTCATCTTTTTTTTCCACATCTATTTTTATTGAGATATAATTCACATATAACATCATCTAAGTTTAAGTTGTGCAACTTGTTGATTTGATGCATTTAAATATTGCATTACGATTACCATGTAGCAATACCTCTCTCACATCATGTCATCATCATTTTTTGTAGTGAGAATGATTGAGATCTAGTCTCATCAATTTTAAAGTTTATAATGCACTACTGTTGTCTATAATCACTATACTGTGCATTATATCTCCAGGAATTATCTACTGTTTGCCAGTTTGTAATCTTACACAACATTTCTCCAATACCTGCACCCCCAGAAATTGGTAATCACCTTTCTATTCTCTGTTCTTGTGAGTTCATTTTTTAGATTCCACATATATGGTATGGTATCATACAGTATTTATCTTTCTCTGTCTGACTTATTTCACTTAGTATAATGTCCTCAAGGCCAGCCACTTTGTTGAAAAAAGAATTTTCTTCTTTCTCATGTCTGAATTATGCCTATATCTATATCTATATCTATCTCTATATCTATATCTATATATATGGTCTTCTTTGTCCATTGATGAATACTTAGCTTAGCCTGTTTCAATATTTGGCTATAGTGGATAACACTGCAGTAAACATGGGAGTGCATGTATCTATTCAATAAGATGTTTTTATTTCCTTTGGATATATACCCACAAGTGAGATTCGTGGATCATCTGGTGGTTCTGTTTTTAATTTTTTGAGGAAGCTAAATATTTTTTTCATAGTGGGTAAATCAGTTTACATTCCAAACAACAGTGTACAAGGGTTCCCTTTTCTCAACACCCTCACCAATGCTTGTTATCTCTTGACTTTTTGATCATAGCCATTCCAACAGGTGTGAGGTAATATCTCATAGTGGTTTTAATTAACATTTTCCTGAGGATTATTAATGTTGAGCATCTTTTCACAGACCTATTAGTTACTTGGGTATCTTCTCTGGAAAAAGCCTATTTAGTTCATCTGTCCCCCTTTTTAACTAGGTCGTTGGTGTTTTCTGTTGTTGTTGTTATTGAGTTTATGAGTTATTTATATATTTTGGATATTAACCCCTTATCCGATATATGCTTTTAAAATATTTTCTCCCATTTCATATGTTGCCTTTTTATTTATTTTTATTGTTTCTTTTGCTGTACAAAGCATTTTAGTTAGATGTCGTCCCACTATATGATTTTTTTTTTTTTTTACTTTTTTGCTTGTGCTTTTGGTGTCATATCTAAAAAGTAATAATTGCTAAAACAAATATCAAGAAACTTCTTCCCTTTGTTTTCTTCTGGGAATTTCACCTTTTCAGGTTTTATGTTTAAGTCTTTAGTCCACTTTGAGTTAAGTTATTTGAATGGTATAAGAAAACGGTCTATTTCATTTTCCTGTAAGTTGTCCAGTTTTCTCAACACCATTTGCTGAAGATATCCTTTCCCCACTGAATGCTCTTTGCTCTCTTGTCAAATATTAGTTAACCATAAGTGGGGGAGCAGTTATTTCTGGACTTTCTCTTCTGTTCCATTAGTCTAAGTGTTTTTTTTTTTTATGCCAGTATCATACTGTTTTAATGACCATGGCTTTATAGTAATGTTTGAAATCAGGAAATGTGATACCTCTAATTTTGTTCTTTTTTTCTCATTATTGCTTTGAATATTTTGAGACCTCTTGTAGTTACATACAAATTTTAGTATTGTTTTCTATTTCTTTAAAAAATGCCATTGAAATTTTTATAGGGATTGCAATGAATCTAGAGATGGCTTTGGGTAGTGTAGATATTTTAATAATATTAATTACTCTGATCCATTAACATGAAATATCTTTCCATTTGGTTTTATATTCTTCAGTTTCTTTCATCAATGTCTTTTAAGTTTCAGTGTATAGATCTTTCACCTCCTTGGTTAAATGTATTCCAAAAATTTTGTTTGTTTTTGATGCATTTGTGAATCAGATTATTTTCTTTATTTTTTTTCAGAAGTTTTGTTAGCGTATAGAAACATAACTGCTTTCTCTATGTTTAGTTTATATCGTACAACTTTGCTGAATATTTTTTTACTAGTTTCAATAGTGTTTTTCATGATTTTTTTTAGGATTTTCTCTATATAAGGTCTTATCACTTGCCAATAATGACAGCTTTACTTCTTCCTTCCCAATTTGGATGAACTTTATTTCTTTGTCTTGTCTAATTACTCCTGCTAGAACTGCCACTACTATGTTGAATGAGAGTGATGAGAGTGGGCACCCTTGTCTTGTTACTGATCTTAGAGAAAACACTTTCAATTGTTTACCACTGAGTATTATGTTAGCGGGGAGTTTGTCATATATATCTTTTATTATGTTGATTTATGCTCTTTTATGCTCAATTTATTGACAGTATTTTTACCATGAAAAGATGTCATGTTTTGCCAAATCTTTTTTTTTCGCATCTATCGAGATTATCATAAGATTTTTATCTTTCCTTGTGTTGATATGGTATATCACATTTATTGACTTGCATATATTGAACCATCTTTGCATCCCAGGTATAAATCCCACTTGGCCGTAGTGTGTAATCCTTTTAATGTGTTGTTCAATTTGCATTGTTCATATTTTGATGAAAATTTTTGCATCTGTATTCGTTAGGGAGACTGATCAATAGTTTTGTTTTGTTTTGTTTTTCTTCCAGTGTCCTATCTGGCTTTGGCATCAGAGTAATGCCAGACTCATCAGATAAGTTGGAAAGTTTTCCCTCTTCTTTAATTTTTTGGAAAAAATGTTTGAGAAGTATTCTCATTAATTCTTCTCTATACGTTTGGTAGAATTTGCCAGGTAAGCCATCTGGTTCTGGGCTTTTCTGTGGTGAGATTTTTGATTACCAATTCAATCTACTTTCTCATTGGAACCATGTCTTTTTAATACTCTTCGATATTCTTATCTGCCTCTTTCCTGATCTCCTCCCTACTCTCAGTCATAGAGACCCCAATTCAGTACTCTGGGTGCTGCTGGAAAGAAACTGGAAAGATCCTCCAGCTACATCTCAGACCAGTTGGGTTGGGAGGCACTCACTCACTGCTCTTCTTCTTCTTCTTTTTTTTTAATTTTTTTAATTTATTTTAATTTTTTAACATCTTTATTGGAGTATAATTGCTTTACATTGTTGTGTTAGTTTCTGCTGTGTAATGAAGTGAATCAGCTATACATATACATACATCCCTATATCCCCTCCCTCTTATCTCTCCCTCCCATCCTCCCTATCCCACCCCTCTAGGTGGTCACAAAGCACTGTACTGTCTGATAGTTCAGCCACATGCAGTGTTACCCTGGGGAAGGGCCAGCACTTGTAAAGGTCTTCTTACTGTTTCCACTCTGCTGTGACTTATATTATTTTTTTTTAATTCCAATTCACTCCAGAAGTTGGCAGTTCTGCAAATTCTCTCTAGTCCTTTTCACATATCCTCAGGTTAGAACTCTCCAGATTTTTTCCAACCATGGAGAAAGGTGTTGGGGGAGGTTTGCTTCTCCACTGACTCCACAGCCTGAACAGAGGTTGTCTGCCCAATACCAGATGCACAGTTGGGTAAGACTCCTCTCAGGTCCCTTGGCATATGGTGCTGGATCCCACAGCTCCCACAATGGCACTTTGGTTCATGGAACTAAAAGAAGAAATGTCTTAGGCCACCATGGTGCTGACTTCACTCCTTTATTTCTCATCTTTTAAATGGACTCAATTAACAGTATTCATTAGATAGAAATTTAGTGAAGATTCAAAAATGTAATTAATGTAAAGCTCCAACATAATGTTTTACAAATAGTAGACTATAAATTAACATTTATTATTTTACTAAAAATTACCTTTTTTAGTAGTAGTAAGGTGTTTACTTTGGTAATTTCAACTATGTGATTTTAAAATAACCTGCTAAATCCATCCATTTGTTTCCAGTAAATTTGCATAAAAATTTTTATGACTATTAGGTTGGAGTCATAGACATAAATCTAATGTTAAAACTACTTATATTTTATAAACCCATACCAATATAGACTCTAGTTTCAACAGAAGAGAAGAAGTATGAATATGAAATTAAAGTGTGGCATGTAATTTTAATTATAAGTATAATATGCTCTTTTTTTGAAGGATAGTCTTGTTATATTTTATTTATCCCAAGTTTGTCAATGTTTTGTAATAAAAAGAGTATGGCTTTCACTAAAATGATTGTTTCTATTTTGCATTCTGTCATGCTTTCTGTGATGAGCTCCATGAATAGTGCAACTATTTTCCAAATTTATTTTAACTAAAAATCATAACCTCCAGGGCTCATCTTAACTCCTTTCCCTTAGTGTTCCTCACTTGGTGTATATTTTTGGTGACTGTTCATGACTATAATTTTATGGTGTTTATTATAATGAAAATAGACCTCAAGAGATAAGCCAAGTGAAATAAAATTTTGAAGTGGTTTTTGTTGCATTAAGAAAGACTAGAAGCAAAATTATTTCCATAATAATTTTAAGAAATAAGGAGGGCTTCCCTGGTGGAGCAGTGGTTGATAGTCTGCCTGCTGATGCAGGGGACGTGGGTTTTTGCCCCGGTCGGGGAGGATCCCACATGCCATGGAGCAGCTTGACCTGTGAGCCATGACCACTGAGCCTGCATGTCCAGAGCCTGTGCTCTGCAATGGGAGAGGCCACGACAGTGAGAGGCCCACATACTGCAAAAAAAAAAAAAAGTTAAAAAGAAATAATGAACCTCCTCATATGTATGGTGTAAACTTTACATAGTAAAATTTGTTATAAGTAAAATTCAGATTTGTGTGACCTTTTATTTGTATATACAATTCACATTTAAAAGCATATACTTTCACACAAGCACAAAGTAAAGAATTTACCTCTAGCAAACTTGCACTAAAACATATGCCAAAGGATAATTATTTGCATGTAGAAGGAAAATAACCCCAAATAAAATCACCTTAAAACAGGAATGAAAAGGTAAACATCTGGATAAACTATAGTAAATATATATATATATATATATAGATAGATAGATAGATAGATAGATAGATAGATACACTAAGAATATTGTTATGTGATATATAAAATACATTTAGATATAAAATATGAAAAAAAAATCCACAAAAGATGGAGTATGGTAAATAAATTTAGTGTTGTAAAGTCATTAATTTGTCCAAGAAATAGAAAATTACTAATACTTAGTAGAATCTAATAAGTCAAATATACCTGATGTAATCCATAGAATATCTATTAAAGGGATAATAAAACAATGTTCAATTAACAAGATTAAGATAGAAACATTAGAATAACGAGTAGAACTGAAAAAAGCAGGAAATAATTAAAAAAAAAATTTGGTCAAAAAACCTAGAAACATGGAACATTACTTTGTAGATATACCAATTATTGCATTAAATGTAAATGAACTAAATAATCCAATTACAGGACAGTGATCAACAAACTAAATTTTAAAAGAAAACGAACTATGGGTTGTATTACAGACTAACTTATTCTCCCATGTTCCACGTCTCGTGATCCTCTAGTCTCTATTATTTTGCATTATTCTACCCACCCAGAAGTGTGGTAAGGACCTGTGTCTTATTTCTAACCATCATATTATTACAAAGGTGATTGATACAATTCCCTGATTTCATTATATTCATTATATAAATCTCCATCATCCTAGCTGACTCACTCTAGACACTCTTCTTGCTGGCTTGATGATGTAAGCAACCATGTTGAGAAATTCAGTTTAGCAAGGAATTGTGGCCAGCCTCTACAAACTGCAGGTAGCATCAAGGAGCTGATGGTGGTCTCCAATCAACAACCAGGTAGTATCTAGGGCCCTGTGACCTACAGCTGCAAGGAAATGAATTCTATCAAAAACATGAATGGACTTGGAAGTGGATTCTTTCTCAGTTGAATCTTCAGTTTAGAATACATCTCAGCCAAAAATCTTGACAGTAGTCTAGTGAGTCCTAAGTAGAAAAATTAGATGAGCATGTCCAGACTTATGACCTACAGAAAAAGTGAGATAATAAATATATGTTGTTTTCTGCTACAAAGATTTGTTAGTTATCCATAGAAAATTGTACATAGTCCCTATAAGAGAAAATACTTGAATATAAGAATGCAGAAACCAAACATGGAAAGACACATATCAAACAAATATCAACCTCCAAAATCATTGAACCAAGTGAACTTTAATAGAGGAAAGATAAGAGTTATATAGGAATATTTCATAACAGAAAGGTAGTCTTTCTAATGAATGATGTAACAGTCATTTTTTTGTACATAATAACAAAGCCTCAAAATATATGCAGCAGAAACTGCGTACTGTTAAATTCAATAATTGTAGAGAGTTAGGTTTAAAAGAGTTATTTAATTATAGATACAACAAAGTCCATAGAAATATTGAAGATTTGGAAAACCAATGAATAACCATAACTTAAATGACATATATAGAATATTGAATGTAACAGCTGCAGCTGCATATGTTTTCAAATGTACATGTGTGCCAAAATTAAAATGTTGAGTACTAACATTATGTCTCAACTAATTTCAAGTGATTGAAATCTTACACACTGGTAACCATGTGTGATACATTAAAAACAATTATAAATTTCTCAAGTTCAAAATTCCCCAAGTGTTTTGATATTAATCCACACATTTGTAAGGAACCTATGAGTCAATGAAAAAAAATCAAAATAAAATTTTAAAATATTTTGAATGGAGTGATAATAAAATATAGCATATCAAAACTTGTGGAATGCAGTGAAGCCTACTATTAGAATGAAATTTATATTCTCTAATGTATATATTGAATACTACTAAAAGGAAAGTATGAAATACATTAATATAAGTACAATTTGAAGAAGCTAGGAAATAATTTTTAAAATATACAAAATAACAAAATAGAAAACACTGATAATATTAAGAAATTTAAGGAAACTAAAGGTTGATTCTTTGAATATATAAATATATGTATGGGTTTATGTTTGTATACACTCCAATAATGGCTACTGAAGGAAAAAAAAATATTAAGTATACTAATAATCAATTACCAATTTAAAAACTAAGAGAGGAATATTCTACAGACATTAAATATACAATATTTAAGATATTATAAACAAAATGATGTCAAATGAAATGGACAAATCCCTTGACTAATCAAACTTACAAAAATCAAAATAAAATTTGAATGTTCTCATAAATATTAAGGGGGGTTTACTAAGAAGAACTTCAACCCAAGAAAAACTCAGATATCTCCCAACATGATATGTCAAGACCAAGTCAGCATTATTCCAGAAATTCAAGTTTCACCTAATATTAGAAACATAAAATAATGTTATTGTGTCTTAACAGAATAAAAACAAACATAAAAAAGCATATGATCATCATATATAGAAAAAGCGTTGATTAAAAGTCACCACATGTTTATGGTTTAAAAAATAAAATGAACTTCAAGAATTTATCATTAATATGATAAAGTATATATTGTAAATACAAAGTGTCTCCAAGGGGGAAAAAAAGAAAACTTCAAAATCTTTAATGCTAAATGTTAAATATTGAAAGCTCCCTCCTCATGGTCAAGAATGAGACAAAGATATTCACTATCAATACTTCTGTTCAACATATTTATTTTATATTTCTATATAATGCATGTTCATTTTCAGAAATGCTCTCTTTACTCAACTGTCTAAATTCTGATTTTTGGTGAAGAGTTTCAATTACTACCAGAGTAAGTTTGTTGCCCCTGTTGTGCCACAGAGATTCTTTCCATCACACTATTTTTTTATTTTCCCTTGGAATTACCACCATACCAGGAACTTTTATGATATCACTTGTAATGAAAATAATCTATGATTCCCAATGAAGAATTTTATCTATATGTATTCTGCTTTGCCACATCAATTTAGTGACTAAATTATAAAATATTCTCTGACCTTAACAAACTTTATAACATTGTTTTCTGTGTATCTTTTAATAAGGATTCCTAGTATTGACTTTGGTGGGTACATAAGGGAAAAGAAAAGAAAGTGCAATATTAAAAATGGTGAACACTACAAATATTTATGCACCACATCATTCATTAATTAGGCACATGTATATTGAATACCTACTATATGCTGAGTGATCTACTAGTGCTAGAGACCCAGTTGGAAGTCAATCACTGGTTCCACCATCATGGAGTTTATCATTGACCGAATTGTGTCACCCACAAATTAATATGTTGAGGTCCCAAAACCCCAGTGCTTCAGAATGTGACTATAATTCAAGATAGGTCCATTAAAGAGGTAATTAACTTAAAATGAGGCTGTTAGAATAGACCTTAATCCAATATGACCTGTGTCTGTACCAGAAGAAGAAGTGTGGACATACAGAAAGAAACAGGTGTGTGCATGCACAGAGGAAACACCATGTGATGGAGAGTAAGTGGTCATCTGTAAGCCAAGGAGAGAAGCCTCAGGTAAAAATACAAAGTACTGTGCAAGAATGTTTTAGGGAGAACTGGTCTATTGGTGGAAAGAATAGAATTATCTCAGTAAACACTATTTGAGATAATAGGTAACAGATGAAGGACGGAAGGTAGAGATAATGTGTAAGTCCCAAGGAACAGAATGTATCAAAACCTGAGGTGGGAGTGGGTCTAGTATGAGGAATACAGACTAGAAAGCCTGCAAGTAGGAGCAACAGAGGGAAAACATGTGAGTTGATGCAGGAGAACTAGACAGGAACTGGATAATTCAAGTCTCTGCATATGGCAGAAACCATGTTCACCCAACCATGATGTCATCCTATGAGAACCCATCTAGACTGCATATCCCAGCCTCCCTTGCAGTTAGGTGTGACGATGTAATTGAGTTTTGTCCAGTAAAATATGGGGTTGAAAGGTGGACAAATGGCAATCATTTGTGCTACTAGGGTGGTGAAAATAATTTTTTGTGGTGAAACTAAATATTTAACATAGTTTTGCTTCAGACATGAGGCAGAGTAATAATCAGAGGGACATCAGATTTCTGCATCTAGCCAAAAACACCATCAAATAGCAATAAAACTCAATTGTACTTTTTTTTCCTGAAATGTATGCTTGTATCAGTTATACTATAGGACTATATATATATATATATATATATATATATATATATATGTATAAATTGACAATTATATGGTAAACATGTTTAATTTTGTAATGAAATTGTTTCATATAGCTATGTTATTTCTTAAAGTTTGTATCAAATATATTACATAAAATATTCTTTGTTAAAATGTCAAAGTTTATTTATTTATTTTAGTTGTGTTATAATCCCAGTTTTTGTTTATCTCTTCTAAAATATATACATATGCATTTTCCTGGCATAATTTTTACTTTTAAACTGTCTGCGAGAAACTGTTGAGTGTGGAATGAATTAAACATTTGTCCAAAAAGCCTTTGTATGAATGCTGTGTTTGTGCTTCAAGTAACATATATCTACTTAATTATGAAAAAATATGAAATAAAAAGTATTAATTGGATAAGACTAGTGCCCAGTCACCTATATAAATATATTCAAATAATGTACATTTTAAAAGATTTAATTTAACCAGGAAGACTACATATATACATAGTATTATTTTCAATGGACAAAAGAAAATTGCAGTTTTTTTTTTTATTACATGTGTGGTGTAAAGATTATTCTAGATCTCTAGAAACCATAACACTGTATCTTTGCTTGAGATGCCTTTATTCAAGACACTGTCATCCTAAAGAAACTTATAGTAAAATTATTTTTACTTCATATAGGTCACTTTACAGTTTGTCACAAAGGCAACATAACCCTGAGGATTAACCACCAAGATAGAAATGACAGCTTTGTATATTATTAGTGCTTGACCTATGTAAGCAATTCATTCATTGGTAGTGCTCAAAATCTAGGTTTTGACCATCTTGACCCTGGTGAGATTAGTTCATGGTACTTGTTTTTCAAAACATTTTGTTTTGCACTTAATTAGGTTGACTAATGCCCTGATGTAGTTTAGAAACGACACATATGTCATCAATTCAAAGACATGAGTATATACTTCAATTAAAAATAAAAAAATATATGTATCAATGTAAATCTTGTTTCAATAGTATGTGTCATATTAGTGATATTGAGATACCAAGAGGGCTTCCCTGGTGGCGCAGTGGTTGAGGGTCCGCCTGCCGATGCAGGGGACACGGGTTTGTGCCCCAGTCCGGGAAGATCCCACATGCCATGGAGCAGCTAGACCTGTGAGCCATGGCCGCTGAACTTGCAGGTCCGGAGCCTGTGCTCTGCAACGGGAGAGGCCACAACAGTGAGATGCTCATGTATTGCAAAAAAAAAAAAAAAAAAAACAGGAATATTTATCAGAAAGTACGTTATCTAGTTTCTGGAAGGATAGCAAGGGAGAAGCTGATATTATTCTAATGATTGTTAGTATCTTTAAGATGTTTCAAAATTTTAAATTAAAAAATATTAATTGCAGAAGTGTTCATACCAAAAGTAGTTAATATGTTGAAGAGTATGTGAATGAAAAATATTGCCTGTCCTATCAGTAAGCAAAAGATTTTGCAATCATCAAGCCATCACATTACGGCAGCCCTAATGGTGAGCCCTGAGGGAAATCAGGAGGGAGTCAAGATGCCACCCCCCCACCCCATCTAGCAGTCAGCCGCTGCAGCCACCTGCGATGGTGCAGCCTGAGGAAACTCAGAATAAGAAGCACAGGATGCTGGCCCCAGATAGCTGAGGTGCATATCAAATAAATTATTTCAAGGAGCCCCAGAGTTCGCATCTTCCCGTACACAGATAAACACTAAATTCCTTAACTTGAGATGCCTGGTTTTCTTTAATTAATAGTAATCTTTTGATATTCTGACTATCTGGTCTTTGTTGCAAAAACTCCTGTATACCCTGGCACCCCTCCCTTGCCTCTTCAGAGAAGTACCTCAGAGTTATTGGAGATGCTATGTCCTGGGGTTACATCCTCAGTTTTGTCCAGCAAATAAAACATAACTCTCGACTTTTGGGTTGTGCATTTGTTTTTCTGTTGACAGATATTTATGGTCGAGAAGACAGCCCTCCATGCTAAGCCAGTGGTTTGCACTTTAGGAAGCAATGGAAGTCACTGAAGGGTTTAGTGAGGAGAAAGGCAGAGTGAGACTTCCATTTGGAGAGACTACTTTGGCTGAAGTGTTCAGAGGAACTCAGTGGCATTTTGTCAGAAATATCTTTCCATATAAAAATAGTTTCTATTATCAAGTAAGAAAAAACTTATTTGAAATGTTTAATTATAAGAACTAAATCTTATAGAATGTTGACTATGTTCAAAACACTTTGTTGAGTTATCTGACTTATTTCTCCCAACTAACATATGGGTTCCCTCAAGGCAGACACATTCCCCCGTGTTGAATTGGTTACAGCAAGGGCCCAAGTATGTTACTGCCTCCTTGGAGCTGTGCTGCTTGGCAATATCTTTCCACTTAACTCTGAGCTTGACTGTATGACTTAATTTGGCAAAAGGTACAGTAGCAAAGTTAGGCAAGCCAAAATGTGAAAATGATTTGCACATTGGTTTTGCCCTCTCGCTGCTCTTAGAACCATGCTGTCTGCTGCCTTGTGAACAAGCCCAGACTAGCCTGCTGGATAAATAGATATATGTGGTCCAGTCACCACCCTCACCCTTTGCCCCCAGAGCTGACACTGAGCCAACTGTCAGGCCATCCAGACCTCAGAAGACATGACCCAGTCTGAGTTCAGCATGGCATAATTCAGATGGGCAGAATTACTTAGTTAATCCATAGACATATAAGCAATAAATAAATGATTATTATTTAAACTGCAATATCTGGGTTTATTAATAAAAGTTGATGTACTCATGTATGTCTATTCTCTTCTAACTTACTAACAGAACCATAAATTTAGTGCAAAATATTCACATGTACCTTTAATAAAATATTATTTCCCTTGATTCTTTGACACTGGGTGTAACTATGTGTCCTAGATCTGGCCAGTGAGAAGCAAGCAGAGTTTAGTAGTTGAGGCATCCAAGAAGACTACTGTTTTCCTGATGGAAATGAATATCTTTTTACACTTTATTTTCTGTGAATTTTTCTGCCTGGGGAATGGATGAGATGCAATAAGATTTCATCAAAAATGAGATGTCACACATTTTTAGATAGAAGAGCAGGAAACTAGAAGCTTGTGCTTATAATGACCCATCTGTGTCAAACTTCAAAGTACCTACTTCTAGATGGCATTTTACATGAATGAAGTAATCCAGCCCTTCCATTACTTTATTCTTTGTTAAGTTTCTGCAACTGTAGTTCCACACATTATTAGTTGATTTGAAAGAGTAGAAAACAATATTTAAGAACTTTAATATTTTCATAATATATATCTAATAATTGGATTCAATTTTCAATTCCACAAATATATTAAGCACATATATTGTGCTATATATTGTTTATTCTTTAGTACTATCCTATAGGTATTTTTCACTGCACTTCATCTCAGAGTCTTTAATGCTCAGAGGTGTAGTTTTTAGGCCATTTCCTAGGACCATAGCTCTGAAAAATTCAACTGAGAAATGGTTGTTTAGAGGTTTGCATGACAGTGAGCAGGGAAACTAGTCAGGATTCTATTACAGTATTTCAGGTAGGGAGGAATCAGTGCCTAAACTAATGGGAAAGAAATGAGTAGGGGGCAATCAGAGAAGTGTTTTAAGAGAATAGAATATATTTCATAGTTGCTTTGGTATGAAGGAGTTGGAAAGAGGGGATTTCTGTGGTATTATTATTTGAGAATATAAGCCAAATAAGATCACTGGGACAAATGTGATAAGTTCTTTAGAGTAAGCTAATTTTGAGCTGCTTGTGCAAATTTCCGTGTTGTGAATATGTGGTTAAAAGATTTGGATATGCATGGAAAGAATGTAAAAATTATTTAACAACTGGTACATCTTGGGTAATGATCGATTAGAATGGATGCTGATTAGAATACTCTATAGGCGAGCAAGTTTCATATCAGTAATGGATATACAGCAACGGTCCCCAACATTTTTGGCACCAGGGACAGGTTTAGTGAAGACAATTTTTCCAACGGATTGGGGAGCAGAATGTTTCAGGCAGTAATGCGAGCTATGTGGGGGACGATTCAGATGGTAATGCGAGAGAGACAGGGAGCAATGGGGAGCAGTAGATGAAGCTTTGCTTACTCACCTGCCACTCATCTCCTGCTGTGTGGCCCAGATCCTAACAGACTGAGGACCAGTCCTGATCCATGGCCTGGGGGTTGGGGACCCCTGATATACAGGAGAGAGCTGAAATAAAGAGTAAGGAGGAGGGAAGGAAGAAAGAAAAAAAAAAAGAAAGATAAAAAATTAAGGAAAATTACTGAATAGCATTTAAATTACAGAATACTTCTACACATGCAACCAAATTTGAAAAAAAATATCTGCCAGAAACATAGAAGACCAACTCACCTTCATTCAAGAAATATTAATTGGCTCCTAACATATCTCAGGCACTTTTCTAAGAACAATGAGGAGAATGGTGAGAAAGATAAAACAGGACCCTGTTCAAGGTATGTTTATTTTCCATTTGGGGAAGGCAGATACTGAATAATAGAACAAATTCAAACCTAAATATTGTATAGACACTGATATGCATGCTAAAAAATAAAACAAGAACATTTTGACAATTTTTATTAGTATTTTCAAATCTAATGGGCATACTGTGGTCTTTGGAATACTCTATGCATCACAAATGCACTATTTTATATGGATCCCCATTCCCTGAAAAACAGTGACACCATTGTGAGACTGGAAATAAGAAAAAGAGAGATTGTGGGGCAATGTTACACGTGCTAGTTTTCCCTATATTTTCTCTATAGCTGTAACATAGACTCACCCTGAGAAATATAAATTCTGCTGGTGAAGCTTGTACTGTGAAAACACTGGTACAATAAACTGAGATGCCTTCACCATAGCAGGCCAACTGAAGCAGAATTCATGGCATGGAGAAAAAGGAGGGAAGCTTTATTTAAAGAATGCACACCAGTGATGAGAATGTCCTCTGATTTGGGTTCTCGTAACCAGGACTCCTGGTCCTAAAAGGTCAAAAGGCAAATCCACTAGACCTGCAGTCAAAAGCAGCCAGTGAGTCTTCCCTCAAGTTGGGCTGCACTTAAAGTTAGAATATTTTTATTTGACTGCAAATAAGGTAAAACAAGAGAGCAAAAATATGTGTATGCTTTCTACAATATCTGAGGGCTCCATTAAGTATGCTAAAAATAATAATTTTGGTCCAAGACTGTAGAAATTTTTAATTTTTCCCTTCAATTCAGTGGCACTTTATTGAAATTCCACATCACTGAAGTATGAGAAACTCCACTTAGGTAGCAAGTTTTAGAGTGTGTGCGTGTGTGTGTGTGTGTGTGTGTGTATGTGGTTTATTCCCCATCTCCTGAAAGCTCTGTGTATCACCAAGCCATATAAGGTAGCAATTATTTCCCAATCTCTAAGAACCATCAGCATGATTTCAACAATCACATGGGCTACTGTGATGTCTTATTAAAATTGTAAGATGGCCAAGTTCTTTGATGCTTACATTATACATAACAAACCAGAGAGCTGACGACCCTTTGAGGCAAGATGGAAATATCCCTCCTGAGAATCTATAAATTTTAATATTTTCTGTTTTCAGTATGAGTAGGGTGAAAAATTAATAGCAGCAAAAATGTCACTAGGTGATGAACTGAGTAACCATAATAAGAAACTGAGAAGTAGCTCTACATGTGTCAACATAATCTAATTTAACAAACATCCTCAAATCGCAGTGACTTTACATGGTAAAGATTTATTTCTTGCTCACACATAATTTGATGCAGATGATCCTGGTTTAATGGATTTTTTAGGTGGCTCTATTCCAGTTGATGTACTCAGGGATCTGAAGTTCTTCCATCATGTGGCCCCACCATTTTGGAGTACTTCACTCCAGCCCTGCAAGCAGAGAGAAGGATATAAGAGATTGTAATGACTGTTTTACATTCACGCGTAAATATATTATGCTTCATATCGTCCCACAGTTGGCCACACAGTCCATCCTGGATATGAGGGAGATAGGGCAAAGCAATCTTCCTATATGTTCAAGGGGAAAGTAAAATAATTTGATGAAATATATTATTTTCTCTAATACATACTTCAATTAAGGTCAAAACTTAATTAAGCTTATGGTAAACACATGTCATTTTCCCCAAACTATCAGACTTTTCTGTTGGAACTATATATTGAATACTACAGGATTGAAAAGAGGCATGTTAGGAATCAATCTTTCAGGTTGCTCTGATGGTTGAATATCTGAGCAATTCTTTTAGGAATGAGATATGGCTATTAGTTAACTATTTTTTTTAAAGAATGGTACCATCCCTACCATTTAACACATGTCATAAATATAAATCTTATCCTTAGATCAGAAAAATTGTTAAAGTTTTTGCCAATTGAGAGTATATTCATTTTATCTATGAAGTTAAGATAAGGTAAAGTGGCTACTATGGAGATTTGGGTTCACCTGTGCCTACAGTACAACATCCCTGTAAATTCCACTTATCCCTTGAGACTCATAAGCTCCACTCAAACCAGCAGGCCACAGTGTAGTTCTAGATACCCAAAGATTAATGCTAGATTAGACCCAGTGTCCAATAATTCTCAACCATTCTGTATATTTTTCCTTTCCCCAAAGCTTAATTAGGCAGGTAATAAATACAAGATCATTGGTCCTTTTGAACAAGTTTTGAAGAAAAGATCACAATATGAACATGTGGCTTTTGAGCAGGGACTGCTCTTCATTTCAGGATTTGGAAATAAGCTATCACTCAAATACATGAATTTAGGGAAGTATTGTGACTCTGTAATGTAATGTATCAAGTCAGGCCTTGATTAACTATATTATATAATAAAATAGAAAAAATACTACTAATAATAAAAGTTACTTTGATTTATAAACCAAATAGTTTCTTACAGGGTGGCCTAATAACTTATTTCCTATGTATCCATGATTAATTGAATTCTCTCAGAGATTTCCAAGTTTAGGCTATTTTTGGAGATTGGATGAGTGTGCTATTCTTGCTGCCACATATTAATCACATCAGCTTTGCTTCTTTTTAAACATGTCTATGTTTCTTATACCTGAACTCTGATGTTTGTGATCCATCCAGCCACGCTAAAATCAGGGAGCCCATTTCAACTGAAACTCCTTGCTATATCATTCATGGATGCATTTTTTGAAATCTGTGCTTCTCTCGCAGATCTTGTCCTAAAGGTCTTGGTGAAAAAAATTCATTCTAATACCTCTCAGAGAATATTATCAGGCAATATTTTCAATTAATATGCTAAAATATATCCAGCATTTCACAGTCTCTCTGAATCTGGAATTTGAATCCCAGTATATTCAATTACCATGTGGTTTCTGTCTGTTTAATGTTATTTAGTCACTGAATTTGTATACAGGTTTACACTAGAAAACTGAGTCATCTAAAGAACCACAAGATGGAGGGAGCTCAAGATGGTGGAGTAAGAGGACCCTGAGCACCCCTTCCCACACAAACATCTCAAAACCACATCTACATGTGGAGCAACTCTCACTAAAAACAATCTGGAGATGGGCAGAAAGGCTCTTTTACAACCAAGGCTGTAAAGAAAGATCCACACAGAGTCTGATAGGAAGTAGGGAGAAACGATTGGGTCAGGACTCTCACTCCTTGCAGAGACACAGAAGAGGGATGGGATATTACGGGAGTGGGGATCTTCCCTGGGAAGTGAGGGGTTCAAGCCACATATTGGGCCTCTCGGCTCTGGAGCCCAACATCAGGAAAAGGAGCTCCATTAGGTGGCTTTGAAAAACAGTGGGACTGACAGGAGGGCTGTAGGCAAGTGGGACTCCTCTCATAAAGAGAGTGCACACAAGCCTGGCTTACTGCCGGGAAGAAGACAAAGGACACAGATTGAAAAAGCCTGGGGCTCTGTCTGGTTTACCACACCTGCTTCAGCATATACCCCAGCATCTCTTGCTCTGACACAACTCTCCACTAGAACAAAGGCTGCCGTTGCACGGGGATAGTGCACAATTAGAAAAAACAGAGCCTCAGACCTGACCTGCCTCTGAACAGGGTGAAGGCAGCCGTTGGCAGTGCTCATGTGAAGGCAGCTGATAGGGAGCAGCCTGGGGCTCTGACTGGCTTTCTCAGACTGTCCCAGTGCACAGCCCAGTCCACACCGGGTGCCTGCTCTAGCCCCTCTTGTCCCAGTGTGGCTGTCCACTAGGGCACAGATGCCATTGCCAGAGGGAGAGCACGCACTTAGAGGGAGTATAACAAGCTCTGGCTTAACCCTCAGGATTTCTGCTCCAGCACCTTGAGCCCAACCCCACCCCTGATAGGGCACTGTCAGTGATTAAGCAGAAGAGAAGCCCCTGTTCAGACCTGGTTCTGGCTCTAGTCTCTCCAACTTCAGCCCCACCGCCCACCAAGGTGATAGCTGCCAGCACATCCCAGGGAAAGGTGTGACCCATGCTCACTACTTCAGATCTAGCTCTCCCACCAAAGCCAATGGGCACATGAAGACTACATAGGGATGCTCCCATGCAAGGACACACTTTCAAGGTTGGGGTAGTTAAATGTTTCACCTAATTTCATAGAAACAGAGAAAGTTAAACAAAATGAAAGGAAACAGGAATTTGTTTCAGATGAAAGCAAAAAAAAAAAAAAAAAAAACACAAAAAAACGAAAACAAAACTCCAAAAAAATCCCTGAAAAAAACAGAGATAAAGAATTTACCAGATGCAGAGTTCAAAGCATTAGTAATAAGAACATTACCTGAACTTGGGAAAAGAATAAATTAACACAGTGAGAATTTTAACAAGGAATTAAAAATAAGAAAATAATCAAACCACAATGTAAGAGACTAAAAAAAGAAGAAAAGAACAAAGAAGAATTACAAAAACAACCAGAAAACAAATAACAAAATGGCAATGAGTACATACCTATCAGTAATCACTTTAAATAATCCAATGAAAAGATATAAGGTGGCTGATTAGATAAATTATATATATATATATATATATATATATATATATATACTGCCTACAAGAGACTCACTTCAGAGCTAAAGACACACACAAACTGAATGGAAGGGAATGGAAATATATTTCATGCAAATGGAAACAAAAAGAAAGTTAGTGTAAAAATACTTCTATCATATGAATTAGACTTTAAAACAAAACCTATAACAAAAAAACAAAGAGCATTAAATAATGATAAAGGGATCAATACAGGAAGATGCTACAACCTCTATAGGTTAACTTATGTGCATATAATACAGGACCACCTAAATACATAAAGCAAATGTTAACATACATAAAGGGAAATTAACAATAATACAATAATAGTAGGGAACTTTAACACCCCACTTCAATGGACACATCATCCAGACAGAAAATCAATAAGGCAACAGTGGCCTTAAGTGACATACTATACCACCTGGACTTCATAAATATCTACAGGACATTCTATCTAAAAACAGCAGAATACATATTATTTTCAAGTGCACTGGGGACATTCTCCAGGATAGGTCACATGCTAAGCCATAAAACAAGTCTCAATAAATTTAAGAAGATAGAAATTATATCAAGCATTTTTTCCAACCACAATGATATGAAACTAGAAATCAATTACAGGAAGAAAAATAGGAAAAGCACAAACATGTGAAGACTAAAAAACATGCTACTAAATACTCAATTGGTAAATGAAGAAATCAACCAGGATATTAGAAAATATCTTGAGAAAAATGAATAAAAACAAAATCTCTAAGGAACACAGTAAAAAAAGTTCTAAGAGGGAAATTTATAGCAATAAAGACCTACCTCAAGAAACTTGAAAAATCTCAACTAGACAATGTAACATGCCATCTAAAAGAATTAGAAAAAGAAGAACAAACAAAGCCCAAAGTCAGCAGGGGTAAGGAAATAATAAAGATCACAGGGGAAATAAATTAATTAGAGACAAATATATCAATAGAAAAGACCAATGAAATCATGGGTTGATTTTTTGGCAAGATAAATAAAATTGATAAGCCAGGTTATAAGAAAAAAAGAGAGAGGGCACAAATAAACAAAATAAGAAATGAAAGAGAAAAAAGTACAACAAATAACACAAAGATACAAAAACTCATAAGATAATACTATGAAGAGTTATAGGCCAGCAAATTGGAAAACCTAGAAGAAATGGATAAATTCTTAGAAACATACAATCTCCCAAGGCTGAATCAAGAAGAAAAATATAATTTGAGCAGACCAATCACTAGTAGTGAAGTTGAATGAGTAGTTGAAAAACTCCCAGAAAACAAAAGTCCAGGACCACACAGCTTCACAGGAGAATTCTACCAGACATATAAATATCCATCTTTCTCAGACTATTCCAAATAATTGAAAAGAAGGGAATACTCCCAAATACATTCCACAAGGCCACCATTACCCTGATACCAAAACCAGGCAAAGACACTACTACAATGAAAGAAAATTACAGGCCAAGATCTCTGACAAATATAGATGCATAACTCCTCAACAAAATATTAGCAAATCCGATTCAACAATATATAAAAAGGATCATACCCATGATCAATTGTGATTTATTCCAGGGACATAAAGATGGTTCAATAATTGCAAATCAATAGATGTGATACACCACATTAACAAAAGGAAAGACAAAAACCACATGATCATGTCAATAGACTCACAGAAAACATCTGACAAAACTCAACATCAATTCATGATAAAAACTCTCATCATAGTGGATATATAGGGAACATAACTCAATATAATAAAGACCATTTATTACAAACCCACAGCTAACATCTACTCTATGTTGAAAAGCTAAAATCTTTTCCTCTAAAATCAGGAAAAAGAGAAAGATGACCACTCTCACCATTTCTATTTAACATAGTAAGAGAAGACCCAGACAGAAATCAAGCATGCACACACACACACACACACACACAAATAGAAACATCCAGATAGATAGGAAAGTAAAGCTGTTACTATTTGCAGATCACATGATATTATATACAGAAACACTAAAGTCTCCATCGAAATACTATTATAACAAATAAATGAATTCAGTAAAGTTGGAGGACACAAGATTAATATACCGAAATCTGTTGTTTTTCTATACACTAATAGTGAATTGTCAGAAAGAGAAAGCATGAAAACAATCTTGTTTAAAATCCCATCAAAAAGAATAAAATACCTAGGAATAAATTTAACCAAGGAGGTAAAATACCTAGACCATGAAAACTATAAAACATTGATGAAGAAAATTGAAGATGATACAAAGAAATGGAGAGAAATTCCATGTTCATGGATTGGAAGAATTAATATTGTTAAAATGCCCATACTACCCAAAACAGTCTACAGATTTGATGCAATCCCTATCAAAATACCCATGATGTTTTTCACAGAGCTAGAACAAATAGTTCTAATATGTATATGGAAACACAAAATACCCAAAATAGTCAAAACAGTCTTGAGAAAACTGAACAAAGCTTGAGGTATCACATGCCTTGACTATGCTACAAAGCTATGGTAATCAAAGCAGTAAGGTACTGGCACAAAAACAGACACATAGATCAGTGGAACAAAATAGAGCACCCAGAAATAAACCCACACATATATGGTCAATTAACCTAATTGACAAAGAAAACAAAATATATATTGGGGAAAGGACTGTCTCCATAAATGATGCTGGGAAAACTGGAGAGCTACCTGGAAAAGAATGAAATTGGAATATTTTCTCACACTAAATACAAAAATTCAAAAATGGATTTAAGACCTAAATGTAAGACTGGAAACCCTAAAACTCCTAGAAGAAAATATAGACAGAACACTCTCTTACATAAGTTATAGCAATTTTTTTTTTGGCACTGTCTCCTCAGGCAGATGAAACAAAAGCAAAAATAAACAAATGAGACCTAATTCAACTTAAAAGCTTTTGCACAGCAAAGGAAAAGACAACCTACTGAATGGGAGAAAATATTTGCAAATTATATGACTGATAAGGGGTTAATATTCAAAATTTAAAAACAGCACATACAACTCAATATCAATAAAACAAACCACTCAATTAAAAGTGGACAGAAGAGCTGAATAGACATTTTTCCAAAGAAGAAATACAGATGGGCAACAGACATATGAAAACCTGCTCAACATCATGTATCCTCAGGGAAATGCAAATCAAAACTACAATGAGATATCACCTCACACCACTCAGAATGGCTACCATCAAAAAGACCACAAATAACAAATGTTGGTGAGGATGTGGAGAAAAGGTAACACTTGTGCACTGTTGATGGGATTGTAGATTGGTGCAACCATTATGAAAAGCAGTATGGAATTCCCCCCAAAAAAACAAAAATAGAACTACCATATAATCCAGTAACTCCATTCTGGGCACATATCAGAAGAGAATGAAAACACTAATTCAAAAATATACATGCACCACTATGTTCATTGAAGCATTATTTACAAGAGCCAAGATATGGACACAACCTAAATGCCCATCAACAGACAAATGGATAAAGGAAATTTGATTATATATATATATATATATATCACATATATGTATACACACACACACACACAATGAAATATTACTCAGCCAATAAATGAATGAAATTCTGTTATTTGAAAAAACATGGATGGACTTAGAAGAGTATTATGCTTTGTGAAATGTCAAATAAAGAAAGACAAATACTCTATGTTATCACATATAAGTTAAATCTAAAAAATAAAACAAATGAATATATATAATAAAACGGAAAGAGACTCACAGATCTGGAGAACAAACTAATGGTTACCAGTAATGAGAGAGATGGGGGAAGGGGAAGATAGGGTAAAGGATTAAGAGGTACAAAATAATATGCATAAAATAAATAAGGTACTACGATATATTTTACAGCATGGGGAAAAGCCAATATTTTATAATAACTTTAAATATAGTAAATTTATAAAAATATTGAATCACCATTTTGTACACCTGAAACTAACATAATTTTGTAAATCTACTTTAATTAAAATAAATAAGGAACCACAGGATTTCTAGTAAATGTACCTATACAGGTAAATTCAGTCTAATCTAACATGTTTAGTTTCTTTAGTCAATATTCTTAAAATCATTACAAAAAGTGTCCTCAAGATGTTAAAATACATTAATAATGTTCTGCTACTTTTTATGAGTGAAAACTCATTCTTCTTCATTTTAACTCTACATTTTACTTTAGACTATGGTGATTCAGATTTTGTTTACTTTTGCAATTTGGTGGTGGAAGTGTTTACTTGTGTTTAAAAAAACTTGAGACATAGAGTTGTTTTACTTACTTTGTAACCCTCCCAAATTTTCTTGTTACAGGGTAATACAGAACAAGTATGTAGTTAGCTCACAGCTAAAATATGAAAAGCAGGATATGCCTCACTTTCTAATTTGAAATACCGTAAGCAAACCCAGTGGAGGATTTGCAATCAGTGGCATTCCAGGAGAAACTGAATACCTGCCCACCATCTTCAATCACTCCCTTGTTTATATAAAGAGCGAAGTACCTTGCCAGGGAATTAGAATATTTTCCTTCCCTCTTCTGCCCTCCCCCTAATTTACAGTTTATAATTTGTCACTTATCTGAATATCTCTAGGCCATATAAACAATAGAACTTAGAGAGTGTAAATTAGAAAATTTTATGTATGGCAACAAGGAATATTTATGCCATTTGACATAGAAAAATTTCATGAGTTCAAGTGGATTGAGAAGAATCTGTGGGAGGCATCCAGATCTTAAAATGCCTTTTCAACTTTTCAAAGGGATCATCCACACGAGGGGAAAAGCATTGCAGCTAAGAGTCTGTTGCATGAGGTGTATCATAGTCTGGGGTTGCTTTGGATGGCAAAGAAGTAGCTTGTCTTCATCCCTCACACCAGGTGTCTACATGGGCAAGAAGTGTTTGAAGAGTTCCCACAAAACCCAGCAAATGCACCCCCCCACTATATTGCCAGCATTTGTATGTCAGTAGCACAGATGAAACTGACAGGTCATCCGTATTAGGCAGAGGTGTAACTACTACCAACAGGTGGGAAGAAGATGCAGACAGCTATTGTCCCTTGTCCTACAAACTATTACTACAGCAAATCAACAGGACAGAACACAAACCCAAAAGAGGAAAATCAGAGGAAGGAGTTAAATCAACACTCTCTTCCTTCCATTAGAGGTTTGCTGAATTTAGTTCTTAAAAATAAAAGAAATATGATTATGCACTAGCAGATGTTGAGATGCCACTGAATGGCAACCTTATGTTTTTCTCTGTCATACTCCTGCCCAGCTCTAGGCACATTGCAAGGATGCTCATAAAGGCAAAGTTGGAAGCACAGGAGGATACTATTATTTATCTCATAGTTTTGATGACAAATGACCTACCGACCCCATGGCTTCTAGCAGGTGAACAATCCCAACAGACAACCGGTGAAAGACTTGCCCTGGGGAGAAGCTTCTGGATCACCTTAAATTTCCTGTGACATTTCTGTGCCCTTTCTCTGTGTGCCCCGGCACGTGCCTCTTCCTTGAGGTTTTCAGCTATGCAACACTTCAGTCATTCAATAAATATTTACTGAGTGCTCCTATGTGCTATAAACTAGGTACTCTTGGTAGGAGGTGGATACAATTCTCCCTTCCCCACCCAAGGAGCTTACAGTCAAATGGAGAACACAACCAATTTAAAAAGTGCTTACATGTCTGATGGGGTAACGTGGGAAGTGGCCCATGGGAAACACCTGTCTGCTGTCCTGCCAACATGTAATTACAGCCACAACATCATGATAACTGTAACACTTCGATGTGTTTCAAACATTTAAATATATATATTTCTTTTCTACTCTAGCATTAAAAAAAAAAAGTTGGATAGGAATTACTTGGAAATGAATTCATGACTTCGGGCTAATCAATCAAGTCTTTGATATGAATTCATTACTGTACATCCTGAATCTGCACATATATTTTCATTATAATTATTTGGATTTCTTTAACTTTCATGTCCAAATGCTAAAAGGAATTTTAATTCAATTGATGATCTAATTTATCAAATCAAAAATCTAGAAATCACTTTTCCTTTCAGTGACTTCAATCCTGTAGCTACAAAAAGGGTGACATTCTTTTATCACAATGATAAAGTTTCTGTGGTTAGAGTGAGAATTTACAGATCTGATTATTATGTTCTCTTATTTAATCAGCATACAATTTTCCCCCATGATTACATAATTCTTCATTCTCTTCAAATCTGTTGAAGTCTTTGGCTATTCAATCACACAAAGCTTTTCCCTATAGTAGGCAGAGTCCTATAGGGGATGATTTAATGAGCTATCATGGATTGTTACATTCACATCCCAGAAAATCAATGAGATGTCCACTGTATTTTGTCCCATCTCAGCTCAAGAACAAATTAAAACTTGTTCCCATAATTTGTGTTTATCCATTCTATATTGTTCTCTATATAGTGATTGCAGAAAATACCAATTGTCATTGGGTAACATGTGTACAATAAAAGAAATTCAATAAATCTATAGGGCAGCTCACACACTGAAAGAAAAAAAAACTGAAGAATTCTGTCTCAGAAATAATAGAAACAAGTGTAGTTCCTGGGATGTTGTAATTAATGGATTATTTCTTCATTGTGTTCTTCTAACCAAAGTCAAATTCCTATAAGAGACATTGATTTCTTTAGACTGAAAAAAAATGGGGAGCATTATTTGATCCTCAAGTTAAAACTATAAGCAATGAAATAAGGGTAGTTTCCTAGAGGAATATTGAAGTAGGATCCCAGGTAGGAGAAAGTAAATAATATAATTATTTTACACAACAATTTAAAATTTTAAAAGAGTTAATGAAAATTTAAATGTCATTATAGAACTAAATCAGGAATAAAAGTAGAATAACGATCAAAAGTGACATTGCTTAAAAATAATTTAGTGGAGACTTCCGGGGAAGATGGCGGAAGAGTAAGACATGGAGATCACCTTCCTCCCCACAGATACACCAGAAATACATCTACACATGGAACAACTCCTACAGAACACCTACTGAACATTGGCAGAAGACCTCATACCTCCCAAAAGGCAAGAAACTCCCCCACGTACCTGGGTAGGGCAAAGCGGAGAGATTCCCACACAGGGGATCAGTGCCGACAGGCACTCACCAGCCCAAGAGGCTTGTCTGCTCGCCCACCAGGGTGGGCAGGGCTGGGAGCTGAGGCTCGGGCTTCGGTCGGAGCACAGGGAGAGGACTGGTGTTGGCAGCGTGAACACAGCCTGCAGGGGGTTAGTGCGCCAAGGTTAGCCAGGAGGGAGTCCGGGTAAAAGTCTGGACCTGCTGAAGAGGCAAGAGACATTTTCTTCCCTCTTTGTATCCTAGTGCGCTAGGAGAGGGGACTAAGAGCACCGCTTAAAGGAGCTCCAAAGATGGGTGCGAGCGCGGCTAAAAGTGCGGACCCCAGAGACGGGCGTGCAATGCTGGGGCGGCTGCTGCTGCCTCCATGAGGCCTGTGTATGAGCACAGGTCACTATCCACAACTTCCCTCCCAGAGAGCCTGTGCAGCCCGCCACTGCCAGGGTCCCGGGATCCAGGGACAACTTCCCCAGGAGAACGCACAGTGCGCCTGAGGCTGGTGCAACGTTATGCTGGCCTCTGCTGCTGCAGGCTCACCCCGCACTCTGGACCCCTCCCTCCCCCCGGCCTGAGTAAGCCAGAGTCCCCTAAGCGGCTGCTCCTTTAACTCCATCCTGTCTGAGCAAAGAACAGACGCCCTCCGGCAACCTACACACAGAGGCGGGGCCAAATTCAAAGCTGAGACCCGGGAGCTGTGAGAACAAAGAAGAGAAAGGGAAATCTCTCCTAGCAGCCTCAGAAGCAGAGGATTAAAGCTCCACAATCAACTTGATGTACCCTGCATGTGTGGAATACATGAATAGACAACAAATCATCCCAAATTGAAGAGGTTGGACTTGGAGAGCAAGATTTATGATTTTTTCCCCTTTTCCTCTTTTTGTGAGTGTGTTCGTGTATGCTTCTGAGTGAGATTTTGTCTGTCTAGCTTTGCTTCAACCATTTGTCCCAGGGTTATATCCGTCCTTTTTTTGTTTGTTTATTCTTAATAATTATATTTTATTTTAATAACTTTATATTATAATTTATCATACTTTATTTCATTTTACTTTATCTTCTTTCTTTCTTCTTGTCCTTCCTTCCCTCCTTCATTCCCTCCTTCCTCCCTCCCTCTTTTCTTTCTTTCTTTCTTTAATTATTTATTTCTTTCTACTTCTACTAATTTTTTCTTTCTACTTTTTCTCCCTTTTACTCTGAGCCTTATGGATGAAAGGCTGTTGGTGCTGCACCCAGGAGTCAGTGCTGTGCCTCTGAGATGGGAGAGACAACTTCAGGACACTGGTCCACAAGAGACCTCCCAGCTCCCCATAATATCAAATGGCGAAAATCTCCCAGAGATCTTCATCTCAACACCAGCACCCAGCTTCACTCAACGACCAGCAAGTTACAGTGCTGGACACCTTATGCCAAACAACTAGCAAGACAGGAACACAAACCCACCCATTTACAGAGAGGCTGCCTAAAATCACAATAAGTCCACAGATACCCCAAAACACACCACAAGATGTGGACCTTCCCACCAGAAACACAAGATCCAGCCTCTTACACCAGAACACAGGCACTAGTCCCCTCCAACAGGAAGCCTACAAAACCCACTGAACCAACTTTAGTCACAGGAGACAGATACCAAAAACAATGGGAACTACGAACTTGCAGCCTGCAAAAAGGAGACCCCAAACACAGTAAGATAAGCAAAATGAGAAGACAGAAAAACGCACAGCAGGTGAAGGAGCAAGATAACAACCCACCAGACCTAACAAATGAAGAAGAAATAGGCGGTCTACTTGAAAAAGAATTCAGAATAATGATAGTAAAGGTGATCCAAAATCTTGGAAATAGAATAGACAAAATGCAAGAAACATTTAACAGGGACTTAGAGGAAATAAAGATGAAACAAGAAACAATGAGCAACACAATAATTGAAATTAAAAAATACTCTAAATGGGATCAATAGCAGAATAACTGAGGCAGAAGAACGGATAAGTGATGTGGAAGATAAAATTGTGGAAATAACTATTGCAGAGCAAAATAAAGAAAAAAGAATGAAAAGAACTGAGGACAGTCTCAGAAACCTCTGGGACAACATTAAATGCACCAACATTCGAAGTATAGGGGTTCCAGAAGAAGAAGAGAGAAAAAAAAAAAAAAAGGACTGAGAAAACATTTGAAGAGATTATAGTTGAAAACTTCCTTAATATGGGAAAGGAAATAGATAATCAAGTCCAGTAGGCTCACAGAGTCCCATATAGAATAAGTCCAAGGAGAAATATGTCAAGACACATATTAATAAAACTGTTCAAAATTAAATACAAAGAAAACATATTAAAAGTGGCAAGGGAAAAACAACAAATAACACACAAGGGAATCCCCATAAGGTTAACAGCTGATTTTTCAGCAGAAACTCTGCAAGCCTGAAGGGAGTAGCAGGACATATTTAAAGTGATGAAGGAGAGAAACCTACAACCAAGATTACTCTATCCAGCAAGGATCTCATTCAGATTTGATGCATAAATTAAAAACTTCACAGACAAGCAAAAGTGGAGAGAGTTCAGCACCACCAACCAGGTTTACAACAAATGCTAAAGGAAATTCTCTAGGCAAGAAACACAACAGAAGGAAAAGACCTACAATAATGAACCCAAAACAATTAAGAAAATGGGAATAGGAGCATACATATCGATAATTACTTTAAATGTAAATGGACTAAATGCTCCCACCGAAAGACACAGATTGGCTGAATGGATACAAAAACAAGATCCATATATATGCTGTCTAAAAGACACCCACTTCAGACCTAAAGACACATATAGCCTGAAAGTAAAGGGATTGAAAAAGATATTCCATGCAAATGAAAACCAAAAGAAAGCTGGAGTAGCAATTCTCATATCAGACAAAATAGACTTTAAAATAAAGTCTATTTAAGAGACAGAGAAGGACACTACATAATGATCAAGGGATCGATCCAAGAAGAAGATATAACAATTGTAAATATTTATGCAGTAGTGAAAGTAGTGAAAAATCATAGCTCATAGGGTAATGATTCTATAGATCGATAATGTGAAGTAATTTACTAAAAAAGCTGCAAGAACTAAGACCTGATTTATCAAGGTCAGAGAATAAAAGGTCAGTATTCGTGAATCAATTGTTTTTCTGTATATTTAGAAATAAAAACAATTAAAAAGTTAAACATAACAAGCAATTCATAACAGCATACAACATGAAATAAATAGGGTCACATGTACCAAATATGTGTAAACACTTCATATCAATGAGCTAAATATATTACTAGGAGAAATAAAACAGGCACAAAAATTAACTGAAATTTTTCATAGACTAAATTTTAAAAGCTAAACTTAAAAAAAATCTGATAGAAAGTGTTGAAGAATATCTTCTCAATCTTGGTGTAAGAAAATATTTCTTTCTTATTAACATAATGCTGAAACATGAAAGAAAAAAACTGGTAAACAAACAGTTATGAAAAAATTTTAAACTTTTTAATAAAGACACAGGGAACTTAAGATGTAGAACACAAACTAAAGCTTTGAAGGCCAACTTGCCTTTCTGTATGTTCATTCTCAAATTCATTCAACTCTAAGTCCCTGACATCTAAAAATTCTTAAAGATTCAAAATATCTGACTTTATTTCAATTTATGTCACTCTCAGATTATTCATTAAATGATGTATGCATATAATTGGTAACTGAATATGACATGTATTAAAATGTCTGCTTCCTCTTTAAGATACAATATAGTAGAAAATAATACATGTGACTGAATGAAGGAAATTAGTATTTTTACTCTTGTTCTGCAACTTACTGACAATGAAACAGCTGGCAAGATTATTAAATATTTTAGCCTGTTTTAACATTTGTAAGTTTGTTATTAAAAAGTGACAGAGATTGTAGAGAGATGTATTAAAACACTTAGCATAATCCCTGGAAATATGTTTGCTCTTAATAAATATTAACTAAAAATATTTCAGTTATCTTTGTTTTTTTTTTCCTTCACTCCTCACCAATTACTCTATCTTGGAAAAAATAAACACACACACACACACATTAAGTCTATAGCTTTGTATTTCATATACCATTTCCCTAATCTAAGTCAGTCCTCTCTCCCTTAGATAACTGAAACCATCTCCTTTGCTCAGTCATTCATAAATCTGCAGCCACAATGTTATTTCTACGAAGCAAAATTTCCCTGAAACACAGAAATGTCCAGTAACTCTTGCTAAAAGTCAAGCTACAACTAACACACAGAGCTTGTAAAGTGCATCATGATGCGGCCCCTGTTTTTTTAACTTTTCAGTCTTCATTTTAGCTCCCATTCTTATACTTTATTTTCAGCCATATTGAATGAATGTTCACGCCTCTTCTTTTTCTTCTGACTAAATACCTGGAGTCCCTCTTCTTTCCCTGAATGACTCCTACACATCCTCATTGTTCCATCATCTGAGATGTCCTATCATTTTATACTAGGTTAAATGTTCCAGCTATGTATCTCATAGCACCCTGTAATCCCATCAGGGGCTTGTGAGATTATAATATTACCATTTAGTCAACTGACACCTCCAGGAGACTGTATGATTTACAAGAACAGAGACCATATCTAACTTCCTGTAGAGAACATCACACATGTGGCCTGGTACCCAGCACATAGCTAATGTTCAATTAATACTTGTCAAGTACACTCTTGTTGAATAATTCCCATAAAAACGACCCCAGAAACTTTGGAAGTTGGCACTCCACAGAAGTAACATCTTTACCAGGGTTTTGTTATTTCATGAGATTTACTTCCAAGCTCTAGCCACTTGCTAAAGATTTTTGCTTGCTCACTGCTTCTATGTCTGTTTGGATCTGGAACTTGATATGAGTCTGCTCCTTTAGGTTCATTATATCTAACTTCCTTATGTTCCTAGAAAGCCTTAGTCCAGGATTCAGAATCTAGTTATCCTTGACTTTCTAGTTTAGCCAAATGTGGTTCTGCCACCACTTATGCCGAGATTCAGTACTACAAATGCCAGTCTTGCCCAGAGATTGAATTCTCACTATCTAGGAAAGAAAGTGGGCAAACCTCTTAAAACGTGTTATATAGCCTACTGGAAAACAAACAAAAACTAGAAAGCTGAACAAACTAGTTGTCTTGTTACAATGCATACAATGCATCTATTCCCTGATACTTGGAGATCATCTCCCATTGTATATTTATTCTATAATATTTTTGCCTACTCTACATCTTATTTATAGTTAAAATACTAAAGTTCAGAGGTCTCTGGTTATTGAGTACACAAGCTTGTTTATTACTCCCAGGTCTATTTTTTACCCTACACTCTAATTCAGTTTTATATTCAGCAGATAGAGGTTAACAGTTGACCTCAAATAAACGTATTTATCTATTATTAACCAGATACATCTTGATAGTTCAAAAGACTATACTGTAGATTTCTCTCTAAGCCGTAAGATATTCTACTAAACAAAAATTTATTATCACTATTTTTTGGCTTAAACAACATATATTTATTTTATCACATTTCTGGAGGCTGGGAAGTCCAGGATGAAGATGTCAGCCAATTTGGTTTCTGGTGCAAGTGCTCTTCCTGCCTTGCAGATGGCCACCGTCTTTCTGTCACATGACTTCATGTGACTGTAGAAAGGGAAAGCAAGGTCTCCGCTGGCTCCTCTTATAACTACACTGAGCCTTTGGGTCAAGGTTCCACCCTAGACCTCACTTAACCCTAGTATCATCCTGGTGACCTCTGTGTCCAAAAACAGTCTCACTGGGATATTATGGCTTCAACACATGAACTTTGCAGGAACACAATTTAGTCCAGAGCAGAGTAGAAGCTATAGGAAGTGTAATGATCTCTCAGGGAAACAGGATGGTGATTCCATTTGTGAAGAAATAAAAGCTGTTGTTTTGGTCCAGTTTTCATATATGCAATAGGCGGCACCTCCTTCTGTCTCTTTGGAGATACAAGACAGGTTAAATGCTCTAGGTAAAAATGATGTTTTAAATTCAGAAAATATTTTTTTTTCAACAAAGAAGTACTGCAGTACTACCTGATCTGATGGTAGTGGAATTAATGGATGCAGAACCATGGTTAAAAAAAAAGCTGACTGTCAAGTTGTACATGGATTTTCTACTGTGAGGTGGGGTGGACTCGCCTATCCCTTGGATTAGTCAAGTGTCAACTGTATATGAATAATTACGAGTCTTCAGGAACACATATATATCTTAAAAGTATAAATTATTTATTGGCAATATTTTATAGGAATACAGTTGTACTGAATAATATTTAACAAATTCACATATTTTGTATTTATTTCAAATTGTATTTTCTATTTCCAATTTGTATAGTTATTTATTTATTTATTTATTTATTTTTTGTGGTACGCAGGCCTCTCACTGTTGTGGCCTCTCCCATTGCGGAGCACAGGCTCCAGACGCACAGGCCCAGCGGCCATGGCTCACAGGCCCAGCCGCTCCGTGGCATGTGAGATCTTTCCAGACTGGGGCACGAACCCGTGTCCCCTGCATTGGCAGGCAGACTCTCAACCACTGCACCACCAGGGAAGCCCCTAATTTGTATATTTAATTCACACAGTGAAGGTACTACAAGACATTATTTTCTATATTAAAAACAGTACAGTGTTTTTGTCCATTCCATTACCAAATAAGTTTGAACAACATAGAGGTCAATTATCTTTGCTTCTCTAGTCCTAGAATGCATAATGTTTAATGTTCTATTAAAGATTTTGAGTTGAGCTTTGTAAATTATAAATGTGTTTTCCCTCCTTGTAACTATTAATCAACATTGCTCTCTTATTCTCTTTGATTCAAGTTAATTTTCTAAGTCACTTGAGCCTTAATTTACTCACTTTGTAAGTTGAAAAAGTTAACAGGTGATACACAATAAATCAGGTTTATCTGCTTTAATGTGTAAATTGTTCAGTGAATGCATGGAAGTGCAATGAGCACCAATATACTCTGGCACTTAGAAGCAATTGCTGTTTAGAGCACAAAATGAAAACCAAGACAATGTCATAATAATTTTAAGTTTATATTTTATATTATTAGCTAACATATCTGTTGTCTTATAAATATAATGCTACAACTTTACATATCTACCATATTTCTCATTTGCTTTGTTTTTTTCTAAAAGAACATTTTAATTCTTTATATCTATCAGCTTTAAAGATATTTCTCAGTCTCAAAGAAAAGATTACTCCAAAGCAATGTGCTTTGATTACTGAATTCTTACAGGAATTGTATTGGACCCTAGAGATTTTTGAGATTCAAATATTTTAATTACTTGACCAGCTGTCTTTTCTGAACCTTCAGTTCTTCTTCTGCTCTTGGGAATTGTAAGTAGGTTCTAAGCATCTGTCCTTATCCTCTTTTGTAAATACAAAAGGAAAATATTTATTTAATTATCAAAGCTACTACCCACTCAATTATAACTATTGTAAATATATATGATTACTTTTAAAAATAACATTTTTTCTTTCAATGTTTATTGAATACCAAAGATTGAATTTTTACCTATTTGTGTTATACATTTAATGTTGATGTTTTATATATATTCTTTTCTTAATTATCTCCCACAATTCCTTTCATTTGGATTCAAGTTCATTTATGATTTGGTTTAAATTACATATGTAAATTTTCAAACATTCATTTGCCTTCATGAATATTAGAGTTGGTACAATCATCTTGATCGTAATAAAACTAAATATGTATATTTTTACCTATAATTTCCTTTTTAAAATTAATATAAAATCCCTGTGATAAAGGTAAAATTATTTTCATTCTACTTATAAAGAAATTAAGCCTAATAATGTAAAGACATGATTTATAGTCAAGCAACTAGTAAGTGATGGGCAGGGATTCAAATCTAAATCTGCTTCATATCTTAGTTAATAAACCATAATAAGCAGCTGATGAATTACAATTTTCTTTTTTGTTTCCATCTTAGTCAAAATGGTAGGTTTTCTATCCATAAAGAAATAACAGATCATAAAAACACAATTCAAAAAGTAATATCAAGGGGCTTCCCTGGTGGCTCAGTGGTTGAGAGTCCGCCTGCCGATGCAGGGGACACGGGTTCGTGCCCCGGTCTGGGAAGATCCCACATGCCGTGGAGCAGCTGGGCCTGTGAGCCATGGCTGCTGAGCCTGCACGTCCGGAGCCTGTGCTCCACAAGGGGAGAGGCCACAAGAGTGAGAGTCCCACGTACCGCGAAAAAAAAAAAATCAAACAGTTATGCAAAGAAAAATTACAATGAAGTGTCATCTCATACCAGTCAGAATGGCCATAATTCAAAAGTCTACAAATAATAAATCCTGGAGAACCTGTGGAGAAAAAGGAACCCTCCTACTCTGTAGGTGCGAATGTAAATTGCACCAATGGAAAACAGTATGGTGGCTTTTTAAAACACTAAAAATAGAGTTACCATGTGATCTAGCAATCCCACTCCTAGGCATATATACAGAGAACTCTAATTCAAAAAGACTCATGAACCCCAATGTCCATTGCAGCACTATTCATAACAACTAAGACATGGAAGCAACTTATGTGTCCATCAACAGGTGAATGGATAAAGAAGAGGTGGTATATATACAAGGGAATATTACTCAGCCATGAAAAAGAATGAAATAATGCCATTTGCAGTAACACGGATGGACCTAGAGATTATCATGCTAAGTGAAGTTAGTCAGACAGAGAAAGACAAATACCATATGATATCACTTATATGTGGAATCTAAAAAAATGAAATAAATAAACTTATTTACAAAACAGAAATAGACTCCCAGACATAGAAAACAAACGTATGGTTAACAAGGTGGATGGAGGGGAAAGATAAATTAGAAGTTCGGGATTAACATATACACACTACTATATATAAAATAGATGAAAAACGAGGACCTACTATATAGCACAGGGAACTATATTCAATATCATGTAATAACCTATAATGGAAAATAATCTGAATATATATATATATATATATATATATATATATATATATATATATATATATATATATATATATATATATATATAACTGAATCACTTTGCTGCACACCTGAAACTAACTCAACATTGTAAATTAACTGTACTTCAGTTTAAAAAAAGATTAATTTTTTTAAAAAATTAAAAAAATGAGTTATTGAAATACAAAACTATTATTTTTAAGTATAGTATGTTTTTCTATTTTGTATAACTAAAAGGAGCCAATGATAAATTATTAAAAATAGTGTAAGGAGCTTTAGAGTAAGTGCATGGACAAAAAGGAAATTTAGGAAACTTTATATTTTATTTATTGTAACAAATTTATATAAGAATTGAGTTTAAAATAATGAATAAGATATATTGAAAGAAAGTTGCAATATTAGGAAAATTGAAATAAAATTTTAAAGTAGACAAACACTTGGATATGATAATTTATTACTGCAAACATATTAATTATATATTTAACTTGACTCCATCCAAAATTTTAATATATTTTAGAACATCTTGACATAATACCTAAATAATTATAAGACAGTATATGAGAAACAGAGGCCCAAGGGGATGCATAGTTGGTTTTTAAATCTTATTATGTAAATAATTGAAAACATATATTTTACAAATAAATCTTAATTCCCCTGTCATCATCACTCCAAGTCCATTTCCTCTCCAGAGATAAACACAAATAAGGATTTCTGTTCATCTACATAGAAAATATAAAATATACATGGACATTCTATGGGTTGTCTTTTCATTTTGTTTATGGTTTCCTTTGCTTTGAAGAAGATTTTAAGTTTAATTAGGTCCCATTTGGTTTTTTTTTAATTTTTATTATTCTAGGAGGTTGATCAAAAAAGGCATTGCTGCGATTTACATCACAGGGTGTTCTTCCTATATTTTCCTCTGAGAGTTTTACAGTATCTGGCCCTACATTTAGGTCTTTAATCCATTTTGACTATTTTTGTGTATGGTGTTAGATTGTATTCTAATTTCATTCTTTTACATGTAGCTGTCCAGTTTTCTCACCACTTATTAAAGAGATGGTCCTTTCTCCAAGGCATACTTTTGCCTCCTTTGTCATAGATTAATTGACCAATAGCCCCTGGTTTTATTTATGCACTTTCTGTCCTGTTCCACTGATCTATATTTCTAAAAAACAACCCACAGAATGGGAGAAAATATTTGAAAATAAAGAAAGTAACAATGGCTTATCTCTAAGATATACAAATGGCTCAGGCAACACCATATCAAATAAACAAACAAACCCAATTTAAAAAAAATGGGCAAAATATCTAAATAAGCATGTCTCCAGAGAAAACATACAGACGGCTAAAAAGCATAAGAAAAGATGCTCAACATCACTAATTATTAGAGAAACGTAAATCAAAATTACAATGAGGTATCACCTGACACTGGTTAGAATGGCCATCATCAAAAACTCTAGAAACGATGTATGCTGGAGAGGGTGTGTAGAAAAGGGGAACATCTGTTGACAGACACTTAGGTTGTTTCCATGTCTTGGTTATTGTAAATAGTGCAGCAATGAACATTGTGGTACATGACTCTTTTTGAATTATGGTTTTCTCAGGGAATATGCTCAGTAGTGGGATTGCTGGGTCATATGGTAGTTCTATCTTTAGTTTATTGAGGACCTTCCATACTGTTCTCCATGGTGGCTGTATCAATTTACATTCCCACCAACAGTGCAAGAGGGTTCCCTTTCCTCCAAACCCTTTAGAACATTTATTGTTTGTAGATTTTTTGATGATGGTCTTTCTGACCAGTGTGAAGTGATACCTCACTGTAGTTTTGATTTGCATTTCTCTAATGATTAGTGATGTTACGCATCCTTTCATATGTTTGTTGGCAATCTGTATATCTTCTTTGAAGAAATGTCTATTTAGGCCTCCTGTCCATTTTTGGATTAGGTTGTTTGTTTTTTAATATTGAGCTGCATGGACTGCTTGCACATTTTGGAGATAAATACTTTGTCAGTTGCTTCATTTGCAAATATTTTCTCCCATTCTGAGGGTTGTCTTTTTGTCTTGTTTATGCTTTCCTTTGTTGTGCAAAAGCTTTTAAGTTTCATTATGTTGCATTTGTTTATTTTTGTTTTTATTTCCATTTCTCTAGGAGGTTAGTCAAAAAGGATCTTGCTGTGATTTCTGTCATAGAGTGTTCTGCCTATGTTTTTCTCTAAGAGTTTTATAGCGGCTGGCCTTAAATTTAGGTGTTTAATCCACTTTGAGTTTATTTTTGTGTATGGTGTTAGTGAGTTTTCTAATATCATTCTTTTACATGTAGCTGTCCAGTTTTCCCAGCACCATTATTGAAGAGGCTGTCTTTTCTCCATTGTATATTATTGCCTCCTTTATCAAAGATAAGGTGAGCATAAAGGCATCAGTTTATCTCTGGGCTTTCTATCCTGTTCCATTGATCTATATTTCTGTTTTTGTACAGGTACCATACCGACTTGATTACTTTAGCTTTGTGGTACAGTCTGAAGTCAAGGAGCCTGATTCCTACAGCTCCATTTTTTCTTTCTCAAGGGTTGCTTTGGCTATTCGGGGTCTTTTCTGTTTCCATACAAATTGCGATTTTTTGTTTTCTTTTCCAGTTCTGTGAAAAACGTCACTGGTAGTTTGATAGGGGTTGAATTCAATCTGTAGATTGCCTTGGGTAATAGAGTTATTTTCACAATGTTCATTCTTCCAGTCCAAGAACACGGTATATCTCTCCATCTGCTTGTATCAGCTCTAATTTCTTTCATCAGTCTTATATTATTCTGCATACAGGTCTTTTGTCTCCTTAGGTAGGTTTATTCCTAGGTATTTTATTCTTTTTGTTGCAATGGTAAATGGGAGTGTTTCCTTATTTTTTCTTTCACATTTTTCAACATTATTGTATAGAAATGCAAGAGATTTCTGTTCATTTATTTTGTATCCTGCTACTTTATCAATTCATTGATTAGCTCTAGTAGTTTTCTGGTAGCATCTTAGGAATTCTCTATGTATAGTATCATGTTACCTGCAAACAGTGACAGTTTTACTTCTTCTTTTCCAATTTGGATACCTTTTATTTCTTTTTCTTCTCTGATTGCTGTGGCTAAAAGTTCCAAAACTATGTTGAATAAGAGTGGTGAGAGTGGGCCACCTTGTCTTGTTCCTGATCTTAGTAGAAATGGTTTCTGTTTTTCACCATTGAGAATGATGTTGGCTGAGGTTTTTTCCTATATGGCTTTTATTATGTTGAGGTAAGTTCCCTCTATGCCTACTTTCTGGAGGATTTTTATCATAAATTGGTGTGGAGATTTGTCACAAGCTTTTTCCACATCTACTGAGATTATCATATGGTTTTTATCCTTCAATGTTTTACTATGGTGTATCACATTGATTGATTTGTATATATTGAAGAATCCTTGCATTCCTGGTATAAAACCCACTTGATCATGGTGTATGATCCTTTTAATATGCTGTTGGATTATGTTTGCTAGTATTTAGTTGAGGAAATTTGCATCTATGTTCATCAGTGATATTGGCCTGTAGTTATCTTATTTTGTGATGTCTTTGTCTGGTTTTGGTATCAGGGTGATGGTGGCCTCATAGAATGGGTTTAGGAGAATTCCTCCCTTTGCTATATTTTGGAAGAGTTTGAGAAGGATAGGTCTTAGCTCTTCTCTAAATGTTTGAGAGAATTTTCCAGTGAAGTCATGTAGTCATGTTCTTTTGTGTGTGGTAAGATTTTTAAACACAGTTTCAATTTCAGCGCTTGTGATTGGTCTGTTTATATTTTCTATTTCTTCCTGGTTCAGTCTTGGAAGGAGACCTTTCTAAGAATTGCCCATTTCTTCCAAGTGGTCTATTTTATTGGGATATAATTGCTGGTAGTAATCTCTCCTAATCCTTTGTATTTCTGCAGTGTCAGTTGTTACTTCACCTTTTACATTTCTAATTCTGTTCTTTGAATCTTCTCCCTTTTTTTCGGGGTGAGTCTGGCTAATGGTTTATCGATTTTCTTTACGTTCTCAAAGAACCAGGTTTTAGTTTTAGTGATCTTTGCTAATGTTTCCTTCATTTCCTTTTCATTTATTTCTGATCTGATATTTATGATTTCTTTCTTCTGCAACATTTTTTTTTTTCTGTAGTTCATGGGCCTCTCACTGTTGTGGCCTCTCCTGTTGTGGAGCACAGGCTCCGGATGCACAGGCCCAGTGGCCATGACTCATGGGCCCTGCCACTCCATGGCATGTGGGATCCTCCTGGACTGGGGCACGAACCCATGTCCCCTGCGTTGGCAGGTGGACTCTCAACCACTGTGCCACCAGGGAAGACCTAACTTTGTTTTTCTTGTTGTTCTTCTTCTTCTTTCTCTAATTGCTTTAGTTGTAAGGTTTGGTTGTTGATTTGAGATGTTTCATGTTTCTTAAGGTAGGATTGTATAGCTTTAAACTTCCCTCTTGGAACTCCTTTTGTTGCATCCCATAGGTTTTGGGTTGTCGTGTTTTCATTGTCATTTTTTTCTAGGTATTATTTGCTTTCCTCTTTGATTTTTTCAGTGATCTCTTGCTTATTTAGTAGTATATTGTTTAGGCTCCATTTATTTGTAGTTTTTACAGATTTTTTTTCCTGTAATTGATATCTCGTCTCATAGCGCTGTGGTTGGAAATGATACTTCATATGATTTACGCTTTCTTAAATTTACCAAGGCTTGATTTTTGACCCAAGATATGATCTATCCTTAAGAATTTCCAGGAGCATTTGAGAAGAAAGTGTATTCTGTTTTTTTTTTTTTTGAATGGAATGTCCTATAAATATCAATTAAGCCCTTCTTGTTTAATGTGTCATTTAAAGCTTGTGTTTCCTTATTTATTTTCATTTTGGATGATCTGTCCATTGGTGAAAGTGGGGTGTTAATGTCCCGAAATATTATTTTGTCACTGTCGATTTCCTCTTTTATGGCTGTTAGTATTTGCCTTATGTATTGATGTGCTCCTATGTTGGGTGCATAAATATTTACAATTGTTATATCTTCTTGTTATTGATCCCTTGATCATTATGTATGTCCTTCTTTGTCTCTTGTAATAGTCTTTGTTTGAAAGTCTACTTTGTCTCATATGAGAATTGCTACTCTAGCTTTCTTTTGATTTCCATTTGCATGGAATCTCTTTTTCCATCCCCTCACTTTCAGTCTATGTGTGTCCTTACTTCTGAAGTGGGTCTCTTGTAGACAGCATATATATAGGCCTTGTTTTTGTACCCATTCAGCCAGTGTATGTCTTTTGGTTGGACCATTTAATCCAGTTACATTTGAGGTAATTATCAATATGTGTGTTCCTATTATCATTTTCTTAATTGTTTGGGTTTGCATTTGTGGGTCTTTCCCTTCTCAGTGTTTCCTGCCTAGAGAAGTTCCTTAGCATTTGTTGTAAAGTTGGTTTGGTGTGGCTGAACTCTCTTAGATTTGCTTGCCTGTAAAGGTTTTAATTTCTCCATCGAATGTGAAAGAGATCCTTGCTGGGTAGAGTGAAAATAGTTTTTCTTTTTCTTTCATCACTTTAAAAAGTCCTGCCACTTCCCTCTGGCTTGCAGAGTTATGAAAGAGTTATGGTGATTCCCTTTTATGTTATTTGTTGCTTCTCCCTTGCTGCTTTTAATATATTTTCTTTGTATTTAATTTTTGATAGTTTGATTAATATGTGTCTTGGCATGCTTCTCCTTGGATTTAGCCTGTATGGGATTCTCTGCACTTCCTAGACTTGATTGATTATTTATTTCCTATCCCATATTAGGGAAGTTTTAAAATATAATCTCTTCAAATATTTTATCATACCCTGTTTTTTTTCTCTTCTTCTTCTGGGACACCTATTATTCAAATTTTGTTTAATTTACTGTTGTCCCAGAGGTCTCTGAGACTGTCCTTAATTCTTTCAGTCTTTGTTTTTTATTCTGCTCTGTGGTAGTTATTTCCATTATTTTATCTTCCATGTCACTTATCCATTCTTCTGCCTCAGTTATTCTGCTATTGATTCCTTCTAGAAATTTTTAAATTTCATTTATTGTGTTGTTCATCATTGTCTGTTTGCTGTTTAGTCCTTCTAAACCCTTTTAAAATGTTTCTTGTATTTTCTCCATTTTATTTCCAAGGCTTTAGATCATGTTTACTATCATTATTCTGAATTCTTTTTCAGGTAGACAGCCTATTTCCTCTTCATTTGTTTTGTCTGGTGGTATTTTACCTTGCTCCTTCATCTCTCTGTACTTCTATCTTCTCACTTTGCTTAAATTACTGTTTGGGGTTTCCATTTTGCTGTATTCAGGTTCATAGTTCCTGCTGTTTTGGGTGTCTTCCCCCCTTGGGTAAGGTTTTTTTGTAGGGTTGTGTAGGCTTCCTGGTGGAGGAGACTAGTGCCTGTGTTCTGGTGGATGAGGTTGGATCTTGTCTTTCTGGTGGGAAAGGTTGGATCTTGTCTTTTTTGTGGGCAGGACCACATCTGGTGGTGTGTTCTAGGGTTTCTGTGAACTTATTATGATTTTAGGCAGCCTCTCTGCTAATGGGTGTGATGTGCTCCTGTCTTGATAGTTGTTTGGCATGGGGTGTCCAGTAGTGGAACTTGTTGGCTGTTGAGTGGAGCTGGGTGTTAGCAGTGAAACGGAGATATCTGAGAGAGCTTCTGCTGATTCATATTATGTGGGTCTGGGATGTCTCTGGTTGTCCTATGTGCTGAACTCAGCTCTACAACCTCTGAGTCTCAGGCCTGACACTCAGCTGGAGCTCCAAGACCCTGCCAGCCACAAGGCTTAGAAGAAAAGGGAAGAAGAAATTAGAGAAAAAAATAAAATAAAAAGTTATTAAAATAAAAAATGAAAAGTAAAATTATATCTTTAAAATAAAAAAATATTAAAGTAATAAAAAAAGAAGAGAGCAACCAAACCAAGAACCAAATCCACCAATGATAACAAGCACTACAAACTCTACTAAGATAAACATAAAAATCCATAACTAGTTTGTCACATGCAGCAAACCCCAAGTCTACACTTGCTGCGAAATTTCACAGCCTCAATTTTGGGATGATTTATTTTCTATTCAGATCTTCCACAGATCCAGGTACATCAGTTGATTGTGGAGATTTAATACACTGCTCCTAATGCTGCATGGAGAAATTTCCCTTTCTCTTCTTTATTTGCACAGCTCCCGGGGCTCAGCTTGGGCTTTGGCCCTGCCTCTGCATGTAGGTTGCCTTCTGCTCTCTGTTCGTCGCCCAGACAGGACGGGGTTAAAGGGGCAGCTGATTAGGGGGCTCTGGCTCACTCAGGCTTGGGAGAGGGAGGGGTACAGAATGCACGGCAAACCTGTGGTGTTAGTGGCTGGTGTGACATTGCAACAGCCTGAGGCATGCCGTGCGTTCTCCTGGGGAAGTTGTCCCTGGATAATGGGACCCTGGCAGTAGTGGGCTTCACAGGATCCCAGGAGGGGTGGTGTGGATAGTGACCTGTGCTTGCATACACGCTTCTTGGTGGCTGCAGCAGCAGCCTTAGCATTTCATGCCTGTCTCTGGTGTCCATGCTGATAGCCGTGACTCACACTCATTTCTGATGCTCATTTAGTTGATGCTCTGAATTCCCTCTCCTCACACACCCAGAAACAATGGTCTCTTGAATCTTAGGCAGTTCCAGACATTTTCCTGCACTCCCTCCCAGTTAGCCATGCCACACTAGCCCCCTTCCAGCTTTGTTCACACAACCAACCCCAGTCCTCTTCCTGAGATCTGACCTCCGAAGCCCAAGCCTCAGCTCCCAGCCCCCACCCGCCCTGGTGGGTGAGCAGACAAACATCTCAGGCTGGTGAGTGCTTGTCAGAACCGATCCTCTGTGTGAGAATCTCTCCGCTTTGCCCTCTGCACCTTCGTTGCTGCACACTCTTCCATGTCTCTGAAGCTTCCCACCCAACCATCCCCTATCTCCGCCATTGAAGGGGCTTCCTAATATGTGGAAACTTTTCCTCCTTCACAGCTCCCTCCCGGAGGTGCAGGTCCCGTCCCTATTCTTTTGTCTATGTTTTTTTTTTTTTCTTTTTTCTTTTGCCCTACCCAGGTACATTGGGAGTTTCTTGCCTTTTGGGAAATCTGAGGTCTTCTGCCAGCCTTCAGTAGGTGTTCTGTAGGAGTTGTTCCACATGTAGATGTATTTCTGATGTATTTGTGGGGAGGAACTTAATCTCCACGTTTTACTCCTCCACCATCTTGAAGGTCCTCTTATAACTGATTCACTTTGCTGTACAGCAGAGACTAACAGCATTTTAAATCAACTATACTCAATAAAACTTTTTAAAAAATATACATGGATGTATACAAAAATTACTTTTTATTCTTTGTTCTTTTTCAAAATAACACTTTAGATATTTTATGTGATTTGCTTTTTTATTCAGTGTTTTTAATTATTTTTATCCAAACATATAACTCAATTGTTTTAACTACTTGATATTTCTTAATATGCACAAAATGTATATTTCACTACATTTTTGGATAAACTGTTACTTTGATTCCAATTTTACACTATAGTATAAAATTTTTCAGTAAACACCCAGATGTATGTCTTATGGTGCAATAGTTCAAGTGTTTCTCTCAGATATATGTTTAAAGGTTTTTGAATATATACATATAAAATTTTAATAGATACTGTAAAATTGTCATCCCAGCATCAATATAAAAATTCCTATTTGTTTTCCTTATCAACAGAGGTAAGCTTAATTATCAGAATTTTACTTTTGAAAACATAAACTTTAATAAATGACTTGTAGAGGTTCACATTCTGGCCATTGCAAGCAGAACAACTGGTAGTAGCCCATGTGACTCTGATTCTACATATACACAGGGCATGCTTTCTCTCTCTCCTTCTCTTTCTTTTTTCTTAAGACTTTATTTTTAATTTTATGAAAAATTGAGAAAAGAGTATGGAAAGTTCTCATTTACTGTACATCCAGTTTCTTCTACTGTAAACATCTTCTATAAATATGGTATGTTGTTCATAATCATTTCATAAACCAAATTAATACATTATTTTTAACAGAAATCCAGGATTTATTTTGATTTTCACAGTTTTTAACCCATGTCTTTTCACACTCCAAGATCCCATCCAGAATACCACATTATATTTAGGTTTTTTTTTTTTGCTAGGTTGTGCTTATCTGTGACAGTTTCTCAGACATTTTTTTAAATTTTTTTTGTTAACTTTGAGAGTTTTAAGAAGTGCCAGTTAGGTAGCTTGGAGTATGCCCTTCAATGGGAATTTGTATGATGTTTTTCTCATGATTAAACTAAGGCTATGCATTTTGGAAGGAAGACCACAGCTGTAAAGTGCCATTTTCTTCACATTGTATCAAGGGTACATATTGTCAACATTATTTATGTTGACCTTGATCACCTGCCTGAGGAAGTGTTTATCAGGTTTATCCACTATCAAGTTACTCTTTGCCACCTTTCCATACTGTACTCTTTGGAAAGATATAAATATGTGCAACATATACTGAAGGAGTGGGGAGTGATCCTCCCTTACCATGAGGGCAGAGTATCTACAAAAACTATTTGTAATTCATCTGCTTCTCTCTCCTCCCTTATTTATTACATTCATTCATTCATTCATTCATTCATTTAAATCCTATAGATTCATGGATATTAATTGTATAATTTGGGTTATAGCTCAATGCTTCCTTTTTGTTTATATATTTTGTTGCATGAATTGTTTCAACTTTAACCATTAGAAAATCTTTCAGTTTGCTCTTCTCCTTGGTTTTTTTTGACATTCCTTCATCAATATGTGCTTTCTCTTTTTCTTCCTCTGTCTCTCACACTTTTTCTCTCTCTCTCTATCCCTCCCCTTTTCCTTACTTTTTCTTCCTTACTTTCTGTAACACAACATGTTCCGCACTTATGTTTTGTATTTTCTTCCACAGACCTAAAATAAACCATTTTTCTAAAGACAGTTGGTTCCTTTTATTAGAGAATGGTATCAGAAACCAAGATCTGGGAACTAGGCATGCTTGTTTCAATTGAGATATCATGTATTCTGGACTCCTTCTCACAGAGCATGGAGACATGTATGTCTATATTAACTTGTGAATATACACAAATATTTCTATATGTATCTAATTTTTGGTAATCATGAGTTCATACTGGCTTCTTCAACTCTAATCCATTACCAGATGGATCATTCTAGATTATCTCCTTGCTTATCTGTAAATTCACACTCCAGAAGTGAGAAATCAGGCTCCTGACCACTGCCTTCCATTTACTTAATTATTCAATTTTATTATTCACAAATTGTAATATTGAATATTTTAACCCAAGCCCCATGGAAAACATTATCAAATAGAATAGTGTTTACATGCAGGTCATTTTGCCTATGATCTGAAAGGTTCCATTCATTTTCTAAGTTACTTAGTTAGCAACTGTTCTTCACAACTCCCTTCAAAGTTTATTTCATAAATTTGAAATACAGTTAGATGTTTTTATCATAGTCTGCATTCTAGATTGGCATCCCCCAAACTCCTAACTGATTTTATATTAATTTATATATATTATGGTTCACTCTTTGTGCTGTAAAGTTCTATGGGTTTTGATGAATGCATAATGCTATGTATCCACCATTATGGTATCATGTTGAATTATCTCAGAGCCCTGTATTTTACCTATTCTACATGCTCCCCATTTCCATAAATCTTCAAGAAACATTCATTTCTGTATTATATTTATGGTTTTTATTATCTCTGTTGTTTTGCTTTCTCCACAGTATCAGATAATTGGAATCATTGTATGTAGCCTTTTCACTGGCTTCCATCTCTCAGCAGTATGCATGTTAGGTTAATCCATGTCTTTTTTGTGGTTTGAGTTCTCATTTTTTAATTTCTGAATTAAGTTCCTTTTATGGATTTACCCCAATTTTTTCATCAAATCACCTATTGAAGGACACCTTGGTTACTTCCAGCTTTTCATGATTATGAATAAAGCTTCAATAAACATTCATATGCAGGGTTTTGTATGAAAGCATCTTTCAAATCAATTGGTTAAAGATTTAGAAGTGTGATTGTTGGATGATGTGATAAATCTATGTGTAGCTTTGTAAAAGTTTGCAAATTTTTCTTCCAAAAATCTCTCCCATTTTTTATTCCCTCTATATATGAATGATATTTTCTGTTTTTTCTAAACCTATGCCAACATTTGGAATTATCAATTTTTGGATTTTAGCCATTCTAATAGATGTGTAGTGATACTTCACTATTATTCTTACTTGTAAGTCCCTAATGACAAATGATGTTGAGCATCTTTCCTTATGCTTACTTGTTATCTGTAAATATTTTTTTGTCAGTTATCTTTTGGCATTTTTAAAATTTAGCTATTTGTTTTTATATTGTTGAATTTTAAGAATTCTTTATGGATTATGGATACAAGTCTTTTACCTGGTATTTTTTTTTGCACTTAATTTTTCCAAGACTCTGGCTTATCTTTTTATGTTAAATATCATTCACAGAGCAGAATATTTAAATGTTTAATAAATTCTAACTTTTTTATAGATTGTATTTATGGTATTGTATCTAAAGACATCACTGAATGCAAGGTCAATGAGAATCTCTTATTTTCTTGTACAAATTATATCCTTTTGTGTTTTACAGGTAAGTCTATGCTCCATTTTGAGTTATTTTTGTTAAAGGTGTAAAGTTTGTGTTTAGGCTCATTTTTTTTTGCATATCAACATCAGGCTGCTGTAAAATCATTTGTTGAAAAATCTATCCTTTCTCTTTTGAAGTGATTCTACTTCATTTCAAAAGTCAGTTGACTATATGTATGTGGGTCTGTTCTTTGACTCTCTATTCTGTTCTACTGATCAGCCCAGCTATTCTTTCACCAATGGTAGCTTTACAATGTTGAATTTGAGTAGTGTGAGTTCTCTGACTTTGTTTCTCTTTGGTATTGTTTTGTCTATTCTTTGTCTTTTGCATTTCTATCTAAATTTTAGATTCACTTTGTTAATATACACAATAACTCATTGGGATTTTAATTGAGATTGCATAGATCAGGTTGGTAAGAACTGATATCTTCTCAATATTGAGTCTTCCTTTACATAGAATATGTCTGCATTTATTTACATCTTCACTGATTTTTTTCATTAGAGTTTTATAGTTTTTCTCATTCAGCTCTGTGCATATTTTGTTATATTTATATATAAACATATCTCTCAGTTTTTGTTCCTAAAATAAATTGTACTGTTTTAAAATTTTAATTCTAATTATTCATTGCTTGTATTTTGGAAAGAAATTAATTTTGCACCCTGTAGTAATTGCTCTTTAATTCAGAATTTTATTTATTTTTCAACTTTTAGGATTGACTACATAGATAATAATGTCATCTGTGAAGAATAAAAGTTTATTCAGCCTCTATACCTTTATTTCCTTCATGTACTAGGTGGACCTTTTGGTATGATGTTGAATAACAATGCTGAGAAGGGACATCCTTGGCTTTTTCCTGTTTTGAGTGAAAAATATCCTGCTTCTCATCATTAAGTGTGATGTTACGTGGATGTTCTCTAACCATTTGAGGAAATTCCCTTGTTTCCTATTTTTCTTGTTTTAGATTTTGTCAAATGCTGATTCTGCAACAACTGACAGAAGTGTATGAATTTTTTCTGTAGTTTGTTGATATAATGGATTAGATTGACTGATTTCAATTGTTGAAACTGCCTTGCATGTCTGAAATATATCCTCCTTGATCATGGTATATATTTCTTTATATACATAATGGAATTGATTTGCTAATATTTCGTTAAGACTTTGGCATCTATATACATGAGAGATTTGGGTCTGCAGTTTTTCTATCTCGTAATGTCTTTTTCTGGTTTTGGTCTTAGAGCTATTATGGCCACATTGAATAACATAGAATATGGTCCCTTTTTTCTATTTTCCAAGAGATTATAAAGAATTGGTATCATTTCTTCCTTAAATGTTTGGCAAAATCCATCAATGAAACCATCAGTTATATGCTATGTCTTTTTTTGGAAGGCTCTTGATTATTGATTCGATGGCTTTACTTATTGAATGCCTATGACTTATTCAAATTAGTTATTTTTCATTGTGTGAGTTGTGGTAGCTTGTGTCTTTCAAGCAATTGGTCTATCTTTTAACTAACTTATTGAATTTTAAAGCATAGAATTGTTTATACAATTTCTTTATTTTCTTTTGAATTTTTATGGGAACCATAGTGGTGATCTTCTTTCACATTTTTTTTTCTTAATCTGAGTAGCCTGAGCTTTCTATTTTATTTTTTATTATTTATTTATTTTTGGTCATGCCACACAGCATGCAGAATTTTAGTTCCCTGACCAGGGACTGAACCAATGTCCCCTGCAGTGGAAGCCCAGTGTCTTAACCACCGGACCACAAGGGAAGGGCCACACGAACTCTGTTTTTTTTTTTCTTTTCCTTATTAATTATCTATTTTATACATATTACTGTATACAGGTCAATCCCAATCTCCCAATTCATCCACCACCACCACCCCACAACTTTCCCCCCTTGGTGTCCATACATTTGTTCTCTACATCTGTGTCTCTATTTCTGTCCTCCAAACAGGTTCATCTGTACAATATTTCTAGGTTCCACATATATGTGTTAATATATGATATTAGTTTTTCTCTTTCTGACTTAACTTCACTCTGTGTGACAGTCTCCAGATACAACCACGTCTCTACAAATGACCCAATTACATTCCTTTTTATGGCTGAGTAATATTCCGTTGTATATATGTACCACATCTTCTTTATCCATTCGTCTGTTGATGGGCATTTAGGTTGCTTCCATGACCAGGCTATTGTAAATAGTGCTGCAGTGAATATTGGGGTTCATGTGTCTTTTTGAATTGTGGTTTTATCTGTGTATATGCCCAGTAGTGGGATTGCTGGGTCATATGGTAATTCTATTTTTAGCATTTTAAGGAACATCCATACTGTTCTCCATAGTGGCTGTATCAATTTACATTGCCACAAAGAGTGCAAGAGTGTTCCCTTATCTCCACACCCTCTCCAGCATTTGTTGTTTGTAGATCTTCTGAAGATGCCCATTCTAACTGATGTAACGTGATAACTCATTGTAGTTTTGATTTGCATTTCTCTAATAATTAGTGATGTTGAGCAGCTTTTCATGTGCTTCTTGGCCATCTGTATGTCTTCATTGGAGAAATGTCTATTTAGGTCTTCTGCCAATTTTTGGATTGGGTTGCTTCTTTTTTTTAATATTGAGCTGCATGAGCTGTTTGTATATTTCAGAGATTAATCCTTTGTCCATTGATTCCTTTGCAAATATTTTCTCCCATTCTGAGGGTTGCCTTTTTGTCTTGTTTGCAGTTGGCTTTGCAAAAGCTTTTAAGTTTCATTAGGTCCCACTTGTTTATTTTTGTTTTTATTTCCATTACTCTAGGAGGTGGTCAAAAAAGATCTTGCTGTGATGTATATCAAAGAGTGTTCTTCTTATGTTTTCCCCTAAGAGTTTTATAGTGTCTGTTTTTACATTTAGGTATCTTATCCATTTTGAGTTAATGTTTGTGTATGGTGTTAAGGAGTGTTCTATTTTCATTTTTTACATGTAGCTTTTACATTTTACATGTAGCTTTATGTTAGTTGACCATACGTTTTGGGTTTATCTCTGAGCTTTCTTTCCTGTTCCATTGATCTATATTTCTCTTTTTGTGCCAGTACTATATTGTTTTGATTACTGTAGCTTTGTAGTATAGTCTGTCATCAGGGAGTCTGATTCCTCCAGCTCCACTTTTTTCCCTCAAGACTGCTTTGACTATTTGGGGTCTTTTGTGCCTCCATACAAATATTACAATTTTTGTTTTATTTCTGCAAAAAATGCCTCTGGTAATTTGAAAGGGATTGCACTGAATCTGTAGATTGCTTTGGGTAGTATAGTCATTTTCACAGTATTGATTCTTCCAATCAAAGAGCATGGTATATCTCTCCATCTGTCTGTGTCATCTTTGATTTCTTTCATCAGTGTCATAGTTTTCTGAGGACAGGTTTTTTTTACCTCCTTAGGTAGGTTTATTCCTAGGTATTTTATTCTCTTTGTCATAATGTTGAATGAGATTGTTTCCTAATTTCTCTTTCTGATCTTTCATTGTTATTGTATAGGAATGCAAGAGATTTCTGTGCAGTAAAGTTTTATCCTGCAACTTTAGCAAATTCATTGATTAGCTCTAGGAGTTTTTTGTTGGCTTCTTTAGGATTTTCTATGTATAATATCATGTCATCTGCAAGCAGTGACAGTTTTACTTCTTTTCCTATTTGCATTCCTTTTATTTATTTTTCTTCTCTGATTGCCATGGCTAGGACATCCAAAACTTTGTTGAATAATAGTGGCAAGAGTGGACATCCTTGTCTTGTTCCTGATCTTAGATGAAATACTTTCAGGTTTCACCACTGAGAATGATGTTTGCTGTGGGTTTGTCATATATGGACTTTATTATATTGAAGTAGGTTCACTCTATGCCTACTTTCTGGAGAGTTTTGATCATAAATGGGTGTTGAATTTTGTCCAAAAATTTGTCTGGATCTTGAGATGATCATATGGTTTTTATTCTTCAATTTGTTAATATGGTGTATCACATTGATTGATTTGTGTATATTGAAGAATCCTTGCATTCCTGGGATAAACCACACTTGATCATAATGTCTGATGCTTTTAATATGCTGCTGGTTTCTGTTTGCTGGTATTTTGTTGAGGATTTTTGCATCTATATTCATCAGTGATATTGGTCTGTAGTTTTCTTTTTTTGTAGTATCTTTGTCTATTTTTGGTATCAGGGTGATGGTGTCCTCATAGAATGGGTTTGGGAGTGTTCCTTCATCTGCAATTTTTTTTGGAAGAGTTGGAGAAGAATGGGTGTTAACTCTTCTCTAAATGTTTGATAGAATTCACCTTTGAAGACATCTGGTCCTGGACTTTTGTTTGTTGAAAGATTTTAAATTACAGTTTCAATTTCATTACTTGTGATTGGTCTGTTCATATTTTCTATTTCTTTCTGGTTCAATCTTGGGAGGTTATACCTTTCTAAGAATTTGTTCATTTCTTCCAAGTTCTCCATTTTATTGGCATAGATTTGCTTGTAGTAGTCTCTTATGATGCTTTGTATTTCTGCAGTGTCTGTTGTAACTTCTCCTTTTTCATTTCTAATTTTATTTATTTGACTCTGCTCCCTCTTTTTCTTGATGAGTCAGGCTAAACGTTTATCCATTTTTCTTCTCTTATCTAAGAACCAGCTTTTAGTTTTATTGATCTTTGCCATTGTTTTCTTTGTTTCTATTTCATTTATTTCTGCTCTGATCTTTATGCTATCTTTCCTTCAACTAACTCTGGGTTTTATTTGTTCTTCTTTTTCTAGTTCCTTTAGGTGTAAGGTTAGATTGTTTATTTGAGATTTTTCTTGTTTCTTGAGGTAGGCTTGTATTGCCATAAACTTCCCTCTTAGAACTGCTTTTGCTGCATCCCATAGGTTTTGGATCATTGTGTTTTCATTGTAATTAGCATCTAGGTATTTTTTGATTCCCTCTTTGATTTCTTCAGTGATCTCTCGGTTATTTAGTAACTTATGGTTTTGCATCCATGTGTTTGTGTTTTTTTTTATGTTTTTTCCCCTGTAATTTATTTCTAATCTCAGAGTGTTGTGGTTGGTAAAGGTACTTGATATGATTTCAATTTTCTTAAATTTAGTGATGCTTGATTTGTGACCCAAGATGTGATCTATCCTGGAGAATGTTCCATGTGCACTTGAGAGGAAAGTGTAATCTGCTGTTTTTGGATGAAATGTCTTATAAATATCAATTAAATATATGTGGTCTACTGTGTCATTTAAAGCTTGTGTTTTCTTATTAATTTTCTGTCTGGTTGATCTATCCATTGGTGTAAGGACAGTGTTAAAGTCCCCTCTATTATTTTATTGCTGTTAATTTCCTCTTTTATAGCTGTTAGCAGTTGCCTTATGTGTTGATGTACTCCTATTTTGGGTGCATATATATTTATAAGTGTTATATCTTCTTCTCAGATTGACCCCTTGATCATTATGTACTGCCCTTCCTTGTCTCTTGTAACATCCTTTATTTTAAAGTTGATTTTATCTGATATGAGTATTGCTGCCCCAGCTTCCTTTTTATTTCCTTTTGCATGGAATATCTTTTTCCATCCCCTCACTTTCAGTCTGCGTGTGTCCCTAGGTCTGAAGTGGGTCTCTTGTAGACAGCACATACATAGGGTTCTTCTTTTTGCATTCGTTCAGTGAGTCAGTGTCTTTTGGTTGGAACATTTAATCCATCCATGTTTAAGTTAATTAATGATATGTGTGTACCTATTACCATCTTCTTTATTGTTATTGTTATTTTATTTTATTTTATTTGTAGGTCCTTTTCTTCTCTTGTGTTTCCCACTTACAGAAGTTCCTTTAGCATTTGTTGTAGAACTGGTTTGGTGGTTATGAATACTCTTATATTTTGCTTGTCTGTAAAGCTTTTGTTTTCTTCACCGAATCTGAATGAGATCCTTGCCATGTAGTGTAATCTTGGTTGTAGATTCTTCCCTTTCATCACTCTAAATATATCATGCCACTCCCTTCTGGCTTGTAGAATTTCTGCTGAGAAATCAGCTGTTAAATCTTATGGCTGTTCCCTTGTATGTTATTTGTCATTTTTCCCTTGATTCTTTCAATAATATTTCTTTGTCTTTAATTTTTATCAATATGATTACTATGTGTCTCAGTGTGTTTCTCCTTTGGTTTACCTAGCCTTGGACTCTCCATATTTCCTGCCCTTGGGCGGCTATTTCCTTTCCCATGTTAGGGAATTTTTCGACTATAATCTCTTCACATATTTTCTTGGGTCCTTTCTCTCTCTCTTCTCCTTCTGAGACCTGCATAATGCAAATGTTGTTGCATTTAATGTTGTCCCAGAGGTCTCTTATGCTGTTTTCATTTCTTTTCATTCTTTTTTCTTTATTCTGCTCCATGGCAGTTAATTCCAACATTCTGTCTTCCAGGTCACTTATCCATTCTTCTGCCTCAGTTATTCTGCTGTTGATTCCTTCTAGTGTATTTTTCATTTCAGTTATTGTATTGTTCATCTCTGATTGTTTGTTCTTTAATTCTTCTAGGTGTTTGTTCTTTAATTATTCTAGGTCTTTATTAAATATTTCTTGCATCTTCTTGATCTTTGCCTCCATTCTTTATTCGAGGTCCTGGATCATCTTCACTATCATTATTCTGAATTATTTTTCTGTAAGGTTGCCTATCTCCACTTTATTTAGTTGTTTTTCTGGCATCTTATCTTGTTCCTTCATCTGGTAAAAATTCCTCTGCCTTTTCATTTTGTCTATATTTCTGTGAATGTAGTTTCCCTTCCACAGGCTGCAGAATTGTCATTCTTCTTGCTTCTACTCTCTGCCCTCTGGTGGATGAGGCTATCTAAGAGGCTTGTCTCACTTTTAACATTGGTAATTTGTGTCTTCTTTCTTTTTTCTTACTTAGCTTGCCTGGAGATGTACCAAACTATTAATCTGTTGAAGGAAGCAGCTTTTGATTATTTTGATTTTCCTATTGGTCTTCTATTTTTGATTCTATTGATTTCTGCTCTATTTTTATTAGTATTATTTTCTCCTTCTGCTTGTATTAGGCTTTACTTGTTTTTCTTTCCTAGTTTCCTAAAGTGAAATTTTAGATTATTAACTTCAGATGTTTCTTTATCTAATGCATGCTTTTAATAGTATAAATTTCCATTTAAATACTATTTCCCCTGCCTCCTACAAATTTTTATGTTCAAACTATCCTTTGAGTTTGCTAATTCTATCTGGTAGTACTCTTGCTCAAGTCACCATCCTCCATAGGATATATGAAAATCTTGTCTCCACTCCATCATCTTGTCTCCTTCAAACTATTCTGTAGATAGTATAAAAAATGTATTAGCATTCAAGTCACTTTACTCACCTGCTTAAAGATAAGTTATTTAATGGCTTCCTGATTTTTCTCTAGAGATAAAACCAAATCTCCTTTACAGGGCTTTTGAGGCAATTAATGTGCTGATTTCTGTATCCTTGTGACAATTCATCTTTAGGCATATTGATCTCCTTTTATTTTTCTAGTGTGCCATGATCATATTTGTTTGGGATTCTTGTTGCATGATGTACCCTTTATTTGCAATACTTCTACAGCAGATTTTCTTACAAATTAATTAAAATGCTTCTGTCTCAGAGTTAAAACTCTTAGTTTAGGCACTCTGAGAGCACTGTGTGCTTTCCTTATATTATACAGTGTTAATTTGGGAACTTATGTATGTTCCAGTTGAGAATATGACTTCCATGAGAGTAAAGATCTCTGTTCATCATCATTGTAGGGCTAATACCCAAAGCCAAAAGCACCTTCCCACTCTATCTCAAAAGATTATATGCAAGTCAATTCACATTCTTAATTTCAATAAGTCATTTAAGCCAGGTTTGTAACTTGTCAGCTCAGTGACCTGCATATTTTTTTTGAGTTTACTAATGAAATTCAAACATGAGACATTATTAAAATAAAACAAACTTCAGGCCATCTTAGCTGGATCTCCATTTGTATTGAGTCAGAATTGAACTCTTGCTGGACCTCTCTAGCTTATTAATTAATAATTATGATGTTAACATCCTTAAGTAATTGGTACATATTTTATAAAATTATTTCAGGAGATGTACAGTGTGAAAAGATGTTTTCCGTGTTCTTCTCTCACTTAATATAACAGTGTGTTTATGTGGATCTTTGGATGATTTATGAAAATTTTCAGTGCCTAAACTGAAAAGTCTCTTTCTTCATAAACTTAAGAAGACTCAGCCATACAACTTCTTGACATCTTCCTTCATGAAGGATTTTGATTTTCAATACTGATTTTATTTTAAAAATATATACTTAACTCTTCAAATATTGTGAGTTTCACAGACCTAAAGTCAAAATAGTACTTATGTGATTGTATTACATTAATATGTGTTGTATATTTTTCTCATTTGTTTCTCCTATATCCTTGGTATAATTCCCCTCAGAAATTTTCTAAAGAGAATCCTTGATTATCCTTACCTGATATTATCCATTGTTCTGTTTATTCATTCTCTATTTAACAAGCCTGTATTGTTTCAGATACAGGAAATGCTAGTGAACTAAGAACTAAATCCTTTCTTCCAGATATATCTTATATTCAAGAGTAGAAGAAAGACACCAAGTAAGTGATTAAAGTGAAATATCCAGGGACTTCCCTCATTGTCCTGTAGTTAAGACTTCACCTTCCAGTGCAGGGCATGTGAGTTTGATCCCACATGACTTGGGGACAAAAAAACAAAACATAAAACAGAAGCAATACTGTAACAAATTCAATAAAGACTTTAAAAATTGTCCACATCAAAAAAAATCTTTAAAAAGTTAAAATAGAGCAAAGTATCTAATTAAATGTAATGAAACACAATAACTCCTCCAATGGAAAAAAAAAAGAAAGAGAAAGATGAGTATTATGGAAACTTTAGTCTTACTTTTTTGAGTTCCAGTGATAATTAGAAACGTAGTAAAACTGCCAAAATTAGATTTAAACATTCTGAAAGTTTGACTTGTCATTGAGATTAAAATTTTAAATTTCATTTCCTGATTTTAAATAAATTATCAGTCTACAAAAACATTATTCCTTCTCTTTAAATTTTATATAACCAAAATTATTACATTAAGATAGCTCTATTTTTGGTTGCCACATAATAATAATACGTTAAAGAATAACAGCTTTTTTATCATCTAGGTGGAACATTTTACACCAAACCAAACTAATCAACCAAAACAACAAGAGAAAAAATAATAATAATAAGATTAGCCCTCTACTCTTAACTTTAAGGACTATATGTAACTTTATTATTGCAATTCTCTACTGGGTAGATTTTACATTTGTGCAATCCATTTGATTTAAACATCCGTTGTCAAGCACCTCGTTCCAAGTTACATAACTCTAAATACTTTACTCTCATTGCACATGATTTCAAATTCCTTGATTTCTTTCTGATAGGCTTTGAATTTGTTCTGAGAAGGATTACATTTATAATACTAAGGCTATTACTGAATACTACAAGTACACTAAGTGCTACATAAAATATTTGACTGTCATTAATTAAGAAATAAAACACTATTGCCCCTTTGTTGCCAATAATGACAAAAGTTACCACCAGACAGTGTGGAGAAGGATATTAATAATTTTTCTATTGTTGCTGCTATGTTTTTAAATAAAATGGGGGTCACTGAAAGTGATTTATTTTGTTCTTCATTGAATTAACTTCTTACTGAAATAGTTTGTGGGATTACTTTTCTTAGTTGTTTTGTGGCAATAGTGACATATGCACTGAGGCAAGAGCAAAACAATTATCTGTTGCATAGAATTCACCCTTCAAAATACACTTGAACTGCTTCAGACTGGGTAGCTCTGTAAACTTGAAACATCTCCACTTCCCCGTTTGTTAGCACCAAAAAAGGGACATGCTGAATCCCCTCAACAGTCTGGAGAGTAGACACTGTTCTCTAGCACTTACCAACATTTATTTACACACACATCAGGCTCAACTTTTCATCCTCATGCTTCTATGAGGCAGGAAATTAGAACAGTAGATATTTCCAATGTTTTCAGTATATTTATGTAATCCACAAATAATGCTATTACTAGAGTAGTCTATTGTCTCCTCTCTAAAAAATGTCTCTTGTTCACTCTTGAAAATCAAGAATATACCCCCCCAGGGGTGATTGGCTAATCAACATTTTCTTTCTGTAAAACCTGTCAGAAGGAATCTGTGAGATAAATAATTTTACAGAAGAATTTGATGCTTTAATGTGGATACTTGAAAATCCAATTCCTCCACATAAAATAAGGAATTAAAAATGGACACTGGCTTTGTCATCTTTATGCCTAAAAGCTTAAAACCTTATCTTACTATCCATCTTTTTAAAAACAAACAGTCCTTTAAGGGATGAATGGATAAAGGTGTGAATATATCTATCTATCTATCTATCGATCTATCTATCTATATTTCTTATGTAGATAGATTGATAGATAGATAGATAGAAAGATATATATATGGATATAGATAGATACCTACATACACAGTGGGATATTATTCAGTCATGAGAAAGAAGGAAATCCAGCCATTTTTTCCAACATGGATGGAACTTGAGGACATTGTTCTAAGTGAGATAAATCAGAGAAAAACAAATACTGTATGATCTCACTTATATGTGGAATCTAAAAAAGTCATACTTAGGAAAACAGAGAGTAGAATGGAGTTACCAGGAGCTGTGAAGGTGGGGGAGTCAGGGAGATGTTGTTAAAGGCTACAAATTTGCAACTAGTAGATACATAAGTAGTGGAGATCAAATGCACAGCATAGAGATTATAGTCAGCAGTACTACACTATAAACTTCAAAGCTGCTAAGAAATCAGATCATGGACTTCCCTGGCTGTCCAGTGGTTAGAATTCCACACTTCCACTGCCAGGTGCATGGGTTCAAAGATCCCACATGCCACACAGCATACCCCCCAAAACACAAAACAAAACAAAACAAACTAGATTTTAATTGTTCCCACCACAAGAGAGACATGATATTTATGTGAAGGGATGGAGGTGTTAAGTGAACTGGGGTGATAATCATAATGTAATATATAAATATATCAAGACAACACATCATGCACCTTAAACGTACATGAGGTTATATGCCAATTACCTCAATAAAACAAAGAGAGATCAATAAAAGCTTCTTCTATATTCTTTTATGATCATCTTTTATGGTTGTGTATTATGAATTGCTTCAGTCTTCTCAGCAGGCCTAGAATTATTTCAAATGTTGAATATCTTTCACTTCATCTCCCCTGAATTTCCTCATATCCCATGTCTAAACTATTCAAATCAGTGCATCATCTAAAATTAGTGATGAGATTAATAGCAAGTTCAAATTCACTAGTGGTGTGTTGCATCCAGTTCAACAATGGTTTGCCAATCACTGGAGCCGGATTGCTTTGGTTTGCATTCTGACTTAGTTAATAGTTGTGAGATTTGGGGCAAATCACTTATACTTGTCAAGCTTCAGTTCTCTCATCTTTGAAACGAGGGTAATAATATTTCATACAAAAATTTCTGATGATTAAATGAAACAATGCATATAAAGTATTCTGTGTGGCATGAGACCAATATCTTCCTACACCACCATATTGAATCCTCTTCTCCGGTTGCTGTTCTTCTTAACATCTTCTCCATTCTGCTAAGACATGGACTTTTCATTTCTCAAACTAATAATTCAGCAAAAAGGAAAATATGACGGGGAGGATATAAAAACTTTCATGAGAATCCCTGGCTTCAAGAGTTGGCTTTTTTATTACAACTCTTTCATGGATTTGTTTGCTTTAACAAAAAAAAAAATCAAATGAGCTTATTGAATCAGTTCCTATGGTTTACTTTTGGGGGGAAGCAATAGGCAATCACAGCTTGGGAAAATGTGGTTTATACCTTAAAAATTGTAATAACAATTCAGGGAAGATGTATATAGCTAATTCTGAAGATAACAACTACATGCTCATACAGTTGCTTACAGTTTCTTGACAGAATGTAGGGCAGAAATCTTGTCTTTTTCATATAGTTTTCTTAACTGAGTCTAGTGCCATGGCTTGCACATTGTAATTGCCCAATAAATATTTGCAGAATTAAGTAGAACATTTTATCTCTTTAAATGACTCTTCTTGACACATTCTAGCCAGCAGTTAAGTTCAATAAACTGAACATTACATTCAACATAAATGTTGGAAATGTCATTTCATACAAACTAAATTCAATATATTTAGATACTTTCTTAGAATTTTAACTATTTATAAGCAATCCAATTTATAACTTTTAACATTTATTTTCTAAGTGCTGTTGAATCTGGAATACCCTGGTTTGGCATCAAACTCAATCACAGAGTAACTGAGCAGTTGTTAGAATGCTGTCAAGCCAAATAAAATAAACCCATTCTTAAACAAGCAAGCAAACAAACAAACAAACAAAAATACTAAACACTTAGAATGTTAGTGGATCTTATGCTTTTAATTTTGAGTATTCAGAGTTCAAACTGCACTTCAAGAGCTACGTGAAGCATAGGTGATGATTTGATTATTCAGATATTAATAGAGGATAGCCAACGGCAATGAAACCAAGATGTGTGACTGTGCATTTAAATTTATTTTATTCTTATTTGTTGAAATGACATTTTAGAATTTGATTTAGGTTTAAATTAACATTTATCAAACTAAAATAGATAAGCAAAGGAAGTGTTTGGATATGCCTATTTTTAATTTCTGCACTATGTTTGCAGTAAGGAAGGAAGTTATTTTACCTTATTTACCTGCTCTGGTGAATTAAGAAATGAAATCTAGGAAATCACATTAATTCTTGTCTGTTTTAGCAGTGATTCTCAAATAGTGGGTGGGACTTATCTGAGATGAACTGATCAAAATAACTTGAGGGATATTTTCTTCCTTCAGATTATGCATAGAATATTCTGATCTATCTTCCACTCCCTTAGGCAGAAAATGAAACACAGGTTAATCTTTGCAAACTAAAACTGTTCTCTAGAAAGCTTTCAGGGCCCCAAGGGCATTTCTTTGGGTCTTCTTGCTCTTTCACATGTCTCTTCTTCCTTTTTCTCTCAGACAGCTCCCTCTGTTTTGGTGCAGTATAGCCCATCCTGCTTCTTCATTATGATTTATTTAGTCCATCCACAGCTCACCACTGACATCAATCCTCTCTCTGTTGCTTATTTTAAATTATCAATAGATAGAATCTGCTGGTTGCATGTTACCAATTATTTGAATACCTAAAGATCATTTGCCAGAAATCTAGGTCTAATCATCTGTGTCTGGAGTGTTTCTGTGGTATGTAGGACTGCCTCTTAAAGCTTCTTCGGGCAGGGCCCATGCCAAAAATGACATCTATTACAATACAAGCTTATTTTGTTTGATCAGAAAGCATTTACTGAGTGCCTTTTACATATAATACTCTCTGCTGAGTGATGGGTAAACAAAAGGTATAATACAAAAAGGTCTCTAGTGTGAGAAAAATACAGTGAAATTGGGCAGACTGAATATATCTATAAAATCATGGATAGTGGCATAAAATATTACATTTAAATTGCATATGCATACATGTGTATACATATATGTATGTATAAATATACATAAAGAATTTGATGACTAAGTGATTTAGAAATTCAGAAGTGAAAAAGATTGTCATTGTCAATCATTTGTGGTCAGGGAAGACCTATTGGAGGGGATGTGATTCAGGCTGAAACTTTATTAATTAGAAGGGGTTGACTTTGATTCAGAATGATTGATAGAACACAGGTACTGACCAGAGTCTTTAAAATGCATCCTTTCTTCTAGAGGACCTCCATTTGTATGCCTCATGTAACAAATATCCCCATGAATTATTCATATAAACTGCCATTTAATTTTACAATTTTTCCATTTCTATCAATATCACTAACTCCTTAATAAGGAATCAATTCTATGCATCTTGTTAGAGCCCACAGGGACATTTGTATACAATAAATATTTATTTTTGCACTTGCTTAATTTACCACAGATACAAGAAATGGACTTAAAATTTATTAAGTTTAAAAATGCTTTCACATTTTCAGACTTTATTTACCCAGCTAAGTCATCTCAAAAACTAACTTAAAGGTCCAATCACTTGTAATGAATCTAACATCCCATAAGAAATAAGCTTAGTAGTTTTCTATGTCAACATATTTGAACTAAACAGTGTGTCATTTCCTGCCCCCTTCAGTAACATTTGTTATATAAACTCTTAACAAAGGATATTTCCTCAAATATTAAGTGTAGAGCATTTTCCTTAAATATGAAGTAGATTTATTTTGTGATATTCAACAAGTCACATTTGAAAGATGAGAGGCAAGAACATGCATATTTTCTAGCTTAAGAAAAGCCTTTTATATGTTATCAGCTTTATAACCTAGTTTTGATATTAAAGCCATCTTTTTTTCTCTCTACAGCCTACGATTTTAAATGAACATAAAGTATATACAGAAGTTTTTGTTGTTTCCCCGATATTGCCAATTTAATGATATCATTGAGTGTTTACCTTTGAAAATTACTCTTTTTCCCTTAGAATAAATATTGAAATATGAAATGGTGATGTCACTATATTGCAAAAAAGGAGAAAGAGCAGATCTGGGAAAAAGTCCAAAGTTCTTCAAAGTGACTTTTTGCCAAACTAAAGCTTTTTTCTTCAGAAGGAAAAAAAAAAATTCATCTTGGAAGATAATTCTGGTACATTATGAAATGATTAAACTCATGCATACAGTTGAATATACCACTGCACTTTTATCACCTCCAAAAAGATAATTCTACCACTCCCTGTAAGGGCAGATCACGATGACTTAGGGTCACCTCTGGGAAATGTGCAAATTCTAACAGAGCATGCCCCCTTCTCTGCTTGTGGCTGAGAGTACACCACACAAAAGAGTGGAAAAATCAAGGCAAGAAAATTTAAAATCTGAAATGCTTGATTTGTAGTCAGTGTGTGGGAATTAATTGGTAAAGGTTAAGAAATGGAACTATGGGATTAGGTTGATCATCCTTAAGTAAGTGCAGTACAGACTGAAGTCCAGCTGACTGTAGTCACGGACAGTCACTATTTAATTTGATTATATATTTAAAAAAATGTTTCAAAAGTGACACAAATTTCAAACTGCAAAATAGAAATCATAGAAAAATAAGGTTAATTCTGCCTCTGAATGTACATGAATATAATAAGTTCAATTGTATTCATAATATATTGAGTAGCTTGCAACTCTCTACTCTGGTCAGTCGTTTCTTCCCATTTATATTACATTTTCTTTCAGTAGGGATATTTTCCTTCATTTCACAAATCAAACATCTATTTCATCAGTTCCCTTAGCAAACTTTCTCATTTTAAGATACTACTCTCCCTTAGGAGCTTGAGAAGCTGTCAATAACTATACCATCTTTGTGAGTTTTCTGTGATATTATCTCCCCACAAACAAGCTCTTCTAAGCCTTTTACTTCTCCAGTAAAATTGAAGTGCTCAGTGACTTCTGACTTCCAGGTAGGATTAGAAATATCTTTCAACATTGGCAACAAAATTTATAATTGTGCACCGGCAACTCAAATCCAATAAATGTCAAATCATGCCTTAATGATTTTCTAAGTGAAGAGAGCACTTACGAAAATAGCGTGAAAAATATATTTCTCAACATTGTCACTAAAATTATGTGCCCCTGGATAAATACTATTTTGGTGATTATCATACCTCAGGACACTTCTGAACAAAGACACAAGACAGGCCTCCCCCAGAGGGGTGCAATCAGCACCACTGAACAGTTCCAGCTTTCAGGATAGGGATTAACTTGAACAAAACATCAGTCATAAAGGGTTGGCACTAAGATTCTGGGACCAAAGGCAATTGCAAGCATTTTATATAGGGAAACAGTAGAAAGAGATTCAATCAGGGTTGACCAGATAAAAATGTAAGATCATGACATGGAATATAGAGACAAGGCTATAAACAGAGGAGCAATCAAAGTCAAGAGCTAGAAAAGTGAGAATTAGCCTGAGAATTGTAAGATAAACAGGTAAAGAAGAGCACTTCAGAGTGAAGGTCATAACTTGTAGAGAAAGCTGTGGTGCCTGGTGAGTGGGTCTGGGGTGTTGTTGGCAGCCTCAGACAAACACATGGAATATCCAGTTGAAATGTTAAAAACTGGAAGAAAGACCATGAGAGGATGAGACCTTTTAAGAAACTTCACATTTCAACATCTTGTGGGATCACATTGATAAAGAAATAAAGGCAGGGGAAAATTATCCAGAGACAAGTAATATTTTTTCCTAAGGGAGCACTAAAGGTGTACTAAATGAGAGATCATTCACTGTAAAGAAAGACAAGATTGTACATTAAGGTATCATCAGAATAATTCATCTAGGAACTGAATTTCTATTTGATAACAACATGGTTCTCCCTCAAAAATCATGGAGTAAAAGAAAATAAGAAAAAATAATGCAACCCTGTTCAACAGCAAATACACTGTACTTCACAATTCCTAGAGAAAAGTTCTACTAACAGTACGGGGTTTTCAGAGTCCCCATCTACTCTCTGTTGAAGCCATTCATCAGCAAACCATGTCCTCTTTATGTACATCTCACTGAAGGCACAGGCCTCTCACGACAGATTCTATAAAGGAGAAAATCTCCTGCTACTATTTAAGTCCATTGGGATATGTTTTTATTTGTATTATGAAGGAACAACCAAGAAATACAGGACATTTTAAGAAATCCAAAAATGTAAAGGAGGATCCAGATAACGCAATAGGACAGCTGGATTTGATATCCATAATGCAAGATCCGTTTGTTATAAAAAAGACGGTTTTAGAAATTATTTCCATAAAAGACAGCATGCAAATTAAAAAAAATGCTTATAAAGATAAATAATCATTAAATGAGCTGACAAAATAGGATAAACATAAGAAAGAACATGTCTTGCAAAAAAAAAAAAAAAAAAAAAAAGGTGTTTTGAGTACAAGCTCCAGAAAAGTTCTCAGTTTGTAGGGTCTTGGAAAATATACACAGGAGATACAATAATATTATAAGCAATATTAGAATATTGGAAGTTGGAAGACTAGAAATAACAGTCTTTCATTCTCTCCCTCTACCACGCTCTAGCATGATTTATGTATGTATGTGCATATATGCATGTGTATATATGTATGCATCACATATATATATATATATATATATATATATATAAATATATAAATATATCTGATAGGTATATCAGATACATAGTTATTTTCCATGGTATCTAACAGTTAGAGCTTAATGCATTCAATCTTTCCGATTTGATGGGCATTCAGTTTGTTTTCAGTTCTTTTAGTTTTGCTTTTCCCTTTACAAAGATTATTCTGTCATGAATGTCCTGGCATGCATATTGATTCTGCTGGTGTCTACATTGCTGTTAGATAGATTTACAAAAGTTTAAACTAGGAATAAAATGACACAGAGGCATTTAAAATGTAATTTGAATCAATCTTGCCAGATTATCCTTTAAAAATGTGTTATTATTCCCTATAATAATTGGAGCTGGAAGTATTTTAAATGTTTTTGGTTTGTTTCTAATTGTTGACCACTTGAAAGGTGGAGAAATATTCTCCCATTGTACTTTACACACATTCAAAGTCAAGTGTTTATTTTCTCTTTCTCAAATAATCTGTGTGGGAATATGTATTTTCACATGTTTATTGACCATTTATGTATGTTTCTTCTTTTGTCTACCCTGTCTATAAATTTTACTCATTTTTTCTTTATAATATTTTCTTTATTGTTTTATCTTTTTGTAGCTAAAATATGTCATCCTAGTGGTATCAAAGTTTTTTCAGGGGCTTCCCTGGTGGCACAGTTGTTGAGAGTCCACCTGCCGATGCAAGGGACATGGGTTCGTGCCACGATCTGGGATGAGCCCACATGCTGCACAGCGGCTGGGCCCGTGAGCCATGACCACTGAACCTGTGCGTCCGGAGCCTTTGCTCTGCAACGGGAGAGGCCACAACAGTGAGAGGGCCATGTACCGCAAAAAAAAAAAAAAAAAAAAAAAAAAAAAAAAAAAAAAAAAAAAACTTTTTCAGAAGAGTGGCAAATAGATATAACTATTTTTAGACATTTTATAATATTTTTTAAATCAGTAGCCCTTTCTCTTTGAAATAGGTATTTGATCACATTTATATAAAATAAAATACATTTTAATTTGAGTAGTTTTTTCTATACATAATGTCTAATAGATACAGAGACAATCCTATTGGGTGAATTGATCATATATTTAGTGATAAGCCTAAAAGAACATAAACATATTTGTCTTTCATTCAACAAATTCCCCATAACCTCAGAGGATTATAATATCTTGACTTCTCAAAGGGAAAGAAACAAAATGCTTCATCCAAAATTCAAATTGCTTCATAAATAAATCCTTTTAAAAAGGAATTGTTGGTTGTGCACCAAATTCAGTATGCATTCTTGTTATTTCAGTCTTTACTTCTCCTAGTAAAGTGAGAAGTGAAAAAACCTCTATTAATAGCACATTTCATCATGTGTAAGAGGGTTAAATATGAAACTATTTCCAACTTTTAACATGTCTCATAATTCTGTAGTTTCTGCTTTAAAGTGAACAAGTAAAGCCTTGTAAATTATAACACAACATTAGGAACAGATTCTGGCTAACTTCTTTGAAATAAATAGCTAGCCAAAGGAAAATTGAATGCTTGACAGAGTTAAAATTGTGATTTTTAGAAATAAATACATTTTGACACTTGTATTCAAGAACACTGGTTTTCTGAGTGTAGTCCATAGATCAAAAGCACCAGAATCACCTGAGAAATCTTTAGAACTACAACTTCTTGGGCAACACTTCAGGTCACTGAATCAAAAGCTAAAGGTAGGGTCCATCAAGCTGTAATTTAAGAAATCCTCCAGAAGAGCCTCACGTAGGTTAACTTTTGACAACCACCACTTTATACCTCTTAGGTGTTTTCAATTGTCCTGGCTGGCACTCAGGGATTTTGTGTGTGTGTATTTTATTATATATATTATATATGTATTTTACACACACACACACACACACATACACATAAGTAGCTAATTTATATGACCACATAGAATTTACTCACAACATCTCATGTAGCATGAGTGATGAGTTAAAAAGAAACAATTGGAAGAGAGACTAATAAGGCAGCTATTATACTACTGGCAGGGTGAAGTTTGGACATTTGAGTGGAAATGAAATAACAGATTTTTGAGTTATTTAAAATATATAGCTTTTTCTTAAAAGTATCTATTTTCTAAGCTTTAAGAGTAGTTAATGGAAAATAGGATAACAAAAGCCTAATGTGACTTAAGAAAAATTATATATAAATTACATGTGTCATTTTCAATTACTTATAATGTTTATATAAGTGGCAGTCAGACCCTGATTCTTCTCCCTACTTGCCATATCCTGTCTTAACTATCTATGTGTGGTCTTCTTTTGTTTCTTTTATAAAACTTTAATCTATGACTTACTAAATTTATAAAAGTTGACAACTTGCTAACATTTTAACTTGCTTCCTTTAATTTTTAACAAATATACACATATGAAAGTAGTAATTCCCTTACAAACTTGGAATTTTTATAAGAGATAGTGTGGGCAAATAAACATTCAATACTTGGAATTCTCCTCTTTTTTATCTTTTTATCTTTTGTCTCCTTATCTCCCTGACCCTCTCCATCTAAAAAGTAATATATATGTAATTACATGATAAAAAATGAAAACATGTTAATTAGTTTAATTGATTCACTTTCTAACATGTAGAGAATGTAAACCTTGGGAACTAATGTCAAGTCAGGAAATAAGTACATGCTTAAGGTAACTAAATTTCATTGCAGACCACACTTTGTGATGAGTAGAACAAGTTATGCTGGAGAGGTATAATTGAACAACCAGTACATCCTGGTCTTGTTATTTCAGTATTTTTTCATGGAAATTTCTCAAAATGTCTTTAAACACTTATTGGAAACCATTATTGAAACTAACTATTATTACTGCATATAATTCAGAGAAATAAAAAAGTTCTATGAAGTCATGAACCAACATTTAATAAAGAAATATTCAATACTAATATTCAATCAGAATATAATAACAAAAATTCCATATAGTAGATTTGTATTATAAGTTATATAAACTTTTTGAAAGTATCATTATTTGGGAGACATGGAATTATTTTAATGTCTTTTACTATATTTTAATGCCTTTAAATCAAATGTGTCTGTATGACTATATATTGCCATGAGAGTAATATCTGGCATATGGTGGACACTTAATTGTTAAATTTAAAATGAACCAGATTGATAGGTCAAATTGCTCACAGATCCTCTCCACCTGGATGTATAAAAGGCATTCAAAATTTACATTCCCAAGACAGAGTTATTTATTTCTGACCTCATAAGAGTTTCCATGTAAGCATATCACAACTTGGTAAATGGAACCAACTATCTAACCAGTTGCTCAAATCGCAACCCCAGAGATTACTAGTGGTATGCTATTCTTTATTTACTGGTCACTCTACATTTAAGTGTGACACTTCCAAATATTTAATTGTATAGCAATGCTATGATGTAGAAGCTTTTACCATATCAATCTTGTAACAAGAACAATGACAATAAAGAACAAAAAAGGGTTTGTTATAATAAATAGTATCTGAGAGAGCAATGATGTTATGTGCCAATTGATATGTTTAATTTTCTGGGATATATTTGATATTCTGGAAAAAATATATCTACAGTTCATTAAGGTTAGATACACATGATGCAAGATTATTTTCCAAGTCCTGAGTTCTCTGCTGCAAAGCCAGTCAAAGTGTATCACTGAGAATCAGAGTATCCAGAAGAAATTTTAATTATGTCATAAATATGACCAGACAAAATTTGAAGTTCACTTAAGTTTAGGGGTCATGATTTTGGAGTGAAAGTAAGAGTACTGAGGAGAGCATGACAATCTGCCTCTGCTTTTCCACTTGAAACATTGGAGGCTTTTTTTTTTTTTTTTCTTTTACCGTACGCGGGCCTCTCACTGTTGTGGTCTCTCCCGTTGCAGAGCACAGGCTCCGGACGCACAGGCTCAGCAGCCATGTCTCATGGACCCAGCCACCCCACGTCACGTGGGATCCTCCTGGACCAGGGCACGAACCCGTGTCCCCTGCATTGGCAGGCGGACTCTCAACCACTGCACCACCAGGGAAGCCCTGGAGGTTTTTTTAAGCTATTATGTGAAAGAGGCAAAGAAGACAAGAAAACAGGGGCTGTTGAGCTCAGTAGACCGTTCATCAGTCTTAAATAACTAGGGGGAAATACTATTGTTCAAGGTCTGTGAAGAAGGAGGATATCTAGTAACCTTATTACACTCCCTGGGTGGAAGGCTGCAGGGCTACACTTTGGGGGCAGGGACTAAATAGAGATAAAGCATAGTATCTAGACAAAGTTTGCAAGTCTAAATAAACTAATATTTTACTTATTGAGATTACTGTTAATCAAATTATGTACATTAAGCAAAGTAAGGTAAGCATATTATAAACAATACTATTAATGACTAAATACTTCATACAAATGGTAGGGAAAAGTACTCAACTGAAATATTAAATTATATTTCACTTTGATTGCTGTACTGAATTTTGTATTATTCTCTAAGTAATAATTATTTTTAGTTGACATGTTTTTTCTTCAAAAAGTAAAACAAGATATTTGCTCTGAGAATGATATAAGGCACCAAGAAAACAAGTGCATTGTCAGGATTATAAAATATAGAGCATTGTAGTTTAATCTGACCTATGTCAGTCTCTTGTTTTGAAATAGACTCCTTTTGTTTTTCCTGTTTATTCATTGTATTAATGTGAAGTAAGTACTGTAAAATGGGGAGTGAACAGTTCATATAATTGAGAAGTGAAAAATCTATAAGTTTATAAATTCCATTTATCGTTTGATTAATCAAGCTTTACAATTTTTATTATGGTTATTCAATGCAAGAGGAAAATTAAATATATGAATTCCATCTTCTTTCCCTGAAGCATTTCCTCATAAAAAGGGTAATTTTTTTATGTGATATGAATGCAATCACACCACTGTGTCTATTAAAAATAATGGAAATTGTTCATCTAATTTGCCATTGACCAATGGAAAATTTTCCCCATAAGGGTCATGAAAGACATAAAACTCACCATGGGAGAGAAATTTTTGAAATATATGCAATTCTAAATTTTTGGCATCTGAAAAAAGGAACAATGTTATTTTAAAACCATTTAACATATAACATGAATATTCCAGGAGATAATTTAATAAAATATTATGCAGATAGAAAAGGAAGAATGCAGAATTTGAATCAAAGAACAATGGGGACAAAGAAGAAATAAATTATCTAACTTGGGAGTGAAAAACAATATAAAATTGCTAAATCACATAAACAGGATCATTTACTTTATAATTTTCTTCGTTGAGGCTTTCCAATTTAACAGACTTGTTTTCTTATTGAAAGAAACAATGGAACTTCTATAATGTAAGTATTGCAAGACATTTTCCATACACATGGGGATTGTGGGATTTTAAAAAATTGATATAATACTTTAATTTTATTTAGACACAATATGTAACACAAAAACAATTGTAATTGTTTATAGATTTCATCTTCAAATCATCTAACTCAAAAAGTAAATACTTTATATTTAGTTTCTGAATATAATATGATAAAATGATACAATGATCAAAACTGGAACTTTAATTAGATTATCATTATCTGCAAATGGGTTAACACCTAAAGCAAGTAGAGCCAGTGTTTTCCTAAAACTTCTCTTAGCTCTCCTTTTCTCTTCTAACATTTTTATCAGAAATAGAAGTTGATATATTTATATATTAAATATATGCAGCTTTCTGTACATCAATTATACTTCAATCAAGCTTAAAGAAAACAAGAAAAATATATTTGAAGCAAATGTTATCTAGATTTTACCTCACATCATATATATTACAGTTGAAAAGATGTAAAGGAAGTAGAATATTTTTGCATTTTTCATAGACTTTCTGCTCAGTTATTTTTGTTGTTGCTGGTATTGAGGGCATAATGTAACCCCAATCACTCAGCATGTTTTGTTTGTTTTCTCAAATTTATAAATGTGTAGTGTCATTTGAACACATTTCCTTTGCAACCCTACTGATGCTGACAGGGTTCCAGCTGCCATTTTGTCTTGCCTGACAATTGTAAGAAGTTAACAGACCTCTCTGTGTGCACAGTTCTCGTTTTTCCAACCATCTCTTCCATCAAAATCAGTAATTAAATTTTAAAACACAATGTAAATTGCTGCTTCTTTTCTGGTGGAGAAAACTATCATTATTATACTGTATTACCTACAAATTATGTAAAAACATTTCAGTTGAGCTTTCCAATCTACCTTCCAAGCTCATTTTCAATGTCATATTCACATGCACCTCACACCACATTTAGTTTTCCTTTTTCTACTAAAATTCATGACTGTGTAGGAATCCAAGTTTGATTATTTTCCTCAGTGTGCAATGCTGTTCATCCTCTACTTTTCCTGAGAATTGTACGTCTTTACTATCCAGGTTAGAAGTTCTTTTTTCCTTTGGGATTAAACATCATTTACTCCAAATTAAATTAAGCATTATTTATTACAAATCAAATTAATCACATTACTCACTCTGTATTAACATGCTCACACACTATTCTGACCTAACTTTTACTATGGCATGAATTTCATACCAGCTCAGGTAATGTTTGATTGCTTAGCTGCCTGTGGCATCTGCATCATTCCCAAATCTTGGTGGATTGCCACTGTGTTTTCTTCATTTGACACATCCAGAGCCCCTATCAGGATGCAGCGGGCAGTGTAGTCAACCAATTATTGCTCATTTAAAGACAATAAATGTTTTTATATTTCCACTCAGTCCTATTAAGAATCCTTTTACATTCCATGTTACAATATCATTCAGTGTTCGATATTAAAAACTCAGGGAATTCTAAAAAAATTTCTTAGTGGGGAAAGCTAGGAAAGTGATACCCATTCTTTTTATATATGATTTCATGCTTCAATAAATGATAGATATCTTGACTCTGTTAAGGTACTTCAATTTCTCAGGTTGACAATATTTAGAATAAAAAATATTATTTCCCCTTTAGCAATGATTTTGCCTAAACAAACTAAAAAAATGGTGGGTGGTGTGATGAGTAGAGAGCACACACTCTGAAAATATAATAAAATGTCCTTTAAAGAACTTAGTACTCACAAATGGTAAGGCTACTTGAGGGAGTTAAACTTTTCTGTGCCTATGGAGGAAAGAACAGTGTTTTATGGCATGCAGAAGCAGTGCATACCACCACCGAACACCACCCACCACAAGCAAATATGTAACTGGCTATATTATCACCTGAAACCACAGTTTCATAAATGTTTTACATTCTGTAAAATATATTCTCATTTCAGAGATGAAAATTAAAAAAATTAAATATTATTTTCTTCTAAATGTTTCCATTTTTGCCATATCCATTATATAAGATAATCCAATATCATAGAGTAAATATAATTGATGTCTTCTCATTCTACTTTTAGCAATTATTTTTATAATTAGAGGCTTTGATTTATTTATGTACTCTTAAGAGACACAAAGAATATATTTTGATATTATTTAGAACCAAGAAACAAAGAATCAAAATAAATTAAATTGATCAGTGAAATGATGCTGACTCTATTACCTGATCCAGCGGCTTTGCCATTGAAGAAAAAAATTTGCCGTGATTAAACATATGATAACTAAGTTGAATCATTAGTCCCACACATATGTTCTTTGAAAATAGGGGCAGACTTGTGCTAGCCATTAATTATATGATAAACTAGTTTTGAAAATTAGGAGACAGACAAGGATGAGAAGAAATTCTTACTAAGAAAATGTTTTTTTTTTTTAAATCTAGAAAACCATGTTGCATTAGAATCAGCTACACCTCTCCTGGTTTACTTTCAATGCATTGCATGTATTATTCAATGTGTTTTTGTCTGTCTTAATAGCATTCACTTTGAAGCTATCTTCAAATTATCTAATTTGAATATCAGTGAACAAAGCAAATTATAATAAAATTATAAATAATTATGATTATATATATACATTTAATAAATATATAGATGTATATATTTATAAGAAAATGTGTAAATAATGTGTTTGATCTAATATTTTCTTATAGTTTTATTCATTAAAAAGTCATTATTTTAAAATAATTAAACATCAATTTTTCTGCTCAATTCTATTCTACAGGGACAAATGGGGTTATGAGCCCCTAATTTTGTATCTAAAAGGAATTCTTTTCTATCTTGTTACAATATCATCTATACTGACTGTATAACAGAGATTATTAATAAAATAAATATTCCCTGAGATCACTTATTTACTCAAAGTTTTTTCTGCATTGCCTTAATCTTGAGAAAAAAATGTTTCATTCTAAATCCCTTAATGAATCTTCTTCCTGAGTAACTGTTAACAACTGATGCCTCGGTGATTGTCCTGTTGCCCTGATATTACTCAGTTTCAAGGCAAGCCTCAGAATAAAAGAACAACTTTGCCATTTTTCTTATATTTAGCTGCAATAAAGAGACTCTCAGATTTTCCTAAGTTCTTTAAGTAAGATTACATGAAAAAGACTTTCTTACACCTTCTGGACTATAAAACCTTTCCATTAATTTCAACTACTTTGATACTTAAAAAATCATAAAATGGTCTGTATTGCCCAATGCCATAAACACAAGCTACATTTGGCCACTTAAGTTAAATTTAAGTCCAACAAAATGAAATACAATTTAAAAATTGGTTCCTTGGTCACAGTAGCCACTTCTGAAATGCTTAGTAACTACTTGAGGCTAATGACTACCAGATGGACAGCACAGATTACAAAGCACCCCTTCATCGCCCACTCTTCTGTTGAACAGAGCAGATATCAGTTAAATGAGAATGTGGAGGGTACACCCTCTCTTTGTACTGGAATCTCAGTACACTGCTATTCCCAGACTTAATTTACCATCCTTTTTAGTAAATTAAAAAAAGAAAAAAAAATATATATATATCCTTTCTCCCAAAATGGGAAAAAACAAAACAAATGGCAAAGATAACTACAAGCTTCCAGGTGCCGTGAGATTCACTTATTGAAGTGCATCCTTCCAACTACTTATGAAGTCTACCGTTATATGTATGTGCTCTTCCAGAGAAATTTCAGAATGTCCTGCCAGTCTCCCAACTTTCTCACCCAAAGCTGGCATGACCCACCTTTGTGCAGTCACCACAGAATTCCTCTTCCCATGATCTGTAAGCATATCTTCTGTTTCTATTTGTCATTATCTTGTTTCTGCATGAAGCAGAGAGAGGGAAGTGCCATTTCTCACCCAATTCCCTATACCCATTAAAGTGTCTCAAGGTCAAACACTAGAAAATGTCCCTAGGAAGTCACAGTAAAGAACAAGATGAACGGTGATATCTTTGGAAATTATTTTGTGTCCTAATCCTTTTTCATCTCCACCAACTAGTAAGGAGCGAGCTTGGAGCAGTTTCTGTACTGCTCAATGTCAATCTGTCAGCTTTAACATCTTAATGCTGTCAGAATGCGCTTAACCACCACCTCCCCTAATTCCTCCCGCATTGAGTTATTTGCTTCTAATCTGCAATAAACTGGAAAAATAGATACCCTTACTTTTTATGATTTACAGTGCAAATGGAGCTAAGAGTGAGATCCTCTTAATCACTTCTGAGGTTCTAAATTATTCGAATGCTTTATACTCTTTCACATATCCTACCATCTTCCAGAAGGTTTGAGATGATAGACATCTGACCTGCACTCCAATCCGTGCTTTCCATACATGATATCCAAATAAGAGCCTAAAAAATCTCCTCCAAGTCAGCAAGCTTCTGAAACACTGATCTTTTAAAAATATTGCTCCAGTATTTCAAATTCTCTCTTACCAAAGGAGGAAGCCTGGCATTAATATCAGTAACAAGTTCTGCATCACAGAACCAGTCAATCTGACTTCACTGTCACTTACTGTTGTTTGATCTGTACTGAAACCTAGTGATGTAAGTAAAACTGGAGTTTACAGATGTGACTATAACCTCAAAGAGACTCCATTGCCCAAAGTCACACACTTTAAGGGATTGAACTTGTATTCATATGCAAATTTTAGTAAATCAGGACCTGTGTATTTTTATAATCCCAACTTGTTTTAGAATAAAATCCTAGGAGAAGCAGGAAGGCTGGGTGGAATTTTTATCATGAAACCATATTTTATGTAAGTGAACAAAGTTTGTGCCATCAGGTGCCAATGATTTATTTTATTTTATTTTTTTGGTAGAAATGCTTCCAAAAGGCAGAGAGTACATTTCACTTCCTGTCTTAGCAGAGGATACAGAACGTAATGTAATGTAGTTCTTTCCTTAATGACTCATCACCATCATTATGTACCTCCAGTCTCGTTCTGTGCTAAACACACAGCACATTTCTGCATATGCCTGGGAGAGTCTGCTTTCCTCAGTGTCAGGCTAGGCTGTCAGCTGTAACTTCTCACTGCTGTCAGATGCCTTTAACCAACACGCCCCACTACAGCCTCCCACATCTAGTTTGTTGCTTCTAATCTAACTGCAACTTCTAATCTGAAATAAGCTAGGAAAATATATAGCCTAGCTTTTAAAGATTTAAAGGCCAATAAACCTGAGTGGACTGCCTTAATTTCAGGAGTTCTGTAGTTCTTTCTGCATTGTTCAGATGCCTTATGCACTTTTCATGTGTTTCACTGTCTTCCAAAGGGTTTAAGATGATGGAAATCTAACCTGTAGTCATATAGAGGTGATTTAAAATGCTCTTTATGCAATGTGTCTGCAGTTATATCAAACAAACTTTTGTAAAATATTTTGCATGTGTTATGTTGCTAATTATTATTTTGAACATTATATAGTGAAGAATTTTGCATGCAATCTGCTAGTAAACTAGATAAAAAAGCACAATTTCATTAATCTCCTCTCTTTCAATTTAAAATGAATAAAACATCTCTTAGGAGTAATATTCTTGCTCTGTAATTTAAATGATCTTGGAGATGACTAAATCCTCTAACATGAATCTACCCTTAGAAGCAAATGTACTTTAAGAATTACCTATGGATTAAGACTTCTTGGGAAAATTTCCATGCTAACTTGTCATTTTCATACCCTGCCAAATATATGTAATATATAAGCATCTTTTTTCAACTTTTACCTCAATACCTAATCAAAAATTAATTTTAAATTTTCTATAGAAATCCAAATATTAATTTAAAAAATAACTGAAAACCAAATTGCTATGTATTCTATACTGAAGAGAAAAATCACTCCTAATAATATTTTAATGTCTGCTTTCTACAAATTTAACTTTAACAGAAATGGTTTTGATTCTAATTATAATTTCTCATGTATTTGTATCTGATGCATAAGAAAAAAGAAGAAAAATGTTAAAGAAAAAATAAAACTGGAAATAACCCAATATGTACTTCAGTGGGAGAGAACAAATGATGATACATCCATGCCTGGCAGCATTACTGAACAATAAAAAGAATGAACTATTGGTGCACATAACAATTTTGATGGGTCTCAAGGGAATTATGATTATGATGACTTTAAAAAGCCAATTTCAGAAGGTTATGTTTAAATCATATTTTTGAAATTACAAAACTGTAGAGATGGAGACAAGATGAAGGGTTGCCAGGTGTTAGGGAGGTGGGAACAGAATGAGACAGCTGCGGCTGTAACAGGGAAGCAGACGTGGTTCTTGTGATCAGACTTCTCCATAACCTGACTGTGACAATGGTGGTGTAAGTTTATACATGTAACAAAATAACATAGAAATAAATACACATACACCCAGGTTCATGTAAAGCTGATTAAATTGGAAGAAGATGGTGGATTATATTAATTTCAGTTTCCTGTTCTAGTACAATAATGATATTTTACTATTCAGTTGCATAAGACATTACCACTGGAAAATTGGATAAAGAGTCATTAGATTTCTCAGTAGTTTTTCTTACAACTACTTGAGAATCTATAATTTTCTCAAAATAAGAAATACAAGTATGAAAAAAAAATCTTTGTGACCACAAATGCTAGGTAGTTTCTACCAATTGACTACAGTTGGGTCAAAGGTGAAACATCTTTGCCATCGCCAATCTAGTGGTGGAGGCAAGGGAAACAGGCGGGCAGGTAAATTGTCAATTAGTGTAGATGATACTGATGGCACAGGTCTTGACACTAGACAAAGCTATGCTTAGAAAATGGCTGAGAGGGGGACTTCCTTAGCGGTCCAGTGGTAAAGTGGCTGATAAGCTTCTTTCACCTGCTGGTTAACAGTGGAGAATTTACCTCAGCCGTTTAAGACACAGATTATTCAATTACAAAATGTATAAAATGGAAATAGCAATACATACAATATTGTGTTGCTATGTGATTATACAAAATCCATACTATAAAATGCATGTGTGTGTGGTGTATACACATATAAATATATATATACATATATAAAAATTTTAATTATAATATATTTATATATTATAATAATTTTCATTATTTTTCCTTGGTATCAAGGAGATCTAGTGGAGGTATGTATGACTTAGTCATTAACAAAGTTTTACAGGAGACCCAGTTACAGAGGGGACTCAAAGCCAATTACATGGAAGGAGAAACCTACCACCTAGGGTACAGTACAGGGAAGAGCAGCATTAAATGGCAGATTGATAGTTTAGGAAGAAGGAATCAAATACTACAATTATGAAGATACTAAATCTAGAGTATCAAGGTTCACCATACCAAACCACTGATACATAAATATATTGAATATATATATATATATATATATATATATATATATATATATATATATATATATATATATATATATATGTTGTTTGTTGGGGCTTTGGGGCTGAACATACAGATTGATGTTAAAGGTTCCAGGATGAAACATTAAAAGAACACAGTTAAGGGAACTGATAAGTTATTATAATTATGGATATCCTTGTCTCATGATAGGTATGATAAAATGTAACTATCACTCTAATATCAAAGAATAAAAATAACATCTCAGTTTTCCATGTATAATGAGTGCAATGTGATATGGATTATAAATAAAGGACATATATGTAGTAACCTTGTCTATAATAGAGATTTATTAATATTTATTGGCAAAGTGTTCCTAATGAAGGAATTTTATATATGCCATCATTAAGGAAATATTTTATAAGATTTACTAAATAAAATATTTTTAAACTAGAAATATGTTGGCATTTATAAAAGAATCTGAAGTGTTCCCAATTGTCTGCTTAAGTCAGATAATCCATTGAGTTGAATATTGATTCCAAGTTTTCTGAATTCAACTACCATACGGTTCCCACTAGTGCACGTATAGGTAGACCCGGCCTTAATTGTTAGCACACATATTTCAAATAAGTGTAGATTTGGTGAAAGAGGTGTCAGGACATACGCACTAGAATTGATGTGTCTGGGACTTTGGCTTCCTTGTGTCATCACCAGGCTTTTCCTAGACCCATAATTTCCCCAGTTTTGGCTTTTCAAGAAATCTAACAATGGATTCTACCTCATTCCTAACAGAATTTAATAATTGCCCCTACAAGAACTTTTAATTTAAATTTCCCTAATTTGTTGTTTTATTGGCTGTTCTCCTCTATTTGTTCATTTATGCTTTCGTTCAGTGTTAACTCAAGCTAATGCCAAATTTGCATTAAACACAACACCAAGGAACACTATGGCAGTCTCTTTAGTATGGAAAGGTCAAATAGGATGACACAGTGTTTTATTTCTTTTCCTTCCTCTTATTCTAATAGTGGAACATTATTACAGCAAAATTCCTAGTGTTTGTATATTTTCTGAAGTAAAATGAACAAATGTGATGCCACGTTCTCTCCTCTAAACTGATCCCAAAAGCTTAGTTATTACGTTTTGCAGATCACTGACCCAAGGAAATCATAATGTAAATATAATTTGGGGTCTGATGAGATGTCTCCCAGACAATAAGGATATCCCCTCAAATTTCAAAAAATTTATCTTCTTGATTAAAATGTTGGAAAAATTAAAATTCAATAGCTGGTCAACTCCTGCCTCTGGAAAACTACAGAAATTTTGGTGGCAAGGGATATTAGCTGGTTCCTCTGATGTGTTTCATGAGATGACCTGTGGATTTCTCTGTTCTTCTTTCGTGTTCAGCAAATTCCTATCCTTAGTTCGTTTCTACTTAAAGCTTGGCATGGGACCTAGGATACTTTAACTCCTTTCAGTTGGTCAGCAAGGGATCTTTGTGATGCTCCACCCCTTCCTATCCACTTTCACTTGCCTCAGATTTTAATGAGTGTACATATGAACCAGGGGGATCCTGCAAACAGCAGACCATTATTCACTCATTCTGGAATGAGATCTGAGATTCTGAATTTCTCACAGGTTCCCCCGTGATGTCAATGGACTTGGTCCACAGACCACACATTTAGTTGTAAAAGTGGAGACACTGCACCCTGGACTGATGTTATGTTTGCCTGATTTGAGGAAAGTAGGCACTCTACTGCAGCAAAAACTATTTCAAATTATGAGAATTTAGTTTATTTCCATACTTTTCACTTTACAAGAATGAGTTGGTGCTTTCCAAGGCTATTTTTATTTTTCCCAATGCCAGGCATGTGTTATTGAAATACTTCATATGAAAACACTCATAGGACTTAAAGAATCGTGTACATTCAGTAATTAAAATGAAAAAAGAAAAATGATACAAAAATTTATATTTCTGAAATACAGTGATTATTTCAGCTGCATCGAGGTATAACCACAAAATAAAATTGAAAGATATCTAAAATGTACATGGTGATGATTTGATATATGTATAAATTATAAAAGGATTCTTATCTTGTTAACACACCCATCACCTCACGTATTTATCATTTTTGTGAGAATATTGAAGTTCTACTATCTTATCATATTTCAATTATACAATAGTGTTATCGACATAGTCACCATGTTATGTATTAGGTCCTCAGGTCTTATTTATCTTACAGCTGAAAGTTATGGTACTGTCTTTTATTTCCTCTTAGGGAATGTACTGCACTCATTTGTTGTGCTATATGTATAACATTTTCAATAGATGCTATATTTTTTAATCAAAAATCAAAACAGAAAACTACTCTGTTATGTTTTATTGTCACCTTAGAACATTCAAGAAAAACATCAGCAGATGCTACTTACATGGACTCTGAGGTCACAGCCTTTGGAGTGTGGCCTCAAGTGACAGTACAAAGTCTGAACAAGGAGAAGTGTCTTCTCCTAAGGACACTTCTTGCCCAGGACACAACATCTGCTGGGTAGCTGAAGCTATATGTAAAAAAAAATAATAATAATAATAGTAGAGCTGTTGTATTCTGTTTTTTTTTGTGTGTGTATTTTTAGCAATTGGAAGCTCAAATTTATATTAGATATTGTGAAATTTATATCTCAAGTTTTTTTTTAACAGGATAGAAGACTTTTTCTTATCTGCTACTTGTGTTTAAAAGGCAATATTTTCTATATTCTTCATTGAAAGTTTCTTTTTTTAGAAATATATTTTACTTTTCAGGTTGATATATTTTTTTTATTATTTATACATTTTTTTTTAATTAAGGGTACTTTAATTTATTTATTTATTTTTGACTGTGTTAGGTCTTTGTTTTTGTGCAAGGGCTTTCTCTAGTTGTGGCAAGCGGGGGTCACTCTTCATCGTGGTGCGCGGGCCTCTCATATCGCAGCCTCTCTTGTTGCGGAGCACAGGCTCCAGACGCGCAGGCTCAGTAGTTGTGGCTCACGGGCCTAGTTGCTCCACGGCATGTAGGATCCTCCCAGACCAGGGCTCGAACCCACGTCCCGTGCATTAGCAGGCAGATTCTCAACCACTGCGCCACCAGGGAAGCCCCTCAGGTTGATATTTTGCTTTCCCAAATTGTCAGTTATTTTCCATTTTATAGGTCATTGCCATTTCAGCTTGAAATTTGCTTCTCTTAAAAGATTTTTGAGCATAAGACTAACCAAGTCATCACTTGGTTATTCTCTAATCGTAGTTTTTAACCTTAGGGAAAAAATGAAAGATTAAAGACACACTACAAAATATGACTTTGGGTAAGCTCTACAAGAATCATTTAAAATACAATCTTATTAACTAGTGACTGTCTCAATATGTAATATTAAATATGACAGAAGTATACTGATAAATATGCCTTTATTTAGAACCAAATCTCACTGAACTTTTATTATCCTTTGTGGTACAGAAGATATTTAGAGATGTTATAGTAAGTTTTATTTAAAAAAACAGTTAAAAAAAAGCCATGCAACCTCCAAAAGCTGTATAATTTACTCCCACATTTTTTTCTACTTTGGAAGAACACACTCAAATACTCAGTCGATGAGCTGTTACTGAGTTTTTAAGATGCCTGTTCAACTTTTTCAGGCATCTGAAACTACAGAAGGAGAGATAGACATACTAAGTTATTACATAAAACAAACTAGAAAATGTCACAGGTCTTTAAAGAAACTGATCTAGATATGCAAACTGCAAAAGAGGAAGAGATTATTGCTTTGTAAACTGTCAGGGAAGATATATGAGGAACAATCTTCTGATCGATTCCCTGCAGAGGACAGAGAACACAGATATATTGAATTAAGGAAAGTAAAAAATTCTGGGCTGAGGAAATAGCACATACACAAAAAGAGGTGCAAAGTTATGAAAGTCCACCAAGGGTTCAGTAAACCATGTAAGATATAGACTGAAGGATATAGAATATAGTGGCATAATAATTCTATGTTTTCTAAGCTGAAAGGCTAGGACAAGGAGGTTGCAGTTAACTAAATATGGAACAAAGGAGGAGAACAAAGTTTGGAAAAAAAGAATGACTCACTTTCCATTATGCTGAATAAGGTAATAATTTGTATTTTCTTTTCAGAACCAGTCAATTTATGCACATACACATGACTATATCTAAAATGTGCATTTATGATGAAGACCATTTTATTACGTCTTATAAAACAGCAAATGCAGTGAACAATTTAGCCAAAATAAACACCCAGAATGTTCTTTCTCTTTTCCTTTGGAGGCTGGGTAGAAAACTGCAATCATTAATTGAGAAGACTAAATCTTTCACTTTTTGCTCATATCCCACTCATCTTTTCTCAACCAGTCTGCACAAACAGACCCTGATAAAAAGAGCCAACATGTAATCGTCTTTCACACAATATGTGCGATTTTGCCATCTTGCTATCATCTTATTTTAAAATGCAAATAGAAGATTAGACTGTTTTTGTTTTTGTTTTTTGTTTTAATCCGAATACAAGAACTAACAGCTGGAAGAAATAATTAAGATCAGATAATTGAAAGCCTCTATTTAAAAATGACTGTTTTTGTGCTTCTCTGGTGGCACAGTGGTTGAGAGTCCCCCTGCTGATGCAGGGGACACGGGTTTGTGCCCCAGTCAGGGAAGATCCCACATGCCGCGGAGCGGCTAAGCCTGTGAGCCATGGCCGCTGAGCCTGTGCGTCCAGAGACTGTGCTCCGCAACGGGAGAGGCCCCAACAGTGAGAGGCCCCATGTACCACAAAAAAATAAATAAATAAATATAAAAATAAATAAAAATGACTGTTTTTTAAAGGTAGTAAGCTAGTATGAAGTAAATAATTAAAACATGAACATTTTGCAAGAAGTGGGTAGGCGGATGTGGGGTTCTTTTTGGAAGAGTTACTTTCCCAGAGAGGTGAGAAAAATCACCTTTCTCTTTCTTTTTTAACTGAATAGTGAGTAAAATGGGATAATTCACTGAATCATGCTGTTTCCTTTTTAATTGGTATACTAGCAGTTATTAAGAATAGAAATATAAGAGTTTTACCAAGAAAGGTAAAGACACATGATATGTGCCCAAAACATACAGACACATCTGGCAAGATAGGATGGGAGACAGTAACTCTGTCATCAAGTTGACAAGTTTGTCTTCTAGCTTCATCAGACATGAAGTGTGTGAATTTGAGAATTTGTAAACCTGTCCATGCCTTGTTTTCCTAATATATTAAATGGTATAACAATATGTATCTTACAGTATTATTGTTAGAATTAGACCTACTACATATATACTCCTTTGGTTTTAGTGATTCTAAAGCTGATTTTTAGACCCTGATTCTAACAGGGATAGAAAATAAATATTCTATCTTATGATATGCTAAGTAACAATCACGGTCAACATGGGAAAGCAAGACACACACAAAAGCAAGTATTTTAGAACTAATACGGACATCACTTCTAGAATCACTTCCCTAAAGAACTCTTTCATTATTAGTGACTTGCCACTAATCTAAAATAAGTAATCTGTTACTGGTGTCCACAGTATGGCTTCATTTCCTGTCCAGAGAGTATTAATCCTGCTGCCCAAAAGTTCAGTTATTTTTTTCCTAAAGTTATCATATGATTTCCTGACTAAATGCATTTATTCAAATTCTTTCATGATTTGGATAGCACATTATTTCACTGCTGTTCTCCCAAGCAAATATATGACCTTTACTATAATGTCTTTCTGAATATTCCTATTCAACTTGTCATTATCCTTGTCTGAAAATATAGCATTATGCTGGTCATTTTTCATTAAACCATAACCTGACAGGTGATATCTGATAAAATGCTTACTTATATTACTGATTAATTCTTAAACTATTCATATGTATGACTTCTTTTTACAGATTCAAAAATCAACTTAACCAATTACTACCAATGTGTGACTTTGGACAAATTATTCAATATAATTATATATCAAATTTTATAATTTAGGAAACTGAGACCTAGGGGAAAAAATTTAGTGACACAGTCAGAGTCACATAATTTTTCTTGCTGGGATTCAAACACATGTCTATTTGTCTGTGCCTAAAGCTGAAGCATTTCCAATCTATCACTGCCTTTTAATAAAGTAAGATGGAATTTAAGTGTGATAATTTATATTTAAATTATTTAATTATTGAAAATTTCTTGAAAACAAATCCTTTGCATGAATCATCACTCTAAAAGAAACCTCTCAAAATGCATGGTCAGAAATATTTTACATAGAGCTGGGGGAAGGTGGCAGAAGAGTAAGATGCGGAGATCACCTTCCTCCCCACAGATACATCAGAAATTCATCTACACGTGGAACAACCCCTACAGAACACCTGCTGAATGCTGACAGAAGACCTCAGACTTCCCAAAAGGCAAGAAACTCCCCACGTACCGGGGTAGGGCAAAAGAAAAAAGAAAAAACAGAGACAAAAGGATAGGGATGGGACCTGCACCAGTGGGAAGGAGCCGTGAAGGAGGAAAGGTTTCCACACACTAGGAAGCCCCTTCGTGGGCAGAGACTGCGGGTGGCAGAGGGAGAAAGCTTCAGAGATGTGGAGGAGAGCGCAGTCACAGGTGTGCGGAAGGCAAAGCGGAGAGATTCCCTCACAGAGGACCGGGGCCGACCAGCACTCACCAGCCCGAGAGGCTTGTCTGCTCCCCCGCCAGTGTGCTCGGGGCTGGTAGCTGAGGCTCGGGTTTCAGGTTTCAGTCAGAGCGCAGGGAGAGGACTGGGGTTGGCGGCAGCAAGAGAGCCTGAAGGGGTTAGTGCACCACAGCTGGCCGGGAGGGAGTCCAGGGAAAAGTCTGGACCTGCCTAAGAGGCAAGAAACTTTTTCTTCCCTCTTCCTTTCCTGGTGCATGATTAGAGGGGATTAAGAGCACTGCTTAAAGGAGCTCCAGAGATGGGCACGAGCCGCAGCTAAAAGCCCGGACCCCAGAGACAGGCGTGGGACACTGGGGCTGCTCCTACCGCTTCCAAGAGGCCTGTGTGCGAGTGCAGGTCACTGTCCATGCCCCCCTTCAAGGGAGCCTGGGCAGCCCGCCACGGCTGGGGTCCCGGGATCCAAGGACAGCTTCCCTGGGAGAGTGCACGGCACGCCTCGGGCTGGTGCAAGGTCACACCGGCCTCTGCAGCATGCTCGCCCCGCCTCCGTGTCCCTCCCTCCCCCAGGCCTGAGTGCACCATAGCCCATGAAGCAGCTGCTCCTTTAACCCTGTCCTGTCTGAGCGAAGAACAGATGCCCTCTGGCGACCTACACACAGAGGTGTAGTCAAATGCAAAGCTGAGACCCGGGAGCCGTGAGAATAAAGAAGAGAAAGGGAAATCTCTCCCAGCAGCCTCAGAAGCACCGGATTAAAGCTCCACAATCAACTTAATGTACCCTGAATCTGTGAAATACATGAATAGACAATGAATCATCCCAAATTGAGGAGATGGACTTTGAGAACAAGATTTAAGATTTTTTTTCACTTTTCCTCTTTTACAATGAATTATCCCAAATTGAGGAGGTGGACTTTGAGAGAAAGATTTACGATTTTTTCCCCTTGTTCTCTTTTTGTGAATGTGTATGTGTATGCTTTTGTGTGAGATTTTCTCTGTATAGCTTTGCTTCCACCATATGTCCCTGGGTTCTATTCATCCTCTTTTTTTAAAATTTATTTTAATAATTACCTTTTTATTTTAATAACGCTATTATATTGTATCATACTTTACTCTATTTTACTTTATCTTCTCTCTTTCCCTTTTTCCTACCTTCCCTCATTCCTCCCTCCCTCCCTCCACCCTCCTTCGTTTCTTTCTTTCTTTCTTTCCTACCTCCCTCCTTTCTTTCTTTCTTTCCTTCATCCCTCCCTCCCTACCTCACTCCTTTCTCTCTTTCTTTCTTTCTTTTTTCCTTTTTCTTTCTTCTACTAATTCTTTCATTCTAAATTTTCTCCCTTTTATTCTGAGCCGGGTACATGAAAGGTTCTTGGTGCTGCAGCCAGGAGTCAGTGCTGTGCCTCTGAACTGGGAGAGCCAACTTCAGGACACGGGTCCACAAGAGACATCCCAGCTCCACATAATAACAAGCGGCAAAAATCTCCCAGAGATCTCCATCTCAACACCAGCACCCAGCTTCAGTCAACAACCAGCAAGCTACAGTGCTGGTCACGCTATGACAAGCAACTAGCAAGACAGGAACACAACACCACCCATTACTAGAGAGGCTGCCTAAAAACATAATAAGGCCACAGACAACCCAAAACACACCACCAGACATGGACCTGTCCACCAGAAAGACAAGATCGAGCCTCATCCACCAGAACACAGGCACTAGTCCCCTACACCAAGAAGCCTACACAACCCACTGAAACAAACTTAGACACAGGGGACAGACAACAAAAACAATGGGAACTACAAACGTGCAGACTGCAGAAAGGAGACCCCAAACACAGTAAGATAAGCAAAATGAGAAGACAGAAAAACACACAGCAGGTGAAGGAGCATGATAAAAACCCACAAGAACTAACAAATGAAGAGGAAACAGGCAGTATACCTGAAAAAGAATTCAGAATAATGATAATAAAGATGATCCAAAATCTTGGAAATAGAATAGACAAAAAAGAAACAAACAGTTAACAAGGACCTAGAATAACTAAAGATGAATCAAGCAATGATTAAAAACACAATAAATGAAGTGAAAAATACTCTAGATGGGATCAATAGCAGAATAACTGAGGCAGAAGAATGGATAAGTGCCGTGTAAGATAAAATAGTGGAAATAACTGCTGCAGAGCAGAATAAAGAAAACAGAATGAAAAGAACTGAGGACAGTCTCAGAGACCTCTGGGACAACATTAAATGCACCAACATTCGAATTATAGGGGTTCCAGAAGAAGAAGAGAAAGAGAAAGGGACTGAGAAAATATTTGAAAAGATTATAGGTGAAAATTTCCCTAATATGGGAAAGGAAATAGTTAATCAAGTCCAGGAGGCACAGAGAGTCCCATACAGAATAAATCCAAGAAGAAACACGCCAAGACACATATTAATAAAACTGTCAAAAATTAAACACAAAGAAAACATATTAAAAGCAGCAAGGGAAAAACAACAAATAGCACACAAGGGAATCCCCATGAGGTTAACAGTTGATCTCTCAGCAGAAACTCTACAAGCCAGACGGGAATGTCAGGACATATTTAAAGTGATGAAGGAGAAAATCCTGCAACCAAGATTACTCTACCCAGCAAGGAACTCATTCAGATTTGATGGAGAAATTAAAAATTTTACAGACAAGCAAAAGGTGAGAGAGTTCAGCTCCACCAAACCAGCTTTACAACAAATGCTAAAGGAACTTCTCTAGGCAAGAAACACAACAGAAGGAAAAGACTTACAATAATGAACCCAAAACAATTAAGGAAATGGGAATAGGAACATACATATCGATAATTACCTTAAAAGTAAATGGAATAAATGCTCCCACCAAAAGATACAGATTGGCTGAATGCATACAAAAACAAGGCCAATATATATGCTATCTACAAGAGACCCACTTCAGACCTAGAGACACACACAGATTGAAAGTAAGGGGATGGAAAAAGATATTCCATGCAAATGGAAATCAAAAGAAAGCTGGAGTAGCAATTCATATATCAGACAAAATAGACTTTAAAATAAAGACTATTAGAAGAGACAAAGAAGGACACTACCTAATGATCAAGGGATCGATCCAAGAAGAAGATATAACAATTGAAAATATTTATGAACCCAACATAGGAGCACCTCAATACATAAGGCAAAACTAACAGCCATAAGGGGAAATCGACAGTAACACACTCATACTAGGGGACTTTAACACCCCACTTTCACCAATGGACAGATCACCCAAAATGAAAATAAATAAGGAAACACAAGCTTTAAATGATACATTAAACAAGTTGGACTTAACTGGTATTTATAGGACATTCCATCCAAAAATAAGAGAATACACATTTTTCTCAAGTGCTCATGGAATATTCTCCAGGATAGATCATATCTTGGTTCACAAATCAAGCCTTGGTAAATTTAAGAAAATTGAAATTGTATCAAGTATCTTTTCCAACCACAATGCTATGAGACTACACATCAATTACAGGAAAAGAGCTGTAAAAAATACAAACACATGGAGGCTAAACAATACACTACTTAATAACGAAGTGATCACTGAAGAAATCAAAGAAGAAATAAAAAAATACCTAGAAACAAATGACAATGGAGACAAGACGACCCAAAACCTATGAGACACAGCAAAAGCATTTCTAAGGGGGAAGTTTATAGCAATAAAATTCCACCTTAAGAAACAGAAAACATCTCGAGTAAACACCCTGACCCTGCACCTAAAGCAATTAGAGAAAGGAACAAAAAAAGCCCAAAGTCAGCAAAAGGAAAGAAATCATAAAGATCAGATCAGAAATAAATGAAAAAGAAATGAAGGAAACGATAGCAAAGATCAATAAAACTAAAAGCTGGTTCTTTGAGAAGATAAACAAAATTGATAAAACATTAGCCAGACTCATCAAGAAAAAAAGAGAGAAGACTCAAGTCAATAGAATTAGAAATGAAAAAGGAGAAGTAACAACTGACACTGAAGAAATACAAAAGATTATGGGAGATCACTACAAGCAAAACTATGCCAATAAAATGGACAAACTGGAAGAAATGGACACATTCTTAGAAATGCACAACCTGCCAAGACTGAATCAGGAAGAAATAGAAAACATGAATAGACCAATCACAAGCACTGAAATTGAAACTGTGATTAAAAATCTTCCAACAACAAAAAAAAGCCCAGGACCAGATGGCTTCACAGGCGAATTATATCAAACATTTAGAGAAGAGCTAACACCTATCCTTCTCAAACTCTTCCAAAATATAGCAGAGGGAGGAACACTCCGAAACTCATTCTACGAGGCCACCATCACCTTGATACTGAAATCAGGCAAGGATGTCACAAAGAAAGAAAACTACAGACCAATATCACTGATGAACATAGATTCAAAAATCCTCAAGAAAATACTAGCAAACAGAATCCAACAGCACATTAAAAGGATCATACACCATGATCAAGTGGGGTATTCCGGGAATGCAAGGATTCTTCAATATATGCAAATCAATCAACGTGATACACCATATTAACAAATTGAAGGAGAAAAACCATATGATCATCTCAATAGATGCAGAGAAAGCTTTTGACAAAATTCAACACCGATTTATGATAAAAACCCTGCAGAAAGTAGTCATAGAGGGAACTTTCCTCAACATAATGAAGACCATATATGATAAACCCACAGCCAACATTGTCCTCAATGGTGAAAAACTGAATCCATTTCCACTAAGATCAGGAACAAGACAAGGCTGCCTACTCTCACCACTCTTATTCAACGTAGTTTTGGAAGTTTTAGCCACAGCAATCAGAGAAGAAAAGGAAATAAAAGGAATCTAAATTGGAAAAAAGAAGTAAAGCTGTCACTGTTTGCAGATGACATGATACTATACACAGAGAATCCTAAAGACTCTACCAGAAAACTACTAGAGATAATCAATGAATTTGGTAAAGTAGCAGGATACAAAATTAATGCACAGAAATCTCTGGCATTCCTGTACACTAATGATGAAAAATCTGAAAGTGAAATCAAGAAAACACTCCCATTTACCATTGCAACAAAAAGAATAAAATATCTAGGAATAAACCTACCTAAGGAGACAAAAGACCTGTATACAGAAAATTATAAGACACTGAGGAAAGAAATTAAAGATGATACAAATAGATGGAGAGATATACCATGCTCCTGGATTGGAAGAATCAATATTGTGAAAATGACTCTACTACCCAAAGCAATCTACAGATTCAATGCAATCCCTATCAAACTACCACTGGCATTTTTCACAGAACTAGAACAAAAATTTTCAAAATTTGTTTGGAAAAACAAAAGACCCCGAATTGCCAAAGAAATCTTGAGAATGAAAAACGGAGCTGCAGGAATCAGGCTCCCTGACTTCAGACTATTCTACAAAGTTACAGTAACCAAGACAGTTTGGTACTGGCACAAAAACAGAAATACAGATCAATGGAACAGGATAGAAAGCCCATAGATAAACCCATGCACATATGGTCACCTTATCTTTGATAAAAGAGGATGGAATATACAGTGGAGAAAGGACAGCCTCTTCAATAAGTGGTGCTGGGAAAACTGGACAGGGACATGTAAAAGTATGAGGTTAGATCATTCTCTAACATCATACACAAAAATAAGCTCAAAATGGATTAAAGACCTAAATGTAAGGACAGAAACTATCAAACTCTTAGAGGAAAACAAGGGCAGAACACTCTATTACATAAATCACTGCAAGATCCTTTTGGACCCACCTCCTAGAGAAAAGGAAATAAAAACAAAAATAAACAAATGGGACCTAATGAAACTTCAAAGCTTTTGCACAACCAGGAAACCATAAACAAGACCAAAAGACAACCCTCAGAAGGGGAGAAAATATTTGCAAATGAAGCAACTGACAAAGGATCTCCAAAATTTATAAGCAGCTCATGCAGCTCAATAGCAAAAAAACAAACAACCCAATCCAAAAATGGGCAGAAGACTTAAATAGGCATTTCTCCAAAGAAGATATACAGATTGCCAAGAAACACATGAAAGAATGCTCAAAATCATTAATCATTAGAGAAATGCAAATCAATACTACAATGAGATATCATCTCACACCAGTCAGAACTGCCATCATCAAAATATCTGGAAACTATAAATGCTGGAGAGGGTGTGGAGAAAAGGGAACACCCTTGCACTACTGGTGGGAATGTGAATTTGTACAGCTGCTATGGAGGACAGTATGGACGTTCCTTAAAAAAATACAAATAGAACTACCATATGACCTAGCAATCCCACTACTAGGCATATACCCTGAGAAAACCATAATTCAAAAACAGACATGTACCAAAATATTCATTGCAGCTCTATTCACAATAGCCCAGAGATGGAAACAACCTAAGTGTCCATCATCGGATGAATGGATAAAGAAGATGTGGCACATATATACAATAGAATATTCCTCAGCCATAAAAAGAAACGAAATTGAGCTATTTGTAATGAGGTGGATAGACCTAGAGTCTGTCATACAGAGTGAAGTAAGTCAGAAAGAGAATGACAAAAACTGTATGCTAACACATATATATGGAATTTAAGAAAAAAAATGTCATGAAGAACCTAGGGGTAAAACAAGAATAAAGACACAGTCCTACTTGAGAATGGACTTGAGGATATGGGGAGGGGGAAGTGTAAGCTGTGACACAGGGAGAGAGAGGTATGGACGTATATACACTACCAAACGTAATGTAGATAGATAGTGGGAAGCAGCCGCATAGCACAGGGAGATCAGCTCAGTGCATTGTGACCGCCTGCAGGGGTGGGATAGGGAGGGTGCGATGGAGGGAGACGCAAGAGGGAAGGGATATGGGAACAGATGTATATGTATGACTGATTCACCTTGTTATAAAGCAGAAACTAATGAAAATAAATATTTTACACAAAGGATTGCTTTACCATTGTTCCAATGTAGAAAGAAATAAATATTTCTGTGTGGTACAGATTGGAGACAGATGCATGGTCAGTTGCTAAAGGAAGCCTTTTGTGTCCTGTTGGTTAGGGATATGTGTGAAACAATAGGGGAAACGAGAAAATAGTATGCCTATTTTTCCATATATACCAAAGAGGAGATTATCTCCACATATACTTACCTACACTGAGAAGAGAATAAATCCCTAAATCTATGCTGTCGAATACGGCTGTCCCTAGCCACATATGGCTCTTGAGCACTTTAAAGGTAGCTAATCTAAACTGAGATATATTTTACACTCCAGATTACAAAGGTTTAGTAGAAAAATATATAAATTCTTCATTAATATTTTATAAATATGGATTACATGTAGAAATGGTAGTATTTTGAATGTATCACATAAAATACAATATATTAGTACAATTATTTTCAACTTCCTTTTTTAGTTACTTTTTTTGTGACAGTGCTGCTGCACAAATTTTTCCAGATTTCTTTTTGTTTCCCATAGATACACTTGATTTCTTTTTGTTGTTAGTGCTGCTATGACTCTTTTCGTAATTTGCAGCAGTAGATAAAATACTTTTAAGCATGAACGACTCCCTTTGTATTCAACAGTCAGAAAATTATCAGAGTAATCATTTTCTCTGCTCCAAAATAACTACATTACTTCTAAAAGACTTGCATTCATTTTATTACATCTTGAGCATTATTTGCAGTGTTTTCTCACTTTCAGAATGATTGCTAGAGAGAGGTTCATAGGATTAGAACTCCCAGGTCCCTTTACAGAGGGACATGTGCCAGTTTAATTGGCTTTGACTACAGGAGTTTCAGAAGAGATTTAATAGTGGTGTCCAGTGGTGTTAAGTAAGGGTTATTTTGAAATTCCATCTGAAAAACAGGAGCTTAAACCATAATTCTCTGAATAAGTTTTCTACCTAAATAATAAATAACAAGCTCCCATCGAGAGCCTGGATTTTGTATCAGATTATAAACATGCTTTAAATAAATCTACCCCCCAAAATGCAACACAATTTGCATTAAATGAATTTTTCTACAGCATTTTATTTTGTGTAGGGCATAGTTAATAATTTAAAAACTCTAAACTTTAAAGCTTAATAATTCACCAAGTATTTTGCTTCAAAAAGAATAAAACCAAATACATGTTAACAAAATGTTCATAATAACAGAGAGTGTACATTTTCTTTAAAAGTTAAGATTGAAAACCATGTTGGACCTGTCACAGAAGATCAAGATGTCTAAACGACTCAAAGGCTGAATTCATAGTAACATTATTCAAGTGAGTTATTCAAGCTCTCCAGAAAGAAAATGTATTTATATTAAATGTGAGAGAATAACAGATAAGAACATGATTATTCTTTAAAAAGTAAAAACAAAAGTAGTAATTATCTGGAAGAAAACCCCAAGGAGAACATCAACCTTTTAATTCCAAGGAGGCAGTCAATTAGATGTGCTCCTGACGTTTCTCCAGCAGGACTGAATAGAAAGAAAGAAAGAAAGAAAGAAAGAAAGAAAGAAAGAAAGAAAGAAAGAAAGAAAGAAAAGAAGTTGCCATACTTAAAAAAAAAAAGGCCATGCATGCTGAAATCTTGCAAAACCAACTTAATAATCAATGGAGAAAGTTATAATTGCTCCATGACCTTTAAAAAAAGTTTTGTCACTATTTTTAAAACAGTTACCCTTAATTAAGTGTGTAAGGAAGTGAAAAAATAGTAAAACTGGACTTTATTATTAATTGGTCTTTATTATTTAGCACACTTTTAATGAAAGTCAGATGAATGCCATTGTATACTCGTTCAGGGAGATTTAAAGTGTTTATTCCTTTATTAAAAATAAGTTTGAACAATACTTGTCTTCTTCTTGTACTATAACATATGGAGAAAGCATCATTTCTATCTATGGCTTGTGAAATTGTCATACTCCTTTTCTTATTTGGATTAATTTCCAGCAATTTATCTTTTGAGCTTTCAATGATGTGAAATTACTCCAAGTTGTCCCTCAAGGTGATATTTTTTTTCCCAGTACAACTTCTTCTGGGCATTTTCATCATTTCTGTCATGACTGCTTTCTTCATTTGTCTGTAAATTCGTCTTCTCCAGGTTTATGCATTGCACACCTAGGGTCTCTCCAAATGGAGACAATGTCAACTTTTCTACCACCAGCTCTTTCTCTTGTAACTGCATTTATGTTTGATATGAATTTCACCTCCAGCATTATTACTTTTTGTTTCTCTGTTGTACTTTCAGAATTGTTGGGCAAGTCCATCTTCCAATGATCCATTTTTTGTAAAATATCATGTGAGTTTGTCTATCTGTGAATTGAATAACTGATGCTCAGTGGCCAATCACTGACAAAATTGGAAAGAAATGACCACTGATCATGAGATTCATCTGTTATTTATGTAATATTTAGTAGACTGAAGCAGGAAAGTGTGTACTTTATGCAATTCCTCACAGTTAATATATAAGAATTACTAACATTTGAACTGAGTTGTTAGAGAATAGTTATTGAACTAAAAACTGAAATCCATGCATATCCGAATTAGGCAAAGCCAGGATTATTTGTGTTGCATCACAGCAGCAATACTTGTATCACCTGCATAATATATTAATTCTCTTCTTCTACTTTTAATATTGATCTTTTAATATTGATCAAAATATTCTTTAAGAAGGAATAAGCTGAATAAGAGGGTGATGTATCAGAAAAGACTACCTAGTACCTCTCATGTAGAAACCTGTGTGTGAAACTTTAAGAATCAGAAAAAAGCTTCAAACAGCATTCTAGTGTGGAGGCGTCTGGTGTGATTCATATATTACTTATATCTTTCCTTTCTGTCTCTATTCAGAAGCACTTATTTGGAACTCTTTTTTAGAAAATTATAAAAATTATTGAACGACCAAAATCAATCCACATATAAACCTACTTATTTTTGTGATTAAGAGTACATATCTTCAGGAGTATATATTATGGCTAGCTCTATGGTTATATTAGTTTTATCATAAAATTATTTTACTAATTGCCAGTTTTGTCTCCATAGAGAACATAGATTAAAATACCAAATAATTAATAATATCAATAATAATAAAATAACAATGAATGCATATATAATGCTTACCGTTGTAAGCACTTTACATACATTAGGTCACTGCTCTTTACAAAAACTCCATAAGACTAGTATAATATTAGCCACAGTTGGTAAATAGAGAATCCTAAAAAAGAGGCTAATAACTTGCCTATGGGTACACAGCTATAAGTGTCAGAGTCCAGATTTGAACCTATCACATCTGGTTTCAGAGTCTGGCCTCTTAAACTTGTGTCCACAAATCTCAATCTGCACCTTGCTCTCCACTGCTGACACTTAAACCAGCTACCTCTGTGTCTCTGAGTCTCCAGTGTCCAGAGGACCATAGGGTCACACACTGAGTGTAACGTGTCTAGTGCTGAGCACAGGACTGAGTTACTGCAGAGCAAAAGAACAAAAATCACAAATGAACTAATGAACTAATATTACTTGGAGAAAAGTGGAAATCAATCAAGTAAATATGGACCTTTGGTTTTGTGGGTCAGTGTTTGATGGAGGTAGCTTAATTTGCTTTGTTATTCATTTCACTGGTTCTTAATCAAGTTGAGAGTGATTTGAGTATATCAGAGATATATAGTAGATCTCTACCACTCCTAGAAATGTTTTCATTTTGCCTGTAAAGTCAATGCCCCTTGCTCAACTTAATAGCATTAAGTCTTTTATGTATTTCTACCCAGTTAGGGTTACCAGTTGTAGCCAAACCAAACAAACAAAGAAAAAAAAAAAACAAACAGAATGCTCAATTAAATTTTCATTTCAGATAAACAAAGAACGTGTATATATATATATATATATATATATATATATATATATATATATTCCATGCAGTGTTCAGAACATACTTATACTATAAAAAAAGTTTGTTAATCTGAGCTTCAAATTTAACCAGATGTCATATATTTTACTGGGTGTATATTTATCTAACATAAATTGGGGGTGTGTGGGATAAAAAATAGAGAAAGTGGCTCTGAATCTAAATGTAGAAGAGAATGCTTTTGGTTTATTTTGGACACTCTAATTTACTAATCATGCACACTTTGATCATTTTACCTGTTTCAGCCTTTGTCTCATTGGTAAAAATGGAATCACGAGACGCTCCCCCAATCCTGGCAGTTGAAGGGAATAAAATACAGGCATATTTTAAAATGACATTTAAAACTCAAGAGCTAGGAACACAACAGTTCTTATATTTTCAGTTCATTTCATATACAAACTAACTCTCACTCTATCTGATGTAATTTTCCATCACGGAAAACATCATGTCGTAGACAGTGATCTCTTGCCACATGATGCTTACTTATCAATGAACTTAGCAGTGGTTAATAAGCTTTAAATGATGAGAGCTAAAGCAATGACTGCTCTCATACTGCTTTACTCATGGTGACCATCAGTAAATACCTTATAATAATTGCCATTATTACAGTTTTTAAGAAGCCTGATAAAAATGCTTTTTTTGTTGTTTTTTGTTTTTTTTTGCAAATTCATTCATGGAACATGAGAGAATATCTTAATGTTTGCCTGAAAAATGTGGTGTTAGGTTTTTCTGACACTTAAAAAGCATGATCGCACAATTAGTGAAGAAATATATACCAGCAAAAGGTAATACTAATTGTCAAATTACTGTAAATTATAGTATGCTTGAAAAAGGATGATTTCTAAGCATGAAACATGTGTTTTTGCCATTGAAATGATTTCTGACTTTTACCCTGTTATTATAAATTCATGAAAATTACTTGTTCTGCCAGACATCCATACAGTGGCAAGTGAGAATCCCATGGGCAGTGATATTTAAATGAAGATAGTCATTATGTTCCAAGTTTCATCTAAATGTCTGGAAATTTATTTGTACTGTGTTAAAGAGAATTGCAAATCTTTAGAAACATTTGAATTGGTTAAAAACTATCAATGAGAGAAATATTAACTAAATTTATTCCATGATTCTTAATTAAATTCACCATATTTTTATTAATTCTTCCAACAATCTTCTGTTGAACATTCTTTCCTCAAAGTTATCTATGATAATAAAAGTTTTCCTCCATTTTTTCTAAATACTATATGACCAAAGGGAAGTCTTTTCCTTTTTTAAAAATTTGAAATTTAGCATATTTCTCCAAAAGCATCTGCAAAGCTTAAAACTAAACCTTCCATAATAACTTATTGGTTAGAATATGTTAAACAGTTTCCAATGTAGTGAACCCAGTTAGTTAACTTCTTAGAAATTTCTGCAACATTGCTCCACTCTGTATACTGTATACATCAGTAAAGCCTGCTCAGCTTTTGATTAATAATAAATAAATGAAAACATACATGGTACCAGTTGACCATATCTCATTCTCATGGACATGGCCTTGGAAATAAAAATTGTAAGATACCCACATGCACAAACACAACCACAATCATCTGTGATGTCTAGGATAGAAAAGATATATATAAGTGAAGAATATCTGTATTTTAAGAAAAAAAAGTATAAGAGACAAACCTAGAATATTATGGATAAATATGAAAAAACATCGCCTTCAGAAGGCAGTGGATGGAAAACATCTAAATGTTTTTCTTTAAAGTTATGTGTTATTTCATTTATTCTTAAATTGTTATTAATAACTTTTGAAGAGAGGGAAAAGGAAAATTGCTTTTCTGGACACAGAGTGAGATGAGAGGAAATCCATGGGGCACTGAATCATAGCATGAAAGCAAGCAACCCTGAAGAGCTGCCCAATTCTCATCGGAAAAGACTCAACTCTAAGTTACAAAGTCACTAAGGTTTAAGGGTTTCTCAGTTCCTTCACTACAGCCCATTATTTTAGCTAGTAGAGTCATTTTATTCCTACAAAGTTAAGTGTATTTCAAAAGTAGTAGAGGGAAAATATAATGAAACACAGTTCATCTTAGAATCACATTTTTTAATTCCTCCCTCCATACACTTGTGCTGTTGTTGTCATACATTTTATTTTTATATGTTAAAAGCCCCACATGATATATTGCTACCATTTTTGTTTTAAATAGTCAATTATCATTAAGAGTGAATAAAAATAATTTAAATATATTAATTATTATGAAAGTAATCTGATTCATTGTAGTTCATTTGACAGCAAAAAGAAAGTGAAAAAAAAGGAATAAAAGTCTGCCATATACCTACCAAAAACAGAGTGAATAAAATAAAAAAAATAATAATGTCTAATTTTTGTTTTCATTTCCAGAGCTCTCTATTTCTTTGTGTAGATTCAAATGTTTGTCTGTTACAACAGTCCTTCTCTCTGAAGAAGTTGGTTTAACAATTCTTGAGAATCCTGGCTATGAATTCTCTCAGATTCTTTGTTTGAAAATGTCTTTATTTGGCCTTCATATTTTAAATATATATATTTGCTGGATTGACAGATTTTCCCTTCTTTTGATACATTAAAGATATCACACTAATAACTTTTGTGTACTTTCTGATAAGAAAACTGATGTAATTCTTATCTTTATTCTTTTGTATGTAAAATGCCTTTTCTCTTTATTTTTTTCTTGCCTTTAAAGATACTTTTCATCTCTGATATTCAACAGCTTGACTGTAATACATCAAATTATAATTTGGGAGTATATTCATCTGGTTGTTATTAGAATAACAGAGGCACGATGAATCTGTAGTTTCTTGAATCTGTAGTTTGGTGCCCTTCATTCTTTTTGGCAAAATTCTCACTATTCTCTGATCCAATATTATGTCTAACTTTTTCTCTCACTCTTTTTTGGGCTTGAATAATCCACTTGTCAAACTGTTTTATATTTTCCCTTCTGTTAGGTTATAGGATTTTTTGTATGTGCTGGTCTTTTATTGTGGTGGTGATATTAGTTTGCTTGTTTTTTCTCTTCTATGAATGTTTCAGTTTTCAACAATTTCTACTGACCTATCTCCATGTCTACCAATTTGTTCTGCTGTTGAACTCACTGAAGGAACTTTTCATTACTTTATATAGTATTTTTTTGTTTCTAGAATTTTCATTTGGGTTTCTTATAGCTTCATCATTTCTAATGAAACCCCCCAAATCATCATGCATGTCGTCTACCTCTACCATTAAATTTCTAAACATATAATCATAGTTTTAAAAATAATTTTTATATAATTTTCAAAGATTACTTTCCATTTACAGTTATTAAAAAATATTGGTTATATTCCCCATGTTGTTTTACATTCTTCTGTTTGATAGTTCCAAAATCTATATACCTCTGAGTCTGATTCAATTGACTGTTCAGGTAGTCTTACGTTTTGTGTTTACATTTAAAAAAAATTAAAGTCGGCATTGTAGGATGAACAGTAGACACTGAAGTGAAGACTATTTAAGTCTGGAAAGATCCAGGTTTCTTTTGTCATTCAGCCTTGTGTCAATCTAATAAGTAGTTGAGCTGGGTTTGGGTTTTCTTGCTAACGTCTATACCTTCAGAACAGCATAGTCTTTAAATTCTTCTAGTAGTGGAATACTGCTGTCTTCTGATTAGGACAGTATTGAGACATAAAAGGGGTTTGTCCTCTGTCTTTAATCCTCAGCTTTCAGTGATTCCTGTTTGCCTGATGGAGGCGGAGGGTCTACACAATCTTCTCATCCCCCAGAAGCAGACTTGTGTTGCTTCTAACCCTGTGGTAAGAGTAGAGAATTTTTCTTTATCTTCATCCACATTGATTGAGGCTCTTCCTGACCACCCTATTTAAAGTTGCATCCCTTCTCTAATTTTATCCCATCATATGACCTTCTAAGCTTATTTTTTCCCCCTGTTTTACCATGAAACTTAACATATCATTTGTTATTTCACTTTTTGTCTTTCATCCCCACTTTTGTGTCTCTTTATTTTTGTTGCCAGATCTCCAAGGTCTGAAATAATGCCAGCCACATACTAGGTACTCTGAAACCCTTGTTCAGTGAATTAGCAAAGGCTGAGTCATTTGAAAACAGTCGTTTTCTATCTAAAAAGACTAAAATTGTTTTAATTCATGATAGTAATAATATATACTGAAAGAATACAGGCAATTAATATTTAGCTTTTATATTTTTCCCATAATTTTTAAGCAATCCTTGATTTTCATGAGTATTGTGTGCTTACTGTAAGCAAAAAAAAAAAAAAACAAAAAAAAAAAAACTAGTAATTGTGGTTTAACTTGCAAACAGCAACAAGAAAATGAAATCACCTTCATAGCTAGCACCATGTTTCCTCAGGAAGAATTATATCTCATGAAACCACATTTTGAAAAGTAGTTGTTTCAGAAGGTACAATTTACTATCTCCTCCCTTTTCAGGATGTGATATTATAATGTACCAAAGCTACAGAAGACTATCATAAAGATTTGGGTAGCAGTTACAGGAGAGAAGAGAGAAAGGAAGCAGATACAAGGTGGATGTAGACTTGCATTGAATGTGGCCAATTCCCAGAGTCATCAACCCTCTTGGCTTACAGAGTTGAATTCATATACACTCTGTGTGAGTGCCCTGCTGGATAGGGTTGAGGTGGCCTGGTGATGTGGAAGATGAGGAAGAGTTGTTACATTAAGGACACAGGGACAACCACTGAGAAACATGGGTCCAGGGTAATGGAAGCCTCAGAGACTATAAGACCTCTGATGATTAGTAAACACCTCTGAAGCCTTCAAAATTCTGCAGACTCTTGAATGCATATTTATATGCAGTTTCACTAAGATCTCAGGTGGCAGGGAGCCCCTCAGCTAGCATTTGGCTTATGATCATGCAAGACATGGAGGCCCCAGAACCTGAGAAGTTACAACTAAATCTCACATGAAAAACAGCAGCAACTCTAGAAAAAAGGATGTAGATTTGTGGAAGGCAACCTAATCTTCCATAGTCTAATAGTGCTTTTAAAAATATAAATCCTTGGGATTCACCTCTTCCTTCCCTAATACAATATGTCTGAAGTGGAATCTAGACACATAGTTTTTTAGTTGTTGTTGAGAAAAAACATTATATAATTGTGCCACAGAAATTAACCCTGGCCCTTCATGTAGTATAGTGGTGTGACATTTAATTTATTTTAGAAAAACTAAAAATTAAGTAATGACCAGTCTAACATTTTAAATTTCCTTTTCAAGGTTGTGAATGACCTCAACTAAAACTAAGTTGCTCATTCTGGAAAAAGCTGATATAGATTCATGACTCATAGTGATAATCATGCTGGGGCAATTCATATTGAAAAAAGTGTAGGGCTTCCCTGGTGGTGCAGTGGTTGAGGGTCCGCCTGCCGATGCAGGGGACACGGGTTCGTGCCCCGGTCTGGGAAGATCCCACATGCCACGGAGCGGCTGGGCCCGTGAGCCATGGCTGCTGAGCCTGCGCGTCCGGAGCCTGTGCTTCACAACGGGAGAGGCCACAACAATGAGAGGCCCACATACCGCAAAAAAAAAAAAAAAAAAAAAAAAAGAAAAGAAAAAAGTGTATTTCAGATTTCTATATAATTTTCAGAATTAAGTTTCATATGCCATATATATGAATAGTGAGTCACCTGAAGATAAAGCAGAGGCTACTATTAAATGCATGTGCTTCTTTTTTTCTCTGTTTGAATTATATTGCACATTTACACGTAGCTTCATAATCAGAGACTCATTTCTTTTGTACAATTTTTATACTGAATTTATAGGTATAATTTCTCACCACTATGGGTTTCAGAAGAGTATTAACTTCTTGCAGGCTGTTATTCAGTAATATCAGGGAACCAAATCATTCTCAGTTAAATTTCCAGTAGAGGTAATCCTCCCTCATTTATCTGACTAGTAAACTGGAAAGAAAAAGAAAATCCTGTAAGCTAACAGCATGATGATTCAGAATAATGAAAATTTGCTAGACATTTGTATAAAATGACAAATGTTGGTTTTCATATGTTGTGTTCCCATTAACTTTAATATAGATTACTCAAGACAAATGGCAGCATTTGGCATGTTCATCACTGCAAATCGAGGAGTTTGGTGTGTCCTTACTCTGAAATAATTCATACACTTTGGTAGGACAAAAGGATTCTTTTTACTCAATGAACTTTCCACTTCTAAAAGCTGAGTATCAGTTTTCTTTTTAATACTTGACTGTGCAGGCTATTTATAAAACATTTTATTCTCAAGTCTGAATTTAGGGAGTTCAAATTGTATTATTTTAAATTTCATTTAACAAAAGGAGTTAATAAAACTTAAACATAAATCAATAACTAATTATGCTCAATCATTCTGAAATATAAAATTTGAAATCTATTATATTGCCATGTATGCTACAACAATTACCTTTTTATATGCTGGAAAGTATTCTTATGTTCAAGTATCAATTATCAGAACATGTAAGTAGAAATGGTCATATATTTTAGCTGGCATACATTTGAAATAAAACCTAATGTTTATATTAAGAGTCGTACAGGTGGCCCTTTTAAGTAAATTTCTTAAATCGCTTATTAAATTACAGTAACCAGATGCTTTTGTAATATAAAATACAGAACCAAATAAAGTCGTGTTTAAACATAGTTATAAAATAAAGTCATAACAATTTATATCTGCTGTGCTTTGGACAATTCAATCATTTATGAAAAAAATGTAATTAGGCACTTTTGAATGAACACAGAGTCATACAATGTATTGCATAGTAACACATTTCTCAAGATTTTAATGGAATATGAACATATGTAAACATCCAAGTGGATGCAGTTTTTATGCTGATACAATCACTGTTCATTAGTAAATTCAGTGATTTAAAGTAATCTTTGATCTGGACTTTTCTAGAATATCCACTTCCATCATTCTGGTTGTACCCTCTTCTACAAGTCTTGCTTCTGTGCTGCTATGCTCCATACCCACAAACTGTCTATGGTGGAATGATAATGTCTTTTGGTTAGGACTGTTTTACTACTGAGAGAAACTTTTATTTCCTAACCCACATATTTGTTACTTTAGTTCAGAGAGTTCACCCTTTATTTCTAAAGCTCTAGATACCCACTTTCCTAGAAATTTCTGCACAGATCTGTATATTTCATCAATTACTGATAAAGTCCCATGGTGGAGCCTTTCATCACAAATGGCTTCTTTGAGTGATTGCAAGATAAGTGTGAAAAGAGGTATATATGCTTTGAGATTTAAGAAAATGAAGTTGAGATGCTCACTAAAATAGTGTCCTCAGCATCATCGGTCATTAAAAGTATCTCTTTCTCAATTTATCAGAAATGTCCTATGGCTCAAGCAGCTTGGGACTTCCCAGTTTAAGCCAAACAAGGCCATGTTTATTTGGACTACATCTTAATGTGGGTGTGTGAATTATACATCTTATCACACTTGAGCCTCATGAGAAATAGCTTGTAACCATAAGCCATGATGACTCACTGTATACACAGCTATGGCATCAAAATTTACATTTTAGATGATGAAGCATAAAAAACAAGAAATCTTGAGTTCAGTAAAACTCTGGATATTGTAAAAGATATAGTAACTCAAATACAACAAAACTGTGCATTCCAAAAATTGTGAGAAGAAAATTTAAGTTTGTGTTTAAAGTGAGCAATATTAAAGTTTAAAAAAAAAAAAAGCCTTATACTTCACAGGTATAGAAATCCCTGTTGAGGAGAGCCAATTTCATAGTAAAGATTCAGAGTCAGGAAAGTTCTAACAAAAAGAATAAAAGTGGGGAAAAAAAGACAAAATATGTATTTTAGGTTCCAATTCCCTTCTCACATATTGCTGCTCGCAGGCTGTAATGCCAAGAAGGTCAAGAGGACAGGCAAGGTCTTAACTCCTTTCTGAAAGACATTCTTTCTTTGTATTTTGTACAAATACATCCCTAGTTATATAACAGAATCCAGTGAGAACATAAGATGTCCCTTAGAGCTAACTTTTCTGGAAAGTCTCTACTCATTAAAGGAAGAGATTAAAAAGCCAGACTGGGTAAAAAAGCGTACAGGTGTGCTTGTAGATAGTAGCAGCAGCCGTTAAAATGGCAGCACCTCCAAAAAAAAAAAAAGAAAAAGAAATACCAAAAGAACCCCCTGCAGTCTGAGAGGCAGAGCCTGCTCTCTTTCACATGTGAAGTATTGATATTAAGTAGCGTATCAGCAGTAGTGCCAACAGATCCTCAAACATAAAGGATGCTCACAGCGAATGTGAGAGCAGAGTCGGCAGTGTGGTGCCTTCCCCCGTTGGAAACGAGCACATTCCAACTCTGCCATGTTTGTAGGGGTTTTGGCGTCTGCTCAGATTAAAGGCGCTGAGAGTTCTCTTCATTTCTTCTCCCATCACAGTTCTCCCATCAAACAAGCTTACAGAGCTGAAACCCAAAGGAATCTGAGCCCTTCTAGGAAGATGAACGTGTGCTCATCCGGAAATTGAAGCTCGGGGACAGGCTTTGAAACAGTTATCCGGGAGTTATTACACGCTGACACTGCAGCCCTGGAGGCTCGCGCTCAGGAGGAAGCGCAGCTGGCGTTGGATTGTTTTACAAGTGACGTCGAGCTCTTCTTTGAGTGAGGCCAACGTCAAGTATCAACCCGCTCTAGGCACGTCTGACTTGCTGCCACGAACCTGGCACAGAGACCCTCAGCAGAAGGAGAATGGCCGTGTGATCCCCCAGCAGGGCTCTGCTAGGACGCATTGTATTACAGAAGATCATCCAAATGTTGGTAGGAATGAAGGACTCACTAGGCAGCCCCCGCCTCCATTTCCATGTAAAAAGGATTGTTGAACCCCTTTGCAGTGTGTGCCCACAGCCAAAACCCTCCAACTGGTGAGGATGTATTCCAGGATGGAGAGCTCAGAAGGGCGGGAGATATGACACCATTAAAGTATACTGAAAACTTCTTTTTTTTTTTTTCTGTAGTCTACAAGGTTGTTAGATAAAAGAGTTTGAGTGAAAGCTCTGTTAAGGCAGAGCTCGGGAATAGCATTAGCTGAGAGAACCGTTAAGAGGCGGTGATCCGCAATAGGAGAGCGGAGTTCAATTTGAGCAGAAGAAATGGGCTCTCTGCAGGGTGAACCGGCCACAACCTGAGCTGAATTCTTGTAGCAGAGGCAACGGCTTGGTTAAAGCACCAGCTTAATGTACAAAGTAGGTGTGCTGATCAGAGATGGAACTGTTTAGCCAGCTCCTTCCTCAGCCGGCTAATACAGTCTGGAAGAAGCACCACTTCAATTTGGAATGCGAGTGAAAGGATGAGTGTTTCCTTTCTCTCACAAGGATGTCAAGTCTGTCTTTTCTCTCCATCAATCCTGCTTCTTATGGTTCTTATTGGAAATAAGTAAAACTTACAGATATGATTTATTATGACTATGGATATTTTTTAGCACTTGTGATATGGTCCATTTTATTCTAGAGGCCTGTGAATAAATGAATGAATGCATGAACAGAAGCTTCCTAAGGACTCCGATGTTGCTGGTCAGCTGTCCTGCATCTCAAAGACTTACCTGAAAGATGTGAGATGTGCAGCCTCCCAGCACAGCTAATGTTCTATCCCAGTGGCATTCAGAGAAGGACGTTCTCATGTGACATGTGCTGAATCAATAAGCTCTAACCCATATTTAAAATCCTTATTGTCCCATTTTTATGTATCCCATTATCATTAGTGTCCTCAAATTAGACAAAGTTACAGCTAGTTTTTCCTTTGTACTTCCACAAGGAAACACCCCGTACCACTTCACACTCCATTAATCCTTTCCTCAATGTGCTACAACGATGTGTTTCTTCGTTTTTCTTTTCACTAAGAGGAAAGTATTCAGAGGTCAGATATTATTTACCTGTGTAATCCTACCAAAGAACATTTTGCCTGTGACATAGAATGCATCCAGTAAACGAAATGAAAGTTGAATGAAAGTTGAGAGACAAATCTAAGTGCAAATGGATGTTAGTTTGCTGTCTGGGGAACTGTGAATTTCAGAGCATTTTATTTTATCCATTTGCTCATGGAGGAGAGGAGCAATGGGCAGCCTAATTAATTAATCAGTATAGGTTTATTACTGAGCAAACTCTATGGAGACTAGGGACAGGCTGAGCCCCAGGTGCAGGGCAATGACCTGGCAGACTTCGTCCTGTTCCCATATTAGCTCACTATCCTTCTTGTCCAAGAAAGGAGGTTAATAAATGATCATAGTGGTGACAGCTACTTCTGCTCACTGAGTTGTTACATCATAGGCACATTAAAAAAGAACACCACAGTTTTCAAATCTTGTAAAATAGGAATCAACAAACACTGTCTTTCTTTTATGTGTTATTTTCCACAAGCAGAGCTGGTTTTACTGCGGGAGAGAATATGATTTGTGTGACTCCCAAGCAAATTCTACTATCAAAATAGCTCCCTCGTTGACCCTGTCTAAAACTGCCACGTGAATATTTAAGTTGGATTAGGGAAATGAAGTTTAAGTGCAAGTGATAGAAGAGAGACCTAATTATTTGAGACATTATCAGTCCCTAGTATCTAAGCTTGAATTAGAAACAAAGATGTGTGGGGTGGGATTGTTAGAGATAACAAAACTGCAGTACAGAAAAGTTGAGTCTTTTTTTTTTTTTCAATTATACAATATAGAGGGAGAGATGAGACTAAAACCCAAATGTGTTTGTACTTAATACAAAAAATTCAGCAATTCATACTAAGCACGGAGTGGGCTAAGAGAATGTGCATGGGATGTATAATCAGAATGTCCTAGATTCTCTTTCTGTGTGTCTCACTACCTGTATGATGTGGAATTTATAAGTCATAGCTTTCTCATCAATACCATGAAGATATCATCGACTTCAAGATGTTTGCAATTATTAAATGAGATCATGTATAAGAAGGTCATGCATAAAAAGGGAAAGCAGTACAGAATGCACAGAGTATTATCTTTTCTAAAGGAAGAACATATGAAACCCAGTTGTTCCCTCTCCAGTGAATACTTTCAATGTTTTCTCTTTAACAATATAGTATTATATTAAATTATTTTAGAAATTTCTTCACAAGCATGACTTGGTAAAGTTATTTAATAGTACTGAATAAACTTCATGCCATTTTTCTGTAAAAATTTAACAGTAATATTTTCTACCTCTGAAGTTTTTATAAAAATTAAGTAATGTGTGTTCAAATAATCAGCACTAGCCTTTCCATTATCTCTGGATTTTCAAAAACATAGATGTATTATAAGTACTTGGTGCTGTACCAAGCACTGTGTAAAGACCAACAATGCTTCCTCTTTCTAGCCCTTCCCTTTAGTTTTGCATTTATGGTTGTTGATTTTGGTAGTGGTGATAACCTCAGGTTCTTTCTGACTTCCCAGAGTGGTTGTCGACATCCCAGAACAGGAAACATTCTTCCCATTTCATGGGTACTTACTGTCTAGAGTGAGACTCCACCCACGACAAGAAGAAATCAATAAGAATTTCCTTAAGCAGTAAAGAAACGTCAGTGGGATGGGTTACTGTGAAAAGAGGATAGCCAGAGGGTATCATCTGAACTCTCTAGATGATTAAAGATGGACATCAAGTTGAAGGAGATTTTAAAAAAGTAGTCTACGTAACTGCTAAAAATAAATCTCAAACGTCATCTAACTTACAATTTGACTGAAGGATTGCCCTGCCTACAAATGTGACTTACTCTGGGAACTAAATTGAAATCTGCATCCTATAAGCTGTTCCTCTCGGGTGACCACAGGTAATACAAAATGGAGACTACCATAGAAATCAGCAGACTGAGAGGATGGTGGACTATTTTTCCAACAACCATTGAACCCAGGTTAGAATTCTGGCTTCTTTTATACAAAAAGTGGAGCGGCTGTGGTTGATTGTTGCAAACTTCCTGGTGTCAGAATCCTTTGCTCTTGCAGCTGTCCAGGTCAGTTAGGTCATGATGTTCCTGTAAACCTCCAAGACAAATGTTATTCTCTGCAACTTTTTATCTCTATATGGATGGAAAAGTGCTATACCTTTAAAGGTCAGAGCTTTGAGAATGCGCTCTCATGTATATTTCAGCCTATAGGCAACATTCTTAACTTGTAGCAAAAGCAACAGAAAACAAAGGTTACAGTAAAATAAACTAATATGAAGTCATATTTGTACTTCCTTATTCCGTCACCACCTAATTGCAAAAGCTCTGGGAAATATGATTGTCTTAGTAGTCAAAAAGAAAGGGAAATTATTTAATGAACACATAGTGTTTGTCTATGGACCAGCTGAGATGGACAGGACTCCCCTTTCTGAGAAAAGAGCTACTTAGAAAAAGAACACTAGAAAAAAAAAAAAGCATAAGTAAATACACTTCTGCCAGCTATGAAGGAGGGATTGCATTGCAAAAAGCAACCAGCAGTGTCTGATAATAAAAAGCAATGTTAAATTATTTGGTATTCTGAACAAACTATGCTATTTTATTCCTGCTACATTTGATACACAATATGTTATTTGCTTGTAATCTCCTTCCCTACTGGACTGACAGGCAAATTCCTAATCATCCTTCAAAATTTAGTTCAGCCATCAAAACCTCTATTAACATCCACTGATATTCTTCCTCACCAGAAAACACAGAGCATCCACCAAACTCACTGCCACTTCACATCATGCTTTATTTTATTTCTTTGTTTGGTTGTCTGTTTCTTATAATAAGCTCTGAGCAAACAAATCGAATAAAGCCTTCTTTCTTTGAACCTTTAGAACTAGCACAGACCCTAGCATGTAACAGATACACAATAAATATTTATTTCTGTTTTGAATTTTGAACTGAATAGCCAGAATATTGACCAACTTTCCATTCAATCCACTGGTTCAAACAAACCCAAAAGAACGTTTTCTAAAAGGATTACAAATAATCTCTTTTCTAGAAAAAAAAAAAAAGCTCTCCCACAAAAATTAAAGATGATTAAATGATATGTGTCTCTTGTGTTTAGACTGAGAAGAAAGAGCATTGTAGCAGGAAATAAGTGGTTGGAAGATTAAGACATGACTGAGTTAGGATGAATTTATAAGATATTTTTAGTTGAATCGTGAATTTAGATACCGCATCTACAAAAGCAGAAAGACCTAAAGATTCATTGTGACGTATTCCATAAGCCTACTTAATATAGTACATTACAATTTGTGACAAGCTCTTCTTTTTTTTTTTTTTTTCTTTTTTGCGGTATGCGGGCCTCTCACTGTTGTGGCCTCTCCCGTTGCGGAGCACAGGCTCCGGACGCGCAGGCCCAGAGGCCATGGCTCACGGGCCCAGCCGCTCCGCGGCATATGGGATCCTCCCAGACCGGGGCACGAACCCGTATCCCCTGCATCGGCAGGCGGACTCTCAACCACTGCGCCACCAGGGAGGCCCCAAGCTCTTCTTTTTATCTATGATGATTTTGAACTTTTTGTCCTCAGATCATTAGCTGTTTAGATTTATTTTTTATCTTAAATCCTTTTGATAATACCTAAAAGTCTCAACATCTTCAAATTGTGTTTGTAACTTCTTAAAAAATGATAGCCCAGTGGAAAATGGGTATATGACATATAAATATTACCTATCCACAGTTTGATACTGTACACGTTATGAGAAATTGGTCTTTTTAAATAATTTTGCTGGGCTTCCCCGGTGGTGCAGTGGTTGGGAGTCCGCCTGCCGATGCAGCGGACACGGGTTCGTGCTCCGGTCTGGGAAGATCCCACATGCCATGAAGCAGCTGGACCCATGAGCCATGGCTGCTGGGCCTGCACGTCTGGAGCCTGTGTTCCACAATGGGAGAGGCCACACCAGTGAAAGGCCTGCATACCACAAAAAAATAAATAAATAAAATAAAATAATAATAATAATTTTGCTTATTCAGTCTGCTTTAGTGGAAAACACAGATATTTTATTTTCTTACAGAAACAAACTTGTTTACATTTGTGTTGGACTAAGTGTCACCTATATTGTGCAAATTATTTCTGAATACTACCTTAGGCATTTTAGTATGATTCGAGGATAAAGAATAAGGATTTCATGTTTTCTTGTTGGAGATCTAAAACAATGAAAAGCAATAGGCAGTAGCAATTAAGATGAAATTTGCTAGTGATAAGTGTGCTTTCTTTCACGGGTTTCCAAAAGCCGACTACAAAACAACTAAGTCATTACCCATTGCTTTGTCTCCCCTCAAGTTCTCCCATCAGATCCACAGAGCCCCCCAAATGCAGAACTGTTGACATAGGTCTCTGAGTCAAATCCCACTGGGAAGGAAATCTACCAAACAAGAACACTGAAGTAAGAACACAATGTTTTTGATCTTATCATTTTGAGAACACTGGCTATTTTATTTTATTTTATTTTATTTTATTTTTTTGCGGTACGCGGGCCTCTCACAGTTGTGGCATCTCCCATTGCGGATCACAGGCTCCGGACACGCAGGCCCAGCGGCCATGGCTCACGGGCCCAGCCGCTCCACGGCATGTGGGATCCTCCCAGACCGGGGCACGAACCCGCGTCCCCTGCATCGGCAGGCGGACTCTCAACCACTGCGCCACCAGGGAAGCCCAACACTGGCTATTTTAAAAGAACATGTTACCATAGAGTCTTATTCTGTGATGTTAAATACTGACTACTGCCTTATAGTCTTCTAGGATAAACATGTAATATGCACACATTTCACCAATCCTCACCCACCTTGAATTTCACCACAACCTTAAATCCTGTTTCAGACCCACTATGGATCCCTCTATTCTCCACCTGCTGAAAAATGTAATAACTGATATTTTATTCATGATGATTATTTTCTTAGAATAAAATGGTAGAAATGAATTGTACAGACAAGTGTACATAATTTTAGGACAGTTTGTGTGTATTGGACATCACCATCCATGCAGGTCAGTTACCTGTTAATCTACATTTCCTCCTATTTCTTTTATGAGTTTGACATTTAAATACATCTCTGGAGTATTGGATATTACTTTTCTTAGGACTTAGATATATCACCAAGAAGCTGACGCAGTTATACTACTAAAAAACAAATTTAAGGAAAGAATCATTATGTGATACTTGAAGAAAAGAGCTTTAATTTACAAGAAAGTTACAATTGTACATTTGTGTATAACATCGTTTCAAAACATATAAAGGGGAAATCAATTGAACTACAAGGAGAAGATAACCATTTACCAGGTTTTGAGAGATATTATTGTATTAATATAATCTATTTTCAATGTAATATTTGATATATTAAAATTCTATATGCAATATTTATATTAGTTATGAAGCTTAAATATAATATAAATTCATGAAAACAATTATCATGTCAAGAACTATAATATGATCAATAGCCTGTATGTATTCACAGGTGTATTCTATCAATTAAGGTCCCTCAAACCCAATGTTATTTATGTTACTGACTTCATCCAATCAACAACTGTTTAGTACTTTTCAGTCACATATTTAACTAATATGTTCTGTTTACTGTCTGTATAAACAGCCAGCTGGCCTTCACATTCACGTGCACACAGCATAACTTCATCTGACAACCTATATAGGGTTGCCTCCACAGCCCTGCCATTGGGTACTATCTTCTCAGGCAAGATATTAACAGCATTCAAATACATTAGCTCCTGCAGGCAGGGAAGAGATGGGGGTGGAGATGGCTTGGGAATAACTGAGTCAACAAGAAAGGGCGTTTGTACACTGCATGGATGCATCTCCATTGTCATGAATAGTAGAATTCAGTGGAAAGTTATAGGAAGTCCCTGATAAAGAAAATAAAACAAAGGTCAGCACAACTGGGCAACATTTGGCAGCCATCTTAGCACTGGATCCGGCCAGCAAGCTGCCCCTTCTGTACACTTTACACATTCCTGGGCCACTGTCAGTACTCTGGCTGTCTAATGCAGCCAATGGCAGCAATAATGTTTTATCCAAGGTTGTCTCTTAGGGGATAATAAACACTGAGAAATCCTTGCTTCAGATTCACAACATATAAATCTAGGTCACACATCTTTCTGTATATGCTAAAGCCATAATATGAGATACTCAACCATATGCATCTTGTCCTCCTTTTGAATTTCAGATATTATTAACAGCAGCTAAAGTACCCCTTTCTTTTCTCAAAATACACAAGGCTGGACTCTTGAAAAGGGCATTAAATAGAATATTTACCTCCCTTAATGGTTTCAGGCTGCCAGCCTCATAGAACACCATAGTGATTTAGTGACTTATTTGGGAAAAAAAAAAAAAAAAAAAAAAGCTGGAGTAGCAATACTCATATCAGATAAAATGGAATTTAAAATAACGAATGCTACAAGAGAAAAGGAAAGGGCTTCCCTGGTGGCTCAGTGGTTGAGAGTCTGCCTGCCAAAACAGGGGACACTGGTTCATGCCCTGGTCCGGGAATATCCCACATGCCACAGAGCGCCTGGGCCTGTGAGCCATGGCTGCTGAGGCTGTGCATTCGGAGCCTGTACTCCACAATGGGAGAGGCCACAGCAGTGAGAGGCCCATGTACTGCAAAAAAAAAAAAAAAAATGAGAGAGAGAGAGAGAGAGATAAGGAAGGACACTACATAATGATCAAGGGATCAATCCAAGAAGAAGATACAAAAATTATAAATGTTTATGCACCCAACATAGAGGCACCTCAATTCATAAGGCAAATGCTAACAACTATGAAAGGGGAAATTGACAGTAACAAAATAGTAGTAGGAGACTTTAAAACCCCACTTACACCAATGGACAGATCATCCTAACAGAAAATAAGTAAGGAAACACAAGCTTTAAATGATACATTAAACAAGATGGACAATTGATATTATAGAACATTCCACTGAAAAGTGGCAGAATATACTTTCTTCTCAAGTGCACATGGAACATTCTACAGGATAGATCACATCTTGCATCACAAATCAAGCCTCAGAAGATTTAAGAAAACTGAAATCATATCAAGCATCTTTGCTGAACACAACACTATGAGATTGGAAATCAATTACAGGAAAAAGACTGTAAAAAACTCAAATACATGGAGGCTAAACTGTGGTACTAAATAAGCAAGAGATCACTGAAGAAATCAAAGAAGAAATTTTAAAAAAATACATAGAAACAAAAGACAACAAAAACATGACTACCCAAAACCTATGGGATACAGCAAAAGCAGTTTTAAGAGGGATGTTTCTAGCAATTCAATCTTACCTCAAGAAACAAGAAAAATCTCAAATAAACAGTCTAACACTACACCTAAAGCAACTAGAGAAAGAACAAAGAAAACCCAAAGGCAGTAGAAAGAAAGAAATCATAAAATCAGAGCAGAAATAAATGAAATAGAAATGAGGAAAACAATAACAAAGATCAATAAAAATAAAAGCTGTTTTTTTGAGAAGATAAACAAAATTGATAAACCTTTAGCCAGATTCTTCAAGGAAAGAAGGAAGAGGACACAAATCAATAAAATTAGAAATGAAAAAGGAGAAATCACAACTGACACTGCAGAAATACAAAGGATTATAAGAGGCTACTAGAAACGACTATATGCCAATAAAATGGACAACCACGAAGAAATGGGCAGATTCTTAGAAAGGTACAATTTTCCAAGACTGAACCAGGAAGAATTAGAAAATATAAACAGACCTATCACAAGTAATGAAATTGAAACTGTAACTAAAAATCTTCCAACAAACAAAAGTCCAGGACCAGATAGCTTCACAGGTGAATTATATCAAACATTTAGAGAAGAGCTAACACCAACCCTTCTCAAACTCTTCGAAAAAATTGCAGAGGGAGGAGCACTCCCAAACTCATTCTATGAAGCCACCATCACCCTGATACCAAAACCAGAAAAAGATAACACAGAAAAAGAAAATTATAGATCAATATCACTGATGAACATAGATGCAAAAATCCTCAACAAAATACTAGCAAACATATTCCAACAACACAGTAAAAGTATCATACACCATGATCAAGTGGGATATATCCCAGAGATGCAAAAAATTTTCAGTATATGCAAATCAATCAATGTGATACACCGTATTAACAAACTAAGGAAGAAAAACCATATGTGCATCTCAATAGATGCAGAAAAATATTTAACAACATTCAACCCCGATTTATGATAAAAAACTCGACAGAAAATGGGCATAAAGGGAACCTACCTCAACATAATAAAGACCATATGTGACAAATCCAAAGCAAACATCATTCTCAGTGGTGAAAAACTGAAATCATTTCCTCTAAGATCAGGAAAAAGACAAGGATGTCCATTCTCACCACTATTATTCAACATAGTTTTGGAAATCTAGTCATGGCAATCAGAGAAGAAAAAGAAATAAAAGGAAGACAAATTGGAAAAGAAGAAGTAAAACTGTCACTGTTTGCAGATGACATGATACTATACACAGAGAATCCTAAAGAGGTCACCAGAAAACTACTAGAGCTAATCAATGATTTTAGTAAATTTGTAGGATACAAAATTAATGCACAGAAATCCCTTGCATTCCTATACACTAATGATGAAAAACCTGAAAGAGAAATTAAGGAAACACTCCCATTTACCATTGCAACAAAAAGAATACAATATCTAGGAACAAACCTACCTAAGGGGACAAAAGAACTGTATGCAGAAAACTATAAGACACTGTTGAAAAAATTAAAGATGATACCAACAGATGGAGAGATATACCATGGTCTTAGGTTGGAAGAATCAATATTGTGAAAATGACTATACTACCCAAAGCAATCTACAGATTTAATGTAATCCCTATAAAACTACCAATGGCATTTGTCACAGAACTAGAACAAAAAAATTACTATTCATATGGAAACACAAAATACTCCAAATAAACAAAGCAATCTTGAGAAAGAAAAACAGAGATGGAGGAAAAAGTCTCCCTGACTTCAAACTATACTACAAAGCTACATTTATCAAGACAGTGTGGTACGGTAACAAAAACAGAAATATAGATCAGTGGAATAGGATAGAAAGCCTAGAGATAAACCCACACACATATCATCACCTAATTTACAACAAAGGTGGTAAGAACATACAATGGAGAAAAGACAACCTTTCAATAAGTGGTGCTGGGAAAACTGGACAGCTACATGTAAAAGACTGAAATTAGAACACTCCCTAACACCATACACAAAATGGATTAGAGACCTAAATATAAGACGGGATACTATAAAGCTCTTAGAGGAAAACATAGGAAGACCATTCTTTGAGATAAACCACAGAAAGATCTTTTTGGACCCACCTCCTAGAGTAATGAAAATAAAAACAAAAATTAAAAAAATGACACAATGAAACTTAAAAGCTTTTGCAAAACAAAGGAAACCATAAACAAGATGAAAATACAACCCTTGGAATGGGAGAAAATATTTTCAAATGAAACAATGGACAAAGGATTAATCTCCAAAATATACAAACAGCTCATGGAGCTCAGTATCAAAAAAACAAACAAGCGAATTAAAAAATGGGCAAAAGACCTAAATAGACATTTCACCAAAGAAGACATACAGATGGCCAAGAAGCACATCAAAAGCTGCTTAACATCACTAATTATTAGAGAAATGCAAATCAAAACTACAATGAGGTACCTCCTCACACTGGTCAGAATGGCCATTATCAAAACATCTACAAACAATTAATGTTGGAAAGGGTGTGGTGAAAAGGGAACCCTCTGGTACTGTTGGTGGGAATGAAAATTGATACAACCACTATAGAGAACAGTATGGAGGTTCCTTAAAAACTAAGAATAGAACTACCATATGACCCAGCAATCTCACTACTGGGTATATACCCTGAGAAAACCATAATTCAGAAAGAGACATGTACCACAGTGTTCATTGCAGCACTATTTACAATAACCAGGACAGGGAAGCAACCTAAATGTCCATCAACAGATGAGTGGATGAAGAAGATTTGGCACATATATACAATGGAATATTGCTCAGCCTTAAAAAGAAACGAAATTGAGTTATTTGTAGTGAAGTGGATGGAACTAGAGTCTATCATACAGAGTGAAGTAAGTTAGTAGGAGAAAACAAATACTGTATGCTTACATATATATATATGGAATCTAAAAAACAAAACAACAACAACAGAAACAAACAAACAAACAAAAAAAGGTAATGATGAACCTAGTAGCAGGGCAAGAATAAAGATGTAGACTTAGAGAATGGACTGGAGGGCACGGTGGGGGGCTGGTGGAAGCTGGGGAGAAGTGAAAGTGGCATCAACATATATACACTACCAAATGTAAAATAGATCCCTAGTGGGAAGAAGCAGCATAGCACAGGGAGATCTTCTCAGTGCTTTGCAAAGACCTAGAAGGGTGGGATAGGGAGGGTGGGAGGGAGGCTCAACAGGGCGGGGATATGGGGGTATATGTATGCATATGGCTGATTCACTTCGTTGTACAACAGAAAGTAACACAGTATTGTGAAGCAATTTTACTCCAATAAAGATGTATTAAAAAAAATAAAGAAAAAATAAAGAATTTTAATTTCAATTAAATGAGATCTGGCTCATTTCACTCATCAGTCAAACATTGGGTGTGAATTATAATAACTAGTCCTACTCCTTTTTTTTGCTTATAAATTCAAAGTGAAGTCATTAAAATTGGAGACTGTACTGTATGTCATACATCAGTTCAAAGTAGGTTTATTTCTAATCAATTCTATAATACATATTATGGCTATAAGTTTTCTTGCAGTTGGAGAAAACTTTTAAAATTTTGACTTCATATAAATGCATCCAAATGTTTTCACTGTGGCTAGGGATTTGATTTAGACACAATAGTTTGTGATGGAGGAAAATCACAAAAGTCAACTGACAAATAGGTCTCTGAGAATGAAGATCAAAAGCCAACTAGTTCATTTTTATCTGCAGCTTCAAGTCTCTGTATTTGTTTTACTGTATTCTGAAATGTGTTAATTTTCTCGGTTTTGATTCTATGTTTAAAGCAGCATTAAAAGTTACACCTGAGTTCTTGTTTGGAAAATTGTACATCCCAACTATATTAATGACAAAAGTCAGGTACTTCAGCAATAGATACCATTTCTCTCTTTCGCTAATGTCTTCTTTAATTTTCTAGCATTCCTCTTTGTGTTCTATTACTTTGTATCCACTTTTATTAATAGAACACACTGCTATCTTAAATAAACCAGTGACATTTATTTTACACTACCAATCCCTGGTGAAATCCTACTTATTAAAATCAACCTTCTTTTCATCTTATATTCTAATAGCATAACTATCACTTCTTTCTATCTGTAATAAGGTATTGCCACTGCAAATTCTAATGCTCTCATGATATTCCACATGTACAACATACACATTGCATCTAATCTAATAAATACAATCATACAATATGAGGTAAAAATGACATATTATATGGTTCTTGACTTAAGCCTTCTTATCTCCAAAAACATTTACTCCCAACTAGAATAAAAGTTGATTGGGGTGAGGTTAGATGTGGAATAGGTTATAGCTATATAGCCACGGTTCTCAAAATCTTGTTCTTATACCAGCAGTATAAGCATCATTTTGAAGCTTGTTAGAAATGTAAATTTTGGGCCTCACCCTAGACTTACTGGAAGAATCTCTGGGTTCTGGATCCACCTTTCTCTGCTTTAACACGTCCTCCAGGTAATTTTGATGTGCACATAATTTGGAGAACCACTGGTATAGGGAAAGACAGAACTGCATTATAATCATATATTTTTCACTTCTACCTATGAGACTGCTATGGTCTGAATGTTTATCTTCCCCCCAATTCACATGTTGAAATCCTAGTCTCCCAGGTGACGTTATTAGGGGGTGGAGACTTTGGGAGGGCATAGGGGATCAAGATGGAGATGAATGAGATTAGTCCCTTATAAAAGGGGCCTGAAAAACTCCCTGGTGCCTTCTGCCCTCTAAGGTCATGGTGAGAAGACAGTTATAAACGGGGAAGTAGCCTCTCACCAGACATCGAATCTGCTGGCACATAGATCTTGGACTTCCCAGCCTCCAGAACTGTGAGAAATAAATTTCTGTTGTTTATAAGTCACACAGTCTATTGGATTTTGTAACAGCATCCCAAACAGACTAAGATAGAGACCATTAAACTCTGAGGCTATGGGAGATATGTGACTTCTATAAACTTAGAGCATCCTTGTCTGCATAATGAAGCGAATTTTACAGATGCGAGAGAAAGAGAGAGAGAAAGAGAGATTTAACTGGAAAACATATTCACCACAGTATCTGTCACATAATAGATTCTTAACAAACACCAGATTTTCCTATGTCATTTACTACAAATCCTGCTTGATGAAATCTGTTACAGTTCACATAATAACAATTAGAAAAGAAATGCTATCTTGACTAACAATAATGGTATAATAAAACCTCTTAATTTACCAATTAGTTTTTCATAGCTCTCTTATTCTGAGAACCATTCAGTGTGCACAAAACGGGGAAGACATATCTGAACATGATGTCATAATCCCCTTAGACCTGAATGAGCAAGGTCCTTCACAGGGCTCCTCAAGATAAGTCTTCCAGTGCTTTAGAGTGTCTTGCTCAAAATTTTCTCAGCCTCCTCTGGTGGCTTAGACCAACTGGAGCTGGCAGTATCAGCAAAGAGAAGTTCTGTACTGAGAAGCAGATCTTGACCTGCTTTGGTCTCAGTGGCCAGTGCCTTCTATGAAATTCCAAAATCCTCCCTAACAGCCAAGACCAGCCTGAATTCTCCCAGGCCTTAGAGGTTACCCTGTGCATCACAATGACCTTGCCACTAAAACACTAAGAGATTGAATTGACCCTTATTCCAAATCTTATTAGAATGCAAGGGCAGGATGATGAACAGCTTATGTGTTTGTGTTGCTTTTCAATTGTGTCATTACAAATAGGGATTTCTTTTTCTTTTCACCTTTATTACTGTCCTTACAAAATCATATATAAACATGTTGGAAAAATTAGTGAACAGATTAGTAATATATAGCTTTTAAGTGCAAGCTACCTATAATCTCACTGCTTATCATCCGTCATTAGCCTCCACTTAGATTATGCTGTATAAAACTGGAGCCTCATATATAAATGAGAAAAACATATATGCTAGACAAAAGTGAAATCACATATATGTATGGTTTTGAAACTTTATGTAAGTCAACATTTTTAAACATATTGACAGCAAATGGAAATTTGTATATTTTATTTGTAAAATATGTCAAATTCTGTTTGCAAAATTATTTAGTTACTTTCCCATGGGGTGTTTTCATTGCTTCTAAAGTAAGTAACATGTTGATAGGCAATAAGGTGTTTTTTGGTTCATTTTGGTAATGATAATAGTCAGTGCTGTGAGTCAGAAAAGACACAGTCATATTTGCTGATGGAATTGTAAAATGATGTAGATATTTTGAATGACAATTTAGAAATATGTATCGAAAGCATTGAAAAATAAACCTGTCACCTTGGATTCAGCAATTATTTTTCAACAAACTTATTCTATAGAAAAAGAGCAGAAGAGTAAAAAGGCATATAAAACTATCTTTTGGAGAATAATTTATATCACTAAACTGTAAGCTAGAATTCATTTCTTTTTTTTAACAATGTAGTTTTATTTATTTATTTATTTCATTTATTTCATTTATTCTTGGCTGCATTGAGTCTTCGTTGCTGCATGTGGGCTTCCTCTAGTTACTGCGAGCGGGGGCTACTCTTCATTGCGGTGCGTGGGCTTTTCATTGTGGTGGCTTCTCTTGTTGTGGAGCATGGGCTCTAGGCGTGAAGTAAGTAAGTGTTACTTACTTCAGTAGTTGTGGTGCACGGACTTCAGTAGTTGTGGCTCGTGGGCTTAGTTGCTCCATGGCATGTGTGATCTTCCCAGACCAGGGCTCAAACCTGTGTCCCCTGCAATGGTAGGTGGATTCTTAACCACTGAACCACCAGGGAAGTCCTAGAGTACATTTCTTTATGTTTACTTTCATCTGGGCAGAGAAAATAATATGAAAGCATGATAATTGTTATATGTCTAGATATGCCATAATGCCAAAATAAAATACAAGCATTAAAATATTACAAAATTTTTGTAACAGTGTTCAATTTTTCCTTACTTTAAGAACCTGGAGCAGATTTTAAATCCATATATAAAAATGGAATAGAAAAAAAAATGCTATATACTTCTTTTCTATTTTTATCTGATTGAAAAGTTGTCTTTGATATGGCAAATAATAAAGATGGTAACATTTACATTCATTTAACTTATATGCAACCATTTCCTCTAGAAAACCTCTAGCTAAACTGTTCTATAATATCTAAAACAACTCTAATGAAACAATTTCACTGTTAGAGTATGACATTTATTAACATCAGAAAATTTCCACCAAATTTAAAAATATTTATCCATAACTATTATTAATTAGATTGATAATTGATTAACAAAATCATGAAATAGTAATGCATGCAACTTAGGGAAAATTAAGTGAGATTTTGACAATTTTACATAACTGCACTTCAATTGCTTTTTTATATAGACAGAGTACCGGTGCTTATGAAATATGTGTGAGAATGTGTGTATAAAAATTGTGTGAGAAATTAAAATGTAAAAAAAAATCAGTTGTTTTAGATGATATAATTTAAATAATATCAATATGGTATTTCTAATTCAATTTTATAGTTACTACTATAATCCACAATATGATCATCAAGGAACATAAGCAAAGGGTAATTCATTATAATTCCTGAAAACATCTAGGAAATGAATTGCTGTTACAAAACTTTAAAATGAGATGGAATTTTCAGGATGAGGCCTTCTGGACTTCTTGTTACTCAGCTCTGTGAGAATTCCTGCCAGTCACTCGATGCACTCCCAATCAGTACAGCTGTTATTACCAGGCCAAAGTGTTTTTTGTTTTTTTGTTTTTTTGGTTGATTCAGAAATTTATAATTTAAACCACAGAATTTTGGAACAGAGATTATCTAATCTAAACACCAAACTGATAAGTAAGACAATAAATTTAAAACAAGGAAAAGACATAGTTTTTTAAAAGAGGAATAGTTACTTCAGACAAATGTGAACATTCCTTATATAGATAATATATAACTTATTAATAATAAAAACAAACACAAAAATACATATTAAAAATAGGCAAGCCACGAAAAAGGAAATGTGCCACAGTAACATAAGACAGGTGCTCAATTTTGGTAGTTGTCAGGTATCTGTGAGCTGAAGCAAAAAATGACATTTAGTTTATAGTTATAATGACATTTAGTTTATATTTAGTTTTATGATTGGCAAACATTTAAACACCATCCAAACTTTATAAAAATGTAAGAAAATAGAAATTATCACACATTACTAGTGGGAATGTGAGACGTTGCATGCACTTTTTTGAAAGCAATCTGTCATTCCTTTGTCATAAGAATAAACATTACTTTCAAAACTACTGTATTAGCTATTCAATTCATATATTCACATAAAAGCACGATTATAAAATAATGAGTGAACAAGATATTAATTCTCACATGCCTATAGTGGCAAAAGCCAGAAACAATCTAAATGTTCAGGAATAGGGAAATAGTTAAATAATTTGGGCATGTGTACGCTATGTGATATTTTGCAGGTATGGAAAATGTTGAGTTTAATATATATCTATGGAGCTGAATAGTTGTCTAGTATACATCATTTAGGAAAGAAAAGCAAAGCAGAGAATAAACATTCTTGTATAATCCTGCTTTTTTATAAAAGAAACAAATGCATAGGCCTATAAACCATAAATAATGTTATTTTTTGTATGTTGGAATTAAAGTGGAGTATGGGGAGGTGGTGTATGTACATGAATGAGAACAATAATAATATTTTTTTATTTTTTAATGTAGATGGGAAATATCTCAAAAAACAATGATTCAATAGAGTGCAGATTCTTCTTTAGTTATGAAATGATTATGACTTGGATCAAATTAGTTTATATTTTCTTGCTACAAAACCCCTGGAAGTTCCAGACAATAGGTAATTAGCCTAGAACAAATCTGAGCACCCCCAAAATAAAAGATGCCACCAACATTGAAGGGATGAAAGTAAATGTGATTGTGAACTGTCTTCTCTCATGCACTGACCTGAAGTAGAGTATTGCATATTAATTGCCACATGCGAACCAGAGGAATGATATTGGAATATGAGTCATAACATAAGGCTTCGACCAGAAAAGGTACTCATTGGGTGAAAAATAGGCCTAGAAAAAAATCTGCCCACCAATACAGGGCCATGTAAGAAACGATGTTCATCTCTGCCAGGCTCTTCTGGGTATTCACACCACTGCACTGCCCCACTGCAGGTCTGAAATTCGAATTATTTGCATGATGTATAATAATAAAATCTGCAAGCCAGAGTTTTAATGCAAAATGACTTTTTTTAGGGATATCTTGTCAACTCGGCTAAAGCAAACGTAAATTTGAATGTTCATATCTAACATGAAGATTGGATTCTTTCTTTTCTTGTTATGATAATAGCAGAAATGAATGTATCAAAAACTGGGAAAATTTTCAGAAGCATTTGGAGGATTAGCAAATTCCTGTTTGAGTAGTAAGAAATATAAAATTAAGATAATAGGAGATGATTAAAGAGTGGAAAATCTATTTCTCATTCTTATTCTATTGCCACCCAGGAATTGGACAAATATATATATATATAAAAAAAGGAAGTCAAGAAGAAAGCTTTCAAAGGAGAAGTTGAAATAGATGGTTTTAAGGAAATCTATTTATATTTAAAATGTATATTGATCTACATAAGATATTCATGGGAGAACTTTGATTTGAAAAATTAAAATTATACATTGGAGCAAAAATAATTTATTTTAGATGTAAAAATAGGATTAAGGTTATGAACAAATCAAACTATGACTTTTTCACTCTATTCAAATTTCCTTCAAAGTCCCTACCCTTTTATTTTCACACCTGATGTTTCCATGACTTAATAGAGCAAGGAGAGAACCTTAAGCATGAATTCTCTGTTGTTCTGTCCTTCTACTTCCTATTGTATTTCCTTATCTCTGACTTCAGGGAAAAGCTATCCTTTGTCTTGAAGAAAGCTAATCTTCTGCACTATTGGCACTTTACTCCACAAACTACTTCCTGTATTACATATGTGCCCGCAACCGTTAGCAACGTGCACACTTGAAGCAAGCTCTCAATGAGTTACTATTGAACCAAGCTTATTTGGTTTCAAAAATAGAAAGTAGGGCTTCCCTGGTGGCGCAGTGGTTGAGAGTCCGCCTGCCGATGCAGGGGACACGGGTTCGTGCCCCAGTCCGGGAAGATCCCACATGCCGCGGAGCGGCTAGGCCCATGTGCCATGGCCGCTGAGCCTGTGCGTCCGGAGCCTGTGCTCCACAACGGGAGAGGCCACAACAGTGAGAGGCCCGCATACCGCAAAAAAAAAAAAAAAAAAAAAAAAAAAAAAAAAAAAAAAAAAAATAGAAAGTAGTACCAGCAAAGATGATGACAGATTTGAAGCTAGAGTTTAAAAATTGAAAAGGATAAATCAGCAAAATATTAGCTGGGGAAGAAAGAAGATTAAAGGATATCTTTCCTAGAAACTGATAAACTTTAGTAGAGTCGAGTCATTTAAACTGTCCTGAAGCTGCATGAAATACAGCTGTGTCCAAGGAAATATATTGCACAAAATGTCATCTCGTCATTTGGAACTCACCATGGACTCACGTAATATAATGTACATTAATAGAAGAGAATAGACCTGAGGTAAAACAATAACACATATATTGACATAACATTTATATACAAGGCCAAAGGAAACTTTTTTTGGTTTCGTGATTGAAACTGAACAATTGTTAACACGGGACAACATTTTCTGATTAAAGTTGTGTTCAATGCATCCATATTGCAGATAGATATCTGTACACTCTCATCATTAACCTACTTGCCATTCAGCTTATCAACACACCCTTGGGTTTGGGCACAAGAGCCCTGGGCCTCACACTCCCAGTCCTCCTGTCTGGCTGGTATGCAGGGAAACGGGTGGTAGAGTAGCTCCTGTGACAAACAAAGCACATACAGAAATGTGGACACAGGCTTCATCTACACCCAACTGCAGAGCCCGAGTCACTGCTTCCTCCGAAGTGCTGGTAGTCCATAGCATCGTCCTCCACATGACATGTATCATGTATTTCTCCAGGTCTCTAAAGCATTTTATGTCATTGAGGATCATTTATTCTTTGGAAACTAGTGATGGCACAGGTTCTGACACACCAAACACAGTTGTCAATAAGCGAATAATAGTGGTGAGAGGCCGCATCACGTTTCCTTCAGTGATGTTGTTTTGTAGGCTTTAGTGATAATGGTCATCCCACCTTTGAAAATGGTAATCTTTTGCAGGTTTTTAAGACAAGAAAATAAGGCATTATAATTATCTTAAATTATTTTACTGCATATTTTACAGATATATGTGACAATGACAACACCTGAAAGAGCAGTTTTAAATAAACCTTTCTTGTTGCTTAGTCTAAACATACAGTGAAAAGTGTTCTGGCTGAATGCAGAAAAATAGTTGTGGAATACTTTCAAATGTGTAATTTTGCATCAATTTTGGTGAAATAGTTACCTTGACCTACCTTATCTACCTGTATAAAAATGATGTCAAGTTTATTTGAACGCTGTGCTGTATCCTATGTAGGAAGAGGAGAGTGCAGTAGAATTAATGTGCAATAGACACCTACAGCACAATAGAATCGGTTATAATGTAACTAAATCTGCTCAATTTAATCTTATAATTTTAATACTTTCTAAATTATTTATCAAAATATTATTACCTTGTGTCTTTAAAAAGATACTGTTTTATACACTTTCCACATATATACCAGTAGTATTTATTTATTTACTTATTTACTTTTTTACAGAAGAACAGATATGAGAATCTAATCTAATCTAATTGGCATATATATATATATATATATATATATATATATATATATATATATACATTTATTGACGTATAGCTGATTTACAATGCCATGTTAGTTTCAGGTGTACAGCACAGTGATTCAGTTATATATATATATATATATATATATATATATATATATATATATATATATATATATATATAAAAGATTCTTTTTTTTTCTTTAATTGGGGTATAGTTGCTTTACAATGTTATGTTAGTTTGTGCTGTACGACAAAGGGAACAAAGTAAATCAGCTATATGTGTACGTATATCCCCTCCCTCTTGGACTTCCCTCCTCCCCCCACATCCCACCCATCCAGGTCATCACAGAGCACAGAGCTGAGCTCCCTGTGCTGTACAGCGGGTTCCCACTAGCTGACTGTTTTGCACATGACATTGTATATATGTCAATATCTCAATTTTTCCCACCTCCCTGCCCCTCCCCACCGTGTCCACAAGCCTGTTCTCTACGTCTGCATCTCTATTACTGCCCTGAAAATAGGTTCATCTGTACCATTTTTCTAGATTCTACATATATGAGTTAATGGATTCTTTTCTCTTATAGGTTATTACAAAACATTGAGTATAGTTTTCTTTTTGTTTGTTTGTTTTCTTTTGTTTGTTTGTTTTTTTGCAGTACACGGGCCTCTCACTGTTGTGACCTCTCCCTTTGCGGAACACAGGCTCCGGATGCACAGGCCCAGTGGCCATGGCTCATAGGCCTAGCCGCTCCGCGGCATGTGGGATCTTCCCAGACCAGGGCACGAACCCATGTCCCCTGCATCAGCAGGTGGACTCTCAACCACTGCTCCACCAGGGAAGCCTGAGTATAGTTTTGAGTATAGTTCCTTGTGCTATATGGTAGGTCCTTGCTGGTTATCTGGTTTATATATAGTAGTGTGCATATGTAATATTTAAAACAACATGTTTATTTCTAGCTATGTGATATATGGTTTAGGTTTAGTAGATAATTCCTGCATATGAAGAGTTTATGATTCATTACTATAGTATAGAAATTTATATTAATATAAATTTTAATTTAATTAATATAAATTTCTAAGCTCTTAGAAATATTTTGAGTCATTAAGACTTTCCATGAGTGTCTTTTATAATGTAAAATATGACTGAAATGTCTATTACATTATTTTATGCTGGCAAACCTTTCATTATATGAATGTCTCATATTCAGTAATAACCTTTTTGGATTTTTTTCCTAATTCTTTTATACCAAATTAAGTAACATATATTGTGTTGTTGGAAAGAATGTATATTAGTTATAAGTAACGTATTTTACTAGAAAAGGGAAAAAAATCATCACTTCTTTCTGAAACTAAAGTTCTTTAACTTAAATATAAGTGTAAATTCTGAGTAGAGGGAACAGGAGGAAGACCCTTTGTCATACTGCACAGATTTAATGATACTGATTTGATTGATTTATCAATTTCTACTTATAGGAGTGCTTATTTTTCATTTAAAGTACACATTTACAGGCTTAAGGACTTTTCCTTGTTTTTCACCACTACAGTTTACAAGTCATCATTTTCCAGTATATATACTGCATCCTTCTCTTGTAGATTAAAGGATCGACACATGCATTAAAGACTCTGAGAAATCTTATGGGATGCTTTGTTTAAATGACAATTTTCCAACATCGTTTTTCTCATGTAGAATGTTTCTCAAAATTTTGGAAACTACTCTCTTAAATACTATTAGCAAATATACTGTGAACCATTAATGAGGTTGTGTTTGGTGTTTGTGCATAGCAACTTTTAAGATCACAACACTCAGAAACATGGGTCTGAGTGAAGAAAACCAAAAACTCAACTCCTCTCAATCTTCAAAATGAAATATAACTAGAGTGTAATTGGAACATAATATGTTGGAATACACACTTTATTCCCTCCCTTAAGGGTACACTCATCAAATAAGCATCAAAGCAGAACAGAAAATTCATTGAATTCATTTAGTTAACTAGGTGCCAGGAACTGTGCTAGGTGCTAGTTTTGTGATTCAAAATACAATCACTTTAGGTTGGGTGATCTTCTGTAATCACATTTAAAAAATTTAAGTAATTTAAATTTAACCTAATTTAAATAATTTTGGTGGATCTCTCAAAATTTTGCCTTTCATACCCTCAATTTTATATTTTCCTAAAACTGCCTAACCCATCTTGTCACTGGCACATTTCATGTTTTTCTTTAGGTGTGTAATACATTCAATCAAGTTCTATTCTGTCATTGTATCTCTGTAATCTTGATCTTACATTTTTGCTTTGACCTAGCAAACATTAAGCCCACAAACATTTTCATTTTTGTCAAAATGTAAAATGACTGAAGACTTTCAAAAGAAAAAAAAGCAAGAAAAATGAAACAATTTTTGCCTAAAGAAGCTTACATTTTAAAGAGGATAGATAATAAATAGACAGATAGATAGATAAAAAAATTATTTTGGCTAAACTAGGAAAGAAGATGCATGAATGACTAGATTATTATCTTAGAATGCATGCAATTTATGTAAACTCAAGGTCTACATACATGGTGTAAAAGTATTTTGGATAAACTAAAATGTGTGTAGTTTGTGTATACATATAAGGGGTATTGGGATTTTCCTATTTAATTTCCATTTATTATTTAAAAACTTTTTATGGAATGTGAAATGCCAAAGGCCTACTATGTTTGACACTCCACATTTTCTAGTCATATTTGAAATATAAATTATATAATTCTTGTCTCATGGTAACAGAAAAGTACATCCTCTCCCTTTTAGAAAACAATTCCACTCCAGTGTTCCCATGTAAACTACTGTTGCATCAGCAAGAGTTTTATATAAAATTTATGCACAGTTGATCACCCATCTCCCTCAGAGCCAATTATTTTTAATTTTCAATCTGGGCTTAGGCCTAGTCATCACGCCAATGGGATTTTCAATAGGGTTTGTAATGACTTGTACTTGTGCTGAGATTTCTCAGGCAACCTTGATTCTGCTTGATCTATTGCTGCATTTGATTTTATAGATCACTGAGGACTGCAAAACCACTTCTCCCACCATGTGCAACTTTTGAATTCTAATCTAACTTGCCTTTGCCCAGCAATTATGTTGGATGTACACATTAGCAGAGCATTTGTTCCTCTTAGGGTTCCAAATGCCAATCTTGTTTCACATAGAGAATTAAAGCTACCTTGTCTAAATAAATATATTTAGGATGAGTTGGGTTAGTACTGTTTAGAGTATAGAATCGTTCCTTCGCTATAGCCTCTTTCCCAGGTGTTGGTCTGCTGCCTATACTTTGCTTGGTTGGTAAATAAATTGCTGTTGTTTTCATAGTAAAATCTTAAAGGTTATGTTAGATCACCTTTTATTATGCACCTTAATGCAAAACATCAGTTTTATAATTTTCTCTCAATCACCAAATGTATAAAGAATCTTGTTAAGCTTTTGTATCTTTCTGACTCATTAGTTTATTGAAAAGAGTGGTTTTGTATAGCTGTAAGTAATGACTTACAGTGAGAAATATAGTTCTGAAGGCAGTTGAGGTAATAAAAAGAACTAGCAAACAAGAAACCCTGGTTTCACAATAGCCCTTATGTGTATTGTTCAGTATCTTCTCTCTAGGCTCATTGTTAAATACTTACAGCTCTGGATTGGCTGCCCTCCTTTCCTTCATCTACTCTTCTATGTTCCCCATGGAATAATAGAGCCATTCATCACTCCTTGCAAGATAACGCCTTTGTTAGGATAAACAAAACTATGAAGCTCCTAGGTAAAGCTAATGTGCCACATTTTCACACTTTAATCCATCTCTTGGTATTTACTGGCATTTTTCCATGGCTTTCTCCACTTAGAAACTCTCCTTGGGCACATTAAAGTCAGACCTTGAAGCATGGCTTATGGGGCTCACTGTGACCTGGTTCCTGCCTACCTCTCTATCTCCACCTTTTGTCACCTCATTGCCTACTACATGTTCTGGCAAAACCAAACTAATTATAGCTCTAAGCATAAACCTTCATGTTATTTCTTGGACTTTACCATTAATGCTTAGGTCATATTACAGAACTTTCAAATGAGTTCTATATTATCACCAATATGGTACTTGCTCCATTGCAATCCCCATCATGTTGGTCTCTCTCTTCTTCTATACTGAGAGCTCTTAAAAGCAAAGTTGTCCTTTTGGTTTCTATAGTTCCAAATCCTGGTTTCTAATGGTGTGATCAGTAAATGGTTATCTTATTTTTTTGTGGTTAAAACTTGCACTTGGGATGTTCGTCTTTCAAGCAAAGTAAAATAATTGATAACTTAGTTTCAAACAAATTACATTTAACATTTTTAAAAAATATATAAATGTGTGACATTCTTCCACCCATTCACCCATTAACTGAACTTAAATGGCACTTTAGGTGTGAATGAAAAAAGAAGAATACTTTTTGGACCTTGAAATCATACTCAGAAGTCTATTATATCACTCACCTGCACAGAACTCTGATCTATTTGAAATTTCATGACTTCCACTTGTATTCTGCATTTCATTTTTTCTTGCCTTATCAAGGAAGTGACTTCCAAAATAATTCCTTCTTTCTCTAGAAAGAAATCCTTCACATCTGGACTATTACCATAAATAAATATGTTCTGATAATTCAATTATTTATTTTAAATCCTTTGATTTCACATATCCATTTATTGACTCATTTCTCTGTTCTTCATCACAGGAAACTTATGCACATGTTTTCCCATTTCCACTAATACCAATCACTCAAGCCAACACCATCACTTGACAAGAATCCTGCAGTTACTTCATAATTTATAGCTATGCATTTATTCTTACCAATTCCATTTTCCACTCACCATTCATTGTGAACTTTTAAAAATGTAAACCAGATCATGCCCTTTTTTAAATTTAATACTCTCCAAAGGTTTCTATTGCTCTTGGAATAAGACCTAAATTATTTACTCTGCGTTAAAGCTGTACATATCTTACACCTTTCCACTTTCCTCATGAATTCCTCCCACCAAAATCAAAGCTATGTGTCCCACCCAGATCCCTTTTCCCCAGCTGGTGCACTTCTCCCCCAGCTCATGTTAGTGTTGACTGCTATGGATTTACAGATCCACCTTCCTTCATATAATTGCCCTCGGGTGATAGGAGCCTTCTGGGAAGGAAAGTTAGGCCCTCCTGATGGATGGTTCCCCCAATCAGTGACTAATTGAAACTGGACATAATTGACTAGCCATGTTGCTTCAAGGGGATGTGAACCTGCACCTGCTGTTCATGCTCCAGAGCCCACATCCTTGCTCAGAGTTTCCCCTCCCTATTCTACTTCACCATTCCCTTTACAAGTTATTTTTAACTTCCTCAAAAAATCTTGCAAAAAACTGCACCCAGGAACCCAAACTAAGGCACTCACTCTCCCATGCTTAATCACATGCCTTTTTTTGTCTGGATACACATGGATCATTGTTCTGCCTAATGACATCTGTACCAGCTGTTTTTTCACTCACAACGTTCCATGACATCACAGTGGGTGTTTAAGTCACAGTTCCAGTTGTTACCTTTTATTTTGAGGTGTTTTTTGTAAAAACGTTTTTTTTTTTTTAATTCATTGACAGTGTTCCTTCTTGAAAGATAAGCTGCATAAGAGCAGGAATTTGTGTCTTTTCTTCTTGGAACTTTACCTACAAAACTTACAGCAGTGCCTGCCTAACACACAATACATGTTCAGTCAATATCTTGTTGTATGAATGGATGCCTATAAAACAGTAGGGTACCCATAGACTCAGCACATACAGTTGGTTGCACTAATGTTTGAAACCTTCCTTATTGGTCTGGTGCTGCCACACTCTCATGGTTTTACCCTAACTCCTTGACTACGGTTTTCAGACTCATTTAAGCAGCCAACCTAGGGCCATGGTGAAGAATTTGTATATCAGTTCCCCAGAATGTCCTTACTATTTTCTTCATAAGTCCCTTCCCTACTTTTCCATCCTCTTCAGTTTGAAATTATTTTGTGAGAGAAGTAATATGGGCCATATATGATGTGTGTGATAGATGAGGCCTGTGGATTGCTTTTTACTCTTGAAAATTTTTAAGAGAGGTGAACATTCTCCAACACCTCATCTTGGCAAAAGAGGATCTATACAAATATTGCCATTTCATCATTTATTACTCAGGGTTCTCAGAGAAACAGAACAAACAATATCTGTCTATCTATCAATCAATCTATCAATCAATCTATCTATTGAGAGATTTATTATAAGGAATTTGTTCCTAAGTTTATGTAGGTTGAGAATTCCCAAGATTAGCAGTTGAGAGACTGAAGACCAGGAGAGATGATGATGTAGTTCCAGTCTGAAAGCCAGCAGGCTTGACAACCAAGAAGAACAAATGATTTAATTCAAATCCAAAGACAGGAAGAAGCTGACTTCCTAGCTCAAATAATCAGACAGAAGAAATTCCCTTAGTCATAGGAGAGGGTTGACATTTTCATTGTATTCAGACTTCCAGTTGATCATATGGGGGCCACCACAATCTCCCAAGAGAAAAATCTGCTTTACTTACTCTAAAGACTCAAATGTTAATTTCATCCAAAAACATCCTGAGAAATACACCCTGAATAGAATCAACCATCACACATAAAAATGTCTTTGTTCACAAAGGAATATTTCTTCTTCTCACATTTTCAGCATGGTATTGATTTGAAGACCATCATGGACTTTTTATAATATAATGTTAACAAAATTATATAGATACATACTTTTATTTATTTATTTATTTATTTATACACACATGCACATGCACACACACCCTACTTCCCATACCCTACCTTTTGAATAGAGCAACAAGAAAATCAACATTTTATAGATTTTTAACATAAAACTAAATAACCAAAATTTGACTACACAGTACATCTCTGTGTAAGAAATGTACATATATTAAGGTCCCAACTGTATGTTTCCGTATGTTAATTTCCCTATCATTATTGATTTTTATTCTATTTGTTGGTTATTCTTGAAGGACTCTCAAATTTGAGATATATGTGCTTCATTCTAAGTAGCAAAATGGTAGCCTAAAATCTGATAAGAATTTAGAAAACCAAATACCATGATGACTTGTTAATTTAAAAATTACATGAGATTTTCTTTTAATTTTCTTTAGGACTCATATGTCTTATCCAGAGGCATAAGGAAAATTATTTATGGCATATTATAAATTTGTATGCATTTAATATCATACTGAACATCATTTTATTGCATTATATTCCATAGAAAAGGAATTTACACAAGAATTTATTTCTCACTGGAGGAAAGATATTTTGATTTCACTATACTGTTATACATTTTATCAACACAAACTTCAATATTCAAAACATATTTACATTCTATCATCAAACATAATTTCACATGGGAGAGTCACACTGCTGTTCTGCTCACACTTCTGAAACATTATAATAGAACATGCTGTTTTTATGCATCTAAAATTAATGTGCTATGAAGCATTTACATGAAATGTAAAGAATAGGGTATAGACATCCCCCCAAATTATACATATACTAAAGGATTGTATCACCTAATAATCATACTGCTTTACTTTTCTTTCCTTAATAACCTGGAAAAATGAAGTGGCATTCTCTTAAGCAACTCTAATTTTCTGTCAAACTCTTACTTTACATAAGCTAATATACTCTCTTACATTTTCTGTGGAAATATTACCATTTCTACCTAATCATCACTGAAAAAATAAATCTTCCAAAGTTACAGAGCTAAGAACAAGATGGAAATAGGCTTGCTGAAATAATGCCACACACCAATATGACAAATTCTACTTTGTAAGAAATACATCAAGCTTTTTCTCCAGAGCAGACATATTTTACATTACAACTACCTATATTGATGAATATCCCATGAAGTTTTGGGTGATTATATCAATTTATTGTTTTATGTATTAATGAATGAATTAATACCAATATATTAAATGGCGTGATTGAGATCATTTGAACCTTAAGTACTACTACTCATAGAGCATTTTCTTGATAAGAATCATCAGTTTTATCTCAATTGTCTGACAAGTATGAATGATTTCCGGGCCAGAGTTTCTAAAATGACTTTAATCCATTTTAAAATTAATGAATTCTATTCTATTATATTGATGCAAGAGATTTACACTTAGTGCAGAGCTAATGTAAGATGAAAAGATTTTATTAACATAAACCTGAGTAGTGAGAAAATCAAAAGAAAGAAAGATAAGATCTACTGTTAGAAGATGCAACCTCAGGCAAGGCTCAAAGAACTCTAACTGCAGAAAGAGTTATTTGGAAATAGCTGGGAATATATCCTTAGCTGCATAGATAAACCAGGTGTTGACTTCCATTTGTCACCATGTCCCCACTATGCTTTGAGTTGAAGGAAGACACAGTGAGAACTTAGAAGTTCTACTTTCCATAAACCCATGCAGTTACACAGGAAACCAGGTCTCTATATTCTATCACTTACTAGCTCCAGGACTCTGTGTCAGTCATGTGACCTCTCTGGACCACATTAGATCACATGGTCTGTTATTTCTAAATTAGGCCAAAAAGAATGAGATAAATTATGGTTACAGTAAGATTCCAAGACATTCTAGTTAATAATGCAATACATACTTAGGATCCTTAAAGTTTGGGAAATGTTGGTCATTTTCACTCTCTTCTTTCAGTAAGGCTCTGCTAGTGTTTATCAATCCTTCAAGTCAGATAAATTCTATAATTTCCTTTTGTGGTGCCAAAGAAGAAGACGGATAAAGCAGTGAGGATTTAAAAAGCAACAGTTTACTCTACAAATAGCCAGAATCACAATACTTTTTTTATATAATTTTAAGCCAGCATCGCTCTACAGCATAGAAAACTATGCCATAAAAGTTCTGCAAAATGAATCAGTTGTACATTAAAAAAATACTTACATTGAATATAAATACTGTTTAATCATTCTACAGAAAAAAAAACAAAGAATGTATATTGTAAAACATTTCCTAAGTAATCAATAATATTTTAAAGTGACATACAGAAATCCTTTCAACTATCTTAAGAAAAGGGAGATTGTTAGTGGACAAATACAGGGGTTTTATTCAGAAAACACAAACACTCTGTATAGCAAGGTTGCCAAGACACTAAAACAAAAAGCAAGGTGGCAAGACAAATGTTATAACCATTCTAAAAGATAGTTTGGTGGTTTCTTACCATATAAGCATACTCTTACCTTACGATCCAGCCATGGCACTTTTTGATAGTTACCCAAAGGAGTTAAAAGCTTACATTCACACAAAAACTTACACACAATGTTTATAACAGCTTTACTTATAATTGCCAAAACTTAGAAGCAACTAAGATGTCCTTTGATGGGTGAATGGATGAACTGTGCTACATCCAGACAAAAGAATATTATGCAGTTTTAAAAAGAAATGAGCTACCAAGCCATGACCTGGAGGAGACTTAAATACGTATAACTAAAGTGAAAGAAGCCAATCTGAAATGCTACATACTGTATGATTCGAACTATATGACATTCTGGAAAATGCAAAACTATGGAGACATAAAAACATCAGTGGTTTCATAGGGTTTGGGGGAGAAGGTAAATAGGAAGAGTGCATAGCATTTTTTAGGGCAGTGAAAATACTGTCTACATTTACCTACTATAAAATGATGTAGACCTTATAAGATTTATTTTTCTAAGTTTTAAGTACATCCACAGTTTATTTTGGTTTGAAATGAACTAAAGTTCTACTTTCTTTTTTCAAAATTGCTTTAATATCATTTATTGAGTAATTTTTCCTTCCACTAATTGGTGACCCAGAATCACTAGGGGCTTAAAAATTGTCTTCAGTGATTTTCCAAGTGTGCTTATATTTTGCTTCCATATAATTCATTCATGTTATTTGTATTATTAATAGTAATACATAGATCTATTCAAATAAAGATCCATACATGGAAACATTGCATTTGTATATGTTTCCATTGTGGATCTTTGTTTGACCTTTAATTACAATTAATATTGACCTACATTATTTTATTTCAAATAAAATCAAATTCCTGACTGGTACACTTTCCAGATGGTCCTGTGCTTGTGCTTCCAGATTTGATGTGCCATATCACATAAAAAGCTCATGAAACTGAAGTGGCATTGGCCCCATATAATGCTTTATTGTCAGCATACACACAGCACATGGCACAGAGGCTCTCTGCCAAAAAATTAGCACCAAATATTTCTCCCATCCACGTTCAGTTCAACAGTTTAACTCTGTAATCCTCTATAATTTATGCTGCTTGACTCTGTGCAGTTCTTTTGAATGTATTTAAAAAAAAAAGCACGGACACACGCACACAATTGAAACAAACAAAACAAACAAAAAATTTCTACACAAATGATGTACAAATAAGATCTAAAAGGTACACATGTGAAGTATAACTTAAAACCCCAATATACTTCTTTTAAAAATTATTACTTATTAGGAAAAGATATGTGGGATTTTAAAGGATGTGAAATGCAGCTTAAAAACTTTGGCTGTAAAATCTTTGGAGACATTTGTAAGATAGCCACATTTTAGTAACCCATATCTTTTGTGAGATTAAATCTCTCTGCTGGGAATATTCCTGCATGGATAGAATAAAGAGTACTGCAAAGTTTGGTTAGGAACAAGCTATCTATATTAAAGTACTTATCATTTTTACAGCTGAAATTGGTATTAATATTTCAACATACAATACCAGGAAGCCTTATCTTCTCTTTCTTGATTTTAGTTAAGCACTGTCAGCTGTAGACTACTCAGAACAGCTTGGCCTGTTCAAGCAGAATAATTCATTTTAGGATTTAAAAAACAAAAATAAACTCACTTTTAATATGCAGTTAGGAGTACTCCAAAGCAGAAACACAAACTTAGTCCAAAGAATGTAAATCTCAAGAAATTTGATTGGCAGTATTCTTTCCCAGCTTTGTAAAAACATTAAAAATGGAGGAAGGAATATTATACATATTGACACATTTAAAAAAAATAAACCCACTGAACTTATAGATTTTCTCTCATTTACCACATAGGCTACTATAGATAAATAAACCAGAATTTATATGTTAATATCTTCTTGAACATAAGAGGAAAAATATCAAAGAAACAGAAAGATTAATCTTTTGAATTCAATAAATGCTACAGTGTCTCATGATTTTTAATCTAAGTATCATTTGAATCTATAGACATACCTAGAGATCAAACTCCACAGTTGAAAATTAGAAGGACTCTGAGATAAAAAGGGTTTAAATGGACTATTCACCTTGAATTTGCAAATGTTAAGGCCTTTTATAGAGCTAAATGAGTCATAATTAAAATTGTTTTGTTACATGAGTGATTATAGTTTACAGAGTTGAATGAATCATTCAGCTCAAAATCTTATTAAAGAAACAACGTTTAAACATTAATGAATATCCAAAAATTACACACTTGGTTCACGACTGACAGTGGAGATGGAAGATGGAAGAAAATTGGAATATTTAATTAAACTCTGAAAGTTCTAATTATTGTATATTTATGTAAATTAAAAAGTGTTCTTATATTTCAAAAGAAAGACTCCATACTGTTATATCTAATGGAATATTAACATGGTATAAAATTGTAGTTTATTAGGATCTAGAGCTTCCTATAATTTTTATAATATTCTTTATGTTGATTCAGAGATCTGAGGATAATTCTTTAGCAGCGTGAACACCAACTAATCCTGCAAGATCTTCAGAGAAGCAGCACCCGGAGACCGTCTGTTGTACGGGCTGGTCAAGTTCACTTACATGACTTTGGCTCGACCACAAGTCCTAAGCCACAATTAGGGGTGAGGGCAGAACGTATTTTATTTTGTCTGAATATATGGCTGGGTTGTTTACATGACTTTCAGAACTTTAAATTTTTAAATTGTTGTATGACACGCTTTCAGAAAAATTTACAAATAGTAAATATGCAACTCTAAGAGTTACCAAAAAGTGAATACACCAATGAAAACCACCAAAGTCAAGAAATAGAATACTGCCAACATCCCAGAAGACCCCCCCTCCCTCCGTTTAGTAATCACTCTTTCTTCCCAATTATAATCACTACCTTGATTTTTAACAACATAGCGGTTTTTAACTTTATATGAAAGAAAACATACAGTATGCATTACTTTGTGAGTGGATGATAATGCAAGAGCTCTCCATTTCTTTTTTTTTCATGAACAGGAATTTTCAAATTAATTATTGTACAGCATTTGAATTAATAAGCAAATGGATGTTTTTCCAGTGTTGCTAGCTAATATGATTTTTTTAACACTTTAAGTATTTCACTCACTCTCTTTCTTGCATGGTTTCTGGTGAGTAGAACCAATGTAGTCCTTATCCTTGTTTCTCTATGAGTAAAGTATTCTTCATTCTCTGTAGCTGATTTCAAGATTTTCCCTTTAACCTTAGAATTCCACCATTTGAATATATTATTATGTGCAGATTTTTGTTGGATTTTTTGTTGTTTTTCTTTTGTTGTTTTGTTTTGTTTTTGGTATTTAACCTGCCTGGTGTTCTTTGAGCTTCCTGTATCTGAGGCATAGTGTCTGTCATTAATTATGAAAATTTGTTGGTTGTTGTTATTTCAGACATTTCTTATGCTCCCTGTCTCTTCTGATATTCCAACAATGCATGTATCACATCTTTGCAATTGTCACACAATTTTTGCATATTCTGTTCTGTTGTTAAATTCTTTTTTTTCTTTTTGTGTTTCAGTTTGTGAAATCTCTATTAATACATTTTCAAGCTCCCTGACACTATCCTTTGGCATGTCCAGTATACTGATGAATAAATCAGACATTCTTTATTTCTATTAAAGAGTATTTAATTTATAAAATTTTATTTTAACTCTTCCTTTCTCTTCACTTGCATTAGCCATCTATTAGCACATGTTGTCTAATTTTCCCAATAAAACTTTTAACATATTATTTGTAGTTTATTTATTTTTATTTTATTTTATTTTATTTTTTATCCTGGTCTGGTAATTTCAAAAGCTCTGCTATCTATGAGTCTGGTTTTGTGATTGCTTTATCTCTTCAGGTTGTGTTTTTACTTGCCTTCCAGTATGCCTTGTAATTTTTTTGGAAAACTGGATATGATGTGTCAAATAATAGGAACTCACATAAATAGGCCTTTAGTGTGAGCTTTTATTTTAATCTGGCTAGGAATTGGTCTGTGTTTAGTGTTTGCATAGTTGTAGATGTCAGAGGCTTCAATTTCCTCTATTGTTTTCCCTTTTCCTTTTGTCTGAATTTCTCTGAAAACATCTTCTTAAATAGAGTCTGAGCCTTAAAATTTTTCAGCTATAATACACTGTTATTCTATTGGTGCTCTGCTGATGTGGAAGTAATATATAATCCTATGATTGTATCTCAGTCCTTTATTGGGGCTGTGTCCTTTAGCTGTGAACTTCATGAGTGTTTCTCAGCCTTTTTCTTTTTCCCCCCTTGGATGAAACAGGAAAGCTAGGAGTGTATAGAGTTAGGTTATTTCCCTTTCCTCCTGTAGGATAAGGATCCAGAAAGCTCTTTCCCTTGCTTAGGAGGCCCTTGTAAGGGAGAACTATCTGGACATATTTCAAAATGATCATCTATCCCCACTCCCTGATAGGAACATATAGGGCTTTTCTGACTCTTCTCAGTGAGAAACTTCTGGGGTTCCTGGAGTCAAAACACAGAGAAGTGTGGGAGCTCCCCAAGACTGTGAGAACCAAAGAGTTTCACAATCACATTAATTTACATTTCAGCTCCAGCATTGACTAATGGCATCCTCCATCATTTATGCCACCCGCTTACGGCTGCAGTGGCTTCTCCTACAGGGAAGCACATTTCAGCTGTGCTTCTCTATATACACCTATCTCTCCAGATTTGGTGGTGGCAGCTTGCCCTGTGACTTTAAGTTTCTGAAAAGTCCCAGAAGAATTTATTGATTTTTCAGTTATTTTAGCTTTTACATTATTGTAAGAACAGGAATGATGATTTCCAATCCTTTACATGTCAGAGGCAAAGCCAGAAGTGAGTGAAATTTCTTTTTAAAACTGGGTTACATGTTTATTTATTTATTTATTTATTTTTTAATTAAAGTGTCAATGTTTTGAAAATATTCAAGAAATAAGTTCCTTGTTAAGTATTTGTTTTTGCAAATAATTTCTCTCATTCTGTGGCTTTCTTGCCATTTCTAAAGTTTCCTTTTTTTAGGTGATTTGAGATGGGCTTTTAATTTTGATAAAGTTCATATTATTAATTTCTTTTCTTTTATTGTTACTGATTTTGCATTTGATCTAGGAAATCTTTTCCCAACAAATATTACAAAGATATTTTCTTATGTTTTATTCTAGAAGTTACATATTTTTAGTTTTTACACTTAGGTCTGTCATCTCTCTCAAGTTAATATAATTCTATGGTTTGGTGTGTTACAGTCCCTTACTTTTCCAAATGATTATTCAATTGGCAGTACCACTTGTTAAAGATACATTACTTTTGAAGAGGGGAATCAAGATGGCGGAATAAGGGCTTCCCTGGTGGCACAGTGGTTGAGAGTCCACCTGCCGATGCAGGGGACATAGGTGTGTGCACCTGTTCGGGAAGATCCCACATGCCGTGGAGCGGCTGGGCCCATGAGCCATGGCTGCTGAGCCTGCGTGTCCGGAGCTTGTGCTCTGCAACGGGAGAGGCCACAACAGTGAGAGGCCCACATACCAAAAAAAAAAAAAAAAAAAAAAGTTGGCAGAATAAGAGGACATGGAGCTCACCTACCCCCACAAACACAACAACAACATATTTTCACAGAACAATTCTCACAGAAAACTAACTAGAACCTATACAACCTAACTTAACTTAACCTAAGTAAACCTCCTATACAACCAAAGCTGCAAGAAAGATCTCCACATAAGCAGGCAGGTTTGATAAAAAAGGCATCGATTCAGGACCTGGTCCCTGGGAGGAATCTGTAAAGAAGAAAAAGGGAGTGAGTGGGTCTTGCCAGTCTGGGCATCTCAGTCCTGGGATACTATACAGAGGAGATGAGCCCCCATGACTTCTGGGAAATCCACTGAGTCAGAGAGAAGGGCTGGAGAAGACTAGACTCCACTCAGGAGGAGTGTGTGCATGTACTGGTGTGCAAACAGGGCAGAGAGAGCCTTGCACTGGTGGCTGCTGCCTTGCCTCACTTCCCAATCTGAATGGATGGACATCCTAACCCCACTCAATCTACACCATATCCTGGCTCGAGATCTTAGCAAAGATTTGGTCTGAATACACGGATACAGACAGAAGTGTCTGGTGTGTGATCCAGGTGGAACTGCAGAGGCCATTTTGAATCTGGGGCAGACAGGCCCAGGGTAAGAGTATGCAGGGGTTCATTTCCCAATAAGAGCACCCCAGCTCTACCCACTCCAACTTCAGCTTAGATCTGAATATGGGGCTGACAGGTCCTGGGAGAAGTCAGCCACAAGGCAGCCTAAGTCTCAGGTGGCAGCACAGCTACTTCAGTTCCAGTAGCCACAATGACCTGACCCCCAGCTGCAGCCTAGCCCACACCACAGCCTTACACTAGAACTTGGATGAACATAAGAGAGAAAGGGCTGAGACCCTGGGCTGCTTCTGAGTGGAACAGCAGACACCTACAGAGGTGGTGCATAAGTTCTGTGACCACAGGCCTCACTTGCTTCCATCATCACCTCCACTGGGGCAGGGCACACTCTCAAGGACAATGGGGCCTGACCAAACCTGAACCTCAGAGCTTCTACTCCAACAGCTGGGGAGCAGACCCTGTCCCCGCAGGGTGGTGCCAGACACAAAGAGGAGTCCCCATCTCACATCCAGCACAGGTTCTAGATACTATAACAACAACCACAACCCCTATCAAGGGGACAATGGCCAGCACATCCTGAGGAAAGATGTGGCTGGCTTCCATACCAAAATCAGCCCTCACACCAAAAATATTAGACACATAGTCTACACAGGGACACTCCCACATAAAAAAAAAAATACAAAAAACGCCCCTTTAAGACCAAAGTAGACAACTGTTTCTCCTAAATTTAGAAGCAAGGAAAGTTAAGTAAAATGCAAAGGCAGAGGAACAACTCCCAAATAAATGAACAAGATAAGTCCCCTGAAAGAACAAATAATTAAAGAGACCTCGCTGGTCTACTAGACCTTGAGTTCAAAAAGAAGGTAATAAAAATGCTAACAAATTTAAGAAAGATTGTCAATAGAAATGCAGATCACTGTAACAGGGAGCTAGAAACTATAAAGATGAACCAATCAAAAATAGAGAATTCGATTGCTGAGATAAAAATTAATCTAGAAACAACGACTAGCAGACTGAATGACACAGAAGAATAAACAAGTGGTCTGGAAGATAGGAGAATGAAAATCACCCAATCGGAACAGCAGACAGTTAAACAAATAGAAATTTGTATTTCTACAAATAGGTGTGCCAACCTATGCACAACAGGTGTTCCAGAAGGAGAAGAGAGAGACAAAGAGATCAAAAATGTATTTGAAGAAATTATGGCTGAAAACCTCCCAAACCTAAGGGACGTCCCAAACCTAAAGAAGGAAACAGATATCTAGGTACAGGAAGCACAGACAGTCCAAAACAAGATCAAGCCAAGCAGACCCACACCAAGACATATCATAATTAAAATGGTAAAATTTAAAAATAGAGGATTCTAAAGGCAGCAAGAGAAAAACAAAATGTCAGTCATAAGGGAAACCTCCATAAGGTTATCAGCTGATTTCTCTGCAAAAGCTTTATGGGCCAGTAGTGAGTGGCATGATATATTCAAAGTCCTGAAAGGGAAAAACCTGCAACCTAGGATAGTCTACCCAGTAAGATTAATATTTAGAATAGAAGGAATTTTATCCTTGGCATAACCATATCTCTGTTTCTTCTATTTGTGTTAATGCTGTCCTTTCACTTTTTTTTGTGTGTGTGTGTGGAGGCTCTGTTCATCCAGTTTTGCAGTCTCTTTCAGAGAGAATTGTTCTATATACGGTTATAGATTTATTGTGTCCATGGGAAGATGTAAGTTCAGGATTTTCCTGTGCTACCATCTTGAACTTACTCTTTGAAACAGGTATTGCAAGCTGCAGGTAACAGGACCCCACAGGGATGTGAAGGTCAGGATCACAGGAAGTGGGACCACTGGGGAGGTGAAAGAGCTCCTTGCTGTGGGGTCAGTCAGTCAAAGAGGGTGAGGCAGCTCCTGAACTCCTGCCCTCACTGCCCACAGGGTGGATTCATTTCAATAAAGTGGCTTTAACAAACATGTTCCTCCTTCGTTTAGGCCTGTAATGAATTGGAAAAATAAACATGGTATTTGGATGAAAGGTCTATTTGAAGAATGGATGAAAACACATAAACTAAAATGAGAATATCAAATGTGTAAATCCATATCTTGAGATTATAGAAAAAATGACAGAAGTAGATATTTTTAAGTACTGTCTGTAGACAGATATGTACTCCCATTTAATCTCCAAATAACTTGAAGTATTTTCATTTCATTTTTTTATTAATGTGAAAACTAAGATTCAAAGAGATGTATCTGAACCTTATACTACTCCAGCTCTCTTGACTACTATCTGGTGTAGTGATAGAGATTGAAACATGCAAATAAAGTCTTCAGTCTTCTTTCATACTGCTTGTGATTTTTTTAATATCATCAAATAGATTTTCCGGAAAGTAAACTATTAAGTAATTTGGAAATTAAATACTTACCAGAATAATAATTTTCATAAATGCTGTCAGTCAATATCTTTTCCTTCAAGTTGGCCCCTCTCTTTAATACCAATCTGTAAATTGAACTACAAACATGACTCATTTAAATTTATTTAATATGCAAATTGTAAGACATTGATTTCTAAATTATTCATTACCCTGAAATTCAATGGCATATGCATGTACAAGAGTATAGGATCTTGAGCTCTAATAAAACAAAAATAATATAGTTAAACATCTTTATTTATTAATGAAGGAAATAACTTTTAAAGAAGTTAAGTTATCAAACTTAAGTTATTTAAGTTATCAAAGATCCAGTTTGCATATTTGAGTACACACACACACCCCTCGATTTTTTCCCCTAATTTCAGGAGATGGTGAAGTCACCCTCAATATCTGAAGAAAAAAATAAAATAAATAGCAAAGTGAAATTATTTTTTAGGGAGAGTTAGGATGATCATGTACAGTGTCTACAATAAGAGTAGACTGCTGATATGAGTATTTTGGCGAGTATAGGTTTGGCCGACTTTCAAAGATGTAAATGGTTTGACATCATTTGTAAATGTGTGCTAATTTGTGTAAGACTGTTGCTGATTGATTAACACTCAGAAGTATGTGTACTGGAATGGGCATGTTCCTGATTGTCCTAGTCTCAGAAATGAAGAGCTGATATTGATTGTTTCACTAGAGAAATATTTCTCCTGAGACGTTTTTCTTGATTCATTCTGTGAACTTAAAAGAAGTCTGGTGAGAGTTGTTATCATGACTACAAAATAATCTATTTCTTCTTTAAGAGTATGAGATTTATTACTTGTATTATTTTATTATTATTGGTTCCTTTTTTTCCCTCAACAAACACTGCAAGAAATATTATTAAGGATTGTCCATATCTTCATCATATTTGTTGATTCTCCTTTAACATGTTTTGTTTGTAATAATTCAATTTTTTCTTTCAGTGTCCATCGTAATTATTCCATTTTATTTTTGTCTTTTATTTTTTTTATTTATTTTTATTTTTTACTATCAAGATGTGCTATAGAGAAGAATTTAAAATTATGATTCACAGACACTGAGCAACTATGAGACCAACAAGCATTCTTAGAAGTATAATAAGAAGGGACTGAAAAATAGTCTGGAAACATGGTCAGTATTTCCCAGGCTTGAATAAGTAAAGGGGTCCCAAAGTCTCCCCAAGTCCTTCTAGATAGACACATCACTCAGTTTTGAGCTTCAAAATAGATTATTATATCATAACTCTAGTGTTGAATCAGGCACAGCATGAAGTGTTAACAATCAGGCAAATCCTCACCTCCCCAGTTTGCCAAAATTAAATGTAAGGCTGATCTATTATCTATAACTACTTGTGCTAAGGAATTTGTTGTGCTTCCAGTACTCAGCCTATACAATGTATTATGTCAGAATTTTGATGTCAGCTAAACTTCTCCAACTCATACTGATGCTATCAATATCCCTAGAAGCCAGCTCTGTCAGTTTGTATGTATACACTTGGGAAGTTTGAAAGGAAAAGTTATCTATTGTGGGTACTTTATATACTTGGAATGGTCTAATATCTCCATAGAACAATTAGCCCTGAGTAGAAGAATCTGATTTCCTGCATAGGAAGCAAAAGAAAACCATAGAAGAGGTGATCAAGCAAACTTAGTGGAGCTATATATTGTCTCTGGGGGTTGTAATAAAAAATAGACACTAGTAAACCCCTAATATATATATATATATATATATATATATATATATATATATATATATATATATATACACATATATATACATATATATATACACACACATACATGTGTACATATATATACATGTGTGTATATATACACATGTATATATATACACGTATATATATACATATATACACATGTGTATGTATGTGTGTATATATATATATATATATATATTTCAATTACAGAAATAACTCATTTTAAATGTTTAGTCTTTTAAAACGTTTTGGTATTTGATTTGAATTATTACTAAAAGAAGCTGCATGTACAAATGATACATAGGAAGTATGGTTGCAAAATGAACCAATGCATATGATGATGTTCATCAATTGTTACATAACTATAGTTGTATCATCCTTGCCCTAAACGTTCATTATGGGACTTCCCTGGTGGTCCAGTTGTTAAGAAACTGCCTTCCAATGCAGGGAACGTGGATGTGGTCCCTGATGGGGGAAATAGGATCCCACATGTCGCGGAGCAATTAAGCCCATGTACTCTAGATCCTGCGTGCCCTGGAGCCCTCATGCCACGACTAGAGAGCTTCCATGCTGCAACTACTTAACCCACATGTTCTGGAGCACAAAGACACAACTAGAGAGAAGCCCGCACAGCACAACTAAGACCTGACACAGCCAAATAAATAAATAAAGTCCACTAAGAATATCCAATACTGTTTAAAAAAATATTCATTATGAATACCATTCTGATATCACATAAGCTATTTACTTATTCATTAGAATATCAAAAATCAAAATTCACTTCAGTAGCATTAATTTCAGGTACAGCTATTATTTGCACTTACCAGGATATGACAAGATATGATATACACAACAGACTTTCAAATTAATTGCACCACTAATAACTGGGAGAACTCAATTAAATAGGTAGAAAAAATGATTGCTTCTAGGAAGTCTTGAATAGACTAACACTTTATTATTGGTAAATGGACATGATAAACTAAGTCAAATATATGTAAGCCGTAAATATAAAAAGTAAAAATAGAACCAGTAAATATAAAAAGAAGTCCAGTAAGAATAAAAAGCCCAGAAAAATTACAACAAACAAGAGTTATGTAAATTAGTTTGTAGCATCTAAAATAATTATGTACCAAAGTAGAAGTAGAAGCTGCCTACTTCATATGGTTGTCTGCTTGTTTTAAGCCTCCAGGTAAGCAGTAAAACTCCATGAACCAACTGGAGGACCTCTTTGGAGACCAAGTTAAAGACCTAGAGCTTTCCACTTCTTTCCAATTCTTATTGGATAGGTGATTTCACTTTAATTGTGAAATATGGAACCAAGTATTAATTGCTAATTTAAGTGTTTGAGTGATAGTTAACAATACCTTTCAAGTAACATTTTATCAAGGTTCAAAGAAGTTTCTTAATGATGTATTTTCCAACATGCTAAATCAGTAGATCATCCATTTTTAGGTGATGGTGTGAGTCAATTCCTTAAAATCTCTCTCTGTCATTCATATATATATATATATATATATATATATATATATATATATATATATATACACACACACACACACATGCACACACACACAATTGACCTTTGTGCAGCACAGGTTTAAACTTCACAGGTCCACTTATACATAGATTGTTTTTAATAAATACACTGAAAAAATTTTTTTGAGATTTGCAACAATTTGAAAAAAACTCACAGATGAACTATGCAGCCTTTGAGTACTGAAAAAACTTAAGAAAAATGTAGGTATGTAATGAATCCATAAGTTATATGTAGACACTAGTCTATTTTATCATTTAAGACCACACAATGTGCGCAACTCTATAACAAAAAGTTAAAATTTATCAAAACTCACACACACAAACACAGACTGTGCATAGTACCACTCACAACTGAGAGAAACATAAAAAAATGTAAAGATGGAGTATTAAATCATACGTGCATAAAATTTACTGTAGTTCACACTATACTACTACAATAATTGCATAGCCACCTCCTGTTGCTATCGTGGTGAGCTCATGTTGCAAATACACACTAAAAGGACCTGTGCCACTAATTATCTCTGTGTAAGCAGTATATTTCTCCAGTAAATTGTGTATCACAGCAAAAAATGATCTCCTACAGGTCTCCCATATTTTCATCATATTTAGTGCAATACTGTAAACCTTAAATAACACCATGGGACCCATATGAAGTGGCACTGTTATACTGGAAGAGCTCTCAAGAAGCAAAGTCATGACGTTACAAGAAAAAGTTGAATAGCTTGATATCTACCATAGATTAAGGTCTGTAGCTGCAGTTGCCCACCTTTCATGATAAATGAATCCAAGCATAAGGACCAGTGTAAAAAAGAAAAGGCAGTCCCTGAAGCCCTCACAGCAGCTATACCAGCAGGTGAGAAAACCTTGCACTTTTTTGGGAAATACCTTTTTATCTCATATTGAAAATGCACCTTTTATGTGGGTAGAGGATTGCTATAACAAAAACATTCCTACAGAGTCTAATATGATTCAAGAAAAAGTTTAAGTCATTATATAACAACTTAAAGCCAAAGGGAGGTGAAGGATATTAAGCTAGGCAATTTAATGCCAGCAAAGGATGGTTTGATAACTTTAGGAAGAGGTTTGGCCACAAAAAAAAAAAAAAAAAAAGTCAAGAGAATAGGAGAAGCAGCTTCTGCAGACCAACAGACAGCAGATGAGTTCCCAGACAGCACGAAAAATTTATTGAGGAGAAAGGGCATCTGCTTGAATAAGTTTTTAATACAGATGAAAGTGCCCTATTCTGGGAAAAAGTGTCATAAGGGACATTTTTCCTTTATGACAAGGAAAGGAAGAGAAACAAGCACCAGGGTTTAAGGCAGGAAGGTATAGGCTAATTCTACTGTTTTTTGCAAATGTCGCCAGGTTTATGTTCAGGACTGCCCTTATCTATAAAGCTGCTCAGCCCTGAGCCTTGAGGGAAAATATAAACACCAGCTGCCAGTCTTTTGGTTGTACAACAAAAGGCTTGAAAAAGAATATTTTTTCTAGATTAGTTCCATCGACGCTTTGTTCTTGAAGTCAGAAAGTACCTTGCCAGTAAGGGACTGCATTTTAAAGTTATTTTGATATTAGGCAAAGCCCTTGGCGACCCAGAACTCCATGAGTTTAATGCTGTAGGTCTGCCCCAAATGTAATGTCTCTAATTCAGCCTCTGGATCAGGGGGTCATAAAGACCTTTATGGGTCCTTGCACATGGTGCTCTATAGAAAATATTGCCAATGTTATGCAAGAGAACCCGGATAGAGAGAACATCATGAAAGTCTGGGAGAGCTATACCATTGAAGATGTTATTATTGTTATAGAAAAAGCTGGGAAAGCCATTAAGCCCACCAAAATAAATTCCTGTGAAGAAAACTGTGTCCAGATGTTGTATGTGACTTCACAGGATTTAGAACAGAGCCAATCAAGGAAATTATGTAAGAAACTGTGGTTATGGCAAAAAAATAAAAATAAAAAAAAGATGGAGGGTGCAGAGTTCTAGGACATGGACCCTGGAGGAGTTCAAGAGCTAATAGACACCACATCAGAGGAATGAACAGAAGATGACCTGACAGAGGAAAGTGCTTCCAAACCAATGACAGACGATTAGGAGGAAGACACAGAAGAAGCAGTGCCAGAAAACAAAGTGACATCAGACAATCTGGCAGAAGGGTTCTGTTTATTCAAGACTGCTTTTGACTTCTTTTACAATGTGGAACCTTCACTGATATGGGCACTGAACGCAAAGCAAATGGTGAAAGAAGGATTGATACCACCATATTGAAAAAAAATTAGAGAAAGTAAAAAGCAAAAAAAGTCAGATAGAATTGATGATGTATTTCAGTAAAGTTACACTGAGTGTGCCTGCCTCTCCTGCCTTCCCTTCCTCCTCCCCAGCTCCTCCCACTCTGCCACCCCTGAGACAGCAGGACCAGCCCCTCCTCTCCCTCCTCCTCCTCAGCCCATTCAACATGAAGACAAGGAGGATGAAGAACTTAATGGATAGTACATAATCATCATACTGTACAGTTGATAAACTTATCTGTTGTATGTGTGTGAGAGCCTCTGTGTGAAAATCTAGCAACTCTATGGCAAGAACTGTATAGACATTTTTGTGTTATCATCATGACCTAAATATTCATCATGTAGAACACCATGTGCAAGACTTGTATCAAAATGGATAGCCTACCTTTACATAAGCATAAAGTGAGTGATATTTAATATAAAATTAATAGTGTGTTAGTTTTCTAACTTTGTTTTCAAATAATTACTTTATTGTATGGTATGCCCCTTTCTCTTATAATTAGAGAAACTAAGTAACAGCCTAATATCACAGGTAAGTTGTAACAATTTTTCCAATACTGTATTATGAATATGACCATAAAACAGTATGTTATAAATTTTTTATAACAATTTATTCATTGCTGTATAGGCTAGGCTACCATAAGGCAATAGTATCAATTACCATAGGCTACCATAAAGCAATCATATTTTTGCCTCTTTGATAAATGTATGAATTAGTGTACTGTAAATAAATACAATTTCTTTTTCACATCCTATCATTTTTGGTGTCTAGGTGTTAGTAATATATGTAACATCTACAGTGTTTTGTTTGACACAAGACAATACTGTTGTAGGTACTGATAGACAATTCATCTTATAAATAGAGAACATAAATTTACAGTATTGATAAATACAGTACAGCTCTGTAAATGTATTTTCTCTTCCTTATGATATTCTTAATACCATTTTCTTCTCTCTAGCTTACTTTATTGTAAGAATACAGTATATAATACATGTAACATACAAAACATTTATTAATTGACTGCTTATGTTATCAGTAAGGCTTCTGGTCTGTGGGCCAGGCTATTAATTATTAAGTTTTGGGGGAAATCAAAAGTTATATGTGAATTTTTGACTCTATGGAGTGTTTACACCCTTAACCCCTGTATTTTTCAAGGATCAACTTTCTTTCTTTCTTTCTTTCTTTCTTTCTTTCTTTCTTTCTTTCTTTCCTTCTTTCTTTCATTTTTATTTATCTTATTGGTTCTGTTTCTCTGGAGAACCCTAACTAATACAGACTTCGGTACCAAGAGTTGTACCAAAGTACCATTCTGTTCTAGAGGAACAGAATCATAAGGATGAGTTTTCTGAATTGGTTCTCGGGTTTCTGAAATGGGTTCTCTACTCTGATCAGATTTAAAGGCACTAATGACTATTTCTAGTAGTAAAGAAAACACTGATAGTTCATGACGTTATGTAACAATAAATATATGCAAATTACAACTAATAGATACTCGTAATCAAATATGTATGGGTCAAGTTTCTCCAGGAGGCTGTATATGCTCTGAATTATCATAAAATGTGTGGTGCTGTTTCTTCCACTGGCAGACTGACAGGTCCGGGAATCAAAGGTTGGAAAACGGAGAAGCACCACCCACAACTCACTGTTACTGCTAGTGATCCACTAGAAAAAAAAAGAAAAGAAAAGAGAAAGAAAGGTTATCTGGTTCCTTCAAACTTATGTCCTGCTGATCTAATATTTGTCTTAATTCTAACATGAGGAATATTTCCACCAAGACACATATCAATGACTCCATTGAATTAGAAGGTAAAACTGCTACCCTGCCACTGTGGGCTAATTATTCCCCTGAATGAATAAAGAAGGGAGTTACTGTGGGGCTAGGGTGATTGATATTGATTACCGTGATCAAGAAGTCAGGTATTGTGAGAATTAACACTGATTATAGAGAGTGTTGGACCAATTCTTCACAATAAATATAAAGAAGAGTATATTTAGAATACAGGGGATCCCTCTTAGTGTTACTATGTCCTGTGAAGAAAATCAGTGGAAAACTATAACAATTCAATTCAGGAAGGACTACAAAAATTCGGACACTTCAGGAATGAAGGTTGGGTCACCCCAAAGGGTGAAACACCATGACCAGCTGAGGTGTTTGCAGAGAGCAAAGGAAATACGGAATGGGTAGTGGGAGAAGGTAAATATAACAGCTATGAACATGTTTTAAAGTACAGAAAGGAGTATGGTTACTGTTATGAGTATTTATTTTTAATTTTGTTATGAATATATGTGTGTATCAAAAGTTTTTTTCTCTCTCTCTTATCCCCTTATCAAAAAACATAAAATGAAATGACTTCTCCTCATAATATTTAAATATTATTAATTTTACATGGTAGTAGTTCAGTTACAAGATATCAAGTAGAAGAGTGAACATCATCCAAGCACTTTGCATCTTCCTCCAGGAAAAGGATTAATGTATTTTCAGTGAATGCAAGATAGTTTTACTATGTTGGGCAGAATGATTGCCTAACTATTGTCTTTATTTGAAGTCTGGTTTAAGAAGACGTGTATGGGTGCCAACTTGACAAGGGGAAGATTTGTAGAGGTTAATTTTAAGTGTCAGCTTGGCTAGGCTATGGTGCCCAAATGTTTTATCAAACGCCAGTCAGAATGTGGCTGTGAAAGTATTTTGTTACATGTAATTATCATTTAAATCAGTAGACTTTGAGTATAAAATGATTACCCTCCATGACGAAGGTGGGCTCCATCCAATCAACTGAATGCCTTAAGAGAAAAAGATAGATTCCACTAGAAAAAAGGAATTATGTCCCCATATGTCTTTTGGACTACAATTTCAACTCTTCCCTGGGTCTCTAGTCTACCTGCCTTCCCTCAAATTTCACACTTGCCAGCCCCATAATCACAGAATCATTTGAGTTAACTTTGTAAAATAAATCTCTCTCTCTCTCTGCATACGAACACACATATGCATATCCTATTTGTTTATTCCAGATACCTATGAAATGAAATAGGTTTTTGTTTTCTTACAAATAGATTGGAAGTAAGTGACATTAAGCAAAAGTATAATTTGTTAACTGCTGATATATCTTACACAACCTACAGATAAATAACATGTTAAAACTAAAGTAAAATAAAATAAACCATGAGGTCTCTGCCTATACTATGCATTTTTACTTTAGATTATACAATTTACTCAATTTTCTGATTTTTCCTCAAAAAATTAAATTAGAAGACAGAAATGATAGTGAATTAGAAGAAAAAGAATGACGAATGTTGGGGAGATAAATACTGCAAAAGAAAAGAATATTACGAGAAACTAAGGAGAAGAAGATAAGAAAATTAAAAAGGTGAAATAAATAAACTATTAAAGTAGTAAAAGGGACAATAAAAGATGACGAAGGCAACATACTTCACATTTTCCTGACCTCAGTTTCTAAATTTCCTCATCCCTTACCTCTGGAGTTGTGCTACTGATTCAATGGCTCAGAACTTTTTTTTCCCAACTCTCTATAATCAGTGTTCATTCTCACAATATCTGACTTCAGAATAGACTGGAAATAGGAAGCAAGCATTATAAAGGTGCCATACAATGTTATCCAATGGTAAAGAAGTCACATCTATAGAAGCCTGCAATATTTAAAATAATACTGCCTGGATTACTTTCCTATTCCAGCAGACAGACAGACAGACAGACAAACAGACACACACACACACTACATCTTTTATATAAACTCTAACACTTTTAAATTTATCTTAGAAAGCCCTCAACTTTTTAAGATCAGAGTATACAGTCGGCTGAGCTGGTGTGTCCTCTGCAATGTGCATCACTGCTCATAAGAATGCTTTCTCTTGAGCTGTGATGAATGAAAGACATCAGCCCCACTGTCCCTTCTTTCTTCCTTATATTTCCATATGCACCTCTCCCAAACTGAAAGCAGTAAATATGTCATAGAAAATAGAATGTTGAAAAGGCGAATAAGGACAGTAATGCTCAACCAAATGCAAGTGACAGACATGCTATTATTTGTATTATGATTTTCAGTGTAACATTATTGCCAATGATAATTGTGATGGCTTAGAAAGAGAAGAAGGAGAAAGAATAGAAGATTATAAAATGTAATGTTTATTGAGTGCTTCCTATAGCTTAGACAGGATGTTAAGTGCTTTTCATATGTCATTTCACTTAATACTTGCTATTAAGGTCAAAACCATTATTTTCTGTAATGTACAATGAAGAAGCTGAAAATAAGAGTAATATATTTTTCAATATTACATAAAAGCCATGATGTAAATTAACTACATTTCATTAATCCAGACATTAAACCTTCAAACATCTATGTAGATGTGGGATTGTCAGAAACCTGCCCTGTAATCTACCTGTGCTCCTTGTTTCCATAACTTTGAACAGATTTATTGAAGCTCCTCTTAGTGTGGTATGAAGTAAGTTTGCTCAATGTGTTTACGAGTGTAGTAAACATGAACTAAACTGAGTGGAGAGAATATAATTTTACACTTAGTTATATAATCAATGATATCAAGAATAATTCACAAAAATTGACAAAGTAAAAGTTCTTCAGCACAAACACTACCTGAAGTTCTGAGTAACCCAGATGACTTCAACACCAGGTCTAGATGGCAGGCATGCTCTCCCTGTCACTGGAAAAATGGTCTCAGCCAAATCCAAACTCACATTCTGTTTCACAACTTCTGTATGAAGACACTGTCTTTCTGAGAAGCCCAATGCTAAGGTTATACGGAAGACACTCATGGCTTGGTTTGAATCATGTGCCCATCTCTGGACCAATTACTTCAGCCAGGAACATAAAGTGACCTGATTAGCCAGGTCTTGGCCAGTTTATTCACAAATCTGACAAGGACCCATGTTTATAATGACACAATCTCAAGCCTCCCCTTATTGAGCAAATGAGTTCTCATTTGGAAAAAGTAGTTCTATTATGAGATTAAGGGAAAAAGACACTCCCTGGCTAAACAAAAATCAATGGATTCCATAAAACTAGGTTTGCAAAGGCAGGTTCTCCTCCAGGTTGTATGTGAGGCAGCTTTTTCATCAATGCAGGCTTTGGTGTTTTAGGGTTCTTTTTACCTCAAGTTTAGTCCTCTGTTCTATCATCTATTTTCTCATCTGATGGGTGTCCTCTGGCCACATCTGTGATGCACAGAGCCAGAAGTTGCTGATGCCACTCATTGGCACAGAATTAGATTTTGGCTTATGAGTGCTAGACAGAGGGTGAGGATTGTGGTGACAGGATTTGTATAATAATTTACTAACTGTACAGTGTATTACATCTTATAAAGCAAGACTAGTCACCAAATATAGTTGAAAGGTATGTTAGACACATAGCATTCTTATTTATCTGGTAACAAGAGATATCATAGTAAGTTATTTTGTTTTTAATTAAAATCAAACTTTTTTAATATAGTGCTTCACTTAGACACCAAATGTCACAGTATGCCAGTTCCCATTACCTGTTCCATTTTTTCTTCTCCCCTTCCTCTAAGCAGGATATGTGGAAAGGTCAAAGATACCAGATGATCAGCATTACTCAGGGCCAATTTAATTCCTCTCTCAGTCAAATGAAGTTAGAAGAAGATGGTATTTAAATCCTATCTCCATTTACAATTCTTCAGCCATGTAAAAGGCAAACCAATTTATATCCAGTAAGCAGTAGTTTTAGTTACAGCTTTTAAAATATATTATTTGTTAATAATGATATTTTCATTGACATAAAAAAAACAAAAATAAAGACAACCCTCTATATATTAAAACTCATCTTTTGGTGCATACTGGAAATAGAGGGCATTAATTTATTTGCTTAATTGCAGAATGCAAATTTTTAAATGATTAAAACAATAATTATATCTCTACTTTTCCCTATGTCTTAATAAGGAAATGTTTTATAACTAAATTTTTTCAACTTGAAAGCTATTATTCTATAAAGAAAATAGTTCTACAATATTTTAGAATCTATTTGGCTTTTCCAATGAAGGCCAATCATTTTTAATTTATGCATAAGAAAAATAATATATTATCTTAAACATATGTAATGTATTAGAATGTATATTTCATAAAAGAGTAGAAGTAGAATTTTTGTTCATACAGGACTGACCAGATCAGTGTCCACACATCACTTGGCAAAGAACAGGGGGATTCAAGAAAGACTGCTGTCTCTCACATGTCTTTTCTCTAGTTCCGGAAGCAAGAAAATATTGAACTTTTCTTGTGATTCCAGGGTACAGTTTTAGAGAGAGTTCTATCCAGGGTAGCTCAGGATTTTCCCAGATGGGGGATTAGGACATGACAGAAAGCTCCAATTAACCTAAGATGCCAAAGGCTACTAGTTTAAGGAAAACAATTTGTTTCCTAAATAGGACATAAATCTAGCCAAAAAATAGGACATGGTGTGTGTCCTGAGGCATTCACAGGCATTAATTGTGCTGCTTTCCCTAAAACATACAGACCAAAGGGAAGTTTACTTAAAAAAAAAAAAAGATTGAAAAGTAAGTTCCTACTCTAAGGTTGAAAAGTAAGTTCCTACTCTAAAAAAAGATTGAAAAGTAAGTTCCTACTCAAATTCCTACTCAGAATTTGAAAAGAAATAACTTTGGGTAGTAAGAAATAAAATTCATGTATTGCCTGCTATAGTATCTTTTAATTTAGACTTTAAACACTGATAGAATATGGTATGCTACTGATGACAACACTAAATTATTTGGATTTACTATCAATAAATAATTTACACTTTTAAGTAATCAACAGCTTTTCTGGAATAATGTCATGTTAAAACACTTTAGTAACTAGTTGCATGGAAATATGTCACCAAAGTTCTATCTTTATTAGAAATATGTTTAAAAATAAATGTTGTCACTTAATGTGCATACATGTTTTATATTAAAATCTAGAAATTCTAGAACTTTGCAGTAACAAGTTTCATCTCTCTGGTATTGTCACCTCACCTCTCTCTGCCCAAGTCATTTTGACTTTATCAGATTCCATGGTAAACAAAGGAGCTCTTAAAAGGTCCACCTTCCATCTTATTCAATTCCAGGTTTCATCACTATTATTCTGCTCAAATGTTTTTCATCTCTGTTCAAATTTAATATCACTATCAATCTTCATTATCACTATAAAGTTCCCAGAACCACTCTGCAATAATCTTAAACCTTTCAGGTAGTTTAAGAATGGGAACAGGAATGGAGAGTTCCTCTGTAGAGAGAGATTGAGTTCTTTCTTGGCAGAATCATAATACCTTTAAAATTCAAAATCTCAGAAAGGTATAATCTTCCAAGACTTAAGCAGGAAGAAATAGAAAATATGAACAAACTAATCACAAGTACTGAAATTGAAACTGATTTAAAAACTTCCAACAAACAAAAGTGCAGGACCAGATGGCTTCACAGGCAAATTCTATCAAACATTTAGAGAAGAGTTAACACCTACACTTCTGAAAATATTCCAAAAAATTGCAGAGGAAAGAACACTCCCAAACTCATTCTATGCAGTCACTATCACCCTGATACCAAAACAAGACAATGATACCACCAAAAAAGAAAAATAAGACCAATATCACAGATGAGCATAGACACAAAAATCCTCAACAAAATACTAGCAAACTGACCCCAACAATACATTAAAAGGACCATATGCCATGATCAAGTGGGATTTATCCCAGGGATACAAGGATTCTTCAACATCCACAAGTCAATCAATGTGATGTACCACAACAATAAATTGAAGAATAAAAACCATACGTTCACCCCCAACAGAAGCAGAAAAAGCTTTTGACAAAATTCAACACCCATTTATAATAAAAAAAAACTCTCCAGGAAGTGGGCATAGACAGAACCTACCTCAACATAATAAAGGTCATATAAGACAAAACCCATAGCTAACATCATACTCAATGGTGAAAAGTTGAGAACATTTCCTCTAAGATCAGAAAAAGGACAAGGATGTCCACTCTTGCCAATTTTATTCAACATAGATTTGGAAGACCTAGCCACAGCAATCAGAGAAGAAAAAGAAATGAAAGGAATCCAAATTGGAAAAGAAGAAGTAAAACTGTCACTATCCACAGATGACATGATACTATACATATAAAATCCTAAAGATGCCACTAGAAAACTTCTAGAGTCCATCAATGAGTTTGGTAAAGTTGAGGGATACAAAATTAATACACAGAAATCTGTTGCATTTCTATATACTAAAAACAAAAGATCAGAAAGAGAAATTAAGGAAACAATCTAATTTACCATTGCATCAAAAAGAATAAAATACCTAGGAATAAACCTACCTAAGGAGACAAAAGACCAGTATGCAGAAAACTATAAGACACTGATGAAAGAAATCAAAGATGACACAAACAGATGGAAAGATACATCATGTTCTTGGACTGGAAGAATCAGAATTGTCAAAATGTCTATACTACACAAGGCAATCTACAGATTCAATGAAATCCCTATCAAATTACCAATGGCATTTCTCACAGGATTAGAACAAAAAATTTTAAAATGTGTATGGAAACACAAAAGACCCCAAATAACCAAAGCAATCCTGAAAAAAGGAAAAACGGAGCTGGAGGAATCACACTCCCTGACTTCAGACTATACTACAAAGCTACAGTCATCAAAAGAGTATCATACTGGAAAAAAAACAGGATTATAGATCAATGGAACCAGATAGAAAGCCCAGAAATAAATCCACACACCTATGGTCATCTAATCTATGACAAAGGGCACAAGAATATACAATAAAGAAAAGACAGTTTCTTCAATAATAAGTGTTGCTGGAAAAACTGGAGAGACACATGTAAAAGAATAAAATTAGAACATTCTCTAACACTATACACAAAAATAAACTCTAAATGGATTAAAGACCTAAATGTAAGACTTGACACTATAAAACTCTTAGAGAAAAAAAAAATGGCAGAACACTCTTTGACATAAATCACAGCAATATCTTTTTGAATCCACCTCCTAGAGTAATGAAAATAAAAACAACAATAAACAAATGAGAACTAATTAAAGTTAAAAGCTTTTGCACAGCAAAAGTAGCCATAAACAAAATGAAAAGACAACTCTCAGGATGGGAGAAAATATTTCCAAGTGAAGCAACTGACAAGGGATTAACCTCCAAAATATATAAACAGCTCATGAAGCTCAGTATATAAAAAACAAACAAGGGCTTCCCTGGTGGCGCAGTGGTTGAGAGTCCGCCTGCCCATGCAGGGGACACGGGTTCGTGCCCCTATCCCGGAAGATCCCACATGCCGCGCAGCGGCTGGGCCCGCGAGCCATGGCCGCGGAGCCTGTGTGTCCGGAGCCTGTGCTCCGCAACGGGAGAGGCCACAGCAGTGAGAGGCCCGCGTACAGCAAAAAAAAAAAAAAAAAAAAAAAAAAAAAAAAAAAACAAACAACCCAGTCAGAAAATGAGCAGAAGATCTAAATAAACATTTATCCCAAGAAGACATACAGGGGGCCAAAAAGCACATGAAAATATGCTCGACATTTCTAATCATTAGAGAAATGCAAATCAAAATTACAATGAGGTATTATCTCAGACTAGTCAGAATGGCCATCATCAAAAAGTCTACAAACAATAAATGTTGGAGACTTTGTGGAGAAAAGGGAACCCTCCTACATTATTGGTGGGAATATAAATTGGTACAACCATTATGGAGAACAGTATGGAGCATCCTTAAAAAATTAAAAATAGAACTACCATATGATACAGCAATCCCACTCCTGAGCATATATCTGGAGGAAATCGTAATTTGAAAAAAATATCTGCATCCCAATGTTCAAACAGCACTATTTACAATGGCCGAGACATGGAAGCAACCTAAATGTCCATTTACAGAGGTATAGATAAAGAAGATGTGGTACATATATACAATGGCATATTACTCAGCCATAAAAAAGAATGAAATAGGGCTTCCCTGGTGGCGCAGTGGTTGAGAGTCCGCCTGCCGATGCAGGGGACACGGGTTCGTGCCCCTATCCCGGAAGATCCCACATGCCGCGGAGCGGCTGGGCCCGCGAGCCATGGCCGCGGAGCCTGTGTGTCCGGAGCCTGTGCTCCGCAACGGGAGAGGCCACAGCAGTGAGAGGCCCGCGTACAGCAAAAAAAAAAAAAAAAAAAAAAAAAAAAAAAAAAAAAGAATGAAATAATGCCATTTGCAGCAACATGGATGGATATAGAAATTATCATACTAAGTGAAGTAAGTCAGAAAAAGACAAATATGATATCACTTATATGTGGAATCTGAAAAATGATACAAATGAACTTATGTACAAAACAGAAACAGACTCACAGACTTCAAAAAGAAACTTATTGTTACCAAAGGGGAAAAGTGAGGGTGAGGGATAAATTAGGAGTTTTGGGTTAACATATACACATAGTATCTATAAAATAGATAATCAACAATGACTTACTGTATAGCACAGGGAACCCCACTCCATATTTTATGGTTACCTATATGAGAAAAGAATCTGAAAAAGAATGGATATATGTATATGTATAACTGAATCACTTTAAAAAGTAAAATAAATTTGAAACAGGTTTACAATTTGGGCTGTAATGCTCTGGAGTATTTTTAATTTGAGTTATAAAGTTGAATATCTTATATTTATATTACTGGTATATGCCAATATTTGTAAACAGGTATAGGAGTTAGGATGGTATTTATTCAGGAGACCTAGAAATACTCTATTTCTGGAATAGCACAACCAACTCTAACTCAATCTTAGTTATATCTCCAAGTGATAGATAGATAAATTAGATAGATAAGTAGATGATAGATAGATAGATAGATGACAGCTAGCTAGTTAGATAGATAGATATAGGCAGATACTACATACATGCATATATATAATACATACATACTTACGTAAAAATCAATTTTAAAGGAGTAATTGTCAACTATCAAAGCTTCTCTCTGAACCCAATTTTCAGAACCTCAGTATTGTACTCTACTTATCTGGACTCTATGGACCATAAGGCCTGTGTATTTAACTAGGTTAGGGACAGTCTAACTCCCCAAATTGAACCAAGCCAATATCTGCTATTTTTCCTAAATGCACTTTCAAAACTGAAAGCTTACAACCTCAGTGATATGAAGTCAAGGTCATTAACCCCAAGGAAATAGAGACAGAAAGATAGTATTCTATAAAATTCTTATAAATGAGCTGACCCTAGCCTTTCTTATGGACTCTTTCAATTAGAATGACCTCTTCTCTATGAAACCTTACAATAATGTCATAATCTAGAAAGTCATATTATTTCTTACATTACAAAAAGCCTTGAAAAATTTGATTCCATATTTGGATCATTGGTTTAATTATGTCATCAAAGACCAAAAGTCTTCCCTCTTTCCTTAAAGTTTGGGGGTTATTTATCATAGTAGTACCCACAATGTGAAGCATCACATCCTCATAGAATCATTCCCCAAGGAGCAAGAAAGATGATGGATGCAAAAGGAACCTTTATTTTTGTGCTTGTTTTTACCAGAGATGGAGAACTTCTCCATCTCTGCCTCCCTCAGCAAACTTCCTTTTACATTTAGTTGGTTGGATTTGGATCATAGCTTCTCATAAACTGGCATAAAGGAATGGGATTTCCCCAGTTGGGTTAGAGCAATCATGACTCATCTTTTGGGGCTGAGCATATTTGTTTATGTCCCTCCCCTGTCACATTAATCTTCAATACAGATTTGCTACTGAAAACAGAAGAAAGAAAGAAAGAAAGAGAGAGAGAGAGAGAAAGAAAGAAAGGAAGGAAGGAAGGAAGGAAGGAAGGAAGGAAGGAAGGAAGGAAGGAAGGAAGGGAGGAAGGAAGGAAGGGAGGAAGAAAGAAAGAGAAATGAAGGAAGAAAGAAAGGAAGAAAAAAAAGGACCGTTAGACACACAATCCATCAAAGGAGTGTTTTTATGAAGAGTAGTGGGTGGAAAGGGGAATCTGAGGAGCTAGAGACTGATGGAGCATGTAGCCTTCTGACTCAGAAGCAGATAAATTAAATGTACGAGAATGGAGATAATTACACTTTAAAATGTGTACATGTAGAAGGAATGGTCCATACAATATATTTTTAACTCTGATAATAACCCTCTTCCTAGTGAACAGTTTTTTTTTTTTGCTCTAGATTATAATTCATTCTTCATTCTACACCAGGAAGAAGGAAGAAAAAGATATTGGAATCCTCTTAGAATTTGACAAATAACACAACACAAAGGTGCAGCAAAATATATTTTAAACCACCTGTGCTTTAGTTTATAATGGGACACAAAGAAACTATGTAGTGAAAGACTTAAGAAATGAAAAATCGTTTGCCTTCCAAAGCCTAAGTCTTTCTCAAAGCTGCAGTATAGAAAAATAAATAAACCTGTGGGCATTAATAAGCAGCTGTAGTACATATAACCACAGAAGTAAGGAATAATTTAGCTTCATTAAACAATTGACTATTAAAAAAGTTTAAAAATTGAACTAAAACAAAAATCTCTCAAAATGTACTATTTTCCCTATAATAAGAGTGATATTTACTACAGCTACAATCATTCTGTGGAAGAACAGAGAGAACAGTTGCTTGGAGCTGGGAGGAAGAAAAATGGTTAAGCAGACTCAGGATGCATTTGAATAGAAGGTACACACACACACACACACACACACACACACACCATCCCCAACATGTAGTCCAATAGAAAACAAAAATGAATAGTAAAAAATAATTTATAACAAGACAGGAAATGAAGAAAGAGGGGGCAAACAGCATGTCCATCCTTACATGAAATTAAAATTGACTACACACTTGAATTAAAAGGCAAAGATTGTCAGATTAATACAACAGCAAGGTCCAACTTGATGCATTTTATAAGAGATAGATTTTAAATACAAAGACATAGACAAGTTAAAGTAAACAGACAGAACAAACAATACACCAGGCAAAGCCTAAACATAAGAAAGCTGGTATGACCATGTTAATGTCATAGTAGACTTTTAAAAAATGTATTACCAGGATAAAGAGGAGCTCTTCTTAATGACAAAAGCATTGATTGATGCTGCGTGAATTAATGTGTGTTCATTTCATAAGAGTGATCCAAAATACAGGAAGCAAAAATTGATAGAACAAGAGAAATAGGCAAATCCACAATCATATTCAGAAATTTTAGCACACCAATCTTTATGATTGAAACATCAGTCAAATATTAGTAAGGCTATAACATAAATGAACAATAGTATCAACCAACGTGATCTAATTTTTATGGAACACTATAGCCAATAACTGCAAAATACACATTAATTCCCAGGGCATATGAACAGCAAACATGACATACTATATACTACATCACAAATATGTCTCAACACACTCCAAAATACTAAAATCATGCAAAGCACTTTATTGGACCCCAATAGTATTAAACTGAAAATCAATTTTTAAAATACCTGAGAAGCTCCCCTAAACATTTGAAAATAAAGCAATACACTTCTAAACAACCCATGAAGACAAAAGGCATCACCAGGAAGATTAGAAAATATTTCAAACTGAATGATAATGAAAACACAGCATATTAAAATTTGTGGAATGCTGCCAAAGTAAGGAAATTTATGGCTTGAACTGGTTACACTAGCAAAGAAGAAATTGTAAAATGAATTACTTGGACTTACATCTTAAGAAACCAATATTATAGTGAGTTCAACTGACAAAGACTGTTTTCTTGACTGAACTTTAGTCTGGCTGCTCTAAGGCTGCTTCTCAACTAGGCTTCAACCTTGGGCTTTCCTGTTCATCCTTGTTGGGCCTACATTGCCCAATTTATTAAGAATTTTTCTAAATCATTTTATGGAAAATCCTCCACCCGCATGATCTCACCTTGATATGAAATTCCTCTTCCCCCACATTCCCCCAGGTGAGGTCGGATCACTCAGGCCTTCCTTCAGCAAGAATCCTGAGAAGTCAATTTAACCAAAACCCCCCCTTATCCCAGATGTTGCCTCTTAGTACTTCTCCATCCACTGGCCCTGCCCTGCTCCTTGACTATAAATCTCCATGTGTCCATGCTGTCTTGGAAATTGAGATTGAACCCAATTTTACACTGAGGTCATTTTCCTCTATTGTAATAATTCCTGAATAAGATCTATCTCTACCACTTTAACTACTGTCCAGCTCTGTTTTTTTCTCTAATACAATCCAAAATAAATAGAAGAAAGAAAATAATAAAGATAGAAGAAATCAATACAATAGAATACTAACAATAGAAAAAAATCAATAAAGCTGTACTTCACATATTTTTGATGAAAATTTTGAACAATCAAGAAAGAGAGAGAAGACCATTGCCATGGAAAAGAATGCACTCTTGATATGTTGAACAATGTGAATATGAAACCAAGAAGGACCCTGTGGGTCTCCTGGGCACGGAATAATTTTTGTGCCCTGTTTCTTGTAGACAAGACTCCAGCCTCCATGACATTCCCTGAGTTCCAAAGGGCAGATTCAAACCTTTGCTAATCAGGGGAGGAGCAGCCAAGAAACCACCTGAGGCAAGATTAAAGGGACCAGAGAAGCTCATCAAAATTAGGAGACCACCTGAGACCCTGCACACAACCTAATCTTGTCAGCAAACCCACCCTTGAACTATTGCTATAAAACCCCTCATCACATCCTCCTGAGTTGAGACACACAGTTTTCGAGGACAGGAGCTCTCTGTGTCCCCCTTTGCCTGGTAAAGCAATAAAGCTATTTTCTATTTCACCCAAAACTCTGTGTCCGAGATTCGATTCAGCACTGGTGTACAGAGGCTGAGTTTTCAGCATCACAATGAAATCATTGAACCGGTTCCGTTCTAGTCACTTATAGGCACTGCTTTTAGAGTCTACTCTCTCTGTCCCCAGATGCTACTTATGGAAGTTTACCATTTGATACTAGCAACTTCCCAAACCAAGCTCAAGTTTACTACATCTTTTTGGACACAGAGTTTGAAATTTCCAGCTGCCCATGGGAACCAGGTACAGTCTAGTCAGTTTAGGAAACATTCATATTCATTGGTCCCAATTTAATCCCCCCTCCACATTTAAATTGTTTAGATAATTTAAACTCCACTGAGGAAAGGGGGAAAGGCTGGTTGATGGGCCCATCACAAATTGGAAGACACCTAATCTACCTAAATGAAAAATCATTACTCAGTTCAACTAATTATTGCTATAGAAAGGTAAGTATACCCAGATATTTTAATTCTTCAAGAAGGTATGAAATTAAGATTTTAGGTGGTATTTAAATTGTCTAAACATCTCACATTTCTAAGTCCATTTATTTAATAGCACTGTGGTGTGATTAAGATATTTTCAAAAACATTCAGTTTAGTTACAATTCACAATGAAGAGGACCAGTAAAGGATCAGTCATATCAAAATTACCCCCAATCTCAGAGGACCCACATCCCTTCAAATTTTACAGTCTAAATAACACTTGTTAAAGAAATGCATTAACCTACTTCCTACTGAGTCTGACCAAGTGATAAATTGTGCTTTCTGGTGATATTTTACACATTTTAAAGTGATAATAGTTTCTTCTGAAGACAGTAAACAAAAAATATCCCAGGCTGAACGGAGAATTGACAACACAGGAACAATAGATTATTTGTTGACTAGTAATAGATCTTTGTAATGATTTATAAATCATCCTTGTCAATAATAAAAGTATTTCTCAATAACATTTTGAAACTTTCATATCCCATTCTACATTATCTCACTTGGCCATATTAGCAGACCTAAGATAGAAGATGTCAGATATCATCCCATTGTTTTGTTGAGTAAATGAAAGTGAAACCAAGAAGGACCCTGTGGGGCCCTCCCGGGTACCAAAGCCTTTCTGTCTCTCCTGTTTGTAAGAAAAAGGCTTAAGCCTCCTAGATCTTCCCTGAGTTCCAAAGGGCAGATTCAAACAGTTGCTAATCAGGGAAAGAAGGGAATGAAGAAACAAGGGAGGAGCCATCAGGAAACAATAGTGCAGCCATTGAGCAGGGTCCTAGTTCCTCCTGAAGGAATATACATAACAATACCTCTGAGTTCTTCTGCAGAAACTAAGGTCCCCACCCATGTGGATGATGGTAACTTCAGGATGAGCATAAGCAGGTGGACCCCAGACTGGTTGGAATCAGAAGGTTGAAGATTGAGAGTTTAGGAACACCACTCTGTTACTGAAACCAAAGAGGACCCTGTGGGGCTCCTGGGCACAAAAACCTTTGTGTGTCCTCCATTTCTTGATTACAGGAAATATGTTTCATTCAACTTCCATGACCTGAGTTCCAATGAGCAGGTTCAAACAGTTGTTAATTAGGGAAGGGAGGGGATACAGAGACAAAGAAGGGACAGTCAAGAAACAATAGTGCAGCCTTGGGGCAGGGTCCTGGTTCCTTCTCAAGGGGTACACATAACAATGTCTTTAAGCTGTTTTGCAGATACTGAAACCCCCATCAAGTGGGAGAAATTAACAGTATGGTGCCCACAGGCATGTAAACCCCAGAGCAGTTGGAACCAGAAGATTGATAATGCCAACTCCCTCTTACCTCCCCACCAACCAATCAGACGAATGTCCACGAGCTGACCATGCCCTCTTTGAACCATGAATATAAGACTCCTCACTACCCCCTCCTGGTTGGGACACATGGTTTTGAGGACACTAGCCTGCTGTGGCCCCCTTTGCCTAGCAAAGCAATAAAGCTATTCTTTTCTACTTCACCAAAAACTCTTTCTCCGAGATTTAATTTGGTGCCAGGGCACAGAAGCTGGATTAGGCTTCATTACCCCACCACCAACCAATCAGAAGAAAGTCACACACCTGGCAGCTTTGCCCCCAAATTTGTCTTTAAAAATTCTTCCATGAAACCCATCCAGGAGTTTGGCTCTTTTGAGCGTAAGCCACCCTTTTTCCTTGCTTGGCCCCACAATAAAGTTTTCTCCTTTCCAAACTCCAACATTTCAGTTTGTTTGGCCTCATTGTGTATCAGGCACACAAATTTGGGTTTGACAACAGAAGCAAATAGCTTTGAAGTTATTGCTTTACATTACATAGCAGGACAGAGGCAACCAGGGGAGGTCCTGAGCCTTCAAATACCTAATCCAGTGAATGTGCTTTCCTTCAGACTAGAGAACACAAACCAGACACCTTTAGGCTGTTATCTGGCCTGCAGGCATTTCTCTGGCTCACACAGCTTTAGTCCACACTTTTAAATTATGTGACACATTTACCAATTCACAGATTTCACTTAAAATTTTAATTACATGCCTCTCTGTTGGTTTAAAAGTTTGGGAGTTCCACTGACAAAATCTGAAATTGGCCCCTGAACACAGAGGATAAGGAGAGATGGAAGAAAGAGGCAGATCATTACAGACTGGTAGGTGGCAGGTTTAATAAGCAAGAGGCTTATCTTGGGTGACCACAGATGAGTAGGTCTCCCTCCTCACCCAGTTCAGATGGGCTCTCTCAAGGTTGATAATGGCTTGGCTATGGAAACTGTGGGCAGAACATATATCCCAACGACAAGGAAGGGGGTGAGAAGCCTTCTACTGCCCAGATCAGTGGGTGGTCATGTCCTCTCCATGGCTTCCTCCAATGTACTCTTGAATAATTAAGTATATGAGAATACTCACCCTCTCAGATATTAAAAATCAGGCTTAGTAGTGATCATTTATCTAGGTAGCTTACATGCTTTCCAATGTGCCATAAGTTCCATTGACCAGCCTTCAGATAGAGTTGGATCTATTTGGATGCTGTGGGGTCCTACAGTTTTAGATCCTGCATCAGACTGTATTGCCCCTCAGAGACCTAACCTCATGCCTCAGCTTTGTCAATTTCCTTGTCATACTCTGTCTTTAAATTCTCCTGACTTCTAGGAAGTAACCAGGGAAAATCACCATCAAACTCTAGGGTTCACTTGGCTCTGCCTCTCCTGTTCATTGAGATGACTGCTCAGAATCACCTTTGCCATATATCCTATATGATCATTCCTGTCTAAAATGGACACATCTATTCTGAAGTCAAAACCATTTACTTCACAACTTACTCTGCTTATCTTTTTCTAATTTCCCTTTAAAATGTATTTATATAACTCAGACTGCTTTAATATGTAAATATTACTGCAATGAGAGCTTTATGAAGGCAAAAGCTGTCTTATTGACTTTGCAATCCTGGTTCTTCAAGCAGTCCCTACACCCCACAGATGTTCAATAGCGAAATGTTTAAGGGACAAAATACATTTTTCCATAACTAGGTTCTTGTCCTTCACAACTTGGTTTTTGTCAACTTGGGTTCAGAAATTTTCCCAAAAAATACCATACTTTAGTGTATAATCCATTCTCCAAAATTTAGTGCCTTTGTGACTTTTAACATGTCATATAACACAAACTGAGTTTTCTCTATTTTACTGATAAAATGAAAATGATACTATTATACTTACCTCAGGAGATTTAGCTAGGATCAACTCAGGAGCTAGAAAGCACTTTTTTAGGTAAACTACTGTGAAAACTTGTGTTATAATAGTTTGTGTATTGTATGTCCCACACTGAACTTTCCCTGGAATTGTGAGCAGAGTTTGATTGATATTAATGAAAATGCACTTTGCAGGCTGAGTGCATTTCATTAATGATTTATTTATTTATTTTTAATAACTCAAATGAAAACTCTTTGAACTAGATACTTACATCCATAAAAACATTTTATTTGGGGATTGTAAGTTGTGTAACACAAAAATAAAATCCTTGAACCTCCAGGAAACTGGCTGTGAAGAAGTACCTCTAGCCTGTTTTCTCCTTTTCTTTGGCCAATACTGGTGTTCATGAGATAAACCTAACCAGGTGAATCAGTACTACAATGAGCAGATTCTCTTCAGTTATTAAAAAAATCACACACCTTCACTCCTGAATCACAAAGTCGTGGGAAATCTGCTCAGAGTTTTCACTGAGAAAATCCCTATATCACAACCAGTATGTGGATTTAGGCAGCAAAATAACTTTACTTAAGGCAGTGAATTAATCAGCCAGTTGGGAGCAGGCCCACTTTCCTTGCACTGTGTGATAGAGATGGAAGTAGTTAGAATTTTGAATAGAAATGACAAAAAGATTGTAAATTAGAAGTCCCCCAAAGCAAAGCACAATGAATCTTTACTCACTCTGGCACTTTCTCCCCTACTTTCCCTGCCTTTTCGATCTCTTATGCTCTATTCTTAGTCTTGAAAAACAATTCTCTAGGTGAGTTTTTTTTTTTTTTTCTTTTTCTATCAAGTTCCATATCTCTGCCTGGTGAGTTAGTAAGTAGGTCACTTCCTCCAATTCCATTTTTGATTCAGTTGAAAGCCCCAAGGCTCACTCTGTGCATCGGAAGAAGATAAAGCCCAGCTCTCTAAGAGCATATTGGTGTACCTCTGAAATTTTAAAGACCAATTGTACCACCCTTTGCCTGCAGCATCCTCTCCTCCCCAGAGCTCTTACATACCTGCTTTTGCCTCCTCAGGACACCTGCAACTTGATCAATCTCTTTTTCCCATGGTTTATCAATGCCCTTCTTCTGAGTTCTCTCATTTCCTGTTCAGTATGGATCCCAAGGTCCAAGGCCTTGATTCCACTCCAAAAGCAGTGCTAACTTCTCATCCTTCTAACACACTGACCCTCTCTGTCTCAATCCAGCTGTAGGTCTTCTCGCCATCTAGACTACTGAGCCCATTGGGAGAGAAAAAAATGTAACATATTTGATTAATACTAACATAAATCCATGATTTCCAGCCAATAATGCCTTGTCTTTGCCACTCTGCACACCATTCCTTCACTTGTTTGTTTATTTGTTTCCAACATTCTCCTCCAATTCCCGGAGCACCTACTGTGAACCTCTATCAATCTCCTCAAGCTCATTCTCTATACTCTGCCCTGTTTGCTTCCTTGAACAATAGAGTTCACCAACTCTTTGTTTCCAGAGCAAAGCAGTGGATCTGATTATTTCCCTCGACTCCAACATTTCTTAAGAACACATCTAAATCTACTTGTTTGCTCCCAGCTTTCATTTATTTAAATGTGTTTGTATGTGCATGTGTGTATGTCATATATAGTTTTCAGGATTTATCAGAATACTAGGGAATATATGCAAAAGATCTGTTGCTCATTTTAAGCTTATAATTTTTGGAACTCCACAATTATTTTTATTTGGACCCAAGTCAACACACGCAATAAACACAAAAGTTTTGGATTGGGTGTGAAGTGTTTATGCCTCTTCACTCTCTTTCAGAACAATTATTAACTTACTGTGGCCCTTCAAAATCTAGTTCCATTTGTTTATTACTTTACTTTTTACTATATTTTATTAACCAGACTTGAATTCAAAGATATTTAGAAGATTTGTTGAAGGAGTCCATAGGGTCTGTGAAATCCCTATATCTGAGTGCACCATTTTGGGGTATGTGACTATTTTTATAATAAATTTATTGAGTTTTAATTCACATATATTAATGTGAGGTTAAACCAAACAAGAAGTACACCTGGGCCTCCCTGGTGGCGCAGTGGTTGAGAGTCCGCCTGCCGATGCAGGGGATACGGGTTCGTGCCCCGGTCTGGGAGGATCCCATATGCCGCGGAGCGGCTGGGCCCGTGAGCCATGGCCGCTGGGCCTGCGCATCCGGAGCCTGTGCTCCGCAACGGGAGAGGCCACAAGAGTGAGAGGCCCGCATACCGCAAAAAGAAAAAAAAAAAAAAAAAAAAGAAGTACACCTGTGTAATTATCACCATGAACAAAATATAGAACATTTTCATCACTCCAGAAAGTTTCCTTCACTTCCTTGTAGTCATCGCAATCTGTCATTATAGCTTAGTTTTGCCTTTTGCATGGAAATAGAATCATACACTATGTATTCTTTTATATCTAGCTTCTTTTACTCAGCATAAAGTTTCTGAGATTCAGTTATATCATATCAATAATTATTTCCTGTTTATTATTAAGTAGAATTCTGTTGTATGGATATACGTATTTGTGACTTTTTACAGAGATTGTGTTCTTGGCTTTTACATCAGAGTGAGTTTGTGGTTTTCATTAGAACAGAATGTTATCCAAAATAAGTATAAGAATCAGTGCTCTAGAGAAATCTCACAGACCCCCCTGTCCTATCCCAATGCTAGGGGAAGCCTTCTGCTATGAATCAGCAACAAAATGATGTCTTCTGTGAGATGTAGTTAGTCCACTGTCCTAGGGACTGGAATTTTAATCTGCAAAACAACTGAACAGGACATCATCTATTTATCTTATTTGTATTATTTCTCTTGTATCCTTCTTGGAATGGAGACTCTAATTTGGGAGGCAATTTCTTCCCTAAAACTTGGAAAAGTCAAACAGGATCAAGATAAGGACAGGGCCCTGCTCAAAAATGGAGAAATATTCTTAGGCCTGTTTTATTGAGCTCTTGGGATAAGTGTTGATAATCATTGCTAGAAACACATGTTTTTGCCCAGTTTAGTGCAGTACTGAAGGATATATAAAGGAAATTTAAGGTCCAGAGCTTAATTTTCAATTAAGTATATATCAGACTAGAATATTATCTGCAATAAGCACATCCCTCCATGAGATAAAGTGATGAGAATACAGCTGCCTATCAAATATCAGGGATTTACAATTGAAGATGATTTAGTGATCATGGGTGAGACCAGATACTGAAACAACTGACAATGCAAAGACTGGAAATATTCTGAGGTCATCAAGTCAAATATCTTCCTCCTAATCCATAAGATCTGGCATAGTCTTATGAATATAAAAAATATATTAAAATCAATGATCAATTTAAATTAACCCTTCAGAAATTTCCAAGTCCCTAAAAATATTTTTAAACATTTTTTCCTCCTTTCCCTCTCACAAACTTGGAAATTAAGCCTAAAGGCAATTGCTTAGCAATCTAAAAACTGGCAGTCTTGGAATTATTTTTCTACTTTGTAAATGATGAATGGTTCCATCAAAAATTAGTAAGTTAATCTATAGCTGTGAAAAATAAAATAAGATAAAATAAAAACTAGTCATGAATGGTTTTGGTGTTGCCTATTATAGATAATACTGATAATGCTTCTTTTTGAGAATACTTATATTTCCTATATATTACCCAGGTAAACTCATTTGCTCTTTCACTTTGCATGTGATAAAGTTTTAAGGAACACATGTGTATAATACTTTTAAAAAGAGAATTTAAATGAGGTTTTGGGTTTTCTCCATAATTATATTTATCTTTCCTTTTAATTCTGCTGTGTTATTATTAGACTGTATTTAAGCTGCACTAGATCACTTGTCCCCATATTTCTTCTTATTTCACTTCTGATTTGGACATATTTGTAGAGTAAAATTTCTACTTTTTACTATAAATGAGATAATCTAGATTTGAAGGTGAAATGGAGCTCTCATTACACAGTGTCATTAGCTACCAAAGATACAGTTTTCCAAAGCATGAAACATGAAATACTTAAACTTTTTCTGAATAGTTTTTGCTGGATGATGAACTGATGCTGTGCCACTTCTGAAATATCAAGCTGTGCATGTTATTGGGTATCAGAAATACAGTATCTTATACAGTTTCACTGGTTGTTAAATGCCAACGTTCTGTCTTTGAAAGAGCACATTATTTTCTTGCATACAAAGGACATTTTAATTAGAACCATTGTTTCATAGAGTTTTAAGGATATTTTATTTCTTAAACACCACTAAGAAGGACAATGTTATTAATACCAAATATTTGAACAATGTATATAGCCACTTATTTTAATAACACTATTTGGTAAGGAGCTCTGTTAATATTAAATATTAAGCACAAATATTCAAAGTGAATGCTCCGTTGAAATTTAATAGTCTCTTCCCTGTCTTTTTAAAATTGTAGTTCATAAAGCATTTTTCTTCCAATAAATCAATTAAAATTAAATATGCCTCTGAATTTTCAGGTTGTCTGTCAATAATTAAATCAGTTAATTTTACCTGAAAACAATAATCCTTCCATCTGATTCACTTTTATGCCACTCTTAAACCACACATATCCGTAGATTCTGCTTTTTAAATAACTCATACTTTGTCATCCTCACCACTTCCTGATTTAAATGCCTAAGAAATGATCCTTAGAAATATAATTGGATGTTAAATAAACTTCCTATTGTCTACATTTGGATGAGAATCCAAACTTAGGAAGAAGTTACAAATATTCCCCGAATGTCAAACACAAACCTTGCTGCAGGAATGGAAATTTAGTTTATTTCCACACAGGGTGATATATAGGGAAAAGCAGGAGACCAATGTGAGGAGGGAAATATTAGAGAATTATTTTAAGGGAGTTGTCTATGTGCTGTGCTTCTTCCAATCCTCTTGCCCACAACCTGTTCAAGTCAACTGATTTCAAGAGACTTACTTGGTCCTTATCTGAGTCCCTTGGTCTTTCAGAAGCATGGGGACTGGTGTCTTGCACTCTTCAGTGAAAATCTGAAGGTGAGAAGATAGTTGCATCTGTCTCTGATGTTGGAACTATGATCAACTTGCACTCCTAGAGTGGCTAGATTGTATGTGTACGTGCTAAGGAGTGGGATTGGAGACCCACCTATATGGGAACTTGCTCCAGAGCACTGCAATTCTGAGTGAGGAGACTCCAGTAACAAAAGTCTTTGCTGGATGTCCTACCATGAGCCATAGCCCATTTTGAGAACTGTGCAATGTTGGAAGTCACTCATCTATATAGCACCAACCAAAGTACCTTGTGTGTGCTGAGGCAGCATATGAAACTCTGCCAGAAAATTTCCAGAAGCTAGAGTAAGATATCATGAGCTCTACAAAACTTTGCCATTTTTCTTTAATCCCCATCATACTCCCCACATTGTCATCTTCCAAGTGTGAGTCAGGCCTGAGATTTTGTGGCATGGAAAATGTAGTAACTTGAATGAGATGTATAGTAGTTGAAATTATATGAAATTAAATTGTTTATTAATACCTAAAAGTGAAGGAAAAAAGCTCTGAGATTTGCATGAAGTAATGTCCAAATGTAGGATAGATATTAAGCACCTTTGAAAGCCACTGATAAAGAGACATAAAACCTTTTTCAGAATGAAATAATTCCATCTACAGCAACATGGATGGACCTAGATATTATCATACTAAGTGAGGTAAGTCAGACAAGGAAAGACAAATACCATATGACTTACACATGGAATCTAAAAAAGAAGAAAAAAAAGACACAAATGAACTTATTTTCAAAATAGAAATAGACTCACAGACTTCGAAAACAAACTTATGGTTACCAAGGGGGAACAATGGGGAAGGGGGATAAATTAAGAGTTTGGGATTAACATATACACACTACTATATATAAAATAGATAATCAACAAGGGCCTACTGTAGAGCACAGGGAACTCTATTCAATATTCTATTACAGGTTATTACAACCTATATGGGAAAAGAATCTGAAAAGCAATGAATACATGTATATGTATAAATGTATCACTTTTCTGTGCACCTGAAACTAACACAACATTGTAAATAAACTGTATGCTAATATAAAATATCAAATTTGAAAAAAAGAAACACAACCATTTTCTACATTGTAGCCTGTTGAATCCAGTCCATTTCTTAGTTTCCTCATGAATAAGGGACAAGTAGAAAAGTTCTGAGGGAGCCATTTTACATAATAAGCAGCTTGACCCCGGTGGGCCCTCACCCATGATAGACCATGCTGTAACCCAAACTATATACTCAAGCCATATGATTTATTAGAGAAGAATTTAAACAAATCAGGTTAGAAGTGTGCATATCCAGATGTGGGCACAAGCATAAACTGTACAGCTGGTGGGTGTCATGGAGGGATGGAATGAGAATATAAATCTGTGAATATTGTGGAGTCAATTTTTAAAATGTGCTGGGAGGGTTTCTGAAGTAGGAGTAGGGATATTTGCTCATCCTCACTGCCTTTCACTCCTCCATCTATTTTTGCAAAGCCCTGAGCAGACTGGTATTAAGAAACTTTCACATTACTTTTAAGGGTGGGACTAGAGAGCTACATGAAAAAGAGAGAGTAAAAATCTCTACAGCTCATAATCACATAGGATTTTTGCTGGTCTTAGTTCTAAAAACAGAGGCCAGTAAAACTGGACTAGGGTTGCAGTAGCTGGGAATTGTACAGTAGATTTTCAAAGATCTGATTAATGTATCTTCTTTTAGGTTTAGAATCATCTTTCACTGTACTTTTAGTTATTTCTACTATTCAAAAAGTACTTTAACAGGAACTTTTAAAAGTATTTCTTTCTATTTATTACTTTTCACTGTATGTTCATTTTGTAACAGAAAGTAAAAATCCCCCAGTGTACCCTGTTTGAGTTCACCTCACCACTTGTCATCCCTGCATCTCCTAATCCCAGGCTCCATTTTCCTCAGTAGTGGCTCTGGGCTTCTAGCAGAATTCCATGACTTAGAATCGTTGCACAAACTTTTGAGTAGTTACTGATGGCTCTTCTATGCTCTTTTCAAATCTCATGTATCATTGTCAACCAAGTTTATAGATGTCATTTTTCTTTGGCATGTCTGTTGGATTTTTATGTCTATATAAACTTTTGTAAAAGTTCTCCTCTGCTCTTTTTCAAAGGTACAAATTTAGCACATCTACATGGTGTCTCTAATAGCCCTCACACAAGTCATTAATGTTTTATCTTGTCAGGTGAAATTTAAAAATAAATCCACAACAATACGCTTACAAATACTATATAAAAACAAATGTACACACCAAGAGGAATATGCATGTGCATTGAAATTCTTAAATCTGTGTGAATGGATTTTATGAGAACACTTGTACATAAGTGCTATTTTTCAAGGTTGTTTTAATTTTAGGTAATTTATAATTAGTATTCTTGAAGTGGTGGGAAGGTGAAGAAGTGAGAATATTTGAATTATGAGTTTTCATCTTGCCCTGGCTGCTGGAATTCATTGTCCTCCTTTCCCTAGAACTCCCAGCCCACCCATTTCCTATTTCCTGTTCAAGATCATGTTTATAAGTGGGTGGAGTTTCTCCAGCTCAGCCCTAGCCCATCTCTTTCAGTTTATATTCTCTCCTTATATAATCTTATTCACGAGCAGGGCTTCAATAACCAACCACACTCGGAAAACTACCATTTATCTCTTTAGCATAGATGTCTCCTCTGAACTCCAGACCCATATGTCTAACCATTTGGCTCAAAAGAATTTCTAACTCAGTTTAATATATTCTGCTACAACATGTGGCTCTTTAGGGAGAAGTGACTCATATAAAATTGTCACATGGTGAGGTTGATGTAAATTTAATGTGAAAGTCATGTTGGTTCATATGTAAGTTTTTCCAGCATAGTATTCATCAAAGTAATCAGTAACAAGCTACTTCACAATTAAAAAGGAAGCCTTAAGAACACATATAAATCTTAAGGGCAAGCTGAAAATTCTGCCAAAGTGCAATTAATGGCTGGCTTGACAATTATAAAAATACTAAACTTTCCACAACATTGAGCTGACAGTGGAGCTGGGAGTTCAGGTTAAGAAGATTCAGAGACATTTCCCCCTGTATTAAAAAAAAATGCTGAAGTCTACACCCTGCATCAGATTTTCAATTAAAAAAAAAATGTCTTCAATAATCCCTTGAAGTAAGAAACACAAGTTCCCATATTTAAAACTACAGGAGGCCTCCTAGTCAGAGATGCTGAGGACAAATGTCAGTGTTGATAATGGTATTAGAATTGTGACGGGTTTTGTCTCGTGTGTCTTGCATACATATTTCATAGATAATGAGTAGTGTCCCTTAACTTCAGTTTTTTCTATAAGTGTTATTATTTACACAGTATGATTTTGCAGAATGCAAGGTATTTAGTAATACATTTGTGGCATTATATCTTATGGCAAAATAAAAAATAGAATCTGAGCCACCCTTCCCTAATCTGGTTCCCTTCCAGATTTCCCTATTTCAGTGAATAGCACCTAAATAACTTCTGTGCATCCTTTAGAAATGTTCACTAGCATCTATTCAGAAAGCTATCTTTGTCTTTTTCCTCATGCTGTCAACTCCTAGGTATGTAAATTCACTGATCCACTGTATGTGTCTTCTTTTCAACACTTGACCTGGTTAAATATTGTCTGTGTTAGTGTTTGTGTGTGTGTGTGTGAGTGTATCTGGGGAGGGATTGAGCGTGTTTATTTAACTAAGGTCTGTCTATTCTGAAACACTGTAAATTCCATTAGGGTGAAGTCACTGTTTTTTGATTTGTTTTGTTTTCTGGTGTTTTACCATTTGTTTCCAAAGTGCCTCATGCAGTGGGGATGGTCAATCAATATTTGTAGAGACGTATTGAGTGAATAGATACTATGGGGAAGAGAGTGCAGGGAGACTGCATGAGTTCATGACTCTGACTTGCTCAATTCTGGGTTAAAAATAATAAGGCTACATAAAGGATATTATGGCTTTAAAAGGCAAAATACTTAGAGGTCAGATTAGCCAATCAATTGTAACATATTAATTTTCTCATTAATATTTGAACTGCACTTCTATTCACTGGAAATTAGGTGCAAAATTAAATAATTATAAAATGTTTATTAATCAGTTGATGGACACTTGACATTGTTTCTATATCTTGGTTATTGTAAATAATGCTGCATATGAACTTTGGGATGCATTCATCGTTTTGAATTATTTTTTTCACTTTTTCCAGATGTTTATCCAGGAATGGAATTGCTGGATGCATATCTTTTTGCAGAATGCATATCTTTTTGATGTTACCCATTCTTACAAGTGTGAGGTGACATCCCATTGTAGTTTTCATTGGCATTTCTCTAATAATTAGTGATGTTTAACATCTTTTCATGTGCCTGTCAGCCATCTGTATATCTTCTTTGGAAAAATGTCTATTCTGGTCTTCTGCCCATTAGAAGATACTATATATATATATATATATATATATATATATATATATATATATACAGTAGATTGTTACACATAAAATAAGAATGAAATTTGCAGCAAAGTGGATGTCCCTAGAGAATACTATGCTTGGTGAAATAAGTCAGACAGAAAAAGACAAATACTATATGATACCATTTACATGTGAAATCTAAAAAAATAATATAAACAAATAAACAGAAACAGACTCACAGACATAGAAAATAAACTTGTGGTTACTGAAGGGGAGAGAGAAGGGGAAGGGACAAATTATGTGTATGAGATTAAGAGATACAAACTAGAATGTATAAAATAGATAAGCAACAAGTTTATATTGTATAACATGGGGAATTATAGCCATGATCTTATAATAACTTTTAATGGAGTGATCTATAAAAATACTGAATCAGGGCTTCCCTGGTGACTCAGTGGTTGAGAGTCCACCTGCCAATGCAGGGGACGCAGGTTTGTTCCCTGGTCCCAGAAGACCCCAAATGCCATGGAGTGGCTGAGCGCATGAGCCATGGCCACTGAGCCTGCGTGTCCGGAGCCTATGCTCCACAACGGAGGGGTCACAACAGTGAGAGGCCCACGTACCACAAAAAATATATATATAAATAATAAATACTGAATCACTATGCTGTACACCTGAAAATAATATAATAAATCAACTATATTTCAATAAAAATAATTATAAAATATTCAGATATTACAGACAATACTAAAAACACATAATAGAAACTTTTACATTTTAAAGGTTAAAAGAACTTTACAAAAAATATTATGATTAAATGAAGAAAATTTATCAGAATTAGAAGATCCAGATTTTAGAACCAGTTTTATTGCAAGGAAACCAGTCAGTAATCACTCTCAAGTTTAGTTTCATCTATTGTAAAATGAATAGCTCAGATACCTGATTGTTGTTTTTATAGCTTTAAAATCATCCATGGTCAAGCAGCTCCTGAGATATAGCAAAGGAAGTAAAACAGATTTTGCCAGACTCCTTTCCTAAGTATAATACTTTCAAACAAACCAAGAAACAATACTGGACAAAACAAAACAGTAAATAATTTTATTAAATCATTGAGTACAAAATTAATTGCTGAAATGCTCCAAAACAGAATGACTTCCAAACAGAATAACATCAAAATGTCTTGTGCTATAATTAGAAGTTGTGTTGAAATTTTAAAGATAAGTAATATTTAGAAAAGAGTGGGCCTATCAGAAAAAGGAAAAGTAAGACGTGATGGAAAACACTGTGTGGTAGTCAATAAAAATAAAATCAAATAGATAAAAATATGACCCAATTTTCAAGGTTTCTAAAGATAGTCATAGACATTTGTACTTGATAATAGAAGAAATATAAAGAAACTTAAACACTAAAATTTAAATCAAATTGTAGCATTCATCATATTATGCTTTTATACTATAGGCTTCCTTTGGGTCTTGGATAACCCAAAACTTATTTTCCTTTGTCCAATTTTCCTTAAGCTTCAGAAAATGTTTCAATTTTGAATTAATAATTTCATATAAAAATATATACATTACTAAGGAGTCCCTATCACTGTGCATTATCGAATACATTAATGATCTTTTCCCTCTTGTGTCCTTTAGTCTGTCACACAAATGAATTTATCACAGTGATTGGTATCAGTGAGACAAGCAAAAAAATGTTTATTGATAAATGAATGAACAGATGTTCTAGAAAGCCACAGAACTAGCAAGCAAAGATGATTAACCTCCAATTCAGGAGGGTCTTTCTGTCCTTTTGTTTCCAGTAAAAAACAGGTTAGATTGGGTGCAGATGTTTTACAACCCTTAGAACCACAGGAAGAGTCATGCTATCAAGGCTTCTAGCTTTTGCTACAAAACGATTTTAGGAACAGTACATATTTGCAAACACAAGTGGATTTATAGCATGTTGGTGTGATTCCTAAAAAGAAAAATGAAGATCGAAGTCCTGCACTAGCTCTTAAATATTATTGTTTTCATCACTGGTGGATATGTTATTTCTTTTCTTCTGCATCTCTCCCCACAACAAACAGGAACTGTTAGTGTAGATCTATTCTCGTGCCTGAATACCCTTTAGGTCATTACACTACATTTTATAACCAAATTCCTCATACAGTCAGAATATAAGTATGTAGTTATGGTGGAGACATTTCTGTGGTGGAGTAGAATTGAGACCTCCACCCCAAGTTTTAGAGGCAGGACATTAAAGACAGTTTGTTCTGTCGCTAAAGAAACCACAAGTGCTCAAAAGCTCTAACCTATTGGTGAGAAAGTAAAAGCTTCAGAAAAAAACAGGAGTGTATGGCAGTGTAAAAGTCATTGGGCAATAGAATTAGCCTGTTTCTTCTTATGTTAATAAACTAATTCTCTTATATATTCATGAAACTTGCTCATTTTCATTACCCTAAAACACAGACAAGAAAGTTAACTGCTTTTACAAGAAGCGGGAAGTAAAGTAACACTTTATACACTTTAGTTTTATATCTACACTTGCTTTATTTTTGTTACCTCAAAAATCATTTCAACAAAAATTACGTAGGAAAAATTCGGAACAAAAATGTGAATGAACTATATTTAGAAAACTTCAAAATATTACTGAGTGTTCTAAAAGGAAAAGTCAACAAACATATAAAGATATTACATAATACAGGAAAAATGAATATTGAATCTGTCCTGAATATTACAGAAATAGGATACAAACTAATACATCATTATTCCCTTATTGGCACCTAAAAATGATGCTATGGTGTACCAGAAAAAGTAGTGGGCAATAAGTCATAAATACATGCTTTGAAAATAGAAAGAGACTGTATATAAATTATTAAATTGCAGCAGTAAAGTATATGGCCAAGAAGGAATAAATTAATAACTGAGTAAATGAATAAGCAAATGAATGAATGGATTCTTTAACTGACTCTAGACTACTATTCTGAAGACAAGGTCTGCATATATCCTGCATCAGGATCACCTGGGGTGCTTGCCAATATTGCAGAATCATGGGCTCCACTTCAGATAACTAAAGAAACGTCCAGGAAGAGTAAATAGAGAATCTGGAATGGTCTTTCTCAGGATATATCATGACAGATGACTTTCAAATCCTTCTTTGTCTGGCATGGGCTTATTTATTACCACTATCTCTGTAACCATGGTCTTTACCAAGTAGTGAAATATAAATCAAATTATAAGATAGCATATAAAAATAAACAATAATAATAAAGAAAAACAATAGAAGATACTGAAATTATAGAAAAAGTAAAAATGTTTAAAGAATTATGAGAAGATTTCAAAGAAAGGGATAAATCATAAATGAATGGGTTATAAAATAATAGTATTGGAACTGATAAAACATGAAAATAAAAAAAAGTAAAAGGAGACAGAGAAAGACAAATATCATATGATATCTCTTATATGTGGAATCTAAAAAAATGGTACAAATGGACTTTTTTTTTTTTTTTTTTTTTTTTGTGGTACACGGGTCTCTCACTGTTGTGGCCTCTCACATTGTGGAGCACAGGCTCCGGACGCACAGGCTCAGCAGCCATGGCTCACGGGCCCAACTGCTCTGTGGCATGTGGGATCTTCCTGAACCGGGACATGAACCCGTGTCCCCTGCATCAGCAGGCAGACTCTCAACCACTGTGCCACCAGGGAAACCCCAAATGGACTTATTGACAAAACAGAAATAGAGTCACAGATGTAGAAAACAAACTTGTGGTTACCAAGGAAGAAAGGAGGTGAGGGATAAACTGGGAGATTGGGATTGACATATACACATTACTATATATAAAATAGATAACTAATAAGAACCTACTGTATAGCACAGGGAACTCTGCTCAATACTCTGTAATGGCCTATATGGGAAAAGAATCTAAAACAGAGTGTATATATATATGTATAACTGATTCACTTTGTTGTACACCTGAAACTAACACAACATTGTAAATCAACTATACTCCAATGAAAATTAAAAAATAAATAAAATAAAAGGATTAAAACTGTATTGACCCATCCTCCTCCAATCCTCTCAGATCCAACTGTGTTTCAGATACTTGGCTGTCACAGTTGTCACTGTGGTAAACTGACACCTTGCAAGCCAGCATGGTTACAACACCTGAGGCCCAACACCTGTGCTCTTGGAGTCTTTGGTTCTCTACCTGATCTCTGCAAGAAGCATAGATCCAGAACAAAGTCTGAAGAGAGCTGGAGTTCCTGAAGTTGAGGTCCCAACCTTAGTAACTTTGTGATTAGGAATGGTAGAAGCATAATAAATAAAGGTGATAATGATAATAATACTCATTCTCATAATAACAACCAATACTTAGAGTTTACCAAGACAATATTCTAAACATTTTACTTGCGTTGACTAATTTAAAACTTACAACAACTTTATAAAGTTACTACTATTGTTAACCTCATTTTAAAGATGAAGAAAGCAAGGCCAGGAGAGGTCAAGCTACTTGTCCAAGTTTGATTATGATCAAATAAGAAAATAAAAGCAATAATCCTGTACTGCCTATCTCTAACATAACCACAGAATGGTTTAAGTCTTAGTGTTACTCAACTGTCTGGTAAGATACAGTGATGGAGTTAATAATTACCTGGCTTCCAGTTGTATATGCAGTCTGGAAGAGATGAACCACATTGAATAAGCAGGCCCTTTCTGTTGATGAGAAGGAAGTACAGGGACAGGTAAACCACTGGTCTATTAATCCCTAGATATGGGAGAAAGGCATGGTTCATCTAATTTACCTGTTCTTACAAGTAAGGAACTGAAGGTGGGGTTTTAGTGTACTATGTCATTGTCCAAAAAGAGTTGCTCACATGGCCTCCACTGGCAACCTGTCCCAGATGAAGGGAGATTATATGGTCCTTGAGAAAGATGTGCCCTGGAAACAAGGGTTCAAGAGCCTTAAGGGCATGATGTTGCCACCACTTCATTCTCTGCCTTTTGAATCAAAATGAATGCCTCTTCTCTGTTTCTCCTTCATTCACTCCCTCCCTCCTTCTTATCTGGTGGTAAATAGAAAAACCAGCATACATTTGTGGATTAGTGAAGAGGAGTATCATAAACTATTTAGCCAACTCACGAAAAACTGTCTAAATTATCTAGAATATAAAATGTGTGCATGGGCTTCCCTGGTGGTGCAGTGGTTGAGAGTCCGCCTGCTGATGCAGGGGACACGGGTTCATGCCCTGGTCTGGGAGGATCCCACATGCCGTGGAGCAGCTGGATCCGTGAGCCATGGTCACTAAGCCTGTGCATCCAGAGCCTGTGCTTCACAACAGGAGAGGCCACAACAGTGAGAGGCCCGAGTACCACAAAAAAAAAAAAAAAAAAAAAAAGAGTGTGCATATAATAGACCTTAATTAACAAATATAATTTTAGCTACTAATTTTCAGGCCTCACACTGGTCAGACCCAAGCATGTTGACCACTGGGTTATTGAGACTAGAGAATGGAGGAGAATACTATGGTGCTCCCTCTCTCTCTCTTTTCTAAATATGTTTGCAACATTCTTGTCTCTTTCATTCAGCACAAAGTCCTTTTATGGGAAAATGTTAATATATTTGCAGTCCTTGGTTCTTAGAGGAAATTGTCACTTAGAGATCTCTCTTACTAAATTCTCGAATATTTCCATTAATTTCTTCCAAAAAGCCTCAGGCATGTGCTTCTTTATATGCACTTTTCTAAGCCATATTTTGAGACCTACAATAATTTGCCATACTGGATCACCCACGGAATGTCTGAAAGCTACCCAACAGTGCATGAATTTTAAAAGCTTTTGCACAACAAAGGAAACCATAAACAAAACAAAATGACAACCCTCAGAATGGGAGAAAATATTTGCAAATGAAGCAACTGAAAAGGGATTAATCTCCAAAATACACAAACAGCCCATGCAGCTAATATCAAAAATGATAATAATAACCCAATGAAAAATATGGGCAGAAGATCTAAATAGACGTTTCTCCAAAGAAGACAGACAGATGGCCAAAAAGGACATGAAAAGATGCTCAATATCACTAATTATTAGAGAAATGCAAATCAAAACTACAATGAGGTATCACCTCACAGCAGTCAGAATGGTCATCATCAGAAAATCTACAAACAATAAATGCTGGAGAGGGTGTAGAGAAAAGGGAACCCTCTTGCACTGTTGGTGGGAATGTCAATTGATACAGCCACTATGGAGAACAGTAGACAGGTTCTTTAAAAAACTAAGAATAGAATTACCATATGACCCAGCAATCCCTCTACTGAGCGTATACCCTGAGAAAACCATAATTCAAAAACAGTCATGTACCACAATGTTCATTGCATCTCTGTTTACAATAGACAGGACATGGAAGCAACCTAAATGTCCATTGACAGACGAATGGATAAAGAAGATGTGGTACATATATACAATGGAACAATGGAATATTACTCAGCTGTAAAAAAGGAACAAAATAATGCCATTTGCAGCAACATGGAAATTGTTTCTTTGCCACAACCTAGATATAGTTTTACTGAGTGTAGTAACTCAGACACACAAAGAAAAATATCATATGATATTGCTTATATATGGAATCTAAGAAAAAGTGGGGGAGACACGAGCTTATTTACAAAATAGAAGTAGAGTCACAATGTAGAAAACGAACTTATGGTTACCAGGGGATGGGAGGGGAGGGATAAAATGGGAGATTGGATTGACATATACACACTACTATATATAAAATAGATAGCTAATAAGAAACTGCTGTATAGCACGGAGAACTCTACTCAGTACTCTGTAAGGCATATATGGGAAATGAATCTTAAAAAAAAAAAAAGAGTGAATATATGTATAACTGATTCATTTTGCTATACACCTGAAACTAACAAAACATTGTATATCAACTATTCTCCAATAAACTTTTTAAAAAGATAAAATAAAATTTTAATTATCTGTTTTCCTTTCTATTTTGCCTTCATCATATTGCCTATTTAATGTCCAGCTATGTTCTTTTTTTTTTTTTTTTTTTTCTTTTTGCGGTATGCGGGCCTCTCACTGTTGTGGCCTCTCCCGTTGCAGAGCACAGGCTCCGGATGCGCAGGCCCAGCAGCCATGGCTCACGGGCCCAGCCGCTCCGCGGCATATGGGATCCTCCCAGACCGGGGCACGAACCCGTATCCCCTGCATCGGCAGGCGGACTCTCAACCACTGCGCCACCAGGGAGGCCCTCCAGCTATGTTCTTAATAAAGCTTTATTCCTCTTTTATTCACTGGTCTTTATTTCTAGACCATCAGATATATCTCCAAACACATTCTTTTATTCCCTGTTACTTTAAACTTTGCATTTGTTTCCTTGAAATACATATAATAAAACATGAAACAGTTCTTTGATTTTTTGATGCTTTATCTAATAAAATGTTGGTAGGTGATGGGAAGTAAGTGAGCAACATAAAATATAGCCTTACAATTCCAAGGCTTACCAGCATTGGCTAGGTTTTTCTCAAGGATGGGAACCAGGCCTGGTACCCCTGTAATAACCAGTATATTTCTTGGCACACAAAGCAGAAGCTTAAAAAATGGATCCAGTTGTTGTAACTAACTTTTCTTCTTCGATTTTTATTTGATTATTTTTAGGGTTATTTTTGGACTATTCAAATTATTTAAAAAATTAATAAAAGAACAGTACAATATTTTGAAGGGTCAAAAGGAGGAAACTGTAAAATAATTTTAAAAAGTGAAAAATGGGAAAAAGAAAGTGTTTAACCAAAATGATTTAGAACAAGACAGATGGCAAACCCATCGTGAACCAGTTTTCCCACTTCTATTTTTTCCTCAATTGAATCCATCATCATTCTGCTTCCCAGAGAATAATCTTACTGTCTTAATTAGCTTGTTCTTAGTTGTCATCTTAAAAATCCCAACAGCTTTTCCTATCTGTCCTTCTAGCCACATTCTTATTCCTCACTGCTATTTAAGTTATTTCTATATATTAAATTGATGAATGTGGTAGCCTACATTTAACTGTAACTTTTGAATAGTTACCTCATAAAGAAAATGCTAAATAGGTAGTAAACAAATTAGTTCAGATTCTTGCCTTCCAAGGATATACATTCTTCTGGCCCAAATAAACCCAGACATATTCCAAATCATTATATTCTTAACCTTTAACCTTCATGACAGAGTACTGAATTGCTTCCAGCTCTTGTGAATAATTTATTCACAGGAAATCTGTAATTCATACATAAAGTTAAATTCAATGAAAATAGTATATCTGCATTCTGCTTACTGTTGCTCTTAAGACCAAGTCATTTTCTCAAATTTCCAGTATACAATACAGTACTATTAACTCAGGTCATCACACTGAGTAGATTCCAGGTGCTCTCACAATACACACACAAAAGAGAACTGAGTCTGGAGATGGATGTGTTAATTACCTTGACTGTAGTAATCATTCCTCTCAATATGTATGTGGATATCAAACCATCATGTGGGGTACCTTAGCTCTATACAATTTGTATTCAAAAATTATATTGTCTTTGTATTATATAATTATAAAATATATTAAGAAAAATATAGTATCAAGCATTATGGAAAAATTAAATGTTGAATTTGATAAAGACCAAATTGTAAAAAGACCAAGTAATTTTAACTTGATGTTTTATTCATAAATTTTTTCAGCAACACGTTTTATATGTACTTCTACTCTAGAATCTGTAGAACTATTCTATGTAACATTTATATTTTGAATATTATTGTTTATGAACATTAAAATTTCTATTTATGCACACATCATATTCTGATTATATTTAATTTGGCTATTTTTTTTGTTTAATGAAGATCTTTCCACATGAATTTGATATAGTGGTAAATGAAATGAAACAAAGATAAAAAGTTGAATGAGAAAGACTTGCAGAGGGAATGGTTATGTGGAAATATGATGACCTGGAAAAATCCTATTAGGTCAATTGCCCAATGTATGCTATGTAATATTACTGAATATTAAGTCATGAAAATAAAGATGAACTGATTTTAAAAACAGGGTTATATCTATGGCACAAGCAGTTGGATTCACTGTCATCAGTAACTGAACTTTTAAAGTTCTTGTTTGTATTGATTATCTACTACTGCATAATAAAGCACCTCAGAACTTAAAACAAAGTATTTAGCTTATGACAAAGTATTTAGCCTATGATTCTGAGGGTTGGTGAGCTGACCATAGTCTTGTGGGACAGTTCATATAGTCTTAGCTGAGATCACTCATGGGTCTGCAGTCAGGTGTCAGGTGGTTGAAGGAATGGCATTTGTCAACTAAAGTTTCTCATCTGGACCATAGAACACACAGAATTATTTGTGTGCATATTTTAAAATTATCCCAAAGATAGTATGCAATTAATACCATTTTAGATGCACATGAAAAAAGTAACTCATTATATCACTGGATTCCTTAAAGCACTTAGAGCCCAGAGGGCTGCCTGGAGAGAGGCCAGAAAGGGGACACATGGGCAGAAATAGAGATGACTGGTACCTCGGTGTATCAGCCATATTTATCCCTATGACTCATTAAAGACCTAATAATTGAAGAAATGGAGCAGATACTTGAATAAGCTATGGCTCCCAGAAGATGAGGTGCATAATCAGAATAAGCCTGAACTTTAAGTGCCCTGCAAAAGCCTGCCAAAGATTTTATTCAGTTCTATCCTGTGTGGTTTTGAGCAACAGTGTACCCATGTAAGAAAGTAGAAGAAAAGTGGGGAAGGAAGACAGGGAGGGAGAACAGGAGAGACAGAGAAACAGAACAAAGAAAGCAGAAGCAGGAGAAACAAAAACAAAAACAAAAAAACAATAAAAAGAAGGTAACACTACTCCGAGGGGGCGCCCTAGGTTGCTCTCCCCCGCCTCTAACCTTCCTGTCCAACCTGCGGTGCTTCTCTCAGAGGGTCACCTTCAGCCCGAGGCCTCCCGGGAGCACACCTTGTCCCCATCTGCCTGCAGCCAGCCCAGCCCACCCCGAGGGCTGTGTGCAAGGGTCTCTGTGGCCACAAGTGTTCTGGGTTTGCAGTTTCCCAGTACTGGACCATGGGGGCTGGTGTGGGGGAAGACATAGTTTCTGGAAATGGCAGTGTGGGGGGGTAACCTTGTGAGCTCTGGATTCAGGAAGGGGCCCTCTGCCCCCGACCTTCTCTCTCCACCTTCTTGACTCCCCACCCTTCATGACCATTCTCTGGGGACTTGAAACAGCATCTGGGAACTATCAGGGACCTCCCCCACTTCTGTCAGCCAGCCTCAGGAAAGAGCGCCCTCAGGAGTCGCTACACCTCCCCAGGGCCTGAACAGAGGGACTTTGGGGATGTGGACTGAACAACCTTCTGGGGAGAGTCAACGACCCTTTTAGTCAACAGAGAAGGAACCCAGTCATTTGGCTATTTGAGTGGAAGGAAATGAAGTCATTTCCATGGCACCAGAGCCCCCACTACAGCAACCTTCGTCCCAGAGCTGCTGGCTGACCTTCTGGCCAGGATCCCTCCTACCTCAGTGTGGAAGGCCCAGCCTCGTGGAGAAGTATAGGTTCTGAGGAAAGACTTGGCACCTGGGTTCTGCCGCTACACTTGCCTTATCTCGTGGCCCTTGTGGCTCTAGCTTTCCCAGAAACCTCAAGGGCTAAGTGCCTGTGCTTGCTCAGAGGCTGCACGCCATTCCCCATTTCCAGCCTCAGGCCCTCCCCCTAGCTTCCTCCTCTAGGGACCCCCCCCAACACACACGCACACACACACACACACACACACACACACACTGGGGATGTGCCTTCTCACAGAAGCTCAACCACTGAGATGATTTAGGGACTGCCCAAACTCCTTCATCCCCAGCCTCTCAAGTTTTTGCTCTGATCCCTGGCACCACCTGGAGCTGCTCCACCTTTGGAACCTTTCCCGGGTGGCAGGAGTGCCTAGCATAGGGATAGTGACCTAAGTCTGAGCACTGGCAACCCTAGAAATCTGTTACAGAAAAACATTTTATTGAGCGGTAAGGGACCCCGCTGGGGACAGAAAGGGCTGGCAATAAAGGAGCATGTGAACCTTGGGGCAGGTGCGTGCTGCTTGACTCTCCATCCTGTTCTTGCTTCAGGAAGCAGGTCTTCCTGGGTCTCTCTATCCTGCCTCCTGAGACCCCAGGCAGGAGGCTCTTTGGGAAGCCACAGATTGTTGCTTTCAGTTTCAAAAAGCCCAGGTCCCCCCTGGTTTGTGGTGGTAACCGCTGTCAATGGCTCAAGGCAGGAGCCCATGTGGTAGACTGCTAAGGCTTCTCTGCACCCTGTCTCTGCTCCTGCATCCTCCTCAGCTCGTAGAGTGTAGACTTTATTTTCTTCAGCTCACAAAGGGGCCCATGAGGATTGAGCAGAGGAACATCAGGTTTTCTCCCAGGCCAGCTTCCGCCCTGGGATGTTCAGGGCAGACTGTCATTTCAAACCTCAGTTTCTGAGGCTCCTTGCTTATGGCCATTGAGTGTACAGGGAGGCTCCTGGCTGAGGAAGGCTCAGACAGAACGATGCAGGTTCTAATCTGTGGCAGTGGGCAGTGGGGGGGGGCGGGAGAGGTCACTGCAGGAAGAGGTATTCGCTGCCTTAGGCAGTTAAACCATTGCCCTGTCTTCAGAATGGTTCAGCCAGCAAGGTTCTGTGGAGTCCGCCTCCTGGCACCATGCTACAATTGCCGGATTTTGGGTCTGGAGCAACAGAGATCTTCGTCCAACTCTTCTGGAGCATGCTTTCTCTTGGGGGCACATCTGGGGACTGGCTTCTCTGCTTCTGCCTTTGTGGACATGGCCAAAGGATGATCCCCATAGGCCCGGTAGCCACCAACCAGGCAGTATGTCTCCACATGTCAGCCCACCTGCGTTTCCCCACATCCTCGGTTGAGGACATGGTAATGACCAGGTGTAGGAGGAGAAACGGGAGCCACTGCTGCCGCAAAGAAAATAAGAACTGATCAGTCACTTCTCCTGTACACAGTCTCCTGCCAGAATTTCCCTTTCTCATGTCTCTCCCCGTTTCTGGCTGAAGACCTTTAATCTACTTGACATCCAAAACACAGCCTTGGTCCATCACTGGCTGCAAAAGCAATTCCTAGAGCCTATGGCTGCAGCAGGTGAGGAAGTCTCTTCACCGTTTCCAGGGAAAACAGTAGAACCCGAAAGTAATTGCAATTGTGATCCTCTCCATCTCTCCCTTCCACAACAGAGAAAACATTTCTTGCAGTGTGTCACTTCTGAGGCTTTAATGGAAATGTCTTTCAAGTTTTGGAAAAAGATAATCTAATATAAATTGGTTAAGGACCCCTCCCACCTTGACAATCCCTCTTGGGCCCCATTTATACTGCCTGTTTCAACCACACTGAACTCTAGCCCTCTGATACTTTTATCTAGATTAGAACAAGGCCAAATACTGAGGCAGAGTGATCAGGAGACTCAGAACCGGGTTCTGGGTACCAAGTGTAGGCTCACATCCACCCAGCCTCCTGGGACACCATCTCCTCAGCCCTCCAGTCTCACTAGCACTTCATCACCCCCCTTGGTTCTTCCAGTCTTCCCATGAATATGGCACCACCCTCTCCCCTAGTACTCAGCAGCTCAGTATGGGATGTGTCTGAGGGGACTGATATAGATGTCTACCCGACAGCACAGAGGTGCCTGGGTTTGAAGGTGTGGTTCAAGAGTGGTCCTCTTCCTCAAACTGCTCCATTTACCATTTGCCAACAAAAATGCCCTTGTCTTTTGCTAAAAGGCCAATCAGAATAGGGTCTGAATGGAAGCATCCTGTAACCCAAAGCGGAAGGCTACATTTATAAAGATCAGAAGCTTCCTGCACACTAGTCCAGGGATGACCCTTCACTTGTCCTCAGAAGTGAGCACTGTGGGTCTCTGAAGGTGTCCCAGGTCACTGGTGTTACTTACAGCTGGGAAAGTGCTCAGTTGTATGTGGTGGGCAAGCCCCACAGGAACATGTGGCATCCAGGGGAAGTTGTGTGTACTGCATGCCTCTTGTACAGATGCCTGCTCTCTGTGTACCTGATGCACTGCCCTCCTAGGGAACAGAGCACAGGTTAGAGTAAATATAGAAGATCCGGTCAGACATTCTCTCTCAGACAAGCAAAGAGATTGGTATCTGGTGGAGAACTGGTAGGGAAGTTTCTCTGAGGGCAGCACGTTTGCATAGTTACCCTGCCATGGAAACTGTGAGAAGGCATGTGAGGTCATCACTACTCAGTGAGGTCATATAAGGAACCTGTGACTTGGGGGGCAGGCTTCAGGAGGAGGGACAGTTTTGTGGAGGAGAACAGGGTGGAGGCAGATGTACTCTGCCTGGCCCCTCACACCTGGGACTCCTCACCCATGCCCTAGTCTAGTAGACACCCCACGTGGGGCGTGCAGGTGGGCTAGCACAGCCCCAGGGGCCCCAGGAGGACAAGAAAAAAAAAGAGGGTAAGAATGGCAAAGACATTAATCTTAATTAATTTACTAATTTACTTTTTAATGTTTATAAGTCATTATCCTACAGCATAATTCATCTGAAATCTTACCTCATATTAACCCAGAAAAAAATATCTAAGATTTTTCTTAAACAAGTTGTGGACACTTATGATAAATTCTGGTAAGAAATTGGATAGAAGTTTCAGCTGAATTATTTAAGGACCAAAGTGAGATGACATCATGCTCACTGGAGGAAATGCCTTTCACTGAGAACCAATCCACAGTCTCTCTGTTTTCCAGGAGGCGAGAAACACCCACAAATGTCTCCAAGGCATTTACTTTCTTCTCGTCTCTGATCCTTAAAACTTACATATAAATGCAAATTTTTTCTTTACTCTTTCCTGTGAAGTAAGCTAATTTTTCTCTTCCAACTTATGGAATTTGGTGATTTAGATCCTAAAAGATAAGAAAAACTTAAAATAACATAAATTGACACTTGTTTCCTATTGCTAGTACTTAGTATAATACATTATCAATTGAATGTTATTTTGCTTTTCCCCCTCTTTCTTGAAGATGATGCTACAAAAGAAAACTCACAGGTATATTTATTTAGATTCTCAACAGAAAATGCATTCCAATCTCAATTTCTTTTAACACCAGGAGGTATGCAGCCTCCAAAAGCAGCATTGACATTCAGCTAAAACATCTGAGGTTATTATCAAATAGTTTTGACACAGGAAACATTTTGTAAAGGCACCTTCCTGATACTCTGGTAACTTGAAGGGCTGGTATGACATGCATTGTACAGTCTTAAAACGTTTATTGCTTGTCCATGCTAATGTTTAGAGCTTCTTCCCTGTAAAATATAGAAGGCAGTAACAAAATGTTGAAACTAAGAATGAAATTCAGAGTGAAATCAACTTGGAAGTTTACAGTCAAGTGTCAGTGGTACCAATTTTTTTTTAACTAGCAAAATTTTAAGAAAAATACCTTCTATATGCTAATAAAGTAACTTAGCATAGTTCAGGATATCATAAACCTCTACCTTATATCAACTTATTTCTATTACTGCCTATCATTTATTTGTAAGTCTTTGATTTAAGTTTGGGTCCATATCCAATATTCCTGATTATCTTTCACTATTATCCATATTTTGTGGCTATTATTTATTTATTTATTTATTTTTGAGTTCAATTTAGTTCGCTTGTTTTATATTCACTTATTTGTTTTTTAATTGTTATTGAAGTATAGCTGCTTTACAATACTGTGTTACTTTCTACTGTACAGCAAAGTGAATTAGCTATATGTATACATATATCTCCTCTTTTTTGGATTTCCTTCCCATTTAGGTCACCACAGAGCATTGAGTAGAGTTCCCTGTGCTATACAGTAGGTTTTCATTAGTTATCTATTTTATACATATTATCAGTGGTGTATATATGTCAATCCCAATCTCCCTATTCATCCCGCCCTCCCATTCTCCCTTGGTATTCATATGTGTGTTCTCTACGTCTGTGTCTCTATTTCTGCTTTGTAAATAAGAATGTCTATGACAATTTTTTCAGATTCCACATATATACATTAATATACAATATTTGTTTTTCTCTTTCTGACTTACTTTACTCTGTATGACAGTCTCTAGGTCCATCCACGTCTCTACAAATGACCCACCTTCACTCCTTTTTATGGATGAGTAATATTTCATTGTATATATGTACCATATACAATATTCCTGATTTTCTTTCACTATTGTCCATATTTTGCGGTTTTTTTTTTTTTTTTGGCCATGCCACACTACATGTGGGATCTTAGTTCCCAAACTAGGGATCAACCAGATTGAACCCATCGCCCCTGCAGTGGAAGCACAGAGTCTTAACCACTGAACAACCAGGGAAGTCACATATTTTGTAGCTTTTAAACCACTTTCTTCTGTATTTTTTTTATTCTTTATGACTGGGCTATTAATAGGTTAGGTCCCAATCTTACTATTTGACTAAAAAACTCCTCAGATCATGTGAGTTCAGGTTTATTTTTTTACCACAGGTTAAACTATTCCTTAAATAATGGGAGATAGATTATCCATTTTTTCAGAGGCGAGTCCTGGCTTAAGGTGGCTGATGTGTCTGGCATCTAAATGCTAGAGTACAACCATGGAGAGGAATTTAGAAATTTCCTGAAGAAACTCCAAAGATTTCTTTGGTAGATCAAACCTACTGTTTCTGGTTTTTATTGTTGTTATTTATTTGTTTGTTTTCTCTTTGAAGTCAGTCACTCAAATTCGTCATGCTCTCTGGTTATTATTTATTGATCAATTAAAATTTGTGGTGCAAAATCTTATCCAGTAGTTAGAAAACAAGAAGGATCTATGAAGTATGCTATTGCCTGGGAGTCTGGGATTATCTTTTGCCAATCACATCAGTTTACTTCACAGGTGAAAATGTTACCTTATTAGTTGAATGGACCCACTCTGAGATCCTAGCCTGGGCCAGGGAGGTTCTTTTCTCAGATTCAAACAGCCAATAACAAAACAGATGTGGAGACTGGAACAGCACAAGCTTTATTCAATGGCCAAAGAATGGAGCAACTGAAACTTAGTTTGCAAATAAACTTCTCAATCCAATTCAGGTGGAGACACCCTATGTATAGGAGGGTTGAGGTAAAAGAGAGGGAGTTGGAAAAACTGGGAGGAATATTCATGAGTTATCTGAAGACAGGGTTCTGGTTTGGACCCAGAACTGATTCAACTCTCCTTTTCATTCCTTGTATGGGCTTTTCCTTTGTTGTCATGGCAACTGTCAAGTGTCATGGTGCTGGTGGGTGTGTCATTTACCTAATGTATCAGTATAACAATGATTGTATAATGAGGCTCAAGGTCCACTGGAAGTCAAATTCTTAGCCATCTTGGACCTAGTTTATCCTAATCAGTTCTTGTTTTTCCTCTTTGCAGTTTCCTGCTGAAACTTAGATAACAGTATTTGGTTTCTATTTGAGGGAGGGGCAGGGATATAATTCTGGGGCAACAACCTTGGTAACAAAAATAGAAATAAAGATTTATAATGCCAAAGATTAAGAAGTGTTTTAAGAGGGCAATAGGTAATATATTCTCTGTTCTTTACCATTTGGCATGATGTTTTTCAATAGAGCATAAGACTAATGTCTAGGGCTGTTTTCCTGACAAGATTCAGGACAAGCCAACCTAGTCATTCAAAATGATGCTGGGTTCTTGCATATATGGTCATAAGCATTAAAAACAGAACTCTTGTGCCACTATAATTTTGCTTTATTTACTTTTTATTTTCTCTCACTTAGTGTTCTGTCAGCCTGAAATTATCTTCCTGCTAAAAACTGCATCCAATAACATGTAAGTATTATGACACTTCCATCACCGGATGTAAACATCTTAACTCTTCACTCTAAATTGTTTTTACAGAGACATAAAGTATATTTATGACAGAATGATGAAAGTCCACTAAACTACACTTATGTGCCTAGAGGCCTTTTGAATCTTCTTACCTCTGATTATAGTGCTTGTAAGAAATAGTCCTACAATACCTAAGGACCTAAAACTAATTAGAGTCTCTTTTAAAATTGTTAATTAAAAGATATGGAGAATGTGGGATTTTAATAAAGAAAGTTGAGCTGAAAACTAAGAGTTATGACTGTGCAAAATGAGTAGAGTCAAGCCTGCAGAGAAAAGATGGAGTACAGTTAAGAAGTTATTTGATTAAAAGGAAAGGTAGGAGAACAAAAAATGGAAGAAAGATTCCCTGATTATCTTCTCATAGCCAACCTGGGTATTCCCATGGGACCATGTGGTCTTGATGCTGGTGAGTTTTTGACATCCTTAATGGCACTCAGTCCACTGAGGTAGGTTGAGTACGTTTCATTTTTTGAAGCTGGAAGAGCTATGAAAATAAGTAAGATGCTCACCAAAGGTCTCCTGAACTACTTCTCTCTACATACTTTGGAACCGTAGAAACAACTTCAGTTTCACTGCTACAGCAGTGAAAAAATTGAGTGTTTGTTCAGAAAATATCAGTTCACATGTGGATAGGGATTTTATGAATATAGTTTAAGAAAGCTAATAGAAATTATAAATAAGCCAGATGCTGCTTTACTGCCTTCCCATCTCTACTATGTTTTCACATCACTCAGTTTGTGCTATCTGAATTCAGCCTCCGACATTAATTTGAATTTGGAACCATCATTTTGATGTTTCTAGGATTGTAACATGGCAAATTGTACCCGAGTATCTATTCTCACTCCCTCCTTGGAGCTGGTTCTTAGACATCTAGTTAGAAAACATATGCTCCTTCCAGCAAATATGGGCCGGGTTCTAAATTCCAACCTGGAGGATGTGATCTAAAGGAATGGGTGCAAATTCTGAGTCACACGCTTTAACAGGTGTCACTCACTTCCCATACTGTGGAAGTGTGGTATCACAAGTCAGCTTCGAGCATGTGAGTGAGTATAGTATGCGGGGGACCTAGAGAGTGACAGGACAGATGGACCCAGAGTGCCTAGATGACCTCATAGATGACCCATGCTGAGCTCCCATCTCTGAACCACCAGCTGAAAGAGAAATAAGTTTCATTTTCCTTGAGCCACTACATTTTGGACTGTCTTTGTTAAAAATCAGGCAACTTAGTTATTTGCTCCTTTTCTTCAACTATTTTCTCACTACATACTGAATTTTAACTGGAATAATTTGTATCACCAAGAGTTTTCTGCTCTTGGACAGATCTAATCTCCTACCTAGAAATATGTGATGGAGGCCACATGATCCAGAGTTTAGGGATACATTAAAATTTATAATTCAATCAAATTAAATAAGTATATAGGATGTAAATAAGAGTTCATAGCATGATATAAAAGAAACATAAATGAGCATAATTTAGTCAAGCTTTACAATAATAATAGCAATAATTGAAAACTGATACAGCACTTTTATACAGTCATCACAACATACCTGTGGGAATTTACTATTACTAATCATGTTTTACAGAAGGAAGAACTGGAAAAAGTGGTAAGCTGTACAGCCAAGATTCAAATCCCCCTGCCTGACTTCAGAGGCCATGCTCATTGATAGGACCCTCTTCTCCCTCTCATTCGGCAGGGCTGCTTCTCTCCAGGCCAGTCTCTAGCCCTATCAATACCCTGAGAACTTGCTTCAGGAAGTCTAGTAACATGTCCAAGCTCACACATCATATCAGTCACACTGTCAGGATTCCCAAATTGTTGCTTCTTTTCCTACATTCCAGTCTTCCAGGGGATCTGAGTTGTGAAATGAAAGGTACAGACAGTAAGTGCAATTAGGTACAGAGAAGAAGAAAAACATCATAGTTAAGTGATCATAGAGGTTTGAGGACAAAGGCAAATGTTTATGGGAATGCTTAAAGCAGCCTTCTAAAACTCATATATATATATATTTTATATTCTTATATGTATATATATATATATATATATTTTTTTTCAAACAGTAAGTCTCCATTTATGGTGTATGTGAAGACTCACAAAAGTTGATGAGATGTGGACAGGTTGAGTCAGACTTTGTCCTGAATTGGTTTATTCTCTTACTCTTTCTGCCTTGTACTTCCATATTTTATTTTCTTTAACTGAGCTTAATAATATTGTCTTGGCATTGATGCCCACTTCAGATTAAGAAATACTCTAAATATAAAATATAGTATGAATATGAATATATACAAAATAAGAATCTCTCTCTCATATATGTATGTAAAGTATTGTTATATATTTTATATATACATATATATATATATATATATATATATATATATATAATTCTTCTTGGTACATTTCTGCATTTAACATAAGAATCTCATATTTTATTAGTAAGGACTCTACCCGTTCTTCTCAAAAATGGCTAAGAAAAATTATATATGTACATACAAATATAAATATAATTTGGCTCAGCATGGATAAGTTTAAATATAGCATTTTTTTTTTTACTGAGGTATAGTTGATTTACAATATTATTAGATTCAGGTGTACAACACAGTGATTCAGTATTTCACATGTTATACTTCATTAAAATTTTTTAAAAGATAATGTTTATAATCCCTTATTCTCTAAAATATATCCTTATTGCTTATCTATTTTATCCATAGTAGTTTGTGTCTCTTAATCCCCTACCCCTATTTTCCCCCTCCCCCCTTTCCTCTCCCCACTGGTGATAACCAATGAGTCTGTTCCTATTTTGTGATATATATATTCACTTCTTTTATTTTATATTCCACATATCAGTGATAACATACAGTATCTGTCTTTTTCAGTCTGACTTATTTCACTAAGTGTAATACTCGCTAGGTCCATCCACATTGTTAAAAATGGAAGATCTTCATTCATTTTTATGGCTGAGTAATATTACATTGTGTGTGTTATATATATATATATATATATATATATATATATATATATATATATGTGTGTGTGTGTGTGTATGTATATATATATATATATATATATTTATATGCACACACACACACACACACATATATATATGTATAACATTTTCTGCACGTATCTTTTCAAATTAGTGTTTTTGTTTTTTCCAAATATATACCCAGGAGTGTAATTGCTGGATCATATTGTAGTTCTATTTTTAGTTTTCTGAGGAACATTCATAATGTTTTCCATGGTGGTTGCACCAATTTACAATCCAACTGTGTACAAGGGTTCCATTTTTCTCCACATCTTTGCCAACATTTTTTATTTGTGAGCTTTTTGATAATGGCCATTCTGACAGGTGTGAGGTGACATCTCATGTGGTTTTGATTTCCATTTACATGATGATTAGTGATGTTGAGCATCTTTTCACTTGCCTGCTGGCCATCTGCATGTGTTCTTTGGGGAGAAAACCTCTCTTCAGGTCTTCTACACATTTTTAAAATTTGTTTTTTTTTTTTTTTTGGTATTAAGTTGTATGAGCTCTTTACACATTTTGGATATTAACCCTTTATCAGATACATCATGTGCAAATATTTTCTCCCATTCAGTAGATTGTCTTTTTGTTTTGTCTATGGTTTCCTGGCCATAGGTGCATGGATTTATTTCTGAGCTCTTCATTCTCTTCCATTGATCTATGTGTCTGTTTTGGGGCTAGTGTCATGCTGTTTTAATTACAGTAGCATTGTAATATAGTCTGAAGCTGGGGAATGTGATATCTCCAGCTTTGCTCTTTTTTCTCAAGATTGCTTTGGCTATTCAAGTTCTTTTGTGATTTCATATACATCTTAGGGCTATTCGTTCTAATTCTGTGATTAAGTAAGATATAGTAAGTAAGTAAAAATAAATAATATAAGTAAGAATAAGTAAGATAAGATAAGATATTCATAAATATTTTGATAGGGATTGCATAAAATCCATAAATTGCTTTGGACAATATGGACATTTTAACAATATGAATTATTCCAATCCAAGTACATGGGATATCTTCCCATTCTTTGTGTCATTTTCAGATTCTTTCATTACTATTTTATAGTTTTCAGTGAATAGGTCTTTCACCTCATTGATTAAGTTTATTCCTAGTTATTTCATTCTTTTTAATGCAAGTTTAAATGAGATTGTATTCTTGCTTTCTCTTTCTGATAGTTTGTTAATAGTGTATAGAAAAGCAACAGATTTCTGTATATTAATCTCATATCCTGCAACTTCATTGAATTTATTTTTTAGTTCTAATAGTTTTTTGGTGGAGACCTTAGGGTTTTCTATATATAGTATCACGTCATCTGCAAATAATGACAGTTTTGTTTCTTCTCTACCAATTTGAGTGTCATTTATTTCCTTTTCTTCTCTAATAGCTGTGGTTAGGATTTCCAATATTATGTTGAATAAAAGCAGTAAGAGTGCACATCTTTATCTTTTTCCTGATTTTAGAGGAAAGTCAGTTTTCATCATTGAATATGATGTTAGCTGTGAGTTTTTCATAAATGGCCTTTATTATGCTGAGATATAACAGTTACTTATTGCACTCTTTTTTCATTCTTTTTATTTTTTATTTATTTTATTTTTTTGTGGTACATGGGCCTCTCACTGTTGTGGCCTCTCCTTTTGCAGAGCACAGGCTCTGGACACACAGGTTCAGCGGCCATGGCTCATGGGCCCAGCTGCTCCACGGCACGTGGGATCTTCCCGGACCAGGGCATGAACCCATATCCCCTGCATCGGCAGGGGCACTCTCAATCACTGCACCACCAGGGAAGCCCACCTATTGCACTCTTAATGAGATATTCTTGTGTGGAAGTGTCCCTATACAATATGCCTGTGCCCAATGGCTTTGGTGGGAGAGCTGGATTTGACATGAACACATCATTTCCTTCCTCAGTGTATGCTGGGAGCTAGCACCTTAGTAGGAGGTGGGGCTGGAGAGGGAAGACCTAAGGCCAGAATCAGGTGGGAGCTGGGGCTTCCCCTCTGTTCAATGACCATCACTGCCCTATTGGGGGTGGGGTTTGATCCCAAATTGCTGGAATAGAAGTCCTGAGGTTCAGGTCCATCCTGGCTTCATTCCCTCTAAATTTGTGCTCTCTCCCACTCCCAGCACCATCACCCTCACCCTCACCCCAGAGGGGAACAGTGCTGGAGCAAGAAGGGCTGGTGTGAGCACATGGATTAAGGAACACTTTCTGGTGGTCCAGCTGGGGTACAATACCCAGAATGCTTTTGATGAGTTGCCTGTGTACATGCCCGTGATGGCTGCCCCTGCCCTACTTGGAGCTGCATCATGAAGCAAGTGGAGGTGGAGCATTTGCTCAGCTCTGTCTGGGTCTTGCCCTGGGATGGTCATGGTAAACTGGGCAACCACTGCAGCAGTTTTCAATCCACCCCCTCCTCCATGCTTCGGGAGCAAGCAAGCATATATGCAGTCCTCACGAGCAGGGTCCAGACTTCCCACTGCGCTCCTGTTAGTTCCACTGTACCTCTATCCATCTTAACCTGTGTCAGACCCTATGGCTGGGACACCCAATATGTGTCTCAAACCACTCCCTCCCCAGGGAGGGTCTCTGACCTGTAATCTTCCTTTCCCACTGAGTCCCCTCCCAGGGTCGCAGGTTCCCACCTGATCATTTTTCTTCCCTTCCAACTCAATTCCACGTGGATCTTTTTACAGCCTCGGTTGTACAGGAGCCTTTCTACCAGTTTCCAGTTAATTTTCGGTGAGAATTTTTCCACATGTAGATGTATAGTTTTTCGTATTTGTAAGGGAGGCAAGTTCCACATCCTTCTATTTTGCCATGTTGATTCTGATCCCAAGTGTGGCATATTATTATGGAGGTTCATAACTTTCATAGATCAAAATAAGAAAATTATAACTTATGAAATTGAAAGTAATAGAAAATTAATTATTTTCACCAATATATACTAATATTACATGGTTATCTGGGGAGGGAACACAAAGATATCAAGAGGGCTTGTTTTCTCTAAAATTTATCAACTTACTATCGCAGATTCATTATAAACAGAGGAGATTACATCAGGGAAATATCTTTTTTCTCATTATTTAAATAAAATAGCAATTGATTTTATTTTTCACAAACATATTCACGTCAAATCATAGTTAAAGTTCAGTGAGATATCCTTTGATCTTTTGATGGGCTTAACTTATCCTACAATTAGAAATTTATATAACAGTACAATATTGTACAAAAGAGGAATACTAATAATATTACTTGAAAGGGCATCTACGTATTCTTTGTGTTTATAATTGGCTTGTATGAATGTTATTATTCCCCAAAAAACCAAAATACTAATGGATTAAAATATAAATATTGCCTCCAGTGTGATCTAGAATATCCAAGTAATTTACCTTAGCTTTAAATAAAACATTTGATTAATGAATGTAATAAATGATAGCATAGAAAAAAATAATCCAATGATTAAAAGATATTCTTATGAGATGTGTCTGCTGAGTCCTACATTTTGGCAGAGCCCATGCAGCCAATTATAGCTATAGTTACACAACTGTTATCAACTCTATGTTTGATTTATGTGCATTCTGATGGATTGTTTTAAATAATAAATATAATATTAATTTATATAATAATATGGTAAAATTTTGCAATTAAAGTTTTTGCCTTACAATAGAGCAAATATAAACTTTGAAAGTTAAATTAAGGCAACTACCCTGACAATCATCAAGCATTTGCTGAAAAACAAAAATATTATGGATCAAAGCTAACACATTGTACATAATCAGAGCAAGATAGTTTATAAACTCACATTTACATGCAACCACCAATGAAACACATTTATTTCATCCACTACATATACATTATATTATCTGAATAAACCTAGACACTGTTGCCATAAATTCATAATATAGGATGCTTAAAATAATGTATGGAGCAAACCAAGATATAAGCAAACAGACAGATGAACATTTATTTACTCAGGTGTTTGTATTTTATCTAACATTAAAACAAAAACTTGTTTTATACTAATCACCCATCATTTAAAATTCAAGTAAGAGAAGCATTAGGAAACTATACATTTACATGAGGAAAAGAAAATCATAGAATGTAGTTAGAAGAAAAAAAGTGTTTAAATTATAATTAAGATGTTTCTAAGGACTTAGAAATAATAATCATTTAACAAAACATAATCAAACTGGAATATTGAACTACAGTTATTACAGTAGCTAAAAGAAAAGGAATTAAAAGAAAAGAAATTAACTATCTGATTCCTTTCAGTGTCATTTTTCTACAATCTTGTGTCCCAATTTTAAAACAAAACTTCCTTAATGAAGTGGACATGTCTGTAGTTCTTTTCATGATGCCTCTTGAATAGGCATAAAATAGAAACATCCTAGATGGACAATTTCACCATATTGCAATTTTAGGAAGGCTAAAGTTTTCAAAAGTCCAATTAATTTTTTTTTTTAAATATAGAATATCTGGAAAAATGAAATTGTCTTTTATTTGAGATCTCAGAATTTATTTGAGATCTCAACTTATTCTGCATTTGAAGAAACTGTAATTTTTAAAGAAACTTGTAAATTCTTATTAGAATCAACCTAAATTTCTTCTCTCTTTCAGTCTCTTTTTTTCTCCTTCTCCATACACACACGTTGACACACACACATTTATATACACACAAACACATACATACACGTACATACCACAGAACAAGCCATAGATATTCCTTCTCTCTTCGTATTATGTATATTCCCTAAGATGTGCTAGAAATTATATGGTAACATTTAATATTTAAACAACAATTTAATCAAATAAAATTGTTAGCCCTTTTATATGAATGAGAATAGAGGACCTAAGGTAAGACATATAATTTCCCTAAAGTCATGAAACCTGTAATGTCAAAGTCATAATTTTAACCCCTGTTCAAATATATATATATATATATATATATATATATATATGACTTCACAGTAAAATCCTCACTGGGTCTAGGATGGTATAATGGAAAATGAATGGCTTTTGGAAAAGAGTTACCCTACTTTTTGTTCCTGGCTACAATTTTTCACATCGATTTCTTCTTGGGTTAGTGAGTAAAAATCCTCAGGTCATATTTTTCTTAACTGCAAAATGGAGGTAAAAATACCTAACTTGCATGATTATTATGAGGATTAGAATTAGCACATAGCAATCTCTTATCATGTGATGTTATCCCAATAAATATCTGATGGCATTATCATTTGTATTATTGTATAATTATTACCCATAACCAGTAAGTGTATACTGTCTATTAACTAGGTTATATAAAGTAACAAACATACACATACACACACATTTTTCCTTAGAACATAAATTTAGCCATTTTAAATTATATGCTAATTTGATATATTTGAACATTAATTTTTATACAAAATCTAGTAAATTATTTCAAATTTATCTATTGAACACATTTCTTTCTAAAAAGTTTGATATTTAATGAAAAATTGTATAATTTGTTTAACCTCAGCATTCATAATAAAATTATAGCAAAACAATCACTTGAAAAAACAATTGACACAAGTAGATTGATTTAAAAATTCCCCTCTCTTTTTGGAAAATTGAACTCAGCTTCCACACCACTCTGTAATAAGGAATAGCATTATGCAGATAAAAGAAACATGTAAGGTTAGGTAGTTCATTTAATATTGACAGCAATGTCAAGGTTTCCAAGAAAAGCAGGCTATATATTCAACCCAATAAATTAAATATGACCAGAACGTTCATTATAGATGTCTGCATAAATAAATGTATACTCTTTATATTATAGCTCCAAGATTCTTTTTTATATGAATTTGTGATATTCCTTGAGGTGTTCATTTCTAATGTGAAAAAGATGCAAGATTTTGAATCAAAAGTTTTATAGTAATCCTCCTGTGTCATCTGATGCATTTTTAAAGATATAGATGGCAAAGCTTAATTCAGAAAACCTGTTATTACAAGAACAGTTATAACTGTGCCATGTCCAGTTATCCTGCAGATTGTAGTTGGAAAGAAGTATAATTATGTAAAAATGCAAATGGGAAGATTAAAGACTTAGAGTGCCCATTCAATTCAAAGAAATAGAGACCAAAATTCAGTTGCCAATCTTTATGTTTTCATGCACTTTGGGAATATCTAACTGATTTCGTTTTCCACATAAATAAAAGTGGTCTCTATTCATATAGGAGTTTTATGTGTACTTTCTAAAATCAGGCACAATATTCCTATGTTTTTCAAAAAGACTATATTACAACAATTACAGGAACAGTATATGCATAAATCAAACATTTTAGCTAACTAAGGTCATTGTCACACAGATTTAGAGGGATAATGAACTAAGAGATTAGTCTTTGTGGTTTCATTCTCCTTAGAATCCATGTTTTCAAGTTCTGGGTCTGCACAACAAATGGATGTTTTGCATTTAATTAGCATAGGCCATGTAATTATTAGATGTGAGTAGTTATTTTAAAAATCCAAACTTAAAAATAATTTTATATGTCTGTAAAAATTTTAAACATATAAACTTTTAAACATATAAAATTTCATATATCTATAAAAATATAGCCTCTTTTTTTAAAAGTCACTTTTTATTCTCTGAGAGAAGAGTAGATGAAAAAAATGACTCTCCTGTGGACACTTTCTAGATTCTCCTGTGAGACACAGAATCTAATTATTCTGAAGTTTGCCTTCTGAAAGAGGTGGTCTGTATGCCATCATCATGATACTGTCTGTAAACCACCAGCCTGATAACATGATTTGCCTCACTAATGTTCATCTATTTCTGTTACTTTTCGATAAACGTGAGGGTGATGGTGTGTTTCAGGTTGAATTCATTATGACAATGTCTGGTAGTAACCTGTAGAAATTTAAAACATGAGGGTGGATGAATCCTCATTTAATGAATCCATGACTTTTTAAACATCTGTTCTAACTTTTTTATCTTGCCCACACATCTAGTTTTCTTTTTCTTTAATATTTATTTATTTAGTTGCAGCACATGAACTCTTAGTTGTGGCATGTGGGATGTAGTTCCCCAACGAGGGACTGAACCTGGGTCCCCTGCATTGGGAGCACAGAGTCTTAGCCACTGAACCACGAGGGAAGTCCTTGCCCGTACATCTACACATAGAAAGTTGTCAAACTCTGACTGCTGTGGAATTAATTCTTTTAATTTTAATTTTCTCTTTACTGTATTTTTTTTATTTATCCTACAGATTACCTAATGCTGTCTGATTTCTAAATGTTTTAACTTTATAAGAATGAAGTAAAATGTAAAGAAAAGGAAACTGGAAAAAATAAGTATTTGAATTTTCTATTTACAAGCAATACCACTTAAAAGATCTACAGAAAAGGAAGATGTAAAAATATCTGAGGGAGAAGACATAGGTTTATTTTTTAAAATAATTTACATTTTCCTTCTTTTATATCATAACCATATATATTTTAAACTGATATGTTTAAATGGTTGAATTTCACTCTTCCTGAAATAGAAATAAATAATATTGTTTATGAACTTTAACAGAAGTGATTTTCAAAATAAAGAAGATTATTTGGTAGTATTCCATGTACAAAATAATAAGATCTTATACTAAATAAAGCCTTCATGAAAACAGGGATGTTTCTCTGCTCTTAACACTGCTGAATCCTCCATGATATTACAAAAGTGTTTGGAATGTATTAGAGTAGGTAATCAAGAAGTATGTCTGTAGCAAAGGAATTGTAAAGCAGTTCCATAAATTTGCTATGTAAATAGCTTGTGCTCAGATTCTGTGATGCAACATTTCAAAAATATACACAGGTCAGACTGTATCTTTTACACTGGTAGCATGGTGAAATGCATACTCAAGCTTAGGGCATCTAGCAAAAGCAGTAATGAGCAGTATTGGAACTATTCAAAAGAAGAATATATAACCTTAAGAATATTGGGAAGGGGAATCTAAGAATTTAAACTCAAAATGCAATTTAAAAAAATGTAAGCTTATTCTATGAAATTATGTTGTAAGAGCTCAACAAACACATGAAAGATACAAGCAGATTACTTGTCATGAAAGGACACTCTAGGCCCTAAGAAAGGTTAAGATGTAAGAAAACCTGAAATATTTCATCAGTTCCTCTTAATTAGGACAGCAAAGTACCTTACTGTGGGCCAACTTCACTATTACTGTAAATGAACCAGTTTATAGCACAGGCCCCATAGGATATTGGGCTTTTAAATGGAACATGAGTGTGGGCTTATATTTTGCTATTCATTAAAGGTATTCATTCTTATTAGAGGAAGAATAATTTTAAAATATAGAATAATGTCCCCTTCAATTACAAAAGTGAATATTTTAATAAATTACAGTAAATACCAAGGGGGTGATTCTTGACTACCAGAATGCCCTTCAGGCTTGCTTCGCAGGATGATGAATCATGTGTGTTTAAAGGCCAACAGTGAAATAAAAATGCTATTGTTAAAAAAAAAATGCTTCTAGGGTCTATTTAAAAGGGGATGGATTCATCCTCAAGATTTTTTTTTCTCAATAAAAAATGAAATCTCCATTGATTTTAAAAGGAGAGCAATGTTCTAGAAGCAGGAGTACTAAAGTAGACCGGATAGCTTGTATTTTATTCAGAGGGTTATCAACTGTTCATTATATCTTTGGGGAAGTCTTAAAAATCTGTCATATTCAATGCTCATATTTGTAAATTTGAATAATGTATTTTCCAACACAATAAGAACATCTTATCAATATACAAAAAGTCTTTGCTTAATAGATTTGTAAGAATTTTAAGTTACATTTCATTTTCTTTCTTGGATTTTGCCTTTTGAATGCATCAGATGATTTTCATTTAAAGTGTTCTTGAAATATTTCATACATATTAAAATAGATATAGGTATTTTTCTTAAAAGTTATATTTTATTCACTGGGGTAGCTAGACATTTCTGTGGTAGGAACAACATTTACCATTCTTCCGTCTTCATTTGCTAGTTTTATTTTTGTCTTGTTTTAATATAGCCTCTGTGAGAGACAGCATAGGATAGTGGTTAAGGCTAAAACTCTGGAACCAGGCTGTTGTGTGAAGTCTCTTGACTTCACAGATGGTGAGAAATAAGACCCTGGGCAAGTTACCTACTATCTCTACCTTCTATAACTGTATCAACTCTATTCTTTGCATCTTAATTTCCTAATGATTAAAATAAGAATAATAATGAGAAAAAAAACAATAATATCTCCCATGGTTATCTTAAGAATTAAATGCTTAACTATTTGAGAATCACTTTGTAAAGTGCCTGATACATGGAGAATGTCCGGTTAGTGGTAACTGACAGAATTAAAAGGAAAGCTCCTTAGTCTACTTTTCCCCTCTTCTGCCAAGTGTGCATCATTCTATATGTTACCACGTCAAACATATCTCTAAATTAGAGCACTGGTACAAAGTGTCCATGTCTGTACTTTTCTCTTTTTGATCTTTAGCTCAGGCTCCAAATACGGCAGTCCCAGGTCATCCTTCTTACTGTCTTCACTTGAACAAGAAATATTGAAATGAAAAAAAAAAAAAAAAAAAAAAAAAAAAAAAACAGCTAGCCATTCTCTAGAGTAACTAGGATTCCGAGTGTATCAGACATACAGCCCACATCCAATTCGTCTATGGATGAAATGACAAAGCGACAGCAGAGACAACATGCCTCCGAGGTTTTGTCTAAAACTGCTTTAAAGGTACAATTTCATAGAAGGTATCGTTATTCATTTTTTATCATGGAAAGCTTGAGTTGAATTTAAATTACTCAAATGCCTTTAGATAAATATCAGTATTTTCCCTACGTTTCCTAGCCTACTCTGACTCATCTATCAACAATTTCTAGTACACCGAGGGGAAGGGATGGGCTTGACACAGCCAAATATGATAATAAGTGAGGGGCTTGCGAAGACTCCTCTGGCTCCATTCACAAAACAGAGCTTTAAATACAATTATCCTTTTTGGTTATCATAAGAGTTTATATATTTTTAGGGCATATATACTTTACATGTAGAATATTAAAGCCTGTAGACCTATTATTGTCTAAGAGTCAAATTATTCAAACTATAAAGCTTCTAAATTTAAAATTAGACTTTTGCCATATGGTCACTAGATATTTTGATTTGTTCTTTTTTTAAAAGGAAATAATTATTCATTTATTGGCTCAAGTATCACTGGAGGTATACTGGCTTCTCAGGCTCTCAGGGCTCAGCTGTTACACAGAATGATGGCAGTAAGCAGCCTCCAGGAGCCCAGTTCATTCTCTGTCCCCAGCTCTCTCTCTTTCTCAATCTCTCTCTCCCTCTCTCTCTCTCTCTTTTTTTTTTTTTTTTTTTTTTGTGGTACAAGGACAGAGAGAGAGGACCTATATATATATATAGGTGATGTTTTCTGATCTGCCAAATCAGTATTTTGTCATCTATAATTAATTTTGGAATGTTCTTAGCCATTATTACTTTAAATATTTCTTCTCTGCCGTCCTCTTCTCCTTCCTGTCTTCCAATTATGTGCACTTGCACATATGTTACACACTTTGATATTGCCCTGCAGTTCTTGAGTATTTTGTTCCTTTTTCCACTTTCTTTTCCTCTTTGCATTTTGGCTTGAGAAGTTTCTATGGATCTATACTCAAGTCCACGCATACTAAACTCAACCACTGTGTACAGTCTACTGATGAATTCATCAATGGGATTCCTCATTTCTCTTAGTGTTTTTGATTTCTAGAATTTTCTTCTAAATTCCATTTCTCTGCTTACATTATCTATCTGTTCTTACATGTTGTCTAATTTTTCCATTATAGCCCTAAATATATAAATCATAGTTATTTCAAATTCTCTATCTTATATTTCCAATGTCTGTGTTGTATCTGAGTCTGGTTCTACACTTACTTTTCTTCCTCAGACTGTGCTTTTCTTGCCTTGCAGCATGTCTTGTAATTTTTGTATTGAATGATCGGAACTGAAGTAAGAGGGCTTTCAGTGCAAGGGTTTAGGATAATATGGCTAGGGGTTGTTCTGTGTTTATTGTAGTTGTAGGTGAAGGGATTCAGGACACATCACCCTCAAAATATGTCACTGTTAATCTTTTTTTTTTTTGTGTGTGTGTGTGTGTGTGTTACACGGGCCTCTCACTGTTGTGGCCTCTCCCGTTGCAGAGCACAGGCTCCAGATGCGCAGCTCCAGTAGCCATGGCTCACGGGCCAAGCCGCTCCATGGCATGTGGGAACTTCCTGGACCAGGGCACGAACCCGTGTCCCCTGCATTGGCAGGCGGACTCCCAACCACTGCGCCACCAGGGAAGCCCTGTTAATCTGTTTTATGTTAGTTTAGCTCTTAGTCCAGTGATACAATTTATGAGAGTAGAGGAAAGTTTTCCTCCTCTCCATAGGTGTCCAATTTCCTTTTATGTCCTTATTTTGCCTCCCTTCTTGAATTTGGGGTTTCTTAAGTACTCCTCCTCAGAAATTCTGCCCCCCTTTCAGCTGTAATCCACTCTCATTATAGTGGAACCCTCTTCGTTTGGTGGTAAAGCGTGAGTGAGTAAGCATGCTCTACAATTGTGTTATTAATCTTAGGCTTCAATGGGCCCTTGTTTGTGGGCCTTCAAATGTGTTTCTCTGATGGTATAGTTTTATGCCCATGTTAGGTGAAAACAGAAGGATACAGGAGGCTGAAGTTGTAATAAAGGCTCTGATAAGGTCTTCTCCCCCTGGAAAGTAGGCCTTTTTTTTTTCTTTTTTCTTTTTTTTTGTAGATCCCCAAGGCATGCGAGATCTTAGTTCCCGACCAGGGATCGAACCTGTGCCTCCTGCAGTGCAAGCACAGAGTCTTAACCACTGGACCACCAGGGAAGTCCCTGTATATCTTTCTTATGGAAAATGTTCCTAATGATTATTCTTTTTATCTCCCTGCCAGAGATAGGAAGTTATCTACAAAATCTTCCTCTTGAGAATCTGGAAAAGGTTTTGGACATTAAACCTACAAAAGTTTTGAGCACCCCCAAGACTGTAACCTCTGCAGTTTCTCACTCTCATGTTAAGCTACTCTCGCCTTCCAGTAATTTGTCAAAATTTCCAGTTAAGTCTTCCTACTAATAGATGTATCCAACATCTTTGCTCCAAGGAAGCAGATCTCCACTCAGTTTCTGAATTCACCCATCTCTTCACATCAGGGCCATAGTTTGCCCTGCAATTGCAATTCTCTGAAAGTTATTGATTTTATGTATGTTCAGTCTTTTTGTTTGTTTATTTTAACATCAGGACTGATGACTTCCAAGCTCTTTAAATGTCAGAGCTAAAACTGGAAGTTAATATTTTATACATTTGATAGAAACAAAAAAAAAATCACTATGCTCAAATCCACTCAGAAGCATTTTATACAATTAAAGATGTTAAAAAGAAATCCCTATTCACTAATTTAAAATGTTTTTTAGTATACAGTATGTTCAAAATGTTGTGCTACATAGTATAAAGAGTGTAAAATCTTTCCTCTGTATAATTTTATTATATATTTGGTGAAATAAATGGTATTGACAAATAACTACAATGAATAAATTTAGTTTGGTTATATATATATATATTTTTTTTTTTTTTCCCCCCCAGCCCCCTTAGAATTTGATAATAAAATATCAGACTTAGTCTGAAAAGATTCCCTCCTGCAGTGGTACAATCTAACATTTACATGAAAACAAATTAATAGCACTAAAGAAATATTCATAATAATCTTAACTTATTCTATTGAAACTTGAGTAGTTTAAGTTATAATTATTCAAGCTAATTAGAAAATAAATTTTAAAAAAGCAGAGTGGTCAAATATGCAGTGTAAAAGTTAATTTGAATTGATTGTTTTTACGTTAATGGGAAAATAACCTGTATTCTTTAAGAGTTACTCGTTCATCCATCCCCTTATTCTGTATGTTTTGAAAAATGACATAAATTATATACATTGCCCTTTCTTTACACATTTTTCAGATCCAAACTTAGTAAAATTTCATACTCAATCTTTTTAAAGTTTTAATTGGTACCTTGTATCAGCCTGAATGACCTCCTACTGCTTCGTGCCCTTTACCAAACACTTTTCATTTGAGAGGCCCAATCCTGGGCCTCTCAAATGAAAGTTCTTCCAAGATTTATAAGCTCATGACCTGCTATTGTTATTTTCAAGCTACTGTGACCTTCTTGGCTCATCATTCATTTAATAAAATAGATTCACTTTTATGGTGGTGCTAAGTCTCTGTGTTTAGAAACCCAGTGACCTTTTCTGCATAATAACAGTTTTTTAACAAGCCTAGCCGTCTTTAAACTAAAACTGGTTAAGATTTTTTGCATCTTTTCCTAACCATAGAAAAGTGAGCCACACCAATAACTAGTGCTGTGCCCAGCTAAAAGTTCTGCCAAGTTGTACAAAAGCTCAAGGTATGCTTGCCTCTAGTTTTGTGAATTCCATTAAATCAAATGTCATTCATTGTCTGTTGAAGGGCATTGTGCTTCTTATCCCCCGAGTGCTCACAGTGATTCTCTCAAAGACTGTTGACGCTTTCCAAGTCCGTGATGCTGAGGTGGGACAGTGTTGATTGCTCTACAGAGTTGTTTCTGAATGTGTACGTTTATCTCTTTACCTTGTTCTTCCTATCTGATAACAACTTTCCTACTGCTTTTGTAATGCTTTTATCTTCTAGACCAGGATTTTTATCAGCATTATGTGACCTTTAGATAGCAAAAGTGATGGTAGTCTCCAATGTTCTTTGCATCCCTCTCAAGAAATACTTCTTCCAGTTTCCAGTTTCATATAAAGGAAGTTTTCTTGAAAAAGTTTCTTGTCAATCATAGACCTATGGTTTACAATGTCCTTGGCCATCTTGATTGATCTGTATGATGGGTCTGCCCTGATAACTACACATCAAACTGGTAGCAGTCTTCCAAAATATTTCTGAATATAAAGAAATAAAATACATTTATTGCACATTTACATAATATTTTAGGGTTTGTTTAATTACAGGTATTAGTAATTTTTAGTCAAATCTGAAGGGAGATGCAACGTCAAGGACATTCTATATGGCATTAAAATTTACTATTGGAATAAATTATATATTTTTTTCTTAGTAAAATTAATTTCCCTACTTTTTTTTTTTCAGATTTTTCTAAATCAGACACTCGTGGCAAAATGGTTATGTCTAAGTCACAATTATTTCTCAGTGGTGACTAAACAGGGATTAATACTTTGCTTACACAACATAACAAACAGAAAATACACATATAGGTGAGAGGCTCCAAGGAGCAGGCTCAGGACAGCCTCCCCATTCACCACCGAGGGCCTCTGACCTTAAAATAAGTAAATGAATAAATACACATATGGAAAAGTGGGCAGTAACCATTCATTTTCTGTCTCAAAAAATAGAATATGCTTTGACAATAACACCACCAGTAATAGTATACGGTTATTGGTACCTACAACTGAATCAGGCCATTCCATGTAGAAACATCTCAAGATGACTCTATGAAATCATACTATCATTAGTCCCATTTTACAGATGAAGAAAATGAGGCCCAGAGTTTTCAGTAACCTTCACGTAGTCTTGATGGATATGTACAGAAGAAGGTTTTTATCTCACTTATTCTACTTTGAGAAGTTGGAACTCATCCTCCTGTCTAATGACTCATGAGTGCTATGTATGTGTGAAAAATCATGCTAAGGGAATCATTTACATTACTTCACACGACTTTTTGTAATAAAGCCAACTGGGACAATACTTTCCTAGTTTTAGAGACAAGAAAACTGAAGTTCAGAAAGGTTAAATGAATTGTGCCAGGTACACCCCGCTGGTGAATGGCACATTGAAGATTTGAATCGGGTTTTATTTTACTCAGTAGTCTGTGCTCTTAACCCCTTTAGTGACTGTCTTTATATAGTCATCCTCTTCTTCCCAATAGAGTACTTTATCAGTGTCTTTTTAGCCTTTCAAAGAGGACAGGACTTACTTTCTGGTAGCCATGGCCCAATTGAATCTAATTTTCACTTTGTATCCATCTTTTGAGGCTAAGAGTGTTTTAAAATTTATAGCTAATTCAATATTTCTTTTTATGAGTCATTGTGTACTATTTCCATTCTCAGGAAGATAATTGATGGCTTCAGTAATACATGCATTAATAACACTGTTATTATTTGAAACAGTATTACTTGTAGTAGTAGTAGTGTTACTTTAATAATTATCCAGTGATATAAAGTAAAAAAAAAATCATATGAATATGTTTTAACAAGCCAAGATGTTGAAAAAGTTGTTTAAACATTAATATGTTTTTGAAAGCTAAACTATCCTTTTTTCTTGTCCTCTATTACAGTTTCTGGAATAAGTGTTAGTGATTAAAATAATGATTGATTTCTTGGATTTAAGCACAAGCTAAGAATGGGCTTGTCGACTGAGAATGCAATATTCTGGAATATTATTGAGTATGGTATCCAGAGCAAGAACACTTTATACATCATTTATTATTACTTGCAACAATTTTTATTACCTATATGTCAAATAAATGGAAAGTTTCATCTAACTGAGAAGTTGTTGACATGAATGTACACCACAGTAGCTCTAGATTCTATCCCAATTTACAGCTGAGATAGCCTCCGGATGTGAGAATGAGGGTACATCTTAGAGCAAAAGAATGTGCTGACAACAATACAAGATGGAATTTATATTCCAAATCTACTCCATGTAGCTATTGGTTATTTGAAGTGTATTCTTTCTAACACAGTGCTGAATCCACTTTGCCTTCTTCCCATTGCTTTTAAACTAGCTCTTTCTCAGGAGGCAAAATATCCTCTAGGAAAATCAATGAGAGTGACTTGAACACTGAAACTTTTACCTCTATACCAGATGTCTGGACACTAATGTACTTCTGCAGATTACAGCGTTGAGGATACTAGCTTTACAGGCTGGAGTAGTTTCCTGAAATATCTCAACATGGTAAAACGCAGACAGCTTTCCAAGTCAAATTGTCAAATTTGGAGTGTTACAGAAATGTAGGATAACAATGCTTTACCTCATATGCCCATTTGCTCCCCAAATATCTGTTACAAAAGTATGGTCTTCATCAGATTCCTTTTGGTGTGTATATTAAAAACAAAAAATCCTAGGCCCAAACTCATATCTATGGAATCAGAAAACTGGGTTTGAGATCTCAGAATATGTATTTTATCTAACACCTTAGATGACACATATGTTGATTTAGGATTGACAGCTAGGTCCAAAATGGCTTTTGAATCAGACAAGCATGGATTAGAGGAGAGATTCTACTATGTATTTGCAAGTTAAGTGACCTCTCTAAGCCCTGATCTCCACTATAAATTTTTGGAAATAATGATAATTGTTTCAAAGTATTATTTTAAAGGACAAATGAGACAAGTAAGAAGCATCTATATTCCAATGTATAACATGTAAACAATCAATAAAAATCATATATTATTATTGTCATTATTACTGTTTAGGTCTGTGAGAAAGTTGCAAGAATATTGCTTCTTGATCCAAATGAAAGCCTTGGATTGTGTTTATGGAGGAGGGTTGGTCTCATAGATTCCCACAAGAGTCTCCACCATACACATTTCTAAGTAAATAATTTTAAATGTGTTTTGATTCATTTTCCTCAGCCCTTGCATTCTGCCATTTCAAACTCTAAAATAAATCTCCAGTCTCCACTTCTACCCACTGGGCTACTGCCCTAGTCCAAGCCACCTCACCTCTTACTGTGAATGAAGCAATAGCTTTCTAAAGAAAAACAGTAGCAATATTTAAAATACAAAACTGATTGTGATAGTCTTCTACATGGGACAATTAAAAACAACAGCCATACCAACGCCACCATAATTGATTTAAAAATTCATCAATGCATTAAAAAACAAAACAAACAAACAAACAAACAAAAAACATTTCACAATCCTGGTCCTTGTCTATCCCTCCAGCTCCAACTTAGAAAACAAGCCCACTTCAGATGGGTTTCCCAGGCGTGCTACTTTGTTCAAACAGGACCAATTAGCTCTTCCCTCAGGAACGTGTGCACACTGCTTCTTTTGGGTATAGGTTCATTCTCATAACTCCCTCACGTTTCCTGACTACCTCCAAGTATATTTGTATGCCTGACTCAAATTTTACTCCCTCAAAGAAAGCTGACCTCATTATAATTCTGCAGTACTGCCATTTTTCCCCCCTTGGAATCTGGATGTTACCATTGTTTCTTCCTAACCTATAACCCTTTTAAATATATATTCATTTTCATATTTTTGGCAGTTGGTTTAATGCCCATATCTCCTGTAACACTCTAATCTCCATGACGATGTGTGATCTGTCTGTTTTGTTATTCAGTCTAGTTCTCAAGGCAAGTGTAACCATGAACACATTAGGTACCTTTTATATGGTTCTCATCTGAATAAATGATTGGACTATTTATATACCCTTTTAAAGAACATGTGCCCATTCTTACATACTTGGTAATCTTTTATAAAAAATTGAGATTAAAAAAATTATTAGGAAGAAAATGTACACACCTCTATTGTTATTATTTTAATAAAAAGCAAGAAAACTTAGAGAATATTCAGATGTTCAGCTTTTATGCTTTCCTCCGGGCAACACTTTTTTAGATGTTGACAGCTTAAAATTGTTTCAGCACTTGTCTCCTTTCTGGGGATTATTTCTATGGGTAAATCAGCAGGCCTGAATAATTCTTCCCTTTAGTAAGTACTGTGGGACAAGTAACCAATTATTCCAGGGGCTCTGGTGACATTAACTGAGACAATTCAGAGAATCACTAACAATATCCACCTTCAAGATTTCAAAGTATCTTATATTAAACTTCAAGTGCTTTGCTTCTTACTTTATCTATTTTTCTCTCTCTTTCTTTTTTTGGCTGTGTCGGGTCATTGAGGCATTTTTTTGTGGTTCTCCAGCTTCTCTCTAATTGTGGTGTGCAGGTTTTCTCTCTCTAGTTGTGGTGTGCAGGCTCCAGGGCTCATGAGCTCTGTAATTTGCAGCACGCGGGCTCTCTCCTTGAGGTGCATGAACTTGGTAGTTGTGTCACGCGGGCTTAGTTGCCCTGCGTCATGTGGGATCTTAGATCCTCTGACCAGGGATCAAACTCGTGTACCTTGCATTGGAAGGTGGATTCTTTACCACTGGACCACTAAAGAAATCCCACATTTCTTGGCATTTAAGTATGTATAGGTATTTTCAAGATAAGGCAAATTATTAGTGCTTTTATATGATCATGTCCCTGGAAGGGTAACAAAATTCAGAACCTCTCTAATTGCTACAGAGAAAAGTTGTCTTTGGACCCCTATCTTCTAGGATAGTTAAGCTGAGGATGTGGCAGGTATTCTGCACCCATTACTTCTTTTAACCATAAAATATCCTCAAACATGGAATATTATTATTCACATTTTACAGATAAGAAAATTAAGATTTAAGGTTTAAAAATACTCACATACTTAATTAATTCATTCATATTCCAGTTACTAGTTCATTAAAAAATGCTGAGGCTATATAAGTAAACAAACAAACAAACAAACAAACCAAAGAAACAGAGCTTCTATCCCATTCTACAGGGGAAAATTGGAAACATACACAACAAACAAAGTTATATATGAACTATTAACAAGTATTAAATAATATAGAAATAAAGAAGTGTAAATAATATAGATTAATGGATGCATAAGGTGGTTAAAGAAATTAGCTTTAGGAAAGTTACTGCTAAGTTTTTCTCAGTAAAATAAAGTTTTCTATGAAAAAAATAATAAACTTTGAAATTGCCCAGGGTAGTGGCCTTCCAGGAAGAGGAAGACAAAAGTTGAAGCCACTAAGGCAAAAAGAAGTTTGGCAGTTAGAGAACAAGAGGGCTTGTGAGTGCAGTTAGTGAGACATAGAATAGTAGTAACTAGGATCAGAGAGATAGTCTTTTAAAATCTGGGTCCTCAGAGCTTATTAAAATGTCTCTTTATATTCTTCTAAGCTTGTGAAATATCATTGCTGGGTGAGTTTTGATCCTTTTTCTTCTCCTAATAACAGCTTTTTTTTTTTTTAGATATAATTGCCATAAATTTTATCCTTTTAAAGTGTACTATTCAGGATTTTTTTCTCCACAGAGTTGAGTAATCATCACAGCTAATTTTATAATATTCTCATTATCTCAAAAAGAAAGTTATTCCCCACCTTCCCTCATCTCTAGGTAATCAATAATCTTTTAGTGAAATTTCTATATCTGTGTGATTGTTTAATGTCTATCTTTCCCACTAGACTGTACAAGTCATTAAAAGCAAAGAAAAATGATTGACATATGAGTCACTCAATAAATATATGTGGTACAAGTGAATGGATTTTGCAAAGAAAATACATTTTAAAGTGTTTCAGTAAAATTTTACTTGAAATAACACAACATTAGTCACATTTAACTTCAGTAATTTTTTTTTTTTTTTTTTTTTTTTTTTTGTGGTACGCGGGCCTCTCACTGTTGTGGCCTCTCCCGTTGCGGAGCACAGGCTCCGGATGCGCAGGCCCAGCGGCCATGGCTCACGGGCCCAGCCGCTCCGCGGCATATGGGATCCTCCCAGACCGGGGCACGAACCCGTATCCCCTGCATCGGCAGGCGGACTCTCAACCACTGCGCCACCAGGGAGGCCCACTTCAGTAATTTATGGAGTATTTGTGTAGTCCTTTGGAGTTTTCTAAAACCTCATTGCTATGGAGAGTTATACATTCCCTGTGCATTATACTCACCAGCCCAAGTAAACTACAATCTCAATTTCTAATTAAGGTTTCTTTTTCACTTGATGTACCATTTTGCATTAGCTATAACATTCATGGGAAGTATTATAAATAAAGCTTTTTTCAGTTTTACAACAAAATGTCTATGGTGGTTTCATAGTTTCTAGGTATAGGTTTCCCCAATGTTGGAAAGTAGAGCTCTCTTATGAAATATTTCCTAAACTGAAAAGGCATAAGGGGAAGAATCAATTAATGTAGGACACATATTGCTAATGGATGCACAAAATAAATTAGATAAAGAACAGACGCCCACAGACACAGGTCAAAGCCTGGTGCTGAGATGCTCAGTGTGGTACCTGTGGAAGGAGCTTGGCTGTGCCACTCTCAATGCTTGGAGTACACACTGCCTCTATAACAGCTTGCTGCAAAACAAACACTGAACACTGTTTTTGCTTTTTGCCTTTTTTGGTAAAAACAAAAATCCTCTTTGGATTTCTTTCTGTTAACAAAAAACAAGTACTAATGTAAGTCTTTTGTAAAAGTGAAGTGGTGTAAAGGGAAGTTTCAAAATGTGCACAGCACCTGTACTTTTGCCATAAGGATCATTACAGTAGACATCTTTACAGCAGGCATTTTTGCCACAAATATTTTTGCCACATAACTAATTGACCATAAGGCAATTTTTCAGTAAAATATAACAAAAAATAAAGGAGGGATATTTAAAAAGACATAATGAAATGTGAAAAAAAGAATAACAAGATAAAATAATTTGAATACATTTAAAAGTGTGTGGAGTCATGCAGTGCTGCACAGGTAACTGATTCTATTTTGTGGGTTGTACCTAAGCACTGTCCTCGAAGTCTTTCATTCATAAGATTATCATTTTTTTGCTTATTGATTTGTTTACTCTTTAGGAATCACACTTTTTCTTTTTCACAAAAATTTCATCCTTCATTAAAGAGGCATCAGTTTCCAAATACTAAGATGCACATTTGTAACTGAATTTTGTATTGCATTGTGAAAGCCTTGTACAGTATCATTTGTTCTTGACATATGGTCACATGTCCTTTGATAGATGTTTCTAAGTTCTATGGGAAATGTAAGTTCAACCCTGTACTTTTGAGAACCTCAGCCTCTTTGTCCTCCAAGGTAGGGAGTTTCAAAATAAATAACCAACTCTTGGGGCAAATCATTGTCATCTGTCAGCTCAATAAAGCCATCAATAGCATCACTCAATGGAAGAAATGCTAACACATTTCAACCAGTTGAAACCACACTATGAAACCAAATGGTCAACCAGTTATTTTAGCTTTCATAGCACAATTGTCTCATGGCCAATTAGTTCTGTGGTAAAAACGTTTATGGCAAATTGGGCTTCCCTGGTGGCACAGTGGTTGAGAGTCCACCTGCCGATACAGGGGACATGGGTCCGTGCCCTGGTCTGGGAAGATCCCACATGCCGCAGAATGGTTGGGCCCGTGAGCCATGGCCACTGAGCCTGCGCATCCAGAGCCTGTGCTCTGCAACAGAAGAGGCCACAACAGTGAGAGGCCCGAGTACCGCAAAAAAAAAAAAAAAAAAAAAAAAAAAACAGGTTGCGGCAAAGATGTTTACAGCAAAAATACTGGACGTGAGCTCCATCATGGCATGGATCAAGCCTACAGATAAACATGACATCAACTATTAAACACATCATTCTAGATATATTTCTCATCTCTTGTTTTCTATGATGAGAATTGAAATTGAATTTCTCCTAGGGAGCCATTTTCAAAGTAAAAAAATATATATTGTTTTAATATTTGTTTATTTATTTTTGTTTTATTAAGTCATTGAACATGCAATGAGGAGTTGAGAAAGACAAAATTGAGATGAGATGAAGAGAATGGAATTGGAGACATCAAGTTAACTCAGTCCTGCAGTAAAGTGACACATTAGTTAATATCCTGTACCTTGAGTTTTACTTGCAGGTAGTAAAAACCATGAATATTGCATGCACAAATGCTAAAGTTTACTGCAGATATACGAAGCTCAGAAGTCTATAAAACCACTGGAAGATGTTTCAATTAACATGAAGGATTGAGATTCGTGTTAAACTAGAGACACTACAGACCGCCCAGATGCAGGAGTTATTGATTCTACACAGAAATATAGATTCAATATTAGCAGCTCTTCTGAGATTTTCAGGAGAAACTGGAAATTCAAATTATTTAAATGTGATACCTTCCACCTTAAATATTAACAATTAATTTAAAAATACCAACATCATATTTCCTAACACTCCGTGATACAGACAATATAGTTCCTGGTCAATTTTTGTGCTATGGGTGAAGTCTGGTCTACTGTATTGTTTTATGGAAACATTTTTCTTTCAATATTAATTTTTCCTTTTTATTCAGTGGTATGGCAAATGAATCACAGTGGATGAGAATGGAAATGGTTGTCTAAGGTAAAATAGTGCCTCTTTGGGAGAAGGCTCAGAGAACTTTGGATAAAAAGCAAGGGGATAATTAAAGGAGAAAGCACTTTATATTGCATACATAATTCCTCCTCATATAATAGAGGCAATTCTATCTTTATCCACAGCTTTGTTTCCTAAAGCCTCAAGGAAGACATCTCTGAGCTCATGTGGTTATTGACCCTTATCACTGGCATGCAAAAGTATTATCCTTTGGCAAAAAGGGAGGAGTGAGAATTAAATCTTCAAAATAGCTTCAATTATAACAGTAGGATCAGGATGTAGTATTTCTCTGTGAGTTCTCACATGGATTTAAGGTCTATCTTATTATTTTTCCCATAAAGTTTTAAAGTGCATCTCTCTTTCCTGAAGAGAAAAGAATTATCCTTAATTAAAACTCCTGAGAGAGCTTTAAAGGTCTGTAGTTCAGATTGCAATGTTTGAGTCTTTTCACTTAAGAATTTAAGCTCATTCTGCCAAGTTTCTGATTTTGTTTCAAGATTGGTGGTTTGAGGGGCATAGGAATCAGTTTAGTTTCAAGTGGATAGCTTTTAGTATGGTTTATAATAATACCTCCTTAACCAGCTACATGGAGGTTACTGCTATGCCAGTAAAAACAGCAAGACAGATTTACTGAAATTTTATGGAATTATTATTTTTTAAATACGTAGTCATTAAATAAACACCTCATAATATTACATTACTTTGTCTCTAGGTAATGAGTATCTTGAAAGTTTCCCAAATAAGAACAATAATGTTTAATGGGTGGAAAAAATAATTTTGTTAAGAAAGCAAAATCAAGTAGCCTACACAGTCTGTGGGCATACAGAATGCAGGAGACTTTGGGTCTAGTTCTGCATCATTCATTGACCTTGAAAAAGTCACTTAGTATCTCCACAAGTTCAGAGTTCTCATTAAAAAAATAAGTAAGTTTGAATTTGACCTCTACAAAGTCCTCTTTAGTCCTATTTATTTCTGGGTCCCCTTTTCTGCAGTAAAATTCTGTAATTCTGAAAGGCTTGGTCCAAAGGATGAAAGAGATGTTAATACAAATCTCTGACCCATCTTTTGCTATAACTGTGACCTTGGAAAAATTATCTCATGGCTCCAGAACTCATTTTCCTACCTGTCGAATTTAGATTTAGAGAAGTTCCTATCTCAGATATTATTAGGAGGATTAAATTTTTAAAAGGAGGTAAAGAGGGGGACCTTCAAAATGGTGGAAGACTAAGACACGGAGATCACCTTCCTCCCTACAAATACATCAGAAATACACCTACACGTGGAACAACTCCTACAGAACACCTACTGAAGGCTGGCAGAAGACCTCAGACCTCCCAAAAGGCAAGAGACTCCCCACGTACCTGGGTAGGGCAAAAGAAAAAAGAATAAACAGAGACAAAAGAATAGGGGTGGGATCTGCACCAGGGGGAGGGAGCTGTGAAGGAGGAAAGGTTTCTACACACTAGGAGCCCCTTCACGAGCAGTGACTGTGGGTGGTGGAAGGGGGAAAGTTCAGAGCCATGGAGGAGAGTGCAGCCACAGGGGTGCAGAGGGCAAAGTGGAGAGATTCCCGCACAGAGAATCAGTGCTGACCGGCACTCACCAGCCCAAGAGGCTTGTCTGCTCACCTGCCGGGGTGGGCAGTGTTGTGAGCTGAGGCTTGGGCTTTCATCAGAGAGCAGGGAGAGGACTGGGGTTGGCGGTGTGAACACAGCCTGAAGGGGCTAGTGCACCAGGGCTAGCCAGGAGGGAGTCCGGGGAAAAGTCTGGACCTGCCAAAGAGGCAAAAGACCATTGTTTCAGTATGTGTGAGGAGAGGGGATTCCTTCCCTATCTGCCCACAGAAGGCAGAGCACTGCCTAAAGGAGCTCCAGAGATGGTCGTGAGCTGTGGCTATCAGCTCGGACACTAGAGGTGGGCATAAAATTCTAACGCTGCTGCTGCAGCCATCAAAAATCCTGTGTGCAAGCACAGGTCATTATCCATACCTTGCCCTCCCAGAATCCTGTGCAGCCAACCAATGCCAGTGTCCCGTGGTCCAGGGACCACTTCCCCAGGAGAACATATGGTGTGCCTCAGGCTGTTGCAATGTCACGCCAGCCTCTGCTGCTGCAGACTTAACCTGTATTCCAATTATAAATACGGCACCTCTCCCTACCCCTGGCATGAGGGAGAAAGAGCCCCCTAATCAGCCGCTACTTTAAAACCCTCCTGTTTGGTATCTGTGCTGATAGCCATGGCATGTGCCTGTCTCTAAAGTTGGTTTAAGTGGTGCTCTGAATCTCCTCTCCTTGTTCAGCCCAAAACAATGGGGAATAACAGACGCCTTCAGGCAAACTACATGCAGAGGTGGAGTCAAATCCAAAGCTGAAGCCCTGGAGCTGTGCAACCAAAGAAGAGAAAGGAAAATATCTCCCAGCAGACTCAGGAGCAGTAGATTAAATTTCCACTCTCAGAAAAATATACTTTCTTCTCAAGTGCTTATGGAACATTCTCAAGGATAGACCACATCTTGGGTCCCCCCCCAAAAAAAAATCTTGGTAAATTTAAGAAAACTGAAATCATATCAAAGATCTTTTCTGACCACAATACTATGAGACTAAATATCAACTACAGCAAAAAACAAACAAAAAAAACTTTAAACAATACACTATTAAATAACCAAGAGATCTCTGAAGAAACCAAAGAGGAAATCAAAAAATACCTAGAAAAAAATGACAATGAAAACACAATGACCCAAAACCTATGAGATGCCAGAAAAGCAGTTTTAAGAGGGAAGTTTATAGCAATACAATCCTACTTCAAGAAACAAGAAAAATCTCAAATAAACAACCTAACTTTACACTTAAAGCAATTAGAAAAAGATTAAAAAACACCCAAAGTTAACAGAAGAAAGAAATCATAAAGATCAGATCAGAAATAAATGAAAAAGAAATGAAGGAAACAATAGCAAAGATCACTAAAACTAAAAGCTGGTTCTTTGAGAAGATAAACAAAATTGATAAACCAGTAGCCAGACTCATCAATAAAAAAAGGAGAAGACTCAAATCAATAGAATTAGAAATGAGAAAGGAGAAGTAACAACTGTCAGTGCAGAAATACAAAGGATCATGAGAGATTACTACAAGAAACTATATGCCAATAAAATGGACAACCTGGAAGAAATGAACAAATTCTTAGTAAAATACAACCTTCCAAGACTGAATGAGGAGGAAATAGAAAATGTAAACAGACCAATCACAAGCACTGAAATTGAAACTGATATTAAAAATCTTCCAACAAACAAAAGCCCAAGCCCAGGTGGCTTCACAGGCAAATTCTATCAAACATTCAGAGAAGAGCTAACACCTATCCTCACACTGTTTCAAAATATAGCAGAATGTGGAACACTCCCAAACTCATTCTACGAGGCCACCATCACCCTGATACCAAAACCAGACAAAGATGTCACAAAAAAAGAAAACTGCTGGCCAATATAACTGATGAATACAGATGCAAAAATCCTCAACAAAATACTAGCAAGCAGAATCCAACAGCACATTAAAATAATCACACACCATTATCAAGTGGGGTTTATCCCAGGAATGCAAAGATTCTTCAATATATGCAAATCAATCAATGTGATAAACCATATTAACAAATTGACGGGGAAAAACCATATGATCATCTCAATAGAGGCAGAAAAATCTTTTGACATAATTCAACACCCATTTATGATAAATACTCTCTAGAAAGCAGATATACAGGGAAACTACCTCATCATAATAAAGGTCATATATGACAAACCCACAGCAAGCATCATACTAAAAGGTGAAAAACTGAAAAAAATTCCCTCTAAGCTCAGGAACAAGGCAAGGTTGCCCACTCTACCACTATTATTCAAAATAGTTTATAGAAGTTTTAACCACAACAATCAGAGAAGAAAAATAAATAATGGAATCCAAATAGGAAAGGAAGAAGTAAAACTGTCACTGCAGATGACATGATACTATACATAGAAAGTCCTAAAGATGCTACCAGAAAACTACTAGAGCTAATCAATGAATTTGGTAAAGTAGCAGGATACAAAATTAATGCATAGAAATCTCTTGCATTCCTATACATTAATGATGAAAAATCTGAATGAGAAATTAAGGAAACACTCCCATTTACGATTACAACAAAAAGAATGAAATACCTAGGTATAAACCTACCTAAGGAGACAAAAGACCTGTATGCAGAAAAGTATGACTCTGATGAAAGAAATTAAAGATGATACAAACAGACGGAGAGATATACCATGCTCTTGGATTGGAAGAAAAAACATCATGAAAATGACTATACTATCCAAAGTAATCTACAGATTTAATGCAATCCCTATAAAACTACCAATGGCATTTTTCACAGAACTATAACAAAAAATTTCAAAATTTGTATGGAAACACAAAAGAACCTGAGCAGCAAATGCAATCTTGAGGAAGAAAAACAGAGTGAGAGGAATCAGGCTCCTAGTCTTCAGACTATACTATCAAACTACAGTAATCAAGAGAGTATGGTACTGGCACAAAAATAAAAATATAGAGCAATGGAACAGGATAAAAAGCTCAGAGATAAAACCCACTCACTTATTGTCACCTTATCTTTGATAAAGGAGGCAAGAATATGCAATGGAGAAAAGACAGCCTCTTCAATAAATGGTGCTGGGAAAATGTGGCAGCTACAAGTAAAAGAATGAAATTAGAACACTCCTTACCACCATATACAAAAATAATCTCAAATGGATTAAAGACTTAAATGTAAGGCCAGACATTATAAAACTCTTAGAGGAAAACAGGCAGACACACTATGACATAAATCACAGCAAGATCCTTTTTTTTTTTTTTTTTTTTTTGCGGTACACGGTCCTCTCACTGTTGTGGCCTCTCCCGTTGTGGAGCACAGGCTCCGGACACGCAGGCTCAGCAGTCATGGCTCATGGGTCCAGCCGCTCCGTGGCATGTGGGACTTCCCGGACCGGGGCACGAACCCATGCCCCCTCATCAGGATGTGGGCTGTCAACCACTGCACCACCAGGGAAGCCCAGCAAGATCCTTTTTGACCCACCTGCTAGAGAAATGGAAATAAAAACAAAAATAAACAAATGTGACCTAATGAAACTTTAAAGCTTATGAACAGCAAAGGAAACCATAAACAAGATGAAAAGACAATCCTCAGAATGGGAGAAAATATTTGCATATGAAGCAACTGACAAAGGATTAATCTCCACAATATACAAGCATCTCATTCAGCTCAATATCAAAATAACAAACAACTCTACCCCAAAATGGGCAGAAGACCTAAATTAACATTTCTCCAAAGAAGATATAAAGATTGCCAACAAACTCATGAAAGGATGCTCAACATCACTAATCATTAGAGAATGCAAATCAAAACTACAATGAGGTATCACCTCACACAGGGCAGAATGGCCATCATCAAAAATCTACAAACAATAAATGCTGGAGAAGGTGTGGAGAAAAGGGAACCCTCTTGCATTGTTGGCGGGAATGCAAACTGATACAGCAACTATGGAGAATAGTATGGAGGTTTCTTAAAAAACTGAAACTAGAACTACTATATGACTGAGCAATCCCACTACTGGGCATACACCCTAAGAAAACCATAATTCAAAAAGTGTCATGTACCACAATGTTCATTGCAGCACTATTTACAATAGTCAGGACATGGAATCAACTTAAGTGTCCATTGACAGATGAATGGATAAAGAAGATGTAGCATATATATATATATATATATATATATATATATATATATATATATATATATATATATGTATATAATGGACTATTACTTAGCCATAAAAAGAAACAAAATTGAATTATTTGTAGTGAGGTGGATAGACCTAGAGTCTGTCATACAGAGTGAAGTAAGTCAGAAAGAGAAAAAGAAATATCATAAGCTAACACATATATATGGAATCAAAAAAAAAAAAAAAGGGTTCTGACGTACCTATGGGCAGGACAGGTATAAAGGTGCAGATGTCAAGAATGGACTTGAGGACACAGGGAGGGGGAAAATTGACCTGGGATGAAGTGAGAGAGTAGCACTAACATATATACACTACCAAATGTAAAATAGCTAGCTAGTGAGAATCAGCTGCATAAGACAGGGAGATCAGCTTAGTTCTTTGTGACCACCTAGAGGGGTGGGATAGGGAGGGTAGGAGGGAGACTCAAGAGGGAGGGTATATGGGGATATATGTATACATATAACTGATTCACTTTGTTATACAGCAGAAACTAACAAAACATTGTAAATCTATTATACTCCAATAACGATGTTAAGATAAATAAATAAATAAATAAAAAGTCTTCATAATTTTAAAAGTAAAATATTTTTAATTAAAAAAATAAATAAAATATTTGCAATCTTGAAAAAAAATGAAGTAAAGAATATGAACCAAATGATGCATCATGTATGTTAAAAAGAAAAATATTGTAAATGAAAACCTCCAGGAGCCAGATCCCCTGAGGTTCCTTGTGGATAGAATGTCAAAATAGAAAGTAAAACTGAAGGTCAAAATGTAAATGTAGCATAATTGGAGTTATTTATTGCTTTTTTTTAAAGTTATTGAAAGTAGCCAGTTCATTGGGTATTTGTGTGTGAGTGTGTGTGTGTATGTTTGTGTGTGTTAGTTCTCAGTGTTACCCACCAGGCTTGCAAGTTGGAGCAAGAAGTCAGCAGTACCTTAGTGGTCCTGACACCTGATGATGAGTCTCCGTACTCTCCTTAACAAGAGTAAAACCATTCGAGAAGAATCACTACCCTATATAGCTTTAAATAAAGGAACAGTCAATGTAGGGCTTCTTAAACTCTCATACACCTTGCTTAGGTAAGTCTCTACTACTCCGTATCTTTTATCATCTGCACAGTATGTACTTACCACAGCTTAAGGTCCTTTTCTTTTATACATGGTGTAATATTCTCTGTGTTTTTGTTCTATTGATTCCAAATCCAGTCCAAGAACCATGCCCATAGATGAGCATGATTCACCAGGTTATTTATCAGGCCCTGATTGATTGGAAAGTGCTAGAGCCTTGAACAATCCCTGTCACTGACCTTCTCTCCTTCCTTGACTTGCCCCCAGCTTCTTTGAAAACCAGGTGTCTTTAAGGACAGATCAAAGAAAATAAAAAATTTCAGTGAGTAATTTCATCAGGCCACTTTTTCCCACTTCTCAATTTAATTTCTCATTAATTTACAGGAAAGAGTGGAGGTTGGTGATTTCTTCATTCTAAGAAAGCCCTCTTGTATTTGGAGGAGGAAAGCTGATGGAGGACCATGTTTCTGTTTGATGAAATGAGGGACAATGAAGCTGTATACCAGATACAGAGGTCAAAAACATGTCTTTGGACAACTTGAGCTTTATTCAGTGGGCTTTTTTATTTTTATTTTTTTCTGTCTTGTCCTTTATGCATTGTTTACCCTTTCTTCATCCTCTGTTATCTTTCTTTTAGTAATGGTTTAAATATCTCTCCTTTTTCCCTCTAGTGCGATATTTTCTTTGTGGCCACATTCGTTTTAGCCAAAGTTTAAAGATTATAAATATTATAAAAGTAACCTAACATTAGTTGTCTAAATTGAATTGAACAGGAAACAAGCAGATGCTATTTAAGAAAGGTTTTAAGGAAGTGTCAGTTAAAAGTATTAAATAAATAATCTGTCTTCAATAACTTTGCACATCCAATTTTATATTAAAGTTTCATTAATTTTAACTCTATGGTTAGACTAAATGTGCTATTATTGATTTTTACTCAGAAAGTTGACTCAAAATAGTAGTGTTTTGCTCTTACTAAAGCATACTTCCTCTTTAGTCATTTTTTCTTTTATTCTGGCTTCTCCCTACGTCATACTTGATTTATTTGCCCACATGGTAGACTAAGCATTTTATAAGAAATAAAGTATATTCTAGTTAATTGAAATTATTCCAAGTACATCTGTTCTCAAGGATAGTTTACCTGACATGCCACTTCCCATACAGCAGCACTGGGGCAAAATAAAACTGTGGCCTCTGAAGAAGTAGAGGAAGTTAAATGTTTAAAACAATCACGAGATATGAATAGTTAAAAATAATACAACCATTTACATCACAGGTTAGAAATCGATAGATTCCTTTTGAAATAATATTTTGAAAGATAAAGTTTGGGGTTTCATCAATGTAATATTTAGAATGCTTAAAATCAATAGCATTTCTCTTTTTCAATACTATGTATCAGAGAACAACGGATGCTACCAAAAAAAATATATCTTTCCTGACATTTCGACTATTTCTGGGAAGAAAATATTAATGTGCCTAGATTTATGAATATAAAGATTCCATCTTTCTGAAATTCGCAGTAGGATAAATAATAGTCTACTATTAAGAAAATCTTATGAAGTAAATAAAATAAATTTGTCAAAAAAATCAATACAGTGACTTTCACAAAACAGAGATGATATCAACCTAGTCAATTATGGACATGCTTTGTTTATTAAATAGGAGGGCAGTCTTATGTGGAGAAATATTTTTCTCTATATATTTATGAGTTTATGAATAGGTATGTGTTAAGCAGAAAAACATGTGTAAGATAATTTTTTACTTTGCAGTTAATTTTGAATAATACATTTGTATTACATAAAAGAAAATTTTATTTGTAAGAAAATTAAACTTAGAATTTTAAAAATAGACTATTTTTGGAGTAGTTTTGGGTTTGTGGCAATATTGAATAGGAGGTACAGAGATTTCCCATAAGACCCTGCTCCCATGAGTATAAAACTTCCTACATTATTAACATCCCTCATCAGAGTAGTACGTTTGTTTCTATTGATGTACCTACATTGAAACATCATTATCACCAAAACGTCATAATTAATAGTTTACAGGAGGGTTCACACTTGTAAATTCTATGGATTTGGACAAATTTATAATTTGGCATGTATCCACCATTATAGTATATTTCAAGGTAGCTGTGCTGCCTTAGAAATTCCCTGTGCTTCAACTTTTCATCCCCTCCTCCCCACTAACATTTTGGCCGTCACTGATCTATTTACTATCTCCATTGTTTTGCTTTTTACAGAATGTCATATAGTTCGAATTATAGTGTTTATCCTGTCTTTGAATTCCCGTTTCAAAATCCAATCCACAAAGCTCTAAGCATCTCATAAACATTTTCTTTTCCCTCTGAAGTTTAATCTTCAAACTTTCTGATTCAAAATCACCTAGGGTTCTTGTGAAATTGTGTGCTATACCAAATACACAAATTTGATGGGCTTAAAAAACCAGACCTAAAAATTCAACATTCAGTGGGGAAGTGATGGTGGGATGAATTGGGAGATTGGGATTGACATATATACACTAATATGTATAAAATAGATAACTAATAAGAACCTGCTCTATAAAAAATAAATAAATAAAATAAAATTAAAAAAAAAACCAATTCTACATTCTAGACCATTATCCCAGGTGATTCTGGTGCATATCAGATTTTGAGAACTGTGGCTCTACAGCTCTTTGCCTAGTGCCTTGCTTTTTCATTAGTTAGAGTTAGTTATAGTTGCCTCTCAATTCTATCAGAAAAGGATAACTTATAATTAACTTACAGTTTCACTGATCTTTCTCTTATGACCATAAGGTTTTAAGGTTTTGCCTCAAATTGTATGAATACATGGGGCTTTGGAAAAACACTGTACTTGAGCAAGGACTCAAATCAGAATCAGAATCTCTGTCTTGTATGCCCTAGACATCTATATATTTTAAAGCTTCCAGAATATTGCAATTTTCAGTCAATGTTAAGAACCCTAGTGTTAAGCCATTTTCCAAATTTCAAGTAATATTATCTTTCTAAACCATAAATCTTTTAAAGCAGAGTCATCTGATTAATATTAACTTAATTATAAAATCTAAATTCTGTTATAAAATGACAATCTGCTCCAGATCCTGCTTTATTTTCTGGGATGACCTAACATCCAACACCTTCAAGTTATTATGGCTCCTTGTGATTTCTAGAGCAAACCAGGTTGTTTCAAGCTACTGCCCTTTTCCCACTTGTTCCTCTTTGCCTTGCTTGCCTCACCCTATATTACATAGCTGGCATGTTCCCACTCTTTAGTCATAACTGCACAAATGTTGTATGCTCAGTGAAATCTCTAATTTTCCCGTGTAGATCTTTGCATTATACAACTCTACTAGCATTTATTTGTAATTATTGCTTTGTAAATATTTTCATACATATGTCTCTACATTATTAGACTGAGAACATTCTAAGGCACATTATTTATTCTGCAATACCTAAAGCATAGTGTATACTCAGTAAACACATATTGAATTAATGAGAATGTATTTTAAATACTCATTTGTTACTAAGTTGATATGGCATTTCTAGATGAGCTATTTTCAAACCATGGCCCACCTCTCTGAAATTTTTTGGGTCCAGTACTTTACAGTGGAGATATTGTTGGACAGAGAAGAAGCTTAGTTGGCAGCAACGAAGCTTTTCACTCTCATTTCAAGCAGAGTAGATGCATGTTCATCTGTTTTATTAATAGGGGTTCCAGACTTCTGCTTTCAAGACTATGGAGTAATCTTCATTACCTTCTTATCTTAAATAATTAGAAAACTGGACAGAACATACAAAACAATAGTATTTAAACATTGGACAACAGAAGGTACAGGACTAATAGAGAAGAGGAAAAATAAGTCCTATCTCCAACTTACTTCTTGAATGCAGTCTTTAGAGCAGTGATAGAAGGTGGAATCCCAACAGAATCTGGCGACCTAACTTTAGGAGACAGAGATGGGAAACTAAAAAGGATAAGTCGGGTGTAATTTTCAGGGAAGAGTTAATGAAAGAATGAGGAATAGTAAGAGATAACTTCAGATATCTGCAGATGGAACCCCTTATATCTGTGCATGCATGAGAAGAAAATCCCATAGCCTGAGGAATGAACTACTGAAAATCAGTAGAATAAATAATTCCAAGAGCCTACACATGGTTTAAAAGAATTCAGGCTCACACAAGCAAGGGTGTTAAGACCTCAGAGCCTATGAGACATTGGGTAGAGTCCTAAGAAGAGTATCACCTTAATAGTGCTAAATTGGCCTTTGACTAAAGCTGTTCTGGACTATCAAAAAGCAAAACACCCATGAAACCACAAGAAGGTAAACTTATCCCAAGTAACTACTTGAGTGCCAGGACAAATCCAACACTATTTAAAGTAACACACGCAAATCAGCATACAACAACAAAAAGTTAAAATGTCTAACATCCAATCCAAAATAATCAGTCATACAAAGAGGCTGGAAAAATTAATCCCTAATTAGAAAAAAAACATTGCTCAATTAAAACAGATCCAAATATTACTCAGAGTATTAAATTTGCTGACAAGTATGATAAAACAGCTATTATAAATAGGTTTCACATGCTCATGTAGGTAAAGGAAAACATGAACGTAATGAAGAGAGGAGTGAAAGCTATGAAATATTTGCAGGTGAAATTTCTAAAAATTATATATATATATATATGTAATAAAAAATACTCTGGATGGGATTCACTGATAATTAGTCAGCAAAGAAAAAATGTCGATATTCTTGAAAAATAACAAGAGAAACTATCCTAAATGAAACAGACCGAAAGAAAGACAGAAAAAAAAAAAACCTTTGTAAAAAGATGAACAAACCAAAATGCTTAAAAATGCCTATCTAGAATTTTATAGCCAGTGAAAATATATTTTAAAAACTAAGATGAAATAAAGATTTATAGCACCAAGGGAAGCTTAGAAAACTAATCACTAACAAATCCACAGTATAAGAAATTCTAAAAGATGCTCATCAGATAGGAGAAAAACAATACTCAAAATAAAGAAGATGTGAATATATCAGAGGAATTAATAATCATAGAAATGGTAGATTATGTGTGTAAATATAAAATATATGTGCATATTTATTTTTAATTACAATTTCCTTTAAAGATTGTTTTGGAAAAATTATTCAGAGTATATCATTTTAAAACTGCCTTAGGAGATCTTGAAAATTATAAATCATTCTTATAGAGTTTTTCAAACCATACAGTGTCTAAATTATTTCCTAGCATAGTAGATGCTGCATTGAGGTTAGTTCTACTTTACTTACCGCTATTTTTAAGAACAGCAAAAATAGAACAGAATAGCCATTTAGGTAGATATAAAATAATATAAATCACAAACATCAGAGAAAAATACAAATAAATCCTTAAGAGGATTTAAAAAAAATTTTTCAACAAGCCAATGGATTAGAAAGCACTATTGGTACAATGCCATATTAAGATAGTATTTTAAATATAGAACAGTCTAGTCTAGTGTTGAAACAGAAATAATTAATTAGTGGATATGAGGTAACACACAGACTCTCCAAGGATGCTAGAAAGCCAGATTTAAAAATTGCATCCTCATTGTTCAAAGATTCCATATTTGCAAATTCACCCACTCACTAACATTTATTTGTAACCTCAAAATCAATACTTATAATACTTTAGTGATCATTTTTAGACATTTATAGATCAACCAAAAATTTGAATCACCTAAGTACAAGTAACCAGCTGAGGTCCAACAAGGCAACTGTAAACAAGTGTCCTTTTGGCAATATAATTAGCCTATGTTTTTGCAAGGTTTTGTTGTTGTATATTTGTGGGTGTTTTTTTTTTTTTGGTAATTTTGCTGTGTAAAACGCCCCCTAGCACAGTGCTGCAGCCCTGTCCAGTTCTCCTACACATAAGAGATCTGTGATGTGTCTCATGGAGAACTGTGTGTTAAATCAGCTTTGTTCCAACATTAGTTACTGTGCTATTGGCTATGGATTAAAATATATATTAAATAAGGTGTCTCTAAACAGAAACACATAAAGAAGATAACGTATTGATTTGTTGATGAAATGTTGTGACCACACACTTGCAGGAAACAAACACTGTATTTCCCTAGGAGCAATGTTCAATATCCTTCAGTTCAGTTTTGACAATGAATGTAAATCGTAACAACTGCAAATAATGATAATCATATTACATATGCATGTATACACAGAAACAAACCCACAACCATCCTGCAGATTGCTCCAAGGAAGCACCAACCATCACCACTGCTGGGTATGAATAGCGCAGCTGATGCCACTGATACTGTGCCCTGGACACCGAACCTCTGTGAATATGGCTCTCAAAGACACCACCCTGGCCAGAATGTAGAATCTGCAGGACCTCTACTTCTTCCTGGAAGCTTCCTCTAGATGTATGCTTTGGATGGTGCCTAGATCACGTGATGAAGTCCTCTCCAAGGGGACCTGAGTTTCTGGTTTCTACCTTCTTAAAGTAGGAAATTCATCAAATGCAGGAAGTATATTCCAAAGGTGCTGGATACCAAATAAAAATAACAGACAACAGTTGTCAGAAGGTTTATCAGTCAATGTCATTTTAATGGTGAAGATGATATAATAGTAATTATTAGAATTTAGTGAAAACTTCTTATACTGTGCCAGTTACTTTTCTAAACTTTGTATTTTGGGGCTCATTTATTTAATCATAATATAAATTCTATTTATTATCATTATCTCTATTTTTCACATGAGAAGACTGAGCAAAAATGTAACTTAAGAAACTTTCCCATGCTTACACAGCTAATAAATAGTAAAGTTGAAACTTGACCCTGGAGATTCAGAGAGAATTTGAAGCTTTGGGAAAAAGCTATTTGAGAAAGTATTATAGAAAGAATAAATAAACAAATAAATGTGGGATGATGTAAAAAAATGTAAGAGTGACAAAATGCATTTTTGTTAATCTAAGAAGATAAAAAATTTCAAAAAGAAACTATTTTTATAGTTATGCAATATAAAGTTTCGTTTAGCAGTATTTTATCATCTGGGGACTTCTGAAAAATTCACAGACTGAGGATGCACCAGATGTTAGTTAAATCAAAATCTCTAGGGGAAGACTAAACATCCATATTTAAGACAAACCAGATGATTCCAATGTTTTCCACATTGTTTTACACAGTGTTCCAAGTGCTGCTTTATACACTTAGTATTCAGTGATTGTTATTAAGCCTATTCTCAAGCTTCAATGTGCTTATAAATCAATAGGGAATCTTGATAAATGCAATTCTGTTTCATTTTGTCCAACGTGGGGCCCAAGAGTCTGAATTTCTAACAAAACCCCCAGGCAATTCTGATGTTGCTGTTCTGAAGCCAATTTTTAGAGTAGCATGTGTGGAAGATACAATTGGAACTTGTAAAATTTCAGGGCTGTTATCAGACCTGTTGAATCATAATGTACATTTTAGCTAGATACCAATTAAGCCATAAGCACATTACATTATAAGAAACATTACTGTAGCTGAAACCAACAAGCTTGACAATGAAAGGAAGTGATAAGTGAGAGAGAGTGAAATAGAAAGCTTAAGTGTTGATTTAGTTTTAGGCAGAAGATGTAGACTTTGATAAGTTTTAAGAAATTGATAATTTTTTAAATGCATGGCTTTTAATAAAGAGTAATTGCCAGAAGGATAAAACTGGAAATTGTAACTGTCAAACCAGCAAGAATACAATTGTCTTACTCAATAGATGGTTATGAAAATAGAGAAAAACAGGAATAAAAAGTAATTACAGGAAAAACAACCAACAGACTGGTGTAACAAATAAGTTATAATATCATAGTAACTGAAGTAAATGCAGATATGTTAAATTAGCTTTCCCTTGAAGAAAAAGTTAGAGAGAGAGAGAAAGAGAGAGCTAATTGGATATATAAACTACAACAACAACAAAAAATCAAGTCCGAATAGTTTTCTTAGAAGAAATGGTTGTGTTCCAAGAATCCTACTGGTTTTTATTTTCCATCTCAGCCTCATGATTCCTACACTTCCACTTTAACAGAGAAAAGCATGTCTCTAAACCACCCTGAGTCCTACGATGGTTGATTTCCCAGGTGTAAAAATAAGCATTCAAAGTTGACAGATAGACAAAGAATTCTCAAATGTTGAGACTTAAAAACAAATAAAGTTAGTGTCAGGTCACTCTTTATTAAGGCTTCAGAAATTTGCAATAAGACACAATGTCCTTCCCTGTTCTATTTATATATGGTCCTACTAAGGGAAAGTTTTGGCATTACAAGTGAGATATTTGAACTCATAGGATGATTTATAAAGTAAGGTGAGGTGGAGTTGGCAGAAATTTTAATATATTTTATTAAAGGACTTATTTTTAAATTTTCAAATGATGTATCATTTTTCAGGTAGGATCCCATGATAACAAAACAGAGAGTGTAAAATACATTTAAGAGCTAATATATGTTATCCAAGCTACAAATTCATGGCAAGATTCCTCTAATGCCTGTCATGTCTATTTGTATTGGGTTGGCCAAAAGGTGTATTCAGGTTTTTCTGTAACATCTTATGGAAAACCTGAAAAAACTCTTTGGCCAACTCAATATATTTGTCTTAGGAGCCAGAAGTCAGATGATTTTTCATGGGAACCTGTATATTAACATGTTATATAAAATGGAATCAGAACCTCAAAGCGAGTAATTTTAATTTGACTGGGTTGAAAATGGGGACTGGCCTTACCAATTGGACTATACAGTGGGTGTTTTCTATTGAAAAGAGCTGAATCTGGAGCTCCAAGGATTAACAAAATATATTAAAAGCTGGGAAAAAAAACACGTTATTGAAAACTTTATTTGTAATAGGGTATAAATACTAACAATATGTCAATTTTGCCATTGTTTTCTGAGCATGAGTTTAAATAATATGTCTTTAAATGAAAGTGTAAAGTTTTATTTAATAGTCATTTTCTAAGTTTTACAACACTTATGGTATATTTCACAGATATTAGGGAGTAAATACCTCTGATGAAAATGTTACAAATCTCTATAAAATTCTAGTTGTTTAATTCTTGGTGTCAACTTGAGAGAGGAGCTATAAAGTTGTCAGCTAAAAGAGAATAAAAATAATTTTCTTAACAAATTAATGTGTGATATTTGCATATAATTTGAATAAAGTTTAAAGGATAGAGTGGTTTGAAAAAGAACCTCTAGAGACAGATTTGTCAGAGATATCTAAAGAAACAGAAACAAAACCAATATGGTGCATGTATAGCGTACATGTGTGTGTGTGTGTGTGTGTGTGTCTAGAGAGAGGGAAAGAGATTTTAAGGAATTGACTTACACAGTTATGGAGGCTGACAAGTCCAAAATCTGCATCTAGCTCAAATTCAAGGCCTTCTGCTCATAGAATTCCTTCTTTTTTTTTTTTTTTTTTTTTTGCGTTATGCGGGCCTCTCACTGCTGTGGCCTCTCCCCTTGCGGAGCGCAGGCTCTGGACGCACAGGCTCAGCGGCCATGGCTCACGGGCCCAGCCGCTCCGCGGCATGTGGGATCTTCCCAGACCGGGGCACGAACCCGTGTCCCCTGCATCGGCAGGCGGACTCTCAACCACTGCGCCACCAGGGAAGCCCCAGAATTCCTTCTTGTTCAGAGGAGGTCAGTCCTGTTTTCTTCAGGCTTTCAACTAATTAGATGATGCTCACCCAAATTATGGAAGCTATCAGCTTTATTCAAAGTCCAGCAATTTAAATGTTAATCTCACCCAAAAAACTCTTACAGAAATATCCAGAATAATATTTGACTACAAACCTGGGTGCTGTGGCCCAACCAAACTGACAGAGAAAATTACCATCACACACTCTCAGTGCCGTATGGCTAGATTTTATTCTGAACCCTATCTCATTTGGCAATAAGAAATATTCAGCCATCAAATGTGAGCTACACTAGAATTAAATACTATCTCTGTCATTAAGAGAAAAATGAATACATTTTCAGTAAAATTTTACTTTTTACATTTATTAAGTTTTTATAAAAATATATACATATATGCATATATTACATTAAATAATCATAAACTAATACAAACTAAAATAATCTTTTGATTCAGAATACTGAATTATATTCACAGGAAATTAAAGAGTTTTCATGTACAAAATTATAGTAATTTATAACAATAAATACATTAGTATAAAATTTGGCAGGGAAGTAGGATATAAATACATATTCATGGAGAAACCAAAAATGTCTGATTGTTAAAGTAGACCTACTTCATTAATTTTTAAGTGTTTTATGTTAAGTATAGAATAAATAGGATGTTTAAATTTTATTTATTATGTTTGAAAACTAATATAACTCATTTGAAAATATCAATATTCACAAGATGTCAGAAATTACATATATATGTAATTTTAAAATGATTTTAACTTGTAAACTTACTGTTTAAAATAAGACACATGAAAATGTTGTAAAAGCTGGTTTAGAATATGGAGAAAATAAATTTTGGCCCCCATTTAACATTATAACCCAAGGTGAAATTTAATGAACTAAAGATGTATATGAAAGAGGAAACTAAACATCTAATAGATTAAATTTTAAAGAATACATTTGTGTTCATTTGGAAGGATTTATTTAAAAATGAGCAAGAGCTTGAAATTATAATATGTAAAGTTGAGGGTTTTGAATACATTCAAATTGAGTTTGTGATTAACAGAAGACCCAGCATACAAAGTTAAGAAAAGTTTGATTGACTGAACAATTATTTCAAGTCTGACGTTAGCAAGAATTAAAGATCTACTATATCTAAGAATACTAAATGGCTACTACTTATAAGAAAAGACATTCACTGCCACAATTAATCAGATAAATAATTCAACTGTTAGAGGACAGCTATCCAAAGGTACTATAGTTGTGTAGTTGCATTTCTAGAAGTCAATCTTATAATAAAATTATGAACATATTTATTTTTCAAAAATTCCATGTTTAAGTATTGCTCACATAGATATAACCTCTAAGAACCAAGAAACTAAAAGGGCAATAAGTAGAGTTAATAGTACCCCCAAACACACATGTAAACATACATACACACACGCACACGTGTGCACAAATTAGGCATATCATAAACTGCCAAAAAACAAAGATAAAGAGAGAAACATGACGGCAGACAGGAGGCAAACCCTTGTCTATGAAGAAGCAAGGATGAGAATTACAGCAGACTCTCATTAGAAACCAAGCATAGAAGAAGACAATGCAGTAAAATCTTTAGTCTTGAAAAACAAACAAACAAAAAACAAAACAACTATCAACATAGAGTTTCATATTCGGTAAAAATAACCTTCAAAAATGAAGGAGTCACTGAAGACTTCAGCTCTGTTGTATTAGGAGTTCGGAACTCATCACTTCAGACATTACTACAATATCAACAATGTTAAACAAATTCAGAATCAATTATTTTCTTGGACCTATCAGAGAATTACAGTCACAGAGAAAACCACCTGGAAATATGGAGAGACAGGTGAAATGCAGAGAAGCACAGCTGATATCAGCTTGTGTAGTGCAGAAGCTGCAGGAACTATAAACTGGTAGGAACACTTGAATGGTGGCTTGGATGAATTGCTGGAGGTCGAGTTTGGACTGGTTTGAGAGTAAGAAGCTGGTGAAAGCCACAGTCCTGGGAACCCCACATTACTGTGGCTTTCACCTCCAGGTGCTCTACCACATTCAAGAAAAATTGTCACTTGTCTGGCAAGTGGAAGGGGAACCATTTAAAATACAGGAGTTTATTCTGCATAACAGAAACCTACTCTCCAGTGAAAAATACTTTACTGGAGCCTTATATCACAGAGGTAGAAAGGCAACCACCCAACTCAAGATTCCTCTAGCCTTCCTGTCTCACCTAAACAGGGGAGGGAGAAAAGATAAGAAACACTTGTGAAGTCCAGGGAACAGTACCAGTAAGAGACCAAAATTTAATCATAAGATTATAGGCCTTTAATTTATTTAAGCAGTATTCCAGATTATTTATCATACGTATCATGCACATATTGTGGCAAATATATTCCTAAAAGTCATAAGTTTTGGGACTCTATTGTAAATATTGTTTTAAAATGTTATTTTCCAGTAGTTTGCAGGTAGCTTATGCAAAGGAATTTTTGCATTACTTTGCATCCTGAGACCCATATACATTTATTTGTTAATTCTAGTCACTATTTTTGTAGATTTTTTCCCTGTAAATGACCAGATTGTCTGTGAATAGTCACTTTAACTCATATTTCCCAAAACATTTTAAGTACATTTTTCTTGACTCATTTCACTGTTTAGAATTATTTGTATAATGCTGAATAGATGGAAAGAGAACAAATGTGTTTTTTTCTTTTCCCCAATTTTAGAGGAATAATAATCAGTCTTTTGCACTATGTATAATAATAGTGTAGGGATTTTGGAGATCCTTTATTCGGTTGAGGAAATTTCTCCATATCTCTAGGTTGCTAAAAGTTTGTATTATGAATGGATATAGAATTTTTTATCCTGCATTTAATGAAATAATATGACGGTTCATTATTCTGTTAACATCATGAATTGCATTGATATTTGTGTGATAAACCAACTTTGCATTTGATTATGATGTAGTGTCATTTTGTGTATTGCTGTACTTGATTTACTAATATTGTGTTAAGAATTTTGGAATCTATATTTATGAAAAGATTGATCTCTGAAATTTCTTTTTTCAATGTGTTTTTATTGTTTTATTGTCAGGGTAATACTGGCAACTGCAGCTGCAATCCTCAAGCAAATCAACTTTTTCTTGTCATGTCATGACTCTTCTCTGCTTCTTGGGAGCACTTCCAGCCTCACTATGGCACTCTGTATGAGTGTTGTACTGTTATCAACGTTTAAGGTATTACATGAAACATGATGAAAAATATGGCAACACCGTGAGCGCTATGCAATAGACTGGAGAGGCAAACTGCTCAAATGGAGATGATTACCATCACAGGGTGTTTCAAGTGGATAGTTGTAAAATTTGAGCTCACTGCAATAGCAACAGGAGGTAGTCACAAAATTATTACAGTAGGTACCACAGTTAATCTGACATAGTTATGACTTAGCCCTGCAGCATTACATTTCTCTTGACTGTGAATGGCACCTGTACAGTCTGTTTGTATGTAAGTTTTGATAAAATTAAGTTGTTATACTTGATTTGTGTATATTTTATGGTAGTAAATTATAATATAGAGTAGTATCTACATATATTTTATGCATTCATGACATATCTTTTTCTTAGTTTCTTTTTTTTATATGTTTAGACTATGCAGGTCATCTGTGACATTTTTCAAACTGTCACAAATCTCCCAACATTTTTCTATGTTGATTTGTAATAATCCATATATAAGTGGACTTGCACAGTTTAAACCCATACTGTTCAAGGGTCTTCTGTACTGTGTTTTAAAGAAACTTTTAAATATGCAAGAAATATCCATGCATATTAAGCATGTCATCATTGTCAAACACCCCACTTTTTGTTCCATGGGCCCAAAACTTGGAATTACTCCAGACTTCCAAAGTCTCCAAAACTGTGTTAAAACCTTAATGCTAGGGGAACTGGAGTAGGGGTCTCCAGTTCCAGGTCATTGTTTTGAGCCCTTTACCTTCCCATTTGTAAATCCTTAAAATTTCTAACTTCCTCTCCAAAAGTGTCAGATGTGGGTATGGCCAATTTTACTCCTTACATTACATGCAGTATGCATGGTGATTAGGGACCTGGAATGTGCTTCAGAGAGCCTGTGTGAATTCACTTTCTGTAATTTACTATGCGTGGTAACATTAGGACAATTGCTGAACTTTTCTCTAAAATATGAGCATAATGATAATAGTACTTATTACATAGGGCTAGTGTATTATGTCAGCTAATATGTACAAAGAGCTTAGAAAATTACCAAGTATGTAATAAGCATTATTACTATTATTATGATGACTAAGATGGACTGTTCTTAAATGAAAGGCAGTTATAACAACCAAATGGCTTTGCAAATAAACACATTTTAATGGAAGAAAATATAAAGTAACTTTTAATAATTGCTTTTTCTGTAATTATACAGCAATGCAATATATGTGCACTTATAAAACACATACATACATACCATTTATATATATGTCCATCTATTTATATATTTGCTTGTATTTAAACCTGTAGAAAACTAAACCATAGAGAACTTGTAAAGTAAAATTATTATTAAGGAAATAGAGGGGAAAAGGTTAGCTAGGGTAGGACAAATATAGAATGTATACTTCTCTAAATAGCTCTTGTTTTGTTGATTTGAATTTAAACTTACATATATAATTTAAATAATTTAAAGCAGGATAATAATTTAATAATTTAAATTGCCTTTTGAAAAGGCAATTATTGCCTACCAAAAACAAAATTAAACTTGAACTTAAGTGTATAATGAGGGTTGTTTTTGTTTGCTTTTTTGTTTTTTGCCGTTCGCGGGCCTCTCACTGCTGTGGCCTTTCCCATTGCGGAGCACAGGCTCTGGACGTGCAGGCTCAGCGGCCATGGCTTACGGGCCCAGCCGCACCATGGCATGTGGGATTTTCCCGGACCGGGGCATGAACCCGTGTCCCTTGCATCGGCAGGCGGACTCAATGACTGCGCCACCAGGGAAGCCCTAATGAGTTCAGTTTTAACTGCTTATTTTCATAGATAAATGGAAACCTATCATTTTTGTCCTTCTAATTTCATATTAGAAAAATATTACCTGAAATTCTTCCATGGAAGTATTTAGAGACACTCTTCATTGTTTTTTGGAGCTGCGTAAAAAGACATGGTGTGGATGTTCCTGATATATATAATTGATTCCCCATTGGTTTTTCTTTCTATTCATATCCTCTTATAAATTGCACATTTTTCCTTTTAGATTTTTTTCTAGTGTATCTTTTGGATAAATTATTAGCAGTGAGATTGCAGAATCAAAAGACACATGCATATGTGATTTTACTACATACTGCAAAATTCCCTTCCTGGTTGCTATTTTACATTCTCTGCAGCAATGTGTAAAACACATTGTTTATCCAAATTCTCAATAGCAAGTGTGTTGTCAAACTTCTGGATTTTACCTATCTGTAAAATGGAAAATGCTCTCCTAAGTGTAGTTTATTTTACATTTATATTACTATGAATGAGGTTAAGACAATTTGCATTTCTTTTTCTGCAGACTCTTCACATTTCTTACCTGCTTCCATTAAGTTTTCAGGCTTTTTCTCTCCATTATTAGAAGCTCTTTATATAGTAAGAATATTTACCATTGGTCTCTAATATCAATAACAAATAAAACTTACTTATGGTGTTTTTAGCTATCCAAAGGTTTGCTTATATTACAGTCAAATTTATCAATCTGTCTTTTCTTGCAGCTAGATTTTGAATCATCAGTAGGAAAAAATTTACCCCACTCCCAAGATACAGAGAAGCTTATCCATGCTTTCTCTTTTTTTCTTTTTTTTAACTTCTTTATTGGAGTATAATAGCTTTACAACAGTGTGTTAGTTTCTGCTTTATAACCAAGTGAATCAGCTATACATATACATATATCCCCATATCTTCTCCCTCTTGCATCTCCCTCCCACCCTCCCAACCCCACCCCTCTAGGTGGTCACAAAGCACCAAGCTGATGTCCCTGTACTGTGGCTGCTTCCAGTAGCTATCTGTTTTACATTTGGTAGAATATATAAGTCCATGCCACTCTCTCACTTCATCCCAGCTTACCCTTCCCCCTCCCTGTGTCCTCAAGTCCATTTTCTATGGCTGCATCTTTATTCCTGTCTTACCCCTTTGTTCTTCAGAACATTTTTTTCTCAGATTCCATATATATGTGTTAACATACAGTATTTGTTTTTCTCTTTCTGACTTACTTCACTCTATATGACAGACTCTAGGTCCATCCACCTCACTACAAATAACTCAACTTCATTTCTTTTTATATCTGAGTAATATTCCATTGTATATATGTGCCACATCTTCTTTATCCATTCATCTGTTGATGGACACTTAGGTTGCTTCCATGTCCTGCCATGTTTTCTCTTATTCCTTGAATATTTTAGATATTTAGATTAAATCATCTGATCAATTTGAAATTAATTTTATGTAGATTAGGATAAATATATCCAACTCTTTATTCCCTATAATAAAACAGTTATCCCTATAAAACTGTTAAGAAGATGTTTTCCCTGAAGATTAAATAAGCTAATTTCATTGTATATTACATTTATATAAAACTTGGTATGTATATATATTTTTTTTCTAGTTGGTCCTACTTCTGTTTATTCACCAACATCATATTCATTTTAATTGTTGAGGTTTCAAATGTGTTTGAATATTTGGTAAAAATAGCACCCCACATTGTTATTCCTTTTCAAGATTTTCCTGGCTATGCTTGCTGGCTTGTTCTTCAAATTGATTATTATAATGAATATTTCTGACTCAGACAAAATAAGCTCACAAATAATAAAAACAAAAACTTGTATTTTTATTGTCTTTGCATTAAGTTAACTTAGGAAGGGATGACATAGCTATGGTGTTGAATTTTCTTATTCAAGAGTATATTTTTCAGACACTTTTGTGTCTTTCAGGAGTTGTTTTTCAACATCTCTCATAAAATTCTGAACATTTTTTTTAAGTTTATAGTTAGGCCATCAGATATCCTTTTCTAGGACTTTCCTGGGAGTGTTGCTATCAGTGATTTGGAGTCATCTGCATGCATTTGGCAGCTCATGGAGTTACTCTGTCACTTGTTTTTATTACATGAGTTGGTTATAATAATTTTCTTTATATTTTGGGTTTTTTGTTATGTTATATGTATGGGATGATTTAGGGATATTCATAAACTACACTCTTGTAACTGCCACTTTGTCTGGCATGCTCGAAAATTTTTGAAGCTACATATTTTCTAACATAAATTTCCTTTCACCAAATATGCAAAAATTATTTCAAAGATTAAGTGATAATTATCCCAAGGACATCTAATCACAGAAGAATTACAATGTATATAATCCTGCTAAGTGCTTACTAATTAAGATACACAAAACAGACTCTGCAAGAAACAAAATAACTGAGTTGGAACCAAAACTTCCAATTCACTTTGTTCAGCTGTCCCTCCCGATATGTGATCTTTGACACAGTTCCCATTCCGCACTTCAGAGAAAGCCGATATTTTCTTTCTCAGCCAAAATTTCCATATAATACATAATTTTCATGTGCAAAAAGATACTGTGAATTATCTTACAGCATTAGTCTTACTGAAATTCAATTATGTCATGTAAATTTAACCACAGGTAAGGAATTACTGCACAAACATATGGGTCATTAATACCCAATTACCTTCAGGGAGACGGTAGAGAGTGATTGAGAGGCAGGGCTTGTGGAGGCCACTCTTCTGCCTGGCAACATTGTCTGTCTAGTCATGATGGGTCTAGACAATTCTCTGAGAGTATCGAATGCCAGCAGGGCAATGCCACGATTTCTCATGAGTAAGTGTAACGAGAGAAATGTCCCTTTATCAGAATCTGGGGTCATATAATGTAGAAATGAAATTCTGCTGCTAGCAGGATGACTGCTAGTAGCAATTCTTACACAGGTTACTATTATTTTTCTCTCATAAAGAAAATAAGAGAAAGTCAGTCTATGGTAGCTTCTCTGTCTTTATGTTCACAGACATCCTTAGTGTGTGACTTCCCTACCTGAGGCCACCAAACCATCACAAGATGTTTACTGAAGTCCCTAACTTTATTTCTGATATCAAGGGAGCAAGAGTAAGAAGGAAAATAAGGGACTTATTAGCTAAATTTGACCCCATCGAAAGTGGTCTCATAAGCTTTAACCAGTGCCTTCGAATTGTGTTTCATTCACTACTAAAGTCAAAGAAGGCTGGAAAATATAAAGATTTTTTTAATGGACACATAGATACACAAAGTAAAATTGGTTCTGTGTTACTAAGGAAGAGGAAGATAATGCGTGTTGAATTGGAAGCTGTCTTTCTCTACCACACGGTTAGACTGCATTTACCATCTGTCTTGTTGTCTTCTTTATAGTCTGCATAGGAAGAACCAGTTGTAATACCTGTAAGCTAAATTTTGAAGAAAGCATTTTAGCAGCTTTTATTACACCTTTTACCACTAACTATAGGTGTCATGAATATTTACCTGCCTTTAAAAACCAGGTAAAACAAAATATAACAAAAGCATTTGTTCTTTGAATGATGCTCATCTGATATTTAAAATCCGATGCTCATCTGAATATTTTTTTAAAAAGATATTTTGACATTCAAACTTTATATAAGTAGAAACATTTTTTTTTTTCGTATTCCAACATATTTTAGCATTCTACTGCTTTTTGTTTAGGAAATCAGTTTAGCAACCATGCAAAGTTTAGCACTCAAGGCAGATCAAGATGAATGTGGCCATTCTTATTAAATAGGGCACTGTTTGCTCTATGGAAAGAAGATGTATTACCAAGGTGGAATTATATATATATATACATATATATATATATATATATATATATATATATATATATATATATATGTATATATATATTTCTGCAACATCTTATAACCACACTCCATTAGAAATGATTACCACCACAATGCTGCATGGTCTGAATTAGGTTTATATTTCTTTAGAGCACAAAAGCAAGAAAGAGGCCAACTGCCAGGACGGCTTGACCGGGTCAGTGGCTCTGCCTGACCTGTGTCAGCAGGAATCTCAATCAAAGCTGCAATGGCCGCCATGTTATCCAGGCACTTCTCACACTGGTGACTTGTTGTTAAATCACTGTGTCTGAAAATAACAACCGTCCATCAGTGTCAGTGCATGAAAAATTGAATTTCATGAGAATTTAAAAGAATTGCAGACTAGACTAATGCCATAGAGTCAAGTCTTGTGACTGTGATTTGTTCTTTCTGTTGCAGCACATTGACAGCTTTCTGACTGCTTCTCTTACCAGAGGGGAAGTGACAGAAGAATAGTTTCAAAAATATTTACACACTTTCATCACAAATGAAATTCCTGAATATGCATTCAAGAGTATAATGGTTTGAAATAATTTACCACCTGGCTATTGCTGTTTTGGCCTTTTGGACTCAATTAACAACGAGTGTGTTCTTAAATGTATTCCTCTTTCATGAAGAAGAGGTTTAATAAATATCTACATCTAAAGTCTAGGTTTAAAGCATACAGTAGTCAGTGATATATTTAGGGATGAATACTTATTACTAATGAACCCCAATTTTAACCTCAGGATAGCATAGAAGATTTCATAAATGAGTCCTCAGTGTGATCCAAGTTGATTCATAGCAGGGATGGGGGAGAATATGGAAGTGCAAAGGCCTACATGGAAATTTCTTTGGAATAATGAGAATTCACTAACCTGAGATGTTATTAACTGGCTATTTGAAGTAAATTCCTTTTAATAGAATTAGAAACCAATCAACTGCAGTAATAGGGATGACTAACACAAATTATCAAGCCAAATTTTTTAAATAAATAATTTTATTATACTTAAGTAGAATTTTCTACTCATAGAAGTTAAGTATGAATTTTATTTACAGTCATTAATATAGGATACGTGTTGATTATTGGGAACAAAGGGGACCTTGAATTTAGCTCCAGTTTTTTATCTAACAGTTTCAAAAAGATCACTCTGGTTACTTGTCTTAGTTACTGCTGCTATAACAAAATGCCATAGACTGAGTGGCTTAAACAGCAGACATTTAGTTTCCATGGTTCTGGAGGCTGCTAGTCTGAGAGGAGGGTGCCAGCATGGTCAGATTCTTGGTGAGGGCTTTCTTCCTGGTTTGTAGATAGCCACCTTCTTACTGTAACCTCACAGGATATAGAGAGAGAGTCGAAGAGGGGAAGAGAGAGAGGGAGAGGGAGGTCAGTCTTGAGTCTTTGCCTCTTTTTATAAGGACATTAATCCTATCATAAATGCGACACACCCACAAGCTCATCTAAGCCTAATTATCTCCCAAAGGCCCCCACCTCCAAATACTATCACATTGAGTATTAAGGCCTGAACATATGGATTCTGGAGGGACACAAACTTTCAGTCTCTAGCACTACTATAAGGAGAATAGATGATGTGAGAGTAGGAGGAGACAAGTTTCAAGGGCAAAGAAACTAATTAGGAACTATTCTAATTGTCTAGACTCTAGCCATAAAATATAGTGGTTCAGACCACACTTACAGAGGTATAAGTAGTGAGAAGCGGCCAGGTTCTAGACCTATGTAGAAGGTACAGCTGACAATCTGTGCTAATTTATTGGATGTGGGGTATGAGAAAAAATTGACCTCAAGAAAAAACTTAATTATCTTTTCTAAGCTTTAATTTCCTCAAGCACACAATGGAGAACTTACTAATTATAACATGGGATTGTTGAGAAAGTTAAATGTCAATGTCTGAAAGCAATTAAGACAATGATTATATATTATGATAGTAATATACATCATGTAAAATTATTATTTATCATATTATAGATAATAAGTAACAGCTTAACATGAGCTCAGTAAAAGCCAAGCTCAAGTTCTAGAACTTGGTCTTTCTATATCCATATGGAAATTTTCTAACCCAAATACTTGGCTTATGTGCCTTTACAGGCAATTCTCCTATAGTTACCTTCTTTATTAGGCAGGTGGACTTTTAATTCATGCCACGTTAACGTATTTTAAAAGTTGCCTAGTTTCTCTTTCTTCTGGTCCCATAATTTTGGATTGTTTGCAAGCCACTAAGTTAAAGACTTTGTGCAAGTGTCCATCTTACAGAATTTCTTGTTATCATTGGAAGCGGTGTCATCAGAGGCAGAATTTCAAACAGAACAAGTTTGTGGAATGAGGGACTTGAGAGTCAGGTCTCGGGCTTCCCGTGTATGCAAGCAGTCAGCTGACTCTGGAGACAGAGTGCAGGGTATAACTGCTCAGAACGACAAAGCCCATCTGTGTTCATTCAGTGGTGACACACTCAGAAGATAACAGCATCTTATGCCTTACTGAAATATTGTATTTTTTCCAAATTATGTAATTATTGAGGAAGCAAATAGTAGGGAAAATGTAAAATACTGAATTTGTATAATTTTTAATAAAATATTTTCAAATTTCTAAAGAGATATTTGAACTTGCTTCTATGAATATACCTATATTGATATCTGAAGCCATATTTATATCAATATGTATTTCTTTATATTTAATATTGTTTTATGCTTGAAATGTCTACATAAAATCCCTAACTATGTTTTATTTTCCAGGGAAATTGTTATTCTTGATAGAAATCATCAAGGAGAAAACTTGGCTATTTGGCAATCTCTTGCATATAAGAATGTTTATTACAATTATATACATGGTTGTATATGAACATGTGAACTTCTATTTATAAAAGGAATGATGACATTTCAAAATGTGAGAAAAACAAATAAAAGTAATGAGTTTTATATATGCAATTTTCCTTCCTAGAAAGAGGGCTGTTCAAATGTTGTGCTTTTTATTAAACTAAACTTTTATTTATTCATTTGAACAAATACCACATTAAAAATATCTTTAAAATTTATTCTTACTAAAGTAAATGCTATTTACATAAAATGAAATTGGTTTTCATCAACAACTGAATGATAACAGCCCAGGAGGATCACTTATATATAGTTTTAATAAAAAGTGACATGCAATTGTATAATAGCACTTTGTGTTTGAAGAGCACCTTTCATCTTTAAAATTTCAAAAGCCACAAAGTGTCATATAGTGATATAGTATATCCAGTGGCATTAAATCTTTAAATAAACCAATGTACTAGTGATTAAATATTTTAACAAGAACTCTACAAAAGCATGTTTTCTTTTTGTGGTTCAAAATTTGGTAATTTTAATATAATACTGCTTATTCACAAGAGACTAATGAATCATTATCATTTTTTTTCTTAGAAATCCATCTCAAACTGATGTTTTTATTCCTCTACAAACTAGCTGTGATAAATAAATAAATAGGACAAATCTTAGGTGTCCACTAAAGGGTAAAATCACTCTGATTATATTAACAATTTTGTGATACATTATAATTTATTGGTGACCTGACAGATAACTCCATGTATGGATACATGGGCTAGTATAACACTTTGTTTCTTAGATTTCTGAGAGCCTAAAATGGCAAAGAGATCAAAGAAAATTCTAATAGAAATTTTTAAATATATTGATAAAACTTGCAGGATTATTGCATTTATAAATGTTTATGATCAATGAAAGTTTCTTCCTATTTCTAAATAATCATTTTAGATTAATGTAAAATTAAATACTATTAAACAACCATTTTGATATTAAATACTCGACAAACCAATTAAACATGTAAATAACCTCCTTTGTCTCATGAAGTCTTTCTTAGAGATGCCAACTATCAGAGTAGTTACTTTTAGCCTCCAGAGGTCAAAGACAGAGAATTTTACATCTTGACCTATCAAAGTCACTTTAGGATTTAACTTAGTCCAATTTTAGTCTGATGATGTTTAGCTTGTTCAAAGCTTTTAGACCAGGAGTCCCTAACCCTGAATTCATGACTAGAATTTAGGAGATCTGTAACTCAAATGAGAAATATGATTTTTTTTTTCCTATTTTCATTAACCTTAAATTAATATTATGCACTATGTTCAACTTTGGTTGTAGGTAATAAACCAGAGTAGAGTTGGCTGTATCTGAGATGTGAGGCTTGGTCACCTCCATCAAAGTTGTTATAGACACCTGACAATACCTTTTACCCATATTGTTACTTTAAAATTATAATAATTGTTGTATCAATTACTAGATATTGTTGATATTTTAGTAAGAAACACTTATATTGCTATATATCAAATATTTAAAAAAATATTTGGCCAGCTGCATTTCAATATAATTGATATTCTTTGTGATTTTATGTATTTCTGGTATGCATTTAAAAACACTGTTCTTAGAAATCCATAGACTTCATCAGACTTCCATACTGGTTCATGGCAAAAAAAAATTGGGAAGAAATTCTATGTTAGGTTAAGTTGATTAAGAATTCTGTTTAATCATCTTTATCATTACTGATTTTCTGCCTGTATAATACATCAATTAATGAGCAAGGGACAATGACATTTCCAAAAATAATTGTGAATTTGTCTTTATCTGTTTTCAGTTACAAAAGTTTATTGCACCATGCATTTTGACATTCTGTTGTTACATTCGTACACATTAAAGATGATTACACCTTCTTGGAAAACTGTCCTCTTTATCATTAGGTAATGTTTCCCTTTATCCCTGATTATCATCATTTTTTAGTAGTCAGTTTTATCTGAAGTAACTATTACTTCTGATTTATTTGATTAGTTTTATCACAGTATATTTTTCTCCATCCTTTTATCTCTTTACTTTTACCCTATATCTTCATGTTTAAAGTAGGCCTTTATATGTAAAGGGGGTCTCTTATATATAGCATGTAATTGCATCTTCTCTAGATAATCTCTGTCACTTAACTGGTATGTTTATATCACTTACATTTAAAGTGTTTATTGATATAGTTAGATTAGAATTTGCCATCTTGATCTTTTATTGTTATTCATTTCTTTTGACTTTTTTTTTCTTTATAATTTCTTTTTCTGCCTTTCCTGGTTTTAACTGAGCATCATTTATGATTCCATTTAATCTCTTCTCTGAACATTTCATTTATATATTTTTAAAAATATTTTGGTGGGGCTTCCCTGGTGGTGCAGTGGTTGAGAGTCTGCCTGCCAATGCAGGGGATATGGGTTTGTGCCCCGTTCCAGGAAGATCCCACATGCCACGGAGCGACTGGGCCCATGAGCCATGGCTGCTGGGCCTCCGTGTCTGGAGCCTGTGCTCCACAATGGGAGAGGCCACAACAGTTAGAGGCCCGCGTACAGAAAAAAAAATAAATAAATAAAATAAAATTTTGGTGGTTGCCCTAGGATAGACAAAATGTATTTTGCAATAATATATACCTATTTTCTAATAATATTGTACTTCTTCACATGTAGTGCAAGTGTCTTTTAACAGAATAATCCCAATTCTTCCCTCTTGTGGTATTGTCCCTTATGTTATTTGTTTCATTTTTACATATGCTATAAACATCTAACACATTGTCACGATTATTGCTTAAAGTAAGTTATTTTTAGGTCAATTAAATATAAGAAAATTAAAAATTATATTTTACTTCAAATATTCCTTTTCTGATGTTCTTCTTTATATGTATATGAGTTTCTAAACTGCATCAATTTTCTTCTACTTCAAGAACTTCCTTCAACATATTTTGTGGGAGAGGTCTACTGGCTGTGAAATTCTTCAGTTATTATCTCCTGAGAAAGTCTTTATCTCTCTTTCACTTTTTAAAAATAGATTTAATATTTTAAGTTTTATATTTACAGAAAATTTTATAAGATAATACAGAGAATCCCCATATATTTTATACCATGTTCCCCTATTATTAACATCTTATACTAGTATGGTGCATTTTGTTAGAATTAATGTACAAATATGGTTATGTTATTATTAGCTAAAATGCATAGTTTATTTAGATATCCTTAGTCTTTATATGATATATTTTTATGCTTTAGGATCTCATCTAGACTACCACATTACATTTAGTTGTTTTATCTTCTTAGGCTCCTTTTGTTTGTAACAATTTCTCAGTTTGCCCTTGTTTTTGATGAACTTAGTTTTAAGGTGTATTGATCGGGTATATTATAGGATGCTTCTTTGTTGGAAATCATCTGAATTTTTTTCCATGATTATACTGGAATTATGGATATTTATTTATTATTTATTTATTGGAATTATATTTTTTAGCACTTCCTTATTTATTGGTATTAGAAGATACTCCAGGGTCATCTTGTATATTTCTAGTCCAAGTCTTAGAATCAGCCATTTCTCGAAGGAGCCTCAATTCCTTTTTTTAGAGGTTGGCATTAGAAGCCAAGATCTAGCTACTAGGTATGCTCATTGTTACTGGAGTGTCAGTGCTTCTAGGCCCCCTCGGCTAACAGAGAAAGGAAATATATGTGTGTGTAATAATCCATCTAGGTACATATATCTAAGAGTTTTGTAAACATCTGCAATTATATTACATTAAACATGAGTTTATAATGAATATCCACCTCTAACCCATTACCACATGGTTCACTCTAGGCTCCCATTACTTTTTTGTGGATATCCACTTCAATAGAGAAACTCACCATCTGCCATCCATTCATGGAATTGTTCAATTCAGTATATATGTATAATAATAGCAGAATTGTTTCTCTTTACCCACATGGGAAACAACTTGATCAACTTCATCACATTATATTGAGGGTAAATACTATCAATAGTGTTTGTATTTGTCTAATGAGTACTTTGTTTGTGTGCAGTTAGTTTTTCCTTTTGTCTTATGGACTCCACTCATTTCCAAAGCTACTTAGATCAGCACATTATCCCCTCTTCCCTTACAATATGGTTGTTTCATACGTTTATTACATAGTTAATATCTCTTGTCTCAGTCTTCAACCTCTCATTTTTTTTCAATATGCATACATTAAGTTTCAATCTTTGTGTTGTAAAATTCTATGGGTTTTGACAAATGCACAATATCATGTATCCAACATCCCATTATCATACAGAATAATTTTGCTGCCCTAAAAATCCCCTGTGCTTCACCAAGCTTAATCCTCACCCTCTCCCCCTAAGCTCCTGGAAACCAATGATCTTTTGACTGAATCCATGGTTTTGCCTTTTTCAGCATGTCATATTATTAGAACCGTGGAAGTTTTTTCTTTTTTTCAAAAATTTTAATTAACTGGAGACCATAGTATATTTAGATTTCCTTAGTTTTCATCTAATGTTCTTTTTCCCCAAGATTCCATCCAAGGTACTACTTTATACTTATTTGCCATGCTGTCAGAGTGTCTCAGATTAATCTTGGTTTTGATGACCTTGAGAATTTTGAGGAATACTGATCAAATAATTTGTAAGTTGCCCCTTTATTGGATTTTTTCCTGATGCTTTCCTCAGTATTATACTGAGGCCATGGGTTTTTGAGTGAAAGTCCACATAGATAAAGTATGCTATCTATTCCATCATATCATATCATATTACTATCCATGATTTATGACTGTTGATATTGTATTTATCATCTGGCTGAAGTAGTGTTTGTAAGTTTTATTCAGAGTAAAATTACACTTTTTTTTTTCTCTTTGAATTCTAATACTCTGAAAGGAAGTCAATATCTGAAGCCCATACTTAAGGAGAGTGATGTTCTTCCTTTTCTAGAGTGGGTCTAGGCAAATTATTTGGCATTCTTCTGCATGGGAGACTGTTTCCTTCCACAATGTACTAATTTAGTCATATATATGTATATATATGTATATATATATATATATATATATATATATATATACACACACACACACACACACACACACACACACACACATATTTTATGTTTTGGGTTGTAATCCAGTACTACTTCATTCTACTGCCGAATTTTTCCCTGCCTTAGCCACTGGGGACTCTTTCAGTTGGCTCCTGTGTCCCTTTGACATTTCCCCATCAGTAATTTCTGTTTTGAGTACTTCTTACTTTCTGGCATTATCAGATACTCCAGGTTCCTTTTGTGTATTTTCTGCCCCAGCCTTAGAGTCCACTATGTCTCCAAGGAGCCCCAGTTGCATTTACTGGAGAATGATATTTGAAACCAAGATCCAGGAGTAAGTGTGCTGCCTGCTGCTGGGGTGTTTATTTTAGACCCTATAAGGTGAGAAAGAAAAAAAAAGTGTATATACATGTTCTATAATCCCTTCTACATAAAACATTTTGTATATATATTAAGTTAAATTTGTCCCCAAATGATGTATCCAACTTCAATCTATTACCAAACGGCTAATTCTACCCTACTTTTATTTATCTGTTAATTCCTACTGCAACAATGAGAAACTAGCTCCCAGTATCATCCATCCTTTTATTTAGCATTCATTTCCAGTATACATACATAGTAGTATCAAAAAGATTAACCCATACTCCTATGGAAAACAACTTTATAGACTAAAGTCATTATGAACAGTTAATTTTGCCTTTAGTTTTACAGACGTCATTCTTTTCCCAAAATACTTAAATCAACACTTTTCTCTACCACGTTCAGTGAGGTTCTTTCATATACTTGTAATTCAGTTACATTTTCTTGCCGCAGTCTGCATTCTTTCCTGGGATCCCATGACCCCCTAAACATATATATATATATATTTTAAATTTGCTTTCACTAAAGCTTTATTTTCATGTTACAGTTCTATAGTTCTTGAGAAATGCAAAATGTCAAGTGTCCTCGATTATAGTATCATACAAAATGGTTTTACTGTCCTAAACCTCCCCTTTGTTTCATGCATTCTTAAACTCTGGCAATCAATTGACCTTTTTAATTGTCTCTATAGTTTTGCCTTTTCTAGAATGTCAAATAAATGAAATCATATAGCATTTAGCCTTGTTATACTGGCTTCTTTCACTTATCACTATGCAGTTAAGGTTTCTCCATGTCATTCTATGGCTTGATAGATTATTTCCTTTTACTGTGGAATAGCATTCCATTGTATAAATGTACCAGACTTTGTTTACCTCTTCATCTGTTGAAGGACTTCTTGGTTGCTTCCAGTTTTGGGGAATTATGAATAATGTTGCTATAAATATTTACTGGTAGGTTTTAGCATGGACATATATTTTAATTGTATGAGAATGGCAGAGCATTATCGTTAGATCATGTAGTAATAAGATTTTTGTTGTTAGAAACGTCCCTACAGTCTTTAAAAGTGGCTGAATCATTTTGCATTACCACCAGCAATGAATGAAAGTTCCTATTGGTCTGTATTTTCACTGACATTTAGTACTGTCAATTATTATTATTTTTTTAAAATTTTAGCCAATCTAATATGTGTACTGTGGAATATGTGTGTTTATACAATGGAATTTGTCATTGTTGTTTTAATTTACAATGTACTAATGACAAATTATGTCAAACATCTTTCCATATTCTTTGTTGTATTTTTATGTCTTCGCTGGTGAGGTATGTTTTCAAATCAGTTGTCCTTTTTTTAATTGGGATTTTCTTTTGACTTGTTTCCATTTAAGAGTTTTTTGAAAATTTTAGATACAACTCCTCTATCAGATATGTATCTTAAAAATAATTTCTCTTAGCATATGGCTTATCAGTTCACTCTCTTAAGTGTGTCTTTCACAGAGCAGAAGTATTAAATTTTAATGAATCCTTACCAATTTTCTTGTTTCTTGGATAGTGCTTTTTGTTCTGTTTCTAACATCTCATCATCAAAGCCAAGCTCATCAAGATTTTCTCTTCTGTTTTTTCTCAGAGTTTTATAATTTGAAGTTTTGCATTTAGGTCTATCATCTATGTTCAACTTTTTTGAAGGGTGCAGTCTGTGTCTAGTTTTTTTGTTTGTTTGGTTGTTGTTGTTTGCATATGTATGCCCAATTTTTTCAGTGCCATTGAGGAAAAATCATCATTTCTGAATTGAATTTCCTTTGCTCTTTGGCAAAGATCAGTTCACTATATATGTATGGTTCTATTTTTGAACTCTCTATTCTGTTCCATTTGTTTATTTGTCAATCAATGCCATGATCTCTTGTTTACTGTAACTTTATAGCAAGTTTTCAGGTTAGGTAGTGTCACTCATCCAACTTTGTTTTACTTCTTTAGTATTGTACTGGCTACTCTGGGCTTTTGCCTTTGCAAGTAAATTTTATGTGTTTGTTAGTACCTAAAATTTCTTGCTGTGATTTTGATTTGGATTAGGTAGAATCTATAGATGAAATTGGGAAGAAGTGGCATTCTAAAAAGATTGAGTCTTCCAGTCTACAAACACACATGATGTCTCCATTTTCTCAGATATTCTTTGATTACTTTCAAGGGTTTTGTAGTTTTCCATATACAGTTTCTGTACATATTTTGTTATCTCATGCACAAGTATTTTTTTAATGCCATTGTAAGTGGTATTATGTTCATAATGCAAATTGTTGATCATTGGTAGTCTTTGCTAGTTTTGATATTAGGGTAATTTTGGCCTCAAAGAATGAGTGAGAAAGTATTCCTGCTGCTTGTATTTCATGGATGAGTTTGTGGAAAATTGGTATCATTTATTTTTTAAATGTTTGGTAAGATTCACCAGTGAAACCATCTGTACCTGAGGCTTTCTTTGTTGGAAGGTTATTAATTATTGGTTTAATTTCATTAATAGATATATATATATTAAGATTATATATTTCTCCTGTATGAATTTTGAAGTTTGTGCCATATAAGAAATTGGTCCATTTCATCTAAGTTATCAAATCTATGGGTATTGAGTTGCATATTCCTTTATTATTTTTATGTCTAGGATCAGTAAAGATGTCCCCTCTTTTATTTCTGATATTGATAATCTGTGTCTTTTCTATTTTTTCTCCTTTGTTATCTTGGCCAGAGGTTTAACAATTTTATCAATTTATCAATGTATTAATTTTATGGCTCCTTTCTAAGAATCATCTTCTGGTCTCTGGATTCACCTGTTTCTTCAGATATCTAGATAGGGGTTTATCTTTGACATTGATTTTCTGATATTGTAATAAAATGTGTTGATTTTTAGTTCATTCAGCTTTTTTCTTTTCTATGCTTGGACAATTTCCAACATTTTTAACATATTAGACCTGAAACTGGAAGTCTATCTCTTAATTTGAATATTGTGTATATATATATATATATATATATATATATATATATATATATATATATATATATGTTTTAAAATATTTTATACACTTTTACAAAGACATTTTGTAGCACTCTGTTCTCCTTTAGAATTTTAATATCTCCTTGTTGACTCTGTGAATAGCAGATCTTTAAAAATTCTATTCTCCTCCTGGAATTATTTCTATTTCTTCAGTCACAGATTTATTGTTTAATCATTTGTTTATCTTTTTTCATCTTGTTCATTTAATTTCACATCTGTTGATCCAAAACACTCCAATTATATTTAAGAATGATGTTTAGCATTTGGGACTAAGGACTTTGTTTATGTGGGAAGGATATTTCCAAAGTCATTTTTCATTTTCTGAGTCTGGTCCCAGAGCTAGTTGCCTTGCTGCACTTTAAGTGGAAGTCTTTGCTCCAGGTACAGTTTCTATAAGAAAATATTGATTCATAGCTCTTTGGCATTCTCAATATGAAGTGAGGGAGGGAAATTCATAGTTTAACTGTCCTGTGTAACTTCAAATAATTTCCCTGGTTTTCAACCTCATGACTTACCTCTGATATTCCTAGTGTTTCCCAATCCAAAGCCTTCCCTAGCTTCTTTGGGCAGGATCACTGATCTTCTCTGAAGAAAGTTGTGTAATGTTCTAAGCTGCAGCTTCTGTCTACTTATTTCATCTGTTAGCACTCCTCTATCTTCATTTAATGTTCCTACAATCTGTTAAAATTTCTTCTGAATATTTTTTCTCTTTCTAAATATTTTCCCTATTGAAAACCCATATACTTTCCTTTTCTATATTATCACTAAGTGGCATCTTAGGGAAAAGGTAGAACTGGTAAATGCATATGCAGTAAGTCTTATTTAATTAGAATTCCATTAGAAATGTTTCAATTAAAAATTCATATAAACAAGTTATTTTGAAGAATACTGAAGATTATCATTTATGTGTAATATTTTTCCATTAGAATGTTTAATAATTACTTCAGAGAAAGCCACAGCACCCCAGATTATTTTTCAGTAACTGTATCAACTTCCAAAAGAGAAGGAGTATATTGACTGTCCCTTATTTGTTACAACATTTTTGCATTTAGTGACTTTTTAAGTAGCATTCTTTATATATATATATATATATATATATATATATATATATATATATATATATATATATATGTATATATATATATGTATATATATATATACACATATATATATATATATATATGCTCATTCTATATATATATATATATATATATATATATATCTTATTTTTTTCTTTTTTTTTTTTTTTTTTTTTTTTGCTGTACACGGGTCTCTCACTGTTATGACCTATCCCATTGTGGAGCACAGGCTACAAATTCGCAGGCTCAGTGGCCATGGCTCACGGACCCGGCTGCTCCATGGCATGTTGGATTTTCATGGACCGGGGCATGAACCCGTGTCCCCTGCATCGGCAGGTGGACTCCCAACCACTGTGCCTTCAGGGAAACCCCTTTATATATTCCAAATAGAAATATTAAGAAAAAGAAGAAATTTCTATTTAAGCTATCACTTCAGAAATGTAAAGACATTTTAGTGTGAACACAGAAGATTTAAATTCCTAATAATGATGAAGAAAGAGGTGGCACCCTTCACATAATCTTTATCCTGGCATTATATAGTTTACAGTCTGGCATTGGGAACTAATTGTTAAACACAATTATTGAAAATGATCACATAACCTCAGTAGCGTTTTGTAAGCCATTTACTATTCTGCATATTTGATTTACTATGATGGAATTTAATTCAACTTTCCTAATTATCTTCATTTTTTTTAAACAGCTCCAGCAAATCTGTTGACAAACAGTTAATCATGAAAACCAGATCTCAGTTGTTATAGCATAGTTCACATTTTATTTGCTGACTAGTCCACTGGCAAATGCAAGCAGCACCTGGAGAGAGGGACCTTTATATACATACACTTAAAAGTGTTTTACCTTAAAATTTTTTTCATTATCCTATGTTTATTCAGCTGAGGAAATCTGAAAATAAGATTAATAGATACAAAACACCTTTAAAGACTAGACATTTTTTTTACTATACCATACCCTTATTATTAAACTTGATACAAATAATAAAAAAATTTAGTTACTGAAAAGGGACTTTAAAGAAAATAATTAAATTTAATAGACAACCTTGGTATTGAAAGGTATTTATTTCATTTCTATACACATTTTATAAATAGAACAGCTACAATTTATTCCACAATCAGTGGCAACATCTTATTGTTTTTGTATAACTTGAAATTGTGATTGAACATTGATTTGAAGCAACAAAATTAAAAGACAAATTGATAAACATCTGAAGATTTTTTTTAAAAAAACAAGCACAAGAATATTGTGAAAAAGGCTGAAGAAACAATGCTGATTCTAAACTAAGTTTTACACCATTTTAAAATCCTTAATTTGTTCTTTAAAAACATTTAATTGCTATAAAAATAATAGAAAATTCAAAGTGTTTTTTTTCACAGAATGCTAATATCTTTTGCAATTATGTTTAAATACAACAGGGATACTGTTTGAAATTAGAATAAAATATAGTTATCATGATTTTTAACTTCAGACCTTGTTTCAAAGTCTACAAGTTTGCCTACAAAAATAATTTAAACTATTTTAGTGGTAAATAAATGTAATTAGTTGTATTAGGAATGATATGGTATAGATTTAACTGGCAGTAATAAAAAATTTTTTAGCCCAACTTTTTAAACTATATTTGTTAACAAGCTTATACATAAAACATTTTTTCCCCCCAAATGTTGGTACTGGAGCAGAAGATCACATGGTAATTAAGTCACCAGTGAGGGGAGTGGGGGGAAACAAAAAACAGAAACAGCGCTTTTGTCCCTTACACCAGAATTATTTCACTCATTGTTTCTACCATTAATGTAGTGAAAAGATAGTGAAGCAAAAGGATCCCATGGGGGGAAAGAAAAATGAGAATGTAGCTGATGAATGTCTTCTTGACATGACAAAAGTAATAAACTTATCCAGGCATGATGCTTAACTTCTCCTTCAAAACATTCTGTATTGCAGAAATTCTGAACTATTTTGCCATAACCAAACACACTATAAAATCTATACATATTTGTATATCCTTTACTTTTACAGTAACACTTCTCCATCCAACCACTTTTATGGTTTACTTCTTCTTTATTCATGACAACTCCTCCTTGCTGTTCCTAAAGATCACCAGAAGTCAGAGTAGGTGCCTTCACATATGATCATCTCAGAGATATCACAGAGATGATGTTTAATGCTTTCTTTCCAGAAGAGTTGTCTAGTACTCACAGATTATATTATAAAGTCAGCATGTAAGAAAAAAAAATTTCTGAGTCAGTACTGTACTTGAAAATGAGTGAAATGCACATTTTAAAAACTCCTCACAACTTAAGCCTTGGTGTGTGAGATGACATGCACAAAGTCTAGGATTAAGCAGGATTAGGAAAAGACACTTCCCAGCTTGAACTTGCATAATGTTAAAAACAGTGTTCTTTATTTTTCCTTTTTTTAGAAATATATAATATTAAGGTATAATTACATGTGGTAAAATTAATTACTTTTAGTATATATTTCTGAATGTTTGATGATGAATACATTAATATAACAGCAACACAATCAAGATGTAGAACACATTCATCACCCTCAAAAATTACTTCAGGCACTCTTGTTTCAAACCTCCCCCCAACACAAAACCATTACAAACATCTATTGAGTTGTTTGTTTCCACAGAGTTTTACCTATAACACAATGTCATATGAATGAGGTTGTCCTGTATGTTGACTTTTGAGTATAGCTTATTTAATTTATCATAATGCATTTTTTGTCTTGTGTATCAGTTTCACTAGGTTTTATTGCTGAAGAATATTATAGTTCGGGTGTCACACGTTCATTTCTGTTTTCTTATTTTTTGGCTGTGCCCCAACCAGATATTGAACCTAGGCCCTTCACAATGAAAGTGCAGAGTCCTAACTACTGGACTGCCAGGAAATTCCCAGTTTTAATTCTTTACCAATTCACCAGTTGAGAGATATTTGTGTTATTTTTGGTTTGGAGTGATTACAAAAAGAGCCAATATAAAAAATGACATATAGATGTTTATGTGAACAAAATGATAATTTCACGTTAAGAAACAACGTGGGGTGGGGTCACTGGGCGATACACTAAGATTTTGGGAGAGATATGATCTTACCGGTAACGTTAAAAGGCAACTCGGAAGTCAACACACCTGGTGGAGTAAGTTAAACAGACTTACAAACACAGTAAGTTAAACAAAATGGGAAGACAGAGAAATATGTAGCAGAAGAAGGAGCAAGGTAAAAACCCCCCAGTCCAAACAAATGAAGAGGAAACAGGCAGTCTACCTGAAAAGGAACTCACAGTAATGATAGTAAAGATGATCCAGAATCTTAGAAATAGGATAGAGAAAATACAAGAAATGTTTAACAAGGACCTAGAAGAAATAAGGAAGAAACAAACAGTGATGAACAACACAATAAATGAAATTTAAAATTCTCTAGAAGGAAGCAATAGCAGAATAAATGAGGCAGAAGAATGGATAAATTACCTAGAAGATAAAATAGTGGAAATAACTACCACAGAGCAGAATAAAGAAAAAATAATGAAAAGAATTGAGGAAAGTCTCAGAGACCTCTGGGACCACAATAAACACACCAAACATTCGAATTGTGGGGGTCCCAGAAATAGAAGAGAAAAAGAAAGTGTCTGAGAAAATATTTGAAGAGATTATAGTTGAAAATATCCCTAACATGGGAAAGGAAATGGTCAATCAAATCCAGGAAGCACAGAGAGTCTCATACAGGATAAATCCAAAGAGAAACGTGTGAAGACATATATTAGTCAAACTATTAAAATTAAATACAAAGAAAAAATATTAAAAGCAGCAAGGGAAAAGCAAAAAATAACATAAAAGGGAAACCACATAATATTAACAGCTGATCTTTCAGCAGAAATTCTGCAAGCCAGAAATGTATGGTAGGACATATTTAAAGGGATGAAAGGGAAAAACCTACAGCCAAGATTACTCTACCCAGCAAGGATCCCATTCACATTAGACAGAGAAGTCAGCACTTTTACAGACAAGCAAAACATAAGAGAGTTCAGCACCACCAAACCAGGTTTACAACAAATGCTAAAGGAACTTCTCTAGGCAGGAAACTCAAGAGAAAGAAAAGACTAACAAAAACAAACCAAAAACAATTAAGAAGATGGTAATAGGAAATTACATATTAATAATTACCTTAAATGTAAACGGATTAAATGTTCCAACCAAAAGACATAAACTGGCTGAATGGATATAAAAACAAGACCTGTATATATGCTACCTACAAGAGACCCACTTCAGACCTAGGGACACATACAGAATGAAAGTGAGGGGATGGAAAATTATATTCCATGCAAATGGAAATCAAAAGTAAGCTGCAGTGGCAATTCTCATATCAGACAAAATGGACTTTATTTTTTATTTATTTATTTATTTATTTATTTATTTTTGCGGTATGGGGACCTCTCACGCTTGTGGCCTCTCCCGTTGCAGAGCACAGGCTCCGGACACACAGGCTCAGCGGCCATGGCTCACAGGCCCAGCTGCTCTGCGGCATGTGGGATCTTCCCGGACCGGGACACAAACCCGTGTCCCCTGCATCGACAGGCGGACTCTCAACCACTGCGCCACCAGGGAGGCCCCCAAAATGGACTTTAAAATGAAAACTGTTACAAAAGGCAAGGACACTACATAATGATCATGGGACCAATCTTAGAAGAAGATATAACAATTGTAAATATCTATGCACCCAACATAGGAGCACCTCAATATATAATGCAAATGCTAACAGCCATAAAAGGGGAAATAGACAGTAACACAATCATTGTAGGGGACTTTAACGCCCCACTTTCAAAAATGGACACATTACCCAAAATGAAATTAAATAAGGAAACACAAGCTTTCTTTTTATTTATTTAGTTATTTATTTTAGATTCCATATATATGTTTTAGCATACGGTGTTTGTTTTTCTCTTTCTGACTTACTTCACTCTGTACAACTAACTCTGGTCCAAACACCTCACTACAAATAACTCAATTTCATTTCTTTTTATGGCTACATAATATTCCATTGTATATATATGCCACATCTTCTTTGTCCATTCATCTGTCGAGGGACACTTAGGTTACTTCCATGTCCTGATTATTGTAAATAGAGTTGCAATGTACATTGTGGTACATGACTCTTTTTTAAGTATGGTTTTCTAAAGGTATATGCCCAGTACTGGGATTGTTGGGTCATATGGTAGTTCTATTTGTAGTTTTTTAAGGAACCTCCATGCTGTTCTCCATCGGGGTTGTATACTTACTCTGTATACCTGTGCTGATTTTACTTGTACTCTCTCTACCTCATACTTTCTTTCTACAATTTTCATAACCCCATTTATATTTATTCACAAGACACTAGTGAGGAAAATTTGTAGGTTTATATTTCTTTTTTTCCCCTTCTAATGATAATTTTATAGTATCCAGCCAATATAGGCAACCTCTGATATATTGGTGGTTTCATTCTAGACCACTACAATAAAGCAAATATCACAATAAGGTGAGTCATCTAAGTGTTTTTGTTTCCCAGTGCATATAAAGGTTATATTTACCTTATCCTGTAGTCTAATAAGTGTACAATAGCATTATGGCTCAAAAATATGGATACCTTAATTCAAGAATTTTTATTGCTAAAAATTGCTAACCATCATCTAAGTCTTTGGCAAGTTATGATTGTTTTGCTGGTGGAATGTGTTGTTTCAGTGTTGATGGCTGCTGACTGACCATGGTGGTGAACCTTGCTGAAGTTTGGGGCGGCTGCAGCAATTCCTTAAAATAGGAAAATAATTAAGTTTGCCTCATGTATTGACTCTTTCTTTCACGAACAATTTCTCTCCAGCATGTAATGCTGTTTGATAACATTTTATCAGCAGTAAAACTTCTTTCAGACCTGGAGTCAGTCTTCTGAAAACCTGCCACTGCTTTATCAACTAAGTTTATGTAATATTCTGAATCCTTTGTTGTCATTTCAACAATCTTCACAGCATCTTTACTACGAGTAGATTTCATCTCCAGAAACCAGGTTCTTTGCTCATCCATAGGAAGCAACTCCTCATCCATTCAAGTTTATCATGAGATCGTAGCAATTCAGTCCAATCTGCAGGCTCCACTTCTAATTCTAGTCATCTTGCTATTTCCACCACATCTGCAGTTACTTTCTCCACTGAAGTCTTTAATCCCTCAAAGTCATCCATGGGGGTTGAAATCAACTTCTTTGAAACTCCTGTTAATGTTGATATTTGGACCCCTTCCCATGAATCACAAATGGTCTAAATGGCATCTAGAATGGTGAATCCTTTCCAGAGGTTTTCTGTAGCCTTACAAAATATATTTCTTAAGCAATAAGACTTGAATGTTGAAATTATTCCTTGATCTATCCATAGGCTACAAAATGGATATTGTGTTAGCAGGCAAAAAAACAATATGAATCTTGTTGTCCATCTCCATCAGAGCTCTTGGGTGACCAGGTGCATTGTCAATAAGCAGTAATATTTTGAAAGGAAACTTATTTTCTGAGCAGGTAGGTCTCAACAGTGAGCCTAAAATATACAATAGACCATGTTGTAAAACGATGTGCTGTCTTTCAGGCTTTGTTATTCCATTTATAAAGCACAGACAGAGTCAATTTAGAATAATTCTCAAGGCCCTAGGATTTTCAGAATAGTGAATGAGCACTGGCTTCAACTTGAAGTCACCAGATTCATTAGCCCCTAACAAGAGAGCCAGCTCATCGTTGAAGATTTGAAGTCTGATACTGACTTCTCCTCTCTAACTATGAAAGTCTTAAATGGCATCATCTTCCAGCATAAGCTTGTTTGTTCACATTGAAAATCTGTTGTTCAGTGTAGCCACCTTCATGAACTATCTTAGCTAGATCTTCTGGATAACTTGCTGCAGCTTCTACATCAACACTTGCTGCTTCAGCTTGCATCTTTGAAGTTGCAGAGATGGCTTCTTTCCTTAAACGTCAAGAACCAACCTCTGTTAGCCTCAAACTTTTCTTCTGCAAGTTACTCACCTCTCTTAGCCTTCATAGAATTGAAGAGAGTTAGGGCCTTCCTCTGGATTAGGCTTTGGCTTAAAGGAAAGTTTTGGCTGGTTTGATCTTCTCTCCAGACCACTAAAACCTTCTGCATATCAGCAATAAGGCTGTTTTGCATTCTTATCATGTGTCTGTTCCCAGGAGTAACACTTTTAATAGAATTCAAGGAATTTTCCTTTTCATTCACCAGTTGGCTAACTGTTGATAAAAGAAGTCTAGCTTTGGGCCTTTCACAGCTTTTGACAAGCCTTCCTCACTAAGCTTAACCTTTTCTAGCTTTTGATTTAAAACGACAGACATGAAATTCTTCCTTTCCCTTGAACAATTAGAAGCCATTGTAGGGTTACTAATTGGCCTAATTTCAGTGTTGTTGTGCCTCAGAATGGGGAAGCCTGAGGAGAGGGAGAGAGATAGGGGCACGGCCAGTGGGTGGGGCAGTCAGTACAAGCACAACATTTATCTATTAAGTTCTGAAGTCTTAAAGGGGCACAGTTCATGGTGCTCCGAAACAATTACAATAGCAACATCAAAGATCACTGATCACAGATTACCATAACAAATTCAATAATGAAAAAGCTTGAACAATTGTGAGAATTGCCAAAATGTGAGACAGAGACACAAAGTGAGAAAATGCTTTTGGAAAAATGGTGCTGATAGACTTGCTCCACTCAGGGTTGCCACAAACCTTCAGTTTGTATAAAGGCACATAGCTAGAAAGTGCAGTAAAGCAAGTGCAGTGAAAGGAGGTCTGCCTGATTACTAGTCAGAAGGAACAGTGCTGCAAGGTGAGGTTGAAGAGAAATGCACAGGAAGATTATGACAAAGCTCCATGGTGTTGGAAAGGAATCTGGATTGTGTTCGGAATGTGATATGAGGTCCTTCGAGATCTTTGAAGCAAGTGAGTCACATGCTCCAAATTATGTCTAAGAAGATTTCTGTGTTAAAATTTTGGTATTATCAGCTAAGGCAATAAATTAGAAATATTAGGTTCAACTGTATGATGGGAGCATATATTTTATGAAAGCAAGCTTCCCAGGGTCATTTGTTCTTAGGGCATGTTTTTCAAAGGAAGCACTGGATTGGGAATCAAGACATCTATTATACATAGAATGGATAAACAACAAGGTCCTACTGTTGCACAGGGAACTATATATTCAATATGCTGTGTAAACCATAATGGAAAACAATAGGAAAAAGAATGTATATATATATATATATATGTGTGTGTGTGTGTGTGTGTGTGTTTCAGGTATGCCTATTTATATATTTAAATCAAACACATGTAGAGATATCAGTGTATTCTGAGAAAGGCTTGAAAAAGACTGTTATAAATTCTACTCTTGAGGTAAAGAAAGCTAGCAGGTAAGTATGGGGAAGGATTACTGAATTACCTAAGGCATCATCTGGACATTAATGCAAAATATTAGAGAGAATTTGATTTAATTGGGAGCCAATATCATGCATTATATCCAAGACTGAGCATGAAAATGAGTAACAAGGCCAGTGTTTAGCAAAATATGGGAGGTGAAATTAAAGAATTGGAGATTTTATACAGGAAAGAGAGAATGTTGCTGTGAAATCTCTTTTACAAAGTGTCTGGCATCTGAAATGAAGTAGGTGAATGCTCCTTGCGAAAGCCAGACAGGCCTTAAAAAAATTTACCCATGAAACATGAATTGTGATTTTTGTGTAAACTAAATATTTTCAGTAATTCTAATAAATTACAATAGGGGAACTTAAGATTTTTTAAAAGAAACCACTTTTCCTTCTTTAAAGTTAATGATTTCTAAAATATTCAGGTGTTGAAAGTCTTGTTTGTTTTCTTCACTGATATTTACCATCTTCCATCTTCCCTAAAGTTTACGTATTGTTAATATTTGTTTGGCAGAAAAATATTTCTCACAGCTTTTTGTCTTAATCTGTTGACTGGAAAAACAAACCTTACTGCCATCTTGGATATATGTTTGAATTTTTTTTTTTTTTTTTTTACCTAGCACAACACAAACTAGCATAAGCCAATGCCATAAGGTACATAAATGTAGCTCAGATACAATGTTGTCTCTTTGTTTTTCACTAATCACATGCTTATAATAGCAGAGACAGTGCTTCCTAATTTACACAAAAGTCTTTAAAACTATTTTCATTATCCTCATCTTTATCATCATGCACTATTTTCAAACTTGAAGACATATCTATTGACTGTGTTTTGCACTTGTTGAAATGCAAGAGTTTTGAGAGGTAATTTTTTTCTAAGAAAAATTAAAATACTCCTTGCTTATTGGCCCACACTGTTGCATCTTGTCTCCTCTATGGCCCAAAGAGAGGTGTCTGACCTCCCTCTTGAACAAATTAAACAAATTGACCCCTATAGAACTTATCCCCAGTTTACAAGCTCACTAGCAATGTGCTCTAAGCAAATTAAGGGGATGGCAACTCCTTATTTTTGTGCTTATTTTACACATGTCACTAAATTAGATGTTTGAAAACCTTTAGTGGGCTTCTTCTGGTGCACTTAAAATATTATATCAGAGGTAGAATAGCAGAATGATTGTTACCTTTAATGACTTCCTACTGGAGCCCATATAGTACAGTGGAAAGAATATAGGAATTACAAAACCTAAGTTTTGCTTCTCACTCCACTATTTTTGAGATATATGAGACTAGAAAAACACTAAGTGTTCATTAAAAAGTTTTAATGTATTAGGTAGCTGTTACTTGATAGGTACCATGCTTAGTACTGGAGATAAAAGGATGAGCAAGAGACCCCAGCCCCTTACCCCTACCTCCAGGGAGGGGCTCAAGTAAACAACGTATCATAACCCAGGGCACAAAGTGTGTAATATGAATACACAGAGCTTGTAACTGAGGACCGTACCTGTTTTGTTAACCATTTTATCTCCAACACTGTGTTTGGCATTTAAAAGGCATTTAATAAGTAATTTTGGATAAATGAATCAGAAAATGTATCTCATATTTAAATCTCATCAGAATTAATGAATGAGTGATAAATTCTGCTTGAAGGAAATCTGATGATAAATCAGGTAAAGAAGAGAAGGTTTTCTAGGAATAAAAACAATATGGGCAAATTCATGGAAACCTGAGACATGAACATGTGTTGGGTATTAGGGAAAGAATAAAATCTTTTTACAAAACCATATAATCCTCAGCAACAAATGGTAGAATGGAGCTGGAAAATGAAAGTTAGAACCAGATGGTGAAGAATTTTATATTTCATGGTAAGTACATCTTATTTCATTAGAGCTTAAAATACATTCTATTTTAACTTATTCCTGTCTTCACCTCAAAACGAGAGTAGGGCTTCCCTGGTGGCGCAGTGGTTGAGAGTCCACCTGCCAATGCAGGGGACACGGGTTCGTACCCTGGTCCGGGAAGATCCCACGTGCCGCAGAGCGGCTGGGCCCATGACCCATGGCCGCTGAGCCTGAGCGTCCGGAGCCTGTGCTCTGCAACGGGAGAGGCCAAAACAGTGAGAAGCCCACATACCACAAAAAAAAAAAAAAAAGAAAAGAAAAGAAAAGAAAAGAAAAACGAGAGTAACTTGAAGTGCTTTGCATGGGTTAGGTTATGGGTGTAAAGTGAGAGATTTTATTTAACTATGAAGACATTATTTTCTTTGAATATTAGAGAATAAAATAATTGGGGTCTTAAATATACCAAAGTGGGGCAAAAATTGCATAGGAATATAGGATCAGAGATTTATTGCACTATTCTCTTTTTACTTAATAAATATAAAATAATTTATATTTATTATTATGAGACCATGTTTTCTCATCTTTATTGTTTTCATTGTTGCTATAATTATGTGTTTGTACGATTGAAAGAAAGGTCAAGTATAATGTTTCCCCCAATAATGCACTGTGTCAAGGTTTAATTTGTTAATTAACGTTTCTGATTATTCTAATTTCTTGTTATAGTGTGTCAGTATTTTGCAGTGAACCACTTCAGTCTTTGGTGGCATGGGTTCTTATTTACATATATATATATATATGATATATATATCATATATATATATATCATGTAAGGCATTGGATAGAGAGATATTGTCTTTAGGTGAAACAAAATAAAAGGTGAAATGCAAATATTTTGAAATGGAATTCAGAGTATAGAAAGTTAATCTAGTTGATTTTGAATCCCACTAATTTTTATGGCCCTCAGTTATGTAGATTAGGCTAAAGTTTCACGACAATTGTCCACCAGTATCCTCTTGTTCCCTGTGGAGCAGATGTCTGTGCCTTACAAAACAATAATACTCAACAGTAAGACTGTCAAATTTGTGATGACATCATAGCATCACGATTTTAAGATACCACTCATGATATGCAATATTTATTACTATTGCAGACCTCATAGTGTAGTGCTTGAAATTATATGTTTCAATCAATCCCAATGGGATTTGACATCTAGACAGGTTGTTTAGTAACTAAGTGACTTGGGGTCAGTTTTTCTTTTCTTTTTTTTTTTTTTTACTATATCTAAGTCTCATGCTCTCTTTCTGCAATGTTAAGATAGCAATGCCTACTCAAGCATATTATATATTAAATAACACACGTCCAAAAGTTTTATGGCACACAGTAAGTGCTTAGTAAAACATGACTATTAGAACACTACAGTGTTAAACTGTTATAATCTCCTAAGAAATTTCCATTTATCAAAATGTATTTGATGGTAACCATTTGTAAAATGTAATTTTTTATTGAAGACTCCTAGGACTTCAGATAGTGTTGTACTCCTTGTATGTATTTCAAAGAGAGGTTGATTATACACATATATTTTTTCAACACCCGTTAGAGAAGCTATTATAAATATAGATGGTTATGCATCCCCCAAATCACAAAATCGTCTGTGAGAGAAGAGTCCTATAGTTAGTAATTTTATTAAATGACATATAAAATCTCACTGCAGAATAACATTTTTGATGATCTCAGAATTCTTACTATAAATAAACATTTTTAAGCCAAAATTTCTCAAAATTCTTTGTACAATAAAATTTCTCCCCTATTCTATGTTGTGTGTGTGTGTGTGTGTGTATGTGAAAAGAGTTATAGTTATTATCCTATTATGGAAATGCTAAAAACATATCCTGCTTTTCTACTCCACACTTACCACGTTTTCTCATGACACCAGAATACAATCCAAAGTCTCCCCCATGGTTTACAAAGAACCACATGATCAAGCTCCTCCTCTCTCTTTATCTTCTCCTTGATTTTCTTCAAGTTCATTCCACTACAACCACATAGAATGCTTCTGACTCAAATCTTTTCCCTCACTGTTATCAATGTCTAAAATGCATTTTCCTCAGATGATTGCAGTTTTATTCAGATCTCTCCTCAAGATTCACTTTATCATCGTATTTATAATAACACTCATGTGAAGTTCCCTTGTCTTCTGCCTCATTTATTTTTCTTTATAGTATTCATCACACACTACCTGGAAATACATCCAATATCTGTTTCATTATTTTCTGCCTCCTACCAAAATCAGAAATACAACTTTCATGAGAACAATCACTCACAGCTACCTTGTTCATTGCTATAATCATCAGTATCTAAAATGTGACTAACACATAGTAGAACTGAAACATTTATGAAATATTTGACACTCAGCTGGTCAAAATTTATAATTTAATGAAAATTTACACCTCAAACAACTAAATACATGGTTTAAATGGATTTAAATGAAATCAGTTTGGAGTTATCTATATTTTAACTTCTCTATGAATTAAGTGAGATACAGATAATTTAGTACTCATAATATTAAATTTGAGGTGGTTAAAATCTAGCTTTTTATAACTCATCTAATAAGAGAGATGAAACTGAGTAAAGGGAGGGAATTTATGTCTTGGTTCATTCCTAATATAACAAAATGTCAGAAAAATGATGCAAAGAGTACTAGAGACGCTATACATCACAAACACATTTTTGTTTAAAGGGTTCAAAGAAGGTTTTGGTATTAATAGGTGGAAATTAAATCTAAATTATTTGTATTTGTATCTCTTCTCTTACTGACAGTATTTGTTTTGGTAATTTGTACAACTACCCAGCTCTAAATTGCTCTTATTCCCATCCCAGATAACTCTCTTATTAGGAAAAGCAGAGTTACAGAACATAACATACTCTAAACTCTTGTTGAAACAAATCAGATAATTAATTTTTTGTTTCCTTTCCCACATATTACACTATCTTTGATGTAACTGCTGTTAAGTTTAAGTTTCAAATGCTAGCTCTACACATCGGATGAATCTAGGGATTTAAACAGTTATAGCAAAATGACATGTTATTATAAAATCCAGAATACGCAATGTTATCCTCTATTCGCTCAAAGGATAAGTTTTACAACTGTGTTATCACCACCAACTGAAGTTGATTTAAGAGACAGATTTTACTCTTTTTATTATTAAGGCATGACTTCTATAATAATTGATGAGAGAGAGACCCCTAGAAGTGTCTACACATGATGAACTCTTAAATCAAGGATACTGGCTCTATTCCCAAATAAAGTTTGTATCCACATTGATTAATATTTTTTTTGCTACCAAGGAAAGGAAATATTACACAAGGGGTACTCACCCTGACTTTTTCAAATATTCATGAAATGATATAATATTTTTAAAAATATAGGAGTCGTGCTTCACTTATTCACCCCACACTGCCCAGCCAACCCAAATGGAAGGAGTCATAGGTGGCAATAAAGCACAGTGTGGATGTTAAGATGAAATAATAGTTGGCTGGGAACCACAATCCTGAAAACCAAAATCCCTCAACATTTGCCTACTCCTGCCACAGATTCACAAAAGTGATATGTAGAAAAAGTGTACAAGACAAAAATTTCCGTTTTTTAGAATTAAACATGATACACTAATCTTGATAGCAAACCTTAAGTAGCCACTGCATGCAATTGGCAAAGATAGGTTGAGTGGTCTCTAGATGTCCTAAATCTGGGCTCTTTAGATTGACACAAGAAAGACAGAAAAAACAGTTCCAAGAAAAAAAGATATCAAGGAGAAGGAAAGCACTGAGGTATACATCAGACCCAGTCAGATGTACACCCCAAAACTACCCCAGGATGATGTTTCTTCCCAAATAGTAAAGAGCACGCTGGGACCTTCTTACCATACTGTCCAAAGGGATGGTACAGAGGTATGACAAAAAACATGGCCGCTGAGCCTGTGCGTCCGGAGCCTGTGCTCTGCAACGGGAGAGGCCACAAGCGTGAGAGGTCCCCATACCGCAAAAATAAATAAATAAATAAATAAATAAAAAAAAAATAAAGTCCATTTTGTCTGATATGAGAATTGCCACTGCAGCTTACTTTTGATTTCCATTTGCATGGAATATAATTTTCCATCCCCTCACTTTCATTCTGTATGTGTCCCTAGGTCTGAAGTGGGTCTCTTGTAGGTAGCATATATACAGGTCTTGTTTTTATATCCATTCAGCCAGTTTATGTCTTTTGGTTGGAACATTTAATCCGTTTACATTTAAGGTAATTATTAATATGTAATTTCCTATTACCATTTTCTTAATTGTTTTTGGTTTGTTTTTGTTAGTCTTTTCTTTCTCTTGAGTTTCCTGCCTAGAGAAGTTCCTTTAGCATTTGTTGTAAACCTGGTTTGGTGGTGCTGAACTCTCTTATGTTTTGCTTGTCTGTAAAAGTGTTGACTTCTCTGTCGAATGTGAATGGGATCCTTGCTGGGTAGAGTAATCTTGTCATGGGTTGCCCAGTGTTTCCCATTCACCGGAACTGGCCCGTATTTCCAACAAAGGATGAAAGGTAGAAGAAACCTTACATTCTCCCTAGAAAATAAATCTTCCCTCCATTTTGTTCTTTATTTTTAACCCATTGGGCTTAAAAGTCAAACTGTGTTCAACCAGGAACACAGATTTTTCTGTAAAGAAGGAGCTCATCTGAGTTGACTGTCAGAAGGGTCTTACCCAAAACTTCCTGAGTTGTTTTTTCTCTGCTCTCATTGACCTAAAACACATCCTCACCCAGAACAATGACATATGCATTTCAGCCACAGAGGCCTCTGAAATGGAACATGGGAGGAGAAAATAATTGAATTTACTTCAAGAACACACAAGTTATAGAATGAAATTTTAGTTTTCTATCTTCCATCTTGATTTATGCCAATGTATGTGTCTATCCTTTCTCCTTCTGTAAGGGTTACACACATACATGTGTATAGAGGTAATATATGCCATACAGCAGAAGGATGTGCTTCAGATTTGTCTCTACCTCATAAACCCTGACACTGGGACCCTCTCACATTTTCAAGTGAATTTATTGATTCTACAGCAAAATCAGAGCACAGCCCCTTTCCCACCCTCACCACTGAGTTACGCCAGCTCCAATTTTCTCATGTGATCCTCTTAGAGACAAGAAGAGACCTAAGAATATAACAACATCAGCTCTCCATGAAAAAAAAAAATAGAACAATAAAACAAAATTTCAAAATTATATGCGATAACAGCTGCTTATAATCCAAGCTCCAATTTCTTCTTAAAATAGAATTTTCCAGCAAATCAATGTATCTAGAACTCATAACAATCCAATTTAAAATCATACAAGAGAATTTGCCAAGTATCAAGCTGTATTAATATTTTTAAGAATCAAGGCATCAGGACTAAGAAGGGAGAGATCTGGGTTGTCCCATGTGGTTCCCTGGATCCTTGCTTTCCACATCAGACAGCTTACCATCAACAGCACAAAGATTTAAGTTATGAAACATCTATATCCTACAACACAGAGAGTTGTACATCTTATGTGACATTCTGCACAAATTGTTTGCTTACTTAAACAATCCTAATCCAGGGACATTAAGATCGTTGCATAGATAATGACCAGTATCACTAATCTACTTACCCATTCAATTATCATGTTTACAGTTGATTACATACTCACCTGCCTTATTTTTCCCTCCAATGTTCCTTCATCCACTGATCATGGAGGAAATAAAACACAGGCCAGCTGTTATAACTTTTTCCTGACTGGTCTACCATCTGACCTTAATCAATATCCCCTTATCACAGGTTTAAAAGATACTGTACAACAATTTTGGCAATAATTTATCCGAAAGGATATGTCTACTAGTTTCCAGATGGCCATCAGGATCTGAACCAAGAAATGGGAATAGGCATTCTCTTTATTAAGCATGGCATTTATGATCATATCACTCCACAGATCATCTGATATTCTTTGACCAGTTCATTTATCCTTGTTCTACCACCACAATTCACAATTATTTGATCCTATTTATATGTGTTGATGGAGACACTTATTTTCATCTGTAATTTTCTATGGCCAAGTTCACATTACCCAGTTGATCTATTTCCATAGATACTTAATAAAATGGGAGCTTCAAATAAGCTGCTATTAAGTTTCCCAAAATATTTTCTTATCCTATGGTTAATCATTGACACAGTCACTTTTTCTTTAATTCTGTCAGTGTACTTAAAAACCCTTCATTCACCATATAACAAAGGCAGAGAGATTAATGCTGGACAAATCACAGTTTAGTTAAAATTGCAATGCTATTCCTGCCCAATAGTCAGTACATTTTCTCATGCATCATATATTTCCAGTGGCCAGAAAGTGAATAGAGTTCATTCTTCAAGAAATTTAGGATTTCAACTGGTTTATGAACATAACATATATCACATATCATACTACAAATTTTCGTAGATGGTGGCTTTCCAAAGTTATATACAGCGTACAAGATGAGGAAGCTCTACTTCACCCCATATAGTTTTATCTATGTGTCAATGTGTTAAACTAATAATGACATTAAACTGGTGTGTCTCTCCAGTCATCAAAATGGTAATTATCTATACATATAGCATTCCAGCATCTTAGGAAGAAATATTCCACCAAGGTGTGGGATGGAGAGTAATATTCTTACTCTCCTAACACAGGTCCATCCAATACCATCTAACCCACTGCACTAGATCAGTTGATTTACCATCTAGAAGCATCTGCTCACAAAAATTTACAGCTACTTGGGAATCTGTCCTCAACCCAAGTAATCCTTTTCATTCAATAGTATCTAAAATTAGTAACATGCCCCCCGATCATTAAACCTAAGAACCCATGCCAGTAATGATTCAACAGGCATCTGCTGGCATTTATCTCTAAAAGTACCTGTGTTGTTTAACAGAATGAATTCAACATTCAACAGTCGCCTGAATTCGATCTCTGAATTTAGCTACATGAACAGTCTTTTGGGTAATCAGTGTCCTTATTTGCTTTAATTTGGCATGTGAATATAAATCTTTCAGGTAGCAAGTTAAACACAAGAAGCATAACTAGTCTTTAATTTTTCTTTTACTCTCATCTTTCCCTTTTTTTCTTCAAAGGTTTAGCCCTGCCTTATCTAATACACTTACCGCATGTGGCAATTTAGCACTAGAAATGGAACTATTACAGAGATACACTGTAAGAGTAAAGTACACCCCTGATTGCAAAGTGTTGATACAAAAGATTAATATAAGATAGGTTATTAATAATTTTTATGTTGATCACATGGTGGAATAATAGTTTGACTATACTGGGTTGAATAAATCATATTATCAAAATTAATTTCTCTTTATTTTTTTTAATGTGGCTACTAGAACATTTCAAATTACAAATATGACTTGTAGTTGTGGCTCACATAATATTTCTATTGGATAGTGCTGGTCTAGATTTTACCAGAGCTGCTGCCAACAGCAAATAAATATAATTTTGGACTATATTTCCTTCTGCCTTGTATGTGTTATCAATCCACTTAGCCTGTTCAACCCAGTAAATGTCTATTTGCTCCACATTTATTTGATAAGACTTGTCTCCAATAATTTGCCTTAAATCTTTCACTAGTCTATACTAAGAATGAATAGTAACCCTCAAGTGTTTTATTCTCACCATATTTTTCCATGCCTTCATTTTTCTCACTAAAATATTTAGATTCTTTGGACTGAAGGGCAATCCTGAACAGAGCACCCAGTCTGAGTGGACACAAATACATCAGATTGTCCAATCAGCTTACCACAAATCACAGATTTTATGCAGTATCAAGCTTTGCTCAAGAGACAAAGGTGAAGAAGGCAGAGGTCTCAGACTCCTCCTGACGTGTGGCATCCAAGGTTCTTTTATTTTACTTTGGACATGTGTCGTCTGGCCTAGAGTAATAGCTGAGGTTTCTAATGTGCTTTATTAGTCATCTCATACAGAAGGGGTATTTAATTTATGAAATATCACCCTTGAGGCCCCAATGATATATAGTTTATGCAATATTCTCCAAAGAGCTATGTTTTGTTAAGTCTACATATTCTAATTGTGTTTACCATTTGCAATCCTAAACCAAAGACTTGATATTAAGAGTATTCCATAAGCAAGAACTATTCTCATCACAAATATTATTAGTCCACTTACCCAGAGATCCAGTTAATATGTTTAGAAAGAGTTTAGTCTGTGTCACCACCTTTTGTCCTTTCTCTGAAGGGAATTTCTCTGCCAATTAGAGAACGAATGATTATAGGCCATCTGTTTTAACTTTTTCTCCTCCACTGGAACTAGCTATAAATAATGAATAAAACTAATATTATTTATGAATGATGATAGGGATTATAAGAGTAAAAAAAACAAGGTTACTTCCTTAAGGTTTTCTACCCGGTGTTATCCATAGTTCAGCATATTTAAACTCATATTTATCTTAGAGTCAGTTTCAGCTAATATGCTAATAGGCTCTCCAGGATAAAGAAATCTACCATCTATTCAAACCACCTTCCTTCTATGAGTTTGGAATCTGAAACACAACTGCACAGTTACAGAATTTGGAATATACTTGCCGTCTAGTCTCATTATTTTCCCCTTTCCTAGTTTCCATGCACACATATGTACACACACACACACACACACACACACACACACATATATATATATATATATACATATATATGGTAGAGGCATTAAGACATATATATAGTAGAATATGTACATATATCAGATGTATATGTATGTTTTTTTTTAATTTCGTGTTTTTATTCTCTACCTTGGTCCTTATGCTTGCAACCCCAGATTAAATTAAACATGAGCTTTGCCATGGGACTATTTCCAATTTTGCAAGTTGCTCACATTTATAACAGTAAACTCTCCATGCAAACTTCATTTCCCCTGCTTTCAATTACCTGCTATTTCTCAGTATTTCTCTACCCCAGCAGTGTCTCAAACTGTCTTTTTCATCCTGTACTGAAATTTATTTTGCTTAGGCCTTTAAATCCTCCCTCCATGGAGACTTATCCTGGGTACCCACAGTGGCCTAAGCCTAAGCCTTGTAATCATCTTTAAATGATCTGAAGGTAGTTGCTAGTCTTGCTGATGTTTCTAAGCCTGTTCTCTCAGGTTCTCAATACATGCCCGGTCAAACGATCCTTGTTTGATTAATGAAAAAGAGAAAGCACAGGATCATCTACTGAAACAAATGACCCCAATGCTGGAGGATCCATTAAGTGCACACAGAACTGATGGGTGGAGGGTAAATGAGGGCAAATTGGTTTAGAGTGATTATTGCACAGGGCTGGGCATCTTGACCTCTGAACTAGGAATGTTCCTGTAACCTAGTAGTTTATTACGAGTAAGCAGATGAGTAGTGAGTCCCTGAGACCTGCTCAAGTTCTCTGAGGGCAAAGGAAGAGGCTCCCACTAAACTGGTTTTTAAATGGGAAATGGGAGATCACATCAGAAGGAGTTTGTCCAACAAGCTGGTTTTAATGCTAACGGTATATATACATATGTGTGTGTGTGTGTGTGTGTGTGTGTTTCCTGAAAGAGATCTTATTCATGTACAATAAAGCAAAGCAATACAATAAAGCAAGTATACTGTGTATCAAACATCTGTATATACTGGTTTAGATGTTGCCCTCATGATAACAAAAATCTTTAGAAAGTCTTATAGGCATACGTAATGAGAATATCATTTCCCACTTCCTGCCCAGTGAGAACACATTACATATAATTGGATGTCGGTTGACATATTTACCAAGCATATTTTTTAGTTTAGTGTTAATTAGTCCATTTCATAGAAAGAGAAAATGAAGCATAATGTGAATAAACTGTTTATCTATAATACTTCAAAAGTAATAGGCATAAACTCGAGAAACCCAAATTTCAGGCCATAATCCTAATGAGTAGATAAAGATGTAGCAGCATGAGCCTGGAACCCCTGGGCATCCGGCACATTGGCTGCATGCTAATTTCACTCTCAGAGCCATTTCCAGAAGCTAAAATGTAGCTGGACTGGGAAATATTTGTGTTGTGCTCCCACAAGCCTGGTATATCCAAGATTTCTAGACATCTAGAGACAGAAGAATTAGATCCGGGAGGAATTTCTGCAAATCCCAGTAAATGGCAAGTCCTGTTTTATAATGTAAAGGTTATCAAAACAGGTAGCTAATCTTTAGTGTCCCTTTTCTGCCTTCATGCTGTTCATTTTACAAAAGCCCACACAAGTGTTAGAGAATATAATATGTGTGATCCCCAAACACATTATTTTTTTATTAACAATTGATATTTGTATAGAGTACCAAACTATATGCTTTCCAAAACACATCTGTGCTTAACTATCCCAGTAAAATTTTTCCATAAGGCATAGTTTATTTTTCACATTTCCTATAGAAGGAGCTAGACAGAGAGGAGTTTTTTGACTTGGGCCAAAATACTTTCATTCATATAATAAATAGTTACTGCTCAATCCTTAAATACAATACAATACAATACAATACAATACAATACAATACAATAATGAGATCCAAGAGAAAAAAAATAGACTTTCCTTCTCGTCAAGTAGTCACAATAAATATCCAAACACCTACTATAAAAGACTAATGTAAGTGCCAAAGGGAGAGCCCAACAAAACAGAATGGAACTCAGAGGATAATGTGGGGACCTAGGAAAGGCTTCTTAGGGAAGGCTACAAGAGAATGCAGAATTTTACAGAGAAAGAGAATAAGGAAAGTCAAAACATTTCATGCAGAGAGTCTCACTCTCCACTCTCAAAAGCAGCAAGCTCAATTCATGTACCTAGAAGGACAGATATTCTGATGCTGTGAGAGCTTAGATCTCCTGGATTAACTCCTGTCCTTTTTTTTCTACAAGTTCAAGCTGTTTCTGGGCCTATGGATGTTTTCTCCAAACTGGAAGCTATCAAGAGTTGAAAAAGAATTAAGCTCAGTCCCCTGGAGTTCAATTAGGGTTCCCCAGGGTGTGCTTGGAAGAGAGTCTTGGAAAAGTCTCAACACTGAGATTCAATAGGGAGGCACACCACTGGGCCTGGAGGATTACACCCCAGTGTCACCTGTCAATCAATTTTCATCTCCTAGGAGCTGAATGCAGAGGAAGAAAGTAATTGGGTGTCCATAGGGGGCCACCTTTGGAAACTGCAGTATTGATAAGCACTTAAATACTTGATAGTAATAAGAAGAAAAGACAGTCAGACCACAGGGAAAACCAGAACTGAGAATCCCTGAGTAGGAGGAAAAACTCTACTATCCATATATGTACTGTATGAAAACAGTTGATATTTACTTCTCAATTCTAGTTTTAGTTTTTATTTTACAAAAAACGATCTGAACCAATATGAAAAATAGTTACAATTACTTAAATCTCTGGTGAGATACATGTATATTTGTTATGTTGCTCTCTGTACTTTTATATATGACTGAAATATTTCATAATAGAAAACCAAAGAAGAAAGATACTCAAAATATAAGCAAACTCTAAAACTTGTTTTCAAAAAAAAAAAAAAATTTTTTTTCTCCCTCCCCATATCTCTTTAGCTTTGCCAACATATACTTTACAGAATCATCACTGCATAAGAAAATAAATTTAGAAATTTTGCCCTTTAGAATAAATATTTCAATTGGCATTTTTTTTCTATTTGTGAAAGTCATTTCCTATTGTTTTTAAAGCTTTGACTTTTTTATGATTTTCATAAAAATCATGAAAAAAGAAAAAATGTACATTTGCCTATCTCTTTTTCAGAATTAGTTTCAATTCAAAGCTAACCTTGAGTATTTTATGCAAGAAATAGAATATAATTTGGCAAAATAGTAAGAGTTGAAAGAGTTCAGTCTTTTTTTTATTTCTGCAAATATTATAAAATATGCTAATTGAACTGAAATTGAGCATTTCATGGTGCTGGTCTTTTCCATCAAAATAAATAAATTCTACTTTTTGTACAGTGAACTGGTGTTTTCCTTTTTTTTTTTTTGTCCTTCTCACTTCCTTCAACATTTACATAAATAATATTAATTTTTATCATGTTTTTGTTTGATTGCTTGGATGTGATTTAGGAGTGGCTTAAGATTTTATCTGAAAATGTACCCTTTATCTTAGAGCCATGAAATGTAAAATTAGTATATATATATATATATATATATATATATATATATATATATATATATATACACATATATATATATATATATATATAGGAATCAATTCAAATGACTATATAATTGAAATATTGATGAGAATGGAATAGTTTACTATTCAATATAGTCTCTTTTTAAAGCCAAATTTTTCATTATTTTAATTTTGAAATCAAATGATTCTTTAGCCATAGGGAAATATATTTGTCTTCAACAAATAAGTAATAATTTTTGCCACAGATTCAATTTCCTTCTAATAGTCTAAGCATTAATATAAACAAGATGAATCAGATTTTCCTAGAACAAAATAATTTTTCTATGTGGTTAATTTTTTACAATACATCAGGTAGGAATTTCATTTAGTTGACATTCAAGAGATACTCAGAAACAGTGGTTTAACTGTATTAAAATAGGGGTTATTTCTCATAAACAGCAACAACAAAAAACCCTAAAAGTATCAGACTCTTTAAGCTCTGCCTGTTCATGGTCTGACCTTCATTCTCATTATCTCAAGAAGGCTGCCAGATATCTGGACATCATATCTTTGTTTCAAGCTAGATGAAAAAGAATAAAGGTTTAAAAGATGTGTGTAAGATGAAACATTACCTTTTAAAAAGCCACCCCAGAATCTCATCCAACTGCTTCTGTTTACATCTCATGATTCAGAATTGTTTCACTTAAGTGTAGATAATCATAAGGGAAACTGGGAAACGTATTATTTTTAGCTAGGCACATTGCCATCCTTAATGTAATCAGGTTATATTAGTAAGTAAGAAGAGGTGAATGTGTATTAGATAGATAATTAATCAATGTTTTTTTTTTCTTTTTTTCTTCTACATGTATTATAACTGTCCTTAAATTTCTAATTCAGGGCTGATTTATACAATGTGAGAAGAATGCCAAGCCAAAAGGACACTCAGAAAGAATAAAGTTAAGTACTTATGTAATATCTTATGAGTTGCATTGTAGGAGCAAAATCATTAAGACCTTGAAATTTGGGTCAGACTAACCTGGGTCTTATTTCTAACATTATCACTTATAAACTGTGTAATCTTGACAGGTTTTTTAACATGTCATCTCAATTTCTTCCTCTGCAATACATGATAATAATTTGGTTACCATATAAGGCTTTATAAGCATTCTATAAGTTAAACCATGGAAGGTGCCAGCACAGTGCCTGGCATAGAAAAAGCACTAAATACAGCATAGCTATTCTATAACAATATGATTAAGAAATTTCAAATTATAACTGAGGTATGTGAAAATATAGGAATGGTACTCTCCTGGAAAGATAAATTCCTAGGAAGTTTACAGAAATATTCTCATATTATTTTTCTTCTATAATTCCACAAGTTCCGTGGATTTGTATAAGACATTCTGTTAAAATGGCAAAGTGTTCTTTATCTAATTGTTGGAAATTGCATCTGTGTGAAATATTTTTTTTAACTGGGAATTTTAGCTACTTTGAATATTAACAATGAGTTTAAAAATGAAGTGAAGGTTTGAGTACTTTAATACCTTCTGATCTACTTTAAATTGGGACAAAATAAAAATCTAATTCACAATTTCTCTCTCCTTGCAATAGAAGCAGGTTGCAACACGAATATATGATACAACCAATTTTTGTTTAACACTTGAATGGAGCATAAGTACTGAAGGACACCCACACATGCCCTTATGGAGTATGCAAGGTGTAAAGAATGTGTCCAGAATACGCAAGGGAGATGGGTTCTGCAATCTCTTCTTACCAAATCCATTCTTGACCCTGGAAAACCTTTCTGTCATCACTTTTAAAAGGCCACAGGAAAGTTTCCATTTCAGTATGTCATGGGCTCACGGTATCTAAGGATATTCCATTCTACCAAGGGTAACAGTGGACTACAGAAATATATTTCCCTTCTTTTGTTTTCATATATTGAGCTCAGCATTACTGAAAATGAGACATTCAAGAATGAAAATTAGGGGTCTGCACTTGTCACTGACCTTGGGCAAATAACTAAAAAGTATCTGTATCTCAAGATCTCACATGTGGGAACAATAGTGTGTCAAATTTCTGACTCAGAAAGTTACTGTGACCATAAAGAAGAAAATTAAAATATTTTTTATTTGGACATCCCATAGCATTCAGTGTCACTTTGGGTGACATTAGTGTTTGAATGTCATTAGCAAGACCAGAAGTATAATTATAAACAAAAGAAAAAAAAGCCACGTGGTGTGGGGTGGTGACAGGAAGAATGACTAGTTTTCTGCACAGAAAAATACATAATCATTCCATGTGACATAAAAAATAGAAAATTAGAAGCTTTTATGCCTATAATATGCATTTCAAATTCTAATTTTCATAGCATATTAACACGTATATCTATTGCTTTCATTTTAAGCACTTTTCCTGGTGAAAAAAAAAAAAAAAAAACTCATTCCAGAAGTTAAGGACTTGACTTTTCCTTTCAGTAAATCAAAGTGGCATATATTTATGTTATCATAAAAAAAGGTATTAAACTGGTAAATGGGTTTTACTAGAGTTTTTTACACATCACTAAAGAACAAGACCAGTATTTCAGGGCATTTATTTGCAAAAGCACACTTGCAGAGACTTTCTTTTGAATGTGATAAATTTCAGATTCACAAACTTTACAGTGGAACTCCGATACTTCTGCCTGTTCGTGAAACAAACATTTTTTATAAATGTCACAATTATTTCTATGGTAAACACTGTTTTTTATTCCTTTACTGACAAAATAACTCTTATCTATCCCAAAACAGAGAGATTCTTAAAGTTACTTCAGAAACTGCCATGTCCTTGTTTCCTTATAAGCCATAGTTGGATAAGCTGTGTTTTAAAATTATGTGTTTGTAAATTTGTTGGCATTTCATTAAGCCAGTAATTGATCCTCCCTCTTAAAAGATGTCAGTGTTTTCCCTTTTCAGGAGATATAGCCTCTCTGTTCGTTTGTTGATCCTAAAATGTTATCACACCTGTCACCTCAACATTGCTACCCCTTTCTTTTACTTTACATTCTATTTTAAATTTTAAAAATCCTAATTTTACCTTTCATAATCCTAAATGGTCCTTGCCCCTCCTTGAAAAGACCTGCCTTCTCTCTCTCTCTATCAGGCTGTTGGGTTCTAACTCATCACCATCTGTCCACCCTTCCTGTGCTATGGAGCTTCACGCTTATGGACCATGGAGTCAGCTGCTAACCCAACAGGAGGTTGCTAACTTCCCCAGGAAAGCTTGTCTCCAGATGCACCTGTCTTAGGAGATTTCTAACCCTCGTACCTAACTGTTCAGTAGGGTGGCAGTTGTTTATGTACTTAGACTAGAGTATCATTTTGTATCTTTAGGTTTCTTAAATAATTTTCAAAAACAATGTTATCCTCTGAATGGGGTCAATTCATCTATTTTGAATGATTTGTATAGTTAATTGAAAAATAATTTCAGGGCTTCCCTGGTGGCTCAGTGGTTAAGAATCCACCTGCCAATGCAGGGGACACAGGTTCGAGCCCTGGTCCAGGAAGATGCCATATGCCATGGAGCAACAAAGCCCGTGCGCCACAACTACTGAGCCTGTGCTCTAGAGCCTGCGAGCCACAACTACTGAGCCCGTGTGCCACAACAACTGAAGCCTGCATGCCTAGAGCCCATGCTCCATAACAAGAGAAGCCACCACAGTGAGAAGCCCACGCACCACAATGAAGAGTAACCCCCGCTCGCTGCAACTAGAGAAAACTCCGTGTGCAGCAACAGAGACCCAGCGCAGCCAGAAACAATAAATAAATAAATAAATAAAATAAGAAAAATAATTTCAAATCAATTGAAAGAAAAACTTAACGTCAAACACTGGCGTTAAAAGAGTTAATTAGTGTAGCTATATCGTATATTATGGGCAAAGGATACTTGAGGACATGGACTACTTCTTCTCATGGGAGAGATAAATATAGATGAACTATGACAAACCTGATTAATCTTAAGCAGTTACACATTGATCATAATAAGGAAATACTCACTGTGAAACATAGTGGCTATAGGTGATAACACTGTATTGTATAATTGAAATTTGCTAAGAGAGCACAACTTAAATGTTCTCACAAAAACAAACAACAACAAAAAACAGATAAATATATGAGATGAGTGATGTGTTAATTAACTGGATGGGAAGAATCCTTTTATAATATGTACATACATTGAATCACCACGATGCACACTTTTTTTTAATGGGCCTGTGGAAGTGGCAGTTTGATGTCAATCTTGGGAGTGGACATTGTGAAAAAAATTCGAATCTGGAGGAATCCTCAGGTAAGCCAAAGCGAAGCCCTCTTCTCGCTTAACCCTTATTATTTGCTCACTTCGTGACAGTTGGTTTCCCATGTGCAGAATTCAAAATTATATGTCCAAGGATCAATTATTTTGGAGGAGACAGAACATTAAAACATCACAAAAATATTGGCCCCAAAAGTCTGGTGATCTTCATGATAGGCAGAGAGGATGGTGGGACGACCCTCAGGTGTTCAGGACCCAGACCTACAAAGCACTGGTTTTCAGACGTGACTTCACATTGGAACTAACAGAGGAGCATTTCAAAATACTGGTATCCAACCCCCATGCCAGTTCATGTAAAGCCGAATCTGTGCAGAATCTATTTTGTTATTTTCTTAAGTTTTGAAGTGTAGTTATTTTACAATGTTTTGTTATGATGTACACTTTAAATATTCTACCAATTTATTTATCACGTATACACACAGCAAAAAAAGCTGGAAAAATCTTTAGACATTTAAAAATCTCAATTAATTTGCCCTTTAAAATTAAACTACGTCTACCTGCTTCAAATAACTTACTACTTTTCCCAAAGATCATTTCATAATATATTTTATTTCTCTACCTGTTGCTTAGAAGTTAGAAAAGGCTGGAGGCATGATTATGAATATGCAGAACAACCCAAAGATAAAAATGGAGTTTGTTTATGCAAAAACAAGCCAAATATAAAAATATTAATGTATCAGGAGAAAAACACCGAGCTAACTGAGGTCATCAAATGTAAAACATGATAAAATCAAGAACTGCTTATTACCTGTCAAATAATAAATCTCTGTAAGAAAAGCTTCAGTTCAATTGTAAAGAATATTGAAAGATTCCAGGGAATCAGTAAAAAGACTGTCAGAGAGCCAAAGCCCAGCACAGGACAATCACTGCTTCTAAACTGTAGTAATATTTAAAAGAAGAGATATAAATATTTCAGCCAGATCATCTTTTGTATGGCTGTGTGCATGTTAAAGGGCATTGAATAACAATTTGGTTTCAATCATTTACATGCATCCCAAAAATTATTCAAAAAAACTATACATGCCAGGGGAAAAAAGAGATTTCTACTACTCTAGAATAATCTTAATTGAAATATCATATTTATAGGAAGAGTATAAAAGTTTATTTCAGAGAAAATTTTCAATTGTTTAAAACGGTCCAGGAGATAAGGCACAGGACAGCTGTGACAGTCTCACAGCTGACTTTGAAGGTTCTCTTGATATTAACATTAACGTCTGCCAAAAGTTCAAGCTTAGAATAAATTTAAATGAACATAGATCGTGATCTTAGTTAATAGTGGGAGAAGGCCATGACCTCAGAAATTAATATGACCTAATCCTAAAACAAGGAACTGACACAGGAGGTGCAGTAAGGACAGACAGACATGCTTTGTGCCTAAAGCTTTAGGGTGTCCAGATACCTCAGATCTTTTTCTCAGTGTAAATGTGGGAAGCCTGGGGGTATAGAAGGCCTGCATGACAAAGGGGATCTTTCTACAGCAAGGTTGTTCTATCCTGGCCTTGCGTACAAGAGGCAGCACAGTGTAACATTTTGCACCTCAATACGTGGTCAGCAAGCATCAGTTGGATCATATCTGAGCTCATTAAAAATGCACAGTGTCAGCCTCCAGCCCTGACCTAGTCAATTAGGATCTCCTTGTCAACAACATCTGGGGTGATGTATTTCAGGAACACTGGGATAGTGATAAGAGCATGCTTTGTGGAGCCAGACTAGCTGGATTCAAGCGGCTTTTCCTCCTGATTGATGGGTGACCTAGCCAGTTACTTAACATTTCTGTGCTTTGTTTTCCTCGTCTAAAAAATGGAGAAAATAGGACTGGTCCCTGGGATCAGTGTGTAGACTAAAGTAGTTAATTTATGCAATGCTCTTAGCTCGGACCTGGGGTGGAATAAATGTATGAAAATCTTTGTTGTTACTATTCTTATCCCTGTTCAAATTGTGAGTGCATGCTCCTTTACTTTAAGAAGACTAGAAGAGGAATTGGAGTAACAAGAGTTTGGAGGTTGACATGAGGTGAAAATGAATAAGCAGGAGTCTGTACTCACTTCCTGCTTTGTGATTTGGAGCATTGATGTGCAATTTCTTATATCACTGACTCAGATGAACAACAACATCCCTCCCACCTTTACCAAACATCTCAATCATCCTTTATTCTTATCAATTAAGATGATGAAACAACATTAGGTTAAATTTTGAAGAAAAGAAAAGAAACCTCCATAATTGTATAACAGTAACCATTATTTTATTTTATTGTATTTACAGTCAGGAAAAATTTAAAAGTAATTTTCTTAATGCCATGAGTAAATGTTGAGACTACTCGTTTACCCACTGAGAGCCATGCTCACCCACATCAGAATATATCATTTCCAAAATAATGGGTGTTCCTTCTGAATGGTTCAAAGTCCATTGAATGCAGTGAATGTATTTTCACAACTTTGAGTTCACAGGATGTTTAGTTGTAGATAAAAAAACAAAGATACTAATGAAAATTTTAATCACATGTTAGGGTATTCAAATTCTCATAGCTCTGCTTGTGCTGTTTGGTTATTTTGGATACTATTCTCTGAATTCTAACATATTGAGTCATTCGCCCAGTAAATAGTTTTAAAAAGCAATACAAACATTTCCAGAAATATCATATATGATTTTAGTTCTGAGAATTTGAAACTAATTTTACAAACGGGGTATTTTTGTGTGTGTGTGTGGTACGTGGACCTCTCACTGCTGACAAACAGGGTATTAAAGAATATACATACTTTGATTTGTCTACTTGAGTCCTACATTAATTGAGCTCAGTGTTCTTGGGACATATTTATCAGCTTTAATAGAGAAGAATAATGGAGTAATATGTTGAGTACAGATTCAGTGTTTCATACTCTCTAATTTTTTGTTTTTGATTTCATTTTGTTTTGTTTTGACTTTATTTTATTTTTTGGTACCAACAAAAAATATCCTTTACTTCCAAATGTACTTCACATAAGTTTCAATTATATACACAGATATTTACATCTTATTTCACTGTAATTCACTAATAATTTTATCCAAAATTTTATGGTTCACTCTAATAAAGAAAATGCTTTCTCTTCCACTAATAGTGAATAAAAAATAAGAAAAGTAATTCCCCTGTGGATTTTCATTACAACATGTTCAGAAAAAAAGTATCAATAAATGTGATTATAGTGAACCAAAACTCTTTGAAAAATAGTGCAAGTCATTTGACAAATGAAAAAGATGGCTGGAGTCACCCATCCTTACAAAAGGTTAAATTGAGTTGAATCCTGTAATAAAATAAATTCAAATATTGTTTGCACTCATAAAGGCAAAAATGATGAAAATGTAGAGAAAGAAGAAAAAAACTGTGGTAAGAACATTTTTGAACAATTTGGCCTGATTCAGTTTTAATAGGCTACTTAGAACAAATGTGCATTAAACCAATAAAACAGTAAGTGTAAGAAGTGTGAAGATTAAAATGGAAATGTTTAAAAATGATTGAAATATGATTTTTTCAAGGAATAAACAAAAGAAACACTATAACTACTGAATGTGTCAAAAAATATGACTAAAAATATGAATGCAGGGCTTCCCTGGAGGCACAGTGTTTGAGAGTTCACCTGCTTATGCAGGGGACACAAGTTCGTGCCCCAGTCCAGGAAGATCCCACATGCCATGGAGCGGCTAGGCCCATAAGCCATGGCCGCTGAGCCTGTGCATCCAGAGCCTGTGCTCTGCAATGGGAGAGGCCACAAAAGTGAGAGGCCTGTGTACTGCAAAATAAAAATAAAAATAAAAAATTAAAAATTAAAAAAATTAAAAAAAATACATATGAATGCAGTTGCATATCATGTGATGTAAATCCAGCCTTCAGAGAAAATTACCAACGTGTTTGACTTCAGGATAATGAAGAGGGAAGTGTTTTGAATTATTTGTGGATTCACAGAGAGAGGTTTTATTTTTTCCTCCTTTCATTGAACAGAGATATAAGTTAAGATGAAATCTAAGGAGGACCACTCAGAAATATATGTAGACAATGTCATTGTGAAGATTCTTTACTGATGACAGTTTATTATAAGATGACTATGTCTCCATGTTACTAGGACCATTTTCAGAGAGAGCCATTGACTATAATATTTGTTAAAACATGCTTTCTATGTTGCTTACATATAGATATAATATCTAAAGAAAGAACATCTTTAAGACAAAAAACTGAACTGTGAAGGCAAATAATTTGTTAAAACTGAAAATGAGTATTCAGTGATGTTAATGATCACTGCATGATTTTATATAATAAACTGTCACCTTCCCTCAAATTAAGGGAATTATACATGTAAACAAGCTACCCAAAAAATGCATTATAACAGCCTTTAAGACAAAAATAGTTTGTATTAAAGTTGAATTGCCTACAGTTCTCATTAATGTCTGTATTGAGCTGTAAAGATTGGTTTTTAAATCTATTTTCAGCCAGCTGCCTGACTAGCTCAGTCGGTAAAGCATGAGACTCTTAAATCTATTTTCTATGAGCTTAAAGCCTTAGGAAATTTGATATATTCATAAATAAATTTATGCAAAGGTAAAAACATGTTCAACAGCTAAATTTTTACATGCATAATCATTTTGTACAGACTTCATAAGTAATTATATATTTAAAAAATAGTTATTCTTATTTGTTTTAAAATTATATAATTATGACTAGTTAATAACATGATTTAATAATATAAGATTTTTTAAAAATAGTATGCATTTTTATTACCACCTCCGAAACTGCACTTATTTATAGATTCTTTATGTAGGAACTTAGGAATTAATTCACAAATTGGTTAGAACATAAAATGGGTACTTAAGGTTATTAATAATACTTTTACTACTTTAGCCATTTTAAAACCTGAATTCAATTTATTATGTACAGATCTAGTCAGAAGATCGAGTTAGATTTCTCACATTGGCTGGTACTGCAGTTTAGTATGTTAAAATATTAAAGAGAAATATTACACTGCAGTAACAGCCAGTAGCTAACATTTTAGTAAAGTCACAAAGGAAGTTAAAGAAGCATACAAGCAAGTGTCTAGGAACAGAGCATCTCAGGTAAAAGGAATAGCGTGTTTCAAAGGTCCTGAGGAAGGAGCTTGCCGCTCCCATTGCAGGATGGCACGGCTGTATGGAGGGAGGTCATCAAGGACACTTGACCACCCGTTTGACCCTAGAGCTGGACATGGGCAATTTGGAGGCTCCCACCCACTCCTCTGTCCTTGGAATGTGCATTCCACTTGCCTTCCCTGCTCTCAGAACCTCCCAAGGATGCAGCCTTAAGAGGATAATGTGTAGGTAAGACCATCTAGACCATGTAGGAACTGAGCCCTGTTGAGGTTCCTATGTAAACTTCGAAGATTCTGGCAGCCTCCTATGTAAGTTCCCTTGCTTATTAAACCTGTCATTTACCAGCCTGGGGTGGTCTGCCTCTTTCTTGGTCCCCCGTTGTCTTCTGCATACAGAGGACTGTTTTGGATTTCACCCAGGGACTTAGGAGGAGGATTGTGAACCAACAGTCTGGAGTAGAAGGGGTAAATAAGTGGATGGAAAGGAATGAAGCCAGAGATGTGACAAGGGACTCCATCACTCTGAGGACTTTGGCTCCTACCTGTGTGATATGGGAGGTCACGTGTTAGACTTACATTCTTGTTTCATCCCTGAGGGGAGAATCAATTAGATTACAGGGGCATAAGAATGCAGGCGGAAAGACCAGGTCATTAGACAAGATTGCAATAATGCAAGACATGGCCACTGCTGGTCCTGAGTGTCAGGGTTAGACGTGGTAAGACAAGGTCAGATCCTGGATGTGGTTTAAAAGTAAAGCCAAGAAAATGTACTGAAGGACTGGGTGTGTCGAGTTCATTATGTTTATGAAACAATGCTTTTTGTTTGTTTGTTTGTTCATTTTTATTTTTGAGGTACGTGAGCCTCTCACTGCTGTGGCCTTTCCCATTGCAGAGCACAGGCCCCGGACGTGCAGACTTAGCAGCCATGGCTCACGGGCCCAGCAGCTCCGCGGCATGTGGGATCTTCCCAGACCAGGGCACGAACCCACGTCCCCTGCATAGGCAGGCGGACTCTCAACCACTGCGCCACCAGGGAAGCCCGAAACAATGCTTTTAATACTGCGAATCGACTCATTTGAGGTCTATCTTTCCTGACATGGATTCTCATGCAAACTGTCTTTTGCTGCTCTTCTAAATGTCATTGCTAAAATGACATGATCGTTATGATTCAATAACTGAGAAAAACGGCTGCAGTTTCACGTGACAGCTGCTTTCCAAATAAGAAATGTGAGGATTATCCACAGCAGGGTTATAACAATAAGCAGAAGAAAATTAGGCCAAATAAATTGAAAACTTGTACGTATGGAGGATAATTTTAAAACTCATTTTTGTTAACAAGGCACCTAATTTTCTATACTTTCTCTTCCTTTAGCCATTCTAGTTAATATTACTGTGAATTCTATTCTAGCCTTCCACTAGAATCCTTCCATGTTCCTTCTGGGAAAGATATAAGGATATTTATTTCTTGAATTTACAAACTTAATGAGTTTCCACTTTTTTATGGATTATACCTGCTTTTACCTATTAGGCAAATCTATTTTAAAATCTCTCTCCCATCATTTTCTCTCATAAAATGGTCCATTGAAAACCCTTTATTCATTCAATACTTGAAACTATCATTTTACTATTGAGTTTGTTATGGTTTGATATTTAAGAAATTTTATACAATATGTTAAAATTTATGCAATATTTCCTAATGGCCCTAATTGAACTAGATATTGCTAAGGTTCCTTCCACATTCATTTAATGACTTCATGGCATCAAATGCCTAAATTTTAATTCTCTATCACCACTCGATTAAAATTAAAGGCAGGGCAGGATTGAATAGATAATAATAATATCTGTGAAATACATCTGGCCAGATTATGGAATGTCAGGCTTTAGCAAGTCATTCTGTCACAGAGAACACTTCTGAGTCTTCTAAAGCTAAATGTTGATCCACTCAGAAATGCAACACTGTCTTGTGTCTGGAGCGTCTCAGTGGATACCCACTGGACCTTCTTCATTCCTTGTACCCATCACATCTCTTAGCCCTGTGCTCATTTTAGCTACCTTGTGTGCTCTTCATACTTCATTACTGAATTCCCTTTGTCTTGTGTGCACCTGCCTTAGAGCAGCTGTTCAATGAATGTTTGTTAAATTAAGAGGGCAGCAGGACACCCTGCAGTGCACACAGGGAGGATCAACTCACATACTGACAATTTTCCCATCTTACCTCTGTCAAGCTTTGGACATTTCTAGCGTTCAGCTGCCTCTTGTGATTTTCCTCTTACTAATGCTTAATTCTAAACAATCTGGAGTACTTTGTGGGGTCACATGATCTGCATAGCCTCTTGGAGGATCCAGAAAAGAAAGCAATTAGGGCACCCATGTGTATGCAATGCATATTGAATAATTTTTTAATGTGTGAAAAAGGAATTTTACTGTTTATCATTGAAAGCTGATTATAACACCTAAATAATCTGAACCCCTGAAGAGAACACTTAGCACTTTGAAAGGCATGCAAATCCTAAAACACATACAAAAATTTTACACAAAGAAAAACCTAAGAAAGGCAGGCAATCTCCTTTGGGACCAGAACTTCTCTTGAAAACAAGCATCTGGTCAGTCTCTACAAGTGGATTTACTTCTGAAACACAACTTTAAATAATTAAGCTTACCATGGAAAATGTATTCACAAGCAAAAATCCATTCTATCTTATAGTTGTTTGTGTCATAATAATCAGGTCAGCGTTTCAAGTGTGTATGTGTGTGAGAGAGAGAGAAAGACAGACAGACTGAGAGAGAGAGAGAGAAGGAGAGAGAGAGAGAAATCACTGAAGACCTTGTCAAAAAAATTTGAGAACCACATTTCAAATTCTACCATCTCTTGTCATCAAACTTGATGGGATAAAAGTAACAGGATTTATTTATTTGTCTTTTAATGTTCATGTTTATTGAGTCTCTTTAATTAGACATCCTCTCTGCTTTTGCACTTTTTAGTCAATACAGCATCAGTAGGACTCGAGTCAGTAGACGATATGCTGATATGTCTCCGTGCCTGAGAGAACCATAACCCGCTTTCTGGTAACGGGGCTAATTTACATTCCTCAGCGATCAATATAAATCAGAAAAGGGAGCGAGATAATGGAAAGTGGAAATGAGAATAATGCAGAAAACTGAAGAGAAAGGGAAAAAATAAACTGAAGGAATTGAGGGGGAAAATCACAGATTTTAGGCTAAACAATGGACGAACATACAGGCCTCTATGCCTGTATCTGAGTGTCTGAGTCATTTTTCAATCTACTATATCGACTGGCAAAGTAGGTACATCATAAAGGAGAAATTTAAGGAAGAGTCAGAGTCCAAAATAATTATTTCACACAATGTTACTGAATCTGGTATTGGAATTCTGGGCAAGTAGGCAACATTATGTCTACATTGACCTTGCTCATCCTGAAAATGTGTGGTTCTGATTTGTGGTTTTGAAATCATAACGAATCACTTCTTTTAAAGTGGTACTGTGTTTTTAAATCCCCTAGATCAATAAAAGACATTTAGAAATATATAATCCCTTGATGCTGATTTTACTTGGCTTCTACAGGTTCTGGAATCAGCATTCTGTTAGGACAAGAACACTTCCTTTTAAAAGGGAAAACATGTACATCATTATCTATGGGTCTGCTCACTTTCCCCTCACTCTGTTAACTATATGATCAGCTAAGATACAAGCATTTACCATAATTCTACCATTTTGATTTCTTATTTTAGGGAAACATTTCCTAATAGCAGATGGAATGACCTTGTGCAGAATTACTGTGGGGGGAAAACATCTAGTTTTCTGTCCTTTCTGGACTGTACAAAACTATTTGAAAACATACAGGGCTTCAATATGATCATAGGAAGCTCAAATTGCTTTGACTTAAAATGTCATCATCAAGAAAAATGTTAAAATTCATAATCCGTGGGGCCAGTGCACATACAGGCTAATCACATTCAGTACTTTTGAGGTCAGGATTCATATCTGAGTCTGAATCAATATTCATATTCCTTCTTGGTTCTTGGTAGATGCAAAATGTTGTCTGCAAAAGAACTTTTATTACTTTTATTAAATAGTAGTTTGTTGGCTGTACTTTCCTTGGATTTAAAAAAGATAGGGTAGGACGGCTATGCTTATAGTTTTCATAGTTTTCAAGAAGTGCTTTTGAGAAATGTTATTTTAACTTTTGGGGATTCTATGACTTAACAGTAATAGTATTTTGACTCACTTCTATCTGCTTCTTCCTTAGAAATCTAAAAGTGCTGATGTATACTATCTCAATGATCTTCATAACCATCCCATCAGATCTGAATAGATTTCTATTTGATAAATCTTTGAAAAACCTGCTTCAGATAAAACATCCTCAGTGTTCTCCAATGTATCAAAGAATTCAGTCCTCAACCCATCTCCTTTATGAGAATGAGAGCACATGAATCACTTTTTCTAAATCTAAGTTCAGAAATAGAGCTTCTTCCTTAACTTACATGGATTTTTCCCTCCCAAGAGATAATCATTGCAGGATCTTAAAGCAGCCAGGGTAAATTATACAGGGGACAGTCCAGCCAGTTTCACTGTAGTCTCCACCAACTCACTCATCAGTTGTCTTAACCTCTTTAAAAAGTACACTGTTTTGCCATTAAAAGGAGAGAATACAGAGAAGGGGAGTGATGTCAGAGAATGATTTTTCTTTCACCCTCTGAGGCTAAAGATAATTTTCAGCTGAGATAATTTTAGAAACATTAACAACATTTCAATGCATGAAAAAAAGTAATTCCAAGAAGCCTATTAGAAAAGTCATTCTCTTTCTATTGTGCATCAGGCAATAAAGTATATTAGTTTAATTGTTTATGAAAAGCCTCTCCAGTTGTGTCTTGTTGGAAAGCATGCACTTATTTACATATTATTTATGTTGCCTGAATATTCACAGCTGTCACCGCAGTCACCCCGTGGCATATAAAATAGCTGGTCCTTGTAAGACACACTCGGCTTAGCCACTGCTGTCTCCAAGTTAATGTAAAGAAGATAAGACGACCCCACAAATAAGTGAAACCCAGTGAGTTGAGTGACAAATCTGTATTTCACAAACTAGCACAGTTCAAATGCTACTTTGAAAACAGACTTACTTTTCAAAACATAAAGTGAAAATTTACTTTTGATTCTTTCTATAAAAAAAAAAAACCTTAAGTATAACCAAAAAAAAAAAAAAAGGTAGATTATATAATTATAGTGAACATGTAGCAACAAATGTTGGATTCTTTATTTAGATTTTTTGTTATATTTTAAATTCCAGGGAGAACAAACACTGCCCCCTTCCCTCCAATGTTGTTTTTAGTCTCTTGGTAAAAATTTGATTATTCATCAGCCAAATGGCCTTACTTGTCAAAGAATCTTGTGTCCTCATTTGTTCTTCCTCTTACTTTACCCCTCAGGAAAGGTTTATAGAAAGAAGAAAAACGTCAGGAGGCCTTTGAGAGTTATTCTATCCTATTGCTTATGGCTGAATTTTAGTCTTATTTAGTTTTTGTTCCTGTGGCTTAAACTTCTACCCCCTGCCCTCGTTTTCCAATTTCCGTCCACTCCCATAATAACAGATCCTTGTTGTTTAAAGTAAGACAGTAACTTTTTGATTGATTCATTAAAGCAATCGTTTTATTTCTGACATCAGCAATCCATATTTGGACCTCAGGATATGTCCTTTACCCCATAGAAATTGTGCTCACAACCCTAAAGTAAATCATTTGGAAGAACATACCTGGGAATTATACCAGATATGATTTTCAGCACATATATTTCATTTTGAGTTTCCTTATGTAACGCAAGAGCAGAAACAAATTGAGTAAGTCTCCTTAATAGAGACTCTGAAAGCTCTGTCTTTCTATCATTGAAGACAAGAGCTGTCAGGAAGCAAACTCCGAAAAGATGCATGCTGCTCTCTGCTCTGTGATGTAAGTAAAACAATCTTGGACAGATGGGCTGATATCAGACCACAGAACAGCCAGCACAGAGTGGGGAAGCAATTAATTTCTCAGATTCAATGTCACAAAGAAGGAAGGAAGGAAAACAATAAAGCTACAGCAATCTTGTAAACATTATGTAGACCATGAATTAATAAGGAGTAAGAAAAAGGACAAGGAGAAATATACTTTCAGTTCACCTCATGCTAAATTTGATTGGAAAGAGCATAGCATTGCAAAATTGCTTTTGTTTTTATTATTTTTTTATCTTCACAATGGAAGGAAAAGTTGGTACTTCTACCTTATCATCAAAGTCAATCATTCATCTTCTCAGCCAATATGTTGAGGTAAAAAGTTTATTGCAGGAATAGAGATTGTTTGAGATTCATATTTCCTTATAAGGTCAATCAGTAGCTATTTGAATGCTTCTAATTCAACAATATGAAAAAAGAGAGAAATTAAATCACAAAGTAAGTCCACTGCGATGTACCCCAGAGGGCAGTGATTTGGGTATAGAGAGAATAATTGTTCAAGCAAGACCACCTTCACAGCACAGACAAGCACCACGTGGCTGGTTTGAAATTTGCCACCTCTTTCCTCCCAAGGTCCAGGGACCACCCAGATTTTAGGGAATTATCCAGGCAACTTCACATTTTGGCTTCATTTTAAAGCCAGAAGCAACTTATGTGCTCCATTTTCATATTCCAATGTAGAAGTTTAAATTGTCTTAAGGGAAGAGCAGTTGAGCCTAAAAAGAAGAGGTCATCAAGTCCTTTGGAATCAAATCTCCTGCTCAGCCTCTCCAAGTGTTTCCAGGTTTCAATCCAGCTGCTGTGCCAGCTTCCATTGCTTCCAAGACCACTAAGAGAGAAGTTAGAGTTAAGCTTGTGAGGATAATTAGAATTATTGCCTCCAGAATTAATAAACCAGACTTTGCTGTCTCTTGAGTCAGCAAAATAAGAGGTTGATGATAGATAAAGGACCATTTGAAAGAGGGCAAAATATGCTGTCCAAGCAAATATTCTAGTTGCTGAAAGCAGGGAAAGTCTCCTCAGCCCACACAAATTGAATTTACATCCCAACATTGATCAGTTCTTTCTTCTCTTTCCCAAGTTATTACTAATGTTTCCTGTAAAAATAGGTTGAGGCACCTGAGATTCAAGCTGTTCCATACATATGTCACATGAACATAATAACAATTAAGGGAATAGCAGAGGTAGGAATTCATATTCATTCTTTAGGTCCATAATCAGCTTACAATTTATCATTCGATTAGTCTTTCTGAGATCTATATGCCGTGATAACATTCATTTTAAAAAACTAGTTAAATCAAACTGGAAGCCAATCAGATAATTCAGAGAGCCACAAAATATCCTGAGATTTTGTACTTAACTTACCCAATAATTTCTCTAGTAATTTTGTACAGATGCTGGGAACTTCCTATTGGAATACAGGAGGTGACTAATGAATTTGCTACAGGTAAAATTCTCTATGCCTCTTTGGCTAATGAAGTCAAAATGTCTTATGGTTTATGTGCTCTAGGCTACGGGTGTGAGGAGATAGTACACTATTAAATCATTTCAAATCTGAAAAACAATTTTCTGCAGAATGTTCCTAAATACATGTAGTCTGTTAATGTTTAGGTTGTCTGGAGAACACCCTCTTCAATTATACAATTGAATAGTCAAGCTGGGATTGACTTCAAAGTTCTAAGGATGTTTTCTTAAGCATGCAAATAAAAACCTATAAGAATCTATAACTGGAGTGAAAGACTTGATGAGAGCTAATATTGACTGTCATAAGGAAAGGAATTTATTTTCATATTCTTTGTCTTAACCATAAGTTCATAAAGTGGAAGAAAATACAAAACCTACCATAATATAATGTGTTAATGTCTAACAGTTTCAGTTGTCTTAACAGGACAGATCACATAGGGCTGACAGTTAATTTTAACATTATCAAGAAGAACATAACATTATTACTTGATCTTGTTTTAGTGTCCTATTAATACACACCTCAGACAACTAAAATGCATCAGCCCTAGCTTCATGCATCATCACACAGCAAAGGTGTTTATTAGCAGACCGTTAAAATACCCATGTCATGTTTATCTTAAGAATTTATTTGCAATATATGTGTGCTTGTCTCTGACAAGTAGTCACGCTGAAGAGAGCCATTAATCAAGGGATTATAAATGATCAGAATGCTGCTAGAAGAAATATAATAGGTGAAAGCATGTTTCATCAAATGTTATATCTGCTCTTAATCTATTTATTTCTTCTAGTACCACTAGGCTCATTATTTTGACTATATGTCTCCATAATCAACTTGAATTTAATGAACATCCTAGATACTTATTCCTACCAATAGTTGATGTTTAATTAATGTCTTTTAAAATACCTTATTGCTATAGTTATAAAAGTTAATAATTTTGCTTTTTTTTTTTTTTTTTTTTTCTTTTTGCGGTATGCGGGCCTCTCACTGCTGTGGCCTCTCCTGTTGCGGAGCACAGGCTCCGGACGCGCAGGCCCAGCGGCCATGGCTCACGGGCCCAGCCACTCCGCGGCATATGGGATCCTCCCAGACCGGGGCACGAACCCGTATCCCCTGCATCGGCAGGCGGACTCTCAACCACTGCGCCACCAGGGAGGCCCAATAATTTTGCTTTTTATTCTTTGATAACTTTATAGTATAAAATAATGTTATTCTAATGCAAACGGCTATTATGTAAATTAGAATGACATCATAGATTAAATAACCTAACACTCTTAAAACATACAGAAAGTTTAAAATGACATGATGTATGATTAGCCTTTGTCTATTGTTAAATATGTTGACTCAATACCATTTATAAAAAGGATACCTTAATTTTCTTTCATTGATGAGTGTTTTTCTTTCTTTTTCTCTCTATTTTCAAATAACTCCATTTGTATAAAAAAGTGGAATTTATATCATAATTCAAGGAAGGACTCTTGGTGGTATTGATGGATAATAGTTGTATATGTATTGTACATTAATTTTAGCATATGCAAAATATCAACTAAATAGTTATTTTGGTAATATGGTATATAATGGAGTGTCCTCCCTAAGAATTAATTCAATTTAAAAGTAAGTAAACTAATAAAATGTCACTCTAATTATCTAAATGTCTCTGTTTCCATACTATATATTCATTTCCCTTATTAATGTTGAGCCTAAAATGTTGAAATAATGCATCCATGTAAATATATTATTTTTTGAAACTCTCACCACTAAACAAAATGTATGAAGCCAAGAGGATACATTCACACTATAGTTACTTTCTTAATTAAATATGCATAATTTAATCATTTATTTATTTCATATTTTATTAAAAAAGCATATTTTGAGAATGTTCTAGGAACTGTGCTTAGGGCACTGAAGGAATAAATAAAACAGTTTTTACATTATTAATTTAAATAATTTGAGGAGACTATAAACAGAAATAAATCATTATAATACAGTAAAAATAAGTGAAGAATAGAGATACATAAAAAATACAAAATAAGCATAGAAACTCCAATACTTAAGTCTGTAGCAAATGTTAGTCTGGGTCCTCTGAGAAGCAAACACTGAGACGTGCAAGAGATTTAGTGGGGGAAATGCTAGGGAAGGAAAATGATAAGGGACACAGAAAAGGCTGAGACATCTTCAGAATGTCATTTTGCTCCTCCCAGGAGGAGATCTGAATGGTGCGCTTCCATCACTACGAGAGGGCACAACTTACCACACCCGAGTTCAGGATCACCTACCCCATGCTTCTCCAGAACCTCCTTCCCCTAGAAGAAACTAGAAGAGGGATGCTGTTGGGATGAACCACAGTCCCACGTGCATTCAATCTCAAGCCAAACTCCTTCTCTCCTTCCTACACAATCCTTTCCACGTGACCCTCACACTCAGGTATCAAGGACTAGAAGTTCCTCATGGCAAACTTTCATTTCTGAGAGGTCAAAACCCTTGGTTATCATAACCTTATCAGGTCAGGGTTGCTGTGTGTGTCTGTTCACAGATGCAAAAGGGAGAGTAAATAGCAGAAGATACCAAAGGGGATCACCTAAGTTCCAAACATGTTTATCGCCATCCTGTTGTCAAATTCAGTCCTGTCTTCTCCTACAGATCAGGATCGACATGGATGCTATAGGATGACTCCTCTTCTTGTCTCCGGGCACCTAGAAACAAAGGGTCCAAAGTGCCCTGGGAGCATAGTCATGCAAGGTACAATGTGACTTTTACTGTGTCCTCTGGCAAGAGTGTAACTGTGAGACCAGGACTTCAGGGACGGGAGCACAAATCCTGCAGTGAGTCACTGAAAGTGACTAGAGTGCTATCACCTCTACTTCCCCCTTGATTACCAGATCCACATATCCTTCTTCCTGAGGACACTGGATCATCCAGAGGTCTCTCAATTCATGTGTATACTGCATCCGGAAGGTGGTGCCCATCCCTTCAGAGTGTTGTTTCTCAACTGGCACATCAGCTGTCCTATAAAAGGCTTTTCTATAATTCCATAAGACTGGCTGCTTCAGCATTATGAGGTATACAATATAACCAGTGGATCTCATGAATGTCATTTCTCTCCTGAAACTCCTTCACTGTGAAGTTAGCCCCCTGGTCCAATATTATGTGTGGGGCCTATGCCTTTGGACCACGCCCTCTGGATATCAGTTATGGCTGAAATTCAGTAGGAAAGGCAGTTCTATACCTAGAATAGGTATCTATCCTTAGGAGGACAAACTGAGGACCCTTCCAGGATAGAAAGTGTTCAGTATAGTTGACTCACCACCAAATGTCTGATTAGTCTTCTTTTTAGCAGATCTTAGTATTCATCTATGTTGCAGTGAAGCTGTGTCAACTTTGGTAAGTGAGTGTTCATGCTGTTGGGCGGTTACTAGGCTTCATCTCTGCCACTTTGTCTACTCTGCTCATGCACCAGTTTTGGGGTGATTAATGGTGAAGATTGACTAATGTCAACTGATCCAACCTTTTTGTCTATTTGGCTGTTTAATGTGTCCTTCATGGTGAATACTTCTGGGGAGGCATTAACATGCAGAACAAAAATCTTCATGTTTTATATATATATATTCATGTTTATGCCTCTCACTCAGACCTCTTTATTGTTGAAATTTCAGCCTTTTTTTCTTCTTACAAACCCCTAACTAGATGGCCAGCCCATTAGCCAACACTTAAGAATGTATGTCTAATCTCGAATAAACAACCTAACCTTGCACCTAAAGCAATTAGAGAAAGAAGAACAAAAACATCCCAAAGTTAGCAAAAGGAAAGAAATCATAAAAATCAGATCAGAAATAAATGAAAAAGAAATGAAGGAAACGATAGCAAAGATCAATAAAACTAAAAGCTGGTTCTTTAAGAAGATAAACAAAATTGATAAACCATTAGCCAGACTCATCAAGAAAAAAAGGCAGAAGACTCAAATAAATAGAATTAGAAATGAAAAAGGAGAAGTAACAACTGACACTGCAGAAATACAAAAGATCATGAGAGATTACTACAAGCAACTCTATGCCAATAAAATGGACAACCTGGAAGAAATGGACAAATTCTTAGAAATGCACAACCTGCCAAGACTGAATCAGGAAGAAATAGAAAATATGAACAGACCAATCACAAGCACTGAATTTGAAACTGTGATTAAAAGTCTTCGAACAAACAAAAGCCCAGGACCAGATGGCTTCACAGGTGAATTCTATCAAGCATTTAGAGAAGAGCTAACACCTATCCTTCTCAAACTCTTCCAAAATATAGCAGAGGGAGGAACACTCCCAAACTCATTCTACGAGGCCACCATCACCTTGACACCAAAACCAGACAAGGATGTCACAAAGAAAGAAAACTACAGGCCAATATCACTGATGAACATAGATGCAAAAATCCTCAACAAAATACTAGCAAACAGAATCCAACAGCACATTAAAAGGATCATACACCATGATCAAGTGGGGTTTATTCCAGGAATGCAAGGATTCTTCAATATACGCAAATCAATCAACGTGATACACCATATTAACAAGTTGAAGGAGAAAAACCATATGATCATCTCAATAGATGCAGAGAAAGCTTCCGACAACATTCAACACCCATTTATGATAAAAACCCTGCAGAAAGTAGGCATAGAGCGAACTTTCCTCAACATAATAAAGGCCATATATGACAAACCCACAGCCAGCATCGTCCTCAATGATGAAAAACTGAAACCATTTCCACTAAGATCAGGAACAAGACAAGGTTGCCCACTCTCACCACTCTTATTCAACATAGTTTTGGAAGTTTTAGCCACAGCAATCAGAGAAGAAAAGGAAATAAAAGGAATCCATATTGGAAAAGAAGAAGTAAAGCTGTCACTGTTTGCAGATGACATGATACTATACATAGAGAATCCTAAAGATGCTACCAGAAAACTACTAGAGCTAATCAGTGAATTTGGTAAAGTTGCAGGATACAAAATTAATGCACAGAAATCTCTGGCATTCCTATATACTAATGATGAAAAATCTGAAAGTGAAATCAAGAAAACACTCCCATTTACCATTGCAACAAAAAGAATAAAATATCTAGGAATAAACCTACCTAAGGAGACAAAAGACCTGTATGCAGAAAATTATAAGACACTGATGAAAGAAATTAAAGATGATACAAATAGATGGAGAGATGTACCATGTTCTTGGATTGGAAGAATCAACATTGTGAAAATGACTACACTACCCAAAGCAATCTACAGATTCAATGCAATCCCTATCAAACTACCACTGGCATTTTTCACAGAACTAGAACAAAAAATTTCACAATTTGTATGGAAACACAAAAGACCCCGAATAGCCAAAGCAATCTTGAGAATGAAAAATGGAGCTGGAGGAATCAGGCTCCCTGACTTCAGACTATACTACAAAGCTACAGTAATCAAGACAGTATGGTACTCCACAAAAACAGAAAGATAGATCAATGGAACAGGATAGAAAGCCCAGAGATAAACCCACGGACATATGGTCACCTTATCTTTGATAAAGGAGGCAGGAATGTACAGTGGAGAAAGGACAGCCTCTTCAATAAGTGGTGCTGGGAAAACTGGATAGGGACATGTAAAAGTATGAGATTAGATCACTCCCTAACACCATATACAAAAATATGCTCAAAATGGATTAAAGACCTAAATGTAAGGCCAGACACTATCAAACTCTTAGAGGAAAACATAGGCAGAACACTCTATGACATAAATCACAGCAAGATCCTTTTTGACCCACCTCCTAGAGAAATGGAAATAAAGACAAAAATAAACACATGGGACCTAATGAAACTTCAAAGCTTTTGCACAGCAAAGGAAACCATAAACAAGAACAAAAGACAACCCTCAGAATGGGAGAAAATATTTGTAAATGAAGCAACTGACAAAGGATTAATCTCCAAAATTTATAAGCAGCTCATGCAGCTCAATAACAAAAAAACAAACAACCCAATCCAAAAATGGGCAGAAGACCTAAACAGACATTTATCCACAGAAGATATACAGACTGCCAACAAACACATGAAAGGATGCTCAACATCTTTGCTCATTAGAGAAATGCAAATCAAAACTACAATGAGATATCATCTCACACCAGTCAGAATGGCCATCATCAAAAAATCTAGAAACAATAAATGCTGGAGAGGGTGTGGAAAAAAAGGAACACTCTTGCACTGCTGGTGGGAATGTGAATTGGTACAGCCACTATGGAGAACACTATGGAGGTTCCTTAAAAAACTACAAATAGAGCTACCATATGACCCAGCAATCCCACTACTGGGCATATACTCTGAGAAAACCATAATTCAAAAAGAGACATGTACCAAAATGTTCATAGCAGCCCTATTTACAATAGCCCGGAGATGGAAACAACCTAAGTGTCCATCATCAGATGAATGGGTAAAGAAGATGTGGCACATATATACAATGGAATATTCCTCAGCCATAAAAAGAAATGAAATTGAGCTATTTGTAATGAGGTGGATGGACCTAGAGTCTGTCATACAGAGTGAAGTAAGTCAGAAAGAGAAAGACAAATACTGTATGCTGACACATATATATGGAATTTAAGAAAAAAAAATGTCATGAAGAACATAGGGGTAATACAGGAATAAAGACACAGACCTACTAGAGAATGGACTTGAGGATATGGGGAGGGGGAAGGGTAGGCTGTGACAAAGTGAAAGAGTGGCATGGACATATTTACACTACCAAACGTACGGTAGATAGCTAGTGGGAAGCAGCCGCATAGCACAGGGAGATCAGCTCGGTGCTTTGTGACCGCCTGGAGGGGTGGGATAGGGAGGGTGGGAGGGAGATGCAAGAGGGAGGGGATATGGGAACATATGTATATGTATAACTGATTAAATTTGTTATAAAAAAATAAAGTAGGGCATTCTGGTAAAAAAAGAAAAAAAAAAAGAATGTATATCTATATTGTTGCCTCAGAGTGATTTTTCTTCCACACAGAATAGATGGGCTGTGCCCCATAAAGCAGGTCTATTTGGGAAGATTTTTCCTCTCCACTCTCTTTTCAAGGCCACCCCTGAACATTACTGTGATGCAACCATCACATTCACTTTGGTTTGCACTGGAACGATATCCAAGCTCAGATGTTTTCTCCTCCTACAGCTGTCCATGTGGGATCTCCTCTATGGCCAAGGTGTGAGCTTAGGGAATGGTGTTGATGTATCAGTTGTGGAGCTTGCCATAAGCTGCATACTATATATCTTTACTTCCACTGACATTTCCTATGCCTTGTGGTTTGCCAGATCTTATGGTCTAAGCAGCAGAGCATCTCATACTTCTGCCTATAACTGCTGCAAAGTCCTTTCTCCTTCAGATGTCACTAAAAGATTACCAACTTCCGTGATACCCATTATGTGGGCTGGAGCAATATTCCTAGATGGAAATATATTGGCTCCAGAATCCAAAGGATTTACTGGTTCATGGAATCCAAACCACAGATTCTATGCTTCTGTCTATGTGATAGGAGCCTAAACTAAATCTGTGTTCATTAGAATTCTCCAGGGAAAAAGAACCAATAGGGTATGAGACGTATTAAAAGGAATTGGTTACCATGATTATGGAGACTGAAAAATCCTTTAATCTGCCATCTACAAGCTGGAGGCTCAGGAAAACAGGTGGCATAGTTCAAAGGTCAGAGAACCAGGCAGCCAGTGGTGTAGATGCCAATCCATGTCTGGAAGTCTGAGAATCAGGACCTCCAAGGGAAGATGACTGATGTCCCAGCTCAGTCAGGTAGAGCACTAGGTCAACCTACTTCTGTCTTTTTATTCTATTCAGGCCCTCAACAGATCATGTGATATCCACTCACATCGGGGAGGACTATCTGCTTTACCCTGTTCACCAATTCAAATGCTAATGTCTTTCAGACACTTACAAGCACACTCAGAAATAACGTCTAAACAGGTATCTGGATATCTCTTGTCCTAGTCAACTTGACACATAAAATTTACCATTGGAGTCACCATTTCCTCCAGATTTCAAAGAGTCACTGCCTTAGTAGTACATTTGTCCCATCCTCTGGGGACTTTTTCAGAATGTCAAATCTCAAATGCTGAGAAAGTACTCCCAATTCAATGAATTCTGACATCCAGTTTTTTATTCAGGCCCCCTTGATCAAGCTATCTCAGAATCCAATCCCAGTGATAGTCTCCTGTCTACTGCTGGCACATGCTACCAAATTCTTACAGCCCTTCCATTGTATAATATATTTTAATAGTCCCAGTCATGTTACACAGAGATTTAACCCTGGTTTTCTTCCTGATGATGAAGAAAGGAGTTTTGACTAGCTCTTGAAGTGATGGGGAAGACACCAGTTTGTTGCTGAGCTTCTGTAGTATCTTTCATACAGGAGATATACCAACCCTTACCAGGGAAACATGGGTTCACCTCTGTAAGCCCAGAAGATTCGTGAGGGTCTGCAAACCAACATGCTCAGAAGCATCCAACTACATGACTCGTTCCAAGATTTGGGGCCCCAGGTTGTTCATTCTACACCATTGGCCTTTGCATTTCCTGAACATTCAAACATCTCTTTAGCTTCACAAGTCTATTATATTTTTACCATGCTGCTCTGCCTTAGCTCTTCTCTTGCAAGAGACAAGTTTTGCTTTGTAAGCTGCCAAAAGACAAGTTCTTACTCTTACAAGTTGCCATTAATTGCCTGTTAATGACCCTCAGTTTTCATTATCCCCCACCAGGTGGTTAGTACAACTTAGTAATCAGCTAACTCCACTATCTTTGTAGACTTTGTTGACAAGATTACCTTTCCAATTCCCAAATGATCACACCTACAGAAGCATTTCTCCCCGGAAGAACATTTTCCAAGGTATCACTAATAAAATGTTTAGCCACTGGGACCTTAATTTAGGCAAGAGATTCTTCTGCCCCACCTACCAAGCAGGATGGTGTTCTCTTTGCTCACTGAGTGATAGTTAAGCTGGTCCCATTTTGTCACTAGTGTTAGTCTGGGTCCTCCCCAAAGCTGATGCTAAGACAGCATTAGATGTACAGGGTCTCTATTGGGGGAAATTTCCCTCTAGTGATGGAAAATGGAGAGGAATCTAGAGGAGCTGAGCAAGCCATTAAACTCTGATACAAGTCTGATCACTGTCAAGGGGAGAGGAAAGGAAGAAAGAAGACTCATAGTCTGCAGTGGAGTTCTAAAATTGTTTTGGCAAGGCTGAGTCTTTAAGCCAAAGTGGCCCATCAGAGGAGCCCCAAGTCTTACCGATGTTGACCTAACTTAGTATGCTTTCTAACTCTGTCACTGACTGGGAGCAACCACTGAGAAGCATAGCCTCAACAGGAATGTGGTGTGGTGATGGATTTCAGATTGGAGCAGCTGGGGCCATCCAGTTGCTCCAGTCTATAGACTGGAGCTCCAATCTGCTCCATTATGCAACCCCACAAGGAGATCTGAGAGATGTATGTTCATGGTTGACTCACATTCATACCACTTATGTAGAGACATTGTTTAATAATGACACAGAATATTTTTTTTTGTTTAATAAAGTTTTGTGAAACTGTATTTGTCTACAGATACAGCCATGCTTAAGCCTTTTGAGTTACTGAACATGACTAAAGTAGATAGAACTTATAGCGGCACTGATTATGGAATAATATGGGATGCATAATGAGAGGAGGAAAAAACAATGATAAAAATTTGATTCCTGAGCTTAAAGAGATGAAAGTGGAAGATCTGTACATAAATGAAGCACTGAATAATGTGAATGGACAGTACATTTTGCTGATAAAGTCACTGACCTTTCTAAGTGCAGTGTTTCTCCTTCATTCATCAGATCATGAGGTCGAAGATAAAAGTTTAAAAAGAGCAAAACCATTATGCATATTATAGTAACAGGTTACCTAACATCTAACTTGAGTCATCTGTAGCTATCTTAGTAAACAAAGTAAATCATAGCCCACTAGAAAGTTTATATTTTCCAAAATTAGCCCTATTTTAATCTGAGAAAAAATTTAGTATTTCAATACTATAACCAAAGAGTTTCTGTGTCATTCATGTTAATAAAAAAATAATGTTTGTGTTAAACTTATTTAATCTGCAAACAGGAGACAGAGTTTGTCTTGCATGAAATCCATTTTCAACTATATGTCCTATCAAACTCTGCCAAACACTAACATTTTACCCACATAGAATTTTTTTTTTTCTTTTTGGAATGAATGCTAAAGAGCCAATGAGCCCATCTGGCATGTTGGGAAAAAATAAAAATAAATAGATGTCTCTATACTAGATATTGAATAAATAAGCACATATTTGGTTAAGAACTCAGGTATCTCTTAAAATATGTCAAATTTGACTTTCACAAATTAATGCCAACTTCATTTCAGTTACCTGAATTTTAGTGAAAATTGCTGTTTTTATGACAATAATATATTCCAGTAGTGGTATTAAGAGGATGTGGTATTGTTCTACATCTGGGCTCAATATATCTGCTGTTTTGTAAGGACAATAATTTTGCTCCCTCATAAACCATTTAAATAATGGATGAGGTATATATCATTCATGTGATTTGTTCATTTATTTCAACAGTCTGCCACAGAAAGCCTATGACCACAGAGAACCTAGGAACGGATAAATACAGGATAAATACAGGTCATTACTGTCACAGGGAAAATGAAATCTGGATGTTGTATATTAAGCATCTGTATGATATTTTGATGCCATGCATATAAAAACTCTGTGGTCATTTGAGATCACTACCAGAGTCACTACCAGGAAGGTCACCTTTCTCTACTGCTATTGATAAGTATAAAATGTATGTTTACTACAAGTTTGTTTTTACCATTGTAGAAGGAAATGAACTGGGTTACATTACAATAATGTACAGTCTGTAAATATAAAATTTAAAGCAAACACTAATTTTTTCTAGTTCTCAGATACAACTCTATAATAATAGCAGGACTGATTTTGTTTCCTTAGCAGAAAAATTGTTTCTGTGTCTTAAATTATTCTACAACTGTAGTGTGAAAAATAACCAAAGGTGAAGTAAAAGTTCATTTGTAAGGTTAAAAAATTGTCAATATGATATTTTTGTGGATTAAATTAGAATTATAGCTATATCAATCAAAGTATATGTAAATAAATATAAGTACGATTATAGACACATGTCCACATAATTTTGCTTTTAAAAATTACATTTTTACAGTAAAATTCCCCCTGGTCTGAAAACTGACAGACAGGCTTTCAGTTTATATGAAAACTGCATTTTTAAATTATATATAAAAAATAAAACATTCATTGGAAAATAATTGAAAATATTTTATAAATTTGTAATTTTAGGCTGTTTCCTTCTAATTCATTTTGAGGATGATTCAACATCTTAACATCTTGGTTCATAATTCAGAATGTGGTTTCTCTGTAGGCACGTTTGAAAGGAGTGTAAAGACAATTATTCAGGGAATGAAAATAAACTTGTTAAAAATGAAAGTGGTTTTATTATTTCAAATTATACACAGTGAATACATAAATTAGTTGAATTACTTAGGAAATTGTTCAACACTTCACTTTGCATGTGTAGATACAACCTGAATAATATCATAATAAGGATATTTAAATGTCATACCATGCAAATACATGTGCCTGCCTACAGAGAAACTTTAGGGGGAATAAAATTGCACAATAGTATTTAAATAAATGAGTGAGTCAAGTGAAAATAAAATAGTATATATGTCTGCAATTTTAATGCACCTTGTTAGTTACAAATGAATTTATCAAAGTTTAACTTTTCTGTAGCCCAAAATATAACAAAATGAATACACCCAAGTAATGACAAATGAATATGATTTTTTGTGTTTTATTTATTTGTTTGTTTATTTGTTTGTTTATTTATTATTTTTGGCTGTGTTGGGTCTTTGTTTCTGTGTGAGGGCTTTCTCTAGTTGCGGCAAGTTGGGGCCACTCTTCATCACGGTGCACGGGCCTCTCACTTTCGTGGCCTCTCTTGTTGCAGCGCACAGGCTACAGACGCGCAGGCTCAGTAGTTGTGCCTCACAGGCCCAGTTGCTCCACGGCATGTGGGATCTTCCCAGACCAGGGCTCAAATCTGTATCCCCTACATTGGCAGGCAGACTCTCAACCACTGCGCCACCAGGGAAGCCCCTGAATATGTTTTTAACATTACACAAAATTTCAAGACTAACAGGCTACATCTATGTAATAGAGTTTTGTTCTAAATATAATTTTAGAATTTACTTTTTGTGACTTTAAAAGCATTTCCTTATACCCACATTTTATAAAGAAGATTCACCATTTTTCCCAGTCAACTCAATTTCCCTTCAGGCTGAAGACCCACCATTGCCATCTCTTCTTAAATTATGGGGGTATATAAGGGAGAAAAGACAAGCACTGTGTTTGAGTATCTCCTCTGTGTGTTACTTACTCATTTGTAAAATTAAAGAAGGCTGTGTTTCCTTTATTTGTGAATATTAGATTATGTATGGAGAAGTAGTTTTAAACTATATTGTCTTTAAAAATAATATTATTAAGAGAACAATAAAAATAATATTATTAAGAGTATATTACTACTAATAATATTATTAAGAGAACAGTACAGAACACAACCTCACTGTTCATTGCAGTGGATAAAAAAGATACTATACACAATGGAATATTACTCAGCCATAAAAAAGAATGAAAAAGTGGCATTTGCAGCAACATGGATGGATCTAGAGATTATCATACTAAGTGAAGTAAGTCAGACAGAGAAAGATAAATATCATATGATATCACTTATATGTGGAATCTAAAAAAATGATACAAATGGACTTATTTACAAAATAGAAACAGACTCACAGCCTTCAAAAACAAACTTATGGTTATCAAAGGGGAAAGGTGGGGGTCAGGGATAAATTAGGAAGTTAGGATTAACATATACACATTACTATATATAAAATAGATAATCAACAAGGACCTACAGCATAGCACAGGGAACTTTATTCAATATTCTGTAATAACCTAAATGGGAAAATTCTGAAAAAGAATGTATATATATATATATATATATATATAACTGAACCACTTTGCTGTACACCTAAAACTAACACAACATTGTAAGTCAACTATACCTCAATATAAAATAAAAATTAAATTAAAAATAATAAAATAAAAAAATTAATAATAAAGAATATAGAACAAATATTTGGAAACTAACTGCTCAAGAAATGTAAAAACTAAAAATGTATTTAATTTCCTATAGTTTTATATTCAAAAATATTTTTATTAAAGTCTATAGGAATTAAGTAATTCAATATAATTCTAAAAACATCCAGCTATTGATAAAATATATAGTCTTATAAGGTCACTGAAGAATAATTACTAGTCGTTTTGTTTATTTTTCTTTACCTATAAATAAATAAGGAATACTGTCATGTTGCTAGAAATACAATCTAACAAAGAGTGGAAAGAAGAAACCAGAGATATATTTCTATGATAATGGGTAGCAAAAGGTAGATTCACCAAATTATCATTGAGCATGTACTAAGAGTGCCAGTGGTATTCTATACAATTATAAAGAAACCCTGAGAAAATATCATGTACTTGAATATAAATAGGGTTTGCTTTTAGGACTTCAGGCCAAATATTATCAAGCCCTTTGATCCCTTGTGCTTTGTCCCTGTGTCTTCCTCATGTTTATCCAGAGGTCTCCTCGGTCAGTAGAGGTTCAGTTCACATGATTCTGGTATCTTTGGGTGTGAATAAACACATATTTATGAGACTTCTAAGTAAAGTGTCATAGTGGGCACACACTGAGACAAGATATATAATCTTGAGGATATAAACAAAGAAAAAATAAAAGAAAAATTGAAGTAAAAGTAAAGAAGTGGTTCAGAAGTGATGTCATTATCAGGTGTACCAAGAGGGCCTTAATGTTCCCCTCAGCTTTGTTAGACTTCAGACCATTTTCTTCCTGACTATAGGCCCAGATATTTCTTAGAAGATTTACTTTAGAAAGCTTGCAATTGAAAGTTTATTCTCTGACCCTTTGAGATGTACATATTCTACAACCCGGGAATGTCTTTTCCAAGGACCTGGGAGCCACCCCTTTGAAATGTCATCATCAAGAAAGATGGTGCCCTGTTCCCCAGGCTCTGTGAGTTGTTAGGATCCTAACTTAGATAAACATCAATGAACAAACACAGACAGCCTAATCGCATTGACCAGTCTTCCCCCATTATCTTCTAATATTTTTCTACTAGCTCACAGAGAACTTAAAATCTCTCTAGCCTTTTGTTTCAGAGCAGTTGAGTTCATTCTTTCTCCCCTATTTCAATAGTCTTAAATACGGCTTTTCTTGCCTTTTTAACTGGCCTGGTGTAATTTTCTTAAGCATCAGGTAAAGATTGCTATAAAAACAACCACCTCCTCTTCCTCTGTCTCTCAGTCAAAGAAAAAAGTTTAAATCAGTTAAATAAAACTGAGTATAAGGAGGGAACACAGGCAACGTTCCTGGATCTCACCAAATTCAGTGTAACTCAGCAATCTCTTGTAAGTAGAGAACTGTTGAGAAACTAAGTACTGAATTTAATGCTTCTTTTTTTTGTATATACATATATACTTAAATAACCAAAACAAACAACACCCTAGTGGGTGAGTGGGAAGAGTAAAATTTGCGGTAGTTCCTTAAATGTTTAAAATATAGCATTCAGGACCTGATGGCTGACTTTTAAGTAGTTTTTAAATACTCACTTGAAGCGATGCATACAGATGTGTCCTGCATTTAATTGTTTAGTACCTAGTCTAACACTGAGAGGAGTTTCCCAATGTTAATAACTTCAATTCAAAACTGCAAAAAACATCCTGTCCTCTTTCCTGGAAATGTTATATGCTAAAAAAAAAAAAAAAATTAGTTTCCAAGAAGATAAAAAAATATAAAATGAGATATACAGTATAAAATGTGTTTTAAAAAGGGATACTAGGAGTTGTAAAAAAAAGTATACTAGGGGAATTAACAAATAATAATAGATAACATTGTGATTATAAATATATTATTTTTCCTATGCTGTTTGTAGAAAATTTGAAATATATAGAAATTTCTAAAGAAAAAAAATATCATTGCATTTTAATTCAACACAGATATTATACAATTATGGTGTACCTTGTCTTATGTTAAACTCTGAGAAATTCTGTGATGAATGGTTATAGATTTATGAACCTTGCCATCCGGGTGCTTGCATAGCACAGGCAATAACCAGATTAATATATACAATGCAAAATGATAATTGCAATTTTTCTAGGTAGGCTTCCTTGGTAACATAAATCTCAAGTTCTTATAAAATAAGTAGCAATTAAAGATATAGAAAGGGAACAAAGTAAAAATATTTCTGAAAATTTAGTTGCATTATGTTTTTCTATTTTTGAGTTATATTACATAACTCATATAAAGTGTGCACCAAAGTAATGCACATGCACTTCAATATATGCCAGAAAAATGACAAATCCCATCATTATGCAAAATCTAGAGTAAACAAAAATATCTAACATAGTCAAATTAAATGGGAATAATTCATAAGTTATTCAGAAGTACAAGAAATAAAACTTTCTTAACTTTCTGTAGCTTCATCTTTCTCTGATATTTCCCTGCTTTTTGTTAGTGAGGATAATGAAACAAGATGGAAAGATGATAAAAATTTTAATTAAATAAGTCTCCTCTCATTTAAACATTCCTTTAAGAGGCAAATATTAACTCAATTCACAATTTAAATCTCTAAGAAGAGAGTTTTATTTTCACTTACAAGTAATTTCTCAATTCCTCTTTCACTCAGAGCTAGAGCCTGGGTGTAGGGGGAAGATTATATAATGTCATGATGTTAAGGGGAAGTGCTATGGTATGCATGTTGTATTTGGGTTCTCAGTGACCTCCACTGACATTATTAACTCAATCAGACCACCGAGTCCAATGCTTGTTTCTACTGAGATGTAATACATCCCATCTGTTCTCTAGAGGAATCACACTTGCATCTGCTGATTAAATGTGTGATCTCTGCCATAGTCTCCCAATTTGAAATACTTAAATTCTTTCAACCCCTTTTCATAACCAAACATCTTCAGGTTCACCAGTTATTTTACTTATTTATTTATGTTTTTTGCAGTATGCGGGCCTCTCACCATTGTGGCCTCTCCCGTTGCAGAGCACAGGCTCTGGACGTGCAGGCTCAGTGGCCATGGCACATGGGCCCAGCCGGTCCGTGACATGTGGTATCTTCCCAGACTGAGGCACGAACCCATGTACCCTGCATCATCAGGTGGACTCTCAACCACTGCGTCACCAGGGAAGCCCGACCAGTTACTTTAGCACTTGTGTGTTGTGTCACTCCAGTGAGGCATAAAGTGCCTGTCTCAACCCCACCATATACAAAGAAACTGTAAAAAATCAAAATCCTCATTTCAGTTCCATATAATTAAAATATTTCCTCTGCTAATGCTGTTTGACTAACCCCACATTTTTGGAAAAGAGAAAAATGAATGATGTAGAAGAATAAAAGGAGGTAGACTGGCAGGATTTGGTGTAGATTAATGGTCAAGTGGCCAAGAGAGAACTGATTCTCAGCTTTCTGGCTTATGAAAGTGAATGTTTTAGAATGACTCTTATTGAAATTATTAAGAACAGAGCAGTAGTAAGTTTAGGGAGAAACACAATGATTTTAATTTGAGTTGTTTTGACATGGCTCAGCTAAAATATATGCAAATGGAAAAACTGAGTTTATATTGAGAAAAATTCCAACCCTCAGTAAGAAGGAATGGAGAGGATTATCCTCAACTTGATAGAGAACAACTTTTGAAAAAAGAAAAACAAATACACTACAGCCAATATCTTATAGAATGGTGAAAAATGGGTACTTTGCCCCTAACATCAGGAACAAGACAAGGATGTTTTCTCTCATCATTACTATTCAACACCATACTGGAAGTTCTAATAAATAAAATAAGACAAGAAAGGAAAATGGAGGATATACGTACTAGAAATAAGTAAATAAAACTACCTCTATTCACAGATGACATCATTGTCTGTGTTACAACTCTTTCAAAAGCATCAATAACAATAACAACAAATTTTGTAATAAATATGTGAGTGTAACAAAGTTACAAGATTGTGGGTTATGCACAAAAGTCTATTACTTTCCTACAACAGCAATGAACAACTAGCGTTTTAATTTAGAAAACAATACCATCTCCAATAACACTTCAAAAATGAAACACTTAGGTATAAATCTAGGAAACAATGTGTGTTTCAATTTACAGGCAAAAATCTAAAAGCCCTGATTTTAAACAATCAAGGAAAATCTAAAAATCTGAGATATTTTGTGTTCATGAATTAAAAGACTCAAGATTGTGAAGATGTCAATATGTCACAGCATAATCTACAGGCTCAATGTGATCACAATCAAAATCCTAGCAAGCTATCTTGTAAATATTGACAAACTGATTGTAAATTTTGTATAAGTCAAAAGCCCTAGAAAAGTCAAGAAAATAATCAAGAGTAACAAAGCTGAAGGACTCATGCTACCTGATTTCCAGACTTATCTTTACGACAGAGTGCTATTAATGAAAAAATAGATCAATTGAACAGAATAGAAAGGCAGAAATAGACCCACACAAATATTGTCAACTTATTTTGAAAAAGGAGCAAAGAGAATTCAATGGAGAAAAGAGAGTCTCTTCAAAAAATTATACTGGAACAATTGAATTTCTATGTGCAAAAATGAAAAAAGAAAAAACAAAGACCTAGACACAGACCTTACATTTTACAAAAACTTAACTCAAAATGGATTATGGAACTAAACATAAAATTTACAACTATAAAAATTTTTGAAACAAACAGGAGGAAATCTACATGACCTTGGGTTTGATTATATATTTTTTAAAATACGACATTAATAGCACAACCCATGAAAGAAAGCAAATGATAAATTAGATTTAATTAAGACTAAAATGTTCTTCTAGAAAGACACTGTTAAAAGAATATGACAAGCCGCCAAGTGGGAGAAAATATTTACAAATACTTATCTAATAAATGGCATGTATCCAAAATGCTCAAAGAACTCTTAAAACTCACAAATAAGAACATAAACAACCCAATTTAAAATGGGCAAGAGGCCTAAACAGAAACTACATAAAGAAGATATACAAATGTAAAAAAGCTTGTGAAAAGATCTTCAACACAATTTGTCAATTAGGATTGCAAATTAAACTAACACTGAACAATTAGCACATACCAATTAGATGGATAAAATGAAAAAGATGAAAAGAGAGAGAGAGATTGAGATTGAGAGAAGAAAATCCTGACAGTAGCAATTGTTGACAAGAATGCAGAGCAACTAAAACTCTGATTTATTGTTGGTGGGAATGAAAATTAGTTGTCATTTTGGAGAACAGTTTGGCAATTTCTTACAAAACTAAACATATTCTGATGATATGATTCAGCAATCGTGCTCTGAAATATTTACCTGATTAAAAACGTATGTACACATAGAAGCCTGCATGTGAATGTTTATAAAACTTTATTCATAATCACGTAAAAAAGGAAGCAACAATATGTCATTTAGTAGGTGAATGGGTAAGCAATCTATGGTACATATAAACAATTGAATAGTATTCAGCAAAAAAAAACAAATGGGTGGAACTTCCCTGGTGGAACAGTGGTTGAGAATCCACCTGCCAATGCAGGGGACATGGTTTCAAGCCCTGGTACAGGAAGATCCCACATGCAGTGGAGCAACTAAGCCCATGCACCACAACTACTGAAGCCTGCACTCCTAGATCCCATGCTCTGCAACAAGAGAAGCCACCACAATGAGAACACGTGCACCACAACGAAGAGTAGCCCCGCTCGCCACAACTAGAGAAAGCCTGGGTGCAGCTACGAAGACCCAAAGCAGCCAAAAACAAACAAACAAATAAATAAATAAATAATGGGTGGAGGAAAGAGCACCTTCAAAGAAATATATGATACTTAGAAGTATAAAGAAAATTAGGTACTACAGGCTGAAAGTTTGTGAACGCTCTCCAAATTCATATGTTGAAACATATCCTCCTATGGTAATATTAGGAGTTGGGGCTTTGGAAGGTGATTAGGTCCTAAGGGCAGAGTCCTCATGACTGGAATTTGTTCCCTTATGAAAGAGACCCCAGAGAGCTCCCTTGTCCCTTTTACCATGCAAGGACAATGAAATTTGGAAAAGGGCCCTCACCAATACCTAACAAGGCTGGCACCCAGATCTTGATCTTTCATCCTTCAGAACTGTGAGAAATAAGTTTCTGTTGTTTATAACCCTTTAACAATCTACTGAATGGGCTTAGACACAAGAGAAAGGTATAACATCAGTAAAGTCAATGAAAGAAAATAAGGCAACCAAATAGGATGCGGAAGAAATGTGGTAGAGAATCAGAAATGAGATTTCTGAAGTTTGACAAATAAAGCACCAACCATAATAAATACTCTGAAATGCCAACCAGATCCACTTCTTCCCCAGCAATGGAAGGTTACTCTCCCAACTTCTGGTAGCATTGATGGAAGATGGTTCTTGTAAGTCAGTCCTCTTTGGAAATTTCCATAATACAGAACAAATTTCATGGGGATTTTCAAATCAAAACTGACAGAGACAAAGTATAAAATAAATTAAACTGGATCAGTATGAGGGATGCTTTGATAAATAACAATATTTCACAGATTAAGTCTCTGATTTTTATTAACAGGTAAGATAATTTATTTGTTATTTATTACTAGTTTCACAGATTGGCTTCCTCCAAGAAGCAGACTCTGAGATAAAACTTAGTAAGCTGGTAGGTCATTAAGGATTTTTCTTGGGGTGGACACCTACTTGCGGGAAAGGAAAAGAAGCAGGAGTAGGCAGAAGGAAAAGTTCAGCTACACTTCTGTCCCAGTGAAGATCTCAGACATCTCGCGGGAAGGTTTGATGATGAGATGGTCCATCAGAGCTGACCTGAATTAGGGAGAAGTGACAGGGCACTTACACTTCTTCATGAACAGTAGTTTTTAGTTATGGGTTGCCACTGGTAGGAGTTATGACTTTGGGTATGGCAATTTCTTCAACCAAAGCCATTCCTAAGGAATGGCTTTTTTTAAGTAGTATTTATAATTTTGCCAATCTACAGACTGCTACTGTAAATGACAGTTCATAATTGGTTACCTTAGTTTTCACTAGATATTAAGGTTTTTAAGAGTTTATAATTCTAAATAAAATATGTAATTAAATCTACTAAAATTATTCAGGAATACATCCTCTTATGCAAAGAAAAAGAAAGTATAAAGAAATAAAATCATTTTGTTAAGGGAAAAGGAAATATTTTTTCCCCGAAGAGAAGTTAAGAAGAGAGAGAAAAAAATGAAAGCATAGGACAAAATAGGAAGGTAAAAAAGGGAAGTTATAGGGCTTCCCTGGTGACGCAGTGGTTGAGAGTCCGCCTGCCGATGCAGGGGACACGGGTTCGTGCCCCGGTCCGGGAATATCCCACATGCCGCGGAGCGGCTGAGTCCGTGAGCCATGGCCACTGAGCCTGCACGTCTGGAGCCTGTGTTCCACAGCGGGAGAGGCCACAGCAGTGAGAGGCCTGCGTACCGCCAATAAATAAATAAATAAACGGGAAGTTAGAGAGGTTCGTGAAAAAGAAACCCTGAGAAAAAAGATTCTGTATATGAACAAGACTGGCTAAAATTAAAATAAATTTAATTGAGTAAATGAATTCTAATATTAAAGGTAAGATGGCACAAAACCTTAATTTGGTTTTCTCTCTATTAAGAGGACAAAGTTTTTTGTAATATTGATCTGCTTTTGATAATAGATTGTAATTTTTTTTTAACCTTTTAAGTAATCTGTTATATCTTTCTGCATCTGCCTTTGAAACATTTGGTAACTTTGCTTGGGTGGATAACTAAGTGTTGTTTCACAGTGAGTGACTGACCTAGGATCCTATTTGACAAATGCTTTAAATCCTTTGGATATTTTTGACAAACTTCTCAAAAATCAAATTCTAAATGAAATTTTTTGACCTCTAGCTGATTTTGAAATTTTCCAGAGGGATCATAAAAACCTCAAAAGATTTGTATTCTCCCATTATCAAAGAAAGATATTCAAATAATTTAATTTTTTGGTTAAATTACATAAGAAGTATGAAAAGACTGGTGATAAACTTTCTTAGGTTATATTGTATTAAATGTCATTAACATAAATATCCTAGAAATTACGTGAAATTTCTAAAATTTAAATTTATCCTGGTATAATGTCATCAGTCATAATTTTGGTTATAATTTTAGTGTTGCATGTAACAGAAACAACCAAGTTTCTTTGTCAATTACATTGTAATCATGTCTTTTACTATGCCTTTTTAAGTCTTTAGTCATTCATAGACAGTTATATTTCTTATTCTGATACTTTTTCAAAAATGCTTCATCTTCAAGAAGATTCATAAAGAAGACTTTTTGACAAGTACAGATTTCTGACAACTTTCAAATCATGCCACTAAACTGAGTAAGAAATTAAAGAATTCAATGGAAAAGCTGATGGCTTCATAAATTGCTTACAAAAGATCAAGATCAACAAGATTTAGTTACAAAGAACTGAGTGAACTGATGAACATGTCTAAAGATTTTACAACTTTTTTGTCTTAAATATTACTTGCTTTAAGCTTTGTTTTTCAGATATAAGAAAACCTTTCCCCTTAACCTAATTATCACTTATAGCAATTTGGTAAATTACACCTTTGTAAGCAGAATTGAACAATTATTTTTCACTGTACTTTTTCTCTCCAGAAATTAGAAGCTCTTAGGTTCTCAGTAACCTTACAAGGTAAATAAAGAAGGATGACTCCTGGAAAGTGCAGGAACATCTCAAGATATTTGGGGTACCTCAAGAAGTGAGGAACCCATTCAAATCTGTAGATACTGCAGGCAGAATCTGAGGGCAAGTCTTTGGCCTTGCTTTCCTGGTCTTGAGACAACTTTTCAAGTTCAATCTGAGACTTCTTATGAAAATTTCCAACAAAGCCAACTTAAAAGACCTTGTATAAACAATTACACTTATGTAAATAATCGGGTCAAGTTTATTGAAACCAGAGTTATTTTGCAAAAAAATTAGTCTTAATTTGACTATATTTGGTAGAAATTAGGGTAATTTTAAAGGGAAAAAATGTTTACATAGATCTTAAGTCTAGTGTTATTAATTATCTTTGAAGTTTGATATTTACTGCCTAAGACTCACTTCCTAGATAGCTTCTGGTTGCTATGTTACATTATCACAAAAGTTTAATTGAATTATTAAAAGGGTATTCTAAATTTGCTTCTGAAGCTTATCACAGTAATCTATCTTTGGATGAAGATCAGATGTCACAGGACCTGCAATCAGGAGTTATTATTACTGGAAAAGACATCATTTAAAGGACATTCTCCAACCTAGATGGAAGAACACTTATCAGAGGAGAAACTATACCCACCCCAACATATGAAGATGACATCAGAAGTAGACAGCTACACCAAAATGCTGGACTTGAACTGTGTGAATATTTATAGATTTTTGCTTGATTTCTTGGGCTTTTTCACATAAATCAAATGATTTTCCTATTATGGGTGCAAATCCTATGCAGAGTTTAAAAATTAATCCAACTGTTAGATCTATGGTCAATTACCTATGTCCAGTACTTCTGTGTTACCTTGGTGGATTTCTCCTCTCCAAGGCTCTGACTGGCTGGCCCTTGGGAAAGTTATTCTAGAAGAAAAAGTAATAGTTCTGTTTGGGCCACTATTGATATTACTAGATGGGGCACTCTCACTTGGTTGGTAAAAAATACTTGTTCTGACCATCTCTATAAATATGAATTATCTTTAAACATTACACAAGTTCAGTCCCAGAAGTATCAATCAGGTACAGGTGGTTCTGGCTATACATGGTGATCAGCTAAAAGGTAATCAAAGGCTACCCTATTATCAGGAACAACCTTGGTCAGAGTCCAAAGATTTTTCCTTGGAGCTAATGTCTTAGCAAGGAAATGTGCAATATCTTCATGAGTTAAGGAGAGATTTCTGAACATAACCCCATTTACATTTATTCTTAACGAGGGAAGTAGGGTCCTGCCAAAGGAAACAAACCCCAAATCATAAGCCTCTGAACAGGTCCAACTGTTAGAGTCACAATTAGATAATCTAAGAGGCATTGCCCCATTATGCACTAGCCACCTAGGCATTCGTGGACCCAAGGAGAATGATAACCACCACAGACAAAGATAAATCTTGTCAGGGCACAGTTACCCATTCAGACCAGGAGTCAGTCTAGATTTCAGTTCATGTGGGAAGAGAATCTTCTACCCTGAAGAGTCATCTTAAGCTGTCGAAATGACCCGCCATACACAAACACCTTAGCAATGGCTTGGGGATACGTTTGTAGGCCAATGCCAGAGTGAAAGAAAGAAAAAGAAGAAAGTGTTTCACATTTGGTTAAAGTGTGAAGTCTTGATCCTTTGTCTTGGGCAGAAGCAGTCTACTTTGATGTCAGCTACTTCCCTTCCTTGTCAATTTGATTCAGAGGGCTCCAGCATGTGTACAGAATGAGCATTTGTCAGGTGGAGCCTTCCTTACCTGTGACATATGTACTCCAGGTTCAATATTTTCCAGCTTTCATCAATGTCAGCGTTCAGGAACAAGTTGTATGGTCCCTTCCAAAAGGGCTCAAGGGCAGCCTTTGTTCATGGTAATTCAAAATCAGAAGGGCAGGAAAGGACTTCCCTAGTGGTCCAGTTGTTAAGACTCTATGCTTCCAATGCAGAGGGTATGGGTTCGATTCCTGGTCCCCCTGGTTGAGGAAGTTCGGCATGCCATGAGGTGTGGCCAAAATAAATAAATAAATTAAATAAAAGAAGGGCAGGAGAAAATCATAAATTCTTGTTTGGTGAGTTGTAGCCAAATATTGATGGAAACTAAAATAATTCAGTATCCAGACCAGTTTACAGGTACATAAGAAAACCTCAAAGGCAATTAACAGGACTAAAAACTAATATTGACAAAGATGCAAATATAATTTTTATCTCTACAGTTACCCCCATTTTTTATCAAAGAAAATCACAGTAAAACTAATTTGTTTGTGTTAAACTTGACCTGATTACTTATATATGAAAGAAGGAAGAATAGTAATTGACCATATCATTGCATTTTTAAGATTGCTTTATTGAAACTTTTCTTAAAGAGTCTCAGACTTTCTTTTCAATGTCATTTTAGCCAAAGCCTTGGTAATATAGCCAATGTTTCCAAATGTGTCCTGTTATATGAAGCACAAAAATAAAAACACTAAGAGTTTCTGAATTCTGGAGGGAACACATAAGAGAAGAAATATTTTAACATTGTTCAGAATGGCATATCTTAACAAATTTGGGGGTTTAAGAGAAAGATTTATTTAAATATGGAAAAAATGATTAAAGGACCAGCAATATTTTAAAAACAAAGTCATAAAAACTTCCTCATCAGTTCATCCAGTTCCATGTATTAATTTTTGTTCTGCTTGAATCCAGTGTTTTCATTAGTTCTCTTGGCCTTGCCTGATGATTGAGGTAAGGACAGTGAAAATTCCAAGAAGTTTGCAAGTTTTATGTTAAGGTTTATATGGTTTTGTCCAGTGAAGTGGGTGCCTTGATTACCAGACATTGTGGAAGGTATACCCCAAGTGGGAAACACATTTTCTAACAGTTTCTTTGCTACTGTGAGTGCGTCAGCACTGTGAGAGGGGAAGGTTTCAAATCATTTGGAAAACACACACAATAACAAGAACATATTGATAACCCATACTAAGTGGTAGTTCAGTGAATCCAGATGGAGATGTTCAAAGGTTCAAAGTGGAGAGGTCTGAGGCCTCTAGGAACAAAAATAGTTTTTTTCTGAAATGTACTATGGTGGGGGAATTTATTCAAAAGCTGAAAAATGGGGTTTGCTAGGGAGCCAACAGTAACCCAGCAGCTGTCTTGTGTTTCCCATAGCTGTGACTATTTGCTAAATTTACAGCTATTATTTATACATCTACATTTCTTTGATTCATGAGCAGACTGTTGCCATGTTATAAGAACATCAGGATGACAAAAGTCTAGCAATGTGTCATTTTTTGCAGAAGCAGACTTGACTTTATACACATGTGCCACAGTCCTTATAGATTCTGTTGCTGCTGTTTTTGCAGGAAAGCCAGCTGGGGTATTTTCCTGCCCCAGGAAACACAAGGTTCAGTCCTTTTATTGTGAGCCTCAATTTTGACAAAAGAAATTTCAGAAGGTAAAAGAATAGCATTAAGAAGATCATTTACTTGTTGTTATTTTAAAATTGTGGTCCCAGAGGGCATCATACAACATTTTAAGATAATAACTAGAATCATGAGTGATAACATTGTTATCAAACTCAGGTTTAGCTGCTCACAACTCAAAAGCCAGTACTCGGGCTTCCCTGGTGGTGCAGTGGTTGAGAGTTCGCCTGCCAATGCAGGGGACACGGGTTCGTGCCCCGGTCCGGGAGGATCCCACATGCTGTGGAGTGGCTTGGCCCGTGAGCCATGGCAGCTGGGATTGCATGTCCGGACCCTGTGCTCTGCAACGGGAGATGCCACAACTGTGAGAGGCCCTCATACCACCCCACCAAAAGAAAAAAAGCAAGCCAGTAATCAAGAGGAAAATGTTGGTAAAAAGGAAAGTTGTTTTAATCAGAAAGCTGTCAGCTGGGGGAGAAGGTGAACTTATATCCCCAAAATCTAACTCAAGATTCTGCTCAGCCATGAAAATGTTTAAAGGGAAAAGGAGGAAGTAATCTGAAGTAATCATTGAGGCAGAAGTTAGGTTCTGCATCTCTTTCCATTATGTGCAGGCTGGTTGAGTCCTCATGACCTTTCTTCAGACATTATCTTGCACATGTGGTCTGCCTGTAGGATTGCCAAGGGGACTGTTATGGGTAGAGAGCTACTCATTATTTAATTACTTAATTCGTCATTCCTACTTCTTTTAATCTAGGGAAAGAATCAATAGGTTAGAAGAGGTATTGTGTGCATTTAGTAGAGCATAAGTCAAGAGTTAGGTTAAATGTTACTTAGTGATCTAATTTTAAAAATTAAGATGTAGGCGGACAGAAATAGACAGGAAAGGGGCAAAAGAGCTACTTACAACATTATACCAGGACATATCAGATTTCTAATAATTTCACACAATTTCTAGAATATTTGTGTTAATAACATATACCTACACAAATATAATCAAAGGTTTAACATCACTTATTTGACAATATTTCCCATATAATTTAACATATCAAACAAGCCTTAATTAGTTTAATAGTTCTCTTTTATGTTTTAAGGAGAGAGAACAAATATTTTGAAATGTTCCAAGGGGCCTCTGGAAAATTTCAAAGTTAGCTTGTAGTCAAAAGAATTCATTTAGAATTTGGTTTTAGGAAGTTTGTCAAAAATATTTTTTAAACCTTAAAATTTAAAACTCTTAAAACACAATAGGATCACATATCATTATGAAATGTAATACTTCATTATCTGTTAGCAAAACTTAGCTCTTTTAATATTAAGAGTATTTGTTCTACTTACATAATCAAAGACCTGAGTTAGACAACATAAAACACACAAAAAACTTTTTTTCATAAAAACAGAATCTTTGCTTTCTAGGCAGGCTATGTAAAAGGTAAAGAAAAACCTTTATGTAATTAGAGCAGACTAAGAAAAATTTATCCTTTTAGTAAATAAAAGGTAATTAAGTTCTATTTTTACATAAATGCATTATTGATATTAAAGATAAAATTTTAAAACTCATAATAACAATCCCATTTTAACCAGCTCCATTATACAAGGTAAAATTCTTTTTTTTAATCTATGTCTCTTTCTTTCCACATACTTTTAGTTTGACCTTCATTTTCTTCCTTCCCTTTCTGAATAACCAGAAGCTCTAGTTTAGGTAAAATCACTCTCATTTCCTTTAACAATAATGTATCTTCATTCCTCATCATTATTCTTAGCCAGAAACATATCCTATTTTTCTTCAATTATACATACTAGAATTTTTAATCCTTAGAAACCCTTATTTCTAGTGAAAAATAAGAAATAATGAGCTATTCTTTACATTAGCATTCTGAAGATTGGCAAACTTGTAAATACTTTTTATAATTTCGAGAAACATGTACTTTTTCATAGAAAATTTCTCAGAATGGCACTGAATAGACCCAAATATTTTTTCCTCTATAATAAGAAATCAAGAGTAGTAAAGCCTATGTTCAGTAATTAATATTTCACTATTTTACCTTATCCTATTTGGAAATGGTCTAGACGCCAAATAAAGAATGCCACTCACCAACTGGCTCTACAGGGATTAGATCACTGGCCACTGCAGCTGCTGACCTTCAACACCCCTGGAAAGGAGTTCAGGGTGGAAATTAGGAATGAGGTATTCTGTGCTCCGGGAAAAAACAGCAGAACAGGCCTTCAGATACTTAGATGTTTTTAGAAGAAAAATTGTAAGCCCAAATTCTTGCATCTTCTCATACCTAGAACAGCACTAAAATCATTAACACAGACATCTGCTTCTTGTGACTAGCAGCAACATTCTACCAAGATGTGGGTTTGATTTCAGGTGCCCCCTTCACCAAAATCATGTATATACTGACCTCCACCTCTACCTCTTTGGAGCAGTTCCTCAGAGCTCTCTGAGAGGCTGTCTCCTGGACTACAGTCCTCAGTAATCCCCCAAATAAAACTTAACTCACAGCTCTTATGTTGGGCATGTAATTTTTGTTTGTTTGTTTCAGTCTACAAGATATTTAATAAACTTCTATCATTTAATTTAATTTAACATGATTTCAATTTCAGTGCTTGTGATTCGTCTGTTTATATTTTCTATTTTTTCTGGCTCAATCTCAGAAGGTTGTGCTTTTCTAAGAATTTGTCCATTTCTTCTGGTTGTCCATTTTATTGGCATGTACTTGCTTGTTGTAATCCCCATGATTCTTTGTACTTCTGCAGTGTCAGTTGTTACTTCTCCTTTTACATTTCTAATTCTGTTGATCTGAGTCTTCTCCCTTTTTTCTTGATGAGTCTGGCTGGTGGTTTATCAATTTTGTTTATCTTTTCAAAGAACTAGCTTTTAGTTTTATTGATCTTTGCCTTTGTTTCCTTCATTTCTTTTTCATTTATTTCTGAACTGATCTTTATGATTTACTTCCTTCTGCTAACTTTTTTTTTTTGTTCTTCTTTCTCTAATTGCTTTAGGTGTAAGTTTAGGTTGTTTATCTGAGATTTTTCTTGTTTCTTGAAGTAGGATTGTATTGTTATAAACTTCCCTCTTAGAACTGCTTTTGCTGCATCCCATAGGATTTGGGTCATCGTGTTTTCATTGTCATTTGTTTCTAGGTAATTTTTGATTTCCTCTTTGACTTCTTCAGTGATCTCTTGGTTATTTAGTAGTGTATTGTATAGCCTCCATGTGTTTGTACTTTTTACAGTTTTTTTTTTCCTATAATTGATATCTAGTCTCATAGTGTTGTATTTAGTAAAGATACTTGATACGATTTCAATTTGCTTAAATTTACCAAGGCTTTTTTTGTGACCCAAGATATGGTCTATCCTGGAGAAGTTCCATGAGCAATTGAGAAGAAAGCGTATTCTTTTGTTTCTCGATAGAATGTTCTATAACTATCAGTTAAGTCTATCTTATGTAATGTGTCATTTAAAGCTTGTGTTCCTTATTTATTTTCATTTTGGATGGTCTGTCCGTTAGTGAAAGTGGGGTATTAAAGTCCCCTACTACAATTGTGTTACTGTCAATTTCCCCTTTTATGGCTGTTAGCATTTGCCTTATGTATTGAGGTGCTCCTATGTTGGGTGCATAAATATTTACAATTGTTATATCTTCTTCTTGGATTGATCCCTTGATCATTATGTAGTGTCCTTCTTTGTCTCTTGTAATAATCTTTATTTTAAAGTTATTTTCTCTGATATGAGAATTGTTACTCTATCTTTCTTTTGATTTCCATTTGCATGGAATATCTTATTGCATCCCATCACTTTGCTCTCAGTATCTGATAAAGAGCAAAACCTGGGTTTTCTAATTTGGTATCAAGACCTGAGTGTCTGTGCTTGCATGCCAACTTATGAGGAGGGGAAAGAGACCAAAGCATTTTCTTTCCACACGTTGAATCATATTTCTTTCAGGGATGCAAGAAGACCCAGCACGTATCAAGTTTACTTCAACGTCTGGAACTGCAAAACTATATTTAGTCACTTAACCAAGGAATCCTCATTGACCAGAGACAATGTAAAATGATTCTACTATATGATAAACTAAGTAGACATGGTTCCTGACCTGTAGCTTTCAGTCCAGGCTGGGAGACAGCTAATAAGTAGAAGAATGAACACAGAAATACCTAGTGACAACTTAGGAAAACAACTGAGAAGAAGGCTAGGAGAGAATGAATGGGCTGGGGACATACTTTAGCTTGGATAGTCATAAAGAAAGTCTGAGAGAGAGACATTGAAGTTGATACCTAGGATAGGAAGAGGAAACAATGGTCAAAATGTCAGGGAAGATGCTCCATAAAAGAGACTAGTCTTCACAACGTCCTGGAGAAGAAGGAGCTTGGCCTAGTGAAGAATCTGTGTGACTGCAGTAAGTGAGGGAGAGTGAAGGTGATGTGAGAAAAGATCAGAGAGTAGGTAAGGTAAGCTCCTGAGGGGATCTTGGAGGAAACGCAAATCAATGGAGATTTATTCTAAATTCAATGGAAAGTAATGGAAAGTTTTTAAACACAACTTTCATTAAAAATACACGAGGTTCTAATTAAAATTCACAAGAATTGTGAGTAGTCAATGTGGAACTTGAGGAGTGATGGTAGAATTGGAAAAGACTTTAGAAAGTATTTTTTATTTTATATTTTGATCCAAGACTTAGTGATGTACCTTGCAGTATGTATTAAATTAATATGTGATGAATGAGGTAAAGGAAAGAAGGGAGGAAGGAAGGAAGGAAGGAAGGAAGGAAGGAAGGAAGGAAGGGAAGGGAAGGGAAGGGAAAAGAAAGGAAGGGAAGGGAGGGAGGGAAGGAATAAAAAAGAAGATATATTTCTAACCACAGATAGGAAAGAAAAGCTTTAATATAAAAGTTAAATTCAGACAGAGGTAGAGCAATAAGGTAATATATCCTGAGCTATTCACTATTGCGGGAGAGGAATGGAAAAGAGAGAATATATGTAAATGTAGGCAAAGAAAATCCTGTGTTTGTAAAAGAGATTGAACAGCAGGCAGAATATTCATGTCTTTGCTTCAATATGTAATATACATTTGATATTAATGGGAAGTTATTTAACATCATTGAATATTAGTTTCATTATTTATTAAATAGGATTGATAATAGTACCTACTTCACTGGGTTTACCTGAATAATAATGGATAATAGTATTTGTAAAGTGGTTAATGTAGTGGTAAACACAAACATTATCATAAAAATAATGAGGATAATAATAGATGTGAAAGAAAGTGAAAGTATCCCTTATTTTTCTATTTAAAGAGATATTATTTTCACACAAATAATGTTCACACAAATAATGTTTAGATTGTGTCCTTATGGCATAAAAATTCTAGTCATAATACTAATGCACCTCCTTTTATAGCTTTCTGCTTTGGTTCCTGCACTCATTCAACAAATATTTACCAGACATTTAATAAATGCCAGATACTATGTTGGACATATCCTGTCTTTAAGATGCTTACAACTTGGAAAAGAACCTTATACATGAAGAGCTGTTGCAACACTTCTCTACAAAGGACAAATCAATGGCATTATGACTATCATGAAGGAACTGAATGGGGAGGGGAAAATTAGCAACAAAGGTAGGGTCTATGTATGAAATGTCAGAGGTATTAAAGCAACATTCATGTTTTTCTTTTAATCTAAGAGGGAGGATTTAAGAAGTGAAGTGATACCATCACATTTGTTATAACTTCGGCTCTGGGGGGTTGCAGGTGGTATTGAAATTCTAGGTGAGAGAGTGAGATACTGATGCTTTGAACTGGGGTGGGGGCCACAAGGACAGACAAAAGTTAGAGCATCCAGGTGAGGGAGAGGGAGGGTCACGATTTTTTCTTGAGCAACCAAGAGGATAAAACGTGCAGATAAAACAGGTTAAATGGGTTCATGATTAAATGTGTTGTTTAAGGTACCTGAGAGTAATCCAGGTGGATGTATCAAGTTTAATACATCAGGAGTATGTCCAAGTAGCAAATATAATTTAGTGAGATCTCAGCAGAACAAAATGAAAAGGAAGTTGAAGCCATACCTTGAATTAGACTTACCATAAAGGAAATGTAGAATTAAATGAAATTAGGGTTTAGATCCGGCCCCTGAGACCCATCGGTATTTCATGTTTTCATAGATAAAGTATTCGAATAGTTGAAATCATAAAAGGACATCCAGAAGAGCTGTAACTGGAATATGAGAAAATGCCAGGGAGCATAAGTTCTTGGAAATCCAAATGAAGAAATATTTTTAAGCAGAGATGTGTGGTCCAAATGGTTAACTGCCACTGAGTAAAAGATAAAGATGTTAATTGGATAGAAATTAGAGAAAAGGAGGGAAAGACATATTGGAATTTTACATGGATGAAATAACACTCACAACAGATTAATGATATACAAGTTACAACATACTTGACGGTAAAATAGGACCAGAGGAAAGAAGATCTGGAAAATGAATTGGAGGTGTGGCCAGGAACCCATGTGCTAGCACAGTGGCTTTTCTAAGCATCAAATATGATGACACTGTTAAAGTTGGGATGTGTCATAATCATACCTGTATTTTAGAAAGATTACTCTGATTATTCAGATAGCATTTTGGAAAATTATGTGCAGTGAGAAAGGGTGAATGCTAAACCCATTTCAACTCAATTCAGTGAGTAGTTAAAACAGCAAAAATAAGTCAAACATGAAAGAAACGGTGAGGAGGGGTCAGAGTGGAACGTTGACACTTCTGGACTTGGTGAACGACTGGTTGAGAGAATGAAACAAAGGAAGCAGGGCTGTCCAGGTTGAGTCTTGCATCTTTCAGTTGGTTCAGGTGTGGATGGAGCATCACCAATTCAGCAAGTCAGGAAAGCAGAGAAGAATATTGTCCATTCACTTATTGAGCTGCCACAGTGTTCAAGGTACTGACAATACAACAGTGAATAAAACAGAGGAGATTACTAGCCTCATGTTTACATGCCATAGGCAAGAAGAGAAGTACCATTTTAATTGCCTCATATCGGTAAAATAACATATCTGCTTTGACTAAATCTCAAAATGAAAGGCTCTTTGGGAGAGATTTTTGAGATTGAGGATTTCTCTTACACAGATGAAAATTTTAACATGCAAATCATGTGGAATAATTGCAAGGAAATCACCTTTAAATAACTTAATAACTGAAAAATGACAGTTGTTATATAACGGAGTCACTTTGCTGTACACCTGAAACTAACAAAACATTGTAAATCAACTGTATTTCAATAAAATTAAAAAAGAAAATAATGATGAACCAGAAATACTTTAACTTCATCATGACATTCATGAAGCCCTCTCCCCTTGCATTTCACTTTCCTCCTGATTCTTGATACTTAACTTAGTCTTTCATTTTACTTCTGATTCTGCCCATAGGGCATCGTATTGGTATTTGCTTTCTATATTTTATTCTCAGTGCTTTGCTTCCTGCACAGTTTGAATCAGTTTCACCATTCCGGCTCTTACTATAGTCACAATACCCTAATTCTGCCATTTTAAGGCCAAACCTTAAGAATTCCAAGTTCCACTCTCCTTAATCCTTCACTAAGGAGACTTCAGGTAAGTAGTGTCTGTGTAAGTCACAGAAGACATTTTCTTCTTAACTCCAGCACTGTTTAAATATTTCTTATCATAGCGGGTTTCATTTGACATTTCTAACTGAATCATGATAAAGAGAATTTGGAAAGAGACCAAAGAGGAGTAGTAAAAATGATTAACAACCGGAGAAATGGGCCCTAGGAGAAAAGGCCAAAGAAACCAGGTTGGTGAGGCCTGAGGACAAGAATGTTGGCACTCAGGCAGAGAGAGAAGCGCCTTCAACAGTGATGGAAAATAAGTGTTCTTTCCAGGAAGCACAGTGGGGCCAGAATTCATGGCAAAGTGTCTAACCTGAGAAAGGATGTCTTGATTTAATGGATTGTGAGGGTTAGATCTCTTTGTAGTTTCTTAGTGAGACTTTGATTTTTTCCTCATTAAGGGCATATATCTCAACAGACAATTCTCAATTCTCTCCTCCAATGTGTAAGGAAAGGCAAAGAGAGTTATGGCAAATATTTGTAACCTCTGAGAACACATTATAAAGGACTTTCACAGCCTAAGTATCCAAAAGTATCCATAATATTTCACTGAATAGATGTGTTTTGGCAACTGGTGTGAGCAGAAATATTCTCTCAGTAAAAGAAAAATAATGTTTGACTGCTCTTATTTAAGTACCTTGGGCTTCATATCATCTTGAAGTTATTACTCTGCTACAAAGGCCATAATCTTCATGACTTTAAAATGTCTCTCATGTGTTCTTAACCTTAGGGAAAAATTCAGCTGGGATCAAATGGCAAAATGTTTGAAAAAGGCAACGAAGGACACCTTAAACCTAAAAATTGTCTTTTTTCCTACATAACAATATGAAAAAATATTCAACCTAGTATTTTTCTTGTCTTGACCCTTGATTTTAAATATGGGGGTTTCATTTATTAAGTGCCTACTTAAAGAAAACATATCAATATACTTGCAATCTCAAACTTAGTGCCACATCGTAAAATACCTGAGCAGCAATTTGTGCACAGAAAAGCATAGAATAATATTAAACATTTTACTTATTGATTTTTGAAATTACATTAATTCCATACTCAGCATATTCATGAGGCATTGATGCCATTTATGAACACATAATTACAGCTATTTGCAAGTTTTTCTAACAGACAAATTAATATCTATATTTTCTTTACAAAGTATTCCTATGAGGGTATTTTATGAATTTTGTCCTAGGTTATAGACTCAGAGATCACATGAGTATTGCGTGTTCATGTAATTTGCTCCATGCTCAAATCCACTTTATGACATTCAAGGTAACAGAACAATACTGAAGGAAGCACTGTGCCAAATCAGTTAGTTACAGAAATTCTGCTTGATGTTAGCAGCATCTTTTTCTAGTATCTCTACCCTTATTACCACCATGTAGCAACGCTAGCATTAAGCCATTATGAATGCTAGTCTAGTTGTACAAGAGTCCTGCCACTAAAGAGTTAGAAGCAAGGAAGAATCTGTCTCCTTTTAAAGATCTAATACAAATTCTTATAAAATGTAATTTCATAAAACTCTCCAATGCTTAACAATATCAGATTCAAGAAAAATTTTCCTCAATATTACAAAGTTCATTTTCTCTTGCATTAACTTAAATGGAAGATGACAACACCTATTGATATCAGTAGATGTATGCTTTGGAGTCATACATATTTTATCCAAGCCACAAAGTCCCTGATGTTGTAGTTTCGTTTAGTTATGTTTAGTCGGTTTAGTTATGTTTAGTTAAGGTATGAGTTTTCAGCTGGTAAGTGAATGCTCTTGTAAGCTCTCAGGTTCTCTGTGTCCTTTGTGAACAGACTTTGAATAAGAGGATAACAAGAAGAAACATAAACGGAGACAAATCTACTGAAGAATTATGTTTTAAGTGCTTAATATGTAATGATTGGTTTAGTTGATGAGAGTGACACAGTGAAAAAAGTAAAAAAATACTTCAAAAACTTAGAAAAGCATACACAAGTTAGGAAAATAAAACATATACAAATTAAGCCATCATTTAGTTTCTAACACCAACTGTGTACAAGGCAGTGTGATAGAGAAATCACCTCCATTATCTCATTGAATCTTTGCAATAACATTTTGGAGTATTTTTAGTCGTTGCCATTTTAAAGATTAACAAGGTTAAGACTAAATTTGTAAGATCACAAAACTGATAATTAGAGGATTAGGTTTTTAAGCCCATTTGTGTCAAGTGCCTGGGCTCTCTTTAGAAGACTACACAGTTCTCCCTTGCTAATTAAGCAATAAACATCACGGAAATTATAGAAGAGGAAAGAACAATCCTTCCACTAGTAGATGATTCAACTCATCTTACACATGGGTTTTATTTCCATATCTGTCCAAGGACAGGATTGTTGCTGGGTGTTCATGAAGTTTCCTTTCATGTCTATAGAATTTAGTAATTCTACAGTTGGGTCTTCACATAGACCAGATTGAGTGACATTTTATTTCTTAAAGAAGCAAGAGCCAAGATGATTCTTGAAGGGTGGGGAGTACTAAGACTGAGTGAGGAAAGGCCATGGCATTCTTTTGTGGTTTGGGGGAGAGAAAGGATCCAAGTTCAGCCACTGAAGGCATGGGACAGAGGCACATATAGCTTGAAAGACATGTACGTGTCAGAGCAGAAGCTAACGCAGTTGGCTAGGTAATATTCAGTCACACCTAAGAAAGGTTTGGAAGTAAGAATGATGGGTCCTAAGAGCAAACAAAAAATGTGAGTAAGGTGTTTGGCATCCATGTGATCAATAGATATTACAGTCCTCATAGTGAAATGGAGAAGATTTGAGACAATTATTTTTCAGTCAAGTAGAAGGAAGAAGAGGAATCAATATAAGGCACTTAGATTTCATGTACAGAAATTAGTAGTGCCTCCAAGTTATACCTCAAAACTCTGTGCTCTGCATTCTGTTGTACTTTTTATGTTTTGGTCAATTTAATAATCATATATATATATATATATATATATATATATATATATATATATATATGGAGAGAGAGAGAGAGAGGGCATAAAATATTACTAGCCTTTCTCCAAAATTCTGTTTCTGATTTTTTTTTTTTTTTTGTCTAAGTTGGGTGCAATCTCTAACTTGTATTTATTGTTCATTTCCCCCCATGGCTGCAGATCACTGTTCAAGTTTTCAACAGTGACTTTCCCTGTGGAGACTGCCTTTTCCTCAGCCTTCTTCACACATCTTCAGGTGATTTGTAAACTTAACCCATCCTCAGTACTAATGAAAATTCTAACCACTAGTGTATTCACAACTGCCTTTTCTGAATCATGTTTTGTTCTATGTCCCCATTGACAGAGATCCTTGAATAAATAGTTGTGATTGTAACTCTGCTTAATCATGTACCATCCTAACAACTGTGTCATTTCAAACTGATATATGCTGATGTCATCATAAGAGGCAACTGAGCATTTTCCTATACCAAGATAAATGGATGTCATGTATTAACCATAGCGTATATACAATGACCTCACATCTAAATACAGTGGTTTGAGAACCGCTTCGTATTTTAAATTTGACAATTCGCAACTTGTATTTCACTTGTATTTAGGAAAAATAGCTGTTGAATGAAATTTTGTATTTTATGTGCACTTAAGAAAAATATTTTAATAACTACTAAAATATTTGACATGGTATCTCACTTTGCACAAATGAATTTCATTTAGACTATGTTTTTCATTATTTTCCTAGATTTTTCAATTAGTCTTTTAGGGTTCTCAGATAATGACAATAGTATGTCACTCTCAATAAACTACTCTTAAAGCAGATGAGTTCTCCCTTTTTTCTTGAGATACTCAGAGCATAATGCAGAAGGTGTCAGAAATAATTAAAATAAATGAATTTCTATCCAATCAAATAAAATTTATCTTTTGGAATTTTGACATTATTCTTATGCTGTTCACGATTCTAATAAGAGCAAATCAGTTGTACGTCTTCTCAACAGGAGTGGAAAGAATCTTAGATATGGCACTTTAGAGTAATTGCTAAAATAATGTAGGGGTTTTAAATTCCTAACAGCCCCTGTGTACCAGATGTTATTCAAACAAGGTTAAAGCTTATGGCCCTAGATATTGGCAGTTGGATAATTTTACTAAATGGAAAAAAAAAATTTATGTCACTTTTATGAGCACAACACTAAATTCCTCTGAAATGTAATGTTGTTGAGAAGCAAAAAAAAAAAAAAAAGTTTTATAATTTAAATTATGTGCTACAGCTATCTACTTGTTGAGGAAATCATACATATATATAACACCTTCAGTCAAAATGATCTAGGTACTTCTAGAGAATGTCACTTCATTGACTGGAATAAGTTTATTATCAATATTTTATTGATTGATACATTTTCTGAAAATGGTTCCCCATAACTACAGTTTCCAAATATTTAATTTAGCCATATCATTTACTCATTCATTCAATTCTCTAAAAAATCAGTTGGTATACATAGCAATGTTACTTCAAAGTGTATGTGTTGATATGTATTTAATACAGGATAACCATTTCAAGGTTACAAAGATGGTGATTTATTTGCCCATTCTCAAGATGCATCACTAATGCCTTACTGTACTGAGAATTTAAAAATTCTTTTAAAATTGAAAAGCTTGCATGTTCATGTAAGTATTCTAAAGCTGTGCCATCACTCTAATTTGATGTTATCCAGCCCTCTACAAGGTCTAACAATATGCCCTCAGGGAAAAATCTGAATCCTGAGAAGGGGCTACTTTCCAGCAAAAAGTGAAGGCAGCCAAATTGTTCTCTGGTTTTCTGAATTTCATTTCAAATGATCTCAGGTGTCATGTATAGAAATTACTTTTCCAGTTTCAAGGAAAAATATATTGAGTTTTCTATCAGCATAGAAAATTGCACCTTATCTGAGTACCCACCACATTTAGCCAGAATTTGACATGGAGCCCCTGATTCATTTCCCCCAGATTGGTGGCACTTCTCTAATTAGATACATGTGTTCATCAAACACCATTAAACTATGTAATGTATGTATATAATTAGTAGAGTCTCGTCAGAGAGAGGAAATATCTAGCGAAGGACTTGAGAGGATTAGAAATACACTCTTGCAGCTGCTTTCTGAAATCTCACCAAGTCTTCATTTTTAAAAACGTTACAATAGTGTGGGTTTGAGCCACTATTACAATATAGAGAATTTAAATGATGTCAGTAGCATGACTGGTGGAGCTGAGTAACTGAATTTCACTTTCTGGATTTCAGTGTGAAATGATGTAACATATCATAGCGTTGTGTAAAAAACTCTCTCATAAAAATACATTGGTTCTTCATCACAGCAAGTATTTTAACAATTAGCAATAGGTACACTGCAGAGTTTGGTATCAGACTTGAATTCAATGCCAGCTACTAACTAGTTATGTAACCATAGGAAACATAGTTATTCTCTTTTCTTGTTTCATTGGTTAAATAGCAATTATGTCAAAGTGATATAAGGATTACATGACTTAATGCTTTACAGTGATCTAGCACAATGCTGGCCACTTCTGAACCACTCAGCAAATCTTAGCTACGATTATACATAATTTGGCCTTGTTCCTCAAAATTCATTTGCATGGCTCCTGTTTTCTGGCCTATAATTTTCTATTCCTGATACATATGACTTCAAATTTCTGTTACTTTTAGGGCAGCAGGATTTTGTTATCAAATTTGTCACAAGAGTGTTACAATGAAGATGATCAAACTCATCTTTTATACTGGACAGGGATGTACAACATATTAACAAAAAAAAAATTGGTCTAGAATAGTGGTCAGCATAATTTTTCTTTAAAGGTCCTCCCTTATAGTGAATATATTCGGTTTGAGGGGTGGGGTCATGCAGTCTGTGTCACAAGTACGCACATCTGACATTGCAATTCAAGTGTAGCTATAGACAATGTGCCCATGAAGGAGCACGGCCGTAGTGAGACTACAGGTAGTCGTCTGCATACCCCTGGGATAGAAATAATCTGAGAAATGGAAAAATATATATATATATATATTAAAATTGAGTAAAGAATCTACATACATTATAAATAAGATATTTCCAACAACAGTTACAATAATAAAACAAGATAAAATAGCCAAAATATTCATTTTTTTTAAAATGACTTTACAACCAATCAGACATTTTTTTCAGGAAAATAAAATACGTTCTCAGTATTTGAAACAGGAAGGGATTTAATACAGGGAGAAAGAGATTTTGAAAGGGTTTGGGAAGTGAAAGTCAAAGTCAAAGGCCCCTGACTTTCCAATAATCCGGGAACGACAGAATCATAAAAGATAATGGCTCCTAATCTCAGCTGCCTGCAGCATCTAAGTAGCCTGATTTACAGGGGGATACCTGGGCCAGTGAGCAACCTCTTGTCTGCCTTCTGCTGAAACGCATGTATTTGTTTAATTCCTTTCTGCTGCCACCTTCCACATTTTAAGAAAAAGCCTTTCATTAGTAGAATCCAAGCCAGATATCTGCTGCTGAGAGAATATGGGAAATGCAGTATCCATGATTCTTACTCCTGATGTACGGAGATGATCTTAGAAGGATAAAATGTAACGAAGTAAGGATAGGTAATAGCTAGCCCAATATTAATCACAGGGAAAAGGAAGACAACGGGTTTTGAAGGTAATGGATGCTTTGAAACTGATAAAATAATGGCTTGAGAATTTGAAGCTGGAATGTGTAAACATTGAAAGTCATTTCAAGTTAGATAATCGGAAAATGAAATTATAGCTGAGAACAGTACACTTATTTTTTTCTGAAAACAAGGGATATATTTGTCATCACCAAGTGGAACCCGAATCCTTTGTTTTTGGATTTAAAATGGCCATGGTTATGAGAAAAATAGATAAAAATATTTAAAGTAATTGTTTCATCTTACAGACAAAAAGAGTTTTCCAAAGCTGAAAAAAAAATAGATAGATTAATAGTTCAATAAATTAAAGAGTGTCTGGGGTGTGTGTGTGTGTGGGGGTGAGATATGAGATTAATAGTTTATTTGGAGATTATCCCAGAAAGCTAATGTGAGAAAGCTGGAAAAGTGAGTCACAGGAGAACAAGTGGGCAATACATGAGTGCAATTTAAATTTCCCTGCTGTGGGCAACAGAGCAGGGCTCAGTCAAAATGTCCTGAAAAGTACAGTGTGCTTTGCAGAACTGTCTGCTTGAAAGACTACATAATCCATCAGTTCCCACCTCCTACTGGTCTAAGACACCCCCAAGGGCAGTAACTCCAGAATCCCCAGGCTCAAGTGCACTTGGGCCAAGTAGGAGAAGGGCCAGAGGCAGAATGACCCGTGTCCGAGGTGTCATGCTGTGAATTCTGGAGAAGCCTGCCTTATCTGACTTGCACAGAGACGTCCACCCTGGCTACTGTTGAAATCAGAGGTCCACCAAGGAGATTTATCCCAGAGACATAAAGAAGATTGTATCATTTACCCCTCACATTGCTCAAATTCACTCATGGGGGAATGTTTACTGTACATACTAGAGGTAGACAGTTTCTGGATCGGAAAACTGGTGCAGATCTGAAAATTGACTAAAGAATCACAATTTTACACTATGGTATATAACATCAGTTAATTTTTATCAGTATAATGCATGAGAAGTAATATCTCAGTGTTGTTTACATTTTATTTATCTTATTATGAATATAATCTAGAATAAAGGCTAATTTTATATCTGTTCCTGTGAATTTTTGTTTGTGGCTTTTGCCTGTATTTTAAAATAGATTTTGGATTCTTTTTGCCAGCAAATCATGAGGATTTAGGGCTTTTTTTTATGTTGTAGAGATTGCCACTTTGTCTATGACCTACTTAGCAAATATATTCTCCTAGTTTGTCACCTTTCTTTTGACTCTTTATGGTGTTTTTTGACACAATGCAAACACCTAAAAAATATAAGTAAATTTGTCAGCCTCTTTTTTCATTGCATTTGGACTTTGAGGCACGGTTTTCCAAGCTTTCCCAATACATTTCATAGTATTTGTGCACTTGACCCGTCTTGAACTAAGAGTAGTTAAAATCAATTGTCTATTGACAATAGACAATACAAGCAATGTATTCTGTCAGTTGTATTCTGTATTCTGTCAGTTTCTCACTGTATTTCCTATATCATCTGTTTATAGGGAGCATTCTTCTTCGTTTGACCCACAGATCTTCAAAATCATTATAACTACTGTAAAATGGGGCCTTCCACATTCTAAAGTTTCTTTCTTTCTTTTTCATTCATTTTGGCCTCAACTTTATCCTATATGACAACAGGATCACAACCTGTGCTTTTTTTTACTGTCTCCAATTGCCTGTATGTCTTTACCCACAGAGCAACATCTCTGGCCTGGATTGCTGTAACAGTATCCTAACTGGTCTTTCATGTGCCACCCTTGGCTCCTACAGTTTCCTTCCAGCACAGCAGCGGATGCATCCTTGTAAAAGGTAAATCACAGTGTGTCATTTCTCTGTTCAAAGGTTTTCAGTGGCTCCCCGTGTCACTCGGAGTAAAACTCAAATTCCTTACAATGGCTTACAATGTCCTAAGTGCTCTTGACTCCAGTACCTGTCGGGCATCTTCTCTTCTCTCCCTCCTCCATCCACACCAGCCATGCTCTCACCTCAGAGTTTTTACACCAGCTATTCCTCCTAGCTGAGATGTCTCTCAAATATCTAAATGGCTAATGTCCTTGATAACTCAAGTTCTTTGTTGCAGTATGAAATTGGAATCCTTCCCTGGGGACACCAGTTTAGATTACAACATAACCCCCAATCTCTCTTACCCTGCTCTACACTCACTCATTTATTATGTTTATTGTTAGTGTGCCTTTCCCTACCAGAATGATAGCACAATGAGAATAGGAATCTGTTGTGTCCTAAGAACCTAGGATGATGCCAGCACACAGTATGGCCTTCATATATGGTTGAACAAAGTTCTTTGTCTTTCTTTCTCTAATCTTGCATCATACAGATACATTCTCTTCAATAGTGCCAGAGAGATCTTTCAGAATATAATCAAACCACCCTATACGCTTTGCTTAAAGCCTTTTCAGTGACTTCTCATCACCTTCAAAATGAAACTTAAACTCCCCTCCCTCTAGGAGCAAGGCTCTTCATGCCTTCTTCCCACATGCTCTAATCTTTCACAATTCCCCTCTCACGTCCTGAATTTCAGCAGAGATAAATCGCTTACATTTCCCCAGATATTCTGTGGTCAAATCTCTGTGTCCCTGCCCTTAGGTAGGGTGGGTCTATAATTTATCATCCAAACCAGAGCACTTCTGAGAGTTAAAATGGATATTATTAATAGGTGCACAATGAGACCGTCCCTGACAAACAGGAATGAATGGTCAGTCACTTTATCCTTTGGCTTTTTGCCTGAAATGCCCTTCCTAATTTCCTTGCCTGATTCTTTCAAAATATCTTTCATGTTTCAGTCGCTAATTAAATCCCCAAGTAGGCCTTGTCTTATCCCTGGTCCAGACCAGTTCTCCTTCCTTCATACCTGAAGATGCCAATCACATCTGCATTCTCATCACTGTACTTCTCTGGGTGCCTGAGACTGTGAGGGTGCTCACTGAAACAAGAACCATACTAGTTACGCCTCTATCACTGGCACTAGGTACACTGTATCCAAATAGTAGTTAACAATCACATAATATTTCAAGATGGTAAACCTAGGAGTTGAGTTTTGGGCTGTGGAACCAAACTAGTGGGTTTAGATTGTGACTTTATCAAATACCAGCTGTGTAATCTTGGGCGATTGTGGAGATCAAATGAGGTAGTCCTGAAATGAGAAGTCAAAATAATGTAAGGACTCAGTAAACCTTAAATAATACAGCAGTAATTCAATAAAAAAGTCACTGTATGGGGGACTTCCTTCGTGGCTCAATGGTTAAGAATCCGCCTGCCAATGCAGGGGACATGGGTTCAAGCCCTGGTCCTGGAAGATCCCACATGCTGCGAGCAACTAAGTCCATGTGCTGCAACTACTGAGCCTGGGCTCTAGAGCCCTCAAGCCACAACAAATGAGCCTGCTCTCCACAATTACTGTAGAAGCCCTGCACCACAATGAAGAGTAGCCTCCACTCGCTGCAACTAGAGAAGACCTGTGCACAACCACGCAGACCCAACACAGCCAATAAATAAATTTATTAAAAAATATATATGTATGAATAACTGGCTTACCAAAATAAACACGAATCACACTAATATTATAACTAATATTCTCCTTGGACTATAAGGTATAAAAATACACATAGCATTTTACTTGATTCCTCCCTCCAAGAAACTCTTCAGGAAGAAATAGTGTATATGTCACATTGTTCTCAACTTAGAATGAGGAAACTTATTCACAGGGTTGAATAAGCTGCCCAGAAATGGGAGTTTCTATGTGACTTAGATGTAACTCACTTCTATGTCTCCACACTTGGCCATGTGCTCTCTCTGCTGAAAATCTTTTTCCCGTCCTCCTGCCAATCTCCACAATGCTTCACATGAGACACCAGCTCTTCCAGACCTTCTTCGCCAGTTTGCCCCCTGCCTTGTCTAAAGCCCAGTCAGGTGACTCTCCCCTGGGCAACTCGGTCAGGGTGTTGATTACTTTGCATCTCACTCTGCTGGTCTACCTGTCACCTCTTTACCTGTCAGGACTACGAGCCTCTCCAGGCCAGAAATTCTGTCTTCACAGGATGTGACTTTAGGAACTAAAGTAGGAGTGCACCACCATGCTTGATATATAGCAGCTGCTCAAAAATATTCCTCAATCCCAAACACAACCCTAAATCTAGTGACTTTCTAGTATTCTCAGTGGCTTTTGAAAATCAGCCTTAGAAATTTTTGCTACAAAGAAAAAAAAGCATGTTGAAACAAAAGCAAACTAGGTTTTAATGAAGAAACATTAATTTGAAAGCTCATACTGGCATTTATTACATATTTGTTGTGTACCGAGCACTGTGCAAAGGATACCACATCAGATGATTTTCCGTTTCTGACTAATAGTAACCCTATGGGCTAAGTTCTGTTATAATTCCCATTAGTCCATTCTTCATATTTTGTGTGTTGTGTACCTACAAAACTTTAGATCTAGATAATAGAAAATACAAAAAAATGCAGCCCTTATATATATATATATATATATATATATATATATATATATATATATATATATATCTTATAAGTATATCTTATATATTTATCTCAGTAAAGTCAACTGATGATACATATGGGAGAGTATCAGAATGAAATACAAATCCGTGTTACTCCTAGTTTCTTATCTACATAATGAAAAGTTTTATTTTCTACATAGTACATTACAAAATAAATTCTTCCTCAAATTATTTTATATAGATGGTTCACTCATATAGTTTTGTTCTCCAAAATTATCTTGTAATATACATTTTCCTAATAGCTAATATTGAATACACAATTTTTCTTTTCAAAGGCATTGCTTTGGTCTTTCCATGATTCTTAGTCTACCCTTATAAATAGTTTTATTCTTCTAAGATTTCAAACACCAAATTATTTTCCTCTATTTTTACAATATAAAATATCTGAGTTCCTGAAAATAGAAACATTATTAATTATATATTAAATGAGCATTTATTTTCACAGACATTTCAGCGTGGTCCACCTAATACTCTTGGCATGCACAACTTCTTGTCTGTATGTAAGATTTTATGAAATCTGGACATGCCTCAGAACACCCTTAACATATTTGCCCTCAGTTCACGTGAAATTTGAATCTTCTTGGATAAAGCCATATGGGTTGCTGCCAGCAGATACAGAAGGCTGTAGTAATCATCTTTGCTGAGTATCATGACTATTACTATTACATGAACCAGCTTTTCTTGCATTGTAGTGAGTTAAAATTGCTTCTGGAATTTAATTTGAACTTGACATCTGACTGTTCTTTCTTATATGGATTCAAATTACTTGGAGACTCTTCCTAGGGCAACAAGTCAGCCTCATAATTTCCTCCTTGGTTTGCTGTGGTTCTCTCTAGTCTTCACCTGCCCCTCCCCTTCAATACTGTGAATAAGTTTGAGGCTTCCAGGGAAAGGGAAAATTAAATGCTAGCATTTCCTATGGCTTTTGTCTCTGTGTCTTTGGTCTCTTAGTTCTTATATTCCAACAGTATGATTGTTTAATGATATTTAGAAAACATAAATTAATTTTGAAATTCCAAAGCATTGTCATAGCTTTATAAATACTTCAGAAATCCAGGATTAATGCGGTTGCCACTGCTGCTGCAAGAACTTCTGACAATTAGAAAATGAGAAAAACAAAGAAGAAAACAAACCCTTTGTTCCAAAACATAAGAGTGAAGACAGGAAATTTTCTTTTGGTGGCTCTTAAATTTTATGTACTGTGGTTTAGGTACAAATTTATTAAGAAGTTATATATATATGTATATATATATATATATGTATATACATATATATATAAGCTCTTAATAAATAAATAAATAAATAAATATATGTACCTACAAGTATCAATTAACTAACATGCTATATGAAATCTCACAAAAGCATAAATACAAATTATGTGAACATTAATTAAATAGATTAAAAACGTTTCATGTTTTAATCCTTTGAGCACATGTGCATGCCCTTACGTTAGGAAAGACTTAAACCTGTGAAGCCATGTGTGTCTGTGCATGTGTGTATAATTAATTTTGATTTGTTATTCTAAAGGTCCATCTCTGGTCATTGTTTAGTAATTAGAAAGTTATGTTGATTATTATTTTTTACTTGGGAGAGGGATCTATTTAAAGGTCCCATCTTCTTATATTTCAGGGAAGAATACTTAAAAGAAGATATTTAAATATTAAAAAAATGCCAAAACCCTATAAAATAAAAATTATTGCATTTCTATTTGACAGTAATAATATTTAAGTCATACTAAAACTGACTTTCTAACTGTGTATGTGTATGCTGCCATTTTAACTGCCTTATTTTCACTCTTCTATTAAAGAAAACAATTGTTCAATTCTGTTAACTGGCTTTTAAAATGTCTTTATAAAATTCGACCAGTGGGATTATTGAAATGTTTAATGGCTGAGAAAACTTGGTAAAACAATTTTTGTGGCATCATTATATAGTATGATCTCATACGGTATAATAAATTCAGTAGATGGAACTTTCAATGCACATTTCTAAAATAATTTTAAGAAACAAAAGAAAGATGGATTTATCTAGCCAGAAAATGGCAACCATAGAGAAAAACATGAGTCCTTTTTTTTTTTTTATGAGATGGAAGCTGCATTTAAAGTGGAGGTTTTGAATATTTCACTCATTCCACAAATGTTAATTAATTATAATCATATTGTTATCATAGTAAAATATTTATTAATGACCCATAGAATAATCTCTTTAATAAAAACTGTCGTAGGTAAAAGACCAATATATAATTCAGATAAAAGCTGGGACACTATGAGTGAAAGGTGGACTGAAGGCACCCTACATTATAGGGGGTTTCCTCATTCCCAGACACAACTGCACAAAACTCTAAAAAGTCAAAATTTTAAAATCACATGTGAGTCAATGTTATTGACCATTATAAGATCATAGATATTTTCAGTTTTAAATATTAAAAAGGTATAGTCAAATATTATACAATGTATACTCCCTTTGACTTGTGCAATTTTATACACCTCCTTTCTCTCCAGTAAAATATATTAAAATAGTGAATCATTTAAAATATATTATAAGCATTATTTATTTATCCATCTATCAGGAACTAATCATTTTTAGTTAAAGTTAAAACATTTTAAGTGTACACCTGAATAAATTTGTGTTATCAAACACACTCAAATTGTATACAAACATTTATAGAAACTCCCTGTAAAATATTTACTTTTCTGTCACTTATAAGTGAAAACAATGTAGATAATTGACATATAGAAAGATATCACCTTTCTGAGACACAATATTGAGATCACCTGGCATAAATTTTAAAATATTACAAGTCAATAACTGATTGGCATATATGACAAAAATATTTCATAGTGCAATATTTCCTTGAACACACCTAGATGGATTTGTTCCATAAATATAAAATATTTATTTTTGATATTGCTATTATTTTTGATATTGCTGTTTTCATGAGGAAATCTATAATACTATTACATTTAATTTTGCAGGCCTATGAATTTCAAGTTTGTGATGATGGAAATGGCAAAAGGAAGAGACATCTGGCTAATTTTGATTTGAATTTATATTAAAAATATTTCTGATTGCATATTTACTGTCATATTTTTGTGAGATAAAACCTCTCGAGTGTCACTAGAGAAAGTAAGCTATATTCTTGGGGGTTTTCAATAGTTCTAAGAAAGAAAATAAAGGATAAGAGAAGGGAAGGGCTTCCATTCTAGGAAAGAGACAGCAGAGGAAAGAAAGAAAGGGCACAGAAAAAGAAAGAATGAGGTAACATTAAGGATGTTTCTTCCTTGCCTCAGGTCCCAGGTATATCCAATCTCCTGGGATGCACAGGATTAGAACCTTCTTGAAGCATAAAATAATTGCTTGAACATGATCATCAACTTTATGTAAAGAAAGGAAACATTTTTATAAATAAAAAAATGTAAAGTACAATCCCATTAGGAAAAAAAATATCTGACTAATAACCCACATATGAAATACACAGGAAAAAGTTAAAACATAGAGAACTCTTCTTCATGGACTAAGATACAGAGAAAGGAACATTAAAAACTCAGTGTGAAATTCTTAATTTCCTTTAAAGATGAATGAAAATGTACACTAGTAGGAGTTGGTGGATTGTTAATTCAATGATTTATTTTAATCTTAATGCAATATTATTTTAAGCCACTTGGATGGGCAATGCTTTTTAAAAGTCAGATAATATTAACATCGGTGAGTAAATATAGCAGTGGGGAATCGAATACACTGCTAGAGGGAGACTAAATTGATACAACTACTTTGGACAATTTTATGTTATTCTGTAAAGCTCAAAATGAACATACTCAAGATATAACACTAGTAGGTATACATTCAAATGATACAATGGTACAAGTGTACCAAAAGCCCTTTAAAAGATATATATTCACAGGTTTTGAAAATAAAAGTTGTTTGTAATGAACCCAAAGATTTAAAAAAGAGATAATTAAGCAATCTACAAATAGTAGAATGGAAAAAAAACACTTAATGTCAGTATTCATACAAGGTGATTTTATACCATAGTGAATACGAACTATGGATTTATGCCTTACTATGGATGAAGTTCAAAGTGAAAAATCAAATGTACACCATGTACACAGAGCTCAAAAATGGAAAAGAACCTAGTTTTAAAGTGTTTATTTATATACACTTTTATGTCCTAATACTCTATTTAAAATTAAGGAAAGGGTAAACACAAAACACAGAATAGTATTTACACTTGTTGGAGGAGGGAAAGGATGATATTGGAGAAGGGTCTATAGGTGTTGTTAACACTCTATATCTGAAGCTGGATGTTAAGTACAAAGAAGTTCACTTTATATTTTTACCACAAAACATGTTATGTATTTGAATTTGTTCATTACTTCACAACAAGAACATACTTTTTAAGAGGAACATATTATTTAAACAAAATTTATTGGAGTATAATTGCTTTACAATGTTATGTTAATTTGTTTTTTTAAAAGTACAGGCATTGAGGAAGCCCAGCTCAATATCTTTCAGTATTTGTATGTTTTGAGGAATGAAAGGTGTGGTTGGACCAGGCTGAGTTAGCAGTCAGCTGCTCTGGTGGCTGAAGTTCCTCATCCTAATGGCTAATCCCAATGATCCAAGGAGCTTTGGCAAGTGCAGACTGCAGGCTCCACTCCAGCCTACTACATCCTGCACTTCAGAGATAGCCCCAGGGCCTGTATTTCTCAGAAGCTCCCCAAATGATGCATGTCAGCAGTCAGATCTGTAAATTGCTTATTTTTACTACCAAAGTACTGCTTTTACATCTTTAAGTTTTACTTGTATGAATCTGAAATGTGTATAACAGCGTGTTAAATACTACAAAGGGTAGTAGGATGAAGTTAGAGTAATGCCTTTGTTTGGAAACAAAGGACCAAAAGACAAGTATGAACGTATTCAAGAGTGTTAATGAGTGAGAATAGGATTATTCTTTTTTTTTTAAGCTTAAACTGTATTATTAACATTTGCCACAGCAATTTCTTTTCTTTCTTTTTTTTTTTTTTGTGGTCAAGTTGGTATATAACACTATATTAGTTTCAGGTGTACAGCATAATAACCACAGTAAGTCTAGTTGCCATCTGTCACCATACAACTGACCCCCTTCACCCATCTTGCCCACTCTCCAAGCCCCTTATCCTCTGAAAACCACCAATTTGTTCTCTGTATCTAGGAGTTTTGTTTTCTTTTGTTTATTGACTTGTTTGGCTTTTTAGATTCCACCTTTAAATGAAATCACATAATACTTAACTTTCTCTGACTTATTTCACTTAGCATTATACCCTCAAGTTCCATCTACATTGTCCCAATTGGCAATATTTCTTTCTTTTTTATGACTGAGTAGTATTCTATTGTCATATATATATATATATATATATATATATATGTATGTCATATATGATATGCCATATAATATATATGTCACATATATATATGTCACATATATATATATGTCACATATGTCATATATTATATGTCATATATTATATGTCATGCTATATATATATATGTCACATCTTCTTTACCTATTCATCAATCAGTGGGTACTTAGGTTGTTTCCATATCTTGGCTATTGTAAATAATGCTGCAATGAACATAGGTGTGCATATATCTTTTCAAGTTAGTATTTTTATTTTCTTTGGAAAAATACCAAGAAGTGGAATTGCTGGATAATATGGTAGTTCTCTTTCAAATACTTAAGGAATCTCCATACAGTTTTCCATAGTTGATGCAGGAATTTATATTCCCACCAACAGTATATAAGGGTTTCCTGTCTCTACACCCTTGCCAACACTTGTTATTTCTTGTCTTTTGATAATAACCATTCTAACAAGTGTGAGGTGATATTTCATTGTGATTTTGATTTGTTTTTCCCTGATTAGTGATGTTGGACATCTTTTCATGTGCCTGTCGGCCATCTGTATGTCTTCTTTGAAAAAATGTCTATTTCAAACTTCTACCCAGTTTTTAGTAAGTTTGTTTTTTTGCTATTGATTTATTTTATCTTTACATAATTTGGATATCACCCCCTTATCAGATATATAATTCACAAATATTTTCCCCCATTAAGCAGGATGGCTTTTCATTTGTTGTTTTTTTGGTTTGCTATGCAGACACTTTTTATCTTTATGTAGTCCAACTGGTTTATTTTTGCTTTAGTTGTGTTTGCTTTGGGGGTCAGATCCAAAATTTCCACATCAACACCAATGTCAAGGAACTTACTATTTTTCTTCTAAAAGTTTTATGGTTTCAGGTCTTACATCCAAGTCTTTAATTCATTTTGAGTTAATTTATGCATACGGTGTAAGATAGGGATCCAGTTTCATTCTTTTGCACATGTCTATACAGTTTTTCCAATACCCTTTATTGAAGTATCTATTATCTATCCTTTCCCCATTGTATACTCTTGGTTCTTTGTCATAAATTAATTGACCATATGTGTGTGGGTTTATTTCTGGGCTCTCTATTCTGTTTTGTTGATCTATGTGTCTGTTTTTAATGCCAGTGTCATACTGTTTTGACTACTGTAGTTTTGTAGTATAGTTTGAAATCAGGGAGGATGATTCCTCCAGCTTTGTTCTTCTTTCTCAAGATTGCTTTGGCTATTCAGTGTCTTTTGTGGTTCCATACAAATTTTACAATTATTTGTCCTAGTTCTGTGAAATATGCCATTGACATTTTGGTATGGATTGTATGAAATCTGTAGATTTCTTTGGCTAGTATGAACAGTTTAACAATATTGATTGTAATCTATGAGTACAGAATATCCTTTCATATATCTGTGTCTTATTCAATTTCCTTTACCAGTGTTTTATAGTTTTCAGCATACAGGTCATCTACCTCCTTGGTTAAAATTATTTCTAGGTATTTTATTCTTTTTTGATGAAATTGTAAATGAGTCTTTGTCTTAATTTCTTTTTTTGATATTTCATTATTAGTATATAGAAATTAAACAGATTTCTGTATGTTTATTTTATATCCTGCAACTTCATTAAATTCATTTATTAGTTTTAACAGTTTTTTTGGTGACATCTTTAAGGTTTCTCTACATATTGTATGATGCTATCTGTAAATAGTGACAGCTTTCTTTTTTCCTTTCCAATTTGGATGGCCTTCCTTTCTTCCTTCTTTCCTTCTTTCCTTCCTTCCCTCTTTTCTTCCTTTCTTCCTCCCTTCCTTCTTTTCTCTCTTTCTTCCTTCCTCCCTCCCTCCCTTCCTTCCTTTCTTTCTTTCTTTCTTTCTTTCTTGTCTAATTTTTGTGGTTAGGATTTCCAATACTATGTTGATTAAAAGTGGTGACAGTGGACATTCTTGTCTTTTTTGTTTGTTTGTTTGTTTTGTTTTTTCCCTGATATTAGAGGAAAAACTGTCAGCTTTTCATTGTTAAATATGATGTTAGCTGTAGCTTTGTCATATATGGCTTTTATTACATTGAGGTATGTTCCTTCTATGCTCACTCTGTTGATAGTTTTTATCATAAAGGAGATGATTCATATGATTTTAATCTTTCATTTTGTTAATGTGGTGTATCACATTGATTGATTTATTGATGTTGAACCATCTTTGTATCCCAGGGTTATATATCTTACTTGATGATGGTATTTTATCCTTTTAGTATATTGTTGGATTCAATCTGATAATATTTTGTTGAGGATTTCTGCATCTATTTTCATCAGGTATATTGGCCTGTAATTTCCTTTTTTGTGGTGTTCTTGTCTGGTTTTGATAACAGGTTAATGCTGGCCTTATAAAATGAATTTGGAAGTTTTCCCTCCTCTTCAATTTTTTGGTAGAGTTTGAGAAGTATAGCTATTAAATCATCTTTGAATATTAGTTAACTTCACCAGGGAAGCCATCTGTTCCTGGACTTTCATTTGTTGGGAAGTTTTTGGTTCAATATTCTTAACAGTAATTGGTCTGTTTAGATTTTCTACTGTATCATGATTCAGTCTTGGAAGATCATATGTCACTAGGAATTTATCCCTTTCTTTTAAGTTGTCCTATTTTTTGGTGTATGATTGTTCATAGTAGTCGCTTATGATCCTTTGTTTTTCTGTCATGTGAGTTGTAATTTTTTTTTTCTTTCAATTTTGATTTTATTTGAGCCGTTTCTTTTTTCCTTGGTGAGTCTCACTAAAGGTTTTTCTAATTTTGTTTGTCTTTCCAATGAACCAATTCTTAGATTCACTGATCTTTTCTATTGTTTTTTTTTCAGTCCCTATCTCATTTATTTCTATTTTGATCTTTATTATTTCCTTCCTTCTACTAAATTTGGATTTATTTTTTGTTTGTTTATTTGATTTTTCTAGTTCTTTTACATATAATACTAGATTGCTTATTTGAGATTTTTCTTATTTATTGAGGTAGGGCTGTATTACTATAAATGTTCCTCTTAGAACTGCTTTTAATACATCCCATAGATTTTGGAATGTTTTGTTTCTATTTTCATTTGTCTCAAGGTATTTTACAACAGCGGTTTCTCTTTCTCTTCTTGATGGAAGGTGAGCACCAGACTGCTAGAAAAACTTTATCTCACACTCTCTTGAGGACTCATTGTGTGAGAGAAGAGCACCCAGGTTTTACAGCAATGATCACTTGGCTATGGCTAAACTCTGGGGGTCGTGATGGGAATCAGCTTCTTCTCTATAGTTTCTCCATTGCATCTTTATCATCCTTAAGATCAAGCCCTGGATGATGAGAGTGTTAGTATCCTGGGGTTGCACTTCAGGATACCACTTTGCACAAATATCTGTAAATGATGCCAAACTCATAAGACAAAAGCAACTAAGAATACATTTGTTTACAGATAGGATAGGGGACATAATCTGTCATCATATTCTTGTCCAGCTGTAACCATAAACCCAGATTCACCAGTTTTCTCTCTGCTATAACTTTTCCAGGATCATTGTCAAAAAGAGTGGGGATATATTCTCCAGGAAATGCACTGGTTGTGTAACTGATCAGTAGGCAAGTCTTACCTGCAGCTCCAGCCTCCAACCTCCACACACTTCACGGCCTCCCTCAGGGCTGTGGTGGCTGCTGCAGTGCTTGAATACTGAGGTGAGAAGTTGCAGGCCCTGATGCCAGGACCACTGTCCATGTCACCTCCCTCTCCAGCTGACATCAGAAAGCCTAAGCTCAGCAGCCGCCACCAGTCAAATATGGGTAGAATTGTTCTTTAACTGTGAACAGATAGGTTGTTTATTCAACTAAATAATGAGACTAGCTGTGATCATGGGAGTCACTTAACCTCCCTGAACTTATCTTTCTTCTTATTTAAATGCATGTATTTTGCTCTATCCTTTTTATATTCTAAGATAAAACCCATATGGTTAAGCAACAGACATAAATATAAAGTTCATAGGTTATTATTCATTTAAATTCCTTATCTTTGTGGAATTTATGGATCTAATTTTGACTTTCTAATCTACATTCTCAGAATATTTAGTCTTATTTTTGAAGCAAGGTTGTCTAGGAACTGTGTCTTTTTATTTTCTTTAAAAATGGCAAATCTTGACTAGGTTATATATTATTCTGAATAACCACAGTTGACTAAAACACGTCATTTCACAATTCACCCAAACGCCATATCCTTTGTACTGAGGATTGCTGGAGTGACTTTTCCAAAAGTTTTAGGATTTTCCAGTCATTTCCATGACAGTATATTCAGTGAAGACAAATCACAGCCCAAAGATCAAATCCATTCAGCCATTAATTTTTGTGAATTAAGTTTTTTTGGAACTTACCCATGCCCATTCATTTGGGTAATGCCTATGGTTGCCCTACAGTGGCAGAGTTGATTAGTTAAGATGAAATCTATCTGACGTGCCAAGACCAAAATACATGTGGCCTTCTACGAAAAATTTTGCTAATCCTGGAATTATCACTATTCTCATAAATGGATCTGTCAAAAGGTCGTCAGGATTCTCAATCAAATTCTACTACAGTTAATAGTGCATTAAACTAAATAAAAACCATGTACTTAAAAAAGGAGTCTGCAAAATGCAATATTTATGATACAAGGTGTGAATAATCAGCATCATGTGATCTTTGTGGAGCCTACTTAAAAAAGTAAATGTAATTTTATATGTTGAAATACCTAAATGATTAAAAAATGTAATTATCTTTGATTATTCTTAAATGTTTTGGATTTTTAAATTAGGATCTTGATTAAAAGATGTTGATTGATAATTTCAATGACAGAAAATAAGTTGAAAAAATTTAATTATTTAAAAAGTTAAGTGATTTTTATTGGTAGTAGAGACATAAAAAGATCAAAACACTTTCTCCTTTACAACAGTATTTAAATTTTTGAACATTTTATTAAATTTAACATGTATATAAAAGTGCATGAATCAATAAGGTGAATGACTTTTTATAAACTGAATACACCAGTGTAACTAACATCCAGATTAAAAACATTTTTTTTGTTTCCCAGTGTATATAAAGTTATGTTTACTTTATACTATAGTGTATTAAGTGTGCAATAACATTGTGTCTAAAAAAATCCAATGTACATATCTTAACAAATTATTTATTGCTAAGAAATCCTAACCATCATCTGAGCATTCAGCAAGTTGTAATCATTTTGCTAGTGCAGTGTCTTGCCTCCATGCTGAGGGCTGCTGATTGATTAGGGTGGTGGTTGCTTCAGGTTGGGGTGGCTTCAGCAATTTCTTAAAATAAGACAACAAAGAAGTTTCCTGCATCAATTGACTCTTCACTTGAACACTTAGAGGCCATTGCAAAGTTATTAATTGGCCTGATTTCAATATTGCTGTGTCTCAGGGAATAGGAAGGCCTGAGGTTAGGAGAGAGATGGGGAACCACCAGTTGGTGGAGCAGTCAGAACACACAACATTTATCAATTTAAGTTCACCATTCTATATACGTATGATTCCTGGCATTCCCAAACAATTACAATAGTCACATCAAGATCACTGAATCACAGATCACCATAACAAATATAATAATAATGAAAAGTTCGTAATATTATGAGAATCACCAAAAGGTGACAGGGAGACAAGAAGTGAGCAAATGCTTTTGGATAAATGACCATGATAGACCTGTTCAATTCATAACTGCCATACATCTTTAAGTTTTAATAAAAACACAATTCTACAAAGAGTGACAAGGCACAAATTGCAAGATTTCACATTTATGTGAATGTTCACTCCAACCATTAGTCTAACACATAATCAATGTTTCCATCATGCATATGCAGTGATCTTTATTTTTCCATGTAGGACAGAAATAAAAACTAAATTCACTTGCCTTTAAATATATTACAAAATGTTTACTTTTACTCTTAAAAGTCAATTTCTACCTTTTTAACTACCCCTGTTTTATGGCTGAATCAAGTGATAGTGTTGCAATCGCATACATTCTGAAAACTTTACACTGACATATTTATAAGCACTCAATAAGCCTCTCATTCAGTAGATCCAGAAATAATTTTGTAAAAATTATTAGTTAAAAGTAGAGACTCAACCTAGAACACTTACATAATTATTCCTAACTAAGTCAACCCTATGTTTTTGGTTGGATTAGTTTAGCACCATTAAAAAAGCAAATAAATAAACAAACAAACAAACTCACAGTGAGTGGTAAGTAGAATAATCTCTTGGCTAGGTTTACGTTGGTTAAAAAAAATAAAAATAAGAAAAAAGTATCCAAAAAATTCAGCAAAATAAATAAAATAAAATAAAGAATCCATTTAGGTCTGAATAGTTATGCAAATATTTCCTAGGGATTCTAAGGAATACCTGACTTAATGTAAAGGTATTTCAATACCTGCTTACATCTTGCTGTACTTTGAACTTAACCTTGCACATAACCTCAGACATCACACCAGAGCCAAGACTCCCCTATGGACAATATACTACACTGCATACTGAGGTTCAGACATACTACAGGCAGTGGCAGAGTAATCCTATCTTTGTCTTAAAGAAAACGCTAAATGAATTTCTGGTAGTCCTAAAGTAACATGTTCCAGAGTTTCTCAGTCAGAGAAATAAGTCCACTGGTATTGGGAAAGGTATTATGAATTCCAGGACTCAATTTATACAATTATAGGTGAAGAACAATTATTTATACAATAGGGAAACTTCAAAAAAATTGCTTTACATGATTCAAATAATATAATACATGGACTACTGAGACTCAAATTGGAAGGTTTTTTATTTTATTTATTTTATTTTATTATTTTATTTTATTTTTTAATTGAAGTATTGTTGATTTACAATGTTGTATTTGTTAGGTATACAGCAACGTGATTCAGTTTCATATATATTATTCCATTATAGGTTATTACAAGATATGGAATATAGTTCCCTATGCTGTACAGTAGGTCCTTACTGTTTATTTTATACATAGTAGTGTGTATAGGTTAATCCCAAACCCTTAATTTCCCCACACACACACACCTTTCCTTTTTGGTAAACATAAGTTTATTTTCTGTGTCTGTAAGTCTATTTCTGCTATGTAAATAAATTCATTTGTACCATTTTTTTAAGTTTTCATGTTTATGTGATATCATATGATATTTGTCTTTCTCCATCTGACTTACTTCATTTAGTATGATAATCTCTAGGACCATCCATGTTGCTGCAAATGGCATTATTTCATTCTTTTTTATGGATGAGTAATATTCCATTGTATATATGTACCACACCCTCTTTATCTATTCATCTCTAGATGGACATTTAAGTTGCTTCCATGTCTTTGCTATTGTAAAAAGTGCTGCTATGAACATTGAGGTGTATGTATCTTTTAGAATAAAAGTTTTTGCCTTTTCCAGATATATACCCAGGAGTGGGAATGTTGGATCATATGGTAATTCTATGGTTAGTTTTTTTTCTAGGAATCTCCTACTGTGCTCCATCATGGCTATACCAATTTACATTCCCACCAACACTATAGGAGGGTTGCCTTTTCTCCACATCTTCTCCAGCATTTATTGTTTATAGACTTTTTGATGATGGCCATTCTGACTGGTTGAGGTGATACCTCATTTTAGTTTTGATTTTCATTTCTCTAATAATTAGCAATATGGAGCATCTTTCTATGTGTCTGTTAGTCATCTGTATGTCTTATTTGGAGAAATGTCTAGTTAAGTCCTCTGCCCATTTTTTGAATTCGTTTTTTTGTTTGTTTGTTTTTTGTTTTTTGATATTGAGCTGTACGAGCTGTTTGTATATTTTGGAGATTAATCTCTTGTTGCTCACATTGTTTGCAAGTATTTTCTCCCATTCTGTAGGTTGTCTTTTCATTTTGTTTATGGTTCTTTGCTGTGCAAAATCTCTTAAGTTTAATTAGGTTGCATCAAATGGGAAGTATTTTAAGAGTACCATTTCAGCATTTCTGAAATGATTGTAGGGAAGTAAACTAGATCTTTATAGTTACTAAAAGAAAGTTTAAATTTTTAAATGTCGCAGAATATTGACCTCCCCCTTGCCATCTAATTTCTGGATAATTTCTAAACATATCAAAGCAATCAATCAATAGACTTCCAACTATTCACAGATTAAACATTTGAAAAATCAATATCCTCTGTTATGGTTTTTCAGTGACCATAATTAAATTGCTAATTATGTACAAATGGATGACAGGAGATTAGAAAAAACAAGAAATAAATATGACAATAGATTTTATGAAACATATAATGTAAAGCATATTTAAACTCAAACATGTAAACAATAATCTCTTCACTTTTTGAAATTTTGGGTCATATTGATTCCCTAAAATCAGGGAAAACACAACAATTGTGTTAAGTGAGATGGAGGAATAAACCCCTCTGGAGGCAACAATTCCCAATACCAGTTGAGTTTTTGTCTTGAGCTGAAGTCATCTTTCTACCTGCCATTCTCTTCAGAGTTCCATGAATTTCTGCTCATAGCAAGACCTGAAAAGGTCACTTTAAACAAGAAATAAAGTCAGACCCAGGGTGAATTTTCAAACTATATAAAAGCCTAGTGTTTTTCCTGATGAAGATATTTTGAAACAATCAAAATCTTATTTAAGTATTTTCGAGGTTAAATATTAATTTCCATGGGTTTACTCAGCTATAGTAATTGAAAATATTAAAGCTTTTAAATTAAGTGGTCCATGACCAAGAAAACTATATCCAGAAGTTGTTTAAACAAGATAAGACATGAGATAACTAATAGATCTTGCAATTATTTTTATGAACTCAACTTGCAAAAATTGAAATAAAGAAGCACAAAGTTAAAGAAACGAGAGGGGAGAAGACAAGGGTATTGTTTTATAAGAACTAAGGAGAAAACAAATAAGCTGGCTGTTCACTACTCATTCAGATTCTCAAAGGATATTGCTGTCATCTGAGACAAAAGTGATAATTCACACCACATATACTTTTAGAGAACTTTCAGCAAAATTCTGCATTGGAGTTACTACCTGGGTCACAGAAACAGGAAATAAATTGAAAGTTCAGAATATTAAACTGAATGGAATAAAGAGGTTATCACAAATACATGCTGAAAGCAATGATGTCTCAACCTAGAAGCTTTATTAAGAAAAAGATAACTACAGAAAATGTCTCCAGATAACTCTTTCTCTGTTTCTTAGTTTGGATCTCTGTGATGTTACCCTGCCTGGAACTCTGTGTGTGTGTGTGTGTGTGTGCACGAGCGTGCATGTGTGCACACACGTGTACCTGGGCACAGTGCTAATTTATTACATTCATGTGCTAATGCAATTTCATATTATAGAAAATAATGTCTGCCTAAACAAGATCTTTCACACATTGCACTTTATATTTATTATTCTGATTTATTTTCTTAAATATCTCAGGCCACCCCTTCCCACCCTCTGTGCAGTGAGTTCTTTACATTTTCCAGTATAGCTGCTCTTCTGGTGCTGACACTTACTAAAGTACCTTAAAGAGACTAGTGAAAGACACTAAAGTGACCCATAAAATGGGAATCTTTGATAGATTTAGCTCAAATCAACTTTGGCTTTTGAAATGTACCTTAGGACATGTCTGCTTATATGAATCTCATCTACAGCCAGCAGCTGAATGTCACCTCACTTGATCACACCAGACCAGAATAATCAGAGAAGGTGGCATGGTTGCCATGGTTCCTGTCTTATCAAAATTTCTCTAGGCAGAAGTTTTCTCTTTTACCCCTCGATTTGTTGCAGGTAATATATGACAGTATACCAAGCTCTCAAACAGCACTTACAAACATCTGAAGTTGTATTAAGCCCTGAGTATACTAACACAATTTAAATCAACAAATTGTTTTGTTTTGGGAAAGAAAAAAGTTTAATAATATATGAGTCTCACTGGCTAGATGCAAATAAAAATTTCAACGTGTTTTTATGCACTGCTTCCTACACATAAACAAAGCTAACATAAAAAAAATGTTCTAAGATGAAAGTACTTGGAAATTTCAGGACATCTTGGTTGGACAAGGACATCTTGGTTGCTTCCAAATTTTGGCAATTATAAATAAAACTGCTATAAACACTTGTGTGCAGGTCTTTGTGTGTGCAGTTGTTTTCAATTCATTAAATACCTGAAATAATTGTAAAACAATTAATTAATTGACAAGTAAAAACTATTTTTGAAGCTAAAAGAGGTAACATAAACATCAGGTTAATTTGTTTATTTTTTCTATTTTAGGCATAATTTATTGTAATGGGGGTCTGGTGTGTGGTGCTATTATATTATAATATTTGGTTCTGTATCGTATTTTAGATTTTTTAAATTAGTAGTCCTTATTTTTTAGAGATTTACCTTTATGAAAAATTGAGCAGAGTACAGAAAGTTCCAATATAATTCCTGACCCTCACACACACATAGCTTCTCCTATTATTAACATTTTGTATTAGCGTAATTATCTGTTATAATTGGTGAGCAGATATTGATACAGTATTATTAACTAAAGTCCATAATTTACATTAGCATTCACTCTTTGTGTTGTACATTCTACTAGTTATAACCAAATACAATGATATGTATTTATCATTACAGTATCATACAGAATAGTTTCACTGTCCTAAAAATACCCTGTGCTCTGCCAATTCATCCCCACTTCCTTTTCCCCAAGCCCCTGGAAACTGCTGCTCTTTTTATTGTCTCTCTAGTTTTGCCTTTTCCAACATTCCATACAGTTGAATCAGACAGCATGTATCCTTTGCAGATTGGCTTTTTTTCATTTAGCAATATGCATTTAAGTGTCTTTTGTGACTTTTTGTGGCTTGATACATGGCTCATTTCTTTTTAGCTGAATAATATTCCATTGTATGTATGTACCTCAATGTGTCCACTCACCAATAAAGGACATCTTGGTTGCTTCCAAATTTTGGCAATTATAAATAAAACTGCTATAAACACTTGTGTGCAGGTCTTTGTGTGTGCAGTTGCTTTCAATTCATTAAATACCTGAAGAACAGCTGCTGGATCATATAGGTTTAGTTTTGTAAGACTATGTTTAGTCTTGTAAGAAACTGCCAAAGTGCCTTACAAAGTGACCATCCCATTTTGCATTCCCACCAGCAATGAATGAAAGTTCCTATTGCTCCATATCCTTGTCAACATTTGGTATTGTTTGTGTTTTGGATTTTAACCATTGTAATCATTGATATGGTATCTCCCTGTTTTAATTTGCATTTCCCTAATGACATGTGATGTTGACCATCTGTTCATATGTGTGTCAACCATGTGTATATGTTCTTCAGTGAGATGTCTGTTGAGGTCTTTGGCCCACTTTTATATTCAGATGTTTGCTTTCTCATTGTTGAGTTTTAGGGATTCTTTGTATATTTGGTTCCAGTCCTTTATCAGCTATGTATTCAGCAAATATTGTCTCACAGTCTGTGGTCTCACAGTCTTTGCATTCTTCTAACAGTGTTTTTGCAGAGCAAAAGTTTTTAATTTTATTTAAGTCTAACTTACAATTTTTTTCTTTAATGGGTTGTACTTTTAGTGTTTTATCTAAGAAGGCATTGACAAACCCAGGGTCACCTAAGTTTTCCCCTGTGTTATCTTCTAGGAGTTTTATAGTTTTGTGTTTTACACTTAGGTCTATGACACATTTTGAGTTGATTTTTGTGAAGGATGTAAGGTCTATGTTTAGATTCATTTTTACATGTGAGTATCCACTTGTTCCAGCACTGTTTGTTGAAAAGACTCTCCTTTCTTCATTGTGTTGCCTTTGTTCCTTGTCAAAGATCAATTGACTATGTTTATGTGGGTTGGTTTCTGGACTGTCTATTTTGTTCCCTTGACTTGTAACATACTTTAGGTTTTTTTTTTTTTTTTTTTTTTAATTTCTGGTTCATTGTATAACACTGTACTATGACAAGCAAAATTTTTTCTTTTAAAATTATTTATAGAATATTATATTAATTCTTATTTAATTAGTCAGAAATCAAGAACTTCATTTTATTCTTTTTAAATTAAAAACTAATGGGTTTCTTGGGAAAATAATATTTGCTAAACACAAATTGGCTTTATAGAAAATCTTGGAATTGTCTAATCCAAGGACATGTCTATAAATTAAGATATTTATTTGCAGGTACATAGACAGTACTATAAAATAATTCAGAATAATGAAAAATATTTTAATTAATAGTAGTAATAACAGTAAAGTTTTCAAAATATTATTAGCTTTATAAATTTTTTCTAAGATATTTCTTTTTTTATCCCTTAGGAATGTTTTTTAGTCAATGGGTTTTCAACACTTAGAGTCACAGACATTTGATAATAAATTAAAAAATCTCTCTTTATATGAAAACATTGAAATTCATTCAAATTCTCTATGAAATTCGAGGAGTTGATGTTTCTTTTGAAACACATCCATGGATCCTAGGATCAGAAACAATCAGACCAAGCACTCATATAGTATATTCTCAGAATTCAACAAAATATTAGTAAACATTGAGTGATTTTTCTGTTTTTTGTAGTCAAATAAATTTTGAAAATTTCAAAATTAATAAAATTCAGCAAAGTTCAGGCTTTTCTAAGGTAGTACCTCTCAGATCAGATCCTTAAATATACTAAGGTACATGATGGCTATTCAAAGGGGGCATAAAGTACATAGCACTTAAAACTAAATTGGAAATGGAATCATTTTTTTCCCTTTCTTTCTTTCCTCAGAGCATCTTGCAGGAAGAGTGTCGCCGGGAATACTCTAGAAAGACTGAACTAGTCTAATGTTCTGTAACGTCTCTGATGAAGGCTTTGTGTAAAATTACATGATGTGCAATCATCCTATTTGTATTTCTTCTTCCTATAGTCCTTTAGCATTTCTAGAACTACTTTAAGTTCTAATGTATATTAGGGCAATGTGGCATCTGAATTTGATAACCAGGGTTCCAGTGTAACCTGGAGTTGGTGATCCAAAGATGAGAGAGAAGATTCCAGTCCTAATGCAATACCACTGAGGTAGCCTAAAGTGTGCCCAATATCTCAAAACATTGACTTAGTATCCTTTCCTTACATACTCTATTCTTATATATGAAAGATAAGCTATCTTATATATGAAATCTTCTCCTGATTCCCCAACATGTACCTCTTCCAACAATCCTTGAATAATTGAGAGTGAATTCATTTTTTTCCTGTGCTCTATGGACTTCTGTCATTTCTCTCCAGTTGTCCCTTATGGCATATTTTTTCTGTTCTTCTGCATAATATCAATTTAGAGACAAAATTAAGTTTTCATTCATTCAATTGTCCCTTGACCTTATTTCATTCAGCTTCCGTGTTTCAGCTCTGAGATTTTGAGCTCCTAGGCAGAAAGTGTCATAACAATTTAGCTTGATTTTTAGAGCAGTCAATATTTCAACACACATATTTAAATAATTTATTATGAAAATTATTTTAAAAATCGATGATGCATGTTATGACCCACCCCAAATATTACATGAGCTATTAAACTTATTTAGATATCTTTAAATCATTGTGGCTAGAAATTACGCTAAGACGATTTTTAAATTCACAGGGTAGGCACTTGAGAAGTCTTATTTTAAGACCACTTTTTTGGGGGTTTACTTTTTTGTGTGTGTGTGTGTGATACGCGGGCCTCTCACTGTTGTGGCCTCTCCCATTGCGTAGCACAGGCTCCGGACACGCAGGCTCAGCAGCCATGGCTCACGGGCCCAGCCGCTCTGTGGCATGTGGGATCTTCCCGGACAGGGGCATGAACTCGTGTCCCCTGCATCAACAGGCAGACTCTCAACCACTGCACCACCAGGGAAGCCCGGGGGGGTTACTTTTATATAGGAAATTATTTGGGAAGCTAAGAGGTGGGTCCAGCCTTTTACCTGGTGGTAAAATAAAGAGGTGGGAAGAAAAGTTTGTGAAAACAGTTTGAGAATATTAGGAGAAATAAAGACCGATTTCTCCTTCCTACTCTGTATTACATCATCAGGAATACACCAATGTAGCTTAACGTATTTATCTTTTAAAATACACATAATAACTGAGAGAGAGAGAGAGAGAGAGAGAGATTTGTTTTTCATGTGTTTAATGTCTGTTCCTGTTGGTTTACCTGCTTATCTCATCCAATAACTGAGTATTCCTTGATGTGTCTTTTGAATCTTTGACTATAAATAGCTCAATGCATGCACTGAACAAATGTTTCAGTGAATGAATGAATCCCTGCCAGCTAGTTGAAAGGAAGGTTATTTGAGAATATAAATATTGAGAAGTAGGATAATTTTGAATTGGTTGATATGTAGCAATGTGAAGCATGAAGGCACTGAAGCCCTCCCCTACCCCACAAAAAAAAAAAAAAAAAAACAAGCTATTGCCCTGTCACAGTGGCTTGGACAATTAGTCACTTGGTAAAGCTCAATAAATGTATTTTAGACTATTTGAGTAGACATGGAAATCTCAAGTTGCTCATATTAAGTTAATAAAGATAATTATGGATAGAATACAATGTAATAGATATGAGGGTCCAAAGGAAATAATGGACAATTTGTGGGGAGAAGACTTTTAAAAACATAAATTGGTTTTGTTTTAAGAGCTTTTGGAGACTTCTGACAGCCTATCATTATGTGAGGGGAGCAGGTGTTTTCGTTGTTTCTCTAGCTCTTGCCTTTAGTCATCTTTCAAACTTTAAAAGTGAATTACTTCACTGTAAGATGTGTAATAAAAACTCCCTTTTGAACGATTAAATAATTAGAAAGAAATATATAATTGGGCAGATCTTGAAAGATACATTCTGAAATATCTCTTAAATTGTACAAAATAATGTCTATAAATGATAAGTGCTTTAAAAATGTCTTCAGTATATAAGCAAGTTTCTGATGTTTCCACTAAGGCATCTTGTCAGTCCTCTCAATTTGAACATATTCCAAAAAACAGTTGGGAAATTAAATCAGGTAGATGCAAAATAAGTATATGAACACAGCTATAAAGGAGCAAAGTGGTGTCTGTCCAAGAAGTTCATCACTCTAAAATTATTCCTTTGTTGAAATTACTCAAAACACTAAACCATGGACTATTAGGTATATTCTGTGGGGTGCTATATAAAATACATTCTTATGGTAGGGATAATGCTACCCACAACATACCAGTCTATAAATTCCAACCAAGTTAGCAAACTATTATGTGACTTGGGAAACATGAATTCATGCTGCAATGGATGAGTTATCTCCTTTTTACACTCTTTTTTTTTCTCTCTTCATGTCCTCCTTTTTACGCTCTTGCCTCAAAAGGAACAAGTGTAATATTTGACCATAAGTAAGCAAGTTCAGGATGACGTCATTGAATGAGATGTGCCAGATTTTCTGAGGAATAGAAAATGGATAATGTAACAAGCCAATAAATTCCCTGTAGAGCTTTGTTACATTTTTGTTTTTATAATTTAAGGACAGTTGTTTCAATAATTTAGACTTTTGTTGAACCTAGAGCTTTTATTCTGGTAATAAATTTTAAAGCATAAAAAATAAGTTTATCGTACCTATGTTCAAATGTACCTGGATATTTCATATAAGCCCCTTTCCTCCTTGTAACATAAATTATATATTTTTTTTCTGGTTTGACCACTGGTGTTAAACTTAATTACATGGTAAAGATGTATAAAATGGATTCCAGAATTAGCTGAGTAGACATGGAAAACATATCCTTGTCCCAGTGTTTAATTATTTCACAAATAATCACTAGCATTTAGCCTTTTTTGTACCTTTTTGAATAGACATTTTGTAAAGATTTTTTTTTTCCACAGAGCTACATTTTTGTTGTATTTCCTGATTTGGAAAAAAAAAATGTATTCTTGCAAAGCCTTAAAGCATGAGTTTCCAAAAAGAAAATTCAATCAAAATCTTTGACCATAAGAATATTAGTAAAAATGGTATAATTTAATATTTAACCCCTTTATAGCCTGTTTTAACCTTAAAAAAGTAAAAAAATAAAGCAACCTCCCCGTTTTTTTTTTTTTCTTTTCTTGTTTGTATCTTCTGGCACACCATCTGCTCTTTCTAATGTCCTAGCCTACCAAAAATAGACTGAGATTTTTTTGTGTCACATATTCCACATCTATAACATCAGGCATATAGAAGAATTTTTTTAACTGTGATTGAAGGTCAAGAGAAGATTCATGTTCAGTACACCTATAATATAGTATCACTATACATACAACTGATGGTATCCAAAGGACAAAAATTTGTCTTTCTCAGTGTCATAAACCTGGGACAACGTCCACTAATGTCAAGTATGCTGTGATGTCTCAAAATGTCTAGAGACCTTCACCTTTGGATTGGCTTCCACATCACATTAAAAACACAAGAAACAGAATCTTATCATTTTAAATATAATTTATCTATAATATTATTACGTATTTTGACATTACCTCAATAAAAGAATTACTTTTGAAAAATGTTTTCTTCGTGGCAAAAATTAAATCCAGCCCCAAAGAATGAAGAGTTTCTATCTAAAAGCAATTCAGATATATCTTAAACAAAAGCAGTATCAGTGGTTTAATTAGCTACTTTGACTAATACCTTTTCTAATAAATAAATTCTAATTTGTTTAAAATAAGCCACCTTAAAGATTACTCTTGTAGATTATATTTTGGAATGTAAAATAAAACCAAAGGGAAAAAGACATAGGTTTGGGAAATAAAAAAGGAAATCTCATAAATATATGATCAAATAATTTACATAATTCTTTTGAAGAGTGATCTTTTGTAAAGATCTGAGAGGCAGCAGAGTCCAGTGGCTGAGAGAGCAGAGTGAGGCCAGGCTACCTGTGTTTGAATGTGGGCTCTAATAGGTAGTAACTCTATGACCTTGGACAAGTTACCCAAACTATGTGCCTCAGTTTCCTGATCTGTAGTACAATGGATGTACTGATAGCACCTATTTTGTTGTCAGAACGATTAAATACATTAATAATTAAAGCATTTATATATGCTCATATAAGAGCAATTCCTAGCATAAGAGTAATTCTTCCTTTTTTTTCCATTATAGTTTATTATAAGATATTGAATATAGTTCCCTGTGCTATACAGCAAATCTCTGTTCTTTATATATTTTATATATAGTAGTGTACCTCTGTTAATCCCATACTCCCAATTTATCTCTCCCCCCCCCACATCTCCTTTGGTAACCATAAGTTTATTTTCTATGTCTCTGAGTCTGTTTTTGTTTTGTAAATAAGTTATTTTGTACTATTTTTTAGATTCCATATATAACTTTTATCATAATATTTGTCTTTCTCTGTCTGACTTACTTCACTTAGTATTATAATCTCTAGGTCCATCATAAGGGCAATTCTTAACATGTATTAAGTACTTAATAAATAAACAAAATAGACTTGAACTCATGCTCAGATGGCGATTCTCATAGCCAGATACATAATTTTTCCATCAGTTTGCATGCCTGTTATATGAGGAGATATGATTTGTTGAATCTTATTCCAATTAACTATCTTAAGATTCTTAAAATGTTCATTGAAATGAGATTAGAAAGCAAGGAATCAGGACACAGAAAATAAGGACTGGTTTTTATATACAAGAACTTCAGAAAGAGAATGAAGCCCATTATTCAAAGAAAATATATTTCTTACTACTCTTGAGTAAATACAGAACAACCCCTAAAAAGAGAAAATAGATTAGGGCTTTATTTATTTTATTTTTTTTTTCTTTTTGCGGTATGCGGGCCTCTCACTGTTGTGGCCTCTCCCGTTGCGGAGCACAGGCTCCGGACGCGCAGGCCCAGAGGCCATGGCTCACGGGCCCAGCCGCTTCGCGGCATATGGGATCCTCCCAGACCGGGGCACGAACCCGTATCCCCTGCATCGGCAGGCGGACTCTCAACCACTGCGCCACCAGGGAGGCCCAGGGCTTTATTTTTTAAATTACCAAATGAGAACTATAGCAAGCTCATAGGAAGAAAACTGTATGAATTACCATGAGTCAATGTACACTAGTATCCTTTCTGGTAAGCTACACATGTTGAATTTCTAGGTATAACTACATTCAGGAAAATGATCCTTAATATAAATACCTAAGTTACAGCACTGTGCATTTTTTTTCCTATTAAGACCATTAGAAATTGAACTAATAATGTCATTTATATTTATTATTATAACTCTTTTATTTATTATTGGCAATAAACACTAGACACCTGATTTATTATCTCTTATATTAATCCACATATTTGGTTGCAAAATATAAAAGCCAGCACTGGTTAACATAAGCAGAAGAGAAATTCAAAAAATGTATGCTGAGTAACCCATCAAAGTGATGGGGAAGTGAGTAGAGAACAGCTTAGACAACCAGACACTGAAAAATCAGAGTAACAAAGGGCGGTGGAGAAGCAGAATCCTGGATACTCACTGTCCCTGCTACTCAGGGGCCACCATAGACCTTCAGACTCTGGATGGCAGTGCTTGCCACTGTCACAGAGGTAAATTCTGAACTCCCCTTGTTTCTTGGAATATTTAGAGAAGATTAGAAGCTGGTGAGCCAAATCTAGGTCATGGACCCTGATCTTGTTGTCAAGGGTTATGGAGAACAAGTATCTGAACTTTCCAGCATCCACTGTGCAAGGCAGAGCAATACTATTATTGTATTCCAGAAACATATGTTTAAATGCAGGGCGACCCAAACCAGTAAATATCCACTACACCTGTCATGCTGAGTTGGACAAAAGAGCATGTATTCTGAAATAGACAGGCTGGGTTTGCATTCCAAATGGGAAATTACTACCTGTGAGGTAGTCCACAGAGTACTAACATCTTAGGGCTGTTATTTTTGCCACATATAGACACCCATGTAAATGATATCACACACCATATGAAAGTTTGTTGTGAGAATTAAATGAGATAATTTATCTAAAGGTGAAAGATTCAAAGAAGTTACATAATGTGTACTATTTAACACCTCCAATCCACTTTCTTTTGATTTTACAAAAAAAAAAAAAAAAGAATTCTTGATATTGAGAACTTTACATCTGCAACTGGTATGGAAACTTTCTGTTTTACATAAAGCACATCAAGCTGGTGTGGGTGCATATTCCTTCCTGTTGGATAGAGAATAAAACCTTCAACAGGGAGCAGCTACAAACACTGGAGAGAGGAAAAGCAGAAAGTGTGGCAAGGCTTAATCATTTAAATCACAGATTAAGTCAACATAATAACAGAGAAAATGCAGAGTTTTAAAATGTGTGACTACAGAGGCAAAAGCTCACGGGGTCTTTTTATTGGGATCAACAGAGGAAATGAACTAAATGAACACAATTTCATATCTCCTGAGAAAAAATAAAGAAAAGGATTAATAAGTAAGTGGTTTATTTTACACATAAATTTATTAAAAATTTTCTTTACATGCAAGCCCTTATACAACAGAATACCAACATTAACTGCATGAAAAACCAATAATAAGTAATAAAAGCTGTTAACTACTAAACTTTCTTGAGATCTCACCATGTACACATCCAAATTAATCCAATTTATAAAAGACCCTTTTCCCCTCGTCATTGAAAAACTAAAGTAGAAAACAAAAGCTAAAAGCTTTAAGGAAGGTGATATTTTCCTCAAAGAATACAATAGTGGGCAAGAAAGCAGGGACCATCATACATCATTTTATACAACTGGGAAGTGGATTGAAGACAATCTTTTGAAACAGTTTTTCCAATGCCACCGATTCTGATGTACCAAAAATATAGTAAGTTTACTTCTCAGCTGGTGCTACCACAGGCTAATACTACTTTAAAGTTTTTAAGTTAATGGTTCAAAGGATCGCAAGCTCTCCATCTGTCAACATGAAGTCAAGCTGCATGCGGTGATGAATACCTGATACATTGTTGATATAAAAGTTTCATCTGAGACTCGTTCTCGCTGGTTAATTAATGTGGTAGGGAATGGAGAGGGCTCTGGAGAGAAACCTTCACTGTGCATTACAGGAGGGGGTCATGTCTACTTCAAATGAATCAGCCCTCAGTATTTTTAAAATTTTATTTATGAATGTATGAATTTATGTATGTATTAATTCTTTATTTCCTCCTTTTTTCTAGGAATGATATACTACCCTTGCTTACAGGGCAATGTGATTGAGGGTTTCACCGAAGACAGTCCATTCTGCCACTGTGAAGATATTTTTAAGAGTGAATAGTTATCATTTTCATACCTGTTATAAGCCAAGGGTAATGGAAGTTCCAAGTGATAGATCATTTTATTTTTCAACTTAAGACAAGGATAGAATGGAAGTTGTTTTTGTTTATGTTGTTTCACAGCTTCAACTGAGGCAAAACTTCAAAATGCTTAGGCTCCTAGAAGATCTGAATTTGTGGCATGTTTGGAATACCAGGAGTAATCTTCCTTAGAGTATCACCAACCCCACTATGTGGTTTGAATGGAAACATACAGTATATGTTAAAGGAGAAGTTAAGTGTGCAGTTTTGTCTGTGCCTCTTGGACTCCAAAGTTCTGAGCAGAATGCTTAATAAATAGTACCCAGGACAGGCCTGTAGATTACTTTGTCCTTGAACTAAAACCTCAAAACCAGAGACTTAATGACTCTCAATTTACATTCCAGACTTCATTTTCTTGTATCTGGAAGTCAATGACATGCTTCACCTGACTTTCTACCTCTTTTCTCTACTGCAGCCTCAGGCTGTCCAAATAGGTTGGAAGAAGACAAACACATGTATCTTGGGCACAGTGTTGGATGTATTTATCACTTCTTAGATACTTAACATATTGAGCAGATATTAACTGAAATTTTATCAGCTAAAATCTTATGTATCTGGAGTGGATAAATCATGGAGTAATTTAACAAAGGTAACATTTATTAACAACATTTTCTATCAACTTTCTATAAACTCTCATCTTTATTGAAGTTAAACTTCAAAAGGAACAACAAGTTCAATATCATTTTATGAAACACTATTAATATCGAAGACAAACATTGCAATAGTTGTACTCCAAAAATAATTCAAACAGATCTCACATATGAAAATAATACATCGTGATCCAGATTTATTTTATGAAGCCAGATGAAGTTGAATATTAAAAAATCAATTATTATAATGTATCATATTAATAGACCTAAGGAAAAAATTACACAATCATATCCAAAATTACTCAGAAACTTTTTGAAAAAAATTATAAAAACCTTGATTTAAAAATTAAATATACATTTATGGTTATTAAAATAACATGCAAAATAGGTATATGTGCTTGTGTACTTAGTCCTAAATTCAGCATATTACATAAGAGATCTTTTAAGGTCATTTCCACCAATGCCAGGAAAAAGACAAGCTTGACCACTATAGCTAGCATTGTATTAGACATATTTGCAAATGTAATTAAATAAAGCAAATAGAATCATAAAAATTAGAAAAGAAGTAAGATTATTTCTAGGAAAAAATGTAAGACAGACTTTAAAAATAACAATAAGATAATTTAAAAACTAGGATATAAAATATGAAGTTATCATAAGAACAAGGAATAACCAGCTAGATCATATCGTGGATATAAAGATATCATCTAAATAACGCAAAATACTTTTAAAATTCTAACACATAAACCTAAAAAAAATGTAAAGTAATTACTGAAAAACAACAACAAAAAATAGATTTGAACAAATTTAAAGACATACCAACCTCATGGATAAAACATAATTAAACATCCAAAAGCTGCCAATGCTTTCTAAGTTAATTAGAAATTCAATACTATTGCTCTACAAACAAAAGTAAAGTCCTTTACTCAGTAAGTATAAAATGTTATTCAAAAGTTTCTATGGAATAAAAGAATAAAAAAACAAAAAAAATCTCAGTAAACATTGATATAAGAAAAGCAAAATGTGTGTGTGTGTTTATGTGTGGGTGACAAGGAGGTGACAGTGGAGCTAGTGTGCCAGATATTTAGTCTCCATAATTAAATGAACATTGTATTGATGCATGAATGTGTACACAGACAAATAAAACTGAATAGAAATTACAGAAATAAATCCATGTATATAATGAAATTCAGTATATGATGAAAATGGCATCTCAAATATACAGAGAAAAGATACACTTGTTAACAAATTAGATACTTGAAGAAAAAATTAGATTTGTACTTATGGAATATATTCTATATATCACAATGTAAAAATATTAATACTCTAAATAGTAAAGAAAAATGAGAAAATAAATAATCTATAAGAGCATTTTAGGGCTTACCTTGTTGAGCAGTGGTTGAGAGTCCGCCTGCCAATGCAGGGGACATGGGTTCGTGTCCCGGTCCAGGAGGACCCCACATGCCGTGGAGTGGCTGGGCCCGTGAGCCATGGTCGCTGAGCCTGCTCATCCGAAGCCTGTGCTCTGCAATGGGAGAGGCCACAACAGTGAGAGGCCCACGTACCTCAAAAAACAAAACAAAACAAAACAAAACAAAAAACACTAAATAGTAAAGAAAAATAAGAAAATAAATAATCTATAAGAGCATTATAGTGCTAATAAATAATAGAGGAAAGTTTGTTTAAAACCTGAGAGTAGGGAGAACATTCATTTAATAGTTTTCAGTTTTGGAGGATTGCTGGAACAGCCTTATCACAAACTGGGTAGCTTAAAAAATTGAAGTGTATTATCTTTCATTTCTGGAGGCTAGAAGTCCAAAATCAAGGTGTTGGCAAGACTGGTTCCTTCTCAGGGCTGCGAGGAACCACTGGCTCCAAGAATCTCTCCCTTGATGGCCATCTTCTCCCTGTGTCTCTTCACATCACCTTCTCTCTTGGTGTGTGTCTGTGCTGAAATTTCCCCTTTTGATAAAGGCACCAGTCATACTGGAGTAGGGTCCATCCTAATGACCTCATTCCAACTTGATTACTTCCGTAAAGCCTGTCTCCAAACAGGGTCACATTCTGGGGTACTGTGGCTTCCTACCCTCACATATCTTATTTGGGGGAGTCAACTAAATCTAAAACAATTCCTAGGAATAACTCAGAAATCAAAAACCATAAAAGAAATACACAATAAAGATTACATAAAACTATAAAAATTCCATGTTTAAATTGTTATAAAGCAGAGATGAAATTCCATAGCAAACGGCACATGACAATCAAGAAAATAATCACTAATAAAAGAAAGTGGTCCTTAAGAAATGAAAAGAAAAAGAAACAACATTGGAAAACTAGCCAAGAATATGGTGAGACAGATTACAGGAGAAGAAGAAAAAAAAGCTCTTAAGAATATGAGAAGTTAATAATAACTTTTAAAATGTTCAATCATTTCTCACTTATTAAATTTGTCAAAAGTTTGACAGCATTCTACATGGATGAGGTTGTGGAGGGAAAGGTCAGTTTTTGCCTTGAATGAGCAAAATGAAAAAGTCAAAGGGATATGGCAGAATAGGTAACCACTCTTTATATCCATTTATCCATTGAACCAGCAATCCCACTTCTAGAACTCTACCATTGAGTCAGCAATCCCACTTCTAGAAATCTAGCCCAAAAACACAGGGAAAAATATGGAAATCTTTATGCACATGATTGTTAATTGTCACATTATTTGTTAGCAAAAGAATGGAAAGAACCCTAGTATCCATCAGAAATATATTATAAAAACAAATTTAATTAGAAGGAAATTGTGAATTCTACTGAGTAGTCTTATTAGTGAAAATATGACAAGAAACTTCACCACAGCTGCCAGCCTCCTGCCTCAAGTGTAAGTCCACACCTTAAGTCTTCTCCTAAGCAGAAGGACTGCAAAACCAGCACATCACACTGCCTGGAAGCCATCATATGAGTGAGTGTTAAAATCACCAGAAGCAAGCCTCAACTGGAACACATATCAGGAACCCATGGATAAATGCCTCAGTGTCTCTATATTTCAATATCATATTGAGTGCATTCTGTGTACTTTTCAGGTGTCCTGCAGAATCCAACTCCTTTCTCCACCACAGCAACGCTGATAATGGCCCTTATTTTGACTTTTCTTCCTTGCTTATCTCACTTTCCCTTTTCTCTCACTCCGGTTCCCTTAGAACATCTCCCAAATAAACTACCAGAACCCAAGTCATTGTCTCAGATTCTGAAGTGGAGCTAATCCAAACTAAGGTAATAGGAAAATTTACAATGGAGGTATAAGGCTACGACCACCTGAATATACTTACCATATTTACTGTCACTAAATATGAGATGGTCAAATACCAAATATGTGTGATACAATATTCATTTCACAGCAATATCAGTAAGGATTCCTGCCCAATCTACCCCTCCCAAACAAATTACACTTAAGCCTGTATAGCTGCGGTCTGCAACCTTTTTGGCACGAGGGACCAGTTTTGTGGAAGACAATTTTTCCACAGATGGTGGGGAGGAATGTGAGTGATGGGGAGCGGCAGATGAAGCTTCTCTCTCTTGCCTGCTGCTCATCTCCTGCTGTGCGGACCTGTTCCTAACATGGACAGGTACCAGTCTGTGGCCTGGGGGTTGGGGACTCCTGTGTTAGAGCTTATTTGCATATTAGAACAATGCAAACAAGATCACAGTGCAAGAAGCCAACAGCTTAATAAGGTGAGACATTTTATAAGACAGCTGGCCTGACTTCTTCAATGTCATGAAAAAAAGTGAAGACAGACTGCCCTAAATTGAAAAAATTTTAGAGATAACAAAATTCAATGAGTGAATCATTTTGATTATCATTCAAACAGCCTACAATAAAAAGACATTTTTGAAATAAAGGATGTTTTAGTCTGTTCCAAATGCTATAACAAAATACCACAGACTGGCTAGTTTATAAAAAACAGAAACTTAATTCTCACAGTTCTAACAATACAAACAATGGTCCTCTCTTCAAAGAACTTGTATGTGACCAAAATAATAAGAATTTCAAGGAAATATAAGGGCCAATAAATAAATTAAATAAGAAACACTATAAAGAGTAAATAAGGTGGAGCAGGCAGCTGGTAGATTTCATCCAAGCCGACCAAGCAAAGGCACTTGGAGGAGTTATAATTTGTATGAGATATGAGAGGTGATAAAACAATCAGGAGAAAATTTGGTGAGAGAATATTCAGAAGAGACAACAACTAAAAAGAAAAAGAAAAGTTTCTGAAATGGAAGTAAGTTTAGTCTGTTCTAGAAATATGCTGTCTACTAGAAATAATAGAATATGCAAAATAATAGAAATAATGTGACACATAATTTTAAATTTTCTAGAAGCCACGTTTAAAAAGTAAAAATAAAGTGGTTAATTACATTATTTAATTTTGCTTTAGTTTATCTAATATATCCAAAATAATAGCATTATGAATATTAGCAATGACAAAATTAATGAGATATTTTACATTAATTTTTATACTGCTTTTGAAATAGGGTATGTATTTTACACTTACAGAACAAGTGCATTTAGATTAGAATATGGTAAATATGGTATTATAGTTTAAGTGATCAGTAGTCATGTGTGACTGGTAGCTACCATACTGGACAATGCAGCTCTAGAGACTGAGGGGTGACCACTGTTTCTGAAGGTGCCTAAGGAAGAGAATGGATCAAGGTGAATTTGGAGAGAGAGATAATATACAGATCAAATAGTGCTTTCTAGACAGTGGCAGGAAATTTGGACCATATTCCAAACTACAGTAGGAGTCACTGTGGGGTTTTCAGCAGATTGAGTGGATGTGATCACTTCTAGTCCAGCTGGGCTGTTATATCAAAACACCACAGAGTGGGTGGCTTATAAACAACAGAAATTTATCCCCACAATCTGAAGCTGAAGCCCACGATCATGGTGTCAGTGTGGTCAGGTGAGGGCTCTCTTCCCAGTCACAGACCTCTCATTGTATCCTCACGTGAGGGAAGAAGGTAGGGAGCTCTATAGGATCACTTGTTAGAAAAGCACTAATCCCATCGGGAGAGCTCCACCCTCATGACCTAGTGACCTCCCAATGGCCCCACCTACTACCATCTCCTTTGAAGTTTAGCATTTTAACATGAATTTTGGAAGGACTCAAACATTCAGACCACAGCAGAGAGAAAATTTGAATAATATCTAGACACTGTTAGGTAGGTTGCCAGCATTGTGGTTATATAAGAAAATGTTCATGGGCTTTGAAGACATTGAAATGGCCATATGTTTCAAAGATGTATACTGAAGTGCATAGGGTATAGTTCTGTGTCTTGGATTTGTCTCAAAATACTTCAACAAGGTTAAACTCAAACAAGCTAGTAATGAAAGGATGAAATAGATAAATCAAATATGGCAAAATATCGATCTATTCTGGAACATGGGTGATGAGGATAAGGAGTTATATTGTTCTCCTTAAGTTTACATTCATTTGAAAATTTTTCATATTAAGGTAAATAAATAAATGACGTGTTTGCTTCTGAGAAAGAATAGCCAAGCAGAGATGGGCAGACAACATGAATGGAAAGAAGTCCTACACATCAAGAAGGAAGACCTTCCTTTCCACTTGTACAAGACACGCCAGGAGTGAAGAATAAAAGGAAACTATGGGACTGGTCCAGCAGGAGGACACCAATACACTGTAAGTCCTCCTAATGGAGGACAAGAGGTGAAAGCTGTCCTGCAGGGGAATTAAGCTGACAATGTAGAGGAAAAGCAATTTAGAAAATAATAATTCTAATAATTCTAATATATTAGAATGAGAATGTATTAGGCTGGTTGGTAGCCAGAGTAAGAGGAAAGGACCAAAGAAACGTCTTTTAAAAAATGATAATAATACCCATTTCATAGTATTTGAAACATTGAGGAATATATTTACCTTTTTAAAATTCCATAAAATATACTAAAATATCTCTATTTTATATATCTATATATCTACACTCCATATGTTTATATCTATATACTAGTGTGTATTTATATACATATATGTATGATTCTATATATAGTATATGTCTAGGCTATAAATACTCTGAGAAAAATTTAGTTATCCTACCCCTAAATCATTTATCATGTTTTCCATAGAGCAGAGACACATATATACCTTAATGAGAAGCACCAGGCTGTGAGCTATGAAAACCGGAGGTTTAAATGAACCAAGAGACCTTAGGCAAATTAATCTTTTTGAGCAGTGATCTTTTTCACTTATAAAATGGACTTGTAGATATAGACAAGATGTAGATGTAAAGATGTTTTGTCAATTGTACAGAAATTTCCCTGAAATACAGAAAATATACAAAGAACCCATAGCATCTAAATGTCATCATTACATTATGGATCAGGTAAGGTTAATAAGAATAATAATAAAAGTAGTGGTAACAGGTACAATATTCTGAGCGACTTTATATAGATATTTTAGTTTGCTATCTAATATACTTTATAACAGCTTGATAAGATGGTACTAAGCTACCGATGGACATTAGTACATTATCGTGCTCATAGCATAGCTACTTATGAAATAATTTACCAAATAACCTTGGTACAGCATCTTGCAGAGATGAGTTGGCCATCACTTTATTGGTGAATGTAGAGAACATAAGCTGCATTCACCGAAAGCTGTGCTGAAGATGGTCAAGGTATTGTTCAGGGAAAGCATGTAAATATGTAGGTCTGTATACCTTCAAAGAAACTAGGTCAACCTATTGAGTAATTCTTCCTTTTGAATTTATGATCACCCTATTGAGTTTGAGAAATGTAGGTAAGCACTTTAGGAAATATTGTTATCACTTATTTATTTTACAAAAATGCAGAACAAAATGTTAATTTCTGAAATGTCACATTGATGAAATTAACTTAAAAATTCTGCTTCTAGTAATTTATTATAGACAAATAATCATTCTTGTACAAACACATAGATGCAAGATAGTGAATGGCTTCATTCTTTATATTGGGGGAAATGTGCAAACATATAAATATCTATTATTAATAAGTAATAAGGAACACAAGTTTAAAGATTAGTCCACTTGGGTTCAACTATTGTCTCTGACAATTGCTACCTAAATGATTTTTGACAATATATGTGATCTTTCTGTGCTCATAATCCTCTTTATAAAATGGGAAATGTGCTCTTTATATCATAGGGTTGTTGTGAGTATTTGAAAAGTGTTTAGATAATAGAAAGTATTCAGTAAAGGCAGTCACTCATTATTATTCCTTACCACAGAGGGCCATGACATGGAAATAATGAAGACATTAAAAATAAGCTTGTACATGGCAACCAAATGCAAGGTGGAACTTCAGATTTGACTTTGGAACGGAAAAAGAGTGTTAGTGAGAAAAACTGGTAAAATCTAAATAAAAAAGCCTGTTGTTTAGTTAATGGTATTGGTCAACATTAATTCATTAGTATCAATAATTTTACTGTAGCTATACATGATGTTAACATTGAGGAAGTATATATGCGAATTTTCTGTACTACTTTTGCAAATTTTCAGTAAGACAACTATTAGTTAAAAATAAAAAATTCTTTAAATCTTATAGAAAAATATATAATGATATGGAAATATACTCAAGATATAGATTTTTTAATGAATTGTGCAGGTTATAGAATATATGTATGATTATGCTGTATTTGTTTAAAAAATAAATCTATGTTTTAAAAAGCCAGAAATAAACAGAACAATAGGTTCACAATAGTTCTCTTGATAGAATGGGAGTGTGAGTGATTTTTTTTAATCCCTCATTTTGTCTGTATTTTCTAAGTATTCTACAATATTATTTTTTCTTTATAATAAGTAAAAGGTGTTGACTAAAAGTAATTATTTTAACTGATGAGATTTCCCTTTCATGAATTTAGTAGAATTATTTGGTTTCAATTTTGTTGCATTCAGATTAGATTTCTTTATATGCATAATATTTTTTTAACATTTTTACTGGAGTAAAATTGCTTTACAGTGGTGAGTTAGTTTCTGCTTTATAACAAAGTGAAACAGCTATACATACACATATGTCCCCATACCTTTTCCCTCTTGCATCTCCATCCCTCCCACCCTCCCTATCCCACCCCTCTAGGTGGTCACAAAGCACTGAGCTGATCGCCCTGGGCTGTGCAGCTGCTTCCCATTAGCTATCTATTTTATGCTTGGTAGTGTATATATGTCCATGCCACTCTCTCACTTTGTCTACGCTTACCCTTCCTCCTCCCCATATCCTCAACCCTATTCTCTAGTAGGTCTGCATCTTTATTCCCATCTTGCCCCTAGGATCTTCATGACCATTTTTTTTTTTTTTTTTTTTTAGATTACATATATATGTGTTAGCATACGGTATATGTTTTTCTCTTTCTGGCTTATTTCACTCTGTATGACAGTCTCTAGTTCCATCCACCTCACTAAAAATAATTCCGTTTTGTTCCTTTTTATGGCTGAGTAATATACCTTTGTATATATGTGCCACATATTATTTATCCATTCATCTGTTGATGGACACTTCAGTTGCTTCCATGTCCTGGCTATTGTAAATAGAGATGCAATGAACATTTTGGTACATGACCCTTTTTGAATTATGTTTTTCTCATGGTATATGTCCAGTAGTGGGATTGCTGGGTTGTATGGTAGTTCTATTTGTAGTTTTTAAGGAACGTCCATACTGTTCTCCATAGTGGCTGTATCAATCTTCATTCCCACCAACAGTGCAAGAGTGTTCCCTTTTCTCCACACCCTCTCCAGCATTTATTGTTTGTAGAATTTTGGACAATGGCCATTCTGACTAGTGGGAGATGATATCTCATTGCAGTTTTGATTTTATTTCTCTAATGATTAATGATGTTTAGCATTCTTTCATGTGTTTGTTGGCAGTCTGTATATCTTCTTTGGAGAAATGTCTATTTAGGTCTTCTGCCCATTTTTGTATTGGGTTGTTTGTTTGTTTAACATTGAGCTGCATGAGGTGCTTGTAATTTGGGGAGATTAGCCCTTTGTCAGTTTCTTCATTTGCAAATATTTTCTCCCATTCTGTGGGTTGTCTTTTCATCTTGCTTATGGTTTCCTTTGCTTTGCAAAAGCTTTTAATTTCATTAGGTCCCATTTGCTTATTTTTTTTATTATTTTTTAATGGTATTTATTTTTATTTCAACATGTCAACTGTGCATTTCCAAAACAGCAGGCTTTTCAGAGGAATAAATCAGAACTGTAAACACAAGACACCGTAGAAGTTTTTTGACTTCTTACAGTCAGTTTCACAAATCCACATACTGTACATTCATAGGTGAGGTTCAGCCTTATTTTTGTTTCTATTTCCATTTCTCTAGGAGGTGGGTCAAAAAGGATCTTGCTGTTATTTGTGTCATAGAGTGTTCTGCCTATGTTTCCACTAAGAGTTTGATGGTGTCTGGCCTTACATTTAGGTCTTTAATCCATTTTGAGTTTATTTTTCTGTATGGTGTTAGGGAGTGTGCTAATTTCATTCTTTAACCTGTAGCTGTCCAGTTTACCCAGCACCACTTATTGAAGAGGCTGTCATTTCTCCACTGTATATCCTTGACACCTTTATCAAACATAAGGTGACCATATGTGCATGGGTTTATCTCTGGGCTTTCTATCCTGTTCCATTGATCTATATTTCTGTTTCTGTGCCAGTACCATACTATCTTGATTACTGTAGCTTTGTAGTATAGTCTGAATTCTGGGAGCCTGATTCCTCCAGCTCCGTTATTCTTCCTCAAGATTGCTTGGGCTATTCAGGGTCTTTGTGTTTCCATACAAATTGTGAGTTTTTTTTGTTCTAGTTCCATGAAAAATGCCAGTTTTATTTTGATATGGATTGCATTGAATCTGTAGATTGCTTTGGGTAGAAGAGGCATTTTCACAATGTTGATTTTTCCAATCCAAGAACATGGTATATCTCTCCATCTATTTGTCTCATCTTTAATTTCTTTCATCAGTGTCTTATAATTTTCTGCATATAGGTCTTTTATCTTAATAGGTACGTTTATTCCTAGATATTTTATTCTTTATGTTTCAGTGGTAAATGACAGTGTTTTCTTAATTTCACTTTCAAATTTGTCATCATTAATTTATAGGAATGCAAGAGATTTCTGTGCATTAATTTTGTATCCTGCTACATTGCCAAATTCATTGATTAGCTCTAGTTGTTTTCTGGTAGCATCTTTAGGACTATCAATGTATAGTATCATGTCATCTGCAAACAGTGACAGCTTTACAACTTCTTTTCCAATTTGGATTCATTTTATTTGTTATTTATTTTTGTTCTCTGATTGCTGTAGCTAAAACTTCCAAAACTATGTTGAATAATAGTGGTGAGAGTGGGCAACTTTATCTTGTTCTTGATCTTAGTGGAAATGGTTTCAGGTTTTCACCATTGACAATGGTGTTGTCTGTGGGTTTGTCATATATGGTCTTCATTATGTTGAGGAAAGTTCCCTCTATGCCTACTTTCTGGAGTGTTTTTTATCATAAATTGGTGTTGAATTTTGTCAAAAGCTTTCTCTGCATCTATTGAGATGATCATATATTTTTTCTCCTTCAATTTGTTAATATGGTGTATCACATTGATTGGTTTACGTATAATGAAGAAGCCTTGCATTCCAGGGATAAAACCCACTTGATCATAGTGTATGAACCTTTTAATGTGCTGTTGGATTCTGTTTGTTAGTATTTTGTTGAGGACTTTTGCATCTATGTTCATCAGAGATATTGGCCTGTAGTTTTCTTTCTTTGTGACATCTTCATCTGGTTTTGATATCAGACTGATGATGGCCTTGTAGAATGAGTTTGGGAGTGTTCCTCTCTCTGCTATATTTTGGAAGCATTTGAGAAGGATAGGTGTTAGCTCTTCTCTAAATGTTTGAGAGAATTCGCCTGTGAAGACCTCTGGTCCTGGGATTTTGTTTGTTGCAAGATTTTTAATCACAGTTTCAATTTCAGTACTTGTCTTTGGTCTGTTCATATTTTCTATTTCTTCCTTATTCAGTCTCAGAAAGTTATGCATTTCTAAGAATTTGTAAATTTCTTCCTGGTTTTCCATTTAATTGACATAGTGTTGCTTGTAGTAATCTCTCATGATCATTTGTATTTCTGACCTGTCAGTTGTTACTTCTTTTTCATTTCTAATTCTATTGATTTGAGTCTTCTCCCTTTTTTTCTTGATAAGTTTTGCTAATGGTTGATCAATTTTGTTTATCTTCTCAAAGAACCAGCTTTTAGTTTTATTGATCATTGCTATCATTTCCTTCATTTCTTTTTCTTTTATTTCTGATCTTATCTTTATGATTTCTTTCCTTCTGCTAACTTTGGGGTTTTTTTTTCTTCTTTTTCTAATTGTTTTAGGTATAAGATTAGGTTGTTTATTTGAGTTGTTTCTTGTTTCTTAAGGTAGGATTGTATTGCTATAAACTTCCCTCTTAGAACTGCTTTTGCTGAATCCCATAGGTTTTGGCTCAATGTGTTTTCATTGCATTTGGTTCTAGGTATTTTTTGATTTCCTCTTTGATTCCTTCAGTGTTCTGTTGGTTATTAAGTAGTGTGTTGTTTAGCCTCCATGTGTTTTTATTTCTTACATATTTTTTCCTGTAATTGATATCTAGTCTCATAGCATTGTGGTCAGAAAAGATACTTGATACAATTTCAATTTTCTTAAATTTACCAAGGCTTTAGTTGTGATCCAAGATATGATCTAACCTGGAGAATGTTCCATGAACACTTGAGAAGAATATGTATTCTGTTGTTTTTGGATGGAATGTCCTGTAAATATCAATTAAGTCCATCTTGTTTAATGTATCATTTATAGCTTGTTTTCCCTTATTTATTTTCATTTTGGTTGATCTGTCCATTTGTGAAAGTGGGATGTTAAAGTCCCCTACTATGATTGTGCTACTCTTTATTTCCCCTTTTATGGCTGTTAGTATTTGCCTTATGCATTGGGGTGTTCCGAATGTTGGGTGCATAAATATTTACAATTGTTATATCTTCTTCTTGGAATGATCCCCTGATTATTATGTAGTGTCTCTTGCCTCTTTGGCAGCTCCAGACTTTTCCCCAGACTCCCTCCCGGGCAGCCGTGGAGCACTAACCCCTTTCAGGCTGTGTTCATGCCGCCAACCCCAGTTCTCTCCCTGAGCTCCGACTGAAGCCAGAGCCTCAGCCCCCAGCCCCGCCCACCCCAGCGGGTGAGCAGACAAGCCTCTCGGGCTGGTGAGTGCCGGTTGGCACCGATCCTCTGTGTGGGAATCTCTCCGCTTTGCCCTCCGCACCCCTGTCGCTGCACTCTCCTCCATGGCCCTGAAGCTTCCTGCCTCGTCTACCTGCAGTCTCCACCTCTGAAGGGGCTTCTAGTGTGTGGAGACCTTTCCTCCTTCATGGCTCCCTCCCACTGGTGCAGGTCCCGTCCCTATCATTTTGTCTCTGTTTATTCTTTTTTATTTTGCCCACCCTGGTACGTGGGGAGTTTATTTCCTTTTGGGAGGTCTGAGGTTTTCTGACAGAATTCAGTAGGTGTTCTGTAGGAGTTGTTCCACGTGTAGATGTATAACTGATGTATTTGTGGGGAGGAAGGTGATCTCCACTTCTTACTCTTCCACCGTCTTGAAGCTCCTTTCTATGCATAATATTTTGAACAAAAACTAAAAATTACTGAATATAGTTTTGTCATTTTATTTCAACTCATGTGTATTACTTTTTTTTAAAATTGAGTTATTGCTTAAAATGCTGAAAAATTTAAAAACATATGAATGTCTAAACTACATACAAGTTTCAGTGTTCATTAAGGTCTAAGAAATAGAAAGACATCAAGATTCAAGTTATCATTTAAAAATATTGAATATAATTATATAGTTGATTTTGCTTTAAAGTTGAAAGTCTACATAAGTCTCATAATAAAAACAATATACTTTTATTCAATGATAGGCAATAACTTTTTGGTTTTTTTAATATTTTATTATTATTTTTTTGGCTGTGCTGGGTCTTTGTTGCTGCCCACAAGCTTTCTCTATTTGCGGCAAGTGGGGGCTACTCTTTGTTGTGGTGCACAGGCTTCTCATTGTCGTGGCTTCCCTTGTTATGGAGCACAGGCTCTAGGCTTCAGGAGTTTCAGAAAGTGGGCTCAGTAATTGAAGCTTCCAGGCTCTAGAGCACGAGTTAATTGTTGTGGTTCATGGGCTTAGTTACCCGTGACATGTTGGATCTTCCCAGACCAGAGATTGAACCCGTGTCCCCTGCATTGGCAGGTGGATTCTTAACCACTGGACCCCCAGGGAACTCCAGCAATAACATTTTTATACTACATTTTCTCCTATAAGAAATTATTCAAAAATGAATAAAATTGATTCCTACTTACAAAGAACTCTAATAAAATATATTTCCATGTAAATGAAAAATTAGAAAAGAGGCAAGTGTTGGTAAGAAATGATTAATTTCCCCAGTATTATAGGGGAATCCGGTAGAGTTTCACAGGCCTCTTGACAACTGAGTTGAATTTTAAAGTATAGATAAAATTTCTTAGGGAAGACAAATAGAATTGCATTCTAGGCAGAGAGCATTACACCCATAAATTCACAGTCACAATGGTGCATGAATCATTTAGGAGTCCTTTCAGCTACAAATAACAGAAAGTCTGACTAACATAAATTTAAATCATGTGGTCATTCATTGTTTGAATAAAGAAGTATAAGCAGTTGTACAGTTGGTTCAGCAACTCCACAAATTTATGGTGTTGGATTAGTATATTTATTGTTGTTTTTGTGTTCCTCTCTTGGTTGTAAGATGGCTACTGTTTCCCCAGACACCATATCCAATTCTTCCCATGAACCTTTGTCTCTTACTAGGAAATAAACATCTTTCACATAAGCCTCAGTAAAGTTCCAATTAAGAGTGTAAGATGTATCAGGAGGATATTGTTATTTTTATTTTCAAAGGAATTTAGGAATAAAAATAACTTTTTTTCAGCCTCTAACTAATGATACGGGAAAGAGAAAGATGTTTGTATCATTTCAGAGAGTCTGCTAACAGTGCATTAAGGAAAATTAAATAAATCAGTACTGTCGGGCAATAAACTATGAAGCGGAGAGTATCAGAGGGTGATGTTGGAGAGCTCAATGAATTTCAGTGTTTGAACTTTTCTCAAATGGGGATATCCAAGAAGGAACTTAAAATTATATCATCATATATAAATTTTCAGAGACACACTGAGATATTAGTGTGAGGAATGAAAACAGAGAAATCAAGGATATTTTAAATAAATGGAGAGCTATTCCATGTTCATGGATAGGAAGACTTAACAATAGCATTAAGACATCATTCTTCCCAACTTGATCTGTAGATTCAATGCAACTTCAATCAAAATCTCAGCAAATTACTGTTGATACAGTTTATATGGAAAAGCAAAAGATCCAAAATAGTCAACATGATACTAAAGCAGAACAGTCGGAGGACTGACACTACCTGATTCCAAGGCTTACTATAAAGCTACAGTAATTCAGACAGTCAGTGTGGTTACTGGTGAAAGAATAGATCTATGGAACAGAATAGAGAGCACAGAAATAGACCCACACAAATATCTCCAACTGATTTTTGACAAGGAAAGGCAATAAAATGGAAAATGATACTTTTCAAAAAATGTTGCTGGAACAATTGGGCATCCACATGCAAAAAAATCTAGACACAGACCATATGCCTTTCATGATAATTAACTACATATGAATCATAAAATTTGCTGTAAAATGGAAAGCTATGAAACTTCTAGAATATAACGGTTTGGCAACATTGGCTTTGGCAATTCTTTTTTAAACACACGAATAGCAAGATTCACATAAGAAACTATTGATAAATGGAACTTTTCTAAACTGAAAAACTCTGCTCTATAAAAGACACTGTTAAGAGAATGAAAAGACCAGTCACAAATTGTGAATAAATATTTGGAACATTTGGTATATCTGATAAAGGGCTTGTATCCAAAATATAGAAAGAACACTTAAAACTCAAAATAAGGAAACATATAAAAAGTGGATAGAAGTCTTAACAAATCTCACCAAAGAAGTTATACAGATAGTCGTTGAACATATGAAATGATACTCAATGTCATATCTTATTAGGGAATCGAAAATTAAAACAAGGAGATATTAATACACTATAATGGCTAGTATCCAAAACATTGACAACATGAAATGCTGATGAGGATGTAGTATATTCATTGCTGGTGGGAATGCACAATTGGACAGCCTATTTGGAAGACAGCTTGGAAGTTTCTTAACAAACTCAACTTACTATTACCACAGGATCTAACAATCACACTCTAGGTATTTACACAAACTAGCTGAAAACTTACATTCAAGTAAAGCCTGCACTCAAGCATTTATAGCAGCTTCAGTCATAATACCGGAAACTTGGAAGCAACCAACATGTCCTTCATTGGTGGATGGACAAACAAATAATGGTACATCTGTACAATGGAATATTATTCAGTGCTATAAAGAAAGAAGCTATCAAGTCACAAAAATACATGGAGGAACCTTAAAATGCACATTGATGAGTCAAAGAAGCCAATCTGAAAAAGCTACATACTGTATGATTTCAACTATCTAACATTGTAGAAAAAGCAAAACTATAAAGATAGTAAAAACATCAGTGGTTGCCAGGGGCTGGGAAGGGAGTGAGGGAGGGATGAATAAATAGAGCACAGAGGATATTTAGGGCAGTGAAAATACTCATTAGGATACTGTAATGGAGGATACATGACATTGTGAATTTGTCAAAACCCAAAAAACTTTTCAACACAAAGAGTGAGCACTAATGTAAACTAAGGGGTTTAGTTAATAATAATATGTCAGTATTGGTTCATCAATTGTATCAAATATGACACAGAAGTGCAAGATGTAACCAACAGAGGAAACAGGCCCGGGAGGAGTATATGAGAACTCTGTACTTTTTTGCTGAATTTTTTTGTGTGTGTGAATCTAAACCCCCCAAAACAAAGTTTATTAGTTGAAAAAAACTAGAATGTTGGCAAGATTGAAGGACACGATAGCAGTTGGAAGTACTAATGTAAATCAATAATAAAGTTCAAACTAGGGCAAAGGTAATGAAAACGGAAAAAGGGGAATGACTTGGAATATACTTAAATGTAGAATCAATGTCACTTAGGGTTAGATTGGATCATAGGGTTTGAGGACAATGAGGGAAAGGGAAGAAACTAGACTAACTTTCACAAGTTTGAGTTGGGTGCCTGGGTGATGTCAATCATGGTCTGGAATAGTAAAGTATTGTGGAGATCAAGTCCTGATTTTATCTTTGACTTATTGAGTTTTACATGATAGTGGCAAATAATAAAGGAGTTGACCTATAAAAAATAATATGACTGAAAAGTTAAAACTTAAAGATACTGTCTTGTCAAAGGTTTGGAAGTGCTGTGTTTTTAGAATAGACTTTCTCTCTTTACTAATGTCTATATTCTGTAAGCCAGTTTTAGAATGGAATGAGAAAAGAAGATTTTAAAACCTGCTTAGACCATGCTAATGAGCACAGAAGTTAACGGGGGCTGAATAGAAAGAGTCAGATACTGTGAAAGAGCAAGTACTAAGAATTATTTCCAAAGTATTAGGCAATCCATTTTTGCCTGACATCTACTGTAGAGGGAAGCTGACTTAGATATGAAAACATTACAAACCCCTTAGCATGAGAGGCTTCAACTGTGTCTCTGAAAATGTTTTGATTTCTTTGTGTAAGTGCTTCTGCATATCATTGCCTCTAACTACACACTTACTCTGAAAACTGAGCTGGTAATTTAGATAGCATATCACAATAAGTGTGGCAAAGCAGGAGAATATTAAATGGATATGCAAATTGACTCATGAATATGAATAGCATCTGAAGTGACAGATACTGTCATAGCATCATAAAATTAAAAATAAGATTTGATTATAAAGACTCAGGTTCTGTAGAATAAATTACAAGTGTCTCACTTTCCTTAGGATTCTTAGTTTCTTGAATGGCAGACAGCTTTCTCCTATGCCTTTTTTTTTTTTGTAAATAAGAAAATGAAGAGTATGCTAAACACTGATAGAGCTGCTTGAGGTAGAATATAGAGTACTGACTTGGTTTGTAATATCTAATATTAGTGTTAATATCTTTATTAGTAATAATATCTAATATTTTTGATAATCTATGTTTTCTCCCCAAGAACTTTCATAGAAATGTGTCACGGGCTACTTGCATTGTAAGTAGAGCAGCAAGTAATCTGTTTATTTATAGAGAAGTAAACTGTGGCTCAGAGAATTTTAAAAAGTTGTTCCAGTCAAAAGCTACATTGAGTTCCAAGTCTGGTGACCAAAATCCAGAACATTTTATACCAGATGAGTTTCTTAGAGTCTGCCAGAGTTGAAACATGTGGTTGTCACTTTGGTTTTATCTACTTTTGTTTCACTGTACGTGAGGAAATCTCTCTAGTGATCTGGAAGCGGGCAAACCACTTTGGAGTTTTTGCAGTGTCTTCTTTCTGAAGGGGAAGTGTAGGCATCCTTGAGGTATTGAGGAGAGCTGCCTAAGGAGAAGTGAGTAGATCTGAAATCATGGGTTGCAATACTTAGAATTGGTAAGTTTACCAGATTTGTCACATTATAAACTTCACTTTATCATCACTGTTCAGAGAAGGCCCATCTGACTTGAAGTCAACAAAATGTCAGAATAAGGAGAGCCACAGTCCCATTAAATAACATGGTTAATAAAAAGAACTCCAAGTAATTTTGATTTTGTTTTATTCTTGGTTATAAGTATCAGATTGCTTAGCTCTCTTGGAGGGATGAGAGACAACCTGGGAAAACTTCTCTGGAGATAAACTTTCAGTAGCTTTATTCCTTTCCTCATGCTTCTCACCAGCTCTGAAACTGTCCCATTCCCTGATTTCCATCAGGAAGATCAGCTCCAAATTATACTGCAGCCCCTCCTCTACACAATGCAAGCTACACGTTTCTCTGCTCTACGTATCTGTGTATCAGTAGATTTGTTTTCCGTTACTTTCTCACTACTAGAAAACTGCCAACATAGATTTATCTCTTGTGATTCACCACACTATCATCCCAGTGAAGGATGTTGAGAAAAATATATGTGTTCTGCCCACAGTTTTCAAGAAGAAATAAAAAGTCTAGCCTACAGGATTTAACAAGCTGTGTAATTTTACTTACTATCATCAGAGTTCATGTCACTGCAATAGTGAAGACAGTTTTTCTATAATGAAATTGCATCAAAATTTATTGAAATTACACTTTTAGATAAATTATTTCATTTATCTCGGCCAATTTTCGTATCTCCTAAAGTAGGTAGAAATCATAGTACTTACTTCATAGAGAGGTGGATAAGATTAGATTAAATGAGATATATGAAGAAATTTAACATTCTGCCTGGCACTTGCTAAGATTTCAATAAGTTTTAAGCATAAATATTATTACCCCTTACCTCCCTCATCCCTTTGCAAATTCTGTGGGATGCAGCACGCTTTGAAATGCACACTTGGCCTATTCCTCAATGACTTCCTTATCCCAATGTATGCATGTGGGCAATAATTCATTGATAATCATGTTGCTATTTATCACCCATTCATCTATTCTAAACTTGAAGTCAATAATCCACTTTAAGGATAGTCCCAATTTAACAGTGATTCACTGTTTTGTACTGCTCAGCTACTTTGTAATGATTTATCTAGTTTGCTATTTCTGGCTTCCGACTGAATTTCAAAAATTGAAGTGAAACATCTTATTATACAACATTGAATTCTCCAAGTATCTCCCATTTGTCCCATCCTAAATCCACTCCAAACTTCCTGCTACATAATAAGAATAACATACCATGTCATATGCATCACAAGAATAATTTTGTCAATGGTGAATGACTCTCAATTGACAGTCATACTTAAGCTATAATTGAAAACATTCTCCACACTACAATTTGGTTAATTTGTTTGTTCCTGTGTATAATTTATAATTCCTGCTGTATTCTGCTCTTGAAGTATAATCAAGAGGCAAATCTGTTTCCAGTTACTGTAACAAATAGAAAGAATTAACTCAATGTTAAATGGCAAGGATTATGCTAGGTTTTGTGATGAAAATAGTTCTAATATCTGAAATACAAATGTCATGTCTTAGTATTTCATAACCTAAACACTGAGCTACCCAAACTACTGCCATCTGAGAACTAACATAAGGTTTGAACTAAAAAATACCCTAGAGATTTTCTAATGGAATTTCATTTTTCATTTTGAATATAATATATGCTTGTTAAATATAACGTTGAAAAGCAAAGTAAAATCACTTGTAATTCGTTATTGAAGGCAAAAAATTCAAATGAATCAAGTGAAAAAGAAAACAAACTTAATAAAGCTCAATGTCGCGTTCCTACTATAACAAATTAGAGACAGACTAGACAAAAAGATTCAATTCACAATAGATAGAAACCCATAAATAATCTAGCCAGAAGAGTATAAATATATAGGACCTTCATGAAAATAAACAATAATGATTTAATTCATTGAAAGCCATTACAACTTGCTAAATAGAGAATCTTTCATGTTTTTTTATTCTGGCAAAATGTCAGAAAATGTTTAAATAATGGTGGTAGTAGCCACCCATATTTTGTTTTGATTCAATAAGAATTCATCTAAAATTTCTTGTTTTATGTTTGATAACTTTTTGCATGAAAAACATTTTAACTAATGTTAAGGGACTTATGAGTTTTTTTCTCTTAAAAAATATTTTCTGGTGTCCTTGTTGGTTTGTTTTTATTTTGGAAATAGTGTGGTAAATTGTATTATTGTTCCCAAGTATATTCTCTACTTCCTGTTGGAGGATTTGTCCCAGCTCCTCACCACATGATATTCAGTACTCTTGTGGGAAGGGTACACTGTCCCATTAATGATACTCATGGATTTGTGATGTACCAGATCAATGGTATCTGAGAAAACATGGTATATGCTACTTATGGGCAAAGCTTTTAAAAATATCACAAATTTCCATCAGTTCTTTCTCTGTCTCTCTCTCTCTCTCTCTTTTTTTTTTTTTTCCCTCTGCAAGAGAATGTCCCAAATAGGACTGCTTCTCCAGCCTGGGTTCTGGGAAAGGGAGACCCAAGGAGCAGATCTGAGCAACCTCTAGTTGTTGACATAAAACATGAAAAGGACAGATATTAAATATGTTTTCAGCCCCTAAGATTTTGGAGTGGTTAGTCATCACAGCAGTATGGTATTCATCTTAAGCCTCTTACCATCAATGAAGATGGAAATAAACTTGTATCTTTTCTGAACAATGATCAGCATGATAGTCATCATTTCCTAAATCAAACCACCTTCACATTCCAAGGTTAAATGATAATTTGGCAAAATAACATATTCTTATATGTCAACATTGTTGACTTCAGTTTGTTAGTAGTGAGTTTTATTTAGACTCTCCTCACCCCCATAGGTTTTTAATCTGGGTTTATTACTTTTTTAATAATTATTTATGTTTACAATTAATTGCCAGACTTTCCATATTTTTCTCTGTTCCAAGGGAGTTTATACATCCTAATATTGTGCGTTAATTAAAGTTTAAAAGAGGTATCCTTGAAAATTTACTTTGCCTTCACTATATTTAATTTTTCTTAAACTGTTGATAATTCAAAAGTTTGTGTTAGTGATTTTTAAAACTCTTTATAAAAATATACTTTCTAATTTTTAGTGTAGTAGCCTCATAAAATTGTAACCTTATACTCACCTTATGGTGCAAAACTACACTTCTCATTGGCACCCTCCTCTGCAGGTCCTTGTCATTTAACTTTCTTTGTCTACCATTTCCTTCAGGTGCTTCTCATGGCATAAAAATCTGTTTATATCCCCTATCTGCCATTGTTTCTTCTCTAATTCTCCTTATTTATTTTTGTTATGGGTGGTATATATTTCATTCATTATTTTCTTATAATTTTACCAAGTATATAAGTGGGATTAAAAATGTTTACACGTGTATTCAATTTGCCAAATTTACTAACGTTCCTTTCATAAGTTTCTATTCCTCCCTTTCAAGGCTCAGCTTAAATGACACATTTTCTGTGTCAGATCCCTTGAAATTCCAAAGTAGAACAATTACTCCTCCCTCTGTGCTCTTCTAGAACTTTGCTCATCATGGTAATATAGCAATAGTTATATTATATTTCAGCTACATTTGGACATATTTACCCTTTTTATAAACTGTTTTACTTTGTAGCATTTTATTCATTACAGAAATCCATCTGGCATATGGCGGATGCTCAGTCAATTTTTGCTGAATTTAATTGAAATTCAAGAAATTGGCATCCATCATATTCATCCTCCCTAAATTACTAGGTACGAGTTGGCTCCATTTGAAACTCATATGAGTAGAGGGGGTAGGAGAACTTTTGTCAAATTTCCAAGAGCTATTTTTTTTTTCTTTTCATTGAAGTGAAGATGTGACAATATTTAAGAGAAATATTTCCCTCTGCTTGGATTTCTGGTTATATAAATGTAAAGCAGATGTCCTATACCAGAATGCAAACTATTAAATAAAGAAAAGTTATCTGTTTTAAATAATAAAATAGTTATGCCTACAACCTTAAGAGTGTTTATATTGCAAAGGACTTACATTTCTGAGGCCGTGATTCCAATATGTGAAGATGGAGGAAGAATTGGAGAATCCCAGACCTTATCCAGGTTCTTTTCCTGGGGTGAAGATAAGAGAGAGGTGAACAAGTTGTCCTTGGTAACAGGTCTCCAGGCTTAATTAGGAAGGGTTACTGCAAAGAACCTTACACTATGTACTTTGGGGGTAGTCATATATATTATGGCTTTTCTCCTTTCTGCGTTGTTTTTCCCTACTGTTAACTCCATGCCTTCTGTAAAGCTTGGTTAAATGTCACTTGGCTTGGGAAATGAAAGTATACAGTAAGACCCCAGGGGAATAGGGACAGTGGCAGCCATGTGGGGATGATTGTAAGATATCATTAATTTAATCAATCAATCAAAAATATTTATCTAGCACCTAATATGAGCCAGGCAATGGAGATAAGGCATTGAACCAGACAGACATGATTCTTATTTACAATATACTGCAACAAATAGAAATTAAACATGTAGTGTTAATATCTAATATTTTTTTCCAATTTTTAAGGTTTTCTTTTACTAATTCAACTCATGAGTCAGCATGCTGCTGCTATTGGGATTGCTATAGCTTTAGTACAGAAATTGTCATAAAATACAGAATTGAATTCTAAAGTAAGATACCTTGCCAAACTCCTGTAACCCTAGATTTATGCAACACTTAAAATAAATACCTATCAATGAAATTAATTGTTTTACTTCCTTTTGGGACCAGCATTTATATTGGAGGTAGTCTCTTGATGGTTATGGCACACACCTTCTGACTTTACACTTTACTACGATCAACTGCCCAAGCCCTGAATGTGCCTCAGTGATAGCCCTTCAAAAATTAGGGAGGTAGCCACTTACCAACACTCAGCAAATATTAAAACTAGCACTTGAAATGAGTGAGAGAATACAATATAAAAGACAAGTTTCTGAGAAGATAAGTAAGTAATTTCCCATGAGGTTTGTCATACAAAGAAGGAGAAAGAGACAGAGAAAAAAGACAGAAGAGGGAGGTATGAGCAATATTAAATACAACTACAAATGTATAACTTGGAATCTAAGGAAACCACTGCAAATCAAAATAAAGGGAAAATAATGTTTGCTGTTGATTGTTTTGCATTTTTCATGTATAAAACTTCTAAATGTGAAAGCTGACATTATTAGTTTACCAAAAATGTACTAACATCACACTTATGACTGCTCCTCTATTCCATGGACAAGTACACATGTAGTTTAATAGAATTACTCACTGTTATGTTTTTAATCTTAATCCCTGATAATATATTTCTTTTTTGAGCTTCATGTTTACCACTGTCTGACTCATCACCGTTTGAAAGTTCAAGTTCTTTCCAACTTAATTAAAATGAAAACAGTGAGGACATTTTTATAACTCCATGAGATTACTGATTCAACTGGTATTTTGATTCAACTGGTATTACTGATTACTGGTATTTTGCCCTAGGTAACAGAGACTACAAATGGAGATTATCCAGAGGGACAGAATGACCCAGGAGAGTACCTCTCACTTCTGTGTCAATAGTTAAAATCCAGTGCAAAGCTGTAGTGACTAAATCTGCTTCCACCTGGGTGCCCACAGAAGCTGGTAAGAAAATGAGGGAAGGGGCTTCTCAAGGTTTGATAAGACTTGTTGACCGGTAAGTCCTGCTGGAAGTTCCTGACAGGATGGTTGATGCAGGAGCTACACAGGGGAGACTGACGAGGCGAGACTAGTCTTCCTCCATGCAGCTCTTCCTTCCAGATGTGGAGAAATTGTTTCCATGTTTTTTAATACCTCATATAAGAATTGCCTCAATGGTATTTGGCAATATTAAAAATTGTTTTGTACTTTCAAAAAGAGAAAGTATTTTACGGGCTTTCCTGGTGGCGCAGTGGTTGAGAGTCTGCCTGCCGATGCAGGGGAGACGGGTTCATGCCCCCGGCCAGGAAGATCCCACATGCCACGGAGCGGCTAGGCCCGTGAGGCATGGCCGCTCAGCCTGTGCGTCCGGAGCCTGTGCTCCGCAATGGGAGAGGCCACAACGGTGAGAGGTCTGCATACCACACACACACACACACACACACACACACACACACACACACACAAAAGAAAAAAAAGAGAAAGTATTTTAGAATCTCCTTCAGATATAGTTCAAATGATGAGAGTCAAGAAAAGCCCAATGGATGTTAGTTGAGTTTACATTGTCCACAGTCTATAAAACACAGATAACAATGAAGGAAGATGTTTAGCTTCTTCTATTTGGAAGTCAATGTGTGAACCCATTCTGTACTTCTGAAATATCTTTATAAATAGGACATCTCTCATTATTTAAAATTAAATGGATAATTCAGAACTGTTCTCTTACATTTATATTCTTAAGCAAAAGGTAATCCACTAAACCAGTATTTTTTTAATAAAGGACATGAGATACAGGGAAGAAAAAGGGTTTTTCCTAGTCATATTTTACTTGAATTTTATAACTTTTATATTTTTAAATTTTAATTTATTTTCTACAAAATCTTATTATAGTAAATTCAAGTGGGAGAACATGACACACTCCTGTGATCATTGCCACTTCAACTATATGTATATAACATACACGTATACACACATACATGCATTAAATGGCGAATGTAAATAAATAAATGCTGTTTTCTAGGCCATAGTTTTGACCCAGCCCTTTAAGCAATCAGCATCTCCAATTATTGTTGATTCTTAATAGTCTGTCTTTTTAATAAGCACTCTTAGAGAATGTGAGAGAAGTAAGAAATAACCAAGATCACCTCAGTTTTCAAATGAGAAAATTAAATGTCAGATGGCTTCAGTGAGGTTCTCAAAAGCAGATAGGTGGGTAGATAGCTGACAGAAGATAGATGATAGATAGATAGATAATAGATAGATAGATACGTCAATAGATGTAGAGATATTTCTTCTGACTCCAATTTACGTGTATTTTTGCCACACAGGGTTGTGTGGTTGTGTTTGCTAAGGTTTTTCTAGTTGACACTCACTCTAGAAGGCATAAGCAAAATAAACGTATTGAAAGTTTCCTTGGGAAACCCGGGGAAAGAAACAAAGTGAAACATGTAGTTCTTGGTCATGACAAGAGCCAGAGCAGGACTGAGACCTCAGCTGCAAGAGTTTACAGGAATTATCTCTAAGGTGTCAACTTATCTCTAAGGTCTTCGATTCCAGGAGTCCCAATCTTTCCATTGCTGGTCAAGTTTCAAACTCTGGAAAAGAAAATCTGATTTGCCTAAACTGGATCGGGTTATATTCCCTTGGTTAGAAACCATGGCCAAGTAAATAGGTCTTAGAGCATAGCTATAGCCCCTGGAGAAACGTATGTGTATTGAAACCTTTTCCAACAAAAGAGGAATTATTTTGAGTGGTGATACCCAATGCTAATATTGTGGGCAGAATTTTGGATCTTCAAGGACAATTGAGATAGAATATCCCACCTTAGGAGGCCAATATAGAAGAATCCAATAATGAGATTAAGTCAGAAATACTTAGAGAACAGATATGATATAGCTGAACAGAAAGAAACAAATACAAAATTCTTTGTACAAGAACAAAGGATAGAGGTGAGGTCAAATGTGCCACAAATTCAAGGTTCAGGATCTGAACTTAAATGGAAGGGCAGTGAGACCTGACATAGGATAGAGGATATGGGATGATTGCTGTAGGTGGAATGAAAGTATCTTAGGTTTGATTTATTGGATGTAACTGCCCTATGCCTGAATGGATCCTGCTGGTTTAAGTGTGTTTGCAGAACAAGATTTCTTAACAACTTAGATTGTAAGAAAGTTGTTAGCCCCAGTGATGACTAGAGATTTTATCCCAGAGAATATGCATGGTGAATATCAAAAAATATCTTGCAGTCTCACTTCCTGCTAAAGCTTCAGATTTTCATTTCCCTTTGTTATCTCATGACACTACTGATTCTATTAAACCAGGAACTAAAACATTTTCTTCAAAATGTTCACTTTTCCTTCTCACATTCATAGTTCATAGTTCATTAATAGCATCACACTATTTGTCACCTAGGGGTTCAAATATATATCAAACTGATTGTATCAGAAATTCTTCTACATGCAAGTTCATCTCACCAGCATCCTACACAGGTAATCTGGGGCTTTTCTTTCCAGTTTATCATTGTAATTCAGACAGTCTTGCTCTTAGTCTTTGTCTTAATTACTAAACTTTATAGAAATAGTCAAATTCTCACTACAGTTAATATTTCATCTGGCCTGTTGCCCAGCTCACTTCTTTGACTGTTGCATGTGCCTTAGAGCTTGCATTTTATATGCTCGACTCTGAGGAATCTCTCATATTTTACACCAAACAAACCCTGTGTTCTCCCCCTCTCTTTGATCATGTACCACTGTGTACTCTCAGAGAGTATGTGACAAATTAAATCTACTTAAAAACATTTTTACTTTAAGATAGATATTAATTCTTCCCCAAAGATCTAAGTCCCATTAAATATAATTGTGCAGGCAATAAGACTATTTTTAAACTTGTTTCTGGGTCTTTGGATGAAAAACATCAAGAGACAGAATTATAGCAGTGGAATGCCTTTTAGAGATTATTTACCATTCATTTTTGCAAATAAGAAAGCAAAACCTAAGGCAGTCATTTGATTTTCCCAAAGACACACTATTAGCTGATACCAGAACTGGAATGTTTATCCTCAGGCTTCCAGTGTATTGTTGTTTTTGTTGTTGTTTTTTACTATATTGCAACTCACATCAATCTGTGCAACCTTACTAAGTGCTTAATTTAATTATTAATAGTTGTTCATATTATCACATACTTTGCACATATAATGGATCAATGAGGCCTTATAACAGTTGATCATTCTTTCCTCTAAAATAAAAGTAGTCTGTGCAAAAGTCTTAGTCTGAAAATTATTTTCTTAGGCTATATTTGGAAATGAAGTGGAAAAGTCAAACAATTTTAATACCTTAAGAAACTTTGTTCATATTACCCACTTTATTTCTAATACAGTATCAAAGTACGCTTGCATAATAATTTTATTAGAGAGATAGTCTTACCAAACCATGGTCAACACTATTATTTTTTTTAATCTTTGTTAATTTTATGAGAGAACAATGAGGTATTATTTCAACAAAATAATATAATTTCCTAATAATATCAATAAATACCCTAAGATTGTGTTGAACAATATGGTAACAACTAGCCATAAGACCATATAAATTTAAATGAAATGAAGTTAAGAATTCAGTTCTTCAGTAGCACTAGTCACACCTAAAGTATTCAATAATCACATCTGCATACTGGTTACTGTATCAGACAGGGCTGATACAGAATATTTCCAACATCACAGAAAGGTGTATTGAGCAATGACATTCTAAAGTATTATTAACCCTAACTTACAGAGGAAGAAGCTGTGGCTTAGTGACACATCCATCCTCCTATATGTAATAAGTGGAGAAGTCATGTTTTGAATAAAGCATCTAATTCTGTATAACTTTTGTGTTTAATATATTTACCCTTGAAGAATGATTCTTTTTTACTGCTAGTGAAGGTAAACATAGACCTTTATTCAGCCATTTATCTTTCCTGTGTTTTAAATTGTTCATTTGCATGCAATAGTTTATTGAGTAAATGAACACCCCTTAAAATTTCTATCATCAATTTAGTAGTCTTTGTATTTTGTTTTTAGACTAATTCTGCATTATTTCAAAGTAAATACAGTATTATATAAAATTGGATAAAATTATATTAATATTGTCCCTACTGTTTCTTTTCCATTATCCACTAAGGAGGATTTCGTGTTGACCCATTCATTTCTTCTCTCCTCTAAGTTTCTTCCCTGCCAAACCATTCTTTGTTCTTCTGGGAAAATTTTTTAAAAAGATAATAGAGAAGTCATATGAGAGATGATAATGAAAAGAAGACATCAGAGGTGTCTGTTCCAAAGTTAACCATAAAATGTGCACAGGATCAGCAGAAGAGCTGCAGTGTTTAAAGATACTTGAAGAGGGATTAAATTTGAAGGGTTTAAAAGAATTGTTGTAGCTTAGGTTTACCTTCACATTGTCCTTTAAAAATAGATGGTGAAAGGGGGCTTCCCTGGTGGCGCAGTGGTTGGGAGTCCGCCTGCCAATGCAGGGGACACGGGTTCGTACCCCGGTCCGGGAAGGTCCCACATGCCGCGGAGCGGCTGGGCCCGTGGGCCATGGCCGCTGACCCTGTGCGTCTGGAGCCTGTGCTCCGCAACGGGAGAGGCCACAACAGTGAGAGGTCCGCGTACCGCAAAAAACAACAACAACAAAAAAAAAAGCCCTTGGGACTTCCATGGTGGTGCAGTGGTTGGGAATCCGCCTGCCAATGCATGGGGCACGGGTTCGAGCCCTGGTCCGGGAGGATCCCACGTGCCGCAGGGCAGCTGGGCCTGTGCGCCACAGCTACTGAGCCTGCGTGCCACAACTGCTGAAGCCCGTGCGCCTAGAGCCCGTGCTCCGCAGCGAGGGAGGATACCGCGGTGGGGAGCCCGCGCACCGCGGCGAGGAGTGGCCCCCACTTGACGCAGCTGGAGAGAGCCTGCTCACAGCGATGAAGACCCAATGCAGCCAAAAAAAAAAAAAATAGATGGTGAAAAATTGAGTGACACTGAATGCTAGTTTTGGGGTTTCGGGTGCTAAATTGTGCTTGACTACAGTCTGAGACGGGTTACTTTGGATAATGGTGTTTTAATTTCTAAGCATAGTGATATACTTTGACAATAGAAAATTTACAAAAATTACTATACTGCCACATATATGCCATACTGAACTGAAAGAGCAAGGAAGTATGATGTGAAATACTTTATTTCATCAGTGTTAGTGTTTTTATTAACAGGAGCATTTTTTTTAAAATTTTTTTGGTCGCACTGTGTGGCATGTGGGATCTTAATTCCCTGACCAGAGATCGAACCCGCATCCCCTGCATTGGAAGAATGGAGTCTTAACCACTGGACTGCCAGGAAAGCCCAACAGGAGCCTATTTTTTTCTTTTTCATTTCTAAGAAATCCATTTATCTGAGGTATTTAGGACTCCACAATCATATTTTTCTTTTTAGAAAACCACAAATATTGTTAGTGATTAATAATATTTGTGCAATAAAAGATATATCTAGATAGATAGATAAATAGGTAGTAACCATTAGGAATTTGTCAGAAGAATGGTAGATTAGAACCCTCTGATTAAGAATACATATCTGTGCTTGTGTAAAAATACTCACCTTCTAACTTAAATGAGTGATTTCACATTATAACAGTGACAGCAAATACAAGCAAGTTTCTTAAATAAAACTTTATTTTAATTAAAATTTAAAAGTCCCATTTTGGGACTTCCCTGGTGGTGTAGTGGTTAAGAATACGCCTGCCAATGCAGGGGACACAGGTTCCATCCCTGGTCTGGGAAGATCCCACATGCCGCAGAGCAACTAAGCCCATGCATCACAAATACTGAAGCCTGCACACCTAGAGCCTGTGTTCTGCAATACCACAATGAAGAGCAGGCCCCTGCTCACCACAGCTAGAGAAAGCCCACGCACAGCAACAAAACCCAATGCGGGCCTCTCACTGTTGCGGAGCACAGGCTCCAGACACGCAGGCTCAGCGGCCATGGCTCACGGGTCCAGCCGCTCCGCGGCATGTAGGATCCACCCGGACAGGGGCACAAACCCATGTCCCCTGCATCGGCAGGCGGACTCTCAACCACTACGCCACCAGGGAAGCCCAAGAAGTCCCATTTTAAAATACAAATTCCCAGGGCTTACCTGGTGGCACAGTGGTTGAGAGTCCGCCTGCCGATGCAGGGGACACGGGCTCGTGCCCGAGTCCGGGAGGATCCCACATGCCGCGGAGTGACTGGGCCCGTGAGCCATGGCCACTGAGCCTGCGCGTCCAGAGCCTGCACGTCCAGAGCCTGTGCTCCACAATGGGAGAGGCCACAACAGTGAGAGGTCCGTGTACCGCAAAAAAAAAAAAAAAAAAAAAATCCCCAGTGACTATTTTCTCGAGATACATTATACCCTTTTACTTCCTTTCCCATATTTTAGTTGGTTGTGCTTGGAGCTCTCTGGTAGCTTTGACAAGATAATTATACAGGGAGTAACTTCTAAATATCATTAATTATATTAAAATGACACAATAAAAGGTTGTTAAACATCAAAAGGTCCTTGGTGTCTTGCTTCTTCTGATTAATATTTACTTCTTAACAAATGGAAATAGAGTCTTTTTATCTCATAAAGTTCCATTCTTTTCCCGCATGCCTCCTTCCCAGCACAGATTTTATATTTAAATTCATTAAAACAGAATTTATAGGAATTTGAAAAGTTAGAAGAAGCTTAAGACAAAGTTGCCGGAAATGTTGTTGTTAATTTAGCCTGAAGCAAGGCCGTGTTGCACATGTGTATTTCTGTACCCTGTAAAAATCTATGGTTTTGTTTGAACAGAAGAGTAGATACACAAAAGTGTACAATCCTCCTTTGTAGGCAATCTACTGAAAATCTCTTTTGACTTGCATAGTTGATGCATACTTAGGGCAGGTATACTTCCAAGTTGAAATGCTCCAGAGATTAACAGTAACAACTGCTTCGAGGTGTTCCTGGTTCCATTTTACCACTTCGCCATCTGGGTAGACATATGAGGATCAAGTCAGCAGATTTTGGAAATGATTATCATGGAATTTATTCTTTTTAGCAGAAGATTTTTTGTTTTGACGCTCCCACATAAATGTAAAACACGAACGATGTTCTCAGCAGAGACAAATATGAAGCATGTATATTTCAAGTTTCCTCTCCATCAGATAAAACCACTGCAAACTGAGCTTGACAATGTCCAGCTGCCTGTCCAGGTTAAATTTGAAATTGAGTGTGCATTAATGTGATATGTTGTTCTTTTTGTCCCCCAAATAAATTACCTTCTTTCAAGGTAAATGTAAATATGAGAACAAGCTGTAATGTGACTTGATAACGAATTCTCCTTCAATGTATCCTTGAAACTTGTAACAAAGCAGTACAATTTTTAGAAGGAATTAAAACATAAAGTATCAAAGTACTCCAAGATTCCAATAGGTTTTCAAAATTAGACATTCATTCTAAAATATTTTAAAGTTAATGTTCTTTGGTAACATTTCCTTTGTGCATGGAAGTAACACTATGCAATGTGCATATGTCTCTAGCCTTTAAAATTCTAATACAGAGTGTGAACATTATTGTTATATAGTTTATACCCTTCTTTGCAGATGATTAATCACTACACAATTATTGCAGTCTTCTCATGAATTTAAGTAGAATTTTCAAAGTATAAGAATATGGTAATTGCTTTGATTTTATCCTTCTATCCAGATTTTATTAAATAAATCATCATACTTCTCAAGTTGAACTCTGGCCATAGAAGAAAAAAATATATTTAAACAATATAGCAAAATATAAAATTGAAATTATATTACATGTTTACAAAAGATCTGTGTATGCTGAATCAGAGTATCTGCAAGTTTATTTTATTGGATTATTTCCTCCAAGCAGTGGTTCTTAACTGGAGGCATTTTATCCCTCATGGAACATTTGGCAATGTCTGGGGGAGTATTTAGTTTTCACAACTGGGAGGTTGACTACAGCTGGTATCTACGGGTAGAGTCCAGGATGTGGCTAAACGTCCCCACAACAAAGATTTATGTAGTCCATAATATTGAGAACCCTGCTCCAAAACATAGGTAAAGATCTACATACTACCAGAATTTGACAAGTAAATGCAATAAATTATGTACAGATAAATATTGTAGAATCTCAAAATCTTAGGAAAATGGGCCATCTGCTATGACTTGTTTGCACACACACACACAAACATGACATGCATACATTGTACATATGTATCATATGTATTTATATGTGTGTGTGTATATATAGTCAAACACACATATGTCAACTGGTTCTCAAATTATATTTGTCTCTGAATAATGTTTTGGAGCAATTGATCTTTTCCTTAGTTATTAAGTTGCTATCCAGTCTAGATTCTTTATGTATCAAGTGATCAAAGACACAATTTTGAGTAGACATACATAGACTTTCTCCTCCTGGTTTTTACTGCAACTATATAGGAGCAGGGCTTTTCTATTGTGGGGCTCATATTTTGAAAACCATCTCTTTTTGTGTCTATCCAATTTCTGGTTTGTTGATGTTCAGCCTCTCTGACAGATTCATCTTCTAAATTAGACATTTTTCATCTTCAAGATGAAATGTTATGTTCAATCACTTACTAAAATATAATTGTTGCTCTTGATATAGCTCAGCATATATTCAATCTGATTATCTAAACTGTGTCTAAGAGACTGAGCTATCATAATTTTGGAGAGGGAAGAGAATTATGGTCCCTGTCTTCTCCTTCAATCCAATTCCTGCCTCTACATAGAAAAGAGGCAAAACTCCATAGCTCAGTTCCTGCATTTGGAAGGAAGCAAATATACCCTGAACACTAAGTCAAACAAAATTTCCTAATTGAAGACTGAAAATAATTCAATTCCATCTTGAAGATCCTCTGAAAATTCTCACTGGTGGGTAGCACCTAGACATCTGGAGGGAAATTTAAGGAGATTCCTCTCCCATTTATATAATGCAAAGTAGGTTACACTTAGCTGCTGAAGGACTCCTGCAATATAGGAAGTACAAAAAAGGATGTATACAGTACATCAGTTAGAGAACCTGACATTTATGTTATAGAATGTGTGTGTGTGTGCATGTGTGTGTTGCTAATCATGTCTAATGTGTGGACCATATACACTATGTAATACACTATCAGTCTAATCTATTTCAACAACTGTGAAGTCAGTCTCCACTCAGGATCAAGTTATACATCTGTCACTTGCAGTACACTCACCCTCCCATGTTTATTCCTTAGTTCCTTGTCATTAGTTTGAGACTGCTTTTCTATTTCTTTACATGATGTTTAAGCAAAGTCTCACTGATACAGTAATCTAAGACACTAGAATTTATGCTACATAAACATGTTTAAATTGTGAACTGTCTCTGAAAAAAATCATATCTTTGCCATATAAAATAACAAAACTAGAGTATAGAAGCAGGGGTAAAAACACTATTATTATTTTATTTTAAAAGAAACCAACAAGGGTCATACCTGTTAAAAGTATAGGAAAACAATTGATATAAAATGGGCAAATACAGGCACCAGAATTCTGTAGCAATACTCGATTATAACATGATTATCTTTGATAATATTTTATAGTATTTTCCTTGTCATTAAGATAAAAAAAAACGAAAAAAAAATATATTTTATAAAGAATTCTCAGAACTCACACACTTTGACATAGGCAACATTTAGCGAAACCCTATGTTGGAGGAAGAAGGATTGTAATTGGCAGAAGTGATCTCAAATCTGGGTGTTTCAGGCAAAAGTACATGTACAGTTAATGGTGTAATGGTGAAGAAAACCACCTTAATCTGGGGAAGGGTTACCAGGAGATTAGGTTTAGACAAGGACTGGCAAGAGTTGGGAGTACTTTGAATGCTGAGAGGTTACTATAGATACAATTAGCCATGTCTTGATATGGAAACATTGTTTATTTTAACTAGGAAATAAGATTTTAAAAGATGGCTTTTAGGAAAGTAAATCAGACAGTAGTTCTTTTAGGTTCCTGAACCCAATTCCAGCATGTGTCTGTAGAGGCTTCCCCACTCCAATAAGAAATTATTGGACCCCAGTACGGTGTCTGAGAACTCAACTCAATTCTGACACTAATTGGAAATAGCAGATGCCACAGGTGAAGGGCTCAGTCCCCCAAAAATTACTCTCCACTTCAGATGCAAAGCACTAGTCCAGGCTGTTACTTCTGACAGACTGGCTATAATCAGAGGCTCCCATAATCCTTTCCTTGGGTTTGATTAACTTGCTAGATTGGCTACAGAACTTAGGAAACCTGTTGACTCACTACACTACCAGTTTATTACAAAAGATATTAAAGGATACAAATCAACAACCAGATGAAAAGGGTGAGATCCGGAACAAAGGAGCTGCTGTCCTTGTGGAACTTGGGGCCCATCACAGTGTCCATGGAAGGGTTCTGTATTCCCATTCCAGAACCTCTCCAAACCTCCTCCTTCTGGGTTTTTATGGAGACTTCATTACATAGGCATGATTGATTAAATCATTGGCCATTGATGATTGATTCAACCTTTAAACCCCTTGTCCCCCTGGATGTCAGGAGGTGGGACTGAAAGTTCCAACCCTTCATTCATGGTTGGTTCCCCTGGCAGCAGCTCCCATCCTTAAGTACTTTCCAAAATTACTGTCATTAACTTAAACCTAGTTGTGGTGGAAAGGGGCTTGTTATGAATAACAAGACACCAATTTCATCTTTGGATCTGAAACCATTTCAGGAACTGAGGACAAGTAACCAAATTTTATAGCAAAAGATACTGCCATTGCTCTTTTCACTCAGGAAATTCAAAAGGCTTTGGGACCTGTGAACCAGGAACTTCAGTTAAAGACCAAATGTATATGAGAAATATATTTTGGTTATCTGAATGACCAAATACATATAGTTCATATAAATCACAGTATCACAGTAGTATAACAAATGTTTAAGGAGGTATATATTGAATTCTCAGAAACAAGTGAAATAGGTATTGTCATTCTTTTTTTCTTTTTTTTGTCCTTTTTTTTTTTTTTTTTTTTTTTGCAGTATGCGGGCCTCTCACTGTTGTGGCCTCTCCCGTTGTGGAGCACAGGTTCTGGATGCACAGGCTCAGCGGCCATGGCTCATGGGCCCAGCCGCTCAAAGACATGTGGGATCTTCCCAGACCGGGGCACGAACCCGTATCCCCTGCATCGGCAGGCGGACTCTCAACCACTGTGCCACCAGGGAAGCCCCGGTATTGCCATTCTTAATGAGGAAGATTACATGAACTTGATCATAATATTATTGGAAGATTTCAATACAACCCTGTTAAAATGAAAAAAAAAATATTAGAAAGCATATGATAAATAATTTCAAACTAATATATTTACTCCATCAAGAGACATAGACACATGTGATGCATATATGCATAAGTACATGTATAAAAATATCTCCTGAAAATAAAAACATTATTTGATGATGATGATGATGATGATGATGATGATAATGATGATGTTTGCATAACTTTTATGAAAATAAGCCTGGGCATTGAAGGGAAGCAGAATTTGCCACCTCAGAATATGTTGGCTAAGGGGTACTTTGAGCTAGTTATTTCAGAGAAAGTGCAGACACAGAAGAAGCTTTGAAAACTAAGGAGAAGTTACCTTTCTTTTAAAGAAACATTTATATGTATACGGAAAATCTCCATTTGTAATGGTATCTCCTCTGTACCAGGAAGAGAAGAATGACTTTAAATCTCTAGATTCTTATCAATGAAGAAGGCAAGGACTTAAATCTGCATAACAACCTTACCCTTTCTACAGTGCTTTTCCTGGTAACCTCCAGTAACTGCTCCCTGTTCCCACATACACACACCTGTACCAAACACTTTATTTTGTCTTTATCTGGAGTTGTTATTTAAGGTGGTGGCTTGGGCCATTTCTCGGAGTTACTCAACTTTCCTGGGCATTTCATATGTATACAGGAGGTTTACATGCCATTAAACTTCTGTTCATTTTTTTCCTGTTAATCTTTTTTTTTCATTATACAGGTGTCTCATCCAAGAACCTAAACTGGTTAAGGAAAAAATTATCTTTCCTCCCTCACAATATTAACAAAAAACAATCTCAACAAGTTGAAATTTTAAGAATGTTTGAAAGCTGAATGCTTGTAAACCATGAAATTAAATTTATTCAATAAAATTAAAAATAACTAAAAAGTAGATGAAAGTAAGTTTTGTAACTATAAGGGAATTATGAAATAAATTACTAAACATCTATGCAACAAAGATAAAATATAAAATAAAAGTACCATCTACTTAGAAAACAACAAAAAGAAGAATATTCTAAATAAAAACCAATGGGACACAGATAACTGTATTTTCAAATATCTTAATTGCCTTCAATATTAAAAAAAATAAACATGGAAAGTAAAGGACACATTATTTATTAAGAAGTGAAATAATGAACATAAAAATCAATCATAAAACATATGAAGAAAAAAACAATAAAATCTGAAATTTCAGACATTTTTAGTGTAGAAACTATTAATATGTCTAAAATCTAATTCTTTTTTTTTTTCTTTTGTGGGCAGCAGTCATACTTTTTTTTTTAACATCTTTATTGGAGTATAATTGCTTTGCAATGTTGTGTTAGTTTCTGCTGTAACAAAGTGAATCAGCTATACCTATATATATATCCCCATATCTCCTCCCTCTTGTGTCTCCCTCCCACCCTCCCTAAAATCTAATTCTTTTAAAATATTAATTGGTGATTTCCTCAAGATTAAGATGTTTTAAAATGGAGAAGATTAACTGTATAAAGTTGGAACTAAAAAAGAAAACTCAGTAAGAGATAGAAAAATGTAAAATAATCATAGGAGTAAGTTAAATGTAAATCTATGGCAACAAATCTTAAAGTACCATTTAATATAAATATATAGCTAAATATAAATTACAAAAACTGATCAAAAAAGAGTAGAGAAGCTCTATAAAGATTGTCAAATTATGAACATTCCAAAATACCTTTTAGAAATATACTTTGCAATTCAACTTAAATTAATCCAGATGAAAGAATTTGAATTTAGCACAGCTTGTTTCAAATAAACAATGTAAAAAGTAAGGTCATAGAAACATTTTATTCATGAAAGTGGAAATAAGCATTTTTTTTTTAAGTTTTAGAAAATCAAATCCAGCTGAATATCAAGAAAGATTGAATACAGAATACTCTGGAAATACAAAGGGGAGAAGAATTGTTTAAACTAAAATATGCCTTGGGACTTCCCTGGTGGCACAGTGGTTAAGAATATGCCTGCCAATGCAGGGGACATGGGTTTGAGCCCTGGTCTGGGAAGATCCCACATGCCGCAGAGCAACTAAACCCATGTGCCACAACTACTGAGCCTGCACTCTAGAGCCCACGAGTCATAGCTACTGAGCCCGTGTCTCACAACTACTGAAGCCTTCATGCTTAGAGCCCATGCTCTGTAACAAGAGAAGCCACCACCATGAGAAGCCCATGCATCACAACAAAGAGTGGCCCCTGCTCGCCGTAACTAGAGAAAGCCAGCACTCAGCAAGGAAGACCCAACGTATCCAAAAATAAATAAATAAATTTTAAAATAAATAAATTATACCTTTTGGCATAAGATTATTTTAGGCTCATTATTTTTAAAAATAGCAGACATGAGAGAAGTTCTGAAAGCCAAGCTGAAGTTACCTTTTTATTAAAAAAAAATTGCATTTGTAAGAAAAATTTCCGTTTTTAAGGATGTCTCCCTCTCTGTGCCAAGAAAAGAAGGATGACTCTAAAGCTGTAGAAACTCTTATCAATGGAGAAGACAGGGACTTAGATCTGCATAACGACCTCACCCTTGTATACCCTTGTGCATTTCCTGCAACCTCCAGTAACTGCCTCACCTCCCACCCACCTCCACCCCCACCCCCACCCCCGCCCCACCCACTATCTGCAAACAGCTTTTGTCTTTATCTGGAGATGTTATTTAGGTGGTAGTGAGGCAGGAAATATACAGTCAGCCTCCTATGTACACTTCCAGATAAAAATAACAACAGGAGCAGGGTAAACAGCTGGACTTTGTCTTCAGTGGACACTTTAAGATAACAGTAATGGTAAAGAGGAGCTGAGCCCTGCTCAGACAAAAGATAAAGAGACCACACATTCCTCATTCTCAAGGTCAAGGAGACCACCCCGACTACACATGTGAAGAAAGTCTATTTGGCAGTCAAAAGGGAGGGGGGCACCACTCCATAGTAGATGATGTCAACCTACCCTTAAGCCTCTTTGCTAGGATCCATCTTGGCTAAGAGATGCATGCATACACAAGGGAGGACACTGAGTAATCCAAATACGGACTCAGAACCAGGCAAAACAATATGATTGGCCAAAGGAAACCTGGAAGAAATGGCCCATAAAAGTGATTCAAACTACCACAAGGGCACTACTCTCTCCCTGAGTCCACCTATGTGTCTATTCACATGTAGTCTTTTTTCCTATTAACAAACACTTTAGTTGTTTCACCACTTTCCTTCTCTTTGTGGAACTTAATTTCTCCAAAGCTAATGGGCCAGGGCCTTTTCACTGGCCACTGGTCTAGTGGCTAAGATTCAGTGCTCACATTGCTGTGGCCTGACTTCAGTCTCTGGCCAGGGATCGCGAATCCTGCTTCAAGCTGCTGAAGGCTGAGGCCATCTGAAAGCAGGAGTCTGGGCCATTTTGGGGGGATACTTAGTTTTCCTGGATCTCTCCCATGTATACAGGAGGTATATATGCTATTAAACTTGTTTGGTTTTCTCCTGTTAATCTGTCTTTTTTTATTATAGGAGTGTCTCAGCCAAGAACCCAAAACAGAGGAGGGTGTAAAAAATTTAATAAACAGAAAACTCAATTAGACTTGGGAAACCAGAAGGGAGAGCTCTCACACCCTGTGATGATATACGGAAAGAGAAAGACTCCTATCCTTTCATGGTAAGGACTCAGCCAAGGAAAAGCCATGGACTCCTTCCTCACTAAAGATCCCTCTGCTCCCAACTTCCTCTTCCCCTCTATAAGGGTGTTCTTCTTCCTTTGTCATGTGAGAACTTGCACATGCTCACCATGATGGTAGACCCCAAATTTCAATTTCTGAATAAACTCATCTTTGCTGGGGAAATATCTGACAGTGTATTTGTTTTAGGTCAACATTTTGGTGGTCGGTGTGGAGACCAGAGAGGTCCTGGAAGGCTCTGGTGCTGGTGAGCAAACAGGTGCTGCACCCAAAATTGAGCCTATTGTCACTCACTTGAATTATGACAATAAAATGGTATTGAATGAGATAAAATTAGATCTGAAAAAATTTAAAAACATGACGTATTCTTGGAATGTAGCACTCTCAAAATTAATATATAAATTTGATTAAATTTTAATGGGAATTTCAGGGTGATGAAGATAAAATCATAGCAAAGTTCATATGGATATACAAATCACTGACAATAGCCAATAAAATTTAGAGCATTACAAAAGAAAAAAAAATGGGAAGGAAAATTTGTCAGCCAGATAATAAAATACATTATAAAGCCTCTTTAATTAAATGATTAAAACATAACCCTAGAAAGAGAAAATATACCAATGAATATTGAATTCCAAACTATGTTTTAGTATATATGTAAATGTAGTATACTGCAACAGAGTCATTTTATTCAATTTGGAAAAGGGTAGTTAATTTAATAGATGATGCCAGCACAAATAACTAGCCAATGAGGAACAAAATGAGGCCAGAACCCTACCTTCGCTATATATAAAAATAAATTTCAAGTAGATTAAATGTTTAAATATAATTGTTGCTGTTGATAACTCAATATGTATTAAATCTGATTGGCAGATCTGATAAAAATAAATTTAAAATATATAATATAATTTTGGGGACTACATGTATAGTCTTAAGGTTCAGATGCATCAGTTTTAGTAAAGGGAAATTGAAGAAACTATTATGGGGCAGATTGGCAGAGATGACTCTGTAAAAATGAAAACTGCTCAGTCAAGATATCAGAAAGTCAAGAGAATACATTAAATATACAAATATATATATAAATGAAAAACTGTAAAAAATAAAATAAATACAGAATTTCTTTAGAAAGATGATAAAATATATTATTGGGTATTTAAATATATATCTATATCTTTTAATATCCAATAATATAATTAGGAAGAGAAAACAAAATAAAAATCAATAGACCTAATCAGCAGTTTTTAAAAATGGATTGTGGAATTGGGCAAAAGATGTAATTAAAAAGGCAGCTTAATGAGATTTGCATGGACATGTATGAAGAACAGTGTTTTCTCAAAGTAACATGTACATGTTGAAGTGAAGGTAAAAGCACAGGACCTGCTGGATAGCAAGGGAAGTAGGAAAGCAATGATTCTTAAGATTTACTGTGCATCAGACTCCCCTGGAGGTTGTACAGGAAAATACAGATTGCTGGGTCCAGTCCCCAGAGTTTCAGATTCAGGGGGTCTGGGATGGACCTATGTGCATCTTTAAAAATGATCTTCAATACTGCTGCATACTAGAGTCATATGAGGAGATTTTTAAGAATACTAATGCCTGGCCACTATGTCAGACCCATCTCCACAGATAAACTAGAGTTGGGATTTTTTTCAATCTTCCCATGTCATTCTAATGAGCACACAAAGTTGAGAACTATTGTAGTAAAGAAAACCTCAAGTGGAATGGCACTGGTCATTCAATGAGGGCTATATGAATGTATCTACCGGGGGAAAAGAGGGCTTGAGGTCACATTGAAGTTGTTTAACATTTCAGCATGACTTGAGACTCCTACTAAATTTTGCAATCTCATGTATAGGACTGGTTCTTTAGAATAGCTAGAGTCCAGTAGAAATTTCTGCATTGATGAAAATCTTCCACATTTGTGCTGCCCAGTGCAATAGCCACTAGTCACATGAACCTCTTGAGCACTTGAAATGTGGCTAGTGCAAGTGAGGAAATTAATTTTTAATTTTACTTCATTTTAATTAATTTAAATAGCCACACATAACTAGTAACTGTATATTGGACTGTGCAGATTTAAAATTTCAGCAAGTACTGAGCTGATCTCCCTGTTCTATGTGGCTGCTTCCCATCAGCATGGTCTTTTGTGACCACCTAGCGGATTGGGATAGGGAGGGTGGGAGGGAGGGAGACGTAAGAGGAAGGAGATATGGGGATATATGTATACGTATAGGTGATTCACTTTGTTATAAAGCAGAAACCAACACACCATTTTAAAGCAATTATACTACAATAAAGATGTTAAAAAATAATTTTTCAGCAAATAACTTAGCCACAAACTATCTTCCAAGGGAAGTAATTGAAAAGAACACAGAAGCCTAGCTGTCCTGATGTACTGCTGCCTAGACAGACAAAATACAGAAGATTGCTTCCACTGCAAATTAACAGCCAGAACAGAGACTGAATACTTCTCTCTGACCTGAAGTATTTGGTTGTCCTGACATGCCCGCACAGTGCAATTGTGGCTTCTTTGTTTTTCCTATATTGGCATTTTTCCTCAACTAATTCTGAAAGAGAACTATCCCTCCTCCAGCATGTTTCCTAAGACACAAGTTTTTCTAATCCAGTTTCTCCAACTGGATTTGAAGGAGTGCACATTTCTTAACTTTTTATATAACTTAAGTTCTTATACTACTGAAACAAACTCCTAAGTATTTTTCCCCTGAATTTGAACCAGCATCTTTCATAACTTTCTTTGCTTAATTCCCAGTAGAGCAATACTTAGGTCCATATTTCTCTACAACTAGTATTTTTGTAGAGTTACAACCAGTATCTCTAGAATTATAGAATATAATTGGTATTCTAAATTAATTTTTGAATAATATATTTAAATGTCTCAAAAATTAGAAATTATGAAAAGAAATGATAGTACAATATTCCACTCCCATTGCTATATCCTATACAACTAGTACAACTCAACAGGTATGAGTTTTATTTGTATCATTCTTGTTTTAAATATGTTTAATATTTAAATATAAATAGACACAAAGAAAAATGTATATGCACATTATAATTTACACTTAATAGGATATATAGGAAATCTTTCAAATTAGCAATAAAATTTCAGTTGGAATTGTATTGACTATCTAGATAAACTTGGGGAAAGTTGACATCTTAATACTATTGAAACTTCCAACATGTAAGTGTAGCATCTTTCTCCATTTCTTAAGGTCTTGTTTTAATTTCCCTTAGCTATCTTTTGTAGTTTCCATTGTAGAGGCTTTCCACCTCTTTTATTCAATGTTTTTCTAAGTAATTGATTGTTTTCATATGATCATATGCTGTTTATTTTTATTGTGATCAATAATTGCACACCATAAAATCCACCCTTTGAAAAATTGTTAGTGTGAAGTACAGTATTGTTAACTATACCTGCATTGTTGCCCAGCAGGTCTCTAGAACTTTTTCATCTTGGCTGAGTGAAAGCCTATGCCCACTTGCACAGCAGCCTTCTGTTGCCCCCTCCCCACAAGCCCTAGCAAACATCCTTCTACTTTCCACCTCTGTAATTTTGGCTACTTTAGATATCTCATATAAGTGGTGTCATGAAATATTTGTCCTTCTGTAACTAGTTTATTTCACTTCGTATAATGTCCTCAAGACTCATCCATGTAGTAGCGTATGGCAGGACTTCCTTTTTAAAAACAAATAATATTCCATTTTATGTGTATTTTATGTGTATAACACATTTTCTTTATTTGTTCACCTGTTGATGGACATACAGATTGTTTCTAACTCTTGGCTTTTGTGAACAATGATGCAATAAACATGGGAGTCGAAATATCTCCTATTCTTTTAGATAAATACTCAGAAGTGGGATTGCTGACTCTTTTGATAGTTCTATTTATAATTTTGGTGGGAATCTCCATACTGTTCTCCACAGCAGCTTCACAAATTTACATTCCCACCAACAGTGCACAAGTGTTCCAATTTCTCCACATCTTCACCAACACTTGTTATCTCTTGTCTTTCTGATGATAGCCATCATAACAGGTATGCAGTTATATTTCACTGTGGTTTTCATTTGCATTTTGGGATGATTAGTGATGCTGAGCATCCTTTCATAGGCCTGTTGTCCAATTGCCATTTGTGTATCTTCTTTGGAGAGTGGTCTACTCAAGTCCTTAGCTCATTTTTCAAACAGGTTATATGTTACCATTGTTGTTGTTTGTTATTGAGTTGTTAGAATTCCTTATATATTTTGAATATTAGCCCCTTATAAGAATTATGATATGCAAACATTCTCTACAATTCCATAGGTTGCCTTTTCACTCTGTTCATTTTTTCCTTTACTGCATAAAGCTTGTATTTGATGCAGTTCCATGTTTCTACTTTTGCTTTAGTTGATGGTATGTTTGATGTCATATCCAAGAAATAATTGCCAAAACAAATGTCCTGAAGAAATTCCTCTATGTTTTCTTCTAAGAGTTTTACAGTTTCAGGTCTTATGTTTAAGTTTTTAATCCACTTGTGTTGATTTTTGTGTGTGTTATAAGATAAGGATCCAATGTAATTCTTTTGCATTCGAATATCTAGTTTTACCAACACATTTGTTGAAGGAACAATACTTCACCTTTGTGTGGTCTTGGCACCCTTGTCAAAGATCATTTGACCATATATGGCAGGATTTATTTTTGGTCTGGACTTTATCACTGTTCCATTGGACTATGTGCTTGTCTTTATTCCGGGACCATACTGTTTTGATTACTGTAGTGTGGTGATATGTCTTCAAGTCAAGAAGTGTGAAGTCATGCTTTGTTCTTCTTTCTCAAGATTGTTTTGGTTATTTGGGGCCCTTTATTTATTCCATAGAAATATTAAATTTTGTTTCTGTTTCTTCAGAAATTATCATTAAAATTTTGACAGGCATTGCATTGAGTCTGAGGATTACTTTGGGTAATATAGATGTCTTAATAATATTAAGTTTTCTAATTCAGGGACATGAGATATCTTGTCATGTATTTCTGTCTTCTTTCTTTTCTTTCAGCAGTGTTTTGTAGTTTTCAGTGTATAAGTCTTTCATCATCTTGGTTAAGTTTATCCCCTAGTATTTTTTTTTGATGTTATTGTAACTGAGATAGTGTTCCTAATGTCTTTTTCAGGTTGTTTGTTGTTAGTATATAGAAAGGCAACTGATATATTTATGGTGATTTTGTGTCCTGCATCTTTGCTTAATTTGTTTATTAGTTCTAAAAGTCATGTGTGCATGTGTTTGTGTGTGTGCATGTGTGCGTGTATAATATTTTGGGATTTCTATGTATAACATTATGTCATCCTCCACAAATAGTGATAATTTCACATCTTCCTTTCCAATTTGGGTGACTTTTTTCACTTTTTTTTTTTTTTTTTGGCCTGATTGTTAAGCTAGGACTTTCAGTACCATGTTGACTAGAAGTGGCAAGAGAAGACATTCATGTCTTGTTCCAGGTGTTAGTGGAAAATCTTTCAGTTTTTCACCATTGAGGATGCAGATAGCTGTGAGCTTTTTATATATGAACTTTATTATGAGTGGGTCTCTTTTAGATGATATATGGTTGGATTTTTTTTATGGATCCATTCAGTCATTTCATGTCCTTCAATTAGAGAGTTTAATCCATTTACCTCCAAAGGAATTACCAATAGGTAAAGACATACTATTGCCATTTTCTTCATTATTTTTCCAACTTATAGCTTTTTTGTCTTTCTTTTCCATTCTTGCTGTCTTTCTTTTTGTTATATTGTTTTTGTTTTGTTTTGTTTTATTTTTTTAATGACATGCTTTAATTCCTTTCTCTTTTATTCTGTGTGTATCTTCTATAGGTATTTTCTTTATTGTCACCACATGGGTTACTTAAAATTTATTAAGTTTATAACATTTTATTTTTAATTGATAACTTTATTTCATTTGGACACAAAAATCTACTCTTGGTACTCCTTGCATACATATTTTATATTATTGATGTGAAAAACTACATCATTTATATTGCTATATCTTTAATGTTTATATTATAATATATTTTATACTTACAGTTATTTTTAATACTTCTGTCTTTTAAATTCTATATTAGAGTTAAAGTGATTTATGTACCATCATTACAGTGTTACACTATTCTATATTGTCTATACATTTATATATATCAGTCAGCTTTATACTTTCATATGATTTTGTTTTGCTATCTAGTGTCCTTTTATTTCAACTTGAAGGACTCACTTTCACATTTCTTCTAAGACAGGTCTAATGGTGATGAACTCCATGAGCTTTTGTTCATCTAGGTAAGTCTTTTTCTCCTTCATTTTGAAGGACATTTTTGCTGGATATAGTATTCTTCATTAGCAGTATTGTTTGTTTGTTTGTTTTTTTCTTTCAGCATAGGTGTTTTATTTGTGGTTGCTATAAGGCCTCCATAAAACATCTTATAAATATTACATTCTATTTTAAGCTATTAACAACTTAACTTGAAATGCATACAAACACTCTACACTTTAACTGCTCCTCTCCACATATTTTTGTTATATGGGTTATGTCACAATTTATATCTTTTATATATATTGTATCTATTAACACATTGTAGCTATAGTTATTTTAATACTTCTGTCTTTTAACTTTTATTCCAGAGTTAAAAGTGATTTACATACTACCAGTACAGTATTAAAGTATTCTGAATTTGACAATATTCTCACCTTTACAGTGAGTTTTATACTTCTTTAAGTTTTCAAATTATTTCAACTTGAAGAACTATCTTTTGCATTTCGCGTAAGGCATGTTTAATGGTTACAAACTCCCATTGTTGTGCTTTTTTTTTTTTTTTTTCCGTCAGAAAAGTGTTAATCTCTTCATTTCTGAAGAACATCCTTGTGCGGAAAATTATTATTGGTTGGCAGGATTGGGTTTTTTGTTTGTTTGTTTTGTTTTGTTTTCCCCAGCATTTTGAATATATCAAATATATTATCTTACTCTTTCCTTGCCTGTAAGGATTTTGCTGAGAAATCTGTTGATAAACTTATGGGGCTCCTTTTTATGTGAGGAGTTATTTTATCTTGCTGCTTTTAAATATTTATTTTTGTCTTTGATTTTAGACAGTTTTAATGCATCATGAAGAGGATCTTTTTAGATCGAATATTTTGGGAGATATATGAACTTCATGAACTTAAATTTGTAGATATTTTCTTATATTTGGGAAGTTCTTAACCATTATTTATGTAAATAAGCTTTCTGCCCCTCTTTCCCTCTCTTTTCTTCTGGGGGTTCCAATAATGCATAGATTATTTATCTTAATTCACATAGGCTTTCTTCATTGTTTTTCTTTTTTTTTCTTTTTTCTTTTTTTTTTTGTTGTTGTTATTGATCCTCTCACTGAATATTAAATGACCTATGTATGAGCTCACTGGTTCTGTCTTTGTTTGAGTCTGTTGTTGAAGTTCTCTACTGAATTATTCAGTTCAATCTTTGTGTTCTTCAATTCTAGAATCTCTATTTCTTGTTTTTTATGGTCCCTTGGTCCATGGAGAAAAGATTGGGACCTGAGTCCACTGGAGAAGGCCTCTGTTTTGAATCTGTGGGTGGGTCTGGTACTTGAGTCCAAGGTGGTGTGCTTGGAACCAGAGTCTGCAAGGGCAGGCCTGGATCCTGTGTCACTGGGGGCTGACCAGGTGCCAGGTACTCCTGGGGTAAACCTGGTTACTGTGTCTTTAGAGGCCAGCATGGCACTGAGTTGGTGCATCCTGGAGTCTGTTGTCTAAACTGATACAGGGATGGGCAAGGAGACTGGGTCCATGGGAGCCCACCTGGAGCCTAAGCCAGAGATGTTGGCCTGGCACTGGGGCAACTCTGTGCTGAAGTCTGCAATAATGTTAGTTGCTCACTTTACTCTCCCCCCAACCCACAGGGAAAGTGTCTCTATCCACGCAGGTGGTGGGAAAAAAGTGGATAATATGAAACTCTCTTTCCTACCCTCTTCAGTGTGTCTTCTCTTATTCCTGTGCTTCTCCCTGTAATCATTTACCTGGAATTCATAGCTTTTGTGAAGGTATTTTTGTACATGGATAGTTGTTCAAATTGATGTTTCCTCAAGGGGATGATCACTAGAAACTCCTATTCTACCAACTTGCTGAAGTTACTTGCCTCTCTATCCTTCGTTTTAAAAACTACATACAATATAATATAAATACAATAAACACATAGATCATTATTATATTAACCAATCAAAAATTAATTGTTTCAATTTTTAATATGTTCATTAACCATTCCAATTACAGCTATGTGTTATAGAACAGAGAAAGTCCTACAATAATTTATCTGATCAGTTTTATTCTCCTATATGAATGCTGGGATGTGGCATTCTTCTTTTACTGGGTTGCAATGAGTATACTAGAAATAAATAATTTATTTGGAAAGAGAAAAATTAGTTGAAAGATATTAAAAATTTGGGGGAATTACATTAAAAATACTCTGGAACAGTTTATAAGTTTAGCATGATATCTAGCCAACAGTCCCTGATACAAAAGTTCCAACTTCATATAAAATGTCTTTATAGACAGCAAAGAAGATATAAACACAATTATTTAAAATTAAGGTATTAATCTAAAATTTTCCTCATACTGATGGAATATTTGTTAATTATATTTTATCTAGAACACCACGAGTTTGAATTGTGTGGGTCCACTTATAGATAGATTTTTTTTTTCCCAAAGTAAATACTACAGCACTACATGATTCACTGTTGGTTGAATCATGGATGTGAAAACTCCCATATGCAGGAACTGCATATTTAGAGGGCTGACTATAAGTTATGCAGATTTTCAGCTGTAGAGGGTCAGTGTCCCACGCTTCATATTGCTTAAAGTTCAAATGTACAATGAGAAAGACAATGGTTGGTTTATACATACATATCAATTACCAATTATCAATTTATTGCCCCTCAAAATTCACCTTTCAGCATCTGGTCTCTAAAAATGTACTGGACTCTTTAAGCACCTCTTCTTTACAGTGAGCACAGTGTTAAGCTTTATCTACAGAGTGTACTAGAAGGATATAGTAGAAGGAAGGGTGTTTTTATTTCTCATTATGGTGTGTTGTGGGGTTTCTTAATTAATTTTCTACTCCTACTGCACAGTAAGAGGTGCAGCTATGTGGAGACATCTAGTGGTGACCTGTTCCAGCTGCTTGCCCAAAGCACACAGTCCCTCAACAACAATAGACCACCCAAATCTGGATTCAGTGACCACCTTCCCAAATCTTCCCCAAGCAGACACTGCCAGCTCCAGTCCTCTCATATGAAACAGTGCCCCCGTTCATTTTAGGCAACGGCACACCAGCCTTGGCTTGCTTGTACCTTAGACGGTTATTTCCTACTTGACTGATTATAGTAGACCAGCTCTGGCTCATGAAACCCAGAAAATATCTATGCCATCCACTGACTGCACCACACCTTCTCCAATGAGGTTCTAAGTCCAGCTTTGAGAAGAGAAGGCTTCTGTTTCTCAGTTTGTTCTCCCTCAGGTATGCTCCCTCAGATGTAGTGTGGATTTTAGATATAATTTTTTTTTTTTTTATTATTATTTTTTTTTTTTTTGCTGTACGCGGGCCTCTCACTACTGTGGCCTCTCCCGCTGCGGAGCACAGGCTCCGGACACACAGGCTCCGCGGCCATGGCTCGCGGGCCCAGCCGCTGCGCGGCATGTGGGATCTTCCGGGATAGGGGCACGAACCCGTGTCCCCTGCATCGGCAGGCGGACCCTCAACCACTGCACCACCAGGGAAGCCCTAGATATAAATTTTATATCTTAATAATTAATCTCCTCTTTAACATAATCATTCTTTATATCCCTTTTAAATAATTCTGTAGTTTGTCTCCTGATTAGACTCAGGCTTATACATCATGCATCTCTTTTTGAAAGAAGAGGTTGACCAATTTCAAAAAAGATGGAGTTTTTATTTTGTTTTTATATTTGTTTTTTGGGTTTCTTTAACCAAACTGACTCAGGTTCCAAGCCAGATAAGAATAGAAATTAGGCCACACCCCTGACACTGCTGACACAATTTTTGATGAAGGAAAGTTTGTGTGATAAGAATAATAATCTTTCTTCACTCTACCATTGTTTTATATTTTTATTTAAATTTCCAGAGGAGTGGGGTAGAAAATGAGACTAGATAAGTGTTAAAATGTCATGGTGTATTGTGAAAATTATAATCCATGCTAGTAAACTGTAAAATAATTAGACAAACAAAAACAATATATAGTGCAAGAAAGACATTTGTCCCAAGGAAATATAAGACCAAATTGAGAACAAAGATTTTGGCTTAAGAATTACTTAAACTTTGATATGCCTCCGTATTCCTCTTACCTGGAAAATAGAGTAGGAAAAGTATGTATTTGGAAGAGGACATACAACTAACTTCTGATTCTTGACTTTATCTCTGATGAAGAAAAAAATTGTTTACTCAAAGAGTTTAGGGAACTTTGGATGAGATTTATGAGTCTTTGAAAAGATATATCACAGACAATCTATGACACATGGCTTTCTGTGGTAAAGGTGGTCACTATTTGCTACATTTTATTGTGGCTTGCTTCATGTATTGATCTACTCATTTGGATATAGCCTTGATTTTCCGAGATACAAGAAGTATAGAGCCTCTGCTCTAACCCAGCTCTTAGGATGGACATTTCCACCCATCAACTTAGATACATGCATTCCCTGCTTTGATAAATTATTTTTCTTAAAAACATAGATTTTACTATATATATAAACTATATCTGAGCCCCCAACTTACATTTACAAGTTTTATATAAAATCATCTTCTGTGCTATAATCTTAGGCTCTCTAGACTTATAAAATTATACTACATGTGTTTTCACTAACACTATAAAACTGGTAGGGTTTGTGTCAGGGTTGCCACAAACCTTCAGTTTGTAAAAATGCAATATATGCAAAGTGTAATAAAGTGGAGTGCGATAAAATGAGGCATGTACAGGCATGCCTGTACACTCTTAGGCTGAAAATTATATCTTTAGAGGTTCTAGACAGAAAATATAAGAAGAGCAGAAAAGTGTTCAAGTCCTCTAAAACTTGAGAAATTTCCCTCATCCCATTTCTATTACATTTGAAATTTTTAATTTTAATGTAATAAATCCTATCTGAGTATCTATTAAACAGTGGAGGAAGAAATAAGTATAACCTCTCCAACAGGGACTGCTCTAGATCAAAGGTTGGTAAACTCTGTTGTATGAGCCAAATCTGGCATATTGCCTGGTTTTGTAAACAAAGTTTCATTGGAAAAGAATTATGTGTATTTATGTGTATTTACATGTTGTCTATTTGCTTACATATTCATGTCACTGAATTTTAGAATTGGAGAGGACCATAAAGATCATTCATTTTTATTCTCCCATTTTATAGATGAAGAACATGAGGCTTAGGGGAGTTATGTGACCAGTCCAGAATAATACCAGTAGCCAATTATGTAACAAGAGCCATAAATAATCCACAGCTATTTACACTTTGTTGCTACATCTGTTACCTTTATTTTCTAGCAAAGGAGTCCCCAACTCCTGGGCCATGGACTGGTACTGGTTAAGAACTGGCCTGCACAGTAAGACGTGAGCAGTGAGTGAGTGAGCGAAGTTTCATCTGTGTTTACAGATGCTCCTCATCACTCGCATTACCACCTGAGCTTCTCCTCCTGTGAGATCAGTGGCGGCATTAGATTCTCACAGAAGCGTGAACCCTACTGTGAACTGCACATGCAAGGGATCTAGGTTGTGCACTCCTTATGAGAATCTAATGCCTGATGATCTGAGGTGGAGCTGATGTGGTGATGCTAGCACTGGGGAGCAGCTGCAAATACAGATTATCATTAGCAGAGAGGTTTGACTGCACAGAGACCATAATAAATCAATTGCTTGCAGACTCATATCAAAACCCCATCAGTGAGTGGCAAGCAAAAACAAGCTCAGGGCTCCCACTGATGCTGCATTATGGTGAGTTGTATAATTATTTCATTATATATTACGATGTAATAATAATAGAAATAAAGTGCACAATAAATGTAATGTGCTTACATCATCCTGAAACAATACCCTACCCCCCACCCCAGTCAGTGGAAAAATTGTTTTCCATAAAACCAGTCCCTAGTGCCAAAAAGTTTGGGGACCACTGTTCTATCACACTTAGAGGTAGGCTAGGGCATTGTTAGCTTGGGCCACTGGTCTGTCTTGATACTGACATGTGTCACTCCAAGGGAAGTAGAGAAAACTCCATCTGTCTTTTTCCCTGTTATTGTGATCAGGGAGGCCATAGAGTATATTAGGACCCTCCAACATCCTTGGTCCCTGAATGTCTCCATATAGTAGAACTCCAGTTGACTGGTTGGGGAATATGACATGAATTTGAAATAAAGTGTACTTTGAGGAGTAGTCAAAGATGGTGATGTAGGAAGTCCCTGAGTTTACTTCCTCCAACAGAGACAATGAATCTATACCTACATATAGAGCAATCTCTCTTGAAGGCCTGAGGACTGATTGTACACATAGTGTACATAGAAGGACCACACAGAAAAGATGGAAAAACAGTATCCATGTTAACCCCATCCTCTATGTGGCAATCTGTAGTAGGAAGGGATATTGCTGAGGGTCATGAGCACAGACTTGCCCACCCAAGGTCACAATGAACAATCAGTAGTTTAAAAGGCACCAAGACTATACGAGAAGTGAATTCATTTACTAGCTCTAGGGGTTTTGCCAAACAGGCAGAGAATTGCTGGAGTTCTCTCCACGGTCAGAGGCACAAGCAAGCACCATTGTTTAGGGTTCCCCTTGGACTCCTTCTGGCCCATGCCTGCCTCAGCCCCAGCCAGATCACCAAGATGGCCTTGGCCCAGGAACTGATCTCAGCCAGGGTCTGCTATAGCCCTAGCCAGCTGCCAAAGTTTCCAGGTGTAAACACTCTAACCACTGCCACTCCTTCAAGACCATGAGAAATAACTATTTAACCTAATTCATAAGAAAAAGTTAAACAAAATGAGGAGACAGATGAATATGACCCAAATGAAAAGCAAATAAAACCACAGGAAACAAACCTTAATCAAATGAAGGTAAGTAATTTACCTGACAGAATTCAAAGAGACAGTCATAAGGAAGCTCACTGAACTTGGGAGATGAATGGAGAAAATCAGCAAGAATTTCAGCAAAGACTTAGAGAATATAAAAAATAACCAGTCAGAAAAATACAAAATATGATATAAAAGTACAATAGAAGGAATCACCAGCAGATTAGATGATACAGAAGAATGAATAAGCAATCTGGAAGACAGACTAGTGGAAATCATCAATTCATAGCAGCAAAAAGAAAAAAATAATAAAATAAGGATAGTTTAAGGGACTTCTAGATCAAGCATACTAACATTTGCACTATAGGGGTCCCAGAATGATGAGACAGAGAAAAAGAAACAGAAAACTTATTTGAAAAAACAGTTAAAAGACACTTCTCTAACCTGGAAAAGGAAACCAGGCCTACAGGTTCAGGAAACACAGAGAGTCCCAAACAAGATGAATCCCCAAATATCTACACTTAGACATATAATAATTAAAATAGCAAAAGTTAAATATAAAGAGAGAATCTTTCAGGCAACAAGAGAAAAACAACTAGTCACATACAAAATGAAACCTCATAAGACTATCAGCTGATTTTCAGCAGAAACTTTACAGGACAAAAGGGAGTGTCAAGATATATCTAAACAGCTGAAAGAAAATAAACAAACAAACAAACATACAGCTTAGAATATTTTATTAGGCAAGATTATCATTTAGAATTACAGGAGAGGTAAAGAGTTTTCCATGAAAGCAAAAACTGAAGGAATTCATCACCACTAGACTGACCTTACAAGAAATGTTAATGATTCTTCTTTAAGCCAAAAAGAAAATGCCACCACTGGAAACAAGAAAATATATGAAAGGAAAAATCTCACTAATAAAGGCAAATATATAGTAAAGGCAGTGGATCAGCCACTTAAAAACCTAGTATGAAAGTTAAAAGAAAAAAGTAAGAAAATAAACTATAACTACAGTAAGTAATTAAGGGATACAAAAAATAAAAAGAAGTAAAATACAACAAAAACATAAAGTGTGGGGGATTAAAAATATAGTGAACAAAGGTGAAGCCTTAAAGGTGAGAAGGCTAGTTTGCATGTGTTTGTCACCCTTCCTACTTCCCTGGTGAGGTGGTAGCTGCCACTTCAGAAAAAAGGGCCACACCCCTTGGAGAGGAAATCTGACTCATTCAAATGGCTGTTGTTTATGTGACTTGGTCTACTGAATGGAATTTGTGGAGGTTTTGTTTGTTCTTTGTGGAAGTGGAGAGGTGAGAGTTGAGTGGTAGCTACAGCCCATGCATAACCTTCATTTCGCCTAAAATTACATTCGCCAGGAAATTGGACTTTGGACCTAAAACCATAAAAATTCAGCAGCATAAAGCATAAACCATGCTCAATTTTTAATCAATGTAAATTACACTGCTAACAGAGATGTATATATGCCACCAACAGCCGTATAATTTTTCAAAAGGTACTCTTTGAATAAACTCTTACAGTTAAAATTTAATGAATGAGATTTCAATGTACTTTTCAAATGAAACAGTTGAATGATTTATTAATATTCTGAGCTTATGTTTTATTTAATTGAATGACAGCCCTGTTATTTTCACTTCATCTGGCCTTGGAAGCTTCTGGGGATATTGCTATCTTTGTCTGTTTCAAGCCCTATGAATACATTTTTTTTTTCTTGGGTACGCGGACCTCTCACTGCTGTGGTCTCTCCCGTTGTGGAGCACAGGCTCCGGACGAGCAGGCTCAGCGGCCATGGCTCACGGGCTCAGCGGCTCCGTGGCATGTGGGATTCTCCTGGACCAGGGCACGAACCCGTGTCCCCTGCATCATCAGGCAGACTCTCAACCACTGCGCCACTAGGGAAGCCCTGAATAAATGTTTATATCAAGAAAAAAAGACAGTATTAAAACCTAATTTTCAAGGTACTAGATCTCAACGTAAATATGATCATGGTAAAAACTGAAATTGTAAGCATAACAAAATTTAACCTTTGACAATGTTATTGCTAGTTGTTGAAATATAGTAATTTTCTTTATCATTATATTATCAAGCTATCATTCTTTGGTCCTAATAATTACTAATTAATAGGTGTTTACTCATAGTTTTATCACTGTTGCTAACTTTCCCTGAATTAATAATAAAATCTTTAAATGTCATAATTCTGGTTCAGTATAACATACTGAAAATAAACTGCCTTTATTAGGTTCAGTTACTGTCCTAGAATTTCCTGAAGAGAGGAAAAAAATCTCTTTTACCTAATGAAAATTCTGAATATAGAAAGCTTCTTCCCATATTTTACTTCTCACAATCACTAAAACCTTTTTCCACTGTAATTAGAACTGTATCAAGGTCCTGTTATTCCCTTGATTTTGCTTTTGCCAATGTGCACTATGTTCATCCTAATCATATAGGCTCTTCAATCAGGGAAAGCTAATGCTAATGTCTACTTCATGCCATCTCAAAGAAAATGCTCTATCGTTTCTTCCTCATATGCCAATCTAATGAAAAATACTGCAGAAAACAAAGGTGATACATGTAGCAGAGCACAGAGGTGTTTACATAGCAGTTTTCAGGTGTATAACCATACTGATTAAAGCACTAGATTGTTTATTTACTCACTATTAAGCAACTGAGCTCAGCTGGATGGAAAGCAAAGATAGAAATTTTGTTTAAATTATTATGGGAGATAAGTATCATTCAATAATGAATGGTGGAAGGAACAACTGAAACAATCCAGCTGCAAATTAAACGATTCAGTTATCTTGTACAATGCCTTAGACAAGACCAAATGCCGATGTGATCTAAACATTGCTCTTGTATTTTCTCATTGTCTGGGAATGCAGAAGTGTGCCCCTTGTATGTAATTTTAAAGAAAAACACACTGCTTTTAGTTCATTTGTAAACAGGTACTGATACAGGAGGAAATTTTTTATGTTATTCATCTGCTTATCTAATTATTTTCCTGACTATTTGTCTCTTTCTCTGACCATGTAATTGAAACGGCACACAATACCAGACCAAATAAACTGAGTATGGAATTAAAAATGCACAAATTGTGGAACAATGCAGTAATTCTAACATTTACATTAACTAGGCTTTGTTATTAGAAAGAGGATAAGGCACCTTCATGCAGTCTGAATCTATCTACATACCAGGTTCCTTGTGGTTGACCAATAAATATTTACTGGTGACAATGAATAAGTTTGTCTACCCATCCTTTGAGGAGGAAGCAAGCCAGAACACAAGGCAAAGCTGTGATGTCACATCACTGGGTATCAATCTCCTTTTACAAAATACGAGCTAAATTTCATAGTCTTACTTCCCACTCCCTTTAGAATGTGAGAAAATACTTTCATTTAAACATTATACTTCTATTATCTAAGTATCATCCCCAGTCTTTGCACCTGCTTCTGACTTTAATTCTTACTGACAGTATTTGAATACACTCTTGAAATGAATAGAAGCATTTTCTAATAAAGCTGTGCTCTACACTGTGACAAACCAACTTAAACAAAATCATGTAAAGACAATTCCATAAAAGCAGTATTTGAGTTGCCTTAAATGTGCACATTAGTTTATTAATATTGATAATAGTCAAACTGTTCTTGTCGCGTTGTGCCATTGGTATGGTAGTCATAGAAAATCTAAATAGGGTTTCCCTGGTGGCACAGGGGTTGAGAGTCTGCCTGCCGATGCAGGGGACACGGGTTCGTGCCCTGGTCCGGGAGGATCCCACATGCCGTGGAGCGGCTGGGCCCATGGAGCCATGGCCGCTGAGCCTGCGTGTCCAGATCCTGTGCTCTGCAATGGGAGAGGCCACAACAGTGAGAGGTCCGTGTACCACAAAAAAAAAAAAAAAAAAAAGCTTAATAAACCCAGGGAATTATATAATAGATTGTCCATCCAAAAAGGAAAGAATGTGCATTCATCTTGAATCATCAAAATGATTTTTACTATATATTAGTATATGCCAGTGATAACAAACTCTTGTGTAGTGTATCAATTTTTCTCATTTTCTTAATCATCAGTTAATCAAACAATCAGCAGATATTTCTTCTCTGTGTGCCATATACCCTACTGGGATTTTTGGGTATATAAAGTAACTTATTCCAGTCTCTACTTCCTGAGCTGAGGAGATAAGCTATTTCAGTCTGGAAAAAGTAATATTATTACCAGGTAACACATAACAGAAATGAGAGGCGTATCACTCATTTATCACCTGGATAAATGCTCAGGAAAATTGGAAGCAGAGGGTAACAAACCAGAACCTTAAGACAAATGTTTCTTACATGGTTTTAGGTCGGTTTAAAGAAACACAGGTAGAAAAAATATGTCAAAAGTGTGAGGTGGGCAAATTCAATAGCTTTCTTCTGTGTCACTTGTTTCATTTTCCTATGGCACTCATCAAAATTCACATGCGATCCAGGTGTAGCCAAGATGCCTTGGCAAGGTTTATGAGGGAGAGTGACTTTGATAATCAAGTTCAAGAGTATTTCAAGACTGGAGACAGACCTACAGAAATGCTACTGGTACAGCTGCTCTTTATTTAGCTGCCTGCGGTGTCTCTAGCACCTACCCTGGGTCTCCTTGGGCCGCCAGTTAATCACCAATTCTGTATGATGCCTTTGGTCTTTTTCTCCCAAGTGTAGTAATGTAGCTGTGGTATTTTTGAAATAGAGATGGAAAAATGTGGAGACTGTATTCACAGGCCGACCCCAGCACTCCAAGGTTACATGTATATTTCAGCACAGCTTTTGTTTTCAGTGGAGTCTTTGTCTATTGCCCTGTGAACTACTCATAATGATCAAGCATGAAAACATCTTGACTGACACCTGACTGGAGCTCCATTTAATGGATGCCTTCAGTCCTCAGATACCAGGAATACATTCAAATGTGCACTTTGCGTGAAAACTTTCTGAGCATTTTTTTTTTCCTTCTGAATTGGTTGATTGTAAAGAAAATTAGTTTGGAATAAGAATGTACAGTGACAAGAACAGACAACTGTGAAAGTGAAGGAGGGGGAAAAAACTCAGGAAGTTTAATCTTTACATAAGATAGGGGCTGTCCAGGCTTGGTTGGCACTGTGAATGAGATATCTTTTTGCTAAAATTGTTAGGAAGAACACGTATTCCTCAAAAATACCCTTTACAAAGGCAAGCAAACCTAAACACCGATAAACTCTAATTGGATGGAAATAAGAGTTAGTAGATTAACCTTTAATTGCTTTACATCCATTATAACTTTTCTAATGTAAATTCTTCATGCTTAACTATACATCAGTTAATGGCTTATCATTTTTTTTTTAAAAATCATGTTTGTGGTTTTCTTGAACTATAAAAGTACTCAGCTTTTGTTGTAGAAAATTTGGAAAAAAACAACCAAAATGTCAATAATCCCATCAACCTAAAATAGCTAATTTACAAGATTGTTATATTACTTTCAAACATACACACACACACACACACGCACAATGACTAAGTTATATGTGTCTGGATGTGTGTGTAAAATTATGTACATCTAATAATTGATTTCTATTTTAGAATTTTCAAAATTCAACTCATTGGGCATCAAAAGCTGGTTATATATACAAAATATTTCCTCTGTGACACATATATCAGGGACTTGTGTGTGTGTGTGTGTGTGTGTGTGTATATATATATATATATGGCATATGTGTACTGGTGTATATATATGATTATTTTTTATCATCTTTATTGGAGTATAGTTGCTTTACAATGGTGTGTTAGTTTCTGCTTTACAGAACAGTTCTGCTTTATAACAAAGTGAATCAGCTATACGTATACATATATCCCCATATCTCCTCCCTCTTGCATCTCCCTCCCACCTTCCCTATCCCACCCCTCTAGATGGCCACAAAGCACCAGGCTGATCTCCCTGTGCTATGTGGTTGCTTCCCACTAGCTATCTATTTTACGTTTGGTAGTGTATATATGTCCATGCCACTCTCTCACTTCGTCCAAGCTTATGCTTCCCCTTCCCCATGTCCTCAGGTCCATTCTCTACGTCTGCATCTTTATTCCTGTCCTCCTGCCCCTAGGTTCTTCAGTACCACTTTTTTTTTTTTTTTTAGATTCCATATATATGTTTTAGCATACGGTATTTGTTTTTCTCTTTCGGACTTACTTCACTCTGTATGACAGACTATAGGTCCATCCACTTCACTACAAATAGTTCAATTTCCTTTCTGTTTTTTTAAAATGTTGGGGTTAGAAGTTTATTAATTAATTTATTTATTTTTGCTGTGTTGGGTCTTCGTTTCTGTGTGAGGGCTTTCTCTAGTTGTGGCAAGCAGGGGCCACTCTTCATCGCGGTGTGCGGGCCTCTCACTATCGTGGCCTCTCTTGTTGCAGAACCCAGGCTCCAGACATGCAGGCTCAGTATCTGTGGCTCACAGGCCTAGTTGCTCTGCAGCATGTGGAATCCTCCCAGACCAGGGCTCGAACACGTGTTCCCTGCATTAGCAGGCAGATTCTCAACCACTGCGCCACCAGGGAAGCCTCCAATTTCCTTTCTTTTTATGGATGAATAATATTTCATTGTATATATGTGCCACATCTTCTTTATCCATGCATCTGTCGATGGACACTTGGGTTACTTCTATGTCCTGACTATTGTAAATAGAGCTGCAATGAACATTGTGGTACATGACTCTTTTGGAATTATGGTTTTCTCATGGTATATGCCCAGTAGTGGGATTGCTGGGTTGTATAGTAGTTCTATTTTTAGTTTTTTTAAGGAACCTCCATACTGTTCTCCATAGTGGCTGTATCAATTTATATTCCCACCAACAGTGCAAGAGTGTTCCCTTTTCTCCACACCCCCTCCAGCATTTATTGTTTGTAGATATTTTGATGATGGCCATTCTGACTGGTGTGAGGTGATATCACATTGTAGTTCTGATTTGCATTTCTCTAATGATTAATGATGTTGAGCATCCTTTCATGTGTTTGTTGGCAATCTGTATATCTTATTTGGAGAAATGTGTATTTAGGTCCTCTGCCCATTTTTGGATTGGGTTGTTTGTTTTCTTGATATTGAGCTGCATGAGTTGCTTGTAAATCTTGGAGATTAATCCTTTGTCAGTTGCTTCATTGGCAAATATTTTCTCCCATTCCTAGAGTTGTCTTTTCATCTTGTTTATGTTTTCCTTTGCTGTGCAAAGCTTTTAAGTTTCACTAGGTCCAATTTGTTTATTTTTGCTTCTTTTTCCATTATTCTAGGAGGTGGGTCAAAAAGGATCTTGCTGTGATTTATGTCATAGGGTGTTCTGTCTATGTTTTCCTCTAAGAGTTTTATAGTGTCTAGCCTTACATTTAGGTCTTTAATCCATTTTGAGTTTATTTTTGTGTATGGTGTTAGGGAGTATTCTAATTTCATTCTTTTACATGTAGCTGTATGACTTTTGTTTATAGTATTTTTTTGACATTTGTACATTTAAAAATTTTTGTGCTAGTCTGTCAACATTTTTCTTTGTATTTTCTTCTTTTGCATTTCAGTTATAAAGTTGATTATTGTTTCTGCCATATCACTTTGTTTTTTCTTAGGTATAAGTAACTTCTTAAAATATGAGTTTTCATATTGCACCATACAGAATTAATGATTTCTCACATTTTTCTCATTATTACATTAATCAAAACTACATTATTGGAGATACCCTTAATTATTGATTTAAGTTTTTAGAATCAAATCTGGTTCTCTCTACATCCAATATAAGCTCGGATCTTACCTCTTTACTATTAAATTCCTTCTTATGTCATATACCTCTTTTTTAATATCAGTCCATTTTACTCTTGTGATTTTTAGCTCATTATTATTTTTTACTTTTCTTGAGGAATCTAAGAAATTCTCTGTCATCCTCTACGTCAGCATTGAGGAGATTGTTTTCAGAAGTATTCCTTCTTCAGAAACACTTAGATATATCCCCACCCTCTTGTTTCACAGTAATTGTGTAGATACCAATATGATTTTTACAAAAAGTATTTTCTTGCACTCACATAAATCAAGATATAATTAAATGCCGTATTTTTCAACATTCATGTTCCACATATTATTTGTAACTCCTTGTTCACCTGGGAGATATTTCAGATCTTTTGTATATTCAGGTCTGGGACAAGTTAAAGTACATATCTCTTAGCCAGAAGAATCTTGAGAAAATTTTCCTCAATCCAACTTAGTAAACCGTATGCAAGTGATCATTCTTCCAAGATTCTGGTGTAACTGGAGATGAAAGAAGCTGAATTTCACTTGATATTCCTTATAACTAATCTAAGACTTTCCAGAAGTACTTGAGATGCTTGCTAGTTGGTAGCATCATGGTCACATCCTGTTTCTAATGCACCCAGAACAAGTGAGATACAGGAAAAGAATTTCAACCATAGAATATAAGTTAGAAATTGCAACACAGGAGAACTTTGAATAGCATTACTGAGACTCTTTCTTAATACAAAAGACTGGAGTTTGCAACCAAATTTACAATAGAATAAAACTCTTCTCATCTAAAAAAGCTCTTCTTTTCTATCATTAACATTGGTGGGGAAAACAACAAGAATAACAACAAGAGTGATACTAGAAAGAACATAGAAGAGAATATCTGTGGCTATCCTCTAGTTTGCATAATAGATAAAAAAGTAGAAAATGTATATGAGTAGATTAAGCATATGGTGTGGAAAATTCCAAATATGATGTGATTTTACTTGGGGATTTTGGTTTAGTCCCCAGATCTCAGCTTCCCTGTTAATGGAATTAGAACTTAACTGAAAATATAAGAATATTAATGTATATTCTTTAAAACTCTTAGCAGATACATCAATAGCACAATATAATTTTTAAAAGTGCTGTTCCTCAAAGTGTATATCAATTTTAAAAATACTTATTTTCCCTTGATAGAGAAAAGTCTCAAAATTTACTGAAACTTGAAAATTTAGGTTTCAAATATGGTAACTCTCTGAAAGCAACAGGGTGTCTATGAATACAAAATGGAAGTTATTAACGGTGAAAAAGTACCCCTTGAATCAAGTACTTACTCTAGTCAAATCTAGATTTTGAAATTTAACTTTTTAAGCTTGATTGATCTGATTATACATTATTGGGTCACATATTAACTGAGATATTTGTTACTTTCAACTCCTTTTCATCACTTTTACCAAATTATTTCAGCAAAAACTTCATATACATTAAACTTGATGAATATCCAAGATGTTTTGTAAACATGAGACTATCATTTGATATCATAACTCGTACTACTACTACTGTTAAAGGCATTCTTGTTTGACCTACCTCTTTTCAACATTTGTGTGAATCAGGGCTGCTTAAATCTTGCAGGTTTATTCAATATTTTCATTCACTAAAGCTATGCTCAAGAATTTAAGAACCAATCATAACTCAGTTTTACATGCTGTCTCTGGCTCAACGGGGAACTCTCCCAATTCAATAAGCTGTGATTCTGACCTAATGTACAGTTCTGGAAATCAGCATATACCAGTTGGCATTACCCTGAAAAGTATAATGTCAGGTAAGCCAAATTAAAATATTGTAACTGCATTCCTAAATTCTTTATTAATTAACATATTTTGAACCTACATATGTATATGGTTAAGGCAAAGGTGTTTTTATTACCAAATCAAAAGCAAATCAAAGTAAAACACTGAGATACCACTACACACTGATTAAAAAGGCCAAACTACAGAATACAGACAACACCGAACGCTGGTGAGTATGTGGAACATTTACTGCTGGTGGAATGCATACTGGTGCAGCCACTTTGGAAGACAGTTTGAGACTTTCTTACAACACTAAACATACTTTTACCATACAATCTAGCAACTGCATGCCTTGGTATTGAAAGCTTACTTCCACACAAGAGCTTGTATACAAACATTTTTAGCAGCTTTATTCATAATTGCCAAAACTTGGAAGCAACCAAGTTGTCCTTCAGAGCGTGAATAGATAAATAAACTAGGTAGCTCCGAACAATAGAATATTATTTGGCATTAAAAAGAAATGAGCTGAGGGACTTCCCTGGTGGTCCAGTGTTTAAGACTCTGTCTTCTAATGCAGGGGGTGCAGGTTCGATCCCTGATTGGAGAGCTAAGATTCCACGTGTCTTATGTCCGAAAAACTAAAACATAAGACAGAAGCAGTATTGTAAAAAATTCAATAAAGACTTTAAAAATGGTCCACATCAAAACAATTAAAAAAAAAAAAGAAAAAAAAAGAGCTACTAAGCCATAAAAATGCCCACCTGAAAAGGCTACATACTTTATGATTCCAACTGTATGACATTCTGGAGAAGACAGGACTATGGAGGCAGTAAAAAATCAGTCCTTGCCAGGGGTTGGGGGAGGGATGAACGAGTAGAGCACAAAGGCTTTTTTTTTTAACATCTTTATTGGAGTATAATTACCTTACAATGGTGTGTTAGTTTCTGATGTATAACAAAGTGAATCAGTTATACATATACCTATATCCCCATATCCCTTCCCTCTTGTGTCTCCCTCCCACCCTCCCTATCCCACCCCTCTAGGTGGTCACAAAGCACCAGGCTGATATCCCTGTGCTATGCAGCTGCTTCCCACTAGCTATCTATTTTACATTTGGTAGTGTATCTATGTCCATGAAGATCTTTCACTTCGTCCCAGCTTACCCTTCCCCCTCCCCGTATCCTCAAGTCCATTCTCTACGTCTGCATCTTTATTCCTGTCCTGCCGCTAGGTTCCTCAGAACTCTTTTTTTTTTTTTTTAGATTCCATATATATGTGTTAGCATACGGTATTTGTTTTTCTCTTTCTGACTTACTTCACTCTGTATGACAGACTCTAGGCCCACCCACCTCACTACAAATAACTCAATTTCATTTCTTTTTTATGGCTGAGGAATAGTCCATTGTATATATGTTCCACATCTTCTTTATCCATTCATCTGTTAGTGGACACTTAGTTTGATTCCATGTCCTGGCTAACAAAAAGGCTTTTAAAGGCAGTTAAAATACTCTGTATAATTCTGTAAATGTGGATACATATCATTATACAGTTTTTCAAACCCATAGAATGTACCACACCAAGAGTGAACCCTAATGCACACTCTGGACTTTGGTAACAGATGTACCACTCCGGAGGGGATGTTGATAATGGGGCCTATGTATTTCTGGGGCACATGGGAAATCCCTGTATATTCCTCTCAATTTTGCTGTGAGCCTAAAACTACTCTGAGAAAATGTAGTCTAAGAAAAAAAGAAAAAAAAAGAGGCAAACTGAGATCAGTTCAAAATGATAAGAAAATCCAATCACAGGGTTTTTCATGACCTTTGCTTAGAAGGCAAGGTGAAAACTATGTGACATTTAATCACTAACGGTGTCAAGGATCACAATCAGTTGCTTAATTAATTACTACAAAAAACGTACATTATAGTAAAGTGTACGTTACAAGTTGATTTTGTTATTATCCCCAATTCATTGATCATTATTTGGGACTCAGAACAGTGAAGTGACTTACCCAGGATCACATAGACTTAACTAATGTTACATCTGGTAGAGTTGTAACTGAAACCTATCTTTCACCTTAAATTCGTGTATCCTTTTTCTCTTTTTTTCTTTTATGCCTTCTACTCAATGGAGAGATTATGGAATTGAGACCAGTTACCTGGGTTTTAGCTCTGAATCTGGCACTCTAAGCAAGTGTAATAGTCTGTTTTATTAAAATGACTAGAGAAACTTAAACACACTTCCTCAGGATTGCAGTTCATTCTTAGTGTACAGTAACCCACCTATGCTTGCTGCCACACCGTTCTTTCCCAGTTAGAAAAAGAAAAGCTAATTTTATATGGATTAGTCCACAGTTATGGAAAATACAATGAGTGTAAAGAGACAGCATGGAGGATGAATTTAATTTCTTTATCAGCTATGTAATTTTAGTATAAGAGCAGCCTGACCAGATGGAGAGAAACCAGAGAAGGCCTTTTAGGGAAATTATACTAGGCAGAGACAGACTAGTAGAATGCAAGCTGCATAAGGGCAACACCGGGAACAATGCTGGAACACAGCTGGTGCTAAACACATATGTGTAGGATGTACCAATGTCCAAACTGCAGACTTAACTCTTTATTCAGTCTTAAAAAACTGAGTCTGTAGCTGGATTTTGTGCCATATTTTTGGTGTGATAGTACTGTCAGCTTGAGATACATGTACTTACATAAACACACAGATGCATACATACACAAACATACACATACACACAGGATATTTTCAATTCCTTAGAATATATGTTAGGACTGCATCAAAACAAGTAGGCAAAAACAATATGTCTGAATAATTCTACAGACATCCAATTCTCATTTGTGTTCCTTCTTCTACCTCTTAAAGCTTTGCTCCAACAGAAATTTTCATTGGGCAAGAGAGATTATGCATTGTTGAACCCACACTAGGGTTTATATAACCTGAGATAAAGTAAACTTATAGAAAGGTGAAAACCTGTCATTTCCTCTTATGCTCATAAGTTTCAACCTTACTTCTGGAAAAATTCACATCTTTCTGCCAGACAATTCTAGCTGAGGCCCTGCTGTGGAGAGCATGTCAAAACCCTTTGAGCTAAAAACTGCATCTTGCTTGATAAACAGAGTTGTATTTTTTTTCAGTAAATATTATGCATTTGCCCAAGTTTGCATTTTTAAAGAAGTGTCCAAGGCCTGTTATTGCAAAAAAAGGCAAATTCATTCTCTATATCAAAATGTTTTTAAAAATACATCTTTATGCATATATTATTTGTGTTGAAGTCTTACAATCCTTTATATATATATATATATATATATATATATATACACACACACACACACACACACACACACACACACACAAAGGCAATAGCATATAAAAGAAACATTGGTCTTTCAAGTACTGTGTTTCTCATCTGATTAGTTAGCAATTTGTACAATTACACCTAAATGGATGTAATGCTAATATCACTGCTTATTTTATTATAGCTGTAGAAGAAGTACAGTGTTATCCGCCCTGCTTGTTCATAATATTAATTATAAACAATTTTGTGTACACTCTATTTCAATTTCCCAGCTTGATTAGCTAACAATCCACACTAAAACATTCAAGGTAAAATGGAAAGCTAATTGCATAGAGATTTTTAAACTCATTTTCACGCAGCATGATTTATTAGTGTCAATGAAGGTAAAAAGCAGTAGGAATTCTCTCATACCTTCACTAACTCCCTCTGATAATTCAAAATATCCATGGAGAACTTAAATGTGATAGGATGAAGCAGTAGCATGTTTGGTAAGAGCAATATTTGAAGAGGAGAAAATATTCCTTGGGTCTATGTATAGATTATGAATTGCTTTTATTCTGGATTATTGACTGAATTTTAGAATGTTGCATCAAATGATGGACAGAAAGACAAAGCTGGTTTCTATTAAGGGCTGATTTCCACTCATTGCATTCTCTCACAATTTCCTATTTGGTGCCTCTATCTTATTTCTCTTAACTGGGTGATACCAATTGTAGGATTCCACAAAAGGAATCCAGGTGATAAAAGGCTCAAAATATATAACACGGAGTAGTAGCTAAAAATCTGTTCCCCTAGATTGGAAAATAGAAAATCGTAAACTGAAATTGTCTTACATAGTGTAAAGCAGGCCAAAACTGAATTTTTTAAACTATCAAAGCTTTTCAAAAAATGAACATAAAATATAATATTTTAGTCCCAAATACTATTGATTTACAAAATTTTAAAGTTAGCTGTCACAAATATTTATGAACTTAGAGGTTAACAAATTCAAAGAACATTTAAAAGATAAACATTTTCTGGTAGATATTCCATAAGAGGAAGTCTGAAACTTTTGTCAATGATCTAGTTAAAAGTTTGAAAACAAACAAAAACAACAATAATAAAAAAATCACCAATATTTATTATTAGCCTGAATGAAATTAATAATGCCATTGCCTTTAAAATTAAACGTATTTATCAGGTTGTTAAAATGTGATTTTTTTATTTACCCTGCTTGTTTGGTTGGAGACAATCATATTACTGCCCTTGCAAAGCTTCCTCCTGCATTCATTTTTCCTGTCCCTGGAAGAAATCTCAGTCTTTCTTCATTTTTTGGAAGTAAATAAATTGTCTTTTAGATATATTAGAGAATGCTGACTCCAAGGGTAGCATCAAACCTGCAGACTTTTTTCCAATTTAAGACTCCTCTGCTGCCCTTCTCCAGTCCTCTGATCTTGCACACAGGTGGGTGGAGTTGGTGCTGTAAGCCTTCAATCTCTACCTCTGTCAAGAGCTGCAGTATTGGCCCGACAGTGGTTTCTTCTGGGTGTGCAGATCCCAGTGTCTGACTCTGTCTAATGCTGGAGAAGGAAGGGATGTTTCTCTTGCAACTTTCCTCCCATTCCTGGGTTGCTACCACCTACAGTTCTTTGATGTAAATCATGCCTGTTCTGACCTCTCGTGATTTCTCTCTCTGCTACCTGATTTCTGAATTTCCCCTCTGGTGGACTCATCTTGCCCCTTCTACTTTCCTCTTGGGCAGAATTCCATGCCAGGTGGCCTGGTCCAGCTGCTTTCTCAGGGATCACATTGTACTTATGTTGTATATGCACGTGACCTTGCATGACCTTTCATTCTGAAAGGGAAGGCATTCACAAATAGGTTTCTCTACTTTGTTGCCCCACAGTGGCTTGCTAACCATTGACTCTAGACCTCAGATTTTTCAGGATGTGTCAGATACCCATCCCTCACACTTCCGAGAATATAAACCAAGATCTCCAAGTGACCCTCTTGGATTCCTGAGCTGAGGGTGAATTATTCCCATACCCATCATTTGAAAGTTTGGAAACTGTGCCCAAAAAGTATCTTCCTCCAAAGAAAGCCCTACTCTTAGCTCTTCAACTGATAAATTAATACTTTGCCTTCTTTTCTATAGACTCAAGTTTGTGATGGATTAATGATGACTAAACCAATTTCACAGTCTTTTATCAAGACCAGACTATATATTCTACGAAATCATACCAGGATGTGTGTACCCTGTTCTTACTGTACTCTTCTTTGGAAACTCAGCCCTAACAATATAAGAAATGTTGCATTGTTACATTTACCTTTCTCTTTCTGTTTCTCTCTCTCTGTTACACAGTCACAAAGTAGACATGATTCATTCATCATTAGGTTCTTATGAATTTTCAAACTTAACAGAAAGGCAATAGGGGCAGAGTTGCGAACTTCTACCATTGATTTATAATTCTAAATCTTTAAAAGAGTTTACAATTTATCTTAAAGTTTCTTATAAGATTGCCATCTCCTGCCCTTTTTGTCTTTAACAGGCTGAAAATCCCTCACACCTATTCATTTATACTAACACAATCACACATAAAATATGCCTATTTGAAATATAAGATAAATTATTCATACATTACAAAATTGACCAATTGTTCTCTCTGGACAATCACTAAAAGTCTATTGTTAGAAATGAGGTTAAATTTTGAAGGTATTAGATGGTATTACATTCATGTACATAAAAATGCAATTCCTTTTCTGACAATCTCCCCTTCCCAACCTCCTGCAACTTTCCAAATAAGTCATCTCCATGAAATAAAAAGCTTAGTGGGAAGTGAAGCATTACTTCACCACATACTACACAAGTTAAATTTCAAAGTACCCCTTTCACAAGTTTGGCCTAGATTCAAGTCCTACTGGACCTAATCTAAATCTTGGGAATAATGTTTAAGCATCCTTTTGGGAACTGTGGGGGAGGGACAGATGAAATGACAGAGAGAGAGAGAGAGGAGGAGGAGACATACATTAGTTAGTATAGGACAGATTTTTTTTATCATAACAAGCATCCACACAGTTTCAGTGACTTAATATGAAGTTTACTTCTTGTTCACTCTACACTTCCAATGTGCATCAGCATGTGGGCTCCTTGTCAATATTCAGGAACTCAAGGCAGGAAAACAGAATGTAGCAAATTGCATATTGTCTCCTAAACTTTCATACTATCTCCCAGAAAGCAACATGCACTACTCAGACTGAATGTTATTAGCCCAAGCAAATCGTATATCTAGACGTAACTTCAAAGGGGATGGAGTAATATGACTCTACCTGTGCCTGGATAGAGAAGAGAATCAGAGTATTTGAAAACATCCCTAATGACTTCCAACAAGTCCATTAACCCAGTCAGCAGCAAGAATCAAAAGAGATAGATTAATGAGGTCATGCTTTTAAAGAATAATGACTGTGTACATTTTCAGAACATGGTCTAATGCAGTCATTCTCAAAGCATGGTCCATGGAATCCTGGGTGTCTCCAAAACCTAAAACATTTTCATAAGAACACTGGGATGTTATTTGCCTTTTTCAGTTCCATTCTCTCATGAGTGTACAGTGGAAATTTCTAGAAGTTATAAGACATGTCATATGGCAACAGTTGAATCCAGCTTCTCCCTATTGAACCAGAAATTAAAGAAATTTACAAAAATACAAACAAGGTTGCTCTTCTCAAAATCGTTGTCTTCAAAATAGTTACTTTTTACAAATTACATAGTTTAACATTAAATGGCTTTATTATTATTTAAAATTAATTAATAAATACCTGAACTAAGGGTCAGAGTTTCCCATAGGATGGGCTGGACCTTTGTTGTTGCTGTATTATAATTTAATTTCTTCCTCTGCCCAGACTTCCATCTTTCAATACCTCAGAGGTGTTTTTTCCAAGAACACTTTCTGCCTCAAAATTCCTGCATCCAGATCTCTGTCTCAGAGTCTGTTTCCCAGACAGTCCATTTAAGACAGTTAGTGCAAGGAATGATTCAAGGAAACTAAAATTGGATTTTTGGGCTCTTCCACCTACTGGCCAGTGAACAATGAGGGCTCCCTCACTGGTGGTAAGTGGAACCCTGATCACACTTGCTAAGTGAAGTAGTAATAGTGAATATGTTAACACTTCCACTCATGGTTAATTGGATGAGACACCAAGAGTGTACTGATGGGTGCTGTGTATGACATTTGGAAAGAGTGGGATAAATAATAATAGGAGAAATAAAGAATTGAATGTCTCTTTCTGGAGCCAATGAATGATATGAAGAAAGAAAATTAAAGGTTAAGACTGATTAATTACCAAGTAACCACAAGGGATGAAAGCAAGAGGGCCTGGAAGCTTCTAAAGAGAGTCACTTCTTACAGCAGGAAGTCAGAAAAAATTGATCAACCCTTAATGCAATCATCAGAGTAGCAGAGCCCTGGAAGAGGTTGAATTTTATTGTCAGGAAGCTCCTACCTCAATGTCAGGACCCTGAAGGGAAGAAGTGAGATCCTGAGATATTATGAATTTGAAAACCTTGAATCCTTAGATTTTCTTGAACTCTCTTATAGTAACCCAATTGCAGCTGCCTTGCTAGATGTAGTATCTCTACTAGAGCAAGTTAGCACTATCTCAGGAAGATGCCATGGGGCCACTGATCCGACAGAAACATTATTTTATATCCCTATAAAAAAAAGAGGATTAGAAATATTTTACTTGAATTGGAATGGACTACAATGAACCCTTATGGTTTTGCTATATTAACATTCTGTGTAATACAGTCCCTAAGGATTTGGACCATCTGGACATTTCACTGAATATCATATTGATTCATAATACAGATATTAATAGGAAAGACTGAACAAAAGTTTGTACAAACTGTAAAAAAGCAAGTTGACAAATTGGAGTTCATCAAAATCTTAAGAGTTTACTTTTTAAACATCAATATGTAAAAGACAAGTCACTAACTGTGAGAGCATATTTGCAAATCATTTACTTGATAAAGGATTTTGAATCTAGAATATATAAAGAACTCTCAATATCAATAATAAGAAAACACTCATTTTATAAAATGGGCAAAAATTTGAACAGAAACTTAACCAAGAAGACATAAGATATGGAGAATAAACAGACAAAAAAAAATCTTCAACATCATTAGAAATTAGGAAAAACAAATTAAAAGTACAATATGTTACCACTACACACCAATTATCATCTGTGGGTGTACAGACCCAGGGGGAACTCAGTTGCTTATAATGTCCCAGCCAGAAGCAGAAGAACTAGGACTCAAACCTAGAATTGTCTGAGTTCAAAAAAGTGACCTCCCCAGTATACTGTGTAACACACTATAGGCAACAGAATAGTTCAAAAATACTCTCATGTCGTGCATGTAGTTGTTTTGGAATTAGCAGCTGTGACCTCACACACATTCATACACACAAAATCAAACTTTTCTCCCATTTACTTTTCACAAATTAATCGACTCATTAATAATATTTCCCTAGTGGGTCTTTAAGTGCTTTTCAGCATTTATTGGAGTGATGTGCTTCATTTAAAATTATATGAGGCAGTATTACACAGCGGTGAAGGGTTTAAGACTCAGTTTTCCAACTACAAGTTGAAATAGATTGATGTAAGTAGAATCAAAGAACCTGAGACTTCTCTTTTCTATTCTGGAAGACCCCTGTGCCAATCATACATCCACTTCACCCCTGGATGTGAATGTACTATATTTCATAAATCATGTCATTATCACATTGGAACATTCAGGAAACAAATTATGTTATGCCTCATCCTTCCCTCAAAACTACTAAACTGTTTTATTTTTCAGTTTCAATCTGCCCCTCTAGAGCTTATATTTTAACTCCATGTTCATGTTTGCTTCTGAACATAATCCTGCAGACTTTCTGATGAGTAAAGCATACAATTACTTATATATGAACAAAAAAGTAGCTTGAGAAATTTCCTTCATAATTAGATAACCTTAGAGAAATCCTGTTTGGACTCACACTATAGGAGCTCAAATTTAGGCACTTACTACTTATAAGACCTTTGAGCAGATTTCACAATCTCTCTGAACATTTGTTTGCCTTTTTTTATTTATTTTTTTTAAGATTTGTTTTTGATGTGGACCATCTTTAAAGTCTTTATTGAATTTGTTACAATATTGTTTCTCTTTTATGTTTTGGTTTTTGTTCAGTGAGGCATGTGGGATCTTTGCTCTCCCACCAGGGTTCAAACCTATACCCCCTGCATTGAAAGGTGAAGTCTTAACCACTGGGACACCAGGAGAGTCCCTGTTTGCTTTCTTTTAAATGAGAACACTAGTACCTATATTTTAGGGTATCGTGAATTAAATTCAAGATATCAGTATGCAAAACCCAATTTTTTAAAAAGGTATAAACATTTTATATGTATCAAAAGAAAACCTTTCTATTTTAAAAGACTACTTTTTAAGGTATGTTAATCTTTTATAAGAACATTAAAAAGAAAAAAAAGAGAATGTTGTGGGTCAAGTATTTCAAAGGATTTAGGATGTGCAAATGTAGACATTTTGATGAATTTAGGAACTGGGGCTAGACTGAGTTGAATTGTTCTGCAACATGGGGGGATGGGTGAGGAGAAAAAACTTAGAGTTCCCTAAGGCCATCAGGTGGGGAGAGGAGAAGTCAGAGGAGAGAGATGGAGAATAAAAAACAAGTCTAGCTACCTAGACTTATTCCAGAAATGTCAAAACTATTATTTCAAATAATAATCCTAGCAGTGAAGTAGCCAAAAAGACTTTTAAAAACAGATGTGTACTGTGTGATTTTTGTTTTGCTCTTTGTAATGAAGATTAGTAAGTATAAGCCTTTAGCCATGAACCTATATTTTTAAGTAAGTAATAATTTGATGCCTACTGCAGTTCTAAAGGATACAGCTGTCCATGGTTTGGGAAGTCAACTATGAGACTGATAGGAGAAAAGGATGTTGTCACTGTTTGGGTCAAATCTAAGATAAAGATAAAGGATGAGCAGGAATAAGTCATAACAATGAGTCAAAATCAGGTAGAAAATCAGAGGTGATGAATACAATGAGCAGGAAAGCCCATCTGGGAATTGTCTGACATCTTGGAGAGGGAATGTGAAATGCTATAAAGATCATATTGACCCCATCTAATATTTGTGATAATACAGTCGTATTTGTGAGATATGTAGTTATAATATTCATATTTTGTCTATACTAAGTACCTTTTTACCTTTCTGCCTTGAGAGTTCCTTTTCCATTAAAGACGTTAATATAGAAAGAAAATATAGGCCATTACAAATAAGGTCTCTTACATAAATCTGAGAAAAATAAAAGCACAATACACCTGATAAGGATATTAAAGTAAAGGATTTCCTAGGCTTCTTATCAAGGTCTTGTATTATCTTTCTACAGGACATTTTCCTGTACCCCAGGTACTTTTTAAATCCCAGTCAGGATGTGATCTCCAAAGCCTCATAGAATATATCGATTCCTATTCTCCTTCACGACAGATAAAACCTTCTGTAGCCATTACAATGCAATACCTTCACATATAACTCAGCTTTGCTGAAAGAAAGCAATCTTTGTTTCTTTCTACTTTCAGTCCAATAGGGATTCTGTGCATTGGTTCTTTAAACAATGTTTTTATTTCCTTGATTTTCTGCTGGACTGTGGTTGTTTTATTAGTTATTAGATGATTTATGTATTTTCAATGTACAAGTGCCTAGAGGCTAAGATAAATAGAGGTATTTTTATAGTAAAATTTGAAAAATAGTTCAAGACTTGAAAAAAGCAAAGCTTATTAGGTGCTCAAAATTAAAATGAATGCTTTCTCTGTCATGCTATTTTTGCAAGGGACAAAACAAGACATGTGAAGAGAAAGTCTGATAAATACTCTACTTTATATCTCTATCCACAGCACATCACTGTCTAGGATAAATATTAAGTCATTTACTATAAGATATCTGGATAGTTTAGAAGAGAATAATCCTGAAAACTATAACCCTCTAACTGGGGCACATGGATACTGGGATATTTAGGCCTCTACTCTTTAAGTGTTAGAAATAAGTGCCAGTCAACATACCAATGAGACTATCACACCTAGATTTTCTTACCCCATTCCTTCCTCATACAGAACTGTCAGATTTCCATGGATCCATTGATATATTAACCCATATTAGTAAGGTTGTTATTGTTATGTTAAAAATAAATCACACATTTGTGTACTTCTCTGCTTTGATTAATTATAAGGAGATTTGATAGTTTAATGTTCCAGAGGGTCATCTGCCTGCCCATGGTGGATGGAGAAGCCTTCCCCACATACCATGTACTATTACAAAGAATAGATAAAACCTATTTTCCCTAAAGCTCATTTTTACTGTATTAAAATATGGTAAAATTTTACTGATATTTCCAATTTTATGTTTTGTTGCTATCACATTAATCTCCCATCAAGCTTAACTAACCCCCCCCCAATTCCTGATTTGATTATGCTCATGAAGATTAATTATTATTTATGTAAGATCACATGCATGTTGACTTAAGTATATAGGAATTATATCTAGTATAAAAATCAAAGTTAAAAGAATTTTGGCATAAAATGTTTCTATTTGGAACAGGCTAAAGAGAATTACTAACTCTATGGGCTGAACTATTTGTAGCTGAAGTTTTTTGACAAAATGAGTACTGAGTAGAAGTGTTCTGGAAAGGACAGAGGTCAAGCATGCATGGCTGATGCACCTTATTACCCTCAGTAATAGATACGGCTTGTAATGTAGGTTCACAACCTGCATGAAGGTGATTAAAATCAACACCAGGCGATCAGCACTGGTTTTGATGAGGTGCTTAGGGGCAGTGAATAGTAGGGGAAAAAGACAGGGTCATGGTTGGGTCCTGGTGAACATGGATACAGAAGAGGTGAGTAGAAAATTAAAAAGCCAGTGAAAGTACTGAATGGAAGCCAGAGATGTGGGAGGGAAAAAAACAGCAGCATATGTGTAAAGAAAGGAGGGAATGGAAGTTTTCAGAGAAGGCAATGCAGAGACTGTGCTGGAGAGGGCAGTTTCTACAGAGTGCTGAGGGCAAAACACAGAACATAGTGCAGGAGGTGATGAAGTGGATGATGAGCTGATTATTCATTTTGAAAGCTTGTTTTAGGTGACAAAGAAGTCACCAAACAGCAGGAAGTGTGAGTTAGAAAAGAAGATTTTTTTCCTTTTAATATTGAATAATTGCATGTGTTTGGGATAAAAATCCAATAAGAAGACAAACGCTGATCATGCAGAAAAGAAAAAGTGTGATGGATGTTGCAAGGCATTTGTGATGCGGGAAGGTTGGAAATCAAAGCCAGCATGCAGGGATCTATGTACAGTAGAAGGCACACAACATCCATGGGTAAGTGAGGGCAGTTGGAAAGTGAATGAATGAACATCTACTCAGGCATAAAGATCAGGGAAGGTAATATAGAAAACTATTTGTTTCATTGTCTTAATGCGGAAACAAATGAATTTGGCTTGAGGTTGAGAGAGCAGCTTGTAGGTAGGTAGTTTGAAAGGAAATTCAAAGTCTGGAAGGGTTGCTTCAGGCAATGAGGGAGGAAGGTTGCTTCAGGCAATGAGGGAGGAATCTGGAGAAGAGATCTTTTGGAAGATCCATGGACAGTATTGGGATTGCATGTGTCATTAGATAACAGGAATTTATATTGGCTTTAGAATGCAATGCTGGGACATGTTGTCCAGGCACACTCAGGGACCCAGGGGAAGGAGGGGCTAAGTTGAATGGTTATGTCAATTCAAAGTGGTTACCATGGAATGAAAATGAGGTGAGAGTGTTTAGGATAATAGGGACAAATGGATTCTATGTTTCATAGTTGGGTGACAATATAATTTATCATCCAAAATGGAACATATTTAAGAGTGAAAGAAGACAACCAAATAGGATGCCAGGAAACAGGAGTAAACTAAGTCTGTCACCAGGCGAATGGGGATAAATACCATCCTGCTCATAGTGATTAAAACTAATTTTTAAAAAGACCATATGGGGCTTCCCTGGTGGTGCAGTGTTTGAGAGTCTGCCTGCCAACGCAGGGGACACGGGTTCGTGCCCCGGTCCGGGAAGATTCCCACATGCCGCGGAGTGGCTGGGCCCGTGAGCCATGGCCGCTAAGCCTGTGCATGCAGAGTCTGTGCTCTGCAACAGGAGAGGCCACAACAGGTACAGGCCCACGTACTGCAAACAAACAAACAAACAAACAAACAAAAAAAGACCATATGGATTGGGGAAAAACTTCCAGTAAATGCTCGAAGTCCAGTTGAAGTTGGAGAAAAGTTAGACTGTGAGTAATAGAGTAAAAGACCTGGAAGTGTAGAGTACTGTGGCTAAAAGAAAATTGGGATATAAGCGTTTAGATCTCAGAACTTCCATAGATATTTTGGCTCTGGTTAGCGAAACAGTGTAGTGACACTGGAGGTAAGGAGTCTGCTGGGTTCAGAAAGTCACAGTGGACTAAAGTTAAGGTGTGAATGTATATTATCCCACACATTCTAAAGTTGTCCAGGAAGATAGTGGAATTGATGGTGGAGAGAAAGTTTTTAAGCCAGAGGCCAGAGTCCTCAAAGAATGTGAAGAAAGGAACTTGAGGGATGTCAGTCTGGAGCAAGAATGAGGTCTAGGTGACACGAGGTTCAATAAAGATAGTTTTATAAGAGGGCACAAGAGCTATTAAGGAAATGAATACACTTGGCATTGCTAAATGTCATCAAGTATTGGAATCACCCTTGATCCATGCTTGTGACCAAACTTTGATTATAATATTTTTTCCAATGATGAAAGGCAGAGAATTCACTGTTTATGGCAACCAAGATTGTTAAGTTCTACATATCAGTTTTTTGTTTGTTTGTTTGTTTTTGCGGTATGCGGGCCTCTCACTGTTGTGGTCTCTCCCATTGTGGAGCACAGGCTCCGGATGCACAGGCTCAGTTGCCATGGCTCATGGGCCCAGCCGCTCCATGTCATGTGGGATCTTCCTGGACCGGGACACAAACCCGTGTCCCCTGCATCGGCAGGCGGACTCTCAACCACTGCACCGCCAGGGAAGGCTTACATATCAGTTTTAATACTCAATTTAAATGAATAACTTGGACCTCTTGTTTATGTTTTGATTTTGATTAACAAGAATTCATTCATAAAGGACAATCTATTCTTCCTCTGGCAGTAAAAATAGGATTCATTGTGTATAAACATCAGACTTTAGACGATAAAGAATATCTGAAATTAATTGACAAAATTTGAGGCTTCTTTGAGATTCTTTATCATGAGATCCCAACTGTTTTCTATAGACCAATTTTTATATATCAATAAAAGTGTAAAATTCAGGGAAAAATATATTCACATTTTTGTTGATATCATAAATACTTGCTATCTTCACTCTTTGTCTCTGATTTTAATACACAAAAATCCTATTGCATGGGCACATATGTTTTATATATTTTTTTCTTTCTACCACAATGTTTTTTTTTACATTTTTATTGGAGTATAACTGCTTTACATTGTTGTGTTAGTTTCTGCTGTATAACAAAATGAATCAACTATATGTATACACATATCCCCATATCTCCACCCTCTTGCATCTCACTCCCACCCTCCCTATCCCACCCCTCTAGTTGGACACAAAGCACCATCTCTGTGTGATGCAGTTGCTTCCCACTAGCAATCTATTTTATATTTGGTAGTGTATATATGTCCATGCCACTCTCTCACTTTGTCCCAGCTTACTCTCCACCTTCCTCATGCCCTCAGATCCATTTTCTACATCTGTGTCTTTATTCCTGTCCTTCCCCTAGGTTCTTCAGAACAATTTTTCTTTTTCTAGATTCCATATATATGTGTTAACATGTGGTATTTGTTTTTCTCTTTCTGACTTACTTCACACTGTATGACAGACTCTAGGTCCATCCACCTCACTACAAATAACTCAATTTTGTTTCTTTTAATGGCTGAATAATATTTCACTGTATATATGTGTCACATCTTCTTTATCCATTCATCTGTCAATTTAGGTTGATTCTATATCCTGGCTATTGTATATAGGGCTGCAATGAATATTGGTGGTACATGTCTGTTTTTGAATTGTGGTTTTCTCATGGTATATTCACAGTAGTGGGATTGCTGGGTCATATGGTAGTTCTATTTTTAGTTTGTTAAGGAACCTCCATGCTGTTCTCCATAGTGTCTGTATCAATTTACATTTCTATCAACAGTGCAAGAGGGTTCCCTTTCCTCCACACCCTCTCCAGCATTTGTGGTTTGTAGATTTTCTAATGATACCCATTCTAACCAGTGTGAAGTGATACCTTATTGTGATTTTGATTTGCATTTCTCTAATTATTAGTGATATTTAGCATGCATTCATGTGTTTTTTTGGCAATCTGTATACCTTCTTTGGAGAAATGTCTGTTTAGTTCTTCCACTCGTTTCTAGATTTGGTTGCTTGTTTTTTTGATATTGAGCTGCATGAGCTGCTTGTGTATTTTGGAGATTAATTCTTTGTCAGTTTCTTCAATAGCAAACATTTTCTCCCATTCTGAGGGTTGCCTTTTTGTCTTGTTTACAGTTCCCTTTGCTGTGCAAAAGCTTTTAACTTTCATTAGGTCCCATTTTTTTTATCCTTGTTTTATGTCCATTACTTTAAAAAGTGGGTCAAAAAGGATGTTGCTGTGATTTAAGTCATAGAGTGTTCTGCCTATGTTTTCATCTCAGAGTTTTACACTGTCTGGCCTTACATTTAGGTGTTTAATCCATTTTGAGTTTATTTTTCTGTATGGTGTTAGAGAGTGTTCTAATTTCATTCTTTTTTTGTGTGTAGCTGTCCAGTTTTCCCAACACCACTTATTGAAGAGGCTGTCTTTTCTCCATTGTATATTATTGTCTCCTTTGTCAAAGATAAGGTGACCATATGTGCATAGTTTTATCTCTGTACTTTCTATCCTGTTCCATTGACATATATTTATGTTTTTGTGCCAGTACCATACTGTCTTGATTACAGTAGCTTTGTAGTATAGTCTGAAGTCAGGGAGCCTAATTCCTCCAGTTGCATTTTTCTTTCTCAAGATGGCTTTGGATATTCAGTGTCTTTTGTGTTTCCATAAAAATTGTGAAATTTTTTTGTTCTAGCTCTGTGAAGAATGCCATGGGTAATTTCATAAGGATTGCACTGAGTCTGTAGATTGCTTTAAGTAGTATAGTCATTTTCACAATGTTGATTCTTCCAATCCAAGAACTTGGTATATCTCTCCATCTGCTTGTATCATCTTTAATTTATTTCATCAGTGTCTTATATGATTCTGCATACAGGTCTTTTGTCTCCTTAGGTAGGTTTATTCCAAGGTATTTTACTCTTTTGGTTGCAGTGGTAAATGGGAGTGTTTCCTTCATTTTTCTTTCAGATTGTTCATTGTTAGTGTATAGGAATACAAGAGATTTCTGTGCATTAATTTTGTATCCTGCTACTTTACCCAATTCATTGATTAGCTCTAGTAGTTTTCTGGTAACATCTTTAGGATTCTCTATGTATAGTGTCATGTCATCTGCATATGTGACAGTTTTACTTCTTTTCTGTTTTTGATAGCTTTTATTTCATTTTCTTCTCTTAATGCCATGGCTAAAACTTCCAAAACTATGTTGAATAATAGTGGTAAGAGTGGGCACACTTGTCTTGTTCCTGATCTTAGAGGAAATGTTTGTTTTTCACCATTGAGAATGATGTTGGCTGTGGGGTTGTCATTTATGGCCTTTATTATGTTGAGGTAGGTTTCTTCTATGCCCACTTTCTGGAGGGTTTTTATCCTAAGTGGATATTGAATTTTGTCAAAAGATTTTTCTGCATCTATTCTGATGATCATATGGTTTTTATCCTTCAGTTGGTTAATATGGTATCACATTGATTTATTTGTGTATACTGAAGGCTCCTTGCATTCCTGGGATAAACCCCACTTGATCATGGTGTATGATCCTTTTAATGTGCTGTTTGATTCTGTTTTCTAGTATCTTGTTGAGGATTTTTGCATCTATGTTCATCAATGATATTGGCGTGAAATTTTCTTTTTTTTTGACATCTTTGCTTTTGATATCAGGGTGATTGGTGGTCTCATAGAATGAGTTTGGGAGTTTTCCTCCCTCTGCTATATTTTGGAAGAATTTCAGGATAGGTGTTAGCTGTTCTCTAAATGTTTGATCGAATTCACCTGTGAAGCCATCTGGTCCTGGTCTTTTATTTGTTGAAAGATTTTAAATCACAGTTTCGTTTCAGTTCTTGTGATTGGTCTGTTCATATTTTCTATTTCTTCCTGGTTCAGTCTTAGAAGGCTGTATTTTTGTAAGAATTTGTCCATTTCTTCCAGGTTGTCCATTTTATTGGCTTACAGTTGCTTGTAGTACTCTCTCATGACCCTTTTTTATTTCTGCATTGTCAGTTGTTACCTCTACTTTTTCATTTCTAATTCTGTTGATTTGAGTCTTCTCCCTTTTTTCTTGATGATTCTGGCTAATGGTTCCTCAATTATCTTTATCTTCTCAAGGAACAAGCTTTTAGTTTTATTGATCTTTGCTATTGTTTTCTTCATTTCTTTTTCATTTATTTCCAATCTGATCTTTATGATTTTTTTCCTTCTGCTAACTTTGGGGTTTTTTGTTCTCCTTTCTCTAATTGTTTTAGGTGTAAGTTCAGGTTGTTTATTTGAGATTTTTCTTATTTCTTGAGGAAGGATTATATTGCTATATGTTTCCCTCTTAGAAACGCTTCTCCTGCATCTCACAGTTTTTGGGTTGTCGTGTTTTCATTGCCATTTGTATCTAGGTATTTTTTGATTCCCTATTTGATTTCTTCAATGATCTTTTGGTTATTTAGTAGTGTATTGTTTAGCTTCCAAATGTTTGTATTTTTTACAGTTTTTTTTCCCTGTAATTGATATCTAATCTCATAGTGTTGTGGTTGGAAAAGATATTTGACACAATTTCAATTTTCTTAAATTTAATGAAGCTTGATTTTTGACCCAAGATATGACCTATCCTGGAGAATGTTTCATGAGCACTTGAGAAAAGTGTATTGTGTTGTTTTTGGATGAATGTCCTATAACTATCAATTAAGTCCATCTTGTTAATGTGTCATTTAAAACTTGTGTTTCCTTATTTATTTTCATTTTGGTTAATCTGTCCATTGGTGAAAGTGGGGTGTTAAAGTCCCCTAGTATTATTGTGTTACTGTCTATTTTGCCTTTTATGGTTGTTGGCATTTGCCTTATGTATTGAACTGCTCCTATGTCCAGTGCATAAATATTTATTATAGTTATATCTTCTTCTTGTATTGATCTACTGATCATTATGTAGTGTCCTTCTTTCTCTCTTGTAATAGTCTTTATTTTAAAGTCGATTTTGTCTTTTATGAATATTGCTACTCCAGCTTTCTTTTGATTTCCATTTGCATGGAATATCTATTCCCATCCCCTCAATTTCAGTCTATATGTGTCCCTAGGTCTGACTTGGGTCTCTGGTAGACAGCATATATATTGTCTTGCTTTTGTCTCCATTCAGCCAGTCTGTGTCTTTTGGTTGGAGCATTTAATCCATTTACATTTAAGGTAATTAGCAATCTGCATGTTCCTATTTCTATTTTCTAAATTGTTTTGGGTTTGTTTTTTTGGTTATTTTCCTTCTCTTGTGTCTCCCACTTAGAGAAGTTCCTTTAGCCTTAGTTGTAAAGCTGATTTGATGGTGCTGAATTCTCTTAACTTTTGCTTCTCTGTAAAGTTTTTAAATTATCTGTCAAATCTGAATGAGATCCTTGCTGGGTAGAGTAATCTTGGTTGTAGGTGTTTCTCTTTCATCACTTTAAATATGTCCTGCCACTCCCTTCTGGCTTGCAGAGTTTTTGCTGAAAGTTCAGCTGTTAACCTTATGGGGATTCCCTTGTATATTATTTGTTGCTTTTCCCTTGCTGCTTTTATTTATTTATTTTGTGCTTAATTTTTGATAGTTGGATTAATATGTGTCTTGGTGTGTCTCTCCTCAGATTTATCCTGTATGGGACTCTTTGCACTTTCTGGACTTGATTGACTATTTCCTTTCCCATGTTTGTGATGTTTTCGACTATAATGTCTTCAAGTATTTCCTCAGACAGTTTCTTTTTCTCCTCTTTTCCTGGAACCCCTATTATTTGAATGTTAGTTCATTTAATGTTGTCCCAGAGGTCTCTGTGACTGTCTCAATTATTTTCATTGTTTTCTCTTTATTCTACTCTGTGGCAGTTATCTCCACTACTCTAATTTCCAGGTCACTTATCCATTCTTCTTCCTCAGTTATTCTGCTATTCATTCCTTCTAGGGTATTTTTAATTTTAATTATTGTGTTGTTCATCATTGTTTGTTTGCACTTTAGTTCTTCTATGTCTTTGTTAAATGTATCTTGAATTTTCTCCATTCTGTTTCTGAAATTTTGGATCATCTTTACTATCATCATTCTAAAGTCTTTTCCAGGTATACTTCTTATTTCCTCTTCATTTGTTTGGTCAGGTGGGTTTTCCCCTTGCTCCTTCATCTGCTGCTGTCTTCTCATTTTGTTTAACTTACTGTGTTTGGAGTTTCCTTTTTGCAGGCTGCAGGTTCGTAGTTTCTGTTATTTCTTGGGTCTGCATCCAGTTGGTGAGGTTTGTTCAGTGGCTTGTGAAGACTTTCTAGTGAAGGGGACTGGTGCCTGTTTTCTGGTGGGTGGGGCTGGATCATGTCTTTCTGGTGGGCAGTGTCAAGTCTGGCCATGTGTTTTGGGGTGTCTGTGAACTTAGTATGATTTTAGTCAGTTTCTTTGCTAATGGGTGGGGTAGTGTTCCTATCTTGCTAGTTGTTTGGCATGGGGCATCCAACACTGGAGCTTGCTGACCATTGGGTGGACCTGGGTCTTAGTAGTGAGATGGAGGTTTGGGGAAGAGCTCTCACTGATTAATATTACATGGGGCCAGGAAATCTCTGATGGTCTAATGTCCTTAATTCGGCTCTCCCACCTCAGAGGCTCAGGTCCAGAACTGGCTGGAACACCAATACCCTGTCAGCCACATGGCACACAAGAAAAGGAAGAAGAAAAAAAAAAAAAAACCGAACAGACAGAACCTCAAAACAAAAGGTAAAAGCAAAACTAAACAGAAAAAAATCACACAAAGAAATATACACACACACAGTCACAAAAAAAAAAGAGAAAAAAAAAAAAAGGAAGCAAGCAGCCAAACCAATAAACAAACCCACGAATGAAAACAAGCACTAAAAAGTGAACTAAGATAAACATAAAACCAAAAACAAATCAAATGCATAAAGCAAACCCCCAATCTACATTTATTTCCAAAGTTCATTACCTCAATTTGGAGAACATTCATTGTCTATTCAGATATTTCACAGATGAAGGGTACATCAAGCTGACTCCAGGTACTTAATTTGCTGCTCCTGAGGCTGCTGGGAGAGATTTCCCTTTCTCTTCTTGGTTCGCACAGCTTCTGGGGTTCAGCTTTGGATTTGGCCCACCTCTGCACAAAGGTCACTTTCAGGCATCTGTTCCTGCCCAGAAAGTATTGGTTAAAGTAGCAGCTGATTAGGGTTCTCTTGCTCATTGAGGTCAGGGAGAAAGAGGGATATTGTAGTCATAATTGGAATGTGGGGTTTGCCTGCAGCAGCAGAGGCTGGTGTGACATAGTAACAGCCTGAACCATGCCGTGTGTTCTCCTGGAGCATTTGGCCTGGATCACAAGACCCTAGCAGTGGAGGGCTGCACAGGCTCCCAGGCGGGTGTGGGTAGTGACGTCTGCTTTCACACAGGATTCTTGATGGCAGTGGTGGTGCAGTAGCCATCTGTGCCCATCTCTGGGGTCTGAGATGATAACCTTGGCTCACACTCATCTCTGGAGCTCATTTAGAGGGTGCTCTGAATCCTCTCTCCTCATGCATCCTTAAACAATTGTCTCTTGCCTCTACAGCAGGTCCAGACATTTTCCCAGACTCCCTCCCAGCTAGCTGTGGTGCCCTACCCCCTTCAGTCTGTCTTCATGCAGCCAACCCCTGTCCTCTCCCTGGGGTCTGATCTCCGAAGTCCTAACCTCAGCTCCCAGCCCCCACCCTCCCCAGAGACTGAGCAGACAAGCCTCTCAGGATGGTGGGTGCTTGTTGGCACTGATCATCTGTGTAGAAATCTCTCCTCTTTGCTTTCTGCACCCCTGTTGCTGCACTCTCCTCTGTGACTCTGAAGCTTCCCCTGTCCACCCCCTGTCTCCACCAGTGAAGGGGCTTCCTAGTGTGTTGAAACTTTTCCTCCTTCACAGCTCCCTCCCAGAGGTGCAGGTCCCATCCCTATTATTTTGTCTCTGTTTTTTCTTTTTTCTTTTTTATTTCTCCTACCCAGGTGTGTGTGTATTTTCTTGCCTTTTGGAAGTCTGAGGTCTTCTGCCAGCGTTCAGTAGGTGTTCTGTAGGCGTTGTTCTACATATAGATGTATTTCTGATGTATCTGTGGGGGGGATGGTGACCTCTACATCTTACTTCTCTTCCATCTTGAAAGTCTCCTCTTTCTACCATTATTAAAAGGAATAAATTATTTTTAGCATTTATAAAATGTCTCAGTATATCCCAAGTAAGCTAAGGCTTTAACAAGAGAAAATTAGACAATAAAATATTATTTGCATTATTACATTTAAGATATATTATTTTTACCACATTAAAATCATAGCTTGATGTGGGATGTAGCCTTTATGAAAACTTGGAGAATTTTGTTGACACCAAAATGTAATCACTCAATGACCTGCAAGTAAAATAATTGTAATTTATTAGCATAACCAAGGTTTTAATTTAAGTTGAATATATATGATTGTTGAAATTATAGAAAGTTTTTACAGATCAAAAGTAACAAAAAATTACCTTAACATTTAAGGAAACTATTAATTGTTGACTCATTGTTATAGCAATTGTTGCATTCATAACATTTTAATTACTGTATATAAAAAATGTTGATACTTAATATGCTAGGTGAGTAAATCTCCCCTTGGCCCTTACTTTTTCTCCTGAGGTAGACTTATTCATGAAAATGTTGGCTTTCTTCTTTTTCATCTTTTCAGCCTAAGGCCTCTCAGTAGAGTTGAAAATTAATTTAATGTTTAACCCTTCTTATGGGAATACTATCAAGCTTCCAAATTTCATTACATTTACATAGTCCCTCTAAACTCATTTCACAGGCCCTGCTAAGCTGTAATCTTCTTCAAATGTAGTCAACTGCATGACTAACAATTTCTAAAGATGATATTGTGTAATCTTAAAGATAAAAGTAAGCTAGCTTTAAATTGTTTGCTCACTAAACTTTGCTAAATATTTCTTTCAATCATATGGCACAAGTCCATTATCAAATATTTTACCCATATGAACAGAGAATATTACAGGAAGCTCCAAAACTTCAAGTAATAAGGACAGTGGTTGTTATATGAATAAGCTCAGGGTTTTGTTAATCATGGAAAAATACAGAGCTAAAAACAGGAATCATAGGATCGAACCAATTTCTCTTCTTTAATGTTAATGAGAAGTTGCAGCTGTCTGTTTGCTGATCCTTTAAATCACTATACTTATTCTGAAAGAGAGCATAACCTTCTCTGTAAAAGCAAGCATGCTCAATATTTCACAGTACAGAAATCTAAAAGAGAGATGAGAAAGACAAAAATGGCAGTTCCTAAAAGAAACAAGTCCAAAGGAAAAAGAAAAAACTTTGCCATACATTCTACAATGAAATTTAAATATGCTTTATATTTTATTCAACATTTTCCCCAGCTTCAGACCCTACAAGCCTTTCAGTCATAATTTTCTCCTGTTTCCTTTAAACATTCTTTTCTTTTCCAAACTCTGGACACCTCTATGTTGGGTTCAAATGATACACTATGAGTAAATAAGTGAAGGTCAAGACAGTGTGCATTTTATTATCTTTGGTAAATTAAAATGTGTTAATTAGTGGTTCTCAAAGTGTGATCCCTGGGCCAGCAACATCTGCATCACCTGGGAAATGCAAATTCCAGGTACCACTCCAGACCTACTGAATCAGAAACCCTGGGCATCAGGCCCAACAGTCTATGTTTCAACCACCTTTCCAAGTGATTCTGGTGTATGCTAAAATTTGTGTAAAGGAAAGTAATGTTATTGGTATTTTAGCATATGAATTTTTTCCTATTAGAAATTATAAAAAATTGTTAACACTTTGTTATCATTGGAGACAGAAAGGTGGAAAGGAAGAATCATTCCCTTTCTTTGCTATTAGAATTTTCTAACAAAGTTAGATTATTATTTTTATTTTATCAGGACTTATCTATACATTAGAAGGATAGCCCGTTTTTTCTTTGCATTTTTATAGTTCCTTACATATATAAAATATAAATAAAATATTATTTTTTAAAGATGTGAATTGAATTCAGTTCTTCTCAGAGCATCTTTTAATTCCAGAGATCAATCTTACTACCTCTGTAAGTGCTTGTTTTGTGCCAGAAACTGTGCCAAGACCTTGGGTAAAGAAAATGAATGATGAATAAGACATAATTCTTTCTGCCAAGACACTCCAATCTATTTGAGGAGAAAAATGTAGAAAACTACTATAGTTTTCCAAAGTTGGGAGGGTTAGTCTCTAGTGTTAGGATCTATTAAACATAAAAATATACATTAAAGGGCTTCCCTGGTGGCGCAGTGGTTGAGAGTCCGCCTGCCAATGCAGGGGACACGGGTTCGTGCCCCGGTCTGGGAAGATCCCACATGCCGTGGAGAGGCTGGGCCCGTGAGCCATGGCCACTGAGACTGCGCATCCAGAGCCTGTGCTCCGCAACGGGAGAGGACACAGCAGTGAGAGGGCTGCATATGGCAAAAAAAAAAAAAAATATATATATATATATATATATATATATATATATATATATATATATATATACACACACATATATATATATATATATATATGTATATATATACATTAAAAATAAAAAGTTTTATTATTTTTCCCAAAAGGACTTGAGTTCTGATATACATAAGTGGTATTAATAAAACAAAATGTCAGAATCATGAAAAAAGATGAACAAAAATCTCAAACATGTAGAATCATATTTTTTTTCTTTCAAGAAACATTTTTTTTTTTTTTTTTTTGTGGTACACGGGCCTCTCACTGTTGTGTCCTCTCCCGTTGTGGAGCACAGGCTCCAGATGCACAGGCTCAGTGGCCATGGCTCACGGGCCCAGCTGCTCTGCAGCATGTGGGATCTTCCCGGACCAGGGCACAAACCCGTGTCCCCTGCATCGGCAGGTGGACTCAACCACTGCACCACCAGGGAAGCCCTCAAGAAACATTCTTAAGTGCCGACTTTGTACCAAGTATTATGCCATGCACTGAGAATTCATAGGATGGAATAGCTACCTTTAAGGCATTTTTTTGTGTGGTAGAAATGATGGAAGCTAAGTCAAATTACAAATAGTAAATCCTCAAAACCCCAAGAATGAAATCTGGACGGATTATAAGGAGGATGGTGTCTAAATGACAAAAGGGAATAGTCAGTTTTCCTGGGAATATTTTTTTTTAGGTTTATCTAATTAATGTTGTTCCCTCATTTTCAAAATAATAAATCTCAGTAAAGGACAAAGTAGAAAGAAGAGAACTTTTGCTCTCATAGTTCACAAACAACCTCTGCAGAACAGTTTTGTATATTTCTTTTGTACTATTTTCCTACCAATATTCCTTTCCTAGTTGAGTTCATGCTTTATTTAAAAGGTTTTGTGATGATTTTTTTCTGCTAATGCATGAGAAATGTCTAATGATTTTTTACGATATCTTCTTAAAATAGCTAAACAGTATTTTATTGTAACTTCTCATATTTATCCACCTCAAATTTCAGATTTATATTTCATCATAACTCATACTACCATTATAAATCTTATAAAGTGTCTTTTGCTGGTATTTACAGGTGTACATATTTATTCTCTAAATATGAATTTGTGAAATTGAAAAACATAAACATTTTTTAAGGTTCTTGATACATATAGCTGCATTGTCTTACAAAACAGTGAACACTCTCAAAGAATATATATATATATATATATTATAAATTGAAACAAATTATATTATACAAAACAAATTATAATTATAACAAATTATAAAATGAAACAAATGTACTAGTTTTTGAGAGTAGAAAAATATTTTCTTAAACTTGATACCACTGTAAATCATCATGTAAAGATTTGTTAAAGAAAATTTGTGTAAAAAACATGGGTAATATCCTTGACAACTGTTTTACAGCAACTTAAAATTTATTTCATGTAGCCATTTCAGTGTAATACTGCGTATCATAATGTGTAGGATCTCGAGTCACGATGCTAGGAATTAAGTCCCAGTTCAGTCACCAACAGGCCATATTATTTGAGCAAATTATTGACTCTCTCTAAGTCTTAGTTTTATGAACTCTAAAATGGGATTAAAATATTTTTAAAGTATCTGAGATAATTAACTAAAATAATGTGTATAAGCCCTTAAGCAATAAATGCAAGTGTATAAAGACATCAAGAAAGGTTTATTATTATTATTATTGATGGCATTTGGTAAATATAGATGTTGAGACAAATTTATTTCTCTGTGTCTCAGTTTCTTTATATAAAGAAAGGTTTGTATCAGCCTATGTCTCAAACATAAGGCATCTTCTGAAATGGTTCCCATTGATCCCTGTTACCTGGTATTCAGGTGTTTGTGTAAATTCCTGCCCTTGAGCATGGGCTGGACCTAATGGCTTGCCTATGACTAGGGGAATATGGCAGAAGTGGAAGGAGGCTTCTGAGATTCAGTTACACAGGTCTGTAATTTCCATCTTTCTTGTGCTCTCATGTGCTCTGATTGGCTTACACTGGTGAAGCCAGTTGTCATCTTGTGACTTGTCACTGGGAGAGGTCCACAGGGAGTGAAATTGAGGAACTGAGGTTCTCTGTCCAATAGCCTGTGAGGTACCAAATCCTGCCAACAGCCATTTGAGTGACCTTGGGAGCTGATATTTACCACTGGAATTAGGAGATGTCCATAGCCCCAGCTGACACCTTGGTATCATGTGAAAGACTATGATCTAAGCCATACTTGAATTACTGACCTACAGATACGGTGAGATAACACATATTGTTGCTTTGAACCACTAAATTTTGGAGTAACTTGTTCTACAGAAATAGATAACTAATATAATCCTTTAAAGTTTATGAAACTTAGTGATTGAAGACAGTCCTTTAGATTTTTATCTTATCTAAGGTATATGCATTTGTGTATCTTGTAAGAAACTCTTCATTAAAAAATATGTAATTTTCCATAATAGATGAAAGCTCTAATTTGAAAAGAAACACTCACCCCAATGTTCACTGCAGAACTGTTTATAATAACCAAGCCATGGAAGCAACCTAAATGTCCATAGACAGATGAATAGATAAAGAAGATGTGATATATATATATATATATATATATATATATATATATATATATATGTCATAGGATATTACTGAGCCATAAAAAGAATGAAATATTGCCATTGAGGCAACATGGATGGACCTAGAGATTATCATATAAATTGAAGTAAGTCAGACAAAGACAAATATATGGTATCACTTATATATGGAATCTAAAAAATAGTACAAATGAACTTATTTAGAAAACAGAAACAGACTCACAGACATAGAAAACAAACTTATGGCTACCAAAAGGGAAGGGGCCGGGTAACTTGGGAATATGGATTTTTTTTTTAAAAGGAATTTTACTAAACATTTATCACACAAATGTGTATGTACATTTGTTAAAAACTTTGGAATTATTTCTTCCCATATCAGCTTTAAGGAGGCAGGGCATTTAATTATAACAAGTACCTCCCATCACTACATTTAAAAAACTTTCTATTTTATTAGCTCACTAATCTTTGTTAATATATCATCTTTGTACTGATATTTAAATTATTCTGGGACTAGACCTCTAGTTTTCAATTCCTCTGAAAGAATGTTGCAAAATTCAAAAGACTGTTTTAAAATTAATTTACATTCACATTAATTATAAAAAGAGGGAAAATGAAAGTTCAAAATAACGGAGGTGAAATTTAAGTTCTTATTGAAAAAGTTATAGATTATTTGAAAAATAATTTTAAACTATATATATATATATTCATTTTATCTCAAACAAATTTGTTTCAATTATAATATAATTTGTTTATATTATACAATACATAAGTCTTAAATATATGTTAGCATTAATTTTAATAATTTATTTGTTATCTCTAGAATATATATATTCTATATATAAATATATATAAATATATATAAATATATTGTTATTTATTTGTTATCTCTAGATTATAAATTATCTATTAATTATAGCAATGGAAATGTAACATGTTAATGTCTTGATAACATACACATAAATGCTTATTTACTGGATTTTTAAAATTTTTGGTAAGTAAATAAAAACAGCTTTCAAAAAATAGAAAATGGCCTATTCTACAATTTTGTTCCAGGAAAAAGTCCTTCCAAAATCATAATTTTGGATGAATTTCAATATTATACTAAGTGGAACATATTAATAAACCATGTGGCAAAGAGGAACAAAGGATTGTGTGCTTTACTATGCCTACTACTGCTCCTTTTTGGCTATCGTAACTAAAGGAAAGAAGTTTCAATGGGAATCGTTTAATAATTTAGTGAGAGATAGAGGTATTTTGGAAAGAACATTCAGAACCATAGCATTTAAAGGCCAGTAAGTGACACGGGAGTGAGAAGAGCTTGCAGAATGGATACTATAAATAAAAAATAAGAAAGATTTTTGGACTGTCTCTTAAAACTGAATGAAGGCAAATTCACATAGGGCGGAATTAACTTGATTTATTTTTCAATGGGAAAATTAAAGAGTCAAAAATTAATGAGATCTGTTTCTGATTGCAGAAACTAATCTAATACTTCATTATAGATAAGAATAAAAATTATTGTCTTCATACTATTCTGTGACTACTCTTATTATTGTTGACTTTAATACAAAGCTGCTAAACTACACTTTAGGCAGAACTGTTTATTCCAATTGCTAAATCAAATATAGGAAGCAGTTACTAACCTGGCTATGCAATAAGCCAAGTTTGATATTTTCAAGCCAAATAAACGTACTTTGTGCCCAGAACCATGCAAATGTGTTTGCCACGCTGATTTAATTAATCAGATGCAGATATTCCCCAAATTAGAAATAGTCATCCTATGGATATCTTGTATATATGAACATGAACTTCTACTATTGGAGAAAATGTGTCTTCTGAAGGGACTTACAGTGCCAGATGCATCCTCAGGTCAGAGAGACCCCCATTCAGTTACAGTGAATGAGGTAACCACATGCCCAAGCCTCAGCAAGTGACCAAGAGAGGCACAAGAGTCCTGGAACCCACTGGAGCAGTGCCTACACAGAATTATATGATAACTGGATCGTATGGGCTTCCCTGGAAGTCAAACTGCCGTTTGTCACATTGTTTATATGAAATAATGTATTTGGGTTCCAAATAACTGATTCTAAGTAAATAAATAAATAAGTTTTGGAAGGGAATCTGTTAGTTGGGAACTGCTTGTAATTGCCAAATCTGTCCTTTGTTCTGAGCTCTGTGAGTGACAACCATTGACAAACAATCACCTTATGGTTCCCCTGGGACCTGAGAGAGCAAACACACTCTCTTATCTCTCTATGGTTGATCAGCCTCCATGCTAGACAAAGTCTGGCTCAATAAAGCCTTAAAATATAAGGTGATCTGTACATTAAAACCTAAAGTTATTTTCAGTATTATAAATATTTTAAGTATTTTCAATATAATTCTTTAAAAAATCCTGAATTCTGAGCTATTGGATGGGCCAAAATGTTTGTTCATTTTTTTCCATAAGATGGCTCTAGCAGCACTTGGTTGTCTTTAATGTCATTCGATACAATTTTGTTAGATTGTATATGATAGCTGTCATCAGTGTGCACTTAATAAAAGACTTATCAAAATTGGTGAATTTCTGTGTAGCTATTTTAATATTGAAGATGGAAGAAAAAAAGCTACATTTTTTGGCAGATTATGCTTTATTATTTCAAGAGAGGTAAGAACACAACTGAAATGCACAAAAAGATTTGTGCAGTGTATGGAGAAGGTGCTGTGACTAATTGAACTTGTCAGAAGTGGTTTGCAAAGTTTCATGCTGGAGATTTCATGCTGAACGATGCTTCAAGGTCGGGTAGACCAGTTGAAGTTGACAACGATCAAATCAAAACAATAATTGAGAATAATCAACATTATACCACGCGGGAGATAGCTAACATACTCAAAATATCCAAATCAAGCATTGAAAATTATTTGCATCAGGTTGGTTATGTGAATCACTTTGATGTTTGGGTTCCACATAAGTCAAGCGAAAGAAACCTTGACCGTATTTCCACATGAGATTCTCTACTGATACGTAATGAAAACGTTCCACTTTTAAAACAAATTTTGACGGGAGATGAAAAGTGGATACTGATGAAATGTGGAATGGAAGTGAGCAGGCGGCAAGTGAAACAAACCACCACCAACCACACAAAAGGTCAGTCTTTATTCAAAGAAAGTGATGTTGTGTATACGGTGGGATTGGAAAGGAGTCCTCTATTATGAGCTCCTTCCAGAAAACCAAACAACTCATTCCAACAAGTACTGCTCCCAATTAGACCAACGGAAAGTGGCACTCCATGAAAAGTGTCCAGAATTAGTCAACAGAAAATGCATAATCTTCCATCAGGATAATGCAAGACCACACGTTTCTTTGATGACCAGGCAAAACTGTTACAGCTTGGCTGGGAAGTTCTGATTCATCTGCCATATTCACCAGACATTGCATCATTAGATTTCCATTTATTTCGATCTTTACAATATTCTCTTAATGGAAAAAATTCAATTCCCTGGAAGACTATAAAAGGCACCTGGAACAACTATTTTCTCAATAAGATAAAAAGTTTTGGGAAGATCGAATTATGAAGTTGCCTGAAAAATGGCAGAAGGTAGTGGAACAAAATTGTGAATATTTTGATCAATAAAGTTCTTGGTGAAAATGAAAAATGTGTCTTTTATTTTTACTTAAACAACCAAAGGCACATTTTGGCCCACCCAATATTATTCTCCCTGCAGATTAAATCCCAGGATTTGTTTTCCCCTTGATTATAAGCAAGTAAAAAATCCTACAGTGCATTTTATATCCGTTTTGAACAAATTAAAAAGAACTGTCAGGTAAGTCAAGAACAGCTCTGTTCTCTGAAATAAAATGCATGCTTTCAGTGAGCCTGGGTATTAGGTGCCTAAGACCCATTGGAGCTGTCAAAATGAACAAGTCCTCCAAACAATATTATATACAGGAAATAAATGTATAAACACCTGAAGGACACATTATGTCAGAGTGTATATTTCTGAGTTCATTTTTTCTAGTTAAATTGGTTAGTGAAAATCTAAACCTCTGGTTAAAACACTGGCCTCCTCTTTCTTCTACATGTTTTTAAATACCTTTCATCAAAATGAGACAGGTGAATTTCTTTTTACACCTGGCTACTGGTAAGGAGCTATTTATGCCATTTATCCACTTGAACTCTATCCTTGGGAAAAATACACAGAGCATCATTTGACTATGGGGTAAAATTCTCTTTTCAGTAAGTCAATTCTGGTACAACATTTATTTTTTCCCTATTAAAGTCTATAATACTCTTCTGGACTCTGCTGTCTATAGTCTTACATAGAAATAAATCAACTCCATAGTTTCCATAATTTATTCATCATTCATTTTCCTGTCCTAAGATCAGCATTTATTGAGACTACACTGTACAAAGGCATATCAAAGTGTTTCCCATCTTCAAGCCAGATCTATGCAGAGAATTGGAAGGTCAGACAGATTTCCCTTAAAACAAGCAAGAAGGCTGGCTACAGTTAAGTCAAAAAGAATGACATTACTGTAAATCTTCAGCTTTGATGAGATGAAGGAGACTACACCTTGAGAAAGTTTAGGATTGTCCTATGTCAGGACTTTTCTTGAAGATAATTTTGGGGCTACTTTATGAATTTGTATTTCTCCCCAAAGGGTCACAGTAAATATAGAGTTAGAAATATGTAATCCTGTTGTTTGAAATGCCAGTAATGATTAGCCAAATACATGTAACCCACCTAGATTCAAGATGTGGCCCAAGATTCAATGTAAATTTTAAAAAGTTCCTTCTGTGATGTTACTTTTTAAATACTGACCAGATACTAATGTTAGTAGCTAAAATGTGTCACTTTTTCATTTACATGCTTTGATTTAATAAGGTAGTTAATATATTTTAAGAGTATACATACACACAATTTTTTATTATTTAAATCTCAGGTGTACAACCTTATAGTTCAACATCTGAATACCTTTCATTTTTGAAGTGGGGAAAGTGAACTACAGACATCATAGATAACATTTTTTTAACTTTATAAGGACTGTGATTCTGTTTTTGATGCATATTAAATACAAAATACAAAACTCACTGTTCTGATCAAGATAGGGGAAAATCATTCTTGGACATTTCAATTCTCATGCAATGAAAGTGATCACCACAAAGTTGTTTACCACCCATCAACCCTTTAACCCATTTCATGCACCCTCAATCTCCCTTCCCCTCTGGTGACCACTATTCTGTTCTCTGTATCTATGAGCTCATTTTTATTATTTATTTGTTTGTTTGTCTATGCCCCACATTTGAGTGAAATCATACAGTCTTTGTGTTTCTCCATAGACATTTCACTTAAAATAATACCCTGCAGATCCATCTATGTGGCTACAAATTGCAAGATTTCATTCTATTTTACAGCTGAATAATATTCTGTTATATGTATATACAATATCTTCTTTACATTCATCCTTTGATGGGCACTTAGGTTGCTTCCATGTCTTGACTATTGTAAATAATGCTGCAATGAACAGAAGGGTGTCTTTCTTTTCAAGTTAGTGTTTTTGTGTTCTTTGGATAAATACACTGAAGTGAAATAGCTAGGTCATATGGTAACTTTTTGTTGATTTTTTTGAGGAATCTCCATACTGTTTTCCATACTGGCTGTACCAACTTATACTCCCACTAGCAGTGTAAGAAGTTGCCTTTTCTCCACATCCTCTCCAACATTTGTTATTCCTTGTATTTTTGACAGCCATTCTGACAGGTATTAGGTGATATCTCACTGTGGTTTTGATTTACATTTCCCCAATGATTAGTGATATTGAATATCTTTTTATGTGCTTCTTGGCCATCTGTATGTCATCTTTGGAAAAATGCTTGTCTATCTACTCTGCCTATTTTTTAATCAGCTTGTTTGATTTTGTATGGGTTCTTCATATATTTTGGGTACTAAACCCTTATTGGATATATGACTTGAAACTATCTTCTCCTATTCAGTTGGTTGCCTCTTATTTTGATGTTGGTTTCCTTAGATGTGCAGAAGCTTTTTAGTTTGATAGTCTCATTTATTTATTTTTGCCTTTGTTTCCCTTGTCTTTGGAGTCATATTCACATAAAACATCTTCAAAAAAAGTCAGTTAGGTTACTGCCTATGTTATCTTGAAGGAATTTTAGGATTTCAGGTCTTACATTCAAGTCTTTAATCCATTTTGAGTTGATTTTCCTATATGGTGTAAGACAGTGGTCTAGTTTCATTATTTTGTCTAGTTTTCCCAACACCATCTATTATAAACACTATCCTCTCTCCATTATATGTTCTTTTTGCTGCTTTGTCATATGTTAATTGTCCATGTTTGTGTGGCTTTATTTCATTGCTCTCAATTCTGTTCCATTGAGTTCTGTGTCTGTTTTTGTGCCAATACCATACCGTTTTGATTACCATAGCTTTGTAGTATAGTTTGATATCTGGCAGCTTGATACCTTCAGTTTTGGTCTTCTTTCTCAAGATCACTTTGATAATTTGTGGTCTTTTTTTGGTTCCATACAAATTTTGGAGTTCTTTGTTCTAGTTCTGTGAAATATGTCATTGGAATTTTCATAGGAATTGCATTGAATTTGTAGACTGTTTGGGTAGTATGGACATTTTAACAATATAAGTTATTTTAATCCCTTAGAATTGAATATCTTTTCATTTTTTCATATCATCTTCAATTTCTTTCATCAGTGTCATAGTTTTCAGTGTACAGGTCTTTCACCTTCTTGGTTAAATTTTATATCTAGGTAGTTTATTCTTTGTAATGCAATTGAAAATTGGACTTTTTTCCTTAATTTATTTTGACAGTTTGTTATTAGCATATAGAAATGCAACAGATTTCTGTAAATTGATTTTTTATCCTTCAATTTTACTGAGTTTATTTATTAGTTCTAACATTTTTGTGAAGTCTTTGTGGGTTTCTATATATAGTACAATATCATCTACAAATAGTAAGAGTTTTACTCCTTCCTTTCTGATTTGGATGCTTTTTATTTCTTTTTCTTGACTAATTGCTGCAGCTAAGACTCCTAATAATATGTTGAATACAAGTGGTGAGAGTGAGAATCCTCATCTTTTTCCTCATCCTATAGAAAATCTTTCAGCTTTTCACTGCTGAGAATATTAGCTGTGAGTTTGTCATATATGGCCTTTTTATGTTGAAGTACATTCTCTCTATACCCAATTTGTTGAGAGCTTTTATTATAAAAGGATGCTGAATTGTGTAGGATATTTTTTCTGCATCTATCAAGATGATTCTATGAGATTTTTTCTCACATTTTGTTAATATGATGTGTCACGTTGATTGATCTGTTAATGTGGAACCATACTTGCATCCCTGGAATAAACCCCACTTGATTGTGGTACATGATCCTGTTAATGTATTGTCGGATTCTGTTTGCTAATATTTTGTTAAGGTCTGTTTCATCTATATTAATCAAGAATATTGACCTGCAACTTTATTTTTTTGCATGTGGTCTCCTTGTCTGGTTTGCATATCAGGGTAATTCTGGCTTCATAAAATGAGTTTGGAAGGTTTCCCTCCTCTTCAATTTTTTGGAAGAGTTTGGGAAGGATAGGTATTAAATCTTTTTTGAATGTTTTGTAGAATTCACCAGTGAAAGTTTCTGGTCCTTTTTTGATTGTTGGGAGCTTTTAGATTACTGTTTCTGTAACCTTATTAGTAATTTGTCCATTCAGATATTCTATGTCTTCATGATTCGGTCTTGGAAGATTGTATGTTTCTAGGAATATATCCATTTCTTCTAAATTGTCCTCCTATTAGCATATAATTGTTTGTAATAGTTTCTTATGATCCTTTGTATTTCTGTGGTATCAGTTACCTCTTCTCTTTGATTTCTGATTTTAAATATTTGAGCTCTCTCTCTTTTTTTTCTCATTTAACCCACCTAATTTGTATCTCTCTCTCTCTCTATATATATATACACACACACACACACACACACACACACACACACGCATTTTTATTTCTTAAAAAAACAGCTCTTAGTTTCACTGATCATTTTTTATTGGTTTTAAAGTGCCTGTTTCATTTATTTCCACTCTGATCTTTATAATTTCCTTCCTTCTTTGAATTTTGGGATTTATTTGGTTTTTTTAGGTATAAAGTTAGATTGTGAACTTGAGATTTTTCTTATTTCATGATGTTTGCCTGCATTGATATAAATTTTCCTTCAAGAACTGCTTTTGCTGCACCCCATTGATTTTGGTATGTTGTATTTCTATTCTCATTTGCCTCTAATTATTTTTTTAAATTTCTCCTTTGATTTATTTGATCCATTGTTTATTCAGTAGCATGTTCTTTAATCTCCAAGTTTTGTGGGGTACTTTTTTCCTTCTGATTGATTTCTAGTTTCATACCATTGTTGTTGGAGAGGATGCTTGATATAATTTCAATATTTTTGCATTTATTAAAACTTATTTTGTGACCTAGCAAATTATTTATCCTAGAGAATGTTACACAACACTTGAAAAGAATGCATATTCTGCTTCTTTTGGATGGAATGTGTGTATATATCTATTAACTCTATTTTGTCTCATATGTCATTTAAGGCTGATGTTTCCTTATTTATTTTCTATCTGAATGACATATGCATTGATGTAGGTGAGGTGCTGAAGTCCCCTACTATTATTTTATTGCTTTCCTTTTCTCCATTTAAGTTTGTTTATATTTACCTTATATGTCTTGGGGTTTTTATGTTGGGTAGGTATATATTTATAAATTTTATATCTTCTTGCTGTATTGGCCCCTTTATCATTATGTATTGTCTTTCTTTGACTTTTATTAAAATAACTTTGTTTTAAAGTCCATTTTATCTGATATGAGTATAGCTACTCCAGCTTTCTTTTCAGTTCCATTTACATAGACTACATATTTTCATTCCTTCACACACATTCAGTCTGTGCATGTCCTTACTTTTGAAGTGAGCCTCCTGTAGCTACCATATAGATGGCTCTTTTTTTTTATTATTATTCATTCCTCCACTGTATTCAGCCACTACCTTTTGATTGGTGAATTTAGTTCATTTACATTTAAAATAATTATTCATAGCTATGTACTTGCTGCCACTTTGGGAATTGTTTTCTGTCTGTTTTTGTGGTTCATTTTGGTTTCTTTCTTCTCTTTCTCTCTTCCCTTGTGGTGGTTTTCTTTAGTGTTATGTTTATATGTCTTTCTTATTTACTTTTCTGTATCTACTGTATTTTTTTTCTGTGTGGGTACTGTAAGATTCACATCTAACATCTTATGTATATAGCAGTCTGTTTTAAGTTGGCAGCAACTTAAATTTAAACAAATTCCAAAGCTTTATCTTTTACTCCTTCCCCAAAAAATATTTGCTTTATAAGTGATTGATTCACTATCTTTATTATATAGTTACCTTTTCTGGTAGGATTTTCTTACTTTCATACTTTTTTATTATTAATTAATCCTATTTCTTTTCAGCTTAAAGAAGTCCCTTAACATTTTTTCTGTAGATTGGTTTAGTGGTGGTGAACTCCTTTAGCTTTTACTTATCAGGGAAGCTCTTAACCTCACTTTCAATTCTGAATGATGACCTTTCTTTTGCTGCTGTGTCAAGGTGAGTTCCATTGCTTTGTCTTCAAACTCACTTGCTCTTTCTTTTAGCTCTTTCAATCTGCTCTTGAACCCCACTAATGTATTTTTCAGCTCAGTTAAAACTTCTGTTTAGTATTTTCTTATATTTTATGTCTCTTTGTCAAAGTTCTCACTACATTCGTCCATTCTTTGCCTGAGTTTCGTAAGCATCTTTTCATGAGATTTTGAGTTGTTCTGTCAGTTGGAAAATATTCCTCTGTCTCTTCATTTTGTCTAATTCTCTGTTTGTTTCTATATATTAGGTAAATCATCTATCTCTCCAAGTTGTGAAGGGATGGCTTATGTAAGAGATGCCCTATGTGGTCAAAAGCACAATCCTGCCTGACCACCAGAGCCAGGCACTCAAGGGTGTCCAGCATGTGGTTTGCATGTGCCCTTCTGTTCTTGCAGAACCACGGACGCTGCTGTGGAATACTGGTGGACAGAACCTGCCTTAGGAATGGCTGTGGGACATGGCTATAGCAAATGCCAAGTTCTGGTGATCCCAGTTACCATCTGGACAGCTGTGAAGCCTAGTGGAAACTCAGGGGTGGGCCAGGCTTTTGGCTAACAGGTTAGATGGAGATTTCCAAAGTGACACCTGCAAGCACAGTCATTAGCAAGGTAACCTGAGATTACAAAAATGGCTCTTAACTGTGTCTCTGTATCCAGGGAGTGTCCCAACTGGTTCTTATCTCTCTGACAGGTGCTTCAAGATTAGTAAGTGGGTTGTCTTCATCTATGGTCCATGTGTTTTTCAATGTGGTGTATTTGTGCTGGTTTTTGAGTTGGATTAATCTATGCATGACCTCATTAAGAGCAGGTTTTTCATTTCCTATAATTATATGATTTTCCTGGATGTATTCCCTATTGGTTTTCAGAGATGAGTGTTTTGGGGATTTGTCTCTCCTGTTCAGGATCTAAGGGTTGGGGTACCTAACGTGGAGTTCACTCCCCAAGGAAAATAATTATACTTTTGAAATCCATTCCAACTGTAGATTACCATGCCTGATGTATGGTTTTATCCTTGGTATGACCATATCTCTGTTTCTCCTATCTGTCTTGATGCTTTATTTTACCCTTTGTTGTGGAGACTCCTTATCCAATTTTCGGGTCCCTTTCAGAGAGAATTACTCCATATGTAGTTGTGAATTTGTTGTGTTCCTAGGAGGAGGTGAGTTCAGGATCTTCCTACAGCACCATCTTGAATGCCTCTCCAATGTGTTTCTTTTAGTGTGATAAAAATAAGATGTTTTTTTTTTCTTTTTAAAGTGATTTTCTACTATGCATCTTATTTTTAAACTTTCTTAATCAACTTTCACACAAAAAATAGATAGTTCATATCTTCCCCAATTCACTCATTATGTAGTGAAAAATCTACTACATCCAAATACCACTCTTGACCTGTAATTTGGGTCTTGAGGGCCAGACTTTGAGATGCATATTACTAATAAGAATGTGGCCTTACTGGGGCAAAATAAATAAATAAATAAAAACAGAGTGGTTATAATGATAGGTACATGCTTGCTGGAAAGAAGTGATCCTAAGAGAAAAAGTTACTTCCCAGGCAAAGAAAGCAAGCAAAAACTATCTAGCAGTTGATATGGTAGGAAAAAAATTCACAAAGCCCCAAGGATTTGACACAGTGACAGGAACCATATCTGCAATGTTATAAGACGAGATGAACACACTGGAGGACTTGGCTGGGACTAAGCAAAAGAAGAGAGTTCATGTGAGGACATTTGAAGAAACACCACACTACATGTGGAGTCTGATGTACCCTGCTCCTGACTGAGACACAAGCTGAACCAGCTTCCCCAGGTTCGTGGCCAATGGTCAGACCCCACTCAGGGCTAGAGAGGTACGGTGCAGCAGTATGGACCCATGTGAAAGAACAGTGGTGAGAATTAATCATGTATTATAGGAATTATAATGGAAGATTCATTGCAAATAACAAGGGATTACCACTACTACAAAGCAGGAGTAAGAATGCTCTTAAGGATGGTAGGAGATAAAAGTACAGAAACGCTATGAATCTTCCATCATATTTCTTTCCCAAAATGAGAAATATGTATATAGGCAAAGAATAACACTTGGATTCTTAAACTGCACCTGGTCTAAATGAAAGAAAACATAGCTAAAGGAGTACTGAAGATGTGGATCACCTCTGATTTGTGTTTACCCAGTAATTCCACCATAACTTTTAATCTTAATGCACTTGCATTCTTTCACATAGCATCTCAGAGAACAACTGAGGAAACATCTGCCTTGGGCCTTCACAGAGAGTCACACTCATCTGCTAGGGACATTAATTGCACTGCAACCACCTCCATCTCCTGGTCCTTCAGTCTTTCTGTCAGAACTTTCCTTGCATAAGAAGCTGTTCCAGGCCTCTTCTCTCCCTGAAGGTGTCCATTCCCTATCTTCTTTGAGCATTACCAGGTTGGGGTAATCAGAATTCTTGTCCATAAATTGTCACTGGTCCCACTGGTCTCCCCAGAAACACATTAGCAAAACACGATTTTCTCCTGCCTTCCTTTGGCCTCTCAGATCCTTGAAATTTCTTCTTTCATCCATCTGATCTTCCCCCTACCACAAACACACACTCACATAATATTTTATACCAGGGGATGGTAAAGTACAATCCATGGACCAAATCTAGTTTACTACCATGTTTGGCAAGGCCCATGAGCTAAGGATAGATTTTATGTTTTTAAATGGTTATATAAGTACCAAAATTATATCTTCAGTTTTACATCTTGGTCCTCATACCCTAAAATATTTGCTACCTGGTTGTCTAAGCAAAGTTGTTGACCCTACATTAGATCTTATTACTTCCATTGACTATAGGCTGCCTACAGTCTCAACCTCAAACAAGTGATGCTTTGGTCCCCACTTCCAATACTTCCAATTTATTCTCTTTATATCTGACTCCTCAAATCCTTTCACTTCACTGGGACCACCAATCCATCGATACTACCACCATTTCAAAGTGTCTCATTTGTCTGCTACAAGGTTCATGTTTAATATTTCTTGAGTGAATGATTTGAATGGGAACACTCACCTCATATTTAAAGTTCCAAATGTGAGAGACCATCAAGATGGCAGAAGAGTAAGACCTGGAGATCACCTTCTTCCCCACAAATACATCAAAAATACCTCTACATGTGGAACAACTCAAACAGAACACATACTGAACTCTAGCAGAAGACTTCAGGTGTCCCAAAAAGCAAGAAATACCCCATGTACCTGGGTAGGGCAAAAGAAAAAAGAAAAAACAGAGACAAAAAATAGGGACGGGACCTGCACCAGTGGGAGGGAGCTGTGAAGGAGGAAAGGTTTCCACACACTAGGAGCCTCTTCAAGGGTGGAGACTGTGGCTGGCGGAGAGGGGAGCTTCAGAACCGTGGAGGAGAGCGCAGCCACAGGGGTACGGAGGGCAAAGTGGAGAGATTCCCACACAGAGGATCAGTGCCGACCGGCACTCACCAGCCCGAGAGGTTTATCTGCTCACCCGCAGCGGCAGGCGGGGCTGGGAGCTGAGGCTCAGGCTTTGGTCGGAGCGCAGGGAGAGGACTGGGTTTGGTGGCGTGAAAACAGCCTGAAGGGGTTGGTGCACCATGGCTGGCCAGGAGGGAGTCCGGGGGAAAGTCTGGAGCTGCCAAAGAGGCAACAGATCATTGTTTCCTGTTGTGTGAGGAGATGGGATTCAGAGCGCCGCTTAAAGGAGCCCCAGAGTTGGGTGCGAGCTGTGACTATCAGTGCGGACCCCGGAGACGGGCATGAGATGCTAAGGCTGCTGCTGCCACCACCAAGAAGCCTGTGTGCGAGCACAGGTCACTCTCCACACTGCCCCTCCCGGGAGCCTGTGCAGTCCACCACTGCCAGGGTCCCGGGATCCAGAGACAACTTCCCCGGAAGAACGCACGGCATGCCTCAGGCTGGTGCAATGGCACGCTGGCTTCTGCCGCCGCAGGCTCACCCCACATTCCTACCGCTCCCTCTCCCCGGCCTGAGTGAGCCAGAGTCCCGGAATCAGCTGCTCCTTTAACCCCTGTCTGAGCGAAGAACAGACGCCATCTGGCAACGTACAGGCAGAGGTGGGGCCAGATCCAAAGCTGAGTCCCTAGAGCTGTGTGAACAAAGAAGAGAAAGGGAAATCTCTCCCAGCAGCCTCAGGAGCAGCGGATTAAAGCTCCACAATCAACTTGATGTACCCTGATTCTGTGGAATACCATAATAGACAATGAATCAACCCAAAACTGAGGTGATGCACTTTGTGTGATTTTGTCTGTATAGCTTTGCTTTTACCATTTATCCTAGGCTTCTGTCTGTCCGTTTTTGTTTTTGTTTTTCTTTTTAAGTATAGTTTTTTAGTGCTTGTTATTATTGGTGGATTAGTTTGTAACTTTGGCTGCTCTCTTCTTTCTTTCTTTTCTTTTATTACCTTTCAATATATTTTTTTTATTTTTAATATTTTTTATTTTAATAACTTTATTATATTTTTTCATTATTTTTTTCCTTTTTTTTCTCCTTTTCTTCTGAGACATGTGGGTGACATAGTCTTGGTGTTCCAGCCAGGTGTCAGGCCTGTACCTCTGATGTAGGAGAGCTGAGTTCAGGACATTGATCCACCAGACACCTCCTGACTCCACATAATATCAAATGGCAAAGTATCTCCCAGAGATCTCCATCACAATGCTAAGACCCAGCTCCACCCAATGACCAGCAAGCTACAGTGCTGGACACCCTATGCCAAACAACTAGCAAGACAGGAACACAACCCCATCCATTGGCACAGAGGCTGCTGAAAATCATAAAAAGGTCACTGACACCCCAAAACGCACGACCAAGCATGGTCCTACTGACCAGAAAGACAAGATCCAGCCTCATCCATCAGAACACAGGTACTAGTACCCTCCACCAGGAACCCTACACAACCCACTGAACCAAACTCAGCCACTGGGGGCAGACACCAAAAACAATGGGAACAATGAACCTGCAGCCTGCAAAAAGGAGACCCCAAACACAGCAAGTTAAACAAAATGAGAAGACACACAAACACACAGCAGATGAAGGAAGAAGGTAAAACCCAGCCCACCAAAGAAATGAAGAGGAAATAAGTAATCTACCTGAAAAAGAATTCAGAGTAATGATAGTAAAGATGATCCAAAATCTTGGAAATAGAATGGAAAAAATACAAGAAACGTTTAACACGGATCTAAAGAACTAAAGGGTAAACAAACAATGATGAACACCACAATAAATGAAGCTAAATATTCTCTAGAAGGAATCAATAGCAGAATTACTGAGGCAGAAGAACAGGTAAGTGACTTGGAGGATAAAAGAGTGGAAACAACTACTGAAGAAGAGAATAAAGAAAAAGCAATGAAAAGAATAGGGGACAGTCTCAGACACATCTGGGACAACATTAAATGCACCAACATTCAAATTAGAGGGATCCCAGAAGAGGCAGAGAAAGAGAAAGGGACTGTGAAAATATTTGAAGATATTATATTTTAAAACTTCCCTAATATGGGAAAGGAAATAGTCAATCAAGTCTAAGAAGTGCAGAGAGTCCCATACAGGATAAATCCAAGGAGAGACACTCCAAGACACATATTAATCAAACTATCAAAAATTCAATACAAAGAAAAAGTATTAAAAGCACCAAGGGAAAAACAACAAATAATATACAAGGTTATCCCCATAAGGTTAACAGCTGATCTTTCAGCAGAAACTCTGCAGTCCAGAAGGGAGTGGCACGATGTATTTAAAGTCATGAAAGTGAAACACCTACACCCAAGATTACTCTATCCAGCAAGGATATCACTCAGATTTGATGGGGAAATTAAAACCTTTACAGACAAGCAAAAGCTAAGAGAATTCAACACCACCAAACCAACTTTACAACCAACGCTAAAGGAACTTCTCTAGGTAAGAAACACAAGAGAAGGAAAAGAGCTACAATAACAAACCCAAAGCAATTTAGAAAGTGGTGATAAGAAAATACATATCAATAACTATCTTAAATATAAATGGATTAAAGGATCCAATCAAAAGACATAAAATGGCTGAATGGATACAAGCAAGACGTGTATATATGCTGTCTATAAGAGACCTACATTAGATCTAGGGAAACATACAGACTAAAAGTGAGGGGATGGAAAAAGATACTCTATGCAAAAGGAAATCAAAAGAAAGCTGGAGTAGCAATTCTCATATCAGAAAAATAGACTTTAAAATGAAGATTATTACAAGAGAGAAAGAAGGACACTACAAAATGATCAAGGGATCAATCCAAGAAGAAGATATAACAATTGTAAATATTTATGCACCCAACAGAGAAGCACCTCAATATGTAAGGCAAATGCTAACAGCCATAAAAGGGGGAATTAACAGTGACACAATCATAGATGTGGGCTTTAACACCTCACATTAACCAAAGGGCAGATCATCCAAAATGAAAATAAATAAGGAAACACAAGCTTTAAATAATACATTAAAACAGAGGAACTTAATTAGTATTTATAGTACATACTATCTAAAAACAACAGAATATACTTTATTCTCAAGGGCTCATGGAACATTCTACAGTATAGGTCAAATCTTGGGTCACAAATCAAGTCTTGGTAAATTTAGGAAAATTGATATCATATCAAGTATCCTTTCTGACCACAACGCTATGAGACTATGTATCAATTACAGAGAAATAATTGTAAGAAATACAAACAAATGGAGGCTAAACAATAAGCTACTAAATAACCAAGAGAACACTGAAGAAATCAAACAGGAAATCAAGATATACCTAGAGAGAAAGGACAATGAAAACATGACGACCCAATACCTATGGGATGCAGCAAAAGAAGTTCTAAGAGGGAAGTTTATAATAATAAAATAAAGAAGCAAGAGACATCTCAAATAAACAACCTAACCTTACACCTAAAGCAGTTAGAGATACCAGAACAAAAATAAGTCAAAGTCAGCAGAAGGAAATAAATCATAAAGATCAGAGCAGAAAGAAATGAAAATAGAATGAAGGAAATGATAACAAAGATCAATAAAAATAAAAGCTGTTATTTTGAGAGAATAAAAAACATTGATAAACCATTAGCCAGACTGATCAAGAAAAAAAAAAAAAAAGGAGAAGACTCAAATCAATAGAATTAGAAATGAAAAAGAAGTAAAAACTGACACTGCAGAAATACAAAGGATCATGAGAGATAACTACAAACAACTCTATGCCAATAAAATGGGCAACCTGGAAGAAATGGACAAATTCTTAGAAAAGCACAACCTTCGTGACTGAACCAGGAAGAAATAGAAAATATAAACAGACCAATCACAAGAACTGAAACGAAACTGTGATTTTAAATCTTCTAAAAAACGAAAGCCCAGGACCAGAGGGCTTCACAGGCGAATTCTATCAAACACTTAGAAAACAGCTAACACCTATCCTTCTCAAATTCTTCCAAGATATAGCAGAGGGAGGAACACTCCCAAACTCATTCTATGAGGCCACCATCACCGTGATACCAAAACCAGACAAAGATGTCACAAAGAAAGAAAACTACAGGCCAATATCACTGATGAACATAGATGAAAAAATCCTCAACAAAATCCTAGCAAACAGAATCCAACAGCACATTAAAAGGATCATACACCATGATCAAGTGGGGTTTATCCCAGGAATGCAAGGATTCTTCAATACACGCAAATCAATCAATGTGATATACCATATTAACAAATTGAAGGAGAAAAAACATATGATCATCTCAATAGATGCAGAAAAAGCTTTCAGCAAAATTCAACACCCATTTATGATAAAAACCCTCCAGAATGTAGGCATAGAGGGAACTTAACTCAACATAATAAAGGCCATATATGACAAACCCAAAGCCAACATCGTTCTCTGTGGTGAAAAACTGAAAACATTTCCTCTAAGAATAGGAACAAGACAAGGTTGCCCACTCTCACCACTATTATTTAACATACTTTTGGAAGTTTTAACCACAGCAATCAGATAAGAAAAAGAAATAAAAGGAATCCAAATTGGAAAAGAAGTTGTAAAGCTGTCACTGTTTGCAGATGACATGATACTATACATTGATAGCCCTAAAAATGTTACCAGAAAACTACCAGAGCTAATCAATTAATTTGGTAAAGTAGCAGGATACAAAATTTATGTACAGAAATCTTTTGCATTCCTATACACTAATGATGAAAAATCTGAAAAAGTAATTTAGGAAACACGCTCATTTACCATTGCAACAAAAAGAATAAAATACCTAGGAATAAACCTGCCTAAAGAGACAAAATGTTCGGAGTTCCCATTGTTTTTGTTGTCTGCCTCCAGTGGCTAAGTTTGGTTCAGTGGTTTGTGTAGGCTTCCTGGTGGTGGGGACTGGTGTCTGTTTTCTGGGGATGAAGCTGGATCTTGCCTTTCTGATGGGCAAGTCTGCATCCGGTCATGTGTTTTGGGGTTTCTGTAACCTCATTATGATTTTAGGAGGCCTCTCTGCTAATGGGTTGTGTTGTGTTCCTGTCTTGCTCGTTGTTTGGCATAGGGTGCCCAGCACTGTTGAGTTATTTGTAATGAGGTGGATGGACCTAGAGTCTGTCATACAGAGTGAAGTTAGTCGGAAAGAGATAAACAAATACTGTATGCTAACACATATATATGGAATCTAAAAAAAAAAAGGTCATAAAGAACCTAGAGGCAGGACAGGAATAAAGATGCAGACCTACTAGAGAATGGACGTGAGGACACGGGGAGGGAGAAGGGTAAGCTGGGACAAAGTGAGAGAGTGGCCTGTACATATATACACTACCAACTGTAAAACAGATACCTTGTGGGAAGAAGCTGCATAACCCAGAGACCAGCTTGGTGCTTTGTGACCACCTAGAGGAGTGGAATCGGGAGGGTGGGAGGGAGGGAGACATAAGAGGGAATATATATAGGGATATATGTATATGTATAGCTGATTAACTTTGTTATAAAGCAGAAACTAACACACCACTGTAAAGCAATTATACTCTAATAAAGATGTTAAAATAAAAAGATACAAAAGACCTGTATGCAGAAAACTATAAGATACTGGAAAGAAATTAAAGATGATATAAACAGTTGGAGAGATATACCATGTTCTTGGATTGGAAGAATCAACATTGTGAAAATGACTACACTACCCAAAACAATCTGCAGATTCAATACAATCCCTAACAAACTACCAATGGCATTTTTCATAGAAGTAGAACAGAAAAATTCACAATACTTTTTGTGTGTAAACACAAAAGACCCTGAATAGCCAAAGCAATCTTGAGAAAGAAAAACGGAGCTGGGGGAGTCAGGCTCCCTGACTTCACACTATACTACAAAGCTACAGTAATGAAGAGAGTATGGTACTGGCACAAAAACAGAAATATAGATCAATGGAACAGGATAGAAAGCCCAGAGATAAACCCATGCACATATGGTCACCTTATTTTTGATAAAGGAGGCAAGAATATACAATGGAGAAAAGACAGCCTATTCCATAAGCTGTGCTGGGAAAACTGGACAGCTACATGTAAAAGAATGAAATTAGAACACTCCCTAACACGATACACAAAAATAAACTGAGAATGGATTAAAGACCTAAATGCAAAGCCAGACACTATAAAACTCTTAGAGGAAAACATAGGCAGAACACTCTATGGTATAAATCACAGCAAGATCCTTTTTGACCCACGTCCTAGAGAAATGGAAATAAAAACAAAAATAAATAAATGGGACATAATGAAACTTAAAATCTTTTGCACAGCAAAGGAAAACATAAACAAGATGAAAAGACAACCCTCAGAATGGGAGAAAATATTTACAAATGAATCAACTGACAAAGGATTAATCTCCAAAATTTGCAAGCAGCTCATCAGCTCAATATCAAAAAAACAAGCAACACATTTCAAAAATGGGCAGAAGACCTGTACAGACATTTCTCCAAGTAAGATATACAGATTGCCAACAAAGACATGAAAGAATGCTCAACATCACTAATCATTAGAGAAATACAAATCAAAACTACAATAAGGTGTTACCTCACACTGGTCAGAAAGGCCATCATCAAAATTTCTACAAACAATAAATGCTGGAGAGGGTGTGGAGAAAAGGGTACACTCTTGCACTGTTGGTGGAAATGTAAATTGATGCAGCCACTATGGAGAACAGTATGGAGGTTCTTTAAAAAACTACAAATAGAATTATCATATGACCCAGCAATCCCACTGCTGGGCATATACCCTGAGAAAACCATAATTCAAAAAGAGTCATGTAGCACAGTGTTCATTGCAGCCCTACTTACCATAGCCAGGATATGGAAGCAACTTAAGTGTCCATCGAGAGATCAATGGATAAAGAAGATGTGGCACATATATACAATGGAATATTACTCAGCTGTAAAAAGAAATGAAGAGTTATTTGTAGTGAAGTGGATGGACTTAGAGTCTATCATACAGAGTGAAGTAAGTCAGAAAGAGAAAAACAAATACTGCATGCTAACACATATATATGGAATCTAAAAAAAAAAAAAAAAAAAAAAAAAAGGTTCTGAAGAACCTAGGAAAAGGACAGGAATAACGTTGCAGATACAGAGAATCAATTTCAGGACACGAGGTGGGGTAAGGTTCACCTGGGCTGAATTGAGAGAGTAGCATGGACATATATATACTACCAAATGTAAAATGGGATAGCTAGTGGGAAGCAGCCATGTAGCACAGGGAGATCACTTGGTGCTATGTGACCACCTAGAGGGGTGAGACAGGGAGAGTGGGAGGGAGACACAAGAGGGAGGAGATATGGGGATATATGTATACGTATAGTTGATTCACTTTGTTATAAAGCAGAAATTAACACATCATTGTAAAGCAGTTATACTCTAATAAAGATGTTAATAAATAAATAAATAAATAAATAAGTAAAGTTCCAAATGCTCTCAGAAACCCCATTTTCTGGGTTCTGACTGATGAGCCATTCACTAATGTGAATTTTCTCATTGCTACATCCTTCACCCCTAAGAAACACCCCTCCCCATTTGCTCTTCCTAGATATAAGCAAGCCTTGCCTAAGATAATAAAGCTGAAAAATAAACGTAGCCTATAAAGAGCAGCTATCAATTTTTGTATAAATACTATGTACCAGGCACTTTAAAACATAATCTTATTTGATCCTCTCAACAACTTTAAAGATAAGTACTATTCATATTTTAGCGATGAAGAAATTAAACCTCCAAGAGGTTAATTGCTCAAATTCACATAACTTTATGCCAGAGTTCCATCTAAAGCCTTTAGAGATCCAAATGACATCTTGTTTCCACTGTGCTGTGTGCTGTAAATATCAGAGAATGACTCAAGTGGTGGACCTGTCCGTTCATGTTGGGGGTAGAATTAGAGTCCATGTTAGACTTGGGAAGGGGTTTATATGTCATTAAGGGCAAAGGTTCAAGGGTTTTGCTCTGTGCCTTGAACCACAGCACCTAAGAAACCTATAGAATGGTAGGTAATCCAGACTCCCCCACCTTTTCTGTGCCACAGCCTAAGAGTTCTTTTAAATGCAGTAAATGTGCAGGCGATTTCGTTTATTCCAAATATTACTGTATATCAAGAATCTCGGCTGTGTTCCATAACCTTGTAATTTTCTAGATGGAAAAGCATGAGGGCTTGATGGGAAGATCTTTCCACTGAACCACAGAGGAGCTGTTCCTTACTTTCTTGCAAAAAACAGAGGGTTGAGCCTATAGGAAAGAAAAGTCACGTAATATGATAATTGAACTGAGGTTAAAATTATTTTTAATTAATGGCTTAATGAGTTTTCTCACTCTCCCCTCATCAAGAATAATTAACATATTTCTTCCTTTTGTAGCCTAAGGTTTTCGAATAGGACTAATCAGTTCCAATAAAGAACTTCATATCTGAAATAAAGTAGGCAATTCTGGTCTACAGTTAAAAAACCTACTGAGCATGACCTATAAAATGTATTATTCATATTATTGCTCTTCATAACGCTCTCTCTTAGGAACAAATCTATGTATTTTTCAGTGTCTCCCCAGCATAATCTGTCATGCCTCAACCTTCTTTAAGAGTTTATAACTTATCCACAAGTGCCTCTCACACCTTGTGCCCCTGACATTCTCTTGGTCCCTTGATCTTTCCTGCGCCCAGCTGAGTATTCAGTCAGTGACCCTGTTTCTTGAATGAATCACACTATCCTGTGTTTCTTTGTAGCTCAAAGTTGGACAGTACAGTACTAATTTTCGTTTGTAAAATAGGAACCATTTCTCTGTGTACACTTTCCTAAGTCTTATTCTCATTCAGGTTAACTTTCTTCTGTAAAGATAGAGCAACAAACTCTTTGCAGACATACAATATGCCCTTTGCAGACAGAGGACTGAAGGAATCAGAATTTCCTCAAAAGATCCCTTTTTACATTAATATATATTGCATGCTGACTGTGTCACTGTACTTCCCATGTATTAACTAATTTAATGTTCAAAATAACACCATGATGTAGCATTTTTATTTTTTCCCATTTGTACAAATGGAGTAACTAGAGAACAAGAAGGTTGAATAAATTGCTCAAGCTCACACAGATAATATGTGTCAGAGATTCAAATTCAGCCAATCTGACATCAAAGCTTGGTTAACCAATAAACTGTATACTGCCTTAGGCATATTAATTGGTGCTAGCCTTCTTCAAGAAGGTTTTTGTCTCGAAACAGAGACAAAATTTGGAGGTTGGGTTAACATATACACACTGCTATATATAAAAGAGATAACCAACAAGGACTTATGGCATAGCACAGGAAACTCTACTCAATATCTTGTAATAACCTATCATGGAAGAGAATATATAAAAATATATATGTATATTCAGTTATATATATATATATATATATATATATGTATATGTATATATCTATCTATCTAGATATATAGATAGATAGATACATAGATATCTGAGTCACTTAGCTGTAAACCTGAGACTAACACAACATTGTAAGTCAACTATACTTCAATTTAAAATATAATTTAAAAATAATGAAAAAGAAGGTCTTTGTCACCTTTTCTTGGAGTGAACAGGGTGCCTTCATGCAAACTGGCTTCATTAAAGTTTAATATATTTTTCTTCCCCTGTGTGAACGCATACAGAGTCATCACATGCCTAGAGACTTTCAAATTCACTGGGAAAACTTTTGTTGCTACCCAAAGATTCCTTTCCGACCTTCATGCTAATATTTCTATCTGGCCTTAGTGCCTTAACTTATGACTTTGAAATATGCAAAAATATGTACTTCTAAACTACTATCTTTCCCCGTTATATCTCTCAACCACAATGTCTGACCCGTAGTAAGTTATTATTAATTTAGGCTTCATATGAAAGGAATGTTTGTGAAAACATCTTCATAGAGGAAAGGAACTATGATCAATGATTTTTTGAGGTTAATGGGGAGGAGACTAATCTCAACTTCAATACAACGGGTGCAGTGAAAATATTTTTAAATGTGTATATTTATACTATTTCTAAAATTGTATATTTTAAAAGTATAGTGCTAATAAAATTAATTTTTAAATAAATGGCTTCTAAGTCATATTTTATATTATGTACTATACATCTCTTTGTTGACAATACATTGCCTATTCCTCTTTGCATAAAGATTTTTTGTTGATGACACTGACCTGTGGAATGTCTTCAACCCTTTATGTCTAGTTCAATGTTCCAGGCTTTATACATATTGCAAGAAACAAGGAAACATCATTTTTGTAAGTTAAAATTATCATAATCATGAAATCACTTAAGGACTGAAATTCAAATTCTATGTCTTCAGAAAGAAGGAGGCTGTCACCCAAATATAGCTATCTCCTAAAAACAAAAACAAAATCACCACTTCCTTTTGTTTAGGTCTTCTAAATTTCCTCAGCTCCCTTGGCTGGGCAGTACCTGCATCACTTAGTCCTCAATTATTGATTAAAAAAACAGTCCCACAAAGTGGATGTTTCTGATAATCAGACTGATTTTACACACACACACACACACACACACACATTCACAAAGAACCTTGAGGAATTGTTTTTATTTTGTGGAAAATACACTTAATTATAATGTAGTTTGCCAAGTGCCATGTCCAATCATTCTCAAAGAAATCTTTCAGCTGCTGCTGGAAAGTGGGTTTGCTTATATAGTTTCTCTTTTATTGCTACTAGAAACAAACACAATTTATCTTCTCAGTACATAACTACTGTCCCAATACTTGAAAGTTCTTATGAAAGAGACAGCCTGATGCCTTGTATACTTGTGTGTGTGTGTGTGTGTGTGTGTGTGACCTACTTTAATTTTTAGGGAAATCAACAAATACTTAAAACATCCAACCATTTTTTCTATCCAGCTTCTCCTTCTAAAAAATAAAAGTCAGCTGCAGCTGCTTTAATTCTACAAAGTTCTATTTTACATAAAGTCCATAATTGAATGAACAAATGTATTTCTAGAAAAAGTTAATTTGTTTTCTGGAATATTTGTGCAATACAGTAGACTGAAATATTGTTCTTTTGCTGTATGCATACATATCTACAAGAGAAAATACTTTACTACCTTAGATGTTTAGGTTTCATATGGGACTTTTTTCTTTAAATCACACAGAGGGACTGGACCTACATTGACAACATGCCATGTCTAAGTAACAGTGGGTGTCTTGATTATATGACCTATACTAATGATTCCCACATCCATAAGGATTACCTAAAACATTTATTTCCTCCAGATTTCCAGATTCTTCTAACTTAGCAAATCAAGACTTAGGTAAATAGACATCTTTAAGAAGTAATTCTGATTGTCTTCTAAAATAACAGAAGTGGATCCTTATAGGTCTTTGGTATATACAAAGTCCACTTTCTTTGGTAAATAGCAACCTGAAATGCAAAATTTTTGACTGTGTATATATTTCTCTAAAGGAGATCATGTCTATATTTTATTCCAAATTTTCCAAAGGTGTTCTGACCCAAAATATTTAAAATCAAGTCTTACTAGTGAGTAAGCACCTGTGAGAGTAGACATTATATATTATTGCTCTCTTTTACCATTGTATATATTGGGCCTGAGTGCCTGCTAAATATTTTTTGAAGGAAATAAGAAGAAATAAAGGGAGGGATGGGGAAAGGAAGAAGGTAAGGAAGAGGGTGGGAGGCAGATGGAGGAAGACGTGCTGTTTCTGTTGTGGTTGTTCCTTTCTCAGGTAATTTACAGATAGACACCATGGGGCGGCTACTACAAGTCCAGGGCAGACAACACAAGGATTGCAGTTCGAGCTCTCCAGGAAACAGACCCTGGGTCAGAGTTGGGTGCACAATTCTTGTTAATGGGAAGTAACACCAATGAAGGAAAGAGGGAGGAATGGCTCGATCTGACAAAGGCTCTATTAGCCCAACAGGAAGCTTCAGAGCAAGGCTTGCCTGTTGCAAGAGTGCCATCTTGGGTACAAAGTGGGTCCTTGGACCACTACTTTTTCAATTACTGACTGGCAGCCACTCCAAGAAGAGCGTTACCTCAGCTTGAAAGCTGAGGCTGACCACAAGGATGCTAAGAGTTGGAGGTCATTGTGTAACCACATTCGTAGAAGCAGACGTATCCTTTCTTGAAGGGGAATCTGGAAGGTACATCTCTTTGTCCTCTACACAAGCTAAGAAGTAGTTTTCTTCACCCCAGAAAGCAGCCTAAGAAGAATCAACTTCTCTCTATCCAGTTGCCAGCACCAAATAATAAAGGAAAATAATTATTTCCGTGGAAAGAAGGACTCCAGCAGAGGAGTCTATGCACTCATCTGTCTCTGCACTGCATTTCTTTATGTCTCCTCCTTATTTTTTAGAACTGCCACAACAAATGTATTTATGATGATTTAACATTGGAAATATAATATTAATCAAAACTTAAGAAAACAGCTAAGTATCTAGTTCATGTAAAATAACAAGAAAGTAAGGCATTCAAATGGATATCATTTGGTGAGCCTAAAATGATTTAATATATTTGTTTCTCTTTTAGCCTCCCTTTTTGTGAGTTTCCATGGGAATCTTTGTACAGGAACTGACTACAGCTGAATCTATATGTGCTCTAAAAGAATCAGTTTCAATTAAAGACTTGCTGCATCTGCTCCCTGTGGATCATGAAAAAAAAACAACATGTATCTATTGAATAATTAATATGTACCCAAGATTATGCAAAATCTCCTTGAGAAACTCTTATCTTATGTGTTTTCCCTCATGACAGTGAGAAATGAAGCTAGACACATGTTCATTAAGATGACAGATATGAGTATCATATTTTACCTTTTCCATAATCCTATTCACACACTCTTTACCACCACATCAACTGAAATGGTTTTCTCCAATTTTGGGAAAGTGTTAGGCTTTGAGCGGGTTCAACTAGAAGTTCAAAAAATGGCATCATAGATAGGCAACAAGTAAGTCATTCAGTACCTAAATTAGCCAATGACTATAAATTGAGAATCTACAATTTGCCAGTCACTATGATAGGAGTCCAGGGCCTAGAAATTAACAGTACAGACAAGATATCTCCTTTAGTTAACTCATAGGTGACCAAAAATTTGATAATAATGATTTCTAAGAATTATAAACCAATTAATAATCCCTGGGGTTTCTAATCTCAGTGCCCTTGTCCTCAGAGTGAGTTACAGCCAACCTCCACCTCCTCAGGAGACCCTCAAGAATTACAAGGACTAAAAATTAAAGGAAGTAAGAAATATTATTAGAAGTAAATAAGGTAAAGCCAGGGAGTTATTAGAGTCTATCTAGGCTGATCAAGCAAAGACACTGTGCACCGATATAATTTGAAGTGAGATCTGAAAAACAGTCAGGTGAAAATTTGGTGGGAGAATATTCTAAAGAGAAGGCAACTAGAAAGAAAAATAAAAGTTTCTGAAATGCAAGAAAGGTTAGTCTGCTCTAGAAATATGCGGGCCACTAGAAATATAATGCAAGACACGTAAAAAAAATTTAATTCTCTAGAAGCCACATTAAAAAAGTAAAAATAAAGTGGTTAAATTATATTGATATTTAAGTTCACTTTAGTTTACCTAATATATCCAAAATAATAGATTTTATAAATGTTATCAATAAAATTAATATGATTTACATTAATTTTTAAAGTGCTTTTGAAATGTGGTATTTTATACTTTCAGAACAAATGAATTTAGATTAGAATATATAAATATGGTATCATATTTTAAAGGATCAATTGTCACTTGTACTATTAGCTGTCATATTGGACAATGCAGCTCTAAAGACTGAAGGGTGATCACTGTCTCTGAAGGTGTCTAAGGAAGAGAACGGATCAAGCTGAATTTGGAGAGAGAGATAATATACAGATCAAATAGTGCCTTCTAGACAGTGGCAGGAAATTTGGATCATATTCCAACTACAGTGGGAGTCACTGGAGAGTTTTCAGCAGATTGAGATGATGTGATCACTGCCTGTTCTAGTCCATCTGGGCCGTTATATCAAAACACCACAGAGTGGGTGGCTTATGAACAACAGAAATTTATTCCCACAGTCTGAGTCTGGAAGCCCATGATAATGGTGCCAGGGTGGTCAGGTGAGGGCAGTCTTCCCAGTCACAGATCTCTCATTGTATCCTCACGTAAAGGAAGAGGGTAGGGAGTTCTGTGGGATCACTTGTTAGAAAAGCACTAATCCCATTGGGAGGGCTCCACCCTCGTGACCTAGCGACCTCCCAATGGTCCCACCTACTACCATCACCTTTGAAGTTTAGCATTTTAACATGAATTTTGGAAGGACACAGACATTCAAACCACAGCACTGCTTTACAGAAAATCCCTCTGTGTGTTGTGTAGAGAATGTGTGGCAGAGGAGGCAAGAGTAGATGCAGGTAAACCAAGCAGAAGGTTGTCACATCTATGGGATACACATGGTGGCCTGGGCACAGTGTGGCGGTGGACCTAAGAGGAGAAAACAAGAATATATATTTTGGAGGTCAAGTAAGTGAGATGGAATCTTATCAGAGGCATCAGATGTGCAGTATATCAGATATTTTTAAAGCATCTTTATTGGAGTATAACTGCTTTACAATAGTGTGTTAGTTTCTGCTTTATAACAAAGTGAATCAACTACATGTATACATATATCCCCATATCCCCTCCCTCTTGTGTCTCCCTCCTACCCTCCCTATCCCACATCATATTACTAGAAGTTAATAATCAAGTAGTACTACCAATAGAAATAACAATTTAAATATTAATCTCATCTGACTACACTCATGGGCTTACACTCATGTTCTACACTCATGTACCACCCCTTCTTTATGCTTAAAAGTGATGCTATCCCAGGATGCCTAAATCAAACAACTCTAATATCTACATTACCAGGCCTATAGTGTGGACAATGTTCAGAAACTCAAGGTAAGTATGAAGAGTTAAGAATGACTTGCTTTTGCTTGTTTGTTTGTTTTGTTTTGTATTTTGCTCAAGCCAGTAAGTGGTTGGTAGTAACTGTTAACTGAAATGGAAAAGACTTGAGGTTTCAGAGGATTAAAAATAAACATTCCATTTGGTTATGTAAAATTTGAGATGATGAATATAATGAGTATACAATTTGTTGACTAATTGGGGAATTCTAATTTTGGAGACCTCAGCGTATAGACATTAGGTAAAGTTAAGAGGCAAATGAGAGCACCTAGAAACAGGAAGGGAAATGAGATAAGGGGAGGGATGTCAACTAAGAGAAAAGGATGAAAATAGCTTAGGAGAATGAAAGCACTTTTCAAAGACTAATGGTGGCAGAGAACCTAGGTGGAGTGCTGTGTGGAGGGATGGGAGGTGAAGAAAAGGAGACAAGTACAAGTCACCTTTCTAGGGAGTGTGTAAATAGGAACGGAGAAATGAGGAAGCAACTGGAGGAGAGGTGAGAGATCAAGGTTTTTTTTTTAAATTTATTCATTTTTTAAAGTTGAAAACATTAAGGTCTATTTTTATGCAAGTGAGTAATCCCTTATCCAAGCACTGATGATTCAAGACAAAAAGATGTTAATTTCATGAGGCAAATCTAAGAAGAATCCCAGACTGAATTGGTTTACCCAAGATTCCAAAGTCCCTAGCAAATCCAAGATGCAAACCCAGACATTTCTGATGCCAAGGTCCAAGACTGAAGATGAATGTTATACTGCCTCTCAGGGAGAAAAGCATAATTTTGGAAAACAAATCTTTAGACACAGGTGGTAAGTAAGAGGTGCTTGTTAGTCTAGATATGAAGTGATAAGAACCCAAACTAAGACTGGAATTGCAAAGAAAAGAAGGAAAAGAATGATGGAAAAGACATTAACAACCAAACAAGATCTCAAAAAAGGCAAAGCTGGGCCTCATTAAAATGTGAATGAGTCAAAGATAACTTGCAGCCTATAAGTTCCTGAAAATATAAGTGTAGTGGTTTGCATCTATCATGAATTTGACTTTCACACAACGGTCAATTCAATGCATTCTATCACATCCTTCATCTGATTATTCGGTTCTAAATTCTGTTTTTCACACCTCAGTTGACTAATGACGATTTTAAGCCATCACTTGACAGCACTGCCCCCTAGTTGTGTCAGGATCTTTTTGAAAAAATATGCTTTACCTTCCGAAGTATTTTTCAGAACCCTTTTTGTATGAAAGTAAGTTGATTCCTTTAAGGGAAACGTTGAAAAAAAAAATGAACAGAGGAAAGACCAAATTCAAAATAATTAGTTTAGACAATTAGATTCTAATATGACAGAAGATTTAATTTGAAATTCATATATATTTTCAGGGTCTAGTTCCTATGCAACACTACAAATGATTTTTCAACCTTGTCTTCAGAACCTGAGTAATGATTGTGGCCTGTTAACTGAACTCAAAGCTAGTTTTAGAATTTTCAAAGGACCTAGAGGTTCTGTGTCAGGTCCAGATGGCCAAGAGAACACAAAATAATGAGAATCTTGAATTCTAGTCAGTTAATCTTTCAATTTTGTTAAACTTTTATTAAAACATCTCTAAGCAGTAGACATGTTAGCCTCATTTCATTGACAAGGAGACTAAGGTCTCTACAATTTAAGTGATTTGGCCTAGATCTCAAGCTAGTAAGTGGCAGAGCTGGGAGTCAACCCAGTTATGTTTTATAACATATGTGTTATATGTTTAGCAGCATCATGGAACTGTCCTTTGATTCACTTCTTGGGAAGTAGATTCTCCAAGGTGATCATCGCCGTGTCTCTGTGGTATGTAAGTTCTGTTGCAGGACACATTGCTACTACGTTTGGGTGGTCTGAGAATTAATAGATTGCAGTGGTTATGGTAAGGTAAAGATGGTTCTAATTAGGGGCAAAGAAAAGAGAAAAAAAAAACAGAGATATTAAGCCTCAATAGAGCAGTGATATTTGACAGAGGCTAATAAATATGGATCATGCAAAAAAATTATCTCCAGCAAGAAAGCCTGCACTTTACCATTATTTTCCCCTGAGTTTAATTGTTGCTGATTGCTCTTTTTTTGCTGTTTAGTAAGTACTGTAATTGTGCAGTATCCTACCAATTCTTCCTTGTGTTTTTTTTTTTAATTTTATTTTGTGAGTACTCTTCAATCTTGCTGTATCCAATCCTATGACACAATCAAGCAGGTTAATGCATCATTTAGGGACTCAAAAGATGCTCTAAAGCCTTTGGACTAATTGACTGCTCAATCATGTTAATAAACACTTTGGTAAAAGTAAATGCAATTTTTTTGTGCCTTCAAAAAACTTTTTTGAGTGTCTAATTTTATAAATTATTTTAAATCATCAATAGGACATGGTAAGTTTTTCTTATTATAAATGTTGGAAAAAGAAATATTTTAAATGTGCCATCTTTACAGTCACAGATTGTTGTTCAAATTGTTAAATCCTGGTTAAACATCAAGCAGCCATTAAAGTCAACTAATTCAGCAATAGTGTACATGCTGGCAGTTCTGAATAGATCTGTAGAGAGAGGTCACAGATCTAACCCTGTAAATTGTAAGTGACACTTCAGTCACTAAAGCCATACATTCATTCATCCAGTGAATAAGCATCTACCTCATACCTGCTATGAGCTTGTACAAGGGTTGAAGATACTGAAGATGCAATAATTAGCAGACCTTTCAAGGAGTTTAGTGAAGGAGGTTGACCCATATTCTAATAACTAATGAGTTTTATTAATATCCAGGCGCTAGAAATACACATTGAGTATTATAATAACAGTTTATAAAAAGTCACATTTTGCTCAACAAACATTCATTCTATGAAATGAAAATATTCCTATGGAGAATAAAAAGCCAAAATGGTACCTCAGATAATATGAAAAAAAATTCCCTTAGTATCCACGTGGTATCACAGGTAATTTAGAAAATACTCAAAAAAACTAAAAATAGAGTTGCCATATGATCCAGCAATCCCACTCTTGGGCATATATCCAGACAAAACTCTAACTCAGAAAAATACATGCACCCTTATGTTCATAGCAGCATTATTCTCAATAGCCGAGAAATGGAAAGAACCTAAATGTCCATAGACAGATAAATTGATGAAGAAGATGTGGTACATATATGCGATGGAATAATACTCAGCCATAAAAAAGAATGAAATAATGTCATTAGCAGCAACATGGATGGAACAGAGATTATCATACTAAGTGGAATAAGTCAGAAAGAGACAGACAGATACCATATGATATCACCAATATGTAGAATCTAAAATATGACACAAATGAACTCATCTATGAAACAGAAACAGACTCACAAACATAGAGTACAGACTTGTGGTTGCCAAGGGGGAAAAGGGGTCGGGGGAGGGATGAATTTGGAGTTTGAGATTCACAGATGCAAACTATTATGTCCATTCTAATAGATAAACAACAAGGTCCTACTGAATAGCACAGGGAACTATATTCAATATCCTGTGATAAACCATAATGGAAAAGAATATGAAAAATAATGTAAACATATATAACTGAATCATTTTGCTGTAGTATAGAATTAACACAACATTGTAAATCACCTATATTTCAATAAAGTTTTTTGTTTAATTTAGAAAATACTGCTTTCCCATTCAAAGTACCTCTTTAACAGTAATACACATAGATGGATATAGCTACAGATAGGGAGAAAACATAGATCCATTAGTTAGATAAACTGTGTATAATTTTGAAAAGTTCTTAGGAACTGATAAAAATATAATTCCATATTATCATATTTATATGTTATTATATTAGTTAGCTAGCTGTGCTGGGCTGCTTAAACTTGTGCTATTAAGTTATCCCCCCATGGATAACTTAAGAAAAAATGTCTGAATGTGTCCAGGCTGTAGTAGACTAGGTTAAAATCATCATGCTATCTATCTGGGGATATTCATCTGGTCAAAGGTTAATTTCAGAGACCTTGGAAGATAATATTTATTTAAATTAAAAAGAATAAAATCACTTGTATATTTTCCAGTGTCTACAAACAAGGGTAAGCATCAAAATTTAATTAGACCAAAGAATGGATACCAGCTGTAAACAATCAATACTGTTGAACCAGTGGACATGGATCAAATGTCAGATACATTGGACTAAATTGCTTTCCTATCTGTATATTTCAAAAACCATTACATAACTGCTGAGCCATGTAATATAATCAGTGTACCTTATCTGTTGGGAAAACATCCAGGATTAATTATTGAATTTAAGGCAAGGTCATATTAACTACGCCTTAAATCTAAGAGTTAAGTAAAACAGGGAATGCTGGATTAGAATTAGGACATCTAGAAAAACAAAATGAAGTGTGATAAAAAAATGGTGTAGGCACAGGCAGATAATTAAATGTGGCAGTCGTAGTTCCCTTCATAACATAGCATTAATGGTTCTTTTCATATTTTATTTGCTATCTAGAGACAAAGTTTTATATTTTTAAAAGGGTACAAAGCATATGAAACAGATTTTATTTCATTTTTCAGCGGTCCAAAAATATTTCCCAAGTTTATGTTCATCCCACCGGCCCTACCCACCATACGCTCTGGGAACTAACACCACCGTTACATTGAATGTCTTTTGTTAGAACATTAGTTAAAGGGTTTTTCCCAACACTATGCTTGTGCAGGGAAAGATAAAAGTTCCAAAATTGTTATTTGGGAAAGTAAAAGTCTGTGTCTCATTTTATCACACATTTGAGGTGTTTTAGTAAAGGAGTAGGTGAAGTGTGGGAGAAGGGACATTGCCAAGAAAATTTGCCTTTATATTCAAGTAGAGATGAAAAAATCCATTCTTATTATTTCTCCTGTCTTTTAGGGGATTAAATTAGCCTGCTCTGCTTCACTGCCATCAAGTTCTGGAGAACCTCAGCCAATTGTGTTCTCAATGAAGAAAATAGCCATTGCTGTTGTAGTTCTGTAAGTGTTTTCATATTTGTGCATTTGCGCTTTGCACCATTCTCCTAACTCAGCTGTCTTTCTGAGTCTTGTCCCTGCCCCACCTTCTTAGATGTGACATACATTTTAAGCAGAGAAAAAAAAAAATGCCTGCGATGATATTGGAAAAACTAGTGAGTTTCTGCATTAAATATCTAACATCACATAAATAAATGCCTTGTTCGAATTTATTTAAAAAGTCACATGAAGCCAATAATAAGATATGTGAAATACTCTCATTATTTAAACCAAAACAGTAATGGAGAAAATTCTGATTTGTTGTTTTGCACATACCATACTGTGGACCAGGATTTATAATGCACATAGATAGTTTGTACATGACAGCATTTAAAGGGGATGGAAAGAGCTAATAAAGCAAAATTATCTTGCACAAACCTGCTAGGTCATCTGAAACATCTCCTGTCAACTTTACTTCTTTAGCATAAGACTTTGTTGGCTGAAGTTGTGTGTTAAAATAAAATTTCTTATCTAGAAAAGTTGCACATCCAAACAGCTGCTGATTTATATTCCTTTTATACTAATAACCTCATCTCTTAGATGTGACCAAAGCCCTCAGGGAATGGGTTAAGTGACACACAAAAGTTGATATTAGGGAAATGTTGAGCTATGGGACATTGCCCAGAGCAGAGTTCTGCGGTGGACGGCTTTAATATGAAAGAGTGAGCATTAGACACTTCACCAGGACACCTTGATAGGGGAAAGGAAGGAGAGCACCCACTATGAACTGGACTAGGACCCCTGCACGTGGTCCATCTATGACTGTCAACCATTTCATGCTTCAGAGTTGATTATCTCCATGTTACAGATCAGGACACTGAAGTTCAGGGAAATTAACAAAGCAATGATGTAACAAAGGCAAAAATAGAGGCAGTGGTGATAGGGATCTTACATGTCTAGAATAAAATAAGAATGATTCTAATTATTAATGAGAAGGGAAAGAAGGAAGAAAGGAGGGATCAAGGGAGGGAGGGAAGAGAGAAGGCAGGAAGGAAAGGGAGAGAGGGAGACCTTTTAATGAAAAACACTAAATAAATAACCAATGATTGATTTTGCACATGCAGCAAATGTTTCCAAAATCATCCAAAATAATGATGATTATGATCATGCTCATAACGAAAGGGCACCAAAAACAGACTAAAGAAAGAGAGTAAATTTGGGTTGTAAGCTGACCTTAGGATATTAGCAAATATTTCTTGAAATTAGGGAATGTGTTACCTGTTGTCCTCTGAGCCGTCTCATGAGAAAATGACTAATCTGTCCCAGTGATGCTTACACACTCCTAAATATTTCTTTTTTATCCTTGACTAAATTCATCGACTGTACACATTTTCAGTTCTATTTATGGAGCAACTCTGTAAAGTGCATTTTCATTTTCTGTCTCGTCAAGGCCCAGGAGCTTGCTTCTTCATTGGAAGTGGGTTCAGTGATTGGCAGGGGTGGAGACACTAGACTAACTCCCAAACTCCCACAGAACCTTTTCTTTGTACAGGAAACACAAGAAACGCCTGTTTATAAACATGGTTAGGAATTGGGATAGCTTGGTTAACAGTATACTCTAGTTAGCTGAGGAGCTGTGAGACAAAGGAGAATTAACAGATGGTTATAAAAATGTAGTGTGTACATTAAACCTGTTAGGCCTGGGTTTACCACTTCTTTACCTTCACTTTTAATATATTCATGGAAATATTTTTCGATGCTGTGTAAATTAAGCAACTAGCAGTCAGAAATTGTTTATACAGTAGATACAGTGGAGAACATAACTTATATTTGATTGTATTTTTTACAGCGTGAACTTTTTTCAGATTTACCTGTTTAATAAACTGCCTTGATTGCTGATTTTTTACCCATGAAGTGAATCGGTTGCTATTGTGTACATTGAACAAAACTGCTTTTTTGTTCAGAAGATATGAGGCAGTGGCATTCAGAGTACTTCTAAAGGAGACACTTTCACTTTCAATAATATCATATTATTTTCTTCCCAAATACCATATCTGACCACATCCATAATGAAGCTGTGGGCAAATTCTGTATGTCAGTTTCTTTATTTCAGCAACAATTATAAGGAATGGCTTGCCAAATACAATCAGCATTCTGTGAGACTATCATTTCATTATTTGACTGTATAATACACACATCAGTAGAGTGAGTTATGTTCAGTTACCTGGGGTCATTTTCATTCATGGGTATCTCACAGACCAGCCATCTCTAAATGCCTGGGGTCCTTGGAAACTCAACTATAAACTGTTCATTAAAATTTCAATTACTTCACACCTTGCAGCATATACCATATGTTAGATATCCAGTGAAGAAATTGCATGGCACTCAAATTCCAATATCATCCGCTCTGGGCAACTCTTTGAGCAGAGACTAACCTGAGCTATTCATTCTCCTTCTGGGAATGGGGAGAACATGGTTGTGACCCTAGGCAGCTCCAGTCCTTCTGAATGAGGGAAATACCACAGTATTGTTATTCATGGTGGATGAGATCTGAAATCTCTTCAGCGGCAACAACACTCCACAGAGTTGTGCAAATATAGTTAGAAGACTGGAGAATTGTCACAATTCTATATTTCTTTATTGCTAGTTGGACTCATTTCTTAAATAGTGGAATTATAGGTAAGGAGATATCCATTTCCTGATCACAACACTCTGAAGATAGGTATAGAAATATTACAGCAGACGAAGTGTTATCTTGTGAGAATATTTAGGTAAGGGCTCTTCATATTTTCATTTGATGCATCAAAGAGTGGGGATTTAAGAATCTTCCCTAATGTGCTACATAAATATATTAGAACAGATTTCCTCTAAATCAGTGGTTCTTAGCCTTTCTTGGATTTATTCCACAATATTCTATAAAATTACATAAGCCCTCTCTTGAGACAAATATGCATACCAAGATATATTAATAATGCTTCCTTTTCAAAGGGTTCAAGAAACACTCAAATCATGTAGAGGGGTCCACAAACTCAAGATTTACAACTTCCCAAAAGAGGAGTAATTAAACCCATCTGGAGAAGAAACAGCTCTCACTGAAGTTGTCTGGTGGAGTCAGATGCTTGTTGCCCCACATCCAGGAGAAGAGGCCAACTTATATAACCACTTAAACATTGGCTTCATTTCCGTACTAAATGTACTCATACATGTTGAAGGAATTGAAAGTGCTTGGCGAAAATCTGCTGAAGAAAAGTCATTTCACACAGTTTTGCTCAGTACTTTCCCAGAATTTTCTCTAGCTAATGTTTCAAAATTATTGATTCATATTATTTGCAGGTAAAGTACTTTGAACAGCAAGAAGGCTTTTAAGAATTTTAAGGTAATGTCAAGAACATATCAGAGGTCACTCTATTTGATCACTGAAAACTGCAAAGGACAATTTAGTCTGTAAAAACATATCTGTGCCATGCATTTCTGCTGTTGTCTCCTAATTTCTGAGCATGGTGGGAGAGAAGACTCTTTCACGTTCCCATCTCCTCCACCCTCCTCAACACAAATATCACGCATTTCACACACTCTTTTGGGATTGCTTAGCAGCAGGGAGAAAGTTGCCATCCTAAAAAAGGAAGCCCAGGCATATCTTGAAGCTGAGCCAACCAAGGTGAGAGAAAGGATGTTCTGGCTGACAGTGTTTGTGTTTCTCGCAGGAAGACCAGAGCAGTCCCTGAGAGCAGTTGAGCATAAATAGTGAAGGTTAGACCTATTTCCTCATTTGGTTACCTCAACTCTTCTGGCCCCCTCCCTCAGAGTTTCAGGATGTAACCTTACTGCCTTTCCCCTACCCAAGCCTATGTGTCACATTAAAATGGACCATTCTTTGTCTTCTAGGAATTCCATCTTTGAGGAACCACCCCTTGATCATAGAATCATAATTCTACTCAGCCCCTGTGTTCACAGTAGGACTCACCCTCCTCACAATACCTGCCCCTGGGTAAGTATTGCCCCAAAATTGGCCAATCAGAGAATGCTATCAATCAAACTACCCTGTCTTCTTGGCCATAGTGATCATTTTAGAGAAGGACACGTGATCTAAGCCATGCTAACCAGAATTGCTCCCATAATTTTGTCACTCTTGGGGGAAACACTTCTGTTCAATGAAATCTGGATATATTTGGATGATATAAGAAGGCACTAAAGAACTTTGGTAATCAAGACAAATACTATTTTAATAAATCAAAATTATTACCAAAACAAACATACAAACAAAAATCCACACTGAGCAAAATGTCAAAATTGTAAAGACAGGGCCATACCCAAACACCTGTTGTGTACTTCCAATCTGAAAAATAAAAGAGAAATCCCATTGTCAAGAATCATGCACTTTCATGCAGCCAGGAGGTCAGGGACAGTTTGGTGGCCCGCTGCCCCAGAATGAAACAATGGGATGGATTGCTAAGAGACAGAAACTACCAGAATGAAATCCAGATTTAAGATGAGACTCAGCAAGCTTGGACAGTGGTTCCCAGTCCAGGGAGAAAGCAGGGAACATTGAAATCAAAGTCAGCTGAGGTTTTAAGGGTATTAATTTGTCAGAGAAACTTTATCCTTAGCATCCTTTCAATGCCTAAAGTAATTCAAACATCTGAGTTTATACTAAAAGGAAGTTGTCTACCAAAGCAGTGCAGCTCTAAAATTGAGACTAATCCAATTATCTTCTCAGCTGTAGCCAAGGAGGAAAATAGACAGGGGACATCCTGCAAGAGGACATAGACCCAAGGTGACCAAGAAATTGACTCAACTGCCATGAAACAATGGCTTCTGGTTCTGGTCCATCAGGAACTGTATGTGCTGTAGCTCAAAGGCCACCGTATGTTATGTGTTCTTCTCTCCTTTTTCATATGAAAGTGTTTATTTGTTTATTCCATTCTACTACTTCATTTTGCACTTAATATTTTGGGACTATTTAGGTTTCTCATGTAACTGCATCTTATTAATATATTTGGGGCAGTATCCAGACTGAAGAAGAATTAGATCACCCAAGAATTCTTACCTTGGAACTGGGTGCAGACATTGAATAAGACTTTGGGTTGTCAACTTTAAGGGAGAATTATTATGTGGAAGTAGCTTCATTATGTTAGAACTGGCATTTTTTAAAAGTGTATGTATGAGAAGAAAATGTTTGTGGACTACTATGGGGTGAACCTAATGGACATGCATTTTTTTCTATCTAGATTCCCTTCCGTTGAGGATGAATTAGATTAGGTTGCATGGGAATCTTACTCAGTTGGATGTTTTTGTGAGATGAACTTTATCTTACCTCTCCTCATTCCCTAGTTTACTGCTCTCCCCAGAACTGAGCCTAGCACCCAAGCCAGACAATCAAAATATTCCAACCTCTTGCTATATCTCCTCTTCCCAACCCTACCCTCTGGTTTAAGCTGTGTTTCAGTCCTGACTAGCACACATGCATTGTATTATCTGTGATCTTCATTGGCCTCCTCCTGAAGCAAATGATTAATGCAATTCATTTAACTCTTAAAATAAAAAAGCTAACTAAAGAGATATGTCCTCTGTACATATTCCAGTTCCACAAAAAAAATCTCCAGCTTCAGTGACCAAAACAGACAATTATGTCCTTAAAAAATAAGTTAATTTATCAAAATAGAGAATAATCATAGAATGAAATAGAGGAAAACAGTCTCAGTTGTTTCTTACATATTGTACAAAGAGTTCATAACTATTGTGCCCCAGGAACTATGTCATAGGAAGTACTATAATCATCATTACTTTATAGATGACAGTGGTGAAGCATGAGATATTTAGGTTATTTGTGCAAACTTACATAGCAATTAAAAGGCAGGGTTGGAATTCAAACTTAGCCTAAGAAACAGTGTCCAGGCACCTAACCCCTTCATAAATACCATTTATTTGATGACCGAAAAAAATTGCACGACCTAAAAGTTGAGAATTATGTTTTATTTGGCAGGCAAAACTGAGGACTTAAGGCCAGGACGCAGCCTCTCAGATGGCTCTGAGGGACCACCCCAAAGAGGTCAGGAAGGAGCCGGGATATATAGGAGTTTTTGCAACAAAGACCGGGTAGTTGGAACATCAAAAATTACTCTTAATACAGAAACAGACTCACAGACTTTGAAAACAAACTTATGGTTCCCAAAGGGGAAACGTGGTGGGGGAGGGATACATTAGGAGCTTGGGATTAACAGATACACACTACTATCTATAAAATAAATTACCAAAAAGGACCTACGGTATAGCACAGGGAACACCACTCAGCTCTCTGTAATGACCTATATGAGAAAGTAATCTGAAAAAGAATGGATACATTTATATGTATAAATTAATCTCTTTGCTGTATACCTGAAACTAACACAACATTGTAAATCAACTATACTCTAATATAAAGCTTAAAAAAAAGAAATAAAAAAGAAAATCAGACAACTCAAATGAATGAATTTAGTGCTTTTCTATGTATGGGAAGATGCAAACGTCGGGGCTCACTGAAATCATTCCTTTGCCATGCACCTCAGCTATCTGGGGCCAGTATACTGTGTTTTCTCATCCTGAGTCTCCTCAGGGTGCATCGCTAGGGGTGGCTGCAGCAGTTGACTCCTTGATGGTGGGCATCCTGTTTCTATCCTTAGTTCCCTCATGGCTCACTGTCATGGACAGCTGTAATGTGATGGCTTGATGTCTGAAACCTCCTTTGTTTACTGATATGACAGGCAACATTTTTTTCATTGACATATTCATAACAGAGGTGTGCAGAGCACTGTGGAACAGGAGAATGAAATGACTCAATCCCACTCCAGGCCAGACTAACTGTGATCCTGGACATGAGAGGAAAGACATTCTTAGTGGAGGGGACTCGTGTCACTTTGTAAGCCATGCTACACAAAGGGAAATGTTCTTTACTCCTGAAAAACCCTGTCCTCACATGCATGAGTATGCACTGGCCATGTTTATACAATTTCTACCTCCATCTCAAAAAGAGTGGAATTCCCTCTATTTCCTGTCTCTTGTGTGCTTCCTTCTCCATGTCCCCTCGCCGAAACATTCACAGAAATACTGCCCTCGGCCTGTGTAAGCAAATGTTGCCTCTGACCCTCTTCTTCTGCCATTTGCTGTTTAAGTATGTTCAATCCTGTGCTGAATGGACTTTATCTTTTCATTACTTGCAAAATAAAAGCTCCTCACCATAAGTGCTTTATTTTCCCTGTGCTTCCAGCTAAATCCTGCACAGTAAAACAAATTAAGCAGATGGCAGACTTAAATGTTAAATATAGGAAAAAAAAAGTATGAAGAAATCTTGAGATAAATTAGAATGTAGGGTAGAATATTTTGAAATGTGATGAATCAAAGGTTAAAGTCACAGAGAATTTTAAACTCAGGTTTCTGAAAGATATATGAATGATTCAGGACTGTAACTTAAAGAGCCCTTCTAGGACAAGTGTGCCTCTGTAAAGCTGAATTCCCGAATTGGTCGAAGCCTCATGATGTGCCTTTCATACTTTATGAGGGCAGGCACACAACCACTGCCATTTTTCTTTATTTTCAGAGTAAAATGTTCACGGTCTCAATCAGCATGGGAAGGTACAAGGACAGAGGTTTATGTGGTTTAATGAGTGATACCCTCAGAGAGTCCAGATTAAAAAGAAAATAGATTCTCAGCTTCTGTCCATTACTTGTGTACCCAAATTTTACTACCAGGGAACACACATTCACTGTAAAACGTTGAGCTCTGTTAAAATGCAATATTTCCTGGGAACATAAAATCACATGAGTCATTTTCAACTATGTGTAAACAAAATTAGCAGGTCATTTCCTAAGAACTGGTTTAAATAGGAAGAAAGGTGAAATATGCATGATGCTATGAGAGACCTGGATTAAAGAAGAAAGTCTTAAAACTAAAGTTTCTAAGATGGAAGAGCTCTAAAATCAACGTATTGTCTCATAAAATAATTTTCCAGAACTAGTCTTAATTTTTATCTGCTTAGAGCCATTTTGTTTAGAGAAACAGTACTGTTTTGATTACAGTTAAAGACGAAAGATGCAAAAAAGAAGGAGAAATCAAAGAAACTAACATGTGTTAAGTGCACATTGGGTACTTTATTATTTCTAATCACCGTTCTCTGAGATATCTTCATGGATCTACTTCCCAAATGAGGAGAACAAGTCTCAGAAATGTTACTTTACTTGACAAAGGTGACACATCTACTAAAGAGTATAGAGGAAATATTCTGGCTCCAATCTGTATTCATTGGGTTCTCTCCACACAGCAATGGTCATGGCTATCTCGTTTCAAATTCCCTAACGGCGTGGTAACATTTTAAGATCATTAATCAGGGAATTGTACATTTCATTCTGCAAATAAAGACACTAAACATATTGATGCCCATAGGATGTAACTAATATCTTTGTGATCAGAAAGAGGTATAAGAGAAGAAAGGAAGGCTTGCTGGAAGGAAAGAAAGAGTACAGAAACAAGGGGACACAGAACTCCACTGGAACTAATATAATTGTACCTGGGTCCCACCAGGATCAGCTTGAGCGATCATGGACCTTCCACAGACCCAGGACTCACATACTTCTGACACAAGATATAAAGTGAAAGGTTGAATAAAGATTAAAAAAACAAAAACAGTCAAGATAATTTAATGGTGAACAAAGAAAAAAGAATGCAGGGAAGACAATATCTGCTAGAATTTAATTTTCACAATGTTGAGATTCAGACATGTCATACTCAGTCTTTTTTCTCTGTAGTTTAAAATCCCTGACCTCTGAGCCAGAGCAAGAAACAATATATTGATACAATGAGACTGTTCCCTTTCGGTAGCTCAGACTTTGCGTGGAGCACAACGCACTGTCTCTGAAGTATAATTTACAAAGAAAACCTGCATGGGCATGTTCAGATAAATGAAAGCTACCTTTTAAGTGTTTATATCATAGGAGAAAAGGCTCTAATCATTTAGATTAACTGCAAAAATGCCTCTAGAAGATTGGATTAAAAGAAAAGAATTTCTAAGAACCAGGAGGGAAGAGCCATATGAATAGCTACACAGAGCAGAGACATTTCCTTGGGGAGTTTGTAAAGGAACCCATTTTAAATACACTTATGACAAAAATATAATTCCTTAGTATATGTGAAGACGTTTGAATAGCCAAAGCCACAAATACCAAGAAACCATATTTTGCCTGTAATGGCTCATGTTAGCATGTGAATCATCGAAGCATTTGAAGGCACAGGCTTATTAAACACAATATTTTCCTATATTTTACATACTCTCAGTAGCAGCGGTGCACTTTTTGAAATATAACTGTATTTTTGAATTTAGTGTTTAATAAAATATCAAACTTTTATTACAAATTAAATTACCTTTTCAGAAGGAGCAGTGATTTTCCCTGAGGTATCTCTCATGAACAATAATCGTTTCAGAGCCACCTGAGAGAAGAATCCTTCATGTGGACAGGGTCTCCCCATGTTCTTTAGTCTCTTCAGACTGTTCATTCTGTCCCCACTGGCACATAGGCACAAAGGCGGTCAGAATTTCACATAGAAGTGTGCAGCTGTGACTACCTCTTCTAAAGCCTACTGACTCTGCCAATCACTGTATTTTAAATAAATATGAGCAATATTTCTAAGCAGAAAACAGAGGAGGATGCTGAGCATACTGGTGAATGAACTCTTGTTCTCAGAAGTCAGACTCGGGATAAAGCCACAAACAGGACCCAGTGAACTCAATCAATTGTGGATGGAGGCGTGGGTGCACTGGTTCCTCAAAACTCTGAGGAAGGCATCTAGACCCCCGATGTTATTGAAAAATGTTAAGGAAGCTCCATCCTACTAAAAATACAAGTCCAATACTTCATATGTTCTAATTGCATAATAATTTCTGGCTTCTTCTCTTGATAGTTTTTACCACTAAAATGTAGAGGAAACCAAGAAGGAGTTTCTACTTTGAACTTAATTCTGAGCAACAAGAAACAGATTGGACTTCCCTGGTGGTGCAATGGTTAAGAATTCACCTGCCAGTGCAGGGGACAAGGGCTCGAGCCCTGATCCAAGAAGATTCCACATGCCACAGAGCAAATAAACCCGTGAGCCACAACTACCGAGCCCACATGCCACAACTACTGAAGCCTGAGCACTCTAGAGCTCATGCTCCTCAAGAAGAGAAGCCACAACAATGAGAAGCCCGCAACAAAGAGTACGCTGAAACTAGAGAATAACCCACATGCAGCAACGAAGACCCAACACAGCCAGAAAGAAAGAAAGAAAGAGAGAGAGAGAGAGAGAGAGAGAGAGAAAGGAAGGAAGGAAGGAAGGAAGGAAGGAAGAAAGAAAGAAAGAAAGAAAGAAAGAAAGAAAGAAAGAAAGAAAGAAAGAAAGAAAGAAAGAAAGAAAGAAAAGAAAAGAAAGAAAGGAAGAAAAAAAGAAAAGAAGAAACATTGGAAAGGACTGAAGCGATTAAAGGAAATGCTATTGTCCTCTTATAATTCAACATAGTATGGGTTTTTTTGTTTTTGTTTTTTGTTTTTTTTGCGGTATGCGGGCCTCTCACTGTTGTGGCCTCTCCCCTTGTGGAGCACAGGCTCTGGACGCGCAGGCTCAGCAGCCATGGCTCACGGGCCTAGCCACTCCGCGGCATGTGAGATCTTCCTGGACCAGGGCACGAACCCGTGTCCCCTGCATCGGCAGGCAGACTCTCAACCACTGTGCCACCAGGGAAGCCCCATAGTATGGGTTTTAAAAACAAGTCACTTCAGCTATTTAGAACATATATCCTCTTTTTTTTTTCTTTTTTCTTTTTTTTCCTCTTCTTGAACATGATAAAAACTTTAACATATTTTAACTGCTCGCTGAACAGCTCACCACCACCTTTTCTATCTCCCTTTTCTTGGTATTGTTATTTGAAAATCTAGTTTCAGATGTTTACATAGGAGAAATTTTTTTTTTATGATGGCCTATGTTTAATTACATGTAGTAATACATTTATTAATTGTACACCACAAGTTTTTGTTGTTATTATTTCTTTAATATCTTACTTTATTTATCCATGTTCATACTTTTTATTGCTGAAATATATCCCTTAGAAATTATTTTAGAGATGATCTGTGAAATATAAACTCTAGTCTTTATCTAAAAATGTCTTTATTTTTCCCAACTCTTTGATGTAGTTTTAGCGAGTACAGGATTGTAAGTTGCCAGTTACTCTGCCTCAGCACTGTCTTAAGGAATGTATTGTTGCTGCCAAGAAGTTGTCTGTAAATTTAATATTCTATTTTGATGGTAATAATTCACCTTTATCTATATTTTTAAAGATTATCTTCTTAGCAAGGTTTGAAGTTTCTCTGTGAAATGTATCCCTCCCTCTGGTGTCACAATACTCTTCCACACAGAATGATCCATCGAAAATGCAGGATGGTTGTATAATGATATTGCTCAAAATCCTTCTATGCCCCTCCCCTCAGTATCCACAGAATAAAACCCAAGTTTCTTAGGAGGAAATGCTGGTTCATGCCAATCTCTACAGCTCAATCTCTCCATTCCAGGTCTCACACCTGATCCCCCAGACATGTAAGACTACTTTTAATTCAATGAACACCCCATGTTGTTTTTAGTTTCTAAGCCTTTATTCATTCTGTTCTCTCTGCTAAAGTGTCACCAATCTCATTCCCATTTTTATTTTAACTGTGATTGATTCCCTTTTAGCAGTTACAATTTAGTTGGCATCTTAAGTCTTCAAAGAAGCCTCCCCTAACCCCTCAGGGTGAAGTGGGCCTGCTTCCTCTGTGCCCCAGCAGATTTCGGCTATATGCCTGACTCTCCCAGGGGACCTTAAGTTCCTGGACCAGGGGCTTCTGTATGATACATTTCCAGTCCCCATCATATTATAGTGTCCTACACTTAGAAGATGCTAAGAATATATTTCCTAAATATTGAAAATAATTAAGGAAAGAAGAAAATATAGGATGAATAATGTTGTAAATCTTTGGGCACACATATAGTGCACTTACCACTGACATTTCAATTTCCATTCTCTCTTGTTAATTACTTTACTTATGCTAGAATCCTCACAAGAATCTAAAGGTTTAATATGGTCACTAATCCAGGATTAGAGAAAAGAAAAGTAATTTCTCCCCCCCACCTCAGTTCTCACAGAGAGGAGTAGTGTGTGAATGTGCATATTGAAATTTCTCTATATCTAAATGGGAAGAAAACCCCACAGTTAATTTCTGCACAGAACTTAAAATACCCACTGCTACTGAAATCCTAAATGATGTTCTCTACTTTGAAATGAAATATTTAAAAGATCTCCACATTATTTTTTATCATTTCCTATTTCTGGATTTTAGGCAACATGCTTTAATTTGATTAGAATCTAAACATAATTTTCATGGAAGTGTGTATGTAAGGTCAAAAAATAAAAGGTAAATGACACTAAGTTGGCATATACAATTGACATTGCTAATTTCAAATAAAATAGCCAAGTTGGAAGGTTATGAGCACGTTTTGGTATTGTTTATTTGGGCACCAACATATCAGTTCTTTACAGAGCCAATAAGTATTATTCTTTCCTCACCATTATTGAAAAAGATATTAGCATTGTGTCTGGTCTCTGAGGGGTATTAAATCTCTTTGTTATTTATTTCACTTACTGATTTGTTCATTCATTTATTCAGCAAATACTTAATAGGTGCCTACTAAATCCTAGGTTGGTTCTTAGGCACTGTGGATCCAACAGTAAACCAATCACAGAACAAGACTAATCCTTGAGGATGTAGCCTAGGGATGCAGGTAAATGTGCCATAACAATAGTGTATGATGGTCTAATAGGGAAAGTACAGGGATTATGCAAACAGAGTCTTGATAAAGTCTATACATCCTATTTGTGACTTATCCAGTTTTTCACTGGACACAAGTTAGGACTCTGTTACTTGCATTTTTACTGTTGTCATCTCATATCAATTCATTCCAAACTATGAATGATAGTCTTTCTCTTTATTTCCCAATGTGGGGTTAAACAAGTCTGCTGATTTTTTATAAACTTTGCTAAAAGTATACAAAGACATTTAATATTGGAGGTTGTTTACCCTATTGTTTATGAGCTAGTGTTTTTCAGCTCGGATTTACTAATATGGCTGAATCTCGCTTCTGAGCACAAATTCAGCACAGTGCTATTAGAAACCCCTGCCTGTACAGATAGGAATTCTCTCTTTCTTTCTTTCCCCTATCTTCAGGAAGAAAGCAAATACATACTCCCTGCATTTAAAAGATGCCCAGGAGTAAGAACATAATCTCTGAAAAGTATTTTACCCTGTTCTCAATCAAATCTATGTATAAATAGTATTAAAGGCATATTTATACCATCAGTAGGATTTTTGTTTTGTTTTGTTTTGTTTTGTTTTCATTGTAAATGGCAGAAGCAAAAAATTCATACTGGGTTTGGTTTGGTAAAATAATTCTCACTCTACCTCACTCCCCTCCCCAATACATGCAGACCACTCTCAGTCCTCAATTTTCTAACATGCTGGCTCCAGTTTTTCTTACTGTAGACTAGTCTTCTCTAAATAGTAGGCAGAGAGGCTACCAGAAGATCTCACTGTTGCCATCCCTAGCCTTCACCATCAGAAAGGGATGGAAACAGGTTTCTACAACCCAATTTGAAAATATCCCTGCAGTTTTTAAATGACCATTTTGTCCCCAGGCAGCAATCACGGGCTCAGAAATATGAAGTAAAGTCTGTGATCATCAAATAAAACCCATTGCAAGGCAAAACTTGCACACTTAGATCAATTTAAGGGAAAAATATGAGAATTTAGGCATCTTCCCAGCTCTAATTTTCTATACACACCAGAAATTTATTCCCCCTGAGACCTTATTCAGAACTTTCTCCCCACTCAACTCAAGATGCTGTTAACTTTTTTGAGCCGAGAGTTTCTCTGCCTAGAATATTTAACAGGTGTCATGGATCACCATACAGGAGGAGGCCGCTCACGCTGATTACTAAGAGCATGGGTTCTAGCGGCAATCTGCCTGCATCCAAATCCTGGCTCTGTTACATATGAGGTGTGTCACTTGGGCAATTATTGAATCTCTGCGGTCTCAGCTTTCTTACCTTTGAAATTGAGATAATGATAGTTCTTGTCATGTTGATTTGTTTCAATTCTTAAATAAGCTAAAATGTGTAAAGCACTTAGAACATTGCCTGGCACATATTAAGCATTTAAAGGAAGTAAGTGTACTATTTTCAGTTGTCATATCTTACAGGTATCAAAATGAGATCCATATTTTTTTTTCTGTGAAATGTAGAGATTCCAAATGTAACACTTCAAAATTGACAGTATTTTTTTCTTTGTTTTCTTTTTTTGATTATCCTTTTGAAACATAAAAATTTGTTGGTAACAACTTTTCATTCCAGTGTATAATTGGAGTAGTTTCAGAGCCTGGTATACAAAGAACTTCGTATATATTCTTCCTTCACTCCCCACTCCTCAACTTTTCGTATAAATTGTCAGAGGTGCAAAAGTTACTTCCTCTTGGGAAACCAATTAGCAAGGTTTTAAATCAGTGGTTTGCAAATCAATAGTCTTGAGTTTTGATTCCTAAAATGACAAAAATATTAAAGAGCAATCATTCTTATCACAAAATATTAAGAATCTATACTTTGTACATGACACTGGCCAAAACACTAGGCCACCAGCAAGAGCAACACATAGGAAGATGAGGTGGGGATCTAAGAAATCTTAGGGCTTTCACTGGTTTCTCTTCTCTAGGAGTTGACCTGCCTTAAACTGAAGGGACACATTGTTCTAATCACACTTGGCTTTACCAAGGTCAATACTATGGCTCCCAAGTCTCACAAATGGTGATTTGCTGAAGTTACATGTTTTGACCTCTTCCTGCCCCATATAAGAATATGAAAACCTTTCTAATATCATTCTTGTTCCTCAATGGAGTTAACTGTTTTGTTTTGTTTTAATAATTTATAGACTCAGATTTATCACTGTTTAAACTTATTTTCCCTCTAAATGATTAAAATCTCTCACATGTGAGTGGGGTTTAATAAGAAAGTTTTTACAATCTATCTTTTGGAAATGGATATACAAGGAAGTTCTCATGATTATGTTTATCCCAAAGCCCAAGGTTTAGCTTTGTCAACTTTTTGATTTCTCATCCTGAAACATCTATGAATATGCTAGTTCTATAAGACATTGTATTATATTTTCCAGTCAGGTTCCATCCCGGAAAGAGAAGCAATTTTAGACCTTTCATATTTAACACAGTTAATTGGTTACATTTCTGATGAAATAGCTGTGAAGTCAAACAAAGGATGGTGAAGTAATTTAGAGATTAACAGCAGAAAACCACTAACAGCCTCAGGTTTAGAGAAGCAAGAAAAAGAGTGATTATGCAATCAGTGTACCTCTGATTGTCCAATCTTTCCCAGAGTGAGAGGGCAATGGAGCCTGGAAAATGTGGTTGCCCAGGATACAGAGCAGAGCAGGGAAAGTAAGGCAGGAAATGGGGCCGTAGCAAATTGGCAGTCATCAGTTACACGGGGAATATTTAAAGTGAAGAAAGTGCTTTAGCTCTAGTCTGTGTGATCTTCACATTACAAGCATCAATACAACCTAAGAGCCTTTCAAAAGGTAAATTCTTACACCCCACCCAGATATGCAGATGCAGAATATCTGAGGTGGACCCCAGCATCTTGTTTTAACATTTATATCAATAAGTTATCAGACAAGTTTATGGTCAAATAAACATCTCCTTCTCCCTTTCACTTGACACCATAACTTTCCGGGTTGATAATGCACAGATAGGTCAGTGTTTTCTGAGTATCAGGCCTGTGTATTAAATTTTCTAGCAGGTTTACTAACTAGAATGAAACATGATTCTACTTTCATATATCATCCAGAAAACAGGAGAGACACTTCCTTAGTATAAATGGCCACCACCTGAGTTGTTTATATATTTTCTGAGAGGGAAGTTAGGGGACAGGCTGTGTCACTGGAGCCAGCTCTGATTAGCCGTGGCGCTAATGATTCTGGCAGTGACACACACAAAGAAATATGTCTCAGGAATCTGGGCCTCTCTCTGTTCTGATGGGAGCAGACATTCACTGCTTAGTGAATCTCCTTTCTCTTATCCACATGACACAATTCTCCCCTGTCTAATTCTGAGAGCCAATTTTCTCTTGTCTGCTATGAATAGATTTGAGAAATACAGTGTTGTTAGCTGAAATATTCTATTCAGTTTGACACAGTGAATTTGCTGCATTAATTTCCATCTTAACTTGTATTTGCTTACTATTCCAAATCAGTTTATTTACTTTCCACAGTGTGGGGAAGCTTTCTGCCTGGTACCTATGTTGCTCATTGGATCATTACTTATCATTTCTTTAAGTCCAATGCTTTGCACATCTTTTTTAGTTATGTCCACGATTATTTTGAACAATAGTTTTAACATTCCAGTGTACTTTTAAAATTTCCATTTCTTGTGCTGTCTTTAATACAAACACAGACAATATAGCTTAGCAGTTAGTAACTTCTGCTTCTAGTCTAGCTGCTCAAAATTTGTATAATTATTAAAATTGAAAATATGTCCACTTAAAAACATTTAATAACTTTTAATCTCAAGTATGAATATCTTCATTCCTCATTAAACTTTTTTTTTTTTTTTTTTTTTTTGTCGTACACGGGCCTCTCACTGTTGTGGCCTCTCCCGTTGCGGAGCACAGGCTCCGGATGCGCAGGCTCAGAGGCCATGGCTCACAGGCCCAGCCGCTCTGCAGCATGTGGGATCTTCCCGTACCGGGGCATGAACCTGTGTCCCCTGCATCGGACTCTCAACCACTGCGCCACTAGGGAAGCCCCCTCATTAATTTCTTTTTAATTTATTAATTTATTAATTTATTTTTGCTGTGTTGGGTCTTCGTTTCTGTGTGTGGGCTTTCTCTAATTGCGGTGAGCGGGGGCCACTCTTCATCTGGGTGCACAGGCCTCTCACTGTCACGGCCTCTCTTGTTGCGGAGCACAAGCTCTAGACGCGCAAGCTCAGTAGTTGTGGCTCACGGGCCTAGTTGCTCCACAGCATGTGGGATCTTCCCAGACCAGGGCTCGAACCCGTGTCCCCTCCATTGGCAGGCAGATTCTCAACCACTGAGCCACCAGGGAAGCCCATTCATTAAACTTTTATAACCCACTCATTATATAGCCCACTCATTTTATAGCCCACTAATTAAACTTTTGTAGTTTAGGGAACTACTATGAGGAGGGGCCAAAGAAATGTTATCTTAGTTTTCTTATTTTAGAAATAAAAAATGACACATTACAACAAAATAAATAACAGTGTTGTTCTATATAAATTAACAGTTGTTATAACTTTATTGATGGTCAAATTTGTTTTGCACGAACAAATCCATGAATAGCAAATACCTTATGGAGCTGACATGAAAACAAGGTGTTTTATTGGAAAAATAAAATATGCAGATATTTTTACATATATTGTCAAAGAGCCCAGTAAAAAATATGAATATAGGAACTGCATTAGAAGATCTGTAGTCTCATTGAAATTTCCAGTAAATGCGCCCTTTGTTCGTTTCTGGTTTTCAGGAAAGATGACTAATAAGAGAAAGTACCTTTAGAGAAGAGACACCATCCAGGAGATCAGTCTGGGAAGGGTATTTACGGTTGTCAGCCTGAAGCTCTGAGAGGAGAACAGAATCATTATGCAAAGGATCTGAGCTCCACTTAGCAGAGTGTCACAAGAGCTGTTAAATTCCAATCTGCAGAAGCAAGAGGAAAAGAGGAGAAACAGTGTAACTAGACCTAAGGCCATTGGATCCACAGTCACAATCAATCATATTCAATGACCAGTGAGAAGAAAAATTCAAACCAAAGGTGCTAAATATTATGTGCTATGACTCTTCTTTTATGCATCTCTTGGTACAAAGATGGAAGAAAAGGGGAAAAAAACAGATAAATGTGCTATAAAGACTAAGAAAGGAAACATGGCACAGATTGTGAGGATGTTAGGGAGAAACATAAGACAAAGGGATTGTCTGTGGGCTGAAATGCCTTTAAATTTCTCTTTTAAAATGTGTTATGTTTTTGTTGTAGAAAATCTTGTCTCGATTGAAATACAAGCAATTTTAGAAATAAGTTCTGGAAATCCCTCTTCTTAAAGATATTTGCTTCAAAGATAGTTTCTAAATTTGCAGCTCACCTGAGGAAAAGCTCCCCAGCTAAGAGAGAGCGAGTGATATTTGGAAATCTGCTAATGTCAACTCATTTGTTACAAAGATTTCTGTCAGAGAAATACATTTTAGTCTGTACCTTTCACAAATTGCTATACTCACAGCACCTAATATAATTTCTTCCATGTAGAAAGAGCTCAATGTTTGGCGTAGAGTTGAATTAAAGAATGTGGAAGATAACTGATTTCTGGGATCCTCTATATACTTGGGAGTTGCCACTGACCTTGAGATCTTGAAGGAAGGGTCCCAGTCAATTATTTCTAAATTTCCTCCTACCTAGCACAGTACCTGGTGCCTAGTTGTAGCTGGCTTTCAGAATATGCCAGTTCCAGGAGTAATTCTAACTGGAAAAATACAACCATGTGATTTTCACGTTACTCACTCTGTCTGCCTGTCGCTCATATATTTGATATATTCAAATGCATCAAGGAAGTATAGCTACTAAAAAAGAAAACCAAAGGAGAGACACATTTCTCTATTTCTAAACATTTTTTTCTCAGACAGCTAATCAACGTGAAGAATGACATTGAAAACATAGACTTTTTTACCCTAAAATAATGTATGCTCATGGGAACAAAATTTCAAATGGTCCAGTGGATATAGAAGAAAAATCATGTTTCCCTCCTACCCCTTTCCCTTTCCTAGTTCTTCTTCCAAGGAGGCATGATTGGCACCAATTCCTTGCAAAAATCATCACAGTTGTAAAGTCCTATTTCATTATTTGTAATGATGATATAGTATTCAAATGTAGAATTGTTATACCTTCCCAAATTCTCAGTTGATTGTTCAATGAATATTTACATAAATAGATCTTTTTGCAAAAGTAAGCTTATTTGTAAATACATTCCTAAGAGTTGAATTTTACTGAGATTGCTAAATTATCCTCCAAGGGAATTGTTTCAGCTTATACTCCCATAAGGGGTATAGTTATACAATAATATATTAAGTTACTGAGCTTTGACCATTCACATAAGAGAAAATGTCACACAGGAGAACATGTTGTGATAGTTTGTGCATATGATGCTGCCATAAGATGTAGTTGAGCATTTTTTTTTTATCTTAAAAGTATTTATTTCCTATTAATAGTTAGTCATACCCTTTGTCCACCTTATTTTTTTGGTATTGACCTCTTCTTTCCACAGATTTAATAGAGTTTTTTATATAAATTAAATTATGTCTTTGAGATATGACTTGTAAATATTTGTTTACAATTTGTCTTAGGACTTACTACAGTATTTTTTCACACAGACATTTTTCATGTTTGTGTAGTAAAATATATTATATTCTTAATTATATTGCGTCTGCATGTTGTCTTGCCTAGAAAGACTTTCACTTCACGAACATTAAATATAAATAAATTCATCAGTAGAGAGAGTCTACACAAGTTTGATAATTATATGATTAAAAAGAAAGAGTGCCACAAATATATCTTTTTAATAAAGAAATTAATAATCACAACAGTTAAGGATTATGGAAAAATACACTCAGTTTTGTTCTGGGCCAGCATTTCTCAAAGTTTAATGTATAGAACTCTAGTTTGTAAGGATAGTAATATAAAAACTGCATTAAGTGGTTAAATAAATTTAGAGTATGCTGAATATAGGGGTTATGGAGTTTCTTATTGTATCATTTCTCAAAGTTTTTAATAAGATGATGTGAAGAATTTCACATGTATTTTCTCAGATGGAAATCCTATCCATGCCCTCTTCCCAAAGCAGAGTCTGAGTCAAGGATTCCATTGCAAGTGGCTTATTTCGGAGGTAATCCCAGGAAACATCAGTAGGAGAGAGAGGAAGTGACACACAGCAGAAAGGAGACCACTGAAGACTGTTTGATGAGTAGGCTCCCACTCTGGGCCACTGGGAAACAGAGACTGGACTGAATACCCCACAGAGTCATCCCACACAGTGCTGGGGAGCTGAGGTATGCATCCTCCAGCTTCTATATCAATCAGCACTTGAGACTTGTGTCCAGAGATATTAACAGCCTGGCGCTTCCTTAGGAGGAAGCTTTTGGAAAATCACACTCTGGTGCCAGGCCGGGCGTACTGCATGTCGTAGAAGGAGTCCAGGCACTGGCCCAGCTCCCAGATGGACACCCCAATGCCCAGATCCCTGGCCAGCTCCAGCCCCACCTGCAAGGTCATCAGCGACAGGTAAAGGACAACTTGCTTCCCTCTTGGCTTTCCTTGTACTAGAAAAATTACTCTGCGGCCTGGCTGTTCCACAAGATCTGGGGCCCGTGGTCCTTCAGCATCTGGATGTACCTGGGAGAGGCCGGGCGTGGGTTTGGACAGGGTGGAAGTGGCCTCTGCCATCACGGAAGGGGTGAGGTCACCCAAGAGAAGCAGAACGTGGGGTGTCATCCCCCCATGGTCTATAGAGTGCCATCAGCACCCCAGGCTGTGTGGGAGGGCCACGTGTGCAGCTGGACACAAAAGGCCAGGAAACAGGGCCACAGGGTGGGGTCAGAAACACTTGGGCCAAGGCTGCAGCAGACAGGTCCTCACTGGCCCTGATGACAGGCTCGCTCATCCTTGGAGGCCGAGTAGTCCACGCCGTAGAAGTTGAGCCCCAGCAGGATCTTGCTTCACCACTTGGACTTGGGCACCAGGACCTGATGCAGGCTGGAACCCAGGACAGCAGTGCATTGGGACCAGCCTGCTGTGCCGTTCAGCGTGAGGACCAACACGGGGACCAGTTGCTCAAACTCCTTGTGTGTGGACATGCCCAGCTTGTTGGTCCCAGGAGCGATGGTGCACCGGATGACCAGGATGGCCTGCAGCTGGCCCTGATGCAGTGTCTCAGCCACGTGGCTGAGCATGTGAATGAGGCCCCTGCTGGGGGGTCAGCCCAGGATTTGAAACACCTCAGGATGTGTTGAGAGCTGTGCTGCACACGGTAAGTGCCTCGAGGTGAGGGCATGGGGGCAGCTCCACTGACGAGACCTTGTGCTGAGGGAGCACTAACCTTGCACTCCAGGGAATGATGAGTGCCGTGGGATTTGGGCACTGTGCCAAGAGCATCTGCTAGAGCCCCCATTTTTTTCAAGTAGATGTACTCAAGGTCTGTGGCGACAAAAGAAAAGCTTTCACCTCTGTTCAACCCTCCGTCGGTTCCATCCCCCTTTCTTCTCCCTTAGACAGCACAGGTTGCTATCTGCTTGGTCAATTGCAAAGTTTAAGATATGTCACCTTTGTGAATAGACAGGACCCTAGGCTTGCAAATCTTGTTTCTGAATTTGCAGGTGTCTGTGAAATTCTCCTTCACCTTTGCTTTAGGTCCAGCCGAGGAACAGCTTAACAACATTGATCTATTCTTTGTAAAGACTCTTAAACTAACAATTGCTTCGGGTCCTTACACCACTTTTCTAATCCAACAGTGATAAGTTACCAAGATTTAGATATTGTGTTAGTGGGTGGGAGATAGGATATTTAGTTTTATGTGTCAACTTGGCTGAGCTATGTTACCCAGTTAGTTATTTAGTAAAACACTAATCCAGACGTTATTGTGAAGTTATTTTGCAGATGTGGATATCAGCTAAATTAGGTGACTTTAAGTAAAGAACATGACCTTCATAGTGTGGGTGAGTTCATCCAGTCAGCTGAGGGTCTTAAGAGCAAAAACTGTGGTTTCTTGGAGAAAAAGAAATTCTGCCTCAAGGCTGAAGCATCAACTCTTGTTTGCCTGCTAGCTTGCACTACACATTTGCTGGAACCTTGCATTTGAGTATCAGGAACTGGTCTATCTAATAAATAAAAAGGTATTTTCCCCCATTGTGTTATTGATCCTTTTTATAGCAACCCTAGAAATCATATAAAAACAGACGTGATTCAGACAGGTGATTTAGGTAGTGTTTGAATTTCAAGCCAAATCTAATATTACCAAAATGGTATCTTAACTCTTAGTAGACATGTTTTTTGAAACAGTTTAAGGAATCAGCCCTAACCACCTATGACTTCAGCAATGAAGAACAACTTGACTGATATTGATTAATACCCTGGGTGTCCAGGGCATATTCACTGCTATTATCCCATTTGAGCATAACCACAGTTTATTATTTATCTATTATTACAGATATATTATTAATAGGGAATTATCATACAGTTTAACTTTATTTAATAATTATTACAGGAGGAGCTTCAAGATGGCAAAAGAGTAAGATGTGGAGATCACCTTCTTCCCCACAGATACATCAGAAATACATCTACACGTGGAACAACTCCTACAGAACACCTACTGAATGCTGGCAGAAGACCTCAGACCTCCCAAGAGGCAAGAAACTCCCCCACGTACCTGGGTAGGACAAAAGAAAAAAGAATAAACAGAGACAAAAGGATAAGGACGGGACCTGCACCAGTGGGAGGGAGCGGTGAAGGAGGAAAGGTTTCCACACACTAGGAGCCCCTTCGCGGGCAGAGACTGCGGGTGGCGGAGGGGTTAAGCTTCAGAGATGTGGAGGAGAGCGCAGCCACAGGGGTGCGGAGGGCAAAGAGGAGAGATTCCGGCACAGAGGATCGGTGCCAATGGCACACACCAGCCGAGAGGCTTGTCTGCTCGGCCGCCGGGGTGGGCAGGGCTAGGAGCTGAGGCTCGGGCTTCAGTTGGAGCGCAGGGAGAGGACTGGGGTTGGCGATGTGAACACAGCCTGAAGGGGCTAGTGCACCACGGCTGGCCTGGAGGGAGTCCGGGAAAAAGTCTGGAGCTGCCGAAGAGGCAAGAGACTTTTTCTTCCCTCTTTGTTTCCTGGTGCGCGAGGAGAGGGGATGAAGAGCGCTGCTTAAAGGAGCTGCAGAGATGGGCGCGAGCCGCGGCTAACAGCGTGGACACCAGAGACGGGCATGAGATGCTAAGGCTGCTGCTGCTGCCACCAAGAAGCCTGTGTGCGAGCACAGGTCACTCTCCACAGCTCCCGTCCTGGGAGCCTGTGCAGCCCGCCACTGACAGGGTTCCGGGATCCAGGGACAACTTCACCAGGGGAATGCCTCAGGCTGATGCAACATCATGCCGGCCTCTGCCGCCGCAGGCTCACCCCGCCTCCATACCCCTCCCTACCCCCGGCCTGAGTGAGCCAGAGCCCCCGAATCAGTGGCTTCTTTAACCCTGTCCTGTCTGAGCAAAGGACAGACACTCTCAGGAGACTTACAGGCAGAGGTGGGGCCAAATCCAAAACTGAATACCAGGAGCTGTGCAAACATAGAAGAGAAAGGGAAATTTCTCCCAGCAGCCTCAGGAGCAGCGGATTAAATCTCCACAGTCAACTTGATGTACCCTGCATCTATGGAATACCTGAATGCACAGCGTATCATTCCAAAATTGAGGAGGTGGACTTTGGGTGCAACAATATATATATATATATATATTTTTCCCCTTTTTCTCTTTTTGTGAGTGTGTATACATATGCTCCTGTGTGTGATTTTGTCTGTATAGCTTTGCTTTTACCATCTGCCCTAGGATTCTGTCTGTTTGGGTTTTTTGTTGTTCTTTTTTTTTTTTTTTACTATAGTTTTCAGCATTTGTTATCATTGCTGGATTTGTTTTTTGGTTGTGTTGCTCTCTTCTTTCACTCTTTCTCTTATGTAATTGCTTAAATTTTTTTAATAATTATTTTTTGTTTTTTATTTTAATAACTTTTTATTATATCTTATTTTATTTTATCTTATCTTTTTCTTTCTTTCTATATTATCCTATCTAATTTTTTCTTTCTTTCTTTTTTTTTTCTCCCTTTTATTCTGAGCCATGTGGATGAGAGGTTCTTTGTGCTGCAGCCAGGCGTCAGTGCTGTACCACCAAGGTGGGAGAACCAAGTTCAGGAAATTGGTCCACCAGAGACTTCCCAGCTCCACATAATATCAAATGGCAAAAACCTCCCAGAGATCTACATCTCAATGCCAATACACAACTCCACTCAATGACCAGCTAGCTACAGTGCTGGAAACCCTATGACAAACAGCTAGCAAAACAGGACCACAACCCCACCCATAAGCAGACAGGATGCCTGAAATCATAAAAAGGTCACAGACACCCCAAAACACACCACCAGACGTGGACCTGTGCACTAGAAAGACAAGATCCAGCCTCATCCACCAGAACACAGGACCTAGTCCCCTCCACCAGGAAGCCTACACAACCCACTGAACCAACTTTAGCTACTGGGGGCAGACACCAAAAACAACGGGAACTATGAACCTGCAGCCTGCAAAAAGGAGACCCCAAACACAGTATATTAAGAAAAATGAGAAGACAAAGAAAAACACAGCAGACCAAGGAGCAGGGTAAAAACCCACCAGACCTAACAATTGAAGAGGAAATAGGTAGTCTAACTGAAAAATATCTCAGAATAATGATAGTAAAGATGGTTCAAAATCTTGGAAATAGAATGAAGAAAATTCAAGAAACGTTTAACAAGGAACTAGAAGAACTAAAAAACAAACAAGCAATGATGAACAACACAATAAATGAAATTAAAAATTATCTAGAAGGAATCAATAGCAAAATAACTGAGGCAGAAGAACGGATAAGTGACCTGGAAGACAAAATTGTGGAAATAACTATTGCAAAGCAGAATACAGAAAAAAAGAATGAAAAGAATTGAGGATAGTCTCAGAGACCTCTGGGACAATATTAAACGCACTAACATTCCAATTATAGGGGTTCCAGAAGAAGAAGAGAAAAAGAAAGGGACTGAGAAAACATTTGAAGAGATTATAGTTGAAAACTTGCCTAATATCGGTAAGGAAATAGTTAATCAAGTCAGGAAGCACATAGAGTCCCATACAGGATAAATCCAAGGAGAAACATGCCAAGACACATATTAACCAAACTATCAAAAATTAAATACAAAGAACAAATATTCAAAGCAGCAAGGGAAAAACAGCAAGTAACATACAAGGGAATCCTCATAATGTTAACAGCTGATCTTTCAGAAGAAACTCTGCAAGTCAGAAGGGAGTGGCAGACATATTTAAAGTGATGAAAGGGAAAAACCTACAACCAAGATGACACTATCCAGCAAGGATCTCATTCAGATTTGAAGGAGATATTAAAACCTTTACAGACAAGGAAAAGCTAAGATAATTCAGCACCAACAAACCAGCTTTACAACAAATGCTAAAGGAACTTCTCTAGGCAGAAAACACAAGAGAAGGAAAAAACCTACAATAACAAACACAAAACAATTAAGGAATTGGTAATAGGAACATACAGATTGATAATTAACTTAAATGTAAATGGATTAAATGCTCCAACCAAAATACATAGACTGGCAGAATGGATACAAAAACATGACCCATATATATGCTGTCTACAAGAGACTCACTTCAGACCTAGGGACACATACAAACTGAAAGTGAGGGATGAAAAAAGATATTCCATGCAAATGGAAATCAAAAGAAAGCTGGAGTAGCAATTCTCATAACAGACACAATAGACATCAAAACAAAGACTATTGTAAGTGACAAAGAAAGACACTACATAATGATCAGGGGATCTATCCAAGAAGAAGATAAAACAATTGTAAATATTTATGCATCCAACACAGGAGCACCTCAATACATAAGGCAAATGCTAACAACCATAAAAGGGGAAATTGACAGTGACATAATAATAGTGGGAACTTTAACACCACACTTTCACCAATGGACAGGTCATACAAAATGAAAATAAATAAGGAAACACAAGCTTTAAATGATACATTAAACAAGATGGACTTAAGTGATATTTATAGAACATTCCATCCAAAAACAACAGAATACACTTTCTCCTCAAGTGCTCATGGACCATTGTCCAAAATAGATCATATCTTGGGTCACAAGTCAAGCCTTGGTAAATTTAAGAATATTAAAATTATATCAAGTATCTTCTTACCACAACATTATGAGAATAGATATCAATTACAGGAAAAAATCTGTAAAAAATACAAGCACATGGAGACTAAACAATACACTACTTAATAACCAAGTGATCACTGAAAAAATCAAAGAGGAAATAAAAAAATACCAAGAAACAAATGACAATGAAAACACAATGGACCAAAACCTATGGAATGCAGCAAAAGCAGCTCTAAGAGGGAAGATTATAGCAATGCAATCCTACCTTAAGAAACAAGAAACATCTCAAATAAACAACCTAACCTTACACTTAAAGGAATTAGAGAAACAAAAACAAAAAATACCCAAAGTTAGCAGAAGGAAAGAAAGCATAGAGATTAGATCAGAAATAAATGAAAAAGAAATAAAGGAAACAATAGCAAAGATCAATAAAACTAAAAGCTGGTTCTTTGAGAAGATAAAGAAAATTGATAAACCATTAGCCAGACTCATCAAGAAAAAAGGAAGAAGACTCAAATCAGCAGAATTAGAAATGAAAAAGGGGAAGTAACAACTGACACTGCAGAAAGGATCATGATAGATTACTACAGGCAACTATATGCCAATAAAATGGACAACCTGCAAGAAATAGACAAATTCTTAGAAATGCACAGTTTCTGAGACTGAACCAGGAAAAATAGAATATACGAACAGACCAATCAGAAGCACTGAAATTGAAACTGTGATTAAAAACAAAAGCTGAGGACCAGATGGCTTCACAGGCTAATTCTATCAAATATTTAGAGTAGAGTTAACACCTATCCTTCTCAAACTCTTCCAAAATACAGCAGAGGGAGGACACTCGTAAACTCACTCTACAAGGCCCCCATCACCCTAATACCAAAAGCAGACAAAGATGTCACAAAAAAAGAAAACCAACAGACCAACATCACTGATGAACATAGATGCAAAAATCCTCAACAAAATACTAGCAAACAGTATCCAACAGCAAATTAAAAGCATCATACACCATGATCAAGTGGGGTTTAAACCAGGAATGCAAGGATTTTTCAATATACATAAATCAATCAATGTGACATACCATATTAAAAAATTGAAGGAGAAAAAAATATGATCATCTCAATAGATGGAGAGAAAATTTTCAACAAAATCCAACACCCATTTAGGATAAAAAACCCTCTAGAAAGTAGGTTTAGAGGGAACTTATCTCAACATAATAAAGGCCTCTATGACAAACCCACAGCCAACATCATCCTCAATGGTGAAAAATTGAAAACATTTCCACTAAGATCAGGAACAAGACAAGGTTGTCCACTCTCACAACTATTATTCAACATAGTCTTGGAAGTTTTAGCCACAGCAATCAGAGAAGAAAAAGAAATAAAAGGAATCCAAATCTGAAAAGAAGAAATAATGATGTCACTGTTTGCAGATGACATGATACTATGTATAGAGTACCCTAAAGATGCTACCAGAAAACTTCTAGAGCTAATCAATGAATTTGGTAAAGTAGCAGGATACAAAATTAATGCACAGAAGTCTCTTGCTGTCCTATACACTAATGATGAAAAACCTGAAAGTGAAATTAAAAAAAAACACTACCATTTACCATTGCAACAAAAAAAAATAAAATACCTAGAAATAAACCTACCTAAGGAGACAAAAGACCTGTATACAGAAAATTATAAGACACTAATGAAAGAAGTTAAAGATGATACAAATAGATGGAGAGATATACCATGTTCTTGGATTGGAAGAATCAACACTGTGAAAAAGACTATACTACCCAAAAGCAATATATAGATTCAATGCAATCCTTATCAAACTACCACTGGCATTTTTCACAGAATTAGAACAAAAAATTTCACAATTTGTATGGAAACAAAAAAGACCCCGATTATCCAAAGCAATCTTGAGAAAGAAAAATGGAGCTGGAGGAATCAGGGTCTCTGACTTCAGACTATACTACAAAGCTACAGTAATCAAGACAGTATGGTACTGGCAAAAAACAGAAATATAGATCAATGGAACAGGATAGAAAGCCCAGAGATGAACCCGTGCACATATGGTCACCTTATATTTGATAAAGGAGGCAAGAATATATAGTGGAGAAAAGAGTATCTTCAATAAGCGGTGCTGGCAAAACCTGACAGCTACATGTAAAAGAATGAAATTAGAACACTCCCTAACACTATACACGAAAATAAACTCAAAATGGATTAAAGACCTAAATGTAAGGCCATACACTATCAAACTCTTAGAGGAAAATACAGGAAGAACACTCTATGACATAAATCACAGCAAGATCCTTTTTGACATACCACTTAGAGATATGGAAATAAAAACAAAAATTAAGAAATGGGAACTAATGAAATTCAAAATCTTCTTCACAGCAAAGGAAACCATAAACAAGATGAAAAGACAACCCTCAGAATGGGAGAAAATATTTGCAAATGAATCAACTGGCAAAGGATTGATCTCCAAAATTTACAAGCAGCTCATGCAGCTTAATATTAATAAATAAATAAATAAATAAATAAATAAATAAACAAACAACCCAAACCAAAAATGGGCAGAAGACCTAAATAAAGATTTCTCCAAAGAAGATATACAGATTGTCAACAAACACAAGAAACAATGGTCAATATCATTAATCATTAGAGAAATGCAAATCAAAACTACAATGTGATATCATCTCATACCAGACAGAATGGCCATGATCAAAAAATCTACAAACAATAAATGTTAGAGAGGGTGTGGAGGAAAGGGAGCCCTCTTGCACTGTTTGTGGGAATGTACATTGATACAGCCACTATGGAGAACAGTATGGAGGTTCCTTAAATCTAAAAATAGAACTACCATATGACCTAGCAATCCCACTACTGGACCTATACACTGAGAAAACCATAATTCAATAAGTGTCATGTACCACAATGTTCATTGCAGCCTTATTTACAATAACCAGGACATAGAAGCAACCTAAGTGTGCATCGACAGATGAATGGATAAAGAAGATATGGCACATTTATACAATGGAATATTACTCAGCCATAAAAGGGAAGGAAATTGAGTTATTTGTAGTGAGGTGGATAGCCCTAGAGTCTGTCATACAGAGTGAAGTAAGTCAGAAAGAGAAAAACAAATACCATATGCTAACATATATATATATATATATATATATATATATATATATATATATATATATGCAATAAAAAATAATGGTCATGAAGAAGCTAGGGGCAAGATGGGAATAAAGACAGAGACCTACTAGAAAATGGACTTGAGGACACAGAGAGGGGGAATGGTAAGCTGGGACAAAGTGAGAGAGTGGTAGTGTATATATGGACATATATACACTACTAAATGTAAAATAGATAGCTAGTGCAAAGCAGTCATATAGCAAAGGGAGGTGAGCTTGGTGCTTTGTGACCAGCTAGAGGGGTGGGATTGGGAGGGTGGAAGGCAGGGAGATGCAAGATGGAAGAGATATGGGGATATATGTATATGTATAACTGATTCACTTCGTTATAAAGCAGAAACTAACACACCATTGTAAAGCAATTATACTCCAATAAAAACGTTAAAAAATTATTATTATATTATATGTCAGATTTATGCCTGTTATACTGTTAGAATAAACACTAGGCTCTCTGTGCTAATCCTAGTTACATTTTACTTTATTTTGTTATAATTAAGACAGCTTGTTAAATTCATCTTGTGTGTTATGTTTTTATGTAATTTCAATATATTTTATATAAATATTTTCACAAACCTTGAAGGTAGTCTTTAGACCATGAGTCCCAGTTAGTAGTTTCAAAAATCCATCATCGTGTCCATAGTGATATCAATTTTTTTCTTTTAATTTTTAATAATGCATGGCTTTCATTTCTGTCTTATTAACCACACTCATGTATTTGGAGGAGAAAAACAAAGCACACATTCCTACCTGGAAGCAGTCTATTCTAATATCAGTTCAATTAAGTTTTTTATTTGTTTTTTGTTTCATTTTGTAAGCAAAAGTTCAACTGGGGTTTTCAACATATAAAATGAGAGTAAATAAAATAATTTTAAAAGTTGGAAAATAGAAAAGAAAAACTTGATAATAAGATAAAAGAACATATTTCCTAGAAATAAAATTAGCAAGAATATGTACTTGAATCTGACTGAAAAAATATTAAAAGCAGAATATAGGAAGCAAGATGAAAGAGGTCATGAGATCTGCTTAGCTTGATTATATGTAGGATTTGATAATTAAGATAGCTTGTTAAATTCATCTTGTGTGTTATGTTTTTATGTAATTTCAATATATTTTATATAAATATTTTCACAAACCTTGAACGTGTTTATGTAATTGTTTTCTGTTGTTATTTTTGTTGTTATTTCCCTAAAGAACTTGTAAAATATTAAGATTATGAACACTGGCATGGTGACAACTTTGAGATATATTAGTTGGCAGTTGCATTTAGTATTATTGTAAATATTGATATTACTTTGTAGTAATGAATATGGTATTCTCCATCTGAAAGTCATGGTATAAAGCGATTTTTAAATTTATTTTATTCAATGTTGTGTTAATTTATGCTGTACAGCAAAGTGATTTAGTTATGCATATATATATATATACATTCTTTTTCACATTATTTTCCATTCTTGTTTATCACAAGGTATTGAATAGCAGTTCCCTGTGCTATACAGCAGTACCTTGTTGTACATTCACTGTATGTATAATAGTTTGCATCTGCTAATCCCAAACTCCCAATCCATCCTTCCCCCACTCCCCTCCTCCTTTGGCAACCACAAGTCTGTTTTCTCTGTCTGTGACTCTGTTTCTGTTTTGTAAATAAGTTAATTTGGATCATATTTAAGATTTCACATGTAAGTGATATCATGTTATTTGTCTTTTTCTTTCTGACTTACTTCACTTAATATGATAATCTCTAGGTCCATCCATGTTGCTGCAAATGGCATTATTTCATTCTATAAAGTAATTTTTGGAACAATGTTGCACAATATAAGGACAACAATAAAAGTCCAACAATTAAGAACATGCTCACACATCATTAGTATAAAATTTCCCATATATTATTTAATATGTAATCCAAAAACTTATTACTTTAAGATATCTGTAGATATCAAGAAACTAAGTAAAGCTCAAAGCTTTGCCATGTATGCACAAAGTCTTTGAGCAGGTTCACATTTCTGCTCAGTGTTAGCCTGTGATAACTCTATAGGGCCTTTCTTTTCCCAGGCTGGTTTCCTCCAGAGAGAACTGGCAGCTGCTGCAGCTGTTCCTGATGAATGAGAATGTTATTATATTCGGGCTAACAGATGTTACACCTGGAGGTTCATCTTTTACTTTCAGGAAAATTTCACTCCAGAACAGGGAGTTTTATGAAACATCAATAATTTCATGAAATGAATGTTCAACCTCATATTTAAACTGTTTCATACAAAAAATAAACATGCTTTAATTTCTCAAAGTTATTGTGATTAATTGAAGTTGGCCATCATTTCAAAAGCCTTAAAATATCATTACCAGAAAATAAGTGAGCATTTAGATACACGGCCTTCAAATCTGGAATTATTTGCATGTAAGATCTTTCTCTTTTTTCTAAAATTAAGTATAACTTTGATGTCAAGTTCTAATGGTAATCAGATTGAAAGTTAACCATATTTTTACATTTAATTGTTTTATTCCTGAGTGTGACTAAGTCCTCAAACCTTCCCACTTCTCTCTAATCAAGGGATCAATCTTGCTTTAGCTAAACCTTCAAAAGAAAGGAGTAGAATTATACTGATTAAAATTAATCCTGTTGCATCCTATGATATTATCTATCCGAAATCTTTGATGAACTTTGAAAGTCAAAATGAAAATAATTGAGAGTGTGGGGCCCCTTCCATGTATAGTTTATATTCAACATGCTTCATTCTGCAAGTATTTTCCGAGCACTCACCACGAATTAGCTCTGGGCTTGGTTCTTGGTACAGAGTGGTGCTGTAGATGATTTCCTGGAAAGCAGACTCTGAGAAGGAAGTTAGGACTCTGAGAGGTAAAGAGACTTGACTTTGTTATGCACGGCCAGTCACTGGATACCGCAGCCTATGGGAATGAGGCTTGACCTTGGGCAAGGAACACTCTAGAAGCTGGGTGAGTACGTCCTTCAGTCCTGGAGTGGGCATCCGCTCAGCAGAGAGTGGACACAATCCCTTCCCTCAGAGAATATAAGCAGAGTTATATAACATACTACGCACAAGTTTACTTGTGGTTCCGATTTTTATTTATAATTCTTTTAATGAAGAAACTGGTAAAACTCATGATAAGTCTTAGATCTGTTTTGATTTGAGTCACTTTTCTCATATGTATTCCATTGTCAGGAATGAGTCATATCTTCACATATTAACTCTGAAAAATATGGATTCAGCTATAGCCTTAACACATTTTCTTTAATTGCTCAATAGAAAAATAATGTGCTACAGTATGTTTTGCATCTTACTGGGGTAGAGGAAAATTTATGTACATAATAGAGTATTCATAAAATTTTTGAAATGAGGAGTAAGTAATATTATGATGTTCCATTTAGAAGCATGTTAATAAAAGTGATTTAAATCAAGTGTCATAAAGAACGATATTGCACAAAGCTATCTGAAGCAGCCACCTGGTATTAATTTGAGGAGGCTTGTGTGGATTTGCCGACATCAGTTACGACATGTAATTTTAAATGACCATTTAAACTTTCTGTGGATTCAACTACTTTTGGTCCAAGAGAGGATTAAGGGTTGTTCAAATATGATCTAAATGGAGATATTTTAAACTGCTTGTAACTGCATTTCATTCTGTAGTTGTCTTACAAAAAGTCACCCTTCAGTGGGCCTGACCTCCAGGATATGTTTTCCATGCTCAGAGTTACAGGAGATAATAGAGGATTTAATGCAGCTATTCAGAAACTAACACAACAGTTTAGACCTCAAAAATATGTTCCCTCTGAGAGACATGTTCAGGGAGATAGCTGAAGAGCATGGTTCATCTGTCAATCTCCTAGTTAGCAGTCTGAGCACCAGGGCTCATCAGATGACTTAAGGGCATAAAACCACACCATGCTATAGAGTCAAATGAGTAGTGGATTCATTTTCTGAGAATACTCCATTTGGAGACCAGTAGTCTTGCATTTATTCCACTGGGAGCATGTGATTTCTTACGCCACCAAGGTAGTATACCAGCAAGATATGCATGTTCCTTGTTACGTTAAATAAATCAAAAGGTAAAAAAACCTAGAAGACCCCAAAAAAATTCCATCAGCAATTTTCGGATTTTGAAGTACATTTTATCAAAGAAACCTTGGGCATGATTAACGTTTTTATTTACCGGCATGCCATTTGTCTGGTTTCTTCTTTTGAGCTATTGGCTAAATGTGTCACAAGGAAAGAACTACTGTCACCCAAGATCCCTGTGGAAGCATCTCCAAGGATCTCGAGAAGAGGAGAGGGATGTTACACCAGCAGCGAGGGTGGAGCACTCAGCAGTGTTTCCACACATCATCAAGTGGATTAAGGTTCTCCGACCTCAACCTGATTTATTTTGAATACTGCTCTGAGAGAATTGTCCATTGGTTGTACTCATAGCTCTTTGTAATGAGCATCCTCAAGAAATGGGGTACAAAACTACACTGCACTCCTTAGAAGAATAGTTGTACTTAGAAAGACTTTGTGGATCAAGAAAAAGAAGGATTTCTGAGTTAATTTGAACAAGAAGTCAAGCATTGTTGGCCCTCAAGTTTCATAGATCAGGCAGATGGGATTTGACAGACGTTTGGTGTTTGTTGTTCGTGGTTTTTTGTTCTGTATTTTTAAATGTAATTAGTTGCTACAATTCAAAGTTGGGAAATTTCTTACCTTAACTCATAAAAAATTAGATTTCTGACTTAGGTATAACAACACTGAATTAACATCACCACATTAGGTAATCCACAAGTGCTATTCCCTTCTGAAAGGATATGTTTCTTAGTTTAACTTTTTCCTCCAACTTCTACTCACATTTACAACAGAGATTCAACAACAGAGATCACCCAGTCTTTTTGTTGTTACAACCCGCTGCTCCCTTCATTGTTCCCTGCCTGTGTCCTTAGTGTGTATGAGTCAACTCCAGGTCTAAACTAAGAAGATCTGGCGCAAGTAGTCCTAATGTCAACTTCAAAATGAACAGAAATAGAAATATCTTTGCAGACCAAAACTAAGTTTTTTGAGGTTTTACAGCTCAACCTTGATTGAAAATCAGAATGTTTTTGAGCTCATGAGAGGATAGAGTTTATTGGCAGTTTAAGCAAATCTGTGAAACTAATAGTTGAAATTGACTTGCTACTATTTTCCCACCAAGAATGTTCTTTTAGAGATCAAAAAATATGCATAATTAGAATTAACTTTTATAATTTGATTTACATTTCCATATTTTCCCAGATGTTAGGCAGGTAAGCAAGCGAGATTGATTGTATTTTGTTTTATTTTTTCCATTATATGGAAGTAATGGACATTATTCAAATTTTTCTTAAATAATATTTAAAAATACTAAATGAATGTTCTGAGTCTTATTGAATAATTCCCCTCAGAAGAGTATTGATAGAATGTAGAATGTATAAGGTTAAATCTTTCCTAAAATATCAACTTTGTATATGCATAATTTTTTTCACTTTGCAAATTATGGGATAAGATTACAGTATGTGAAATGTTATATGGAAAACGGTAACAAGGTAAGAAATTGTCCAGCATAGGCTTAAATATATACTTTATTCTATATTTACTAAATTTGTCTCCAATAATTATTTGATCCATTATATAATCTAGCAACAAAGAACTAGAAGATATATAAGCAATAAGACAAAATAAAATCTTAACAAAATTAATGAGAATATTTTTATTCTTTAATATTAAATACTATTCAAACTGAAATGCATTGTTTTCTTCTCTGTTAAAAGCATTTTATATGTATATGTATATATATATATATATATATATATATATATATATATATATATATATATATATATGTGTGTGTGTGTGTGTGTAACTATATGTATATATATTTATATTCATCTCAGTTTTTAGAGATAGTTTTTTTTTTTTTTTTTGCGGTAGGCGGGCCTCTCACTGTTGTGGCCTCTCCCCTTGCAGAGCACAGGCTCCGGATGCGCAGGCTCAGCAGCCATGGCTCACAGGCCTAGCCGCTCTGCGGCATGTGGGATCTTCCCAGACCGGGGCATGAACCCGTGTCCCCTGCATCGGCAGGCGGACTCTCAACCACTGCGCCACCAGGGAAGCCCTAGAGATAGTTTTTTAAATGACACTTTTTGAGATTTAAAATACAAAGTATTCTAATCCATTAGCAGTTTTTGGTGAATGTTTGAAGCTTAATAAACTTTTAGCTTAAACAACTTAAAATTGGATCAATTGTTATATTATTTGAAGCAAAAAATATAGTATAGATTACTTGAACAGTGTAAAGCATATCAATGTACCTTTCCTTTAAGAAAATATGAAGGACTTTGGTGCTACTGTTTTATTTAATGCACTTAGGAGGAAGTTAAAAATTTCTTACTATAAAATGGACGAACCTCAAGCAAACCAATGAATAACGAAGCACTAGTGTTCACTGGATATGCATCGTTCCAGTTTTCAATTATGTATTATTTAGCTCTAATTTATATTTTACCATTCAAAAAACTGGTAGCAAGAGTTACATATAAATCAAAAATAAACCTCCCTGCCCCTTGGATAGTACAGGTAACTACCTTTGTGGAGACAGAATGGGTAAGTTCTGTTTACTTTGGTTGTTTGCACATTGTTTTTACTGCCAGCATGGAGTTCAGAGTAAGCAAGAATTGAGAGGAGAATACTCACAGACAATGCTGATAAGTCAGATTTTAAAGTGGAATGGTCTAAATAACCAGAAAAATGGTACTTTTTTTAGATTCCACATATAAGTGATTTGTCTTTCTCTGCCTGACTTACTTCACTCAGTATGACAATCTCTAGGTCCATCCATGTCACTGCAGATGACATTATGTCATTCTTTTTTATGACAAATATCATATATAAAAACAAATTTATGATTACCAATGGGGAGAGGGGGGAGGGGTAAATTTGGAGACTGGGATTGACATATACATAACTATTGTATATAAAATAGATAGCTAATAAGAACCTACTATATAACACAGGGAACTCTACTCAGTACTCTGTGGTGACCTATATGGGAAAATAATCTAAGTAAGAGTGGATATAGGTATATGTATAACTGACTCACTTTGCTGAACAGTAGAAACTAACATAACATTGTAAATCAACAATACTCCAAAAATTAATTAAAAAAATAAACTGGAATGGTCTATCCTTTGTTTGGACTATCTAAGAGATTCCTTAAGAAAACAAAAACTCATTTGCAAGCATAAATTCATTGGGAATCAATTACATACTACTTTTCTATATCAAATAATTTTAAAAACTAGCCTCAAATTCTTTACAGAGAGACTTCCCTGGTGGTACAGTGGTTAAGAATCCACCTACCAATGCAGGGGACACGGTTTCAATCCCTGTTCTGGGAAGATCCAACGTTCCACGAAGCAACTAAGCCCATGCACCACATCTACTGAACCCATGCTCTAGAGCCTGTGAGCCACAACTACTGAGCCTGCATGCCACAACTACGGAAGCTCACGCACCTAGACCCCGTGCTCCACAACAAGAGAAGCCACTGCAATGAGAAGCCCGTGCACCACAACAAAGAGTAGCCCCCACTCACTGCAACTAGAAAAAGTCCTCGCACAACAACAAAGACCCAATGCAGCCAAAAATTAATTAATTAATCAATTAATTTTAAAAAATTCTTTAAAGATTTTAGAACAATATTCTGAAGGAAAAAATAGCTGTAAAAGAATCAAATAAAATGATTTAAAATAGCAGATTGCTAAAGAAACAAGGTTTATGTAAAGAGACAGGTTTTAAACAAGATGCCAATGATATACTTGCTGAAGTGTTTAAAAGTAAAGTATACTGACATCTACAACTTATTACTTGTGATGCATAAACAAACCAAAGTGGACTAATGGATGGATAAATATAGATGTGATAAAGCAGGTATTGTAAAATGATAATTATAAAATCGAGTTAGTCTCTTCACAGATATTCATTGTAAATTTCCTTCAACTTATATGGATGTTTTGGTAATTTTTATAATATAATGATGGGAAAAAAAAGATTTTACTGTTTTCTAATTATATGAGAGAATTATTGAAAAGTGACAAATAAAAGAGTGGAGGATGAAAATAATGGCTTGTTCATGTCAATACCACAAATAAATCCTATGTCTGAACACAACCTTTCCTGAGAATAATAGACTCATATTCACTGGAACATTTTCCATCATGCCACACTTGTCTAACTCACAAACTAAAGATCAATTGAAATAAGGAATTTGTAGAAGGAGGACAATAAAATTAATGTTAGCAGCACAAGAAGGGAAATACTATTGAAATCCATTGCAATATTTTCTGCAACATATTGCACAATAAGAGACGATTCTTGTCCATGACACTGGCCCCAAGTGTCCATTTTTGAGATTCTATATATATTTATATATCTGGGAAAATATCAAAATATTTTAAAGCATGCCATATAAAGGGAAATAGAATAACTGCCTCAATGACCTACTTTTAACGTGCAGAAATATTACTATTAATGTACAGCATACACAAATAATTCACCCTACTCTCACATAATTCAGGTATATGTGAACCATATACCATAAAATGGTGTATGTGTCATTGATATTCTGGGTCCAAAGGACAAATTGAGTAAAAAGTCATCTTTTGTAACTGTTCTAAAATCAGATCTAGACCTGTTCTCACTGCCCCATGTTCCAGAACATTCTCTGTGGGCCAGAATATCATAGATTTGTCCAGTGGGAATATTGAGAGCCTTCCCCATAAGAACTGAGTATCACCTTGAAAACTGGGGATCTAACTTCAAAATTAATATTTTGCTAATATCTACTCCTCTACTCTCATTTTGATCAGCACGCTACTCCAAAACCTTAAAAGTACCCACAAATCTTGGCCAAGTTGTTGCTCCATTTTTATTTCATAGATTCAAATTCAGAATTTCTACTTCTCAGCAACATTGGGTGAAAGAAAAAAAAAGCACTAATTAAGTTGAGAGTTCCTGAGTGTTCTTGACATCCCAATTTCTTGTTTATTTTCTAAGTTTGGGAGAGGAGCCCCATAAGTCATCCAGATGGCTTCAGACACCTTTGGCCCCGTCAGAAGCCTTAATTGTGATAACCTTGAGATGCACTTGGATGCTATTGTGAATGGTTCTTAAAGACACGCTTTAGAGAATAGAGTCTTAATCACTTTTCTCAGAGCACACTTTCCAGAGATTCCATTGTGAGACCTGAAGAGGGCATGATACAAGGGATTTACTTAAAGTCTGTCATGTTAAGTTTAGTGCTGCTTTAAGTAGCAGATACTACTCAATATTTCTAATAATTTATAAAGTGTCTCTACCAATGGAATCAGGTTACTGAAAAAAAATTTTTTTTGTACTAGGGTTTTCAGCTACTAAAACAAAAGTCAATAGATTTCATAAAGGCTCAGTCTCACTACCTATGACATTTTATAGCCTTATATTTTACACAATTATCAATAAACTTAAAAGCCAAATGATTTAGGGTTTGTTTATTGTTAGTCAAATAAACCCAATTTAATTGGAAATTCAAGATATTTAACTAGAAATGTTTAAGATCTTTCTAAAAATATTTAAAGAATATCTCATTTTATCCAGTGTTGTTTTTTTTTTCCTGCCAGGATTCCAGGGTTGAATAAAAATAAATATTTCAGATATATTTTAAAATATTAAGTAGTATTTAACAAATTTAGCAAATTTAACTTTATGGCGTTCTGTCTAATATTCAAATATACAAGTTCTCAGATAAAAATTTTAATGGGTTTACTTTCATTTTTAACTAAACCGGGAGAAACTTACAGTTAAAGACAACCCACTCCTCCTACCAACTGCGTGTGGTATGGTGGGCAATAGTCTTGTCTGTTATCATCATCCCACAGACTTACTTTTCATTTACAAAAATGTGCTCAGTGCCTCTGGGCATATCTACAAAACAGCAAACAAAGACAAATAAATGTTTATTTTTAGTCAAAGAAATAGGCATCAAATTTTAGCTTTTTTGCACATTTGACTAAAAATAAGTCATCTTAATTTAAGCTGTCAATAGGAGAAGAAAGAGTCTCCTTTCATATCAAAGGATAAAGTAGAAAGCTTCAACTCAGTTACTGGAAATTAATTGTTCAGTGAATGAGTGAGTAAAAAGTTTAACAATAATAGACCCCTAGTATAAGAAATTTGCTATAAACACAGTAAAAGCCTCACACTCTAATAACAAATAATCTGACAATTTTTTATTTGACCTGATGAATCTTTTATTTCTCAAATGGTAGAAGCAGGAAGTGGAATTGGCAACATCTGGACTTAAGTGTCAGTAATACGGAGGAATGATTGAGGAGATGAAGTGTATGGGCTCCGGACAAACTGCCTCTTGGAATGAACAGGGCAAGAGTGCTAGGATGTGAGAGAAGATGATTCTGAAGAGCAGAGAAGCACCCTGACAGAACTGATAAACAAATTCTGCTCAAGAGCACTGAAAATCTCAAAAAGTATTTTTCCTGTGAAACAATAGTAAAGAAGTAGAGAGATATGCACAGAATACAGAGTAAAGGATCAGGAATCTCTGGCTGGTGGAGAGCACATGTGTAGTTATTAGTTCTCACACCTCTTTCAATGTCCAGAGTCTAGTATAGCCTGAACGGTGCAGGTGCCCAGCAAATACATTTCAGGGAATGTTGAGAGGATGACAGTAATTCCCGCTATGAATCATGGTTGACCTCTCATGTGTCCTGGCTGATGTTCTACTTCAACTGGCCATTCTTTGCTCAATTCAACAGTCACTCCACTAGAGGGAAAAATAGAAAAGGCTGAATCAGTCATTATGGCTGATAGTAAGAGCTTATTCAAACATCTATCTAAAGAGAAGATTTTAGGACCAGCTAAATATCAAAATATATAATGTCATACTGACTCCAATTTATCCAATTCATGCAATTCCTGTTTCCCATCACCATACAATAAGGTTTGTGTTAATTATAATCACAAAAATTAGAAGTACAATACTAGAGAGAGAACCAAATGAGCACTTGCAGAAAAAAAACTTTCCTCAATGTACTCTTAGTAAGCAGTTACAAACCATGTTTTAGTTTAAAATTTCTCATTTTTTTCGATATGTAGGATAATCCTGTTGACCTGATACTATCAGGGGTCAATGGGAACACATGACACAACATGTAATCTAACAGGAATTGCTTCACTAAAAACTTATTTATTTAAAGGAAAACTGCGTCCTTGTCACTGCCTGTTGGGAGATATCAAAAAACCTCAATGTTCCCTGCCTCTGCAGATATTTCTATTCCATTATGAAACTAGGCCTTATCTGTAGAATAATAAAAAAAAAGAACTATGAGACTGTGATGAAAAATTAATGAGACAGTATATGTACTGAAAGTACTGAAAGAGGTAAAAAGAAGAATATTTGTTTGGAGTATATAAGGAATATTTAATGCATTTTAAAAGTATTTTACAAATTGATGGCCAATACCTTGGTGAGCAGTGAGTTGTCAAAATATCTAAAACTTGACTGAAATTTTTGTACAGAATTTCAAGAAAAAAAAAATTGTGTCAAAAAAAATGGTTGTACATCTGCTTTGTTGAGAAAATTCAGCTCCTGAAAGGAATAGGGATCTTTTAGTCAAAAACAAACATTTAGGGCTTCCCTGGTGGCACAGTGGTTGAGAGTCTGCCTGCTGATGCAGGGGACACGGGTTCGTGCCCCAGTCCAAGAGCATCCCACATGCCATGGAGCGGCTAGGCCCGTGAGCCATGGCTGCTGACCCTGCACGTCCGGAGCCTGTGCTCCGCAACGGGAGAGGCCACAACAGTGAGAGGCCCAGAGCGTACCGCAAAAATAAATAAATAAATAAATAAATAAATAAATAAATAAATAAATAAATAAATAAAACATTTATAATAATGAAAGTAACTTTCTATGGTTAAACTCACACAGATTAATGTATATTTGAGCGTTAATTTGTCGATTTTCCAATAGAGTACATTGTTTGTAGTGAGCAGAATTCTATGTAGTGTCTATCCAGGGTACCCCTTTTAGATAAGTTACATGGAACATTAACCATTACAGATTCATTGGTGAATAGAGAATAAATGGGAAAGAAAGTAAGGGAGAAACGTGGAAGGAAGGAAAGAAGGAAGGAATGAAGGGGAAACAAAGGAAAGAAAAGGAAAAATAAAGTGAAGTAAAGAAAATCTCGATTGAGACTTTGTACGGTCTTGAAAACCATCTGGACTGTCTCTACGTGGAAAGAAGGAGCATCTCATAAGTGCCTGGATGACACATGCTCCAGATTAATCTCATTCTCTTCCTCAGAGCACACACTGCACATTGATTACTTCTAGTTCCCTGAACCACAATTGGGTGTTCTATCTACTGTTTTAGCTTAGTTTAGTTGCTGCTATAAAAAATATTATAAATTTCATGGTTAAAATAATACAAATGTATTATTTTACAGGTCTATACATGAGAAGTCTGAAATGTGTCTTATTAGAGTTGAAAATCAAGGTGTCTGCAAGGCTGTGTTCCTTTCCAGAAGCTCCAGGAGAGAATACATTTCTTTGCCTTCTCCAGCTTCTAAAGGCCCTTGCATTTTTCTGGCTTGTGATCCCATTGCTCCATCTTCAAAATCAGGAGCAGCAGGTCAAATCATTCTCATGGTGCAGCACCCTGACTTCCTCTTTTGCCTCCTTCTTCCATTTTTAAGGACTCTTGTGATTGCATTTGGCACACCGGATAATTCAGGATAATCTTCCTGTCATAAAATCAGCTGATTAATACCTTTAATTCCATCTGTAATCTTAATGCCCTGTTGTCAGGTAATATAACATATTCATAGATTCCAGGATTAGTGGCTTGGCATATTTGGGGGAGGGGCTATTACTTGGCTTGCCACACTTATCTTCTATTATATGTTCTATTTTGGTAACACTACTCACCAGGCTTCAGCTTAGAAGTTCTTTCTATTAGTTTAAAAGACATTTTGTTTCTCAGATTATGTGACTTAATTTGTTAAATCTTGGTATATCTCTGTTTTCTCAACAGTCAGGATCCACAGAACTCTCCAAATATCTAATACTGTAACAATAATCATAAAGATCAATCTGTCATCAGAAATTATCATTTTACTTTTATTTTTATAATGTACAAATAAACCATGTGTCATAATATTAATTCCTACTATCAAAGGATTTAAATAGTTTTCAAGGCTAGCTGCATATCAAAAGTTAGAGACTTCCATTCCTCATAATACATGAGTTCACATATTTCCAAATATGTTGTCTCACATTTAGACTCAACAGTAAATGTATCTTGTTTTTATAAATAGCTCTAGAAATCCTAATTCAAATATCGAAAAATATAAAGAAAAAATAAAAGTCCACAAACAACTCTACAATTTGGTGTAGGATAAGATTAGTATATATTGGCAGTAAAATATGGAATCAGGAATGTTTTCATTATGTTTCCTGAATAGTGTTTCATCACCATATGGCACGTTCTGAATATAGCAGTTGGAAAAACATCATAAATGATCATTGTAAAAAGAACTTAATGTTCTCCTGACCCAGATTAAGCCTTTTGTTAGTCTGAAATGAAGAACACTTTTTAAAGTTTCTAGTTATAATATATCAAACATATATTTTATAGCAGTGCTGAGCCTCAAAACCTGGATTACTCCAAATGTCTTCTCATTTGCAATTATAAAGTAAATGACTCAAACTGAAAAGCTTTTGCACAGTGAGGGAAACTATCACGGAAACAGAAAGGCGACTTACTGAATGAGAGAGGATATTTGCAAACAATATATTCAACAAGGAGTTAATATTTAAAACATATAAAGAATGCATACAACTCATCATCCAAAAAACAACCCAAATAAAAAATGAGCAAGAGGATGTGAATAAACATTTTTTCAAAGAATACAATCAGTTGGTAAACAGGAACACAAAAAGATGTTCAACATGACTAATTATTAGAGAAATGCATGTCAATTAAAGCCACTATGAGATGTCACCTCACACTTGTCATAATGGCTATTATCAAAAAGACAACAAATAAAAAGTGTTGGCAAGAATGTGGGGAAAAGGGAACCCTCGTGCACCATTGGTGAGAATGAAAATTGATGCAGCCACTCCACTATGGAGAACAGTATAGCAATACCTCAAAAAATTTAAAATAGAACTACCATATGATCCAGTAATGCCACTCCTGGGTATTTATTCAAAACAACCAAAAACACTAATCAGAAAAGATACTTGTACCCCCAAATAGGGAAGCATCATAAGTGCCCATCAACAGATGAATGGATGTATATATACAACGAAGACATAGTGTGTATGTACAATGGTATACTCAGCCATAAAAAAGAATGAAATCTTGCCATTTGTGACAACATGGATGAATCTAGAGAGTATTATGCTAAGTGAAATAAGTCAGAGAGAGAAGGACAGATACTCTTTGATTTCACTTATATGTTGAATCTAAAAATCAGAACAAATGAACAAACATAACAAAACAGACTGATAGATACAGAGAACAAAGAGGTGTTTGCCAGAGGGGAGGCAGTAAGGAGGGGAAAGGAGTAGGTAAGGAAGATTAAGATGTACAAACTTCTAGTTGCAAAATAAAGGAGTCACGGGTATGAAACGTACAGTACAGAGAACATCATCAATAACTATGTAATAACTTTGTATGGTGACTGATGATTACTAGACTTATCTTGGTGATCATTTTGAAATGTATAGAAATATCAAATCACTGTATTGTGTAATAGGAACTAACATAGTGATGTAGGTCAACTATACATCAAAGAAAAACAAACAAACATAAAAATGTATAGAAAAGGATATCAGATTAATGGTTACCAGAGGCAGGGAGTGGGGGAAGGAAGTATTGAATGAAGGTGGTCAAAACTTAGAAACTTCTGGTTATAAGATACATAAGTGCTAGGAATGTAATGTGCAACATGATAAGTATAATTAATGATGATGATGGTTATATATGAAAGTTGTTAAGAGAGTGAAACCTAGAGGCCTCATCAAAAGAATATTTTTTCTTTATTTAATTTTGTATCTCTATGAGATATTCACTAAACTTATTGTGATAATCACTTCACGATGTATGTAAGTCAAATCACTCTACTGTACACCTTAAACTTATACAGTGCTGTATTTCAATTTTATCTCAATAAAACTGGAAGGAAAATAAAATAAAAGTGGTCTTCGAGGAAAAAAATAAATAAATAAAATAAAATAAATGCTTTATATAGTACAGCTTATTTTTGTAATGTCAGCAAAATAATAATATTTTAATTGAGAAACAATTTTGAGTTACTAAACACTATCTTCCTCAAAAAATCTCAATAAATATAATTGTGAAAATCATATGATGCAATAGGAAGAAAACAGCAACAGTAATCATATCCCACACGTTCACATGATGCATTAGTACCTGTTTTTGCCAACCAAAAGAAATCCAAACAGTATTTTTGCTTTTATGAAAAACAAGTTTGCTGTACTAATGTAGGTCTTTCTAAAAGTGAAATGGCCTAAAGCAAACTTTCAAAAATTGGGGATACTCTCCACTTTGTGCCATTTCAGCCTTTGTAAAGTTTCACAAGAATGCTCTACTTTCAGATAGTGGGGGATACCTGTATTTCTTCATAATGAAATGTTATGTTTTTCTAGTGATTATCACAGAGAAAATTAAGAGATTTGAGAAAGCTCAAGGGATAGAATGTCAACTAAAAGAAAGATACACAAATAGTCTTGAGTGTTGATTATGAAATGTCATGAGATCTAGAGAGATTATTCAGAAATGTGAGGCAGTTTGAGGATTTCTGTTTAAAAGCAAGTATTAACAATTTGGATTGACCTGCTGACATTTGCTGGAAAAGTAGAACATTTTTGTGTTCCAGAGTTTGTTCCTAACAATAGGTTCATGCTGCTTTCTGAAACATGAGAAAAAGAGAAAAGAAAAACTTGAAACATTACTGTTATAAGACAATTTTCTCTTGTCTCTAATGATATAACCAATTCTACTTGTGTACCTGAACAGTACGCAAGCACACCATGATAATTTGGAGAATAATAATAATTAAGAATTATATTTGGCTTTAAAGTATATATGGGAATAAAAAATACCTTGTACTGAAGGAGCTTCAAGATGGCAGAAGGGTAAGACATGGAGATCACCTTCCACCCCACAGATATACCAGACATACATCTACATGTGTACCAACCAGTACAGAACACTTACTGAACGCTGGCAGAAGACCTCAGACTTCCCAAAAGGCAAGAAACTCCCCCACGAAGCTGGGTAGGACAAAAGAAAAAAGAATAAACAGAGACTAAAGGATAGGGATGGGACCTGCACCAATGGGAGGGAGCCGTGAAGGAAGAAAGGTTTCCACACATTAGGAGCCCCTTCGCATGTGGAGACTGCGGATTGTGGAGGGGGGAGCTTCAGAGCTGCGGAGGAGAGTGCAGCCACAAGGGTGCGGAGGGCAGAGCAGAGAGATTCTCACAAAGAGGATCGGGGCTGACCAGCACTCACCAGACTGAGAGGCTTGTCTGCTCGGCCGCCGGGGCAGGCGGGGCTGGGAGCTGAGGCTCTGGCTTCGGTCAGAGCACAGGGAGAGGATTGGGGTTGGTGGCGTGAACACAGCCTGAAGGGGTGAGTGTGCCACGGCTGGCCGGGAGGGAGTCCGGGAAAAAGTCTGGACTGCCGAAGAGGCAAGAGACTTTTTCTTCCCTCTTTGTTTCCTGGTGTGCAAGGAGAGGGGATTAAGAGCACAGTTTAAAGGAGCCCCAGAGACGGGCGTGAGCCGTGGCTAAAAGCGCAGACCACAGAGACAGGCATGAGATGCTAAGGCTGCTGCTGCCAACGCCAAGAAGCCTGTGTGTGAGCACAGGTCACTCTCCACACCTCCCTTCCGGGTAGCTTGTGCAGCCCACCACTGCCATGGTCCCAGGATCCAGGGACAACTTCCCAGGGAGAACACACGGCGTGCCTCAGGCTGGTGCAATGTCACGCCGCCTCTGACGCTGCAGGCTTGCCCCGCATCCGTACCCCTCCTTCCCCAGGCCTGAGTGAGCCAGAGCCCCTAAATCAGAGGCTACTTTAAACCCTTCCTTTCTGGGAAGGAACAGACACCCTCAGGCGACCTGCACGCAAAGGCGGGTCCAATTTCAAAGCTGAACCCCAGGAGCTGTGCGAACAAAGAAGAGAAAGGGAAATCTCTCCCAGCAGCCTCAGGAGCAGTGGATTAAATCTCCACAATCAACTTTATGTCCATGCATCTGTGGAATACCTGAATAGACAACGAATCATCCCAAATGGAGGCGGTTGATGTTGGGAGCAATGATATATAATTTTTTCCTTTGAGGTGGGAGAGCCGAGATCAGGACATTCATCCACCAGAGACCTCCCAGCTCCACATAATAATTTCAAACGGTGAAAATATCCCAGAAATCTCCACCTCAACAATAAAATGCAGCTCCACTCAATGATCAGCCAGCTACAGTGCTGGACACCTATGTGAAACAACTAGAAAGACAGAAACACAACTCCACTAACTAGAAGAGAGGCTGCATAAAATCATAATAACATTACAGACAACCCAAAACACACCACCGGATGCGGACTTGCCTAACAGAAAGACAAGATCCAGCCTCATCCACCAGAACACAGGCACTAGTCCCCTACACCAGGAAGCCCACACAACCCATGGAACCAACCTTAGCCACTGAGGGCAGACACCAAAAACAACAGGCACTACGAACCTGCAGCCTGTGAAAAGGAGCCCCAAAGTTAAGCAAAATGAGAAGGCAGAAAACACACAGCAGATGAAGGAGCAAGGTAAAAAACCATCACACCAAAAAATTAAGAGGAAATAGGCAGTCTACCTGAAAAATAATTCAGAGTAATGACAGTAAAGATGATCCAAAACCTTGGAAATAGAATGGAGAAAATATAAGAAAGGTTTAACCAGGACATAGAAGAACTAAAGAGCAAACTAACAATGATGAACAACACAAAAAATGAAATTAAAAATTCTCTAAAAGGGATCAAGAGCAGAATAATTGAGGCAGAAGAACGGATAAGTGACCTGGAAGATAAAATAGTGGAAATAACTACTGCAGAACAGAATAAAGAATGAAGAATGAAAAGAATTGAGGAAAGTCTCAGGGACCACTGGGACAACATTAAATGTGTCAGCATTTGAATTATAGGGGTCCCAGAAGAAGAAGAGAAAAAGAAAGGGACTGAGACAATATTTGAAAAGATTATATTTGAAAACTTACCTAATATGGGAAAGGAAATAGTTAATCAAGTCCAGGAAGCACAGAGAGTCCCATACAGGATAAATCCAAGGAGAAATACACCAAGACACATTAATCAAACTATAAAAAATTAAATACAAAAAATATATATTAAAAGCAGCAAGGGAAAAACAACAAATAATATACAAGTGTATCCATATAAGGTTAACAGCTGATCTTTCAGCAGAAACTCTGCAAGCCAGAAGAGCGTGGCAGGATATATTTAAAATAATGAAAGGGAAAACCTACAACAAAGATGACACTATCCAGCAAGGATCTCATTCAGATTTGACAGAGAAATTAAAACCTTTACAGACAAGGGAAAGTGAAGAGACTCAGTATCACCAGACCGGCTTTACAAAAAAAGCTGAAGGAACTTCTCTAGGCAGGAAACACAACAGAAGGAAAAGACCTACAATAACAAACCCAAAACAATTAAGAAAATGGTAATAGGAACATACAGATTGATAATTACCTTAAATGTAAATGGATTAAATGCTAGAACCAAAAGACATAGACTGGCTGAATGGATAGACACACACACACACACACACACACACACACACACACAAAGGCCTGCATATATCCTGTCTACAGGATACCCACTTCAGACCTGGGGACACATACAGACTGAAAGTGAAGGAATGGAAAAATTTATTCCATGCAAATGGAAATCAAAAGAAAGTGGAGTAGCAAGTCTCATATCAGACAAAATGGACTTTAAAATAAAGACTATTACAAGAGACAAATAAGGACACTACATAATGATCAGGGGATCATCCAAGAAGAAGATATAACAATTGTAAATATGTATGCACCCAACATAGGAGTACCTCAATACATACGGCAAATGTTAACAGCCATAAAATGGGAAATCAACAGTAACAAAATCATTGTATGGGACTTTAACACCCCACTTTCACCAATGGACAGATCCTCCAAAATGAAAATAAATAAGGAAACACAATCTCTAAATGACACATTAAACAAGATGGACCTAATTAATATTTATAGAACATTCCATCCAAAAACAACAGAATACACTTTCTTCTCAAGTGCTCATGGAACATTCTCCAGGATAGATCATAGCTTGGGTCAAAAATCAAGGCTTTGTAAATTTAAGAAAATTGAAATCGTATCAAGTATCTTTTCTCACCACAACGCTATGAGACTAGGTACCAATTACAGGAAAAAGTCTGTAAAAAATACAAATAAATGGAGGCTAAACAATACACTACTTAATGTCCAAGATATCACTGAAGAAATCAAACAGGAAATTAAAAAATATATCTAGCAACAAATGAAAACACGACGACCCAGAGCCTATGGGATGCAGCAAAAGCAGTTGTAAGAGGGAAGTTTATAGAAATACAACCCTACCTCAAGAAACAAGAAAAACCTCAAATAAACAACCTAACTTTACAACTAAAGGAATTAGAGAAAGAAGAACAAAATACCCCAAAGTTAGCAGAAGGAAAGAAATCATAAAGATTAGATCAGAAATAAGTGTAAAAGAAATGAAGGTAACAGTAGCAAAGGTTAATAAAACTAAAATGTGGTTCATTGAGAAGATAAAATTGATAAATGATTAGGCAGACTCATCAAGAAAAAAAGGGAGAATACATAAATCAATAGCATTAGAAATGAAAAAATAGAAATAACAACTGACACTGCAGACATACAAAGGATCATGAGAGATTACTAAAAGCAGCTATATGCCAATAAAGTGGACAACCTGGAAGAAATGGTAAAACTCTTAGAAAAGCACAAACTTCCGAGACTGCACCAGGAAGAAATAGAAAATATAAACAGACCAGTCACAAGAACAAAAATTGAAACTGTGATTAAAAATCTCCAAACAAACAAAAGTCCAGGACCAGATGGCTTCACAGGTGTATTCTATTAAACATTTAGAGAAGAGCTAACACTTATCCTGGTCAAACTCTTCCAAAATATAGCAGAGGGAGGAACATTACCAAACTCATTCTCAACTCATTCTCAACCCCACTCAAGTGGGGTTTATCCCAGGAATGCAAGGATTCTTCAGTATATGCAAATCAATCAATGTGATACACCATATAAAAAATTGAAGAATAAAAACCATATGATCATCTCAATAGATGCAGGAAAAGCTTTTGACAAAATTCAACACCCATTTATCATGAAAACCCTCCAGAAAGTAGACATCGATGAACTTACCTCAACATAATAAAGGCCATATATGACAAACCCACAGCCAACATCGTCCTCAATGGTGCAAAACTAAAACCATTTCCACTAAGATCAGGAACAAGACAAAGTTGCCCACTCTCACCACTACTATTCAACATAGATTTGGAAGCTATAGCCACAACAATCAGAGAAGAAAAGGAAATAAACGGAATCCAAATCTGAAAAGAAGTAGTAATGATGTCACTGTTTCCAGATGACATGATAGTATACATAGAGAATCCTAAAGATGCTACCAGAAAACTACTAGAGCTAATCAATGAATTTGGTAAAGTTGCAGGATACAAAATTAATGCACAGGAATCTCTTGCATTCCTATACACTAATGATGAAAAATCTGAAAGTGAAATTAAAGAAACACTCCCATTTACCACTACAACAAAAACAATAAAATATCTATGAAGAAACCTACCTAAGGAGACAAAAGACCTGTATGCAGAAAACTATAAGACAATGATGAAAGAAATTAAAGATGATACAAATAGATGGAGAGATATACCATGTTCCTCGATTGGAAGAATCAACATTGTGAAAATGACTATACCACCCAAAGCAATCAACAGATTCAATGCAATCCCTATCAAACTACCAATGCTGTTTTTCACAGAATTACAACAAAAAATTTCACAATTTGTATGGAAACACAAAGACCCTGAATATCCAAAGCAATCTTAAGAAAGAAAAAAGGATCTGGGGGAATCAGGTTCCCTGACTTCAGACTGTACTACAAAGCTGCAGTAATCAAGACAGTATGGTACTGGCACAGAAATAGAAATATAGATCAATAGAACAGAATAGAAAGCCCAGAGATAAACTGATGCACATATGGTCACCTTATTTTAATAAAGGAGGCAAGAATAGACAATGGAGAAAAGACAGCCTCTTCAATAAGTGGTGCTTGGAAAACTGGAGAGCTACATGTAAAAGAATGGAATTAGAACACTCCCTAACACCATACACAAAAACAAACTCAAAATGGATAAAAGACCTACATTTAAGGCCAGACACTATAAAACTTTTAGAGGAAAACTTAGGCAGAACACTCTATGACATAAATCACAGCAAAATCCTTTTTGACTCACCTTCTAGAGGAATGGAAATAAACAGAAATATTATCATATGGGACCTAATGAAACTTAAAAGGTTTGCACAGCAAAAGAAACCATAAACAAGACAAAAAGCCAACCCTAAGAATGGCAGAAAATATTTGCAAATGAAGTAACTGACAAATGATTAATCTCCAAAATTTACAAGCAGCTCATGCAGCTCAATACCACAAAAACAAACAACGCAATACAAAAATGGGCAGAAGATCTAAATAGACATTTCTCCAAAGAAGATATACAGATCACCAACAAATACATGAAAGGATGCTCAACATCACTAATTATTACAGAAATACTAATCAAAACTACAATGAGATATCACCTCACACCAGTCAGAATGGCCATCATCCAAAAATCTACAAACAATAAATGCTGGAGAGGGTGTGGAGAAAAAGGAATCCTCTTGCACTGTTGGTGGGAATGTAAATTGATACAGCCACTATGGAACTTCCCTAGAGAACTAAAAATAGAACTGCCATATGACCCAACAATCCCACTACTGGGCATATACCCTGAGAAAACCATAATTCAAAAAAAGTCATGTACCACAATGTTCATTGCAGCTGTTTATGATAGCCAGGACCTGGAAGCAACCCAAGTGTCCATTGACAGATGAATGGGTAAAGAAGATGTGGCACCTATATACAATGGAATATTACTCAGCCGTAAAAAGAAATGAAATTGTTATTTGTAGTGAGGTAGATGGAGCTAGACTCTGTCATACAGAGTGAAGTAAGTCAGAAAGAGGAAAACAAATACCATATGCTAACACATATATTGGGAATCCAGAAAAAAATATTGTCATGAAGAACCTTGGGGCAGGATGGGAATAAAGATGCAGAATTAACTACAGAATGGACTTGAGGACATAGCATGGGGGAATGGTAAGCTGGGACAAAGTGTGAGAGAGGCATGGACATATATACACTAACAAATGTAAAACCAGTAGCTAGTGGGAAGAAGCAGCATATCATAGGGAGATCAGCTCGGTGTTTTTGACCATCTAGAGGGGTGGCATAGTGAGGGTAGAAGGGTTGGAGATGCAAGAGCAAAGAGATATGGGAACATATGTATATGTATAGCTGATTCACTTTGTTATAAAACAGAAATTAATACACCATTGTAAAGCAATTATGCTCCAATAAAGATGTTAAAAAATAATGCCTTGTATTGTATTAGTACAGTAAAATACTGTAAAAGATTTACTCATGCTGACCACTATATTTATTCAAGGATCACTTCCTTGGTATTACAAATTAACGTTTAACACTAATTACTTAAGAATTAATTTGTGTTCAAAATAATTGATTTTGGCAAACTAAATAATCCATGAAAAATATTCTCATCTTAGAGTTAAAATATAAAAAAGAATATATCGTATTCTGTAATCTAAATCAGCTTAAAATGATGCCCAGGTAGAAACTTGACCAGGACCTGATCAATATTTTAAAATTTAAAAAAAATGATTCCATTTATTAGATGTGGGTTTGCTAGAAATAGGTTAGAGATGGAGAATCACAGGGCTGAGTGACTGCAATGTGTCAGCAGGTAGAAGGCAGAAGCTGCCTGAACTGTTGACAAAAATGACCCCTTGTGTCAGAATATGTGGATTCACATCCTGATTCCTGCTGTTCAATGCAGTGTGGCAGGTTGACTTGTAAAATGGGCTCTAAGGACCTCCATCCCCTGGTTGTCATGTCCTTGTGAAATTCCCTTCTCTGGAGTGTGGGCTGGACCTAGTGACTTGAATTGAACAAATACAATACAGCCAAGGGGATGAGATGTCTCTTCCATGATTAGGTTACAAAACATTATCATTTCCATCTTGTTGGCAGACCGTCTTTATTACATTCTCAACTTGCATTCTTTCATGAAGGAAGCTGTCCTGTGGGAGAGCCCCAGGTGAGAAGGAGCTGAAGTTGACTTCCAGCCGACAGCAGCCTGCAAGGCACTGAATATTGTCAACCACTCCATGAGAAGCAAATACTTCTCCAGTTGAACTTTCAAATGAGATTACAGTCCTTGGGTCAACACCTTCATTGCAGCCTCTTGAGACATGCTGAGACAGAAAATTTAGCTAAGATGTGGTGGAATTCCTGACCCACAGAAATTGTGCAGTAATAAATTGGTGATGTGTTAAGCCACTAAATTTTGAAGTAATTTGTTACACAGCTGTAGATAACTAATACACACCCTGTGACCATTAACAAAATTCTTAATTCCTCAAGCTTGCAGTGCTCACGTCTATAAACTGATGATAATAGGAGTAGCCTTCCCATCTATAAAAAGCACTTAAAAGCATTAGGAGCATAGCAGTGCCAACAAACAATATACATCTTCCCTGACTGAATTCTTAAAACAAATTAGAAATAAGGCAGAGTAAGGCAGAGGTAGAAAAAAAAATTGCATTAATATGGATAAAGCTGAACCTGAAGGATTATGGCTTATATCTATAGGTGAGTAGAGTGAAAATTACTGAATTTTGCAACCAGTAACAGCAGCACCAGACCTAGCAAGCCCGCTCCATGTGAGAGGCCTATATCTGTAAGATTTGCATCAGGGAGAAACAAAGCAGTAGGTTTGCTGTCTGTGTCTTTCTCTCTTTCCAAGAGAAAGAGAGAAGAGAGGATGTCGTTGATCTAGGCATGTTAGATTTTTCCTTCCAAACCCACCAATCAGATAAAGTCACCCCACTATAGAAATAGAGTGCAGGAGAAGACAGGAGACAAGGAGGGGCCACAATGACCATCCTTCCTTCAAAGAGTAACTAGTAGAAGTAGTGGGGTAGAGTTGTACAAGTAATTTTAGTACTAGTAGAAGCAGTAGTAGTCACACTACCATGTATCTAGTTCATGGGGTTGTTAAACCTGTCAGAGGAAATGAGGTTTTCAGTGTTTTTGTAGACAAAATATACTAAACATGAATAACATTTCATATTTCCCTTGATAAATTCCATACAGATTAAGAAAACTTATGAATGTAATTCGAATTACTATGTAGATCTGTCTACAAAGTACAGCCATTGAACATCAATCCAGTAAATACTTATTATAAAATATTTATTAAAATAAGTTCATTGCCTCTGACCTCACTGAAAGAATCAAATGTCTAAGATTAGCAGATGTTCATTAACAGAAGTAAATCATGTTACATAGTGATAATACTAACGTACTGTCATCCTGGGAGACCAGCCTAAGAGCCAGCGAGGTGTCCCCTGAAACGTGCTCTTCAAATTGCAGTAAATGTTGATAAGCCACATAAGTCACCTGGATTAGATTGAAAGTACTTATCAGAGGTATTTTCATCTTTAGTTTATATATTTGTTTTGTTCCACTTAGATGACTTAACTGGTCTTAGACTTAGAAAGTAGATCTGGTGACAGAAAAAAACTGAGAACTTGCCAGGAAATAAATATGATATCAAGTAGACCACAAGACAGACTACAAAGGTAATCTAAATACTAGAAAATTGTTGGAGGATTGTACCCAGACAATAGCAATTAACAAGTATCAGTAAGAGAGTAATATTGTTATTTTCCATAGAAATCAGTCTCATGTTCACAGATGCTTAAATGTTAATTTTCCATCCATTATAGTTATGATCATTGACCTTAAAGATTAACTGTTAACACCTTGAAAAAAAGTCTATAAATGCTTATGCTTTTGTGATTTCTGAAATGGAAGTTTATTATTAATAGTGATGATAGAAATACAAACCAAATGCTCAATCTGTAAGGTTTAAACAATGGCAAAAATAACATAATTTGTAGATAAAAATACAGCGATCTTGATAAAATGCAATAATGTACATGGAAGGTTAACATTTGATCATGCCGTTTATTACATTTTCTTCCACTAATTAATTTTTTAAAAATCTTTAATAAATGTAAGCATCTTTAAAGTAAGTACTGTGTTGTTTCCTCTTGGGATCTCTCATCATCCATAGAATTGTGTGGATTAATATATGTGCTTCCTTAATATAAGTTCATCATAGTATGATTATTTAATATTTCTTTTCAGTCATATGAAAAGTCCAGCAAATTGTGGTCACATAAAAGCTCTAAAATATGTGAGGAATATTTATTTTTAAATATTCCCTTTTTAAAATTGTTTTTGAAGTAACTTAACAAAAAGTAATAAGGTTAATTCAGCAGTAACTTAACAAAAAGTAATAAGGTTAATTCAGCAGAAGTAGAAATGGAGAATTCAGACGTAGGATAAAAAGTGTAAAAATTTGAAAAGGTTTAGCAGAGAGCTGCAAAGATGAATAACTTTTGAAAAATAAGGCCAGTGGGAAAAATTTCAAAGAACTGAGAATTTTAACCAACCTGAGACAAAGAAAGAATAGTTCCCCTCTCCAAATTGTCTCTCCAACTACTTCTCAAATATCCATTCTTAAATAATTCACTGAAGGAAAATCAAATCATCTTGAGAGGAGAACAGAAGGAAAATATTTGCAACGCAGGATAAAGGACTTACATTTGTCTGAACAACAAAACAAAAAAATCAATCAATTCGGAGAGAGAGCATAGTAAGGAGAAAATGAATAGATTTTGACTTATCAGGAAAGCAAGACTAGCTTCCTTCAGAAAGTATGTCATATGACACTCAGGTATGAAGCTGGATATTGTCATTTCTGAAGTGGTCTAAGGACAGAAAGAGCACAAACAAAATCTAACCAATTCCAATACCTGAAAAAGTTTGAGTGTCAACTCTGCCCATATCTATATAAGAACCCAGACTGCACAGTTAGTACAGATTGAGACTAAGTGGAGGGAGGTGGAGGGCTTTTCAGTTGCTTTCCAGTAATCTGAATGGATAACCAGAGTTGAAGGATGAAGACCATCTTAAGAATGGTCAGATGTATTAAGAACCTGATTAAGAGAATGATGGGAGAGATGGCTGCTATTCAGGTGGAGTGAAGGCCTATGATTACAGAATATCGGATGTCTTACTTATTAATAAAAGCTTCCCAAATCCATCTACACTGGGCTTCCAGTGATTTGTGGACTTAACAGTGCTTCACATGAAGAAGGTAGCTTTTTAACATTAGTAAGGGGAGGCAGAGTGGGACACAGACTCACACCAGGAAAGTCATCTGAAAATTCTCATCAGTTGTCTGAATAAATGTATCCCAGTACTTACTAAAACGTCAGACTAATTCCTCACATCCTCTTTCTAATATGATGGGAACTAAAGTTCAGAACCATGGTAACATACACTAATGAAAGTCATGTTTTTTTTTTTTTTTAATTTTCTTTATGTTAGTATACCCTTTTGAAGATAAGATAGGGGAATCCTAATGAATATATCCAAAAGCAGTTCCAAACTAATCATAGTTAACCAGAAATTAGATTAACCACTACATTACTTTTAATATGGTAGAGAGTTTACAGCAAAAAATAATTGTTACTCAAGAGAATTGAAGAATCTTTTTGATGGACTTTAAAATGGATTTAAAGTATTACAGGAAACCAATTACATCAAACTTGTTTTGTGACCTAATATAGAACATAATTCATTATAATTTAATTAATGTAATTTATGGTATATGGAACATAAGACATTATTTTACTCTTTATCAATGTAATAAAGAATTTATTTATCATACCTTCTGTGGCAATTCTATTTAAAGCTAGAACTGATAGATCCTATGACTATCATTTTTCTCCCCATGGAATCAATTTAAATTCTTTTTTCAAATATAAATCTAAAATGTATAATTTATTCATTTAAATGGATGCACATACCTGAGATAAAAAATATCTGGATTGAAGCGTTCATTAAAATTCAGTGAACTAACTTGATTTAAGAACTAAAGAACAGACTGCACTTCATCCTGTTATAATGTTTACAAAGTGTGTTTTTTTTTTTTAACTCAATAGCATCTGTTAAGTGATTATGAGGCTTTTTGGATCTTTCCTAAGACAGCGAAAGAAAATAAATGCAGTATATTTCACTTTTGTGGAAGTTTTTTAGCAGTATGTATTCATGGACAAGTAGGGAGAAGGTACATTATAAACTTCTGCAAAGATGAATTTGTCAGTGTTCGTGGTCTCATACAACAGCAAATGATGCATATTACTGGGACAAGGAAAGGAAATGAATGGAAGATTACCAGAAGGAAAACAGAATCAACCAGGATACTGAAGAATTCTGTTTGCAACCAAGACTTCTACAGTATGAATGTGGTTACTACTGTAATATATTCTAATCTACCCTGTATATCTTTGTGTTCCTGAGCCAGAGTTCAAGTTTCAGGTGGTCATGTTGAATTGGCTTTGTTGAGTAACTAGCCAGCACTCCACATGCAAGGTGTTAGAGAAATCCAGTGTATATCCTTCCCACCTACATTAGAAGCTAGAATCTTGCCTCTCACCAGACAACACAGCATACTACTCCAAGTTTGGAAGAAGTCTCAGAGGCCACACTGCACGCCAAAATAAATATGATACCAGAGGTATTGTAAAGGCAAACTATGAAGGAATGTGAATGCCAAAACTATACATACTAAATATTTATAAAGAAATGCATGTGATTCTTCAACAGTATCTCATAGTAAGGGTGACTTTACAAAATACTTTTTGCAATGCATACACAATTTTAAAATAAAGTACATTAAGTCATATGTGTCCCTGTGTTGTGTTTTATATTTTATTGTCTCTAGGTCAAGTGGATACTTCTGGTTCCTGGGTCATTTACTGGAAATATTTGAATGTCTCGTTGGGCTCATTATTGTTCCTGTGTTTTGTTTTAATAGTTATATGATGGCTAAAGTGAAGAATATACAACAATGTGTTTTGAATAAATTCTATGCCATGATTTTGGGTTTTGGCAGCCTTAAATGATTAAAGTATTTCAACTTCAACCACTACTAGGCATTAGGTAAAAAGAAGTACTTAAATCAGTAAAATTCTCTTTAGAGCTTGATTTACTGTGCATATTACCTTCAGAATGGCAATCTTTCTATACAAGACCTATTTTCTGAGTGAGAAATGGTATGCAGTGTTATGATAAAGGAACAATATTAATCTAAAATAATATGCAAATAAAGACAATATCTTAAATTGGCATCGATAGTGTATTTACTAGTGCAGGCAACATTATATTTGAACTAAAATATTGGCTCCCAGAATTCCAGTGGCTTATCAAAACAAATGTGTATTTTGCTTATATCACATGCTAGCAAGGTGAATGTGTGGGATGGGGTGGGGGAGGTCTGTGCTTCCTATAGTTTCTCAAGGGCCAGACTGACAGAAGGGCCACCATTATGGCTCCATTTTTTGGAATATGTAACCTCTTTACTTGCCAAACAAGAGGAAAAGAACTGGAGAATTGTGTCATTCTTCAGCCTGGAAATGGCATGCATTATTCTGAAAGCCAATAAATTTAATTTCCCCTCAACTAGATACATTTAAGGCATATGGTTTATGCCATTAGAAGGAAGCATTTAGTAGCAGGGACTTTAGCTTTCAATAAATATTTCAGGGAGAGGCCTTCAAGATGGCAGAGAAATAAGATGTGGAGATCACCTTCCTTCCCCAAAAATACATCAGAAACACATCTACACGTTGAACAACTCCCACAGAACACCTACTGAACTCTAGCAGAAGACTTCAGACCTCCCAAAAGGCAAGAAACTCCCCACGTACCTGAGTAGGGCAAAAGAAAAAAGAAAAAACAGAGACGAAAGAATAGGGATGGGACCTGCCCCTCAGGGAGGGAGCCATGAAGGAGGAAAAGTTTACACACACTAGGAAGCCCCTTCACTGGTGGAGATGGGGGTTTTGTGGTGGGGGGAAGCTTCAGACCCACAGAGGAGAGCACAGCCACGGGGGTGCGGAGGGCAAAGTGGAGATTCCCGCACAGAGGATTGGTGTCAACCTGCACTCACCAGCCCGAGAGGCTTGTCTGCTTGGCCGCCGGGGCAGGCGGGGATGGGAGCTGAGGCTCAGGCTTCCATTGGAGCACGGGGAGAGGACTAGGGCTGGTGGCGTGAACACAGCCTGAAGGGGCTAGTGCGCCACAGCTGGCCTGGAGGGAATCCGGGAAAAAGTCTGGAGCTGCCGAAGAGGCAAGAGACTTTTTCTTCCCTCTTTGTTTCATGGTGCGCGAGGAGAGGGGATGAAGAGCACCGCTTAAAGGAGCTCCAGAGATGGGCGCGAGCCATTGCTAAAAGTGCAGACCCCAGAGACGGGCATGAGATGCTAAGGCTGCTGCTGCCGCCACCAAGCAACCTGTGTGCGAGCACAGGTCACTATCCACACATCCCCTCTGGGGAGCCTGTGCAGCCCGCCACTTCCGGGGTCCCAGGATCCAGGGACAACTTCCCCGGGAGAACGCACAGCATGCCTCGTGCTGGTGCAACGTCATGCAGGCCTCTGCTGCCACAAGCTCGCCCCGCACTCTGTACCCCTCCCTCCCCCCCCCGGCCTGAGTGAGCCAGAGCCCCCGAATCAGCTGCTCCTTTAACCCCATCCTGTCTGAGCGAAGAACAGATGCCCTCAGGTGACCTACATGCAGAGGCAACACCAAATTCAAAGCTGAGCCCTGGCAGCTGTGTGAACAAAAAGAGAAAGGGAAATCTCTCCCAACAGCCTCAGGAGCAGCAGATTAGAGCTCCACAATCAACTTGATGTTCCTGCATCTGTGGAATACTTTAATAGACAACGAATCATCCCAAAATTGAGGCAGTGGACTTTGGGAGCTACTGTAGACTTGAGGTTCGTGTTCTACATCAAACTTCTTTCTGGTTTTATGTTTATCTTAGTTTACTATTTAGAGTTTATTATAACTGGTAGATTTGTTTATTCATCTGGATGCTCTCTTCCTATTTTATTTTTCTTATATATGTGTATATATATATATATATATATATATATATATATATATATATATATATATATATATTTGTTTTCCTTTTTCTCTTTTTGTGAGTGTGTATGTGCATGCATCTTTGTGTTATATTGTCTGTATAGCTTTGCATATACCATTTATCCAAAGGTTCAACTATCCTTTTTTTTTTTTGTATTTTTTTTTATAAGTATAGGTTTTAGCTCTTTTTATAATTGGGGGTTTTGTTTTTTTGGTTTCATTGCTCTCTTCTTTCCTTTGCTTTTTTTTAAAGTACACTTTATTTTTTTATTTTTAATATTTTTTATTTTTATTTTCATAACTTTATTTTATTTAATTATTTAATTATTTATTTATTCTTTCTTGCTTTTCTTCTGAACTATGTGGCAGACAGGGTCTTGGTGCTCTGGCCAAGTATCAGGCCTGTGCCTCTGAAGTGAGAGAGCTGAGGTCAGGACACTCGTCCACCAGAGACGTCCCAGCTCCATGTAATATCAAACAGCAAAAGCCCTCACAGAGATCTCCATCTCAATGCTAAGACCCAGCTCCGCTCAATGACAAGTAAGCTACATTGCTGGACATGCCATGCCAAACAGCTAGCAAGACAGGAACACAACCACACCCATTAGCAGAGAAGCTGCCTAAAATCATAATAAAATTACAGACACCCCAAAACACACCACTGGACGCGGTCTGGCCCATCAGAAAGAAAAGATCCAGCCTCATCCACCAGAACACAGGCACCTAGTCCCTTACACCAGGAAGCCTACACAACTCACTGAACAAATATTAGCCACTGGGGGCAGACACCAAAAACAATGGAAATTACAAACCTGCAGCCTGCAAAAAGGAGACCCCAAAAACAGTAAGTTAAGCAAAATGAGAAGACAGAGAAATACACAGCAGATGCAGTAGCAAGGTAAAATCCCTCCCAACCAAGCAAATGAAGAGGAAATAGGCAGTCTATGTGAAAAAGAATTCAGAGTAATGATAGTAAAGATGATCCAAAATCTTGGAAATAAAATGGAGAAAATAAAAGAAATGTTTAACAAAGATCTAGAAGAATTAAAGAACAAACAAACAGAGATGAGCAATACAATAATTGAAATGAAAAATACACCAGAAGGAATCAGTAGCAGAATAACTGAGGCAGAAGAACGGATAAGCGACCTGGAAGACAGAATGGTGGAAATCACTGCGGTGGAACAGAATAAAGAAAAAAGAATGAAAAGAAATGAAGACAGCCTAAGAAACCTTTGGGAAAACATTAAAGGCAACAATGTTCACATTATAGGGGCCACAGAGGAGAAGAGAGAGAGAAAGGACTCAAGAAAGTATTTGAAGAGATTATAGTCGAAAAATTCCCTAACATGGGAAAGGAAAATAGCCACCCGAGTCCAGGAAAGGGCAGAGTGTCCCATACAAGATAAACTGAAGGAGAAACACTCCATGAAACAAAGTAATCAAATTGGCAAAAATTAAAGACAAAGAAAAATTACTGAAAGCAGCAAAGGAAAAATGACAAATAATATACAAGGGAAGTCCCATGAGGTTAACAGCTGATTTCTCAGCAGAAACGCTACAAGCCAGAAGAGAGTGACATGATATACTTAAAGTGATGAAAGGGAAGTACCTACAAACAAGGTTACTCTACCCAGCAAGGATCTGATTCAGATTCAAAAGAGAAATCAAAAGCTTTACAGACAAGCAAAAGCTAAGAGAATGCAACACCACCAAACGAGCTCTACAACTCATGCTACAGGAACTTCTCTAAGTGGGAAACACAGGAGAAGAAAAGGACCTACAAAAGCAAACCCAAAACAATTAAGAAAATGGTAATAAGGACAAACATATCAATAATTGCCTTAAATGTGAATGGATTAAATGTTGCAACCAAAAGTCACAGGCACACTGAATGGATACAAAAACAAGACCCATATATATGTTGTCTACAAAGGACCCACTTCAGACCTAGGGACACATACAGACTGAAAGTGAGGGAATGGAAAAAGATATTCCATGCAAAAGGAAATCAAAAGAAAGTTGGAGTAGCAATACTTGTATCAGATAAAAAAGACTTTAAAATAAAGAATGTTACAAGAGACAAGGAAGGACTATACATAATGATCAAGGGATCAATCCAAGAAGAAGATTTAACAATTATAAATATATATGCACCCAACATAGGAGCACCTCAATACATAAGGCAACTGCTAACAGCTCTAAAAGAGGAAATCGACAGTAACACAATAGTGGGGGACTTTAACACCTCACTTACAGCAATGGACAGATCATCCAAGCAGAAAATTAATAAGCAAACACAAGCTTTCAATGACACAATAGATGAGATAGATTTAACTGATATTTATAGGACATTCTACCCAAAAACAGCAGATTACACTTTCTTCTCTAGTGTGCACAGAACATTCTCCAGGATAGATCACATCTTGGGTCACAAATCAAGCCTCAGTAAATTTCATAAAATTGAAATCATATCAAATATCTTTTCTGACCACAATGCTACAAGATTAGAAATCTATTACAGGGAAAAAAAACGTAAAAAATGCCAACACATGGAGTCTAAACAATACGTTACTAAATAACCAAGAGATCACTGAGGAAATCAAAAAATACCTAGAGACAAAGGACAATGAAAACACGATGATCTAAAACCTATGAGATGTAGCAAAAGCAGTTCTATTATGGAAGTTTACAGCTATACAAGCCTACCTCAAGAAACAACAAACATCTCAACTAAACAATCTAACCTTACACCTAAAGAAACTGGAGAAAGAACAAACAAAATGCAAAGTTAACAGAAGTAAAGAAATCATAAAAATCAGAGCAGAAATAAATGAAATAGAAACAAAGAAAACAATAGCAAAGACAATAAAACTAAAAGCTGGTTCTTTGAGAAGATAAACAAAATTGATAAACCATTAGCCAGAGTCATCAAGAAAAAGAGGGAGAGGACTCAAATCAATAAAATTAGAAATGAAAAAGAAGTTACAACAGACACTGCAGAAATGCAAAGCATACTAGGAGACTACTACAAGCAACTCTATGCCAATAAAATGGAAAACCTGGAAGAAATGGACACATTCTTAGAAATGTATAACCTTCCAAGACTGAGCCAGGAAGAAATAGAAAATATGAACAGACCAATCACAAGTAATGAAATTGAAACTGTGATCAAAAATCTTCCAACAAACAAAAGTCCAGGACCAGATGGCTTCACAGGTGAATTCTCTCAAACATTTAGAGAAGAGCTAACACCCATCCTTCTTAAACTCTTCCAAAATATTTCAGAGGAAAGAAGACTCCCAAACTCATTCTACGAGGCCACCATCACTCTGATACCAAAATCAGACAAAGATGCCACAAAAAAGAAAACTCTAGGCCAACATCACTGATGAACATCGATGCAAAAAAGTCCTCAAGAAAATACTAGCAAACAGAATCCAACAGCACATTAAAAGGATCATACACCATGATCAAGTAGGGTTTATCCCAGGAATGCAAAGATTCTTCAATATATGCAAATCAATCAGTGTAATAAACCATATTAACTAATCGATGGAGAAAAGCAATATGATTGTCTCAATAGATGTAGGAAAAGCTTTTGACAAAATTCAACACCTATTTATGGTAAAAACACTCCAGAAAGTAGGCATAGAGTGAACTTACCTCAATATAATAAAGACAATAATGACAAACCCACAACCAACATCGCTCTCAGTGGTGAAAAAGTGAAACATTTCCTCTAAGATCAGGAATCGGACAAGGTGGCCCACTCTCAGCACTATTAGTCAACAAAGTTTTGGAAGTTTTAGCCACAGCAATCAGAGAAGAAAAATAAATAAAAGAAATCCTAATCTGAAAAGTAGAAGTAAAGCAGTCACTGTTTGCAGATGACATGATACTATACATAGGGAATTCTAAATACTCTACCAGAAAACTACTAAAGCTACTCAATGAATTTTGTAAAGTAGCAGCATACAAAATTAATGTACAGAAATCTCTTGCACTCCTATACACTAATGATGAAAAATCTGAAACAGAAATTAAGGAAACATTCCCATTTACCAGTGCAACAAAAAGAAAAAAAAAAAAACCTAGGAAGAAACCTACCTAAGGAGACAAAAGACCTGTATGCAGAAAACTATAAGACACTGATGAAAGAAATTAAAGATGATACAAACAGTTGGAGAGATATACCATGCCCTTGGATTGGAAGAATCAACATTGTAAAAATGACTCTACTACCCAAAGCAATCTACAGATTCAATGCAATCCCTATCAAACTACCAATGGCATTTTTCACAGAACTAGAACAAAAAATTTCAAAATTTGTATGGAAACACAAAAGACCCCAAATAGCCAAAGCAATCATGAGAAAGAAAAATGGAGCTAGAGGAATCAGGCTCCCTGACTTCAGACTATACTACAAAGCTACAGTAATCAAGAGAGTATGGTATTGGCACAAAAACAGAAATATAGACCAAGGGAACAGGATAGAAAGCCCAGAGATAAACCCACGCACATATGGTCACCTTAACTTTGATAAAGGAAGCAGGAATGTACAGTGGAGAAAGGACAGCCTCTTTAGTAAGTCATGTTGGAAAAACTGGACAGGTACATGCAAAATATGAGATTAGAACACTCCCTAACACCATACACAAAAATAAGCTCAAAATGGATTAAAGATCTAAATGTAAGGCGAGAAACTATCAAACTCTTAGAGGAAAACATAGGCAGAACACTCTATGACATAAATCACAGCAAGATCCTTTTTGACCCACTTCATAGAGAAATGGAAATAAAAACAAAAATAAACACATGGGACCTAGTGAAACTTAAATGCTTTTGCACAACAAAAGAAACCATAAACAAGACCAAAAGACAACCCTCAGAATGGGAGAAAGTATTTGCAAATGAAGCAACTGACAAAGAATTAATCTCCAAAATTTACAAGCAGATCATGCAGCTCAATAGCAAAAAAACAATCAACGCAATCCAAAAATGGGCCTAAATAGACATTTCTCCAAAGAAGATATACAGATTGCCAACAAACACATGAAAGGATGCTCAACATCATTAATCATTAGAGAAATACAAAACAAAACTACAATGAGATATCATCTCACACCAGTCAGATTGGCCATCATCAAAAAATCTAGAAACAATAAATGCTGGAGAGGGTGTGGAGAAAAGGGAACACTCTTGCACTGCTGGTGGGAATGTGAATTGGTCAGCCACTATGGAGAACAGTATGGAGAACAGTATGGAGATTCCTTTAAAATCTACAAATAGAACCACCATACGACCCAGCAATCCCACTACTGGGCATATACCCTGAGAAAACCATAAGTCAAACAGAGTCATGTACCACAATATTCATTGCAGCCCTATTTACAATAACCAGGACATGGATGCAACCTAAGTGTCCATAGACAGATGAATGGATAAAGAAGATGTGGCACATATGTACAGTGGAATATTACTCAGCCATAAAATGAAGTGAAATTGAGTTATTCGTACTGTGGTGGATGGACCTAGAGACTGTCATGCAGAGTGAAGTCAGAAAGAGAAAGAGAAAAACAAATACCACATGCTAGCAGATATATATGGAATCTAAAAAAAAAGAAAAGAAAAGAAAATGGTTCTGAAGATCTTAGGCACAGGACAGAAGTAACGAGGCAGACATAGAGAATGGACTTGAGGACACAGTGAGTGGTAAGGGTAAGCTGGGATGAAGTGAGAGGGTGGCATGGACATATATACACTACCAAATGTAAAATAGATAGCAAGTGCAAACAGCCACATAGAACAGGGAGATCAGCTCAGTGCTTTGTGACCATCTAGAGGGATGGGTTAGGGAGGGTGGGAGGGAGACGCAAGAGGGAGGGGATATGGGGATATATGTATACATATAGCTGATTCAGTTTGTTATACAACAGAAACTAACACAACATTTTAAAGCAAGCATACTCTAATAAAGATGTTTAAAAAAATTGATAAACCTGATAAACTGATAAACAAAGTGATAAACCTTTAAGGAGACTCATCAAGAAGAAAAGAGAGAGTACCCAACTGAATAAAATAAGAAATGAAAGAAAAGAAACAACAAATATCACAATGATACAAAAAATCATAAAAGAACACTGTGAAGAATTATTTGTTAACAAACTGGAAAACCTAGAAGAAATGGACAAATTTCTAGGAACACACAACCTGCCAAGATTGAATCAGGAAGATTAGACAATCTGAAGAAGCTTATCACTAGCAGTGAAATTGAATTTGTAATTAAAAACATACAAACAAAAACTCCCCTCAAACAAAAGTCCAGGACTGTATGGGCTTTAAGGGAGAACTCTACCAAACATATAAAAAGAGCTAATATGTATCCTTTTTGAACTATCCCCAAAAAATTGAAAAGGACAAAACACTCTGAAATTTATTCTATGAGGCTCCAATTGCCTTGATACCAAAACTAAAGACACTAAAAGCAAAGAAAATTACAGGTCAATACTTCTGATGAATACAGATACAAAAATCCTCAACAAAATATTAGCAAACTGAATTTAACAGCACCATTTGCACTAGCATTTATTTCAGGAATGAAAGGACAATTTAATATTTGCAAATTAACCAATGTAATATAAAAGGAAGGATAAAAATCACATGATCTTGTTAATAAACAAAATTCAACATTCATTCATGGTAAAAACTCTCATCAAAGGGACATATCTCAAAATAATAAAGGCCATTTAGGACAAACTCACAGCTAACATCATACACAATGATGACAAACAGAAAGTCTTTCCTCTATAATCAGGAACAAGACAAGGATGCCTACTCTCACCACTTCTATTTAACATAGTATTGGAAATCCTGGCCATAGCAATCAGACAGAAAAGGAATAAAAGCTATCCAAATTGGAAGAAAATAATAAAACTCTTACTTTCTGCACATGACATGATACTATCAATATATGTAGAAAACCTTAAAGTCTTGACCAAAAACTGTTAGAACTAATAAGTGAAATCAGTATTTACAGCATACAAAATTAATATATATAAATCTGTTACATTTCCATACATGAACAATGAACTGTTAGAAAGAAAAAGCAAGAAAAATTTCCCATGTAAAAATGCATGACAGGGGCTTCCCTGGTGGTGTAGTGGTTGAGAGTCCGCCTGCAGATGTAGGGGACACAGGTTCGTGCCCTGGTCTGGGAAGATCCCACATTCCACTGAGCAGCTGGGCCCATGAGCCATGGCCACTGAGCCTGCGTGTCGGGAGGCTGTGCTCCACAGTGGGAGAGGTCACAGAGGTGAGAGGCCCGTGTACCAAAAAAAAACAAAACAAAACAAAACAAAAAACATTACAAAGAATAAAATGCCTAGGAATAAACTTAACCAAAGAGGTGAAAGACCTATACTCTGAAAAGTATAAAACATTGATGAAGGAGTTTGAAAATGATACAAAGAAATCAAAGTTATCCCATGTTAATAAATTGGAAAAATTCATATTGTTAAAGTGTCCATACTACCCAAAACAATCTAAAGATTCAGTGCAATCCCTACCAAAATACCTATGACATTTTTCTCCAAACTAGAACAAATAATCCCAACACTTTTTATGAAACCACAAAAAACTTGAATTGTCAAAGCAATCTTGTGAATAAAGAACAAAACTGGAGGTATAAATTTTCCAGGCTCCAGACTATACTACTAAGCTACAGTAATAAAAAAAGCATGGTACTAGCACAAAAACAGACATATGGATCAATGGAACAGAATAGAGAGCCCAGAAATAAACCCACACACATATGGTAACCTTATCTTTGATAAAGGAGGCAGGAATGTACAGTGGAGAAAAGACAGTCTCTTCATTAAGTGGTGCTAGGAAAACTGGACAACTACATGTAAAAGAATGAAATTAGAACATTCTCTAACACCATATATAAAAATAAACTCAAGATAGACTAAAGACCCAAATGTAAGACTGGATATTATAAAACGCCTAGAGGAAAACATAAGCAGAGCACTCTTTGACATAAATTGTAGCAATATTTTTGATCTGTCTCCTAAGGCAAAAGAAATAAAAGCAAAATAAGCAAATGAGATCTAATTAACCTTAAAAGGTTTTGCACAGAGAAGGAAATCATTGACAAAACAAAAACACAACCTACTGAATAGGAGAAAATATTTGCAAATGATATGACCAATAAGGGGTTAATATCAAAAAATATAAACAGCTCATACAATGTGTCATCAAAAAGCAAACAACCTGATTAAAAAATGGGCAGAAGTGCTGAATAGACATTTTTCTGAAGAAGACATACAGACATAGCTCATACAATGAGATAAAACTACACACCTGTCAGAATACCTATCATCAAAAAGTCTACAAATAACAAGTATTGGTATACTGTTGGTGGGAATGTAAATTGGTGCAGCCACTGTGGAAAACAGTATGGAGGTTTCTCAAAAAAAAAAAAAAGAAAAAAAAGAAAAAAGAAAAACACACTAAAAGTAGCAATACCATGTGATGCAGAATTTCATCCCTGCACATATATCCAAAGAAAATAAAAACATTAATTTAAAAAGTTATACGTATCCCAATGTTCCTAGCAGCATTATCTACAATTGACAAGATATGGAAGCAGCCTTAGCACTCATCAATAGATGAATGGGCAAAGAAAATTGGTATAAATATATATACAATGGTATATTAGTCATAAAATAGAATTAAATTTTGCTATTTACAACAACATGCATGGACTTGGAGGGTATTAAGCTTAGTGAAAAAAGTCAGATAGAGAAAGACAAACACTATATGACATCCCTTATATATGGATCTAAAATATAAAACAAAGTAGTTTAAAAAAACAGACTCAGATATAGAGAACAAACTAGTGGTTCCCAGTGGGGAGGGGGAAGGGGAGAAGGGCAAGATAGGGGTAGACGATTAAGAGATACAAACTACTATGTATAAAATAAATAAGCTACAAGGATATATTGTACAGCACAGGGAAATACAGCCATTGTTTTGTACTACCTTTATATGGATTATAATCTATAGGGATATTGAATCACTATGTTGTACACATGAAACTAATAAACTATTGTAAATCAACTTAAATTTAAAATAAAAAGTTTAGTATGTAAAGGACATAACAGGGTTTAGTCTCATATCCAGTGCAGGTGGTCTCATCATATTGCTCTCTCAAACTGTTTCTCTCTGGAAAACTGCTCCCACTGTGGGAATAGTGGGCAGATCGTACAATCCAATTACAGGTGAGGGTTTAGGTGCCTCTTATGACCTGGGTCTTACCTGCAGGCAACTGGCAACCAGATCTTCTCAATGACCTCCTCTCACAGTTCAGTAGAGGATCATCTATATATTTAACAAATATTTATTGAAATATTATGCAATAAGGATGTATGTTTCTCATATCTATTACCTCACTCCAGAATATTGAATTCTTTGGTTTTCTTTCACAATGCTTTACATATTCTTCATGCATTTCCAGGCATAGACTGTTTAAAAAAACTCTACATTTTGTCCGGGAAATACTTCAACCTCATCCCCATTAGCGCCACACTTACAAGATGTTACCTATGGTGGTCGGTTTGGTTTCCTGACCAGTTTGATTTTCTCTGTTATAAAGGATTTTTAAATTTTTATCTAAATCTTAAGAGAATGTCTTCCCTCTCACTGCAGCCCCAAATTTGGGTTAGTCTTGTAAAACCAGTATGTTGATTGTGTGGGTTTTCTGTTTTGAATTTGTGTGCCTCTTTTCTTTCCACAGTTTAAAGAGTTTAAAAATTACCCCCAAAATGAATGAAGCAAGTCTTTCAAGATTTAAGTGCATAACAAGGGATCTTTAAGATAAGTTGCTTCATATACTAGTATGTAGTATGTAGTTCAGCCTTCATGATATTTGAGAAAAATCTATTTACAGACTTATATCTCAAAAATGCAATCATCAAGAAAAATTTTATAGAGAAAAAGAGTTATGAAATCTCTGGGTAGCTCAGCATTTAGTGATCTTTTATATTTAAAAGATTATTTACTTTAAGAGTGTTACATATTTTATGATTAGATGCCCTGTTAATTAATGCCAATTTTTATCTTGCCTTTATACACAGTAATTTGTTACCTATGGATATGATTAAACAATTTTGCTAGAAAATATTCAACCAAATGGTCAATTATGTCAATAACATGTGCAAGCCTGTTGGTTGGAAATAAATTCATTTCTAATGCATCAGGGTAATAAATAAAGGACAAGACAATGAATAGAGAACAACTTAGCAGGTTTCATATGGTAGGGCTTAGTGTAGGTAGGCTAAAATATACAAGGAGCACACAAGTTTGGTATGTCAAAGGAATAGAAAGACAGGCAGTTTACCAGTAAAGAAGTTGCTTCAACTCTCTATGTCACAGAACAAATACATATTACACCTATTATCTCATAGTTTTTATAAATCAGGAGCTCTGGAAATGCTTATCTGGTCTTCTGTGAGACTTCAATAATGTTCTTGACTAGGATTGAGTTCTTACCTGAAGACTCAATTGGGGAACAATCACACTCGCCTTGTTGGCAGATTTCCTATTCTTGAAGCTGTAGGAATTGTTGCAGCTTGCTTCTTCAAAGCCACCAAGGATGGAAAGACTTTAGAGTGAGTCTGCTATCATGATGGAAAATTATTTGGCATAACTTGTTCAGAAAACTGATATTCTATCACTCCTTTTTGTCATATTCTATTGGTTAGAAGGAAGTCACCAACCCTGCCAACACTTGAGGACAGGAGATTATACATCATGGGGAGGTGGAGACCATGGGGGCCACCCAATATCTGCCTGCCACAGAGGGGGTGCAAAATATGATCTTTTTGAACAAATTATTAGAGAGATATGTTGAGATGTGTTAGCAATAATAAAATGTTTTTCTCTGCATTTTAAGAAGATTGCAAGCTTTTGGCAGGTTATTGGCACAATCTGATTTACCTTTTAAAAGATAACTTTGGGATGTGTAAAATTGATTACTAGACAGTTCGCTATATCTCATCCCCTCAAATGATGAGAAAAAGCAATTCCTATTTCAATTATTGGAGTACATACACAAAGGCAAGCATGGAGGAATCTCATGAGTAATGAATGCTTAATATGAGTCAGACACTCTTTTATTTAGTGTCCACAATAGCCCCACAAACTAAATACTATCATACTCATTAAGTGGAAGGAAATTGGAACAGGCAAAAAATATTTTGCCTGGAGTCATAGGGCTAGTAACTACCCATGCCTAGGTTTAAATATGGATCTATAGTTTTCCCACTTGAGCCATGCTCTTCCCAGTGAACTGAGATTGTTTGTTCGGTTTTAAGTAAACATTGTATATAGTTAAGGTGTACAGTTTAATGAGTTGATGTACATATACATAGTGAAATGATTACTACAGTCAAGCTAATCAATGTATATTTTCCTCACACAGTTACCATTTTTGTGTGTGATGAGAACACCTGAAATCTACTCTTAGAATATTTCCAGTATTCAGTACACTAGTATTAACTATAATCATCCTGCTGTACATTAGATCTATAGGCTTATTCATCCTACATTACAGCAACTTTGTATGTTTTGACCAACATGTCTCCATTTCCTCCATCTCCCCACCCATGGCAACCACCCTTCTCCTATCTGCTTCTATGTATTCAACTTTTTTATATTCTATATACAAGGGAGACAATGCAGTTTTTTTCTTTCTGTGGCTTATTTCAATAAGGATAATTTCTTCCAATTTCATCCATGTTGTTGCAAATGACAGAAGCTCCTTTTTTAAGGCTGAACAATATTCCATTGTATATATACACTATATCTTCTTTATCCATTCATCCATCCACAGACACTTAGACTGTTTCCGTATCTTGCTATTGTGAATAATGCACAGTGAACATGGGAGTGCAGAAATCTCTTTAATGCACTGGTTTTATTTCTTTTAGGTATACATCCAGAAAAGGGATTGCTGGATTATACGGTAGTTCTATATTTAGCTTTCTGATGAAACTTTATACTGTTTTTTTGTAAAGGCTGGCACCAATTTACGTTCCCAGCAACAGTGTACAAGGTTTCCCTATTCTCCACATCCTCACCAAAACGTTTTTTTTTTTCTTTTTACAAAAGAATCAAGCAGTTAATCCCAGTTACCCTTCTGGACTTTCACAATGCAATGTTTCTACCTCCCCAAAAGCTGAGAAACAGAGAGCGTTTCTGAGAAATACTGGACAGTCTTAAGTGCATAATTGTACCTTCGTGTCCGGTTTCCTTCAAAAAGTATTGGAATTTTTATTGGAACTTTTTAAAAGTTGACCATAAACTTCAATGATCCTGAGCCTATTTCAGTCACACCATCTTGCTAACTGAAGACATTCAATAGATATTGGATATGGTATCTTTTCATAATTATACTTTGAATAATTTTACCAATATTCAGGTACATGTTAGGTCACCTATCATATTGTACTACTCTAAAAAAAATAAAACGTGTGGAAATATTATTTTATTGCCATTTTGTAACAATGAGCTTAGAATCACAGAATCATGATAAAGAAAAGCAATTTAGGAGTTTTTTTTTAATGAAACTCTTTAGAGTATCATAAATACATTTTTTAAGAATTCATGAAATGTATGCATATTTGGACTCCTTTTTTAACATTAATATATTTTTAAGAGAATTGTTAGTGTAATTATCTTATGTACACACAAATTGTTGGTATATAATCAGTATAATGAGAATGATAATTACAAATATTTATTGAGATTTTATTATGTGAGATATTGTGCTAATCATTTTTCATGTATTATATTATTAAATTCTCATAGCCACTACAGGAATGAGTTATCATTATTATTAAGTTGTTTAAATAAATCTGCCTAGAACATACAGCTAGTCAGAAGTTGAGATGAAGCATTGCTGAGTTTCCTAAGCACTATGCATGCAGCATCGACATAGTATTCAAGAAGCATCAGTAATAGTATACGCAAAGGATTATTTCTATAACCTTTCTTTGACTTAGGACTCTGTCCTGTTTGAGAAAAGTATACTTAGGAGCTCTCAGCACTTTACGTAGAAAAGACCAAAGACAGCCTGCTTGGTATATGGTTAGTATCTTCTCCCCGAGCTGCCGGAAGCAGACACAACTAATCTTGTTCACCCTGAGCCAGGATGGAGTCTTAAACTCTTTTTGAATACAGTGATTTGAGTCTCAATCACTACACCAGATCAGTGTTGGCAAATACAAGAGAAAATATTGGCCATCCTTGAACTACATTGTAACTAAGCCTAGCTTCTCCTGCATCAGCACAAATCTACTGCAATCAGAGGAACTGATAAAACTTACAGAAACATCCCAGAAACTCTCTATGGAAGTGATAAGTGTCAGAGGGGGCGGGGTGTGAAGGTCCGTTATCTTCTCCACATCTCTCATGCTAATCTTCTCTTATACATGTGGAAATTGTTGCATATAGAAGATACAACTGACAAAAGGCAATCTGATTTTTTTTTTTTCAGCTAGAGCTCAGAAGCAAAGTGACTTAAACACTTTTGAAAAAGAATTTAAAACAACCTACAGCAATATAATTCACATTTTTATCCTTGGGGAAAGTGATATTTCAAATGTCTAGTCAACAATTAAGCTATTTGTATCTCCTCCGTATGCCTATATATTATCAAACAGCACACAGGAATCATTTTTGTAGGTGTTCACCTTTCCCTTTATTTCATGATTTAAGTATTTTTAATGTAAAATCTACTAACAATTGTTCAACATGTTTATAAAAATTTACATGCTATATTTTGGATATCTCTTTTTCTTTTTAGTAAGTACATGTCATATCTTACATTTTTTTAAAAAAATCAAGTGCCAAATAATAATTTTATTCAACTTAAAGTAATGTAATTGTTTTTAATTCAATAAATATTTACCGAATTTTTACTGCATTTAAAATATCAGGCACTAGACAACTTGAAATGATAGAATTTAAGTTAATCATTTAAATATGCTAATTAATTCTTCTACCTCTTAAGTGAACCCAACAACTAAATGCTGTTATTTTTTTCTGTCTTCAATTAAGCAACCTGTCAGGAAGGCATAGGATTTCTGTTTAATACTAAGCTATAGTAACCTGAAAGGGCACAAATATACAGAGAGATGAGAGCTCTGAAAATGGGTTTCTTTCATCCAACACAAGTGATGCTAAATACCAGCATTAAGTTTTAATCTATATAACAGATTTTTTTTTTTTAATTTTGGACTGCAAATTTCTATCTAACGGAATAATCTTTATTTCCATTATAAGCTTAAGCTTATAAGATCTCTCCGGTCACAGCCAAAGATTTAAAATAACATTTGAATAACTTTAAAGTTTTCATAATTGAAAACCACCTGATGGACAGAGATAGGTCACCCCATCACTGGTTTCTGTTTCTGTGGACCAAACACAGTGTTGATGGCTTATGGAAAACCATTCTAAGAACACTTTCAATTTTACTGATTCAACTTTTTAACACAATCTAATCAATAAAAGGAGCTTGATAATGAGGTATAAAAAACAGTATCCAGTCACTCTAATTTGATCAATAAGACTATAAATTTAAAAATATAGCAGTGTTCACTTTCTTCCCTTCAGAAATAGGAAACTCTTCAGAATAGTTTAATAGCTGTTGGTTACTTTCATTATCTGTCTTAAACCCAAGTTATACTTAAGAATTAAATAACTATATTGAATTTGTACTTTCCATTTTGCTCTTTATTTAGAACAAGAAAAATATCTGAGTCACACTGCATTCAAGCTATCTTGAGAGAAGAAACCTGTTAATAATTAGCCTGCATTGGTGTCTCAAACATACATAATACATTTAACAGATAAAAAATTAAGTTCAGAGAGGTTAAGTTACTTGAGATCCTGGAGATAAAATCCTGCTGAGAGCAGTATTCCTGGTCTACCACCATAAGTTTAAAATTACTCTCTGTTTAAACTGGCTTTTCATCATTAACTGTAATATCCTGTGAAAAAGAAAAAGACCATTATCAGAGAATGATTTTTTATGACAAAAATCTCCTTGTGATGGAAATATCTGCAATCGATTTGCATGTGTGTAGGCTGGAGCTTGTGAAAGAGGATAATGCATTCCGGCTTTTTTTTTTTTTTTTTTTCCAATCCCAATCTCCTGAAGTGAAAGAGTAAGTGTGCTGTTCTTAAGAATGTGGATGTAGCTGGATTCAAGTCGTGCTTTTGTAAGTTTTTAATACTGAAATCTTCGATTAGTTACCTACGCTGACTCTCAATATCCTGACCTGCAAATTACCACAATCCATAAAGCCTGGTTTATAGACTGTTTTAATTATTAAGTGGAAAGTGCTTGGCATAGTAGCTACATATTGTAAGTGTTCAGCTGTCAGTTATCTTATTGTTGTTGTGTTTTGTGTCTGGAGATTTCCCATCAGTAAACCTTGGATGGACATTTATATATAGTCAGCTTCCTTTCTTGCTCTCTCTATATCCTAAGACTTTGCGACACCAATCAATAACTAGAGGCTAGCATTAGAATAATGAAATAAAAAACAAATCAATATTACTTTATATCAAACAGAAAAAAGACCCAATGGTTACGATTATTGGCACACAGAAGAGGACAAAGACTGGGTCAACTGAGCTTTCTACTCTGTGAATTCTGAACTGTGACATTTAATGATTTGAAGAAAATGATGGCAATAGCTGTTAGCCACACCTATTATTTTAAAAATGCAGGTAATTGGCCATTCCCATTCTAAAAATTAATGTAAAATAGGAAAACTCAAAGATTAGTCATACGAATTATTCTAAATTATAACTAATTATATTCCTAAGTCATTTGTTCCGTCATCTGTAGCTAAACTGCTAAGGTACAGTTTTCAATAAAAATAGGAGTATTGACTTATTTTAATTAATGAAATAGATTTAAAAATCTCCTCCCTCAAATTTAAGTTACAACAACAAATAGACGTATATTACAGTAAGTTCCCTACATATGAACCTTCAAATTGTGAACTTTCAAAGATGCAAATGTGCATTCCATCAACATCAGGCATGAGTGAAATTGCAGCTGGCCCTCCATCTCTGCTGATGATCCTTTAGCTCTACCATCTCCCACCTCCTCTCCCTCCTCCAGTCAGTAACTCTTCTTGCCTGTTCACTGGATGCCAGCCCCTGTACGCCAGCTCTTGTGCTGTACTACTGTGCTTCTCAAGGTACTGTACTGTAAGATTAAAAATGTTTTCTTTATTTTTTGTGTTTTTTATGTATTATTTGTGTGAAAAGTACTATAAACCTATTACAGTACGGTACTATATAGCTGATTGTGTTAGCTGTGTGTCTAAGCTAACTTTGCTGGACTTATGAACAAATTGGACTTATGAGCACGCTCCTGGAACAGAACTCATTCATATGTAGGGGACTTGCACTAATGTATTAGAGTGACAAAAAATCATTCCCTATGACAATAATGAGCCACATTCTAATACAACTTCTTACATTTCTCTAGAGTCCTCTATTTCCTCCAGAAACTTGGCATTTCTTCAACTTTTTTCTACTTCCTTTCTTTTAATTGTTTTGACAAATAGAATTATTATATAGTTAAAGTGTCCAACATAATAATTTGATATAAATTTACATTGTGAAATGATTATCAATCAAGTTAATTAACACATTCATCACCTCATATATTTACCTAGTCTAGTAAACATTCGTCACCATACATAGTTATAAAATTATTTTTCTTATGATAAGAACTATTAAGATTTACTCTCAGCAACTTTCAAATGTGCAAGACCGTTTTATTAACTATAGTCACTATGCTGTACATTACATCCTCCATGGCTTATTTATTGTACAAATGAACGTTTATCCTTTTAACTTCCTTTCCTCATTTTCCCCACCACCCCAGTGTCCACCTCTGGCAACTAACGTGTTCTCTGTACCTAGGAACTTTTTATTTGTATTTTTTTTTAAGATTCCACGTGTGAGATCATATTTGTTCTTCTCTGTCTGACTTATTTCACTTAGCATAATGCCCCAAAATCCATCAGTGTTGTCCCAAGTGGCAAGATCTCATTGTTTTCTATGGCTGAATAATAATTCATTGTATATATCTACAACATTTTCTTTATCCATTCATTCATCCAGGGACACTTAGATTATCTTCATACCTTGGCAATTGTGAATAATGCTGCAACAAATATGGGTGTTTAGATATCTTTTCAAGACAGTAATTTCATTCCCTTTAGATATACACCCAAAAGTGGTATTGCTGGATTATATGGGATCTGTTGTATTTATTATACAAGTTGTATCTAGACTATTATCCTTCCCTCTTGCCTTTTGATCTTGCTTTCTAAAATTACACTGAGTAACTTGAGCCTATCAGATATGAATCCCCTCAACTTCTCATCCCTAAAATCTAAAAACTATCTTTGTGTACATATTACTTCCTCAATTCTCAGAGAGATTTTTTGTTTGTTTTAGTTTTGGCTTTTGTCACCCTTTCACATGTGCTCTGAACTTCTTTTAATGTCCTGAGAATTTTCTCCATCATTTGTCTTTAAGCCTGTCCTCATTTTAATCTGTCCCTCTCTGTTGCCATTTAAAGTTTCCCCTATCTTTCTTTACTAATCCTCTTATTCATCCTTCTTTTGATAGGAATTTATTCAGAGTTCTATGCTTCATCTAACTGATTAATGCTGAAACATAATTCTCATCAATACTATGCTTTCATTGATAGCATGTTGTTCTCTGCTAGCTAAAAGGTTAACCTCCAAAAACATTCTGTACAATATTCTTCTACATTACACAAATATTATCTTTTTATTCATGTTGACTAATTTACTTTCACTCAGGTTTTTACCCTAACTGAAGTCTTTGACTTCATCTTCATGCTACCTATGAATTCTCCACCTAGGACCAAAACCTCCCTTGGAAAACAAAAATAATTGCTGATGTTTCTCTCATTTTCAAAACCTTTGAATGTTGCCTTCTTTATAAACATAAAATCTCTATTCAATCTTTTGACATGTAAGTCCCTCCATGATCTCAACCCATCCTACATTTCCAGCTTCCTTTCTTGCCATTTCTCTCTATATTGTGCTCCAGCTGTGCTAAATCGCAAACTTTCCTTGTTGAACATAAATACTTCTGAGGATTTGGATACACAACTAACAATACTCTAAGTGGTGGCTGACCCTTCTACTTGGATACAGAATGAGAAGAACATGGATTAGAGACAACTCACTTGAGATGGATGTGTAGCATGACTGAAAAATAATTTTGATGTTTTAAGCTAGTAAAAAGTTAGAATTATTTCTATGAAACATCATCAGCCTATCCTAATATTAACTTAGATTATCAATAAATGTTACTTAAATGTACAAATTAACAGACATACTTCATAGGTTCATAAATGTTATATTAAAACATTTGAAAAATGTGATTCTGTAAAATGACAATATTTATGGTTGAATTGTTTTATAGTCTACATGACTACATTGATGTTCTCTAAGACACATGGTTTTAAAGGGCAAGTCCCAAACAAGAACAGCAAGACTACTATAAAATTTAATTTAATTTTATTATACAAAAGAAGACTAATTGATCTGATGATTAAAGATATTTCACTCAAATTAGTAATATTAGAGGTATCTTTGGATTGATTAAATGTACCCTGATTTACCAATCTATTAATTATTTCTGAAAGCTTAACATTGACTGAAGGTCATGACATAGATTAGGGCTGATAAAATCTGTAGGGCCTTTGATGAGAAAATCACATATTTCCTTTATCATTGTGTCATGATTTGCAGCACATGAAGACATTTCACCATCATCAAATATCTTATTTTATGTTTGCATTTAGTCTAAGAAATAGGTACTATTATTTTCCTTGACTCTATTTTACAATGAGGAGATGGAGGCAAGGGGACATTAACTTTATTGTCTAAGGTCATACCATACATAAGATCCAGACCACAAAATAAGTCTCAGGATTCAAATGCTTGTTATTTTGTAAAGATATATTTCAAAATATTTATTTTTATGGTGGAAGTTATAAAAATGAATGTTCATGTTAACCATAATGTTAAAAAAAAAAACTAACATTTTGGTCTATTTTCAAGTTATAAAATTATGTCTATCAACATAAACCACAAAGAGAGAAGAAAAGGAAATCTAAAGGGTGGGAAAATATTTTCAATATGTAAATGCAACAAAGAATAAAGAGCTTCTACAAATCTATATGAAAATGACATTGAAGCTAACAAAAAAGGGGCAGAAAACCTGAACAGACACTTCACAAGTATACCCATCAGAAAAAATGAAAATTAGAACAACAACGTACCCCTAGTACTCATGGCAAGATGGCTAAAGTATAAATAATAATAATAATAGCCATAATGTTATAACAAGTGTTAGCAAGGATGTGGTGAAATCATAACTCTCTTACACTGGCTGTAGGTGAGCAAATTGGTAAAACCTCTTTGAAAAAGTGATTCATTGTATGTACTAAAGTTAAATATATGTATATCCCATGACCCAGAAATTCCACTCGGGTTTATACCTAGAAGAAAATACACATATGTTCATATTAGCCAAAACCTAGAAACTCCCCAAAAAGTTTATCAATAGTAGAATGGAAAAATAAATTGTACCATATTCAAACAATACAATGATGTGTAACAATGATAATGATCTGCAATGTAATCTAAAAATAAGTTTCATTAATATAATATTGAATGAAAAAATAGAGACAAAAGAATACATGCTATATAACTCATTATGTAAAGTTCAAAAATGGAAAGATTGTGTTTAAAGTCAGGTTAGTGGTTACCCTTGGGTGTTGGTTATTGCTTAAAACAAGCCATGGGGAGGTGGGTCTTATGATGGGATGGTAATGTCTGTTTTGTGATCGTGATGCTTTTTACTTTTACACGGTTATGTAAAGTCTGTGAAAACTAATTGAGAATGTTAATTAAACTTATATGTGTATGTATATGTGTATTGTATGTTAATAAAAGCTTAAAAACTGAACTCAATCATCAGAAGATGTCTCATTTTCTGGTAATCCATGTTCACTTAATATTTCTAATTTTAAACTGATTGGTAAAGGCAGTGATTGTCTTCATTACACATCATGATTATTCTCCCATATATAACATGAAGAAAAGCAAATAGCTTAGCATCTGACGTTTCAGGCAGCCACATTCAAGTATAAGGAAAACCCAATGTCATCAAAATATGACAAAAACTTATATTTGATATGTGAAAACACTGAGGCTGTGTTCATGAGTCTAAAATACATCAAAAAGTCTACAAATAACAAATGCTAGAGAGGATGTAGAGAAAAAGGACTCTCCTACACTGTTGGTGGGAATGTAAATTGGTGCAACCACTATGGAGAACAGTATGGAGGTTCCTTTAAAAACTAAAAATAGAGTTACCATGTGATCCAGCAACCCCACTCCTGGGCATATATCTAGATAAAACTAGAATTTGAAAAGATACATGCACCCCAATATTCATGAAAACACTATTTACAGTAGCCAAGACATGGAAGCAACCTCAATGTACATCAACAGGTGAATGGACAAAGAAGATGTGTTATATATATACAATGGAATATTATTCACCCATAAAAGAGAATAAAATCTTTCCATTTGGAGCAACATGGATTGATCTAGAAATTATCATACTAAGTGAAGTAAGCCAGACAGAGAAAGACAAATATCATATGATATTGCTAATATGTGGAGGCAAAAAAAAAAAAAAGATATAAATGAATTTATTTACAAAACAGAAATAAACCCACAGATATTGAAAACAAACTATGGTTACCAAAGAGGAAATGGAGAAAGGGATATATTAGGAGTTTTGGATTAACTTATACACTACTATGTATAAAATAGATAAACAACAAGGACCTACCGTGTAGCATAGGGAAGTATATTCAATATTTTGTAATAACCTATAAGAGAAAATAATCTGAAAAAGAATTCATATATAACTGAATAATTGTGCTGTACACCCGAAACTAAAAGAATATTGTAAATCAACTATACTTCATTTTTTTAAAAATCCTAAATCAATCAATAATAAAACCTGTTTGGACAGTATCATTTTTAAAATAGTCTATATTGTAATTGTCTGCTAGCCAAAAACATGACACCAATTACAAAAATCACATTAGAATGATTACAGTCTGTTTATTCTCTCAGTAAATCATAAGAGGTCTTAGAATAATAGAAACCTAGAGTGGATAAGTGCAAATATACTGGGGAAAAACTGTACTCTTAAAAATTATTTAAGAATATTATTTTTCTATAAAGGTTTGATAATTATTGCACTCTTACTAATGAGCTAATTTTAAAAATGTTCTTTTGTGTAACTTCTTTCAAAGCAATTATTATTTAGTGCCTATTAATTGCCAACACTAAACATATATTTAACAAGCATTTAGTGGGGATCCCAGCAGTTTCTTGTTCTGAGACACACCAAAAAATAAAATAAAATAATCTCTATCTCAATCAATCTCTTGGTAGCAGCAGTGGATTCATTTTACTTAACATTCAGTAAATTTACTATTGCATAAAAAGCTAGAATATGGGAAGTTTAATTTTACTTCAACATATGTTTATTGAACGTTATATGAGCCAGTCGCCGCAGGGTTTTTCTTGTTGTTGAAATGTCAATAAGAAGTGCATGATCTGCATTCTTCCAGAGCTTCAGCCTGATGAAGAAGATGTATAAACATGGTCATTGTAATATTTTCTAATAAGCTCTAACACATGGAGATTAAAGGATCTCTCAGAAGACAGAGAAAGAGCATGCGATCAAGACCTGAGAGAAAGGAACATTAGATTCTTCTGAAAGAAGTGAACCCTAAGTGCAAGTCTGAAAAATGGGTAAGAGCATCCTAAGTAAGGCAGAGATAGAGTGGAGATAAGTGAACGTGTTTCTTACATAAAGAGGACAATGTCTCCCAGGCTGGAGAGAGCATGTCACGTTGATGAAAGTATCACACTCCTTCAGGAGGCGTCAAGATGGCAGAGGAGGAGGACATGAGCTCAGCTCTCCCCACAAACGCATCAGGAAGACATCTACAGATGGAGCAATTCTCACAGAGCCCCAGCTGGACACTAGCAGAGGACCTCAGACACCTAAAAGGACAAGAATTGCCCCAGGTAACCAGGTAGGATGAAAGAAAGAAGGGGAAAGGAAGAGGAGAGGAAGCGGGTTGGGACCTGCACCCCTGGGAGCAGGGAAGCTGAAGGAAAAGAGAGGTTTCCACATCTGGGGAAGCCCCCTCGCTAAGGGAGATCAGCTGGGACACAAGGGGAGCTTTGGGTGCTCAGAGGAGAGCACAGAAACCACTCTGTGGCAGGTGGGACAGAGTGAGACCTACGCAGATGATCTGAGCCACAGCCCTGCACTCCCCAGCCTGAGACACGTGTCCGCTGGTGCGGAGAGGGGCTGGGTGCTGGAACGTGGTGTTTGGAGACCAGACCTGGGGAGGGGACTGGTGTTGGCTGGAAGGAAGCAGCCTGAGGGGACGAGAGTGAGGAAATCCTCAACCAGGAATGCAGGAGGAGGAAACCCGTACTGCCATCGAGGTGATGCATCACTGTTGAGTGATGCGCAAGGTGCGGGGCTGCCTTTGCTGCCTCTCTCCTTAACCGCACTGGCCCCTGGTTCCTCGGGCACTAGGGAGCTCTCTCCCCCGGGCGAGCTCTCTTGCTCCTGCAGCCGCCGATTCCCCACACCCCCTCACCCGTCCTCAACGTGGCAGGCGCTCCCGCAAGCCTGGGGGCCACCACCTCCTCTCCTGCACCCTGTCCCTGCTGCGGTGGGCACTCTCGTGACTCCAGCTGCCACCAATTGTGCACCCCTCCTCACCAGGGTGGTCTCGTGTGCTCTGGGGCAGCCTCGGGAGCAGACCCCTGTGGGCCACCCTCAAACAGAGGTAGAGCTGAAACCACGGCTGAGCCCCAGGGGCCATGCAACTAAGAAAGAAAAGCTGAAATCTCTCCTTGTAGCTGTGCAAACTGCAAATGGACACCCCTGCGACCGGCTTTGTAAACTCAGAGCCTACAGAACATCTGAACAGACAATGAGTGCTCCAAAAGTTGAGATGGGTCTAGATTTAGCAGCTGTAGACTTTGTGGGCAAGTACACGTAGGGATTGGGTCAGGCCAGAGTCTGAGCTGCCCCCGTAGTGCCCACAGCAGGTCCAGATGCATGATTATTGCCACCTGGGACCTAACTTCAGTGGATCTATGCTGATGGCCTGGTGAAAACAACGTCTGAGACACACCGGGGTCAATTGCCGGCATAGCCACGGTTAAGGTAGGACCAAGAGCAGTGCCAACAACAGTGTAATCTGAGATCTCACACAATGGGTGAAAGGGGACACAACAGAGCACACCCACAGGTGAACAACTCCAGAGGAGGAATACTCAGTGGCTTCTCTCCCAGTGAGAGTGCTCCAATACCACCTATTTTGCACTACACCTGAGAAACACAGCTAAGAAACAGATCTGGGGGTTTCTACTTCAACAGCTAGGGAGCAGACCCCACACCTGACAGGGCAGTGACAACCACAGAGCAAAGGGGAGGCCCTGCTCAATATCCAGTGCAGGCTCTGGTCACCACAACAGCTGTCACACCTCCTATCCAGGGGATATCATCCAGCATACACTGAGGAAAGAGGTGGCAGACATCCGTACTCAAAACAGCCTTCACATCAAAAAATATTAAACCCACGCAGGCCTCACAAGGGACGTTTCCACATAAAATAGACCTCCAAGACAGTCTGAGTGTCTGGTATCGGGAGGAAGAAACCCCAGAACATTTAACCTTGAAGGCCAGTGGGGCTTGAGTGCAGGAGTTCCACAGGGCTGGGGGAAACAGAGACTCCACTCTTGGAGGGCACACATAAGGTCTCAGGTGCACTGGGACTGAGAACAAAACAGTACCTTTGTAGGAATCTGGGCTACACCTACCTAGGGGTCTTGGAGGGCCTCCTGGGGAAGCAAAGGTTGACTAGAGATCACTGTGGAGGAAAGGACACTGGTAGCAGAAGCCCCAGGGAATGTTGATCAGAGTGACCTTTCCCAGAGGTCCACATTTTGGCACCAAGACCCGGCCCTACACAATAACCTGCAGCCTACAGTGCTGGAAAGCTTCAGGCCAAACAACCAACAAGATAGGAACACAGACCCACCCATCAGAAGACAGGCCAACTGAAGTCTTGCTGAGCTCATGGCCACCTCAAAGCACACCCCTTGACAAGGCCCTGCCCACCCAGCTCCACCCACCAGAGCTCAGGCACCAGTCCCTCCCACCAGGAAGCCTACACAAAGCCCTGGACAAACATCACCCACCAGAAGAAGCAAGAGGAACTACAGTCCTGCAGCCTGTGGAAGGGAGACCACAAACACAGAAAGTAAGTTGACAGAAGTATATGTTTGGTATGTCAAAGAGTTAAGAGTCTGAGGTGGGGAATAGCGAGGTCTGAGGCTTCAAGGTGAAAGGATTTTGGGCTCTTTCCAAGAAGCAGGAGGTCACTGAAATTTTTGGAACAATAGCATATCATCATTAGATGTGTATTCAAGTAAGATAATATTGGCTTCAGTGTAAATAATGGATTAGAGGCCAAGGGAAAAGGTAGGAGGATAGGAACATTTAAAAGTTGTTGTGGTGCTGTATAGTCCCACATATGTGTGGAATATTCTTAAAAATGAACTCATAGAGACAGAAACAGATTTGTGGTCACCAGAGGCAGGGGGTAGGAGTGGATAAAATAGGTGAAGGTGGTCAAAAGGTACACACTTCCAGTTATAAGTCCTGGAGATGTAATGTAAGGCATGGTGACTATACTTACTAATACTGTATTACATATTAGAAAGTTGCTAATAGATCTTAAAAGTTCTTATTGCAAGAAAAAACAGTGTAACTATATGTGGTGATGGATGTTTACTAAGCTTACTGTGGTGGTCATTCTGCAATGTATACATACAGCAAACCATTGTTGTATACCTAAAATTAATACAATGTTATATGTGAATTCTGTCTCACCCAGGCAGGTATTAATGATGTTCACCACTATCAGGAACATAGAAGAATGTATATTTTGGTGGTGCTGTGCTGGTAGTATGATCTTGGTTTTTGTGATGGGTGAATTCAGTGATATCCTAAAAAAAATCCTAGTACTCCACATGATCGAGCTTCTGTACTGAATCATTTTCATAGGGACACAGATGTAAAGCCATGAGCAATTAGAAATGACTGTCTAGGGCTTCCCTCGTGGTTAAGAATCCTCCTGCCAATGCAGGGCACACGGGCTCGAGCCCTGGCCCGGGAAGATCCCACATGCCACGGAGCAACTAAACCCGTGAACCACAGCTACTGAGCCTGCACTCTAGACCCTGTTCTCTGCAACAAAAGAAGTCACCACAATGAGAAGCCCTCGCACTGCAAGGAAGAGTAGCCCCTGCTTGCCACAACTAGAGAACGCCCGCGTGCACCAATGAAGACCCAACACAGCCAAAAATAAAAATAAATAAAATAAATAAATTTATTTTTAAAAATGACTATCTATATTTTTGGTATCTCTAGAAAAATTTTAGAGAGGATTATATTTTTTAATTTTTATTTTATATTGGAGTATATTTTATTAACAATGTGTTAGTTTCAGGTGTACAGCAAAGGGATTCAGCTACATATATATATATATATAGATAGATAGATAGATAGACAGATAGATAGATAGATAGATATAGATAGATAGATATACATATAAACATGTACCTATTTTTTTTCAAATTCTTTTTTTAGAATTTGTTCCTAAGAGGAACTAGTTAGTTCCTAGGAGGAACTTTAATAAGTTAACTGAGGCTGAAAAGTTAGAGGTAAAGATGATTTAATGTAGTCAGATTTGGGCTATTTAGTGAAAACAGAACCAACAGGTTGTGCAGATGGATTTGATGTGTGGGAAATCGGGATGACTTCCAGGTTTTGATTTGGCAACTTGCTATATAATGTTGCTATTAGCTAAAATGGGAAAGATGGATGACGCAAGTTACAGTCAGCATATGCTCAGCTTGTGGTCCTCAAGGAAATGTTGAGTGACAGCTATGTAGCTGATGCTAGAGCTTAGGGGATATGATTCAACACTAGCAATGGCACTCCATCTAAAAAGACAATGTTTTCAGTTAAAAGAAGCAGGTTGAAAACTGAACCTCACGATCTTCCAATATTTAGAGGTCAAAAGAAGCGGGGCCAGCAAAGAAAACTAAGAATTAACAGCCAGGGATTAAAGATAAATGCAATAAAAAGAAAGTTCTTTAAGAAAAAAAAAAAAAAGATATTCACAAAAGTGAAAATTGAGAAAAACTGAGTACTATGAGAACAAACAGCTTATTAAAGCCAGGCAAAGACATGCCAACAGTAAATTAAGGCTTGTATCTACTTAAAAATATTTGGACAGGATTTGATGAAACTTCCATCTCTGGAAACGACAGTTAAGAATTTTCTCTGGTTGGAACCTAGTTTGAAAGTTGCTTGGCAACACTGTGAAGAGCTTTGAATGTGTAAATATTGTTTAACTCTATCTTCTGGCTCCTTAGAAGTGATCCTAAGAAAATAATCTGAAATGTGACAAATTCTCTATAAGTGTAATTATTAGAACGTTATTTGTAAAGTGAAAAACTATCAATAATTTGAGTGTCAGTCATCATGGGAATGGGTAAGCAAACTGGCATACCTACTTAAGGGAACTTTAAACATGTTATTGAATAATGTATAATGACATGAATAAATGCAAATACTTTTACTCAAATTTAAAAGAATACAATTATGTAAATATGCATAAGATTTTTTTTTTCAGGGAGAAAACACTGAAATATAACAAGTGGTTTCTTTAGGTTGTAAAATTATGGCTGCTTTTACTACTTTATAGTTTCCATATTTAAAACAAATTCTTAGAAGATAAAGAATTACTTTAGCTGAAAAAAAAACTAGACTAAAAGAAGTACAGATATATTTAAATACATTTGCTATGTTTAAAAATTTTAAATCAATTCCATAACATTTTCCATAATTTTATTGAAAGTTACCATTATTTCCTGTATCAAATGTGAAACAGCATTTTCTGAGGTTAGGTTAGAGTAGAGTTAAATTACTATGATTTCAATGGGAAAATGACTAGCAAAATCAACACAGGAAATTAAATGCTCCCATTATTTTTTCCTACACCTCCACTTTAAGACATCTATCTAAAAGAAATAATTCTGCAAGTATCGAATATGTAAAGCCATCTATACAAGGATTTTCTTTCAGAATTTTTTATAGTAGGTTATTTGGAAATAAACTCAAGGTTCATCAAAATGGGAGCAGCTGGATACAATGGGATGTGATACACCCTTTACACAAAAGGAGAATCTATGTATACAGACAGAGCTACCATCCATAATACATCGCTGAGCTAAATAATGTTACATCACATGTGCTTTTCATGATTATTGCAAGACAAGCATTTCCTTGGTAATTAATAACCTTCAAAATTATTTTAATGAAAAGTAATTAAATGCTTTCTATTGCATGAATACACTGCAATTTATTTAAACATTCTTCAGTTGTTGACCAGTTAGAAGAAAACAAGCCACACAAAAAAGTCTCTGCATATAATCTTCATTAACTCCAGTGCAGAGTTGTATAGCTAAAAATGTATTATAAAATATTTCTATTACCAAAAGAAACCCTTAGATTATTAAGCACAGGAAAAAGAAAGCACATATTTATCACTGGGCATATAAAAGATTGGCAACATTATTTTTGATATAAGACAAGAAGGCTTTTTAATTATGCAGAAGGTTCCAAAATCTAAAATTCTTTCTTCTCATCTTGTATAACAATTTTTTACCATGTATTAGCAGGATATTATGACGTTGATCACAGAAGGAAAAGTAGAATTAATGTTTTTACAAAGTCACTTTAAATATTATTTTAAACAATATAAATAAGATAAATGTACAAACTTCCAGTTAAAAAATAAGTTCTGGGGATACAATGTAGAGCGTGCTGAATATAAAAAATATATATTTTATTTATTCATTATTTACCAAATGTAACATTCAAAAAGTGATATTTGAAGTGTGTAGATTTTCTGGTATATAGTCATACACCAGATATGGAATAATTACATAATAATTGTAATTATACTTAATTATTTAATTTGACATTAATGTAAATATATGCTTTTAATATATGATTATACAATATCAGAGTTTAGAGTTTTAATTTATTAACATAAAGTATCATTTTAAATTATATCTTATCACCACAAAGGTAGAAGCCAAAATCTGAAAGCTGATATTTTTCTTAACCTGACAGTAGTAAAAACACATTTTTCTAAATAAATTATGTATAAATAATATAATGTTTTAATTGTCAAATTAAAAGTTTGTCACATCTAAAAAACATTGTTCATCTTATTGGCAATTGCTACTTAGGAATAGAACCTAAAGATGAAGATATCATTAAAATTTATTCACATTTAAAGAATTAAGGGTATATTTTCTTATCACTTTCCTGCCGATTTCTTAATCCATTATAGGCTTTAAGTATTAGCAAGATTCAATATGTAAATGAACAAATTGAATATTGAAGAGACATCTAACTGTCTCAAATCATGGAAAAATTTATAAACATGAGATCTAAATTACTGATGGAAAATATTCTAAATCCTTTTGGTTTTAAAGATGCTTCTCGAAAAATGTCTGATTCTGTCTTATAGATTGTACTTTATTAATCACAGATGTTTATTTTTTTTAATAGGACTCAGAATCAGAGTGGGGGGAAAAACAGTAAATAAAGAATGAAAATACTATTTGCATATTTCTGCCTAAAATCAACTAGAATATATTACCTATGTGTGTCTCAAGAATTTCCATTTCCTAACTGTGTCCCATGAAGAACGTTATAGGCTTATCATTTTCTACAAGTTTTCTTAATGACGGCACCATTAGGTTCCATTGTGAGACCTGACTTAGCAATGGCTCAATATGCGTACACTTTCTCTTGCTTTCAGCTGCTTGAGATTCTTTTGGAAACTAAAGTACAAATGGGAGGTAAAAAGGTAGGCCCCGAGGTCTTCACAGAGATTCAAATCCTCATGCTGGTTTGCCCCCTAGTGATCCAGAACCTGCTACTAAAACAGAAGCACTCATTAGGTACCCTTTAACCCAATTCATTTGTGGAGATGTCCTGTAGTCCAGGGGTGGCAGACGCCAAGAAGACTCCATGGAGTGGCCACAGAACAGAAAGCCGTCCCTTAAGCCCATCACAGCTCAACCTGAAAGATAACTGAAAATGCCCTTCTAGGAAGACAAGGTGACAGCTTAGGGTTCAGAAAGTAGAATGAAGACAATTGTAAGTCACAAGGAGCTCCGAGGGCTAGTCTATTTATCAGTCAAATAATTTAAACTAAGTCACCTATGGTTAATATTTCTTTGAATTTGCTTTTCATTTTTTTTTTGTTTTTCAAATAGGAATGTTTTATTTCAGTATAATGTTGTTATAAAAATAAATGGATTTTGGTAAGTACTTTGAAGGTTAAAACCATCTATAGTTGCAGTGTCAAAAATCTAAAATTAAAAGAGCTTAACATTTAGAATCAATAAAATACAATTGTTGCTAAAAGAAAAGTGTCAATTTTCTATAAGGATATTTTCAGAGTTGGAGGAAATCTCACAATACTTACATATGTATATGGTGACACTAGGGTGGGGTAGAAATATCACAGGATTGGAAAGAGGTAAGTAATATGTTAAATTAGTAAAATTTTCAAAGAAGTAATTCCACTAGTGAGAATTGGAAGCCTTTTAAAAGTGTGTATTTTACCTAAAAGAAGAATCTGAAGGCATCAATTATTACTGACACCTTAAGGGCATCTGACCTTTCATTTTTTTCTTACCATAGTTTCCCTTAAAGTGGGAGGCAGCTGGTAGTCTTTGGAATTCGAAATTGAATATTTTCATAACGTGATTTTGTGGAACTTAGCCTCTCTGAACCTTGGTTTCCTAAACTGTAGAAAAAAACACAGCAATGTCTACACTCTTTCATGGACATTAACATAATAGGGTTTTATTGTAAACACCTGATTACACTCGGTGTTTATTACTATGAAAATAATGAAATTTTTAAATTAAGCCTTTTAAACTAAATACATTGATTCACATTCCATACTGTCCTCCCCTCTCAAAAAAAGTTATAGTTTAATGAATTATTTCTCTATTAGATGACTGATTTTCAACATTCTCCAGTGTCCCTATAATAGAGACCAGGGTTCTCGGCCTTCCCCAATCAATAGAAATTGACTAGAGGACAGACAAGAAATTCAGGCAAGGTTTTATTGGGCTCCCTGCTGCAGCAGTGGGGAGCGAGAACAAACAAGAGATTCCCTTGCTTGCTCGCTCCCAGAGGGGAGGCCAGCTTCTTCTTTATATAGGGTGAGGGTAGGGGTGTGTCCAGGGGTCTGGCCGGAAGGGTAGCTTAGGTGGTTTGCCCACCCCTCTGGTGGTACTGAGCGCAGGGTGCATGTGCAGTACTCTGCTTTTGCTCCCAGCTCCCTGTTTTTGCTCCAGGCTCTTCAAAAGTGGCAGTTGGGTTTTTTGGTCTCTTTGTATCTTTTGTCTGGAATTTACCCCAACTGCGCATGTGTACAGTTATTTTTAGTCCCATATAGTTTCTTTGTATTTTGTAGCTTGAAGAGAGGTGTATCCAGGCGCAAGCCTTGCGGCATTGCAGCATTGCAGCAAAGGGTCCCAGGTCCAAGCCTGTCTCACCTAGAAATTCAAATTGCTTTAGAAAAACTAAGGGTTGTCTTTTAAAAGATTCATTTTAGTGTAGCATTCATTAGACTATAATAATTGTGCTGTAGCTTGTCATTTGTAGAATAATGTGGGACGTTTTAATTTCAGCCATTGCCATTATAAAATAAAGTTCTTATAATTTGTGTGTATAAGGAAGCCAAGAGCTAGCTAGTGCCCTAATGTTTACAATGGTATTTGTATGCTCCTGGCCGTAGTTAGATCCTAAAGGTCAAAGACTAAGGTGCTAAGCATCAATAAATTAAGGGGTATGAACAGGTACAATGGAGTGTAATTTGCTTCAACTTCACTCTATATTTATATACTGGACCTTAGGAAACCCAAACCTGGTTGCTGTTTCCAAGCCCATGAGGATGGGGGCTTGGATACAGACTCAGGAATATAAGTGTGAATAAAAGAGGCTGGAGTGCAGGGAGAGGGATTTCTTAGCGTGACAGGGTCTCTATTCCATCTGTGTGTTCAGATACTGGAATATCTAAGACCACAAGAAATAGTTTCTGTTGTTTCCAGTAGTAGGGAATGAGTGCCCGGCAGGGCTTTTCAGGTAGTTGAAAAGTCTGCTGCATCCAGACCGCCTGCTCCATAAAATAACCACATCGTTTGAGAGCTCTGTGAAAATCTGAGAGATGTGATCTTTCTTTTCCAAAACACCCTTTTTAGCAGCAGCCCTTGACATCCAAAGGAAACAAAGCTGTATTTTCAATACTAATAGAAATGACAACACATGGCAGAAGCAACAAAAAGAGGAGTCTAGCTCTTCTAACTTAATAACTTGGACTTTGCCCTCCACGTTTTACATATTTAGTGATAATATATCCCCCCCAAAAAGCGTATAACAAGCATTTACAATATCATATACCCTTTATAACGTTTACAAAATGTATGCAGCATTATGGTAGGAGTTAAGCTTAAATATTAGGGAAAAGTAAAACATTTCAAAAATGCTGCTCTGATATAGTAACTACAATGTCATTGCTGTGAGATATTGGTATTTATTGAATTAACCACAGTTAAAACAATCATTTACTGAAAGTTAATACATAAGAAAAAATTTTTCAACCTTTGTGTATAAATAAAGACCCTTCTTGATATTTAGGTCCTTACTATTACACTCAAAAGATCATAACTGTCTCTAACATCTTGGCCAAGTTAATTTCTTTTAACTATCGTGTAGATACTTCTCTATTTACCACTAGGTCAAATTATATTAGAAAAAGACTAAGGAAACTGTAAGCAATGCACTTGGGCTGTGTCTGCATTGAAAAATTATTTATACTATGTTATGTGCTTTCAAGTCCAGGAGTAGAAAGCCTGGATATGAGGACTAGATGTTATGTTCAGGAGTATGAATTCACATTCATAAAACTAAAATTGTGCCGTGAATATAGTTAGTTTCACAAAACCCTCAAATGACAACATACTTAATTCTTATAAAATATAAGATTCCATCATTCCTCCATTGATAAAATATAGGAAAGCAGAAACTGGAGAAAAATTTCATCATCACCATGTCAAAGGCACCATTGTTTGCCAAACATAAAAGCTGTCCCCTGCCAGAACTTCTTCAGAGGGATGAACACTCTTAGGAAGTGTAGGTATCCTGCTCTCAGAATATACAAGGAGCTCTAATGTCAGTACAAGTTAGTTTGCTAGTTCCTTTCATGTTGAGCTCTACAAGATTTTAATAAAACAAGCATAAGATTGACCATGTATACAGTAGCTCATTTCTCAAATGTGAAGCTACAAAACTCAAACAAGGACCAGAGGCAGCATCAGCAGCAAGTGTGCGTGGTGACCTCAAAATGAGCATTACATCTTAGGAAGCTCCCCACACAGTTCTCTGTGCCACTATGCTGCTGCTTGCTGAGAAGGATGGGGAACCAAGGATGCACCATTCCATTGACACTTGGGTATGTCATGGCCTTAGACAAGCGGTCCCTCCAGAAAACTTTCATAGACAATTCAATCTCTATTATTGGCTTCTCCTGGTATGGATGAGGGGCTCTGAATTATACATTTAATGTTTCCATAGCTCTTTGTGTGAAATCACACTCTAAAATGTTTATCTTTCTGAGTTATTAATGAAAGATTGCCCGCACACATGCTTGGCTTTTTTCCCTAGAGCCCACTTTTCCAGTAGTGAACTGGAGATTTCCCCAAATCATCCAGTTATGGTTCCTTTTTGTTTAACAGTTCTTCCCCCAGTCTATTTCTTTCAACTTGCACTTTAAATATCAAAAAGAAACTAAGATACATCTTCCACCCTTTATTTGTATATCTTCTCAGCTAATGTCCAGTTTTTTCACTTATAAATGCTACTTTCCACATAACTGCAGGACACAATTGTGCTAAGATTCTGCCCCTGGATAACAAGGATGTCCTTTCCTCCAGTTTCCAATAACATACTCTCATTTCCTTTTGAGACTTCACAGGAACACCTTTGACATCATTTACCAACAATCAATCAGACAACTTAGATGTTCTATAAGCCAACAAATGTTTTGTCTACCATACTCTTCAATTTCTTCTCAGTCCTTACTAGCAAAGTCATTACATCCATATTTCTACCAACAGTCTGTTCAAGGCAATCTGAGCTTTTGCTCTATGGGAAATTGGTAGGCAGCTAGGACTATGGGGACGATGACCAGATCCTTGGTAAACCCTGATAACACTTCTGTCATGACCTTTCCATGAGCTTGATCTTGGGCAGCTTGTTTGGACAGCAGACTGTCATTTCTCTGGCTGCTTCTTAGGTAGAGCATGTTCACCCCATTCTGGTCAAGTTCCCACCATTGTAGAATGCACCAGAACAAATATCAATTGGGTAATTTAGTGAAATATATTACAACCCTCACAGTTCTTGATGCTATAGACCATGGAGAGATTTTTACCTATAGCCCACTTGACCCTTAATCCAGTTGATGAAGTAGGTAAGAAGATGGGTTCTGTTGGTTATTTCATTTTCTGTTATTGTTTTGTTTAACTAAATAGAGAATAATAAAAATCTATTTTTTTACAGAGTTCTCTGAAACCTCTTGCACGGATTTTCCTCAACTGCAAATGAAAGTAATACACTTAAATGTTATAAACTGGGAAGCTGACAAGAAGAGTGCATGGCAGGAATCAAAATGCTGTTTCTATTTGGTAATGTCAGTTATAGCTGTTCGTTTGAACAGATTTAACTAAAGCTCTTAAGCATAATTATTAAATTAATAATAGAAATTTTAGGGTTTTTGACAGCCTAATTGCTCATCATAAAGTAATTTAATTCCTTTTTACCAGTAGATACTCCTTTTATTCTTGGATAATCAGTTGGTCAGGAAAACATAAGAGAATATATGTATATAAATTGCTGACTTTGTAATTGGTGCATGGAATCTATTTATAGATGATAGTGATTTTTTTCAAGTAAAATATGGTTCATGCCATTACTTATAAGGACTCCATGAGGATAGATGTAACTTAGCAGCATATTGCCCTCAGAACGATAAATTTTTTACTTACTTGCTATTTTCTATTGTATTTATGATGGTGAAAACTCTAAAGCTGACATTAATTTCAGTTGGTAAATGAATAAATTGATGATGCAATATCAAATATTTTAACCAAAACAAATAAGTTGAGATCAGGATTCTTAGCTGTCTTCTTCAGGGTCAAGTTTAAAATTTAAAGTTTTTTTTAGATCAGCTTTACAAAAGGCCTGAAAATTAGTTTAAAACATTCAAGCATAAAGAGAGTCAAAATGAGGAGATGGGCCTAAATTCTTTAGATCTTCCTTATGATCAACAGAAATTCAAGAAAGAGAAATGGACAAGAACAGTCAGATTTCACACACATTGCTACACATCACCATGGATTCATTAGATAGCCAGATATCTTCATATTAGAACACTTATTCTTTTTTTAAATTTGTTGAAATATAGGTGATTTACAATGTGTTAATTTCTACAGTATAGCAAAGTGATTCCGGTATACATATACATATATTCTTTTTCATATTCTTTTCCATTATGGTTTATCACAGGATATTGAATATAGTTCCCTGTACTATACAGTAAGACCTTGTTATTTATCCATCCTATATATATATAATAGTTTGCATTTGCTAACCCCAAACTCCCAGTCCATCCTTCTCCCAACCCCCTCCTCCTTTGGCAGACACAAGTCTGTTCTCTATGTCTGTGAGTCTCTTTCTGTTTCATAGATAGGTTCATTTGAGAACACTCATTCTTATTCAATATGTTCATACCATTATGTTTGAGTGTTCACTCAATTCTTTTGTATTCAGTTGAAGTTGTGTATTCTGCACTTAAATTACTTAGGGTAGATACAATCTAAACTTTGCTTTAGACTAAGGTTTATGATATTCTGTAGTACCTGAAGATTGGAAATCTTGATTTAATCTTCTTACATATGTCAGCTGTGTCATATACATACTCTTAAAATCTATATTGTAATAAATATAGGAAGAGCTCAAAGGCATACTCACCACATCTAAATGGTGAGTTTTACTTTATTATCTTCCTTATAAAAATTCTAAAACACTGTATCTTTTTATCTGTTTAAAAAAATTATTGAATTATAGTTGATTTACAATGTTGTGTTAATTTCTGTACAGCAGAAACTAATTTTGTTATACAGCAAATTGACTCAGTTATACATACATATATTATTTTTCATTATATGAGAATTATCTTACTTCATACTAAAACCCTGTATTTTTTAATCTTTTTTAAACATCATTATTGGAGTATAATTTCTTTACAATTGTGTGTTAGTTTCTGCTTTATAACAAAGTGAATCAGTTATACATATACATATGTCCCCATATCTCTTCCCTCTTGCATCTCGCTCCCTCCCAACCTCCCTATCCCACCCCTCTAGATGGTCACAAGGCACCGAGCTGATCTCCCTGTGCTATGCGGCTGCTTCCCACTAGCTATCTATTTTACTTTTGGTAGTGTATATATGTCCATGCCACTCTCTCACTTTGTCCAAGCTTAGCCTTCCCCCTCCCCATATCCTCAGGTCCATTCTCAAGTAGGTCTGTGTCTTTATTCCCGTCTTGCCCCTAGGTTCTTCATGACGTTTATTTATTTATTTTAGATTCCATATATATGTGTTAGCATACGGTATTTGTTTTTCTCTTTCTGACTTACTTCACTCGGTATGACAGACTCTAGGTCCATCCACCTCACTACAAATATCTCAGTTTCATTTCTTTTTATGGCTGAGTAATATTCCACTATATATATGTGCCACATCTTCCTTATCCATTCATCTGTTGATGGACACTTATGCTGCTTCCATGTCCTGTCTATTGTAAATAGAGCTGCAATGAACACTTTGGTACGTGACTTTTTTTGAATTATAGTTTTCTCAGGGTATATGCCCAGTAGTGGGATTGCTGGGTTGTATGGTAGTTCTATTTTTAGTTTTTTTAAGGAACCTCCATACTGTTCTCCATAGTTGCTGTATCAATTTACATTACCACCAACAGTGTATGAGGGTTCCCTTTTCTCCACACCCTCTCCAGCACTTATTGTTTCTAGATTTTTTGATGATGGCCATTCTGACTAGTGTGAGATGATATCTCATTGTAGTTTTGAGTTGCATTTCTCTAATGATTAATGATGCTGAGCATTCCTTCATGTGTTTGATGACAATCTGTTTATCTTCTTTGGAGAAATGTCTATTTAGGTCTTCTGCCTATTTTTGGATTGGGTTGTTTTTTTTTTTTTTTTTTGATATTGAGCTGCTTGTAAATTTTGGAGATTAATCCTTTGTCAGTTGCTTCATTTGCAAATATTTTCTCCCATTCTGAGGGTTGTCTTTTCATCTTGTTTATGCTTTCCTTTGCTGTGCAAAAAGCTTTTAAGTTTCACTAGGTCCCATTTGTTTATTTTTGTTTTTATTTCAATTTCTCTAGGAGGTGGGTCAAAAAGGATCTTGCTGTGATTTTTGTCATGGAGTGTTCTTATGTTTTCCTCTAAGAGTTTGATGGTGTCTGGCCTTACATTTAGATCTTTAATCCATTTTGAGCTTATTTTTGTGTATGATGTTAAGGAGTGTTGTAATTTCATTCTTTAACATGTAGCTGTCCAGTTTTCCAACACCACTTAATGAAGAGGGTGTCTTTTCTCCTCTGTATATTCTTGCCTCTTTTATCAAAGATAAGGTGACCAGGAGCTTCCCTGGTGGCGCATTGGTTGAGAGTCCACTTGCCGATGCAGGGGACACAGGTTTGTGCCCCAGTCCAGGAAGATCTCACATGCCACAGAGTGGCTGGGCCCATTAGCCATGGCCACTAAGCCTGCATGTCCAGAGCCTGTGCTCCACAATGGGAGAGACCACAACAGTGAGAGGTCCACATACAACCACCACCAAAAAAAAAAAAAAAAAAAAACGTGACTATATGTGCATGGGTTTATCTCTGGGCTTTCTATACTCTTCCATTGATATATATTTCTTTTTTTGTGCCAGTACCATACTGTCTTGATTATTGTAGCTTTGTAGTATAGTCTGAATTCAGGGAGCCTGATTCCTCCAGCTCCGTTTTTCTTTCTCAAGATTGCTTTTGCTATTCAAGGTCTTTTGTGTTTCCATACAAATTGTGAAATATTTTGTTCTAGTTCTGTGTAAAATGCCAGTGGTAGTTTGATAGGGATTGCATTGAATCTGTAGGTCACTTTGTAAAACTGTATTTTTAATGGTAATGACTAATCTGCACTAAGCTCATTATTGTGGTAGAAACACCTACTTGTCATTGAGATTGACAAAGAAGTTTTGGTAAAGGCCCCAGACTGAGAGAATCCAATGTTAAGAAAACATTAATAAATAGAACAAAAGAATACATTTTTTTTAAGATTTATGAATCCTTTGTCCTTCAAATAGTGCAGGTTTAGACTAAATACAGTCCATGAAATGTTAAAAACAGTACTAACCAATAAAAACTTGCTTCTCTTCTCTCCATCACATGTGCCACAGAAACATACCACACTGTCATCTTATGGTTCCCAGCACATCCTCAGCATGCTAGTTCTCAGATCAATTTTCTGCTGCATCTTCCTCATTCAGGCTGACAGTTTACAAGATTTTTCTCAATCTCATCCTGGTGTACCACCCACTGACAAAATACATATGTTCCTGAGACTTTTATAAAACACACTATGTCAAAAATTTTACTTTTCCTACTGAATTATATTACCATCAAATGTTTTTATAAGGGGAATAATTTTATTTCAAGCTAAAATATTTGTTTTGCATTTTCCCTATTTCATAACAGGAGACTTTGGAAACTCCTAGTAGGCATTTGTCTTTCTCCATTCCTAAATAAAATATCTTTCACAAGCCTTTGATTATCTTGTTTGGATCTGTAAGTATGTCCATGTAAACATCCCCTATTCTCTCCTACAGTAATCTGGACTTTATTACCTGTACACCAATAACTCTTGTCTATTATCCAGAAATCTTCTTATTCAGGCTTTTAAATATCTCTCAAATCCAGTCTTTTCTTTTTTCTTTCACTAACACTGCTTTGCTCAGGAACTCATGACCCCTTTTGGAACTGGGGCAATAGCCTGGTTTCAGGTCTTCAGTCTTACCACGTTCCCAACTTAATATAACTACTGAAACAGATTTTTGAAACACACACTGTACGTGTATTTGATGTCATATTCAATGCTTTCTTCATTGCCTATAACAGTGTCTTCTACATTGTGCTTCACGGAATATCAATTGAAATCCAAAATGGAGTTAGGGGAAAAGAAACAAAAGTTCCTTGGGCAAATAAGCTTAGGAAGTTGTGGATGTACCTGGTTTCATTAGTGTAGATTTCTCAGGATATTTTGATGTTACAGACATTTTTAATATCCAAGAAGATGGACTAGTATGGACCTATTCCATACTAGATGGAATAGATGGACCTATTCATTCACAAAATCTGGGCAGAGAGGGGAGGGGTGTAAATGTCATGAACATAATTTGATAAGTACTGTTTTATGGAATAATTTCAAATAATTTTTGAGGCAATATAAGACTGCTTTTAATCTTACCCACTTCCAAAACCTGCCTGTATCAATTCTTCTCTCTCTCATGATTCCTGTCATAATGAAACCCTTACTGTGCTTCCTTGGGTGACTGTACCTGCTATTTTCCTGATAGGCTGTCTTCTGAGAAAACTACCCCACTCTCAAAAATCAGCATATATATATATTTTTTTCATCTCTGAAGTTGATTCTGAGATAGTGTGAGTATTGAGATCCATTGCTTTGATTCTTCCAAACAGAGATCTTTCTGGCATTGTACCAGTGTTTTAGCCGATAGTCCTATTATAGCAATTATAGTCCTTATCACACTGCATTGTGTTTATTGGCTTAAATGTGTTGTCATTAAATCAGAACTATTAGTATTGATATTTGTATGTCTGCACAGTATTACTACTCTGAAACAATAGGTGTTCAGTAAGTATATACTAATAAATACTTATATAAGCTGGTCTAAAATTGGATTTTAAATTCCCATAGAGATGGACGTTTTTATAAGTGTTTATTATCTTAATCTAATAGATAGGCAAAAGAATCACACCCTCATAGAATTGTTATTATTATGAACACAAGATTATCTAAAACAGGAAAATTATAAAGAAAACATCATTTCTAGATTTGTGTAAGTAGAAATTTTATCTTCGTACATTTGGAAAATTATCATAGAAAAACAAACCTAGGAGGGGCATATTAATAATCATAATTGTTGAATATAAATCATTTGAACTTTGTAAAAATAGATTACACAGAAACTCAACTAATTTATTGTGGTGCTTAGCATAATGAGAAGAAAATCACTACATGGAAAACTACATACGAAATAAATGATTTATTTTGCCATAAGCACAGTATAAGTTTACAGGAACAGCTATTAACAGAATAGGTCTGGAAAAATAATTGTCAAAGCAATAAAGAAGAAAATCAACTCTCTATATAAACAATGTGTCTAAAGATCAGCCATCAATACTTGGAGCAACACTCTTAAATCTAGTTAAATACAGAAGTGACAGAAACCAATCAAGAACATTTAAGCAAAGATAAAACCTCAGGCATAACAAGTGAAATAAAATTAAAGCATTGAAATACACAGACTATCAGCTTTCTAAAAAATACTGGAGTTAGCATTTTAGAGCACTCACAATTGAGTCCAACTGTAGGAAATGTTTATTGTCTATCCCAAATCCATTCTTTCCTTCTTCCTTAGTAACCAAACCCTGGTTCTCTTGGGATGGCACTGTGCCTAGCTACAAAATCGTTTGTTTCCTCCTTTCTTACCATGAACAAGTTGTGACGGAAGAGATGTGAATGGAAGATTTGCGTGAGGCTTCTGGAAGGCTGAATTCAGTTGGCAAGATTCTGAAGCCCTTCTATCTTTCACAGAGAGGCGACGGCTGGAACTGCAGTGGCTACCAATAACAATGAGGTGGCCTTGAGGATGGGCAGCCCTTGCAAAGAATAAATGATGGAGGAGATAAAGAGCCTGTGATTTTATTGAATCATGGAGCCGATGATGGAGTCTAGGGTACCACATCTACCCTATACTATGCACTTTGGGACTTCTAAAATTTATTTTGCTAAGCTCATTTTTTCTCAGATCTATAGCCGATAATCAGATACAGTAACAAATTAATAAACCATGCTACTTCTTGGAGGAATGTCATCTAACAGGTACCATTTAGTACTACTTCCCCAGGAGCACAGACCTAAATATGTGCTGTAGACATATAAAAGGGGAGCCTAGTGATATGGAAATTATTGGTCTCTGGCTTTTCTTAATGTCTGTTATCCCCTGGATGAGGAACATCCAGAATGACCATACTTTTAAAGTGAAGAGTGCAACCACTACCCATGAGTGCATAGAAAATATACACAAAGTTCTTCCAGTGCTATAGTGAAAGTTACCCTGTGATAGATTAACTGGGGAGTTTCAAAATGTAGAATAAGCTTAATCATCACCACATGTGTCTGAATCACTTGATTTGAGACACTCTTTATGAACCTGCAATCTGATCAAAGTGACCTAAGAGTGCTCTCAGGGAGGCATGACTGAGTTTGAGTGTAACTAAGGAAACACACATTAAAATAATTATGTTGAACTGTGTTCAAACAGCTTGAAGAATATACAAAGTGAAGGGAGATAGACTAAAAAAGGAAGAGACTGAAAGACGAAATGTGCTCATCTCTCTAGGATTAGTCAGAAGAGAATGTGCCCAATTTAAATAAATAAATTTGGATTCCCGGTAAGCTTCACTAGCATGAATCCAGTTCTGACAGTTAGGCTGTAATGAATTCACCAAAATAGTGCCACCCCATAGGGATGTGTTTGGTCAGCTGGTGTTCTTCAAGCAAATTTTCTAATAGTCACTAAAAGGCAGGTTCCTCAAACACACCACCCTCCAGAGCACAACTTTATCCAATACTCTCTATAACCTTGTTGTTCCAAACCATATAAGGGATGTATCATACTAGAAGGAGAGAGGTGTTTTGGCATTCTCATTCTTGACTTTTATAAAATTTCTTCTCTAACTGCTCCTTTTCTTTCATTTAGCAGTACTTTCATATATATATATATATATATATATATATATATATATATATATACACAAATATCTATCTATCTATCTGAGAAAATACAGCCTATATATAGGCTTAGATAGATAGATAGATAGATAGATAATTTCTCCCTAAGAGCTACAGATTCATTTCACTACTTCTCTTTGTAGTAAAATCCCTCCAGAGTTGGTATCCTTGATGTCTTCAAGGATTCTTCTCCCATTCTCTGCTTAATCCACACCAATGTAACTTTTACACTCATCTCTCCATGAAACTAAGGAAATGTCACCAAAGCCCTACATATTGCTAAATCCTAAGGTCAATGTTCTGTCTTCATTTCACTCAGTCTATCAGCAGAATTCCACTTCATTGATCATTCCCTCCTCATGAATACTCATTGGTCTCTTGTTTCCCGGAACTTCATATTCTTTGGATGTCACTTATAACTCACTGATTGTTCTTTCTTAGGTTCTTCTGCTGATTTCTCCTCTTTTCAACTCTTCACACTGGTGTGTGGGGCTGTGTCTTGATCCTCTCTTGTTCTGTAGCAATGCACATTCCCTTGGTATCTCAAGTTTTCCCATGTCATCTACAGGACCAAAACACTTCCAAATTTTGCATCTCCAACTTAGAGCTCTCTCTGTCACATCTCAACTGCATACTTGACATCTCCACTTGGAAGTCTAATATCCATCTCAAAATCATCTTTAAAAACTGAACTAGTCATCTTTCTCCAAAAGCATGTGGCACTAGAAATTTCTTTCTCTAAGTTGATAACAAATCAATTGTCCCACTTGCTCAAGCCAAAAAAAAAAAAAAAGGATCCATCATTGATTCCATCTTTTCTCTCAAGTCCTTGCATAATTTTTTCAGGAAATTTTTCTGTCACCAACATCAAATTATATTAGGAAGTTGACCTCTTCTGATTATCTCTACTGCTCCGGCCCTAGTAGAAGTCAGCATGATCTCTCATTGACATGGTTTCTACAGCCTCCTGACTTCTGTCTCAGACTCCACCCTACCTTGCTGCAGTTTTCTCAATGCACAGATCAGAATGAACTTTCAAAAATGCAAACTGACTCATCCCCAAAGCTAACCTTGGCTCCCCTTTTCTCCTAGAAGAAAAGCCCAGCAGAGCTTTGCCTGATTACTTCCCTGATCTAATCTCCAACTACACTTCTCATCACACTATTCCAACCATGCTGGGCTTCTTGCTGTACCTGAACACACTAGATAGCACTCCTGTCATAGGGAGATTTACACTTAGTTGTCCCTCTTTAACTCCAAATACCTCCATCTCTGTCTTAAACTTTTTGCTCAAAGGCCAGCTTTTCAAGCAAATCTACTCTTTTCTATATAAATGACAACTACCAATGCCTTCTCAGTTTCATCCAAATCCCAATACCCCCTTTTTCTTTTCAACATAACGCACTACTTCCTAACAAAATATGAATTTACTTATTTATTACCATTTTTATTGTTGTTCTTTGAGTGTCTTCTCTCACTGGCAAGTAAGCTCCATCAGTAGAAAGAATCTTTGTGATTTTGTTCACCGCAAAAGCCACATGCCTAGAACAGCCTATAATGTAGAATAGCTGCTTAGTAAATATTTCCTGAATAAATGAATCAATGATATTGCCAATGCCTCTGTTTTAGTTATCATTTCTGTGATTATGACATGTACATATTTTCTGTTGTGTCTTCTGTATAAGTCTAGTCTAAAGAGGTGAATTATAATCTCTTAAAAAGCAGTGTCCACAGCTCATAATTATTGGTGCAAATGACAAAGAAAGCATACAGCGTTTTTCCTTTCTACACACACCTTACATCCTCTGAAAATATTTTTCTTCTAGCCAAGACACAAGTATATTCCAGCAACCTAGATTAAGAGCAAAAGCATTTCTCAAAAAGAATGCAAGCGGAGATGACCTGTGATAAAACATGGCTGGTGCAAATTTAAGGCAGGGAGATAAGTTCAATGGCTAGCAGTATAGACCCATAAGCTAGAATTCCTAAAGCATTATCTCACTTCTGCTGCTCAATGCCTGTGAAAACATGCATAAGTTAACAAGCCTCTCTGTTCATCACTTCCTTATCTGTAAAACAGAAATAATAGTAAATACCACATAAGATGGCTATGAAAAATGAAATATTAATTTGTCAAACTACATGTTAATTTAATGTCAAGTACATTGAATTTAGTTTGGCACCCAGTAGGCACTCTACACGTGTTATATGTTAGCCCTTCAGGTGTGACTCAATGCTTTTACATAAATTTATCTGAGAACTTTGTTCCTGCTGCTTCCATGAAAGATCTCTGTGACCCTTAGGGGCTCACTTAAGTGTTCTGGCCTTGGTTTATTTACCAACAAAAGCAAGAGATTGATCTTGTTGACTGCCCAGATCCCTAACAGCACTAACGATGTGTGCTTCTTGGAATGTTCAGAGAAATGCAAACATTTTCACACCAAAATCCATTCCTGACCATACAGCATAACAGCTCTGGGATGATCTTTCTTTTCACATTGTGTCAATGCTTACATTTGGGGAAAGGATGAGATTTGTAGCTCTGTATTAATTAAGAGATGGAAACATAGCTGATGTTCATCTTTATCCCCTTTATAGTCTTCATTTCTGGATTGTGAGAATTCTTGAAATAAAGTCAGAGGACAATAAGTGAGTAAGACAAGGACAATGGTAGTGGTATCAATGGGGGTCAAAATCACAGGAATGGCCCATACATCAAGGATGAGGATACCTGTCAGGTTAGCAGGTGCATTCCTGCTGAATGCTAGACCTGAGGGTAGGAAACTTTTGGTGGATCAAGAAAGGTCAACAGGAACTAGATGAAGGAAGAAATAAGGAGAAATTAATATCAGAAAATTCTGATAATAATCAGAATTTTAAAATGAAATACCGTCTAGAAAGGAGAAATACAAAATCCTCTGGTTTAGTATTCCATTAAAAATATCTTGTGATTCACAAAGCAGCCTGTCTTAGTCTGTTCAGGTTGCTGCAACAAAATACCAGACAGAGTTTAAACAAACTAAATTCATTTCTCTCAGTTCTGGAGGATGGAAATCCAAGATCAGGGTGCCAGCATGGTTGGGTAAGGGCCCTCTTCGAGGACATGGATTTCAAGTGTGTCCTCAAGTGGTGGAAGGTAAGGGATCTCTCTGAATCCTTCTTTATTTTATAAGGCACTAATCCCATTCATGACATTCTACTCTCAGGACTCTAGAACCTCCCAGAGCCCCAGCTGCCAAGGCCATTCTATCACCCAGAGCCCCACCTACCAAGGCCATTCCATCTCCTAGTTCCTCACCTACCAAGGTCATCATATCTTCCAAAACACACCTACTAAGTCCACTCCTTCATCATTAGCATTTCAACATAAGAAATTTGGGAAGACACAAACATTCGAACCACAACACAGTCCGCCACATATTCTGCTCCTCCGAGTCACCAAGATGGGGGCCTAAATTCTTCAAAGACGATTGTGCTTAAAAATATCCTCTGACAGGAAACACTGTAGATACTTCAACAGAAGGGTTTGTTTTCATCACTCAGTATTAGAAGTGCTACTTTGATCTCAGCAGAAATGAATTTACCCTGACAACTCCATAACATTCTGCACGTTTGTGTTTCTGGTCCTCTCTTGTTTCTACTCCTTTGCACTGTAAATTAGCAGCAGCTCAAGTACTTGTGAGCCCCCTCAACAGCTGATGCTCCTGCAGTCTCTCTGCCACTTGGCTTCTGGCTTCTGGCAGCTCACACTGGCAAGCATGGCTCCCACTGTTTCAAGGCTCAGAGGAGCAAATGCACACAGAACCCCAGTTAGGACATAGGTTCTAGCCCAGGCTGCTGGGCTTCAAAGAATTACTCTGACACTTACTAAGTGTACAACTGGGCAAGACACTTAAATCTCCATGCCTCAGTTTCCTTATCTGTAAAATCAGGGTAATAATAGTACCTAATTCATACGACTGCCTGAGGATGAAATGAGTTAACATATGTAAGGTATTGAGATCAGCCCATGTCACTTAGCAAGCACTCAGCAGGTGTAGCATGATTTATTATTAGTCTTCAGTTAATTTATTAATGCTAAAAATATTTCATAGAAACCTGGGTTAGCTTTTGCAGTTTTATTTTTTATTCTAGAAACAATTTCTTTTTCAAAGAATCAACAATATACTCTGAATAAAGATGAGATCAGCATTCAAAAAATACATATTTTTGGGCCTCCCTGGTGGCGCAGTGGTTGAGAGTCCGCCTGCCGATGCAGGGGATACGGGTTCGTGCCCCGGTCTGGGAGGATCCCATATGCCGCGGAGCGGCTGGGCCCGTGAGCCATGGCCGATGGGCCTGCGCATCCGGAGCCTGTGCTCCGCAACGGGAGAGGCCACAACAGTGAGAGGCCCGCATACCGCAAAAAGAAAAAAAAAAAAAAAAAAAAAAAAAAAAAAATACATATTTTTTCCTTATTATTCAGTGTACCACTCTTTTAACTAGAAGCCTCCATATTTTCAATGATTCTTATGATTTTGCATTATTTTGGTTGCAAACACATACATGCAATTGGAACTTAGCCCCTATATATTACATTTAAAATTGTAAAACTGCTTAAATATAATGATACTTTAGTTTTCTATATACATTTTAAAAATAAACCCATTTTCAATGATTGGCATTAATAATATTCAAGTGCAACTATTGTGCTAATGCTTAATAAATACTTAAAAATGGGTTTTAAGCATGTACTGGTTACCATGAAAGTATGTCAAGGTGGCCCAACTGTTTTTTGATGACACAAAGGCAATTTCTGACCCCTGGGCCTGTGATGAGATGAAAGAGAAGACCAACTAACTTTGACTCTCTCTGGGACATTCATCACCATTGCAACAAGGGAGGAAGGACAAGGTGGTAACCCCAGAAGCTCACTTTCTTCTTCTAATCACGACACATAATTCTAGTGGCTGCCAATCCATAGTTAGTTTTGCCAGTTTAAGGATAAGGACAATGCTTCTTAAAGTCCTTTGTTATATATGCAACTCTTAGGGGTTAGAATAAGAAAGTAAAGCAGTGAGGAATTTGCATGGTCAGAATATTGTTTTTTTTTTCTCCTTGAAAACTGAAGCTTAAGATCAGACTGTGAATATGTTTAGCTCAAAATGTATTATGAATCAAAGCTCTTTTTATACTGGCCAGCAAAATCAAGAAGCCAGAGAAATGTTTTAATCTAATCTATTAGGTACAGGTCTCTAAGTTAAATGTTTTAATCTAATCTATTAGGTACAGGTCTCTAAGTTAAATGTTTTAATCTAATCTATTAGGTACAGGTCTCTAAGTTAAAGTAGCGAATCAATATTAACTAACCCTGCCTCACCACACACATTTCTTTGGCAGAGGTTTCTGAGTTAAAAGACAATGAGCTGGAGGCTCTGCTTTGATACCACAGCCTTTGGGGAAAAGAAATGGTGAAGGTGGTTCTACTCTGATGGGTAGAGGCTGAGGAACTCTTTTAAACTACCTGAGCCCCGGTCGCAAACGACTACTGGAGCTAGACCATCTCTGTGGTAGGTTGCACTAAGACCCAAACTTCAGCATCCAGCTCTCCCTGGCTGAGGACAGGTAGTTTGGTACCTGCGTAGACAACACATCATCCGGAAGAAGCCATTTAACACCTCTTCCACCAGAGGGCGCAGTCCGCTGAGACAAAGGAAGTCAGAAGTACAATACAAACCGCCCCCTCCCACCCTGCCTTGTAGAACCAGTGACACAGGAGTGCAGGGGAGGGGAGTACAATTCACGTGACATATATCCTTTCATTTTTGTTCATGAGCCCAATTAGTGGCTTCTGACCTTGAAGTATTGATGCATGTTGTTAAAATGTGCTTAATTTAGTTGAACATAAGTGGGTCAGGAAGATGTGAGACACTATTATAAACTGAGATAGTCCAAAAGACATTCTATAAAAGGATTACCTGGTCTCGGTAAACAAACCTTCTCCGGGTATGGATAATTGATGCCGTATATACATCATACATCATATGTATCTAATGCTCTGCTCTGTAAATTATATTATGATTATTAAGATAACTTCAAGGATTTCCACTGCCAGTGTCTTAGTAAACGTTTCCTTACTTCTTGTTAGATTACTTCAATACTATTGCAATTGGCTTATTTTCTTTGCTGTCTCTCCAGTCTTCTCATGTACATCTGAGTAACTTCCATGGTAGTTTTCGTGTGTTTTCTTCAGCATCAGACACAGTGATTGGAACAGAAGAGATGCTCAGAAAGCAGGTAATGAAGTAATCAGTGAACCCCACACTACAGCTCTGAAAATGCCAATTCCCTGCTCAAAAATTTCAGTGGACCCTTATGACCTACGACATAGAGTTTATGTTTCTAAGCATAATATTCATATCCTCTACAACCTGGCTCCCAATTTTTATTCCAAAAATATCTAAAGCAACACCTGAAAAAGTATACATTCCCGTCAGACTAGACTCTCAATCCAGTTAAAATAGATCATCCTCACAGCACACCTTCATCTTGGGCATCTTTCCACAACACTGCTACCTCAGCCTAGAATTCCTTTTCCTCCTTCTCTACCCTTTCCAATCATATTCATATTTCAAATAGCAGTTCAAGTTTCACTTAATCCATGAGTTATTCTCCAAGTGGAATAAATGTCTCTGAGTTTACAGACTCTTTAGTTATAATTATTTCATCAAGTATTTATTCTTTGATTCATCAAATAGTTACTGCAAACGTTTATGTATGCAGCACTGATCTAAGTTAGATCAAAGCGCTGAAGATCTAACAGTCAGTGAAACATGGTCCCTGCCCATGAGACGTATAGGCTGGTCGGAAATCCAGACATGCTAGCAGACCACTGCAGTAGAGATCCTTCAGAAGTTATAAGTACAGGGTCTTAGGCAACCAGTGAGGGAGGCATTCAGTGCAGGCTCTTGTGGTGTCAGCAAGGATTGTCTGGAAGATGTAAGTCCATTGTGACTGGGACTCAGTCAATCATTGTTTGAAATAATGGAGAGCCTGAAATTACAAGTCTGATTAAGCCAATTCCCTCATCAAAAACCTATAAAGTCTCACTGTCCACAAATAGAGCCTATGCTATTAAGCACTTACAGCCTGCATAGGGGTTAGTCAAGAGAACGGAGGCCCAAGACAGGGGAGGGGGGGATTATGTGCAGCACACAATAGGCCAGAAGGAGAGAGAGCATCGCAATCTGGGTAACTGCCATACTTTCTCACCCTCCTGACCTCCACGTTTTTCCTCAATGAACCGCAAAACAAGCCTTCCTATTTGCCTTTGTTTAAAAATACTGGAGCATCTTTTTTGTTGTTGTTAATCTGCACCACCAGATGCTAAGGCCTTTATTTGAGAGAACTTGTCCTATATCCTCCAGAGTATCAGAGACACAGTCCAGGACACTGATCCACTAATTGTGTTCAATGCAATTAAATATGATAGTAATATTCAAAGAAAGAAAGATCGGTGCAGAGGAAAATAGGGTATTTTCTCTTTATACACTGTCCACTGCTATTAATTATCGACTAATGTTGAACTTCGCTCTTCTTCAGAAAGAGTTTTAACTTACTCTCCACTCTGATGCTTCCCTCTTATTCACAGCCAACAACAATTGAGTTTTCTTCTCTCTGTCAGGGCTCTAAACTTAACATGTCAGAAGTTGATGTAAAGCTTTGTGCCTCAAGCATCAAACTTCTTTCATCTTTCTTGACTATACTGAGCTAGAGCTTTATCTCTCCTGTTTTTCCCTAGGGTTCTGTTTTGTCTATATTCCTAGAAATCTTTCAAAGTTAGAGCAAGAAAGTGATTCCATCTATATTCACTTTTCCTATGCTTTGAAACATGAACTAAAGCCAGAAGAACATGTGTTCGACACTTTCTAAATACTGCCACTGCCTCGGCCCTTTCCTCAGAATGACATTGATGCTTCTTCCATAATACCACTCACAAACTTCACTTTCTTACTGTTCCTACTTAAAAAAAAAAAAAAAAAAAAAAAAAGTAGCATAAATAACTTGTTTTCTCCTGAACCAGTTGAGGGTAAGTTGAGAAACTGATGTCTAGTCACTTCCAGATTCCTTAGTGTGCAATCCTAAAAACAAGGACATTCCCCAAAATAACCACAATATGACCATCAAAATAAGGAAATTAACACTGATTTCTTAATACCATCTGTTATGGGCTAAATTGTGTCCCCCCCAAATTCATATGTTGAAGTCCTGACAGCCAGTACCTCAGAATATGACTATAATTGGAGAGCCTTTAAAGAGGTTATCAAGTTATAATGAGGCCAGTAGTTTGGGTCCCAAACAAATCTCATCAGTCTCTTCAAGAAGTGGCAATTTGGGGCTTCCCTGGTGGTGCAGTGGTTGAGAGTCCGCCTGCCGATGCAGGGGACACGGGTTCGTGCCCCGGTCCAGGAAGATCCCACATGCCGCGGAGCAGCTGGGCCCGTGAGACATGGCCGCTGAACCTGCACGTCTGGAGCCTGTTCTCCACAACAGGAGAGGCCACAGCAGTGAGAGGCCTGCGTACCGCAAAAACAAAACAAAACAAAACAAAACAAAACAAAAAAAAAACAAGTGGCAATTTGGACACACAAAGGGACACCAGGTGCACATGTACACCATGGGGACAATGATGCAAACAGGAGCAAGGAACCAAACCTGCCTATACCTTGATCTTGGACTTCCAGCCTCCAGAACTGTGAAAAAATAAAACTCAGTTATTTAAGCCACCCATTCTATTATAGCAGCCCTAGCAAACTAATATGCTATCTAATCCACAAACTCCATTTAAGTTTCCCAGTCATATAATAATATGCAACGTATAAAATGTCCAAACAAAGATGTCCAGTTGAATTTAGTTGTCATGTCTTTTCATTCTCCTTCAATCTGGAATAGTTCAGCCTTGATGCTTGAACATACACTTCTGCAGGTTATTTTATAGAAAAACCTTCAATTTGTCTTGTATTTCCTCATGATTAGATTCAGACAATGCAAGCTGTGCTTAATCTCACTGAATCCAATTTTGTACTTCGTCCCAATGCTAGTAAAGCTAATTCAACCACTTGATTAGGGTCACGTCTGCTGTCAGTTTCCACTTAAAATGTAGTCTTTCTTTCTTTTGCAATTAATTGTTTGTTGCTGTTGTTTTGTTGACACAGGGAGAAAGTTTGAGATTATGTAAATATCCTGGTTCTCGCCAAATGTTCACCCAGTATTTTGAGGATCCACAGAAAATTCTTGTGTGTAACAATTTCTATGATAATACCAAATGGTGAAGTTTTTAATTATTTCTACATATATTACATGACTTTCTGCTATAAGGAAAGATATGTTTTCTCTCCATTTATTTATTAATTTATTTTGATGCTTAAATCATTTCTGATTTCAACAGTGGGAGCCTCTTCAGGGTCACTTATGTTCTGTTAACATGTCTCCAATGTTCCTTCTTCACAAGATGTTCCAGGCTCATCTTTTTTTTTTTTTTTTCCTTTCTTTCCCTGCTCCCCATCTCTTTCTGTTTTTTTTTTGTGTGTGTGTGTGTGTGTTGCTTTCTGCTTTATAACAAAGTGAATCAGTTATACATATACATATGTTCCCATATCTCCTCCCTCTTGCGTCTCCCTCCCTCACACCCTCCCTATCCCACCCCTCTAAGTGGTCACAAAGCACAGAGCTGATCTCCCTGTGCTATGCGGCTGCTTCCCACTAGCTATCTATTTTACGTTTGGTAGTGTATATATGTCCAGGCCTCTCTCTCGCTTTGTCACAGTTTACACATCCCCCTCCCCATATCCTCAAGTCCATTCTCTAGTAGGTCTGTGTCATTATTACTGTCTTATCCCTAGGTTCTTCATGACATTTTTTTTCTTAAATTTCATATATATGTGTTAGCATATGGTCAGGCTCATCTTATACATTTATGGCTCCACTCCTGGAACCAGCCACATCTTTTAAGAAGACATGGTTGCCCTTAGTGACAGTGGTGTTTAGAAGCCAAGATCTAGGCACTAAATGAGCTCATTGCTACTGGTGTATCACTGATTCCAGACTCACTCAGTGGACAGAATAGACACACACAAATGTGAGTTCACACCGATACTCCCATTGCAATACAACATCATTGCTGGATTTATTGTACTTTTCTTTCCTTTTTAAATGTGTGCCTCTACCCCAAGCTGAAATTTTCAGGAAGGAATGAAGGAAGAAAGTGAACTATTTTTTTAGGCTAAACATTTTATCTTATTCAATACTAAAGAATAAAATCCTAGATATCTCATGTCTCACCAAAATGTGAGTAAAAATGACTCTCAAGTTACAATAGCCCCTTCTGCAGGTGTTCAATTAGACAATCTTACCTTACTTTGGGTCTTCCAATGAGATTACAAACAGGTGGGCTGTTGGTTAAGCATTTTAGTTATTTCCTTCTGTTTTCCAAGTATTGAAAGCAGTTGCATTCACCTAATTAAACAAAAATCACTTGGGAGCATTTTAAACCTACTGAAGCACTAATCCTACTCCAAGACAATTAAATCGTAAACTCTGGTGTAAGGCCCAGTCATGAGTGTATTCTAAGACTGTCCATGTTTTCTCCCTTTCATTAACCACTGATTTAAACTGCTTTTTCTCCTCATCACAGATTTACTTGTCACTAAAATAACATGTGATCTAAACTTACTGTGAAAGACAAATGCTAAGATGGAATCTATGCTGTCTACCTGCTGATGAACCATCCCCTATACTCTCCCCCCTGTGAGTGTGTGTGGGACATGCCTTTAGCCAACAGAATATGGTAGAGGTAAGAGGATTTTGCAGGAGTAACATACATTCCAAATCAGTTGATTTGAACTAATCAAAAAGAGGTCACCTTGGGAGGGCCTGACTTGATTAGCTGCAAATCCTTAGAAGAACTGGACCCTCCCTGATGAGAAGGACTCTCTCTCCTCCTCTGGCTTTGAGAATGTGAGCTGTCATGCTGTAAGAAGGCAACGGAGAGGGCCATGTAGCAAGAGACTGAGCAGCTCCCAGGAATGGAGGCGACAGCCAAGAAGAAAACCATGACCTCAGCTTCACAACCGCAGGGAGATGAATTTTTCCAACAACTACAGAGATCGTGGAAGATAATCTTGCCCCAGTTGATCCTCTAGCTGAGAATTCAGTCTGACCAACACCTAGGTTGCAGCCTTGTAAGATCCTGAGCAGAGAACCCAGGGAGCTGTGTGCAGATTCCTGATCCAAGAAATGTGGGATGGTAGGTGTGTGTTGTTTTAATCTGCTATTTGTGTGATAATTTGTTTGGCGGCAATACAAAACTAACAGTACCAACCACTTTTTGACTGCCAGGCAATGTTTCCATTCATTACAAGTTATTGATCTTATTTGATTCTGAAGATGGAAAAAAATGAAGCACTGGACACAGGGTTGGTGAGTAGTAAAAATTTTTGACTGATTGTAATATCCGGCAAAAAATAATCTGTGGTATAATGAGTATGTCTGTTCTATTTCATCCTCTCAAAGAATATTTACACTGTGAAGGACACTTTTGATGTCATTGCCTTGTTTCTCTATGGTGGAAGTAAAGTTAGCCATTTGGCATCCTTTTCCTAAAGAGTCATATTCCCCTACATTGAGATGTTGGTGGATAAGTGTTGTAAAAATAAGTTAGCGGGGGTCGAATATAACACTAAGAGATTTGTGAAATTGATTGTAATTAACTTTAATAAAAATAACTTGGATTAAATTAAGCCTGACTCCACCCCAACTGTTCATACTTCAACCCTCTAATATACATACCCTTCAGTCAGAAAATCCATAAAAGTTCTTTTTTTCTTCCAAACAACTTGATTATATTTCTCATACAATGTCTACAAAAATTCTTTAAACATATTCCTAGAATAAAAACAATGACTCTCAGGAAATTAACCTGAGAGGTGTGGTACATGAGGTATAGTAGGCCAGAGCTGGAAATTATGACAAACTTTGAGCAGCTTTTGAAGCTTCTTGAAAGCACTAGGTCAGTCTTTGGTTAAGTACTGACCATGACAATGTGCAAAAGGCTGATTTAGTCTGAGATCGTGTCACTCCATTTATCCTGGCTCCATACTGGAGCCAAAATTTTTCCTTGCGTCTGATGTTCTTTGAGCCTGGTTTTCTAATTCAAAATGGCCCACGTGCTTTCACAGTCATGTCTAACTATGATTCTATTAAGAAATAAAGTCAAGTTCTACTTTCTCCATGAGGAAGACTAGTGCTCCCTTGAGCTTTCAATATATAATACATCAAAATATATTCTTGGTAAAAGGAAGAAGAGGAAAAGTGTGAACAATGCAGTCCCACAAGACAACATGCTAAAAGGCTTTCATAGCAAAGTCTTGAAAGCAATTTTCTTAACTCTATAATTAAGAAGATGTCAATTACCCATGGGGGGAAAAGGGGTTTTGTAAGAAAATATTTGGAGAAATACTGAAAAGAAATTAAACAAAAATTTTTCTTAAGTTTAAGGCCTCTTAGGACATTTGCTGTAAATCGCCAAGAAACAGAATCATACTTATTGAATCTGCAGCAGCCCCATAAGTTTTTCAATTCTTGAACACTTTTCAAACTAGGAAGACAATTGGGTAAACTTATATTCAACACCAGTGGTTCTTACAGTATGTCTCCCAGATCAGCAGCTTCAGTGTCCACATCTCCTGGATACATGTTAGTGATGTGAATTCTGTACTGTACCCCAGACCGGATGAATCTGATTCAAAATGAAGTTTGAGATTCGTTGCTTTATTCCACATGTGACTTGAGGAATCCCAATCCACTCCTCTTTTAGGAACAGATACTTACTGTAAGGGATATATATATATATATTAGATTTTACATATATATTTATATATATTTTTAATATATTTATTGGAGTATAATTGCTTTACAATAATGTGATAGTTTCTGCTTTATAGCAAAGTGAATCAGTTACACATATACATATATCCCCATATCTCTTCCCTCTTGCATCTCCCTCCCTATCCCACCCCTCTAGGTGGTCACAAAGCACTGAGCTGATCTCCCTGTGCTATGCAGCTTCTTCCCACTAGCTATCTATTTCACATTTGGTACTGTATATATGTCCATGCCACTCTCTCACTTCGTCCCAGCTTACATTTCCCCCTCCCTGTGTCCTCGAGTCCATTCTCTATGTCTGAGTCTTTATTCCTGCCCTGCTCCTAGGTTCTTCAGAACCATTTATATATATATATATATATATATTCCATATATATGTGTTAGCATACGGTATTTGTTTTTCTCTTTCTGACTTACTTCACTCGCCATGACAGACTCTAGGTCCATCCACCTCACTACAAATAACTCAAGTTCTTTTCTTTTATAGCTGAGTAATATTCCATTGTATATATGTACCACATCTTCTTTATTCATTCATCTGTCAATGGACACTTAGGTTGCCTCCATGTCCTGGCTATTGTAAAGAGTGCTGTAATGAACATTGTGGTACATGACTTTTTTTGAATTATGGTTTTCTCAGGGTATAGGCCCAGTAGTGGGATTGCTGGGTCATATGGTAGTTCTATTTTTAGTTTTTTAAGGAACCTCCATACTGTTCTCCATAGTTGCTGTATCAATTTACATTCCCACCAACAGTGCAAGAGGGTTTGTAAGAGATTTTTTTTTTTAAGTAAAGGATTTACATTGGGAACTGTGTAACCAGAGAGTGGGAACACAATTTCTACCTGTGGAGTTTTTGAATGCTCAGTGAGAGTAATTGAAGAGACATGAACAATGTTTAACAGTCCTAAAAGACTTTGCTGAAGCCATTGCCTCTAAAATCAAAGGTGTATAATTGAAAGGAAAATATAGATATTTCTCCTCTCACCAGTCTGTCAGTCTGATAATTTACAGCCTGAAAGATTTCTTTTTCAAATGAGCATCCAAGAAGTAAATGTGTTAAATGTTAACATCTGTTCTGAAATAATTCATCAGCTTTGCCATACACAGATGACGTGAAACTTTCTTAAAAGCCCATTTAAGACACCTAAGGTTGCATGTGTTATTATTGACTGCTAGGTATTTAACTTCTAAAATCCCAGCAAACATGGTGTTATATCACAGCTTTATAGTTAGTAATAAACATAGCTATGTAACACCAAAAGGCAATAAAATTGGAGGAAGAGATTAGTTTCTACCTGTACTGCATGAGGGAATAAACAACATCAAAGTCTGGGCTGGCTGACTGTAGCTTATCTAGACGGCCTAAAGATCAGAGTGGCTACTTGCTGTCACTTAAATTTTTAGGTCAAGAAATAGCTCATATGATGTTGCTTAAAATATTACATTTTTTTAAAATTGAATTTAGTTTATTTACAATATTGTGTTATTTTCAGGTGTAGAACAAAGTGATTTGGTTATACATATGTGTGTGTGTGTTTGTGTATATATGTGTGTATATATATATATATATATATATATATATATATATATATATATATATATATATATTCTTTTTTGATCCTTTTCCATTATAGTTTATTACAAGATATTGAATATAGTTCAGTGTACTATACAGTATATCCTTGTTTTTATCTATTTTATATATAGTAGTTTGTATCTGTTAATCCCATATTCCCAATTTATCCCTCCCTCCCCTTCCCCTTTGGTAATCATAAGTTTGTTTGCTATGTCTGAGTCCGTTTCTGTTTTGTAAATAAGTCCATTTGCACTATGTTTTAGTTGCTGCATATAAGTGACGTCATATAATTCTTGTCTTTCTCTGTCTGACTTACTTCCCTTAGTATGATAATCTCTAGGTCCATCCATGTTGCTGCAAATGGCACTATTTCATTCTTTTTTATGGCTGAGTCATTTTCCTTTGTGTGTGTGTGTGTGTGTGTGTGTGTACACACACACCACATCTTCCTTATCCATTCATCTGCCAATGGCCATTTAGGTTGTTTTCATATCTTGGCTATTGTAAATAGTGCTGCTATGAACGTTGGGGTACATGTATCTTTTGTGCTAAGGCTTTTGTATTTACTGGATATATGCTCAGGAGTGGGATTGCTGGATCGTATGGTAACTCTATTTTTAGTTTTTTTTTTTAGATTCTTTTTTTTTAGCATTTACTTTATTATTATTTTTTTTAATTTTTTAAATTAGTTTCTGCTTTATAACAAAGTGAATCAGTCATACATATACATCTGTTCCCACATCCCTTCCCTCATGCATCTCCCTCCCTCCCACCCTCCCCATCCCACCCCTCCAGGCGGTCACAAAGCACCGAGCTGATCTCCCTGTGCTCTGTGGCTGCTTCCCACTATCTATCTACCTTACGTTTGGTAGTGTATATATGTCCATGCCTCTCTTTCGCTTTGTCACAGCTTACCCTTCCCCCTCCCCATATCCTCAAGTCCATTCTCAAGTAGGTCTGTGTCTTTATTCCTGTTTTGCCCCTAGGTCCTTCATGACTTTTTTTTTTTTTTAATTCCGTATATATGTGTTAGCATACGGTATTTGTCTTTCTCTTTCTGACTTACTTCACTCTGTATGACAGACTCTAGGTCTATCCACCTCATTACAAATAGCTCAGTTTCGTTTCTTTTTATGGCTGAGTAAGATTCCATTGTATATATGTGCCACATCTTCTTTATCCATTCATCCGATGATGGACACTTAGGTTGTTTCCAGCTCCGGGCTATTGTGAATAGAGCTGCAATGAACATTTTGGTACATGTCTCTTTTGGAATTATGGTTTTCTCAGGGTATATGCCTAGTAGTGGGATTGCTGGGTCATATGGTAGTTCTATTTTTAGTTTTTTAAGGAACCTCCATACTGTTCTCCATAGTGGCTGTACCAATTCACATTCCCACCAGCAGTGCAAGAGTGTTCCCTTTTTTCCACACCCTCTCCAGCATTTATTGTTTCTAGATTTCTTGATGATGGCCATTCTGACTGGTGTGAGATGATATCTCATTGTAGTTTTGATTTGCATTTCTCTAATGATTAATGATGTTGAGCATTCTTTCATGTGTTTGTTGGCAGTCTGTATATCTTCTTTGGAGAAATGCCTATTTAAGTCTTCTGCCCATTTTTGGATTGGGTTGTTTGTTTTTTTGCTATTGAGCTGCATGAGCTGTTTATAAATTTTGGAGATTAATCCTTTGTCACTTGCTTCATTTGCAAATATTTTCTCCCATTCTGAGGGTTGTCTTTTGGTCTTGTTTATGGTTTCCTTTGCTGTGCAAAAGCTTTGAAGTTTCATTAGGTCCCATTTGTTTATCTTTGTTTTTATTTCCATTTCTCTAGGAGGTGGGTCCAAAAGGATCTTGCTGTGATTTAAGTCATAGAGTGTTCTACCTATGTTTTCCTCTAAGAGTTTGATAGTTTCTGGCCTTACATTTAAGTCTTTAATCCATTTTGAGCTTATTTTTGTGTATGGTGTTAGGGAATGATCTAATCTCAAACTTTTACATGTCCCTGTCCAGTTTTCCCAGCACCACTTATTGAAGAGGCTGTCCTTTCTCCACTGTACATTCCTGCCTCCTTTATCAAAGATAAGTTGGCCATATGTGCGTGGGTTTATCTCTGGGCTTTCTATCCTGATCCACTGATCTATCTTTCTGTGTTTATGCCAGTACCACACTGTCTTGATTACTGTAGCTTTGTAGTATAGTCTGAAGTCAGGGAGCCTGATTCCTCCAGCTCCGTTTTTCGTTCTCAAGATTGCTTTGGCTATTCGGGGTCTTTTGTTTTTCCAAACAAATTTTGAAATTTTTTGTTCTAGTTCTGTGAAAAATGCCAGTGGTAGTTTGATAGGGATTGCATTGAATCTGTAGATTGCTTTCGGTAGTAGAGTCATTTTCACAATATTGATTCTTCCAATCCAGGAGCATGGTATATCTCTCCATCTATTTGTATCATCTTTAATTTCTTTTATCAGTGTCTTATAATTTTCTGCATACAGGTCTTTTGTCTCCTTAGGTAGGTTTATTCCTAGATATTTTATTCTTTTTGTTGCAATAGTAAATGGGAGTGTTTTCTTGATTTCATTTTCAGATTTTTCATCATTAGTGTACAGGAATGCCAGAGATTTCTGTACATTAATTTTGTATCCTGCTACTTTACCAAATTCATTGATTAGTTCTAGTAGTTTTTCGGTAGCATCTTTAGGATTCTCTATGTATAGTATCATGTCATCTGCAAACAGTGACAGCTTTACTTCTTCTTTTCCAATTTGGATTCCTTTTATTTCCTTTTCTTCTCTGATTGCTGTGGCTAAAACTTCCAAAACTAGGTTGAATAAGAGTGGTGAGAGTGGGCAGCCTTGTCTTGTTCCTGATCTTAGTGGAAATGGTTTCAGTTTTTCACCATTGAGGACAATGTTGGCTGTGGGTTTGTCATATATGGCCTTTATGATGTTGAGGAAAGTTCCCTCTATGCCTATTTTCTGCAGGGTTTTTATCATAAATGGGTGTTGAATTTTGTCGAAAGCTTTCTCTGCATCTATTGAGATGATCATATGGTTTTTCTCCTTCAACTTGTTAATATGGTGTATCACATTGATTGATTTGCGTATATTGAAGAATCCTTGAATTCCTGGAATAAACCCCACTTGATCATGGTGTATGATCCTTTTAATGTGCTGTTGGATTCTGTTTGCTAGTATTTTGTTGAGGATTTTTGCATCTATGTTCATCAGTGATATTGGCCTGTAGTTTTCTTTCTTTGTGACATCCTTGCCTGGTTTGGGTATCAAGGTGATGGTGGCCTCGTAGAATGAGTTTCTATTTTTAGTTTTTAAGGAGCCTCCATACTGTTTTCCATGGTAGGTGCAAGATGTTACATTTTTTAAATTTCCCTTATGTAATAATTTGTATTTTTTTCTTCACATTTGAAGGCATTTTTCCCTCTGTGTCTCATGGAATTCATCTTAGTTCTCATTCCAGATTCTTTGCCTAGGAAATTGAAATAGGTGGAGATAGTGGTTGATAGTTAAAGACTTAAGCTTTTTTAAAACTGTGATGGGGTGACAGTAGAATTTGCAGGTATCTAGAAGTTATCTTCACCAAGATTTTGGTGGGGCAAAGAAAGCTTGAGCAGAGAGAAGCAGAAACGGGCCACTAGGAAGGGTGAGATCCCTTTGGTGTGGACTTGGGAAGGTCCTCTGTACATGATGGAGACAAAGTCCCCATCAGTAAGTGTGCAGGGTATCAGAGCTTGCTGTGGGAGATCGTTAGAGTCTGTACAATATGTTTTGCAAACTAAAGAACAGATTGAAAGGCCACCTTGGGCAAGTTTGTGGGAAGCGGAGTGTGACTGGCATCTTTCAAATATACCAAGTCCTGTTCTTAGGTACATGGTGGGGTTTTATTTTGTTTCCCTTTGAGATTTAGGTGTGCCCTTATGAATTGCTTTGACCAATGTCAAGTATGAAATGAAGTAACATGTCACTTTCTGGTAGAAGCTTTAAGAATCAGTTAGGGATCCATGATGCTTTTTCTTCCCCTCAGCCACTGTGCCCAGAAACAGTCTATTATCCTGGATCCCAGAGTATTCACGATGCAGAGGAGAGCCCTCCAGCTGACTTGGAATGAACATATAGCATAGCAAGAAAAAAGTTACCGAGTTTCTGGGGTCCATTGCTACCACAACAAATAGGCTTGAGTCCATTGAGCAGTGTCCTGAACAGCAGACAAGAGTCTGAAGACTCTCTCTGATCATAGGACTGGGTAGCAGAAGAACCCAAGGAAATCATGTCATCACTATGAATTAAGAGCCTGGCACTTCCCTTAGATTCTTGGTGACCTATGGGACCCTGTGGGGGAGAGGAAGCCCCAATTGTACCTGAAGTTGAAACTCTTGCATCAGGAGAAGACTTGTCTCAGTTTTAGTATGAAATATATGTTAAGTTTTCACACAGAGATTGCCACCTGCTACATATGTTTTGTGTCTAGAAATTTCTGCAGTCCAGTGGACTAGGCCTGCTCCATTGGCTGCAATATTTAACCCTGACTTCTAAGACCAAAACGTGAGCTAATGCTCAATGTCCTACTCCCCAAAAGGGCAATTAGCATTGATTTTTCAAGTAAGTATAACATCAGTAATAATAATGTCACTGGTTTGTTGAAGACTTAAAATGTGCCAAGCAATTTGCTAAGTAGCTTACATGGATTATCACATATATTCCTTTCAACAAATCTGTGAAAGAATTGTTATGCTTATTTACCATCTTAGGGACTTGGAAATTACAAAGGTTAAAAACCAGCCCCCAGTCACCCAGCTGGTAAGTGGCAGAGCCAGAATGACAGTGCAGGTCTGCTGGAAGCAAATGTCATTTCTTTGTAGAGCCCCCATTAATCACCTATCACCTGGATTATTGGAAGAATTGTCTATTTCTTCTTCTTGTCTGGTTCTCTTCTTTAACCCTCTCCCATTCTAGGTAGAGTCATGAATAAATCTGACCTTGGAAATTATTAAAGTTGTATTGACTCCCTGTGCTTCTTATATAAAATCTAAATTCCTCATTTTGCCAAAGGAGGTCTTCAAGGACAAGGTTCCAGCCTACTTCTCAGCATAATCTGCCACCACTCCTATTTTTCTACCCTTTGCTCTTGTAATACTAGACTACTTTGCTCTATTGATGCTACTGATAGTCACGTTGTTGTGTGCAGCCTTTTCTACATGTAATGTCCTCCAGGGGGAGACCCATATGCCCTTTCACCTAAATCCAACTGTCACTTAGTAAGACAATATGGGTATAACCTGCTCCATGGGGACTTTTGCAATATTCCAATCGGGCTTAGACGTTCCTATTCTCCCATAGTACATTGGGCAGCCCATTATTATGTAAATAGTATGATACTTTAAGTAGATGAACCCTGGAGTCAAAAAGTCAGGGGTTTAAATATCAACTCTGCCACTCTCAAAATATACTTTGACAAGTTACATAACCCTGCAAAATGTCAGTCTCAGAGTAGGTAAAATGATAGAAACATAGAACTTTCTTGAACTAATTTTTCTTTTATCATGGATTGTTTTAAAATTATATTAAATAATGAATTTAATACCATGCCTGGCTATAGTGAGAGTTCAGTATTTGTTGGCATGCTTATTTCCCTCACCACATTATAGAATGATTATCTAAATATCAGCTTGTGAACTCCTTAATGAACAGCCCCAGTCCTGAGTAAATATTTGCTAATTGAATGAATAGATTAAAAAAAAAGGAGGATACCATTTAAAATGCTTAAACTCAAAGGGACTAGCATACATTCAGGGTTCCTCTGGATGCCAAAAAGTGGTTTCAAAAATTGGGGCAAGACGGGAATAAAGACACAGACCTACTAGAGAATAGGCTTGAGGATACGGGGAGGAGGAAGGGTAAACTGGGACAAAATGAGAGAGTGGCATGGACATTTATACACTACCAAACGTAAAATAGAAAGTTAGTGGGAAACAGCCACATAGCACAGGGAGATCAGCTCGGTGCATTGTGACCACCTAGAGGGGTGGGATAGGGAGGGTGGGAGGGAGGGAGATGCAAGAGGGAAGAATTATGGGGATAGATGTATATGTATAACTGATTCACTTTGTTATAAAACAGAAACTAACACACCATTGTAAAGCAATTATAATCCAATAAAGATGTTAAAAATAAATAAATAAATAAGGTAAAAAAATACAGTTATGTATTTTGGACAATCCCACCCTATTCTACTCTGGAGACTATGAAAGAATGAAGAAAAAATTTAGGAGGGCTGAGATAACAAAAGGGCTCCTTCTGAATTGTACCAAAATGCCCGGCAAAGTAAGAGATCTGCTCTCACTGATACTGAGGAGGAGAAATTGGAAGCTTTATGGGCTGAAGAGATTTGGAACATTTCTGAGAGAACTGAGCCAAGGAGTCAATGAGGGAGAAATATTGGGCATGCTGGGATGTGGTCAGAGCCAGGATGCAGCTGGTTGGTATAAACACCGAGAAGGCCAGGTCTGCTTGGTTATCATCCTTTCTCCAGCATGGATGGGAGGCAAGCAGAAAGAAGGTACCCTCATGCTGGATCCCATGGAGGGATCAAGGGCAACACAAAGGTTAAATGGGCAGAGTATACAACTTTAATCTTTTGCAGTGGAAAAACTGGGTCCAAAAGGGTTAGCACATATGAAGTTTTTCATAAATATTTGTTGAAAAACTTTTAAAGATATAAATGACCAGATATGTTTTTTTCTGGGGCTTATATTTCATGGATAAAGCCCCAAAGAAGTAACAGTATTACTTTCAAAGTATTATACTCCTCCTGGAGAGAAGGTATTTTGTGTTTGAGTTACAAAATTCCTAGATTTCATTTCTCAAAGTATACTCAGAACAAGATTAATAGAAATAAGTAAATGTCTCTGCAAATAGTGTCAAAGAGCCTTCCCTTGCTTGGCTTTTTAGAGGATTAAATTTAGAGGCTAGAGAATAGTTAATGATAAAATGAATCATCACTTGAATTTTTCTTTAGAATCACAATAAGCACAATACAGGTAGTAAATTCAACATAATTTATAGAATTAACCTATATAAACATAATCTACTTTGATATGATTAAAACTGACAAGCTCTACAATAAATTAATGTAGACATAATTTTTTTTCTCCTTCATTTTTACTTTAATATGCCTTTAGTGGCATAATGGGAAAAGGAGGTGACAACGAGATGATTAAGAAAAGGGATTATGGGAGTGAAGTAGTATAAGCAAAACCTTGAAGTTGGAGCATTTGTATTTAGAGATGGAAGGAGGGAATGAACTGTTTTTTGGGCTGTTAATTTTGAGTCTTCCAAACTCATAAACACCTCTAGAATTACCTTTAGTGGTGCCGTAGGACAGTGTGACACACAGACCATGGGAAGAAGCAACAGGGTGAATGGGTGGCCAGGCTTGGGGAATTAAACACCTACAAGCATTCAACTCTTACTTTACTTGAATTTTCACACACAAGAAAAGTAAATTTAATTCCCATATGGCTCCAGAACTTTGAGTGCATTAAAAAAAATTACAGAGCTCATTGGTTTCAATAACAGGACTATAAATATATTTTAAAGTGATACAATACGTAGGGGGTTTTGGTGCCCTAAAATAAATCTCATTTCATATATCTGCATTTTATACAAAAGTGAGATCTGATTTTTCTCTCACAATAAGAAAAGTTGCCAAGGTTAGAGCTGTTGCCCCCACCAGGCTCTGCCTTGACTGTGCCTCTCTGGTGGACCAAGAAACAAGTATAACCACTTTTCTAAGCACTATTGTACCTGCTTATGCCAGGGAAGAAGACCATGAGCAACACCACTGGACGTTCCAGCATTTTTAAAAAAAAAAAAAGGTATCTATCTTCCCAGAGGAATCAAAAGTAAGGAATCAAATGACCCCATTTAAGTCATTCATTTGTGTCAAGTAAGGGAGAGATGGATCAAGCTTCTTATATTAGGTATGGAAGGACCTGCTCCACACCTTGTTACACATCTCTAGGCTTCACCATTCTTTCCACATCCCCTCCCGCCCTGCCCATTTGGTGCATTTTCACCACCCAGGTGAGAAACTGCACTCCACCTCCAGTGCAGAATGCATATGGTTCTTTGTGGTTTGCACTTCTGGTACCTGTGGACTCAGGAAGATCTTAATAGAGATTTTGCTTTTCCCAGGAAAATAATTATATTGGGCTCTGGCATAAATGATGTTTAAGAGTTTCTGAAGGCAAAGGAGGAGTTACATTTAGAGCATACTTGAGACAGACTCATCTATTCTGAGGTGTCGGGGATACTTTACTGAAAACATTTTGTTGAGCTGAGATGTGAGAATAATGCTACAACCATGGCAGACAATGAGGACAAAGGGGTAGCAAGAAGGGAGAAAGCAGGGGCACATTAAATAGTACTTTCCCTTCATGGTGCTGTGCAAATATTATATCTCTTTAGTTAAGATATACAGGGGATATTACCATATTTATTTGCTGGATATTACTATATATTGAGAAAAATGATACTCTGAGAATTTTCATATTATTATCTTTCAAGAAGTATTCCACATGTCTTCATAATTTATACTAAAATTTGACTTTGCCTTTCTTCAAGACAAATATAATTTAGGAAGAGTAAATAGATATTAAAGGAATATGCAATGTTCTAAGATATAGTAACAAAGAAAATATTCTCTTGCATATATTGAGGATGAGCAAAATAATAATAAATTGGCCTTGAATTATAACATATTGCCACAAATGGCATGAATATTATAGTAGATATAATTGTATTTGTTATTATAATACAAGTTATATTTCTTTTGGCTGAGAGATGGTAGAGGGGATATATACTAAAATTCATGCAACTGGTCCATCATGAAGAAGTAGGGTGGTGAGGGGAACGCTTCATTGTAACTAGTTTTGTCAGATGTATCGTAGTAGAAAATACCCAAAAGGAGGATTCACAGCTTTCTCACCTAAATATCAGACACACACACACACACACACACACACACACACACACACACACAGAATTATCCAATAACCTATGTGGTTCTCATTGGAAAGGAACCATCCATGTTTCAATTGCCTCAAAGTGAAGAAAACTACAAAGTCCAATCAGGTAACACGTCCCTGCTTTGGACTGCCATTGTTCTTGGGTTGGTGACAGTATTGTTTGATACTAGTCCCATGTGCCCTGTTGTGAACTCCATGCCTTTCTGTAACATGAACTTGGTCACTCAGATCCCTAGGCAGGCCACAGTGTCTGTGCATGGAAGGGCAGTCCTACTTTTCTTTCTCCAGTTACAGTCACTCTGCTCTGCATAAAATGGTGGATTGAAAAGACAAGGCAATTTCAAGCCACAAAAAGCTGCATATATATTGCAGAGTATGTTTAATATATTGTCTATTGCAAGTAATCAGTATATGATAAACTAATGGGAAATACACAATTCATGCAAAACCCACATGGCCTTGAAATATAGGAAAGCAAAGTAAGGTGGAAATTTGTAGAAGGAAACTTGGATGGGGCACACATACTCTGTTTATCTGGAACATTTTCAGTCTAGCTAATTTTTTCACATGTCAAACTTCTCAAACTGTCCGATCCCATTTTCTCCATGTTTCCCCACTCCTATCAATTGAAGATACTACTGTCACCTTTAAAAATTGGTGCTTTTGGGGCTTCCCTGGTGGCGCAGTGGTTGAGAGTCCGCCTGCCGATGCGGGGGACACAGGTTCGTGCCCCGGTCTGGGAAGATCCCACATGCCGTGGAGTGGCTGGGCCTGTGAGCCATGGCCGCTGAGCCTGAGCGTCTGGAGCCTGTGCTCCACAATGGGAGAGTCCACAACAGTGAGAGGCCCACGTACTGCAAAAAAAAAAAAAAAAAAAAAAATTGGTGCTTTTAACTGTTTGTCAGTAATTTATAAGAAAAACTGGATAACTAGCATCGCATTGCCAATAGTACCAATATTTGTGTCTTTTTAAAATGATGATGGTGCTAGGGAAGAAAATATCAATACATAGAATGGAGATGTTCAATTTCTTTTCCTGGTAGTGCTTCATTCATTCTTTTTTTTTTTTTTTTTTTTTTTTTTGGTACATGGGCCTCTCACTGTTGTGGCCTCTCCTGTTGCGGAGCACAGGTTGCAGATGCGCAGGCTCAGCGGCCATGGCTCACGGGCCCAGCCACTGCGTGGCATGTGGGATCTTCCCGGACCGGGGCATGAACCCATGTCCCCTGCATCGGCAGGCAGCCTCTCAACCACTGCACCACCAGGGAAGCCCCATTAATTCTTAATACTTCCAGAAATGCTTATTGTGTGGCTATTGTATCAATTCTCTAGATCCAGGAAAAAAATATTAATATGCTATAGATCTGGTCTTGCAAAACACTTTATCTGATATGTCAATTGCATACAACTTTTTAGGTGCTTTAAAAGACAGTGATAAAGTATTAAAGGAGAACAGAGATCAAAACAACTAACTCAAAAAGTCTACCTGGTAGCCTTCAAACAAAAGATACCATTTCATTTGCACCTTGAATGATAATGCTAAAGAAGTAGGAAAAAACATTATCCTGAGGATAGGGGCTGCACTGTGATAAGACCTGCATCCAGAAAATAGGAGACATATGGAAGCTACTTTTAGGCTGGAAATGTACAAGAATTGATCAGTTATATGGAGGAGGTGAGGAGGAGGAATAAGGCAGTTTGAGGTATTCTCAGGAATTCCACAAGAACAGAGTTGATATGTAACAAGTAAAATTTGTAAAACATTCATATCATGTGCTCTTTTTACTTTTCCCAGTAATTGACCTTTGATCTAGTCCATAGATATCTTGTTAGCATGGAGGAGACTCAGCTTTGTTTCTGAAGGGGTGGAAATGAATTACTGTTCAGATTATGCCCTCAGGTCTCTATTAGTTCAAGACTTTCCAAATTTAGTTCCAGCGGTATCCAATCTGATCATTTGAATAGTTCATTTAGGCAGCATTTGGTGTCTTTTTGATAAAAAATTTTTGTTTACTGCTGGATTTCTATCATCTGGTTAGTGAATTGCACAGGGTGACATTTAATAATTACTTTTGCATAAATGAATAAAGAATGTATGTGCCATTAAAAGGAAATATTAAGTCAAAGGCTCTAAAGGGGAGGACCAATCTTGGTAAGAAAACCAGTATGTCTACAGTAGAATGAGTTCTGGGAAAGTGTAAGAAGATGAGGTTGACTTTCTCAATGGTCAGATCTTGAAGGGTCTCTCAGGACATGGCAAAAACTTTTGAATTGTATTCTACAAGGGATGGAAGGCTTTTACAGGATTTTTATTGAGTGGTGCGTGAGTGTGTCAGATTAATTTTTTTCTTTTTCTTTTTTCTTTTTTTTTTTTTTTTTTGTTTACTGTTGGGTAGAAGTTATACCAAATGTGTGAGAGAGTAGAAATAAGAAGACAAATTAGAGGCCTTTAATTATCCTGGCTTAGCTGAAGGTGGTATGGTAGAAGTCTTAAGCAGTGGTTACATTTTGAAGGTAAACCAAACAGGAATTATGGACAAATTGATTGTGATAGGTCCAGAAAAAAAAAAAAAAAGAATAAAAACTGGCTGTTCATTAACAAATTACCATAAACATGATGCTGAAAGCAACACATTCATCATCTCAAATTTCCTCTGGGTCCGGAGTCACAGTGCAGCCTAACTGGGGCCTCTGCTTAGACTCTTCTGAGGCTGCAATCAAGGTGTTAAGCTGTGTCCTCACCTGGAGACTTTGCTTGGTAAGATTATGCTTCCAGCCTCACTCAGTTTGTACCCTGAATTCATTTCCTTCTAGTTGTAGGACTGTGGAAGGGAGTTTCTTCCTGCCTCTTGGCTAGAGGTGACCCTCAGCTCCTAGAGGCCACCTTAAGCTTCTTGCCACGGGGACATCCACAATGTGGCGCCTTACTTCCTCAGAGCTAAAAAGGAGAATCTCCAAAGTCAGTCCATGAGCAAGGTTACATACCACAATCAAAGGAGCCACATCTTGTCAAATTTGCCATATTCTACTGGTTAGAGCAAGTCACATGTCCCACCCACACTCCAGAGAAGGAGATTATACAGAGGCATGAGGACTAGAATTCAGGAATCATGAGGGCTAATGCTTGAAGCTGTTCACCAAAATGGCCTCTAATGACAATATTATGCAGCTAAACTAACCCTGGAATCACCTACTTTAGAGCTTTTTCTTAAGTAAGACAATAACAGTCCTTACTCTTCAAAGTCGCTTTTGGTAAGGAGTTGTGCTAGTCCCATCAAAATATCTGAGGAAAAATAAATATTAAGAACTTCTCAGTTTAATCCTCTATTTTCTCTTTGAAGTAAAGAGGGGATGATGTGTTCGGGTCTCACCATGAATGAAGGTTGAACACGGCACCTGTGGTGAGAGATTAGTATCACATACAGAAATCTTGGGCAGTTTTTAGGGCCAAGATGAAATTAGAAAATCTGAGTTTTTAATCACAAAAATCTTCAACGTGTGAGTTTTTCCTCTCTCTGCTCAACAGCCTAGATATGAATGGAGAAAATAGATCATTAACTGGCCAGATGAGAGCTGGTGAAGAAAGGAGGCTTGGGAGGTGAGACAATTGACAAGAGAATGGATGAGCGGATGAGTAACAGGATCTGGCTGGGTGGAAAATTAGCTTCCTGGTAAGCTGGGAAAAATAAGCTAGTCAAATATAAGCTTTCTCACTGTAGTCAGAAAACAGATACTAAAGGATTGAGCAACTTGAAGAAACAGAGAGTAGAATATCAGACTCCAGATGTAAATATATTGTCACAAAAAACCCACTCCAGACTGTGAAATGTGTGGAGTGACTGCTCTGGAAAAGGAAAAAGAATCTTAGAAGTTGAAGGCAAAGAGATGAGAATCAGAATGCTCTAAGGTTACCCATGAGAAAGCCAGAATAATGGCAAGGCTTAAGACACAGGGTAAAACAGTTAACCAGGGTCAGAGACGTGGATGGGGATGGTTCTGGGAGTGGGGCATTCACAAGTGGTGGGTAGATGACAGAGGTGAGAGAATGATCCACGTGATAAATCCTGATTAAGCGTCAAAGTGCAGTATGCCTATTAACATGAGCTTTGGGTTTTAATGGCCGAGAAATATCAAAAATGAAGCAAGGGATTGTCAAAAGACCCTCCACATCCTGCATTACATAAACCCTAAGAAACTAAAGGTGCAACCATCTTCTTAGGAAAGATCCAGGTTGTAGTGAAAACCAACATGGAAGAGAGCATCTGTAGCCTGAGGTGTTTGCATACATGAGATTGGGGTTCCTGGATGGAGGTGCACAGGTCTGAGTGGGGTAGGAGGATGAGTCTGTGTGGGAGAATGCTGAGACCTATGGGGATGATATTACTGAGGAGAACACATTATCCACCACTACTGAATTCATCAGATTTGTTGCTTTTAGCAAAACATGACTTCCACCAGATGTCAAGACATTTGAAGTTCTACATTACTGCTATATCTTGTTTCTGCTAGATCAGTTTCACAATCTGTATTTTAGAAGCATCTGTGGGTCTGAGAGAGTTTTCATCTACTTCCATAGTGACATCAGTTATGGTTTTCTTTCCATTTATTCAAATGTTCTGTCCTGTGATCCACCCACAGATCCATGGATTCCCATCCAGTCGTACACCTCCTTGGTATGCAGGTATACTCCTCCATCATGTCTGCTCCATCTCTTTTAATTAAGAAAACAATTTGAATAATCCAGTTCTAGACTCCTTCCTTTAAAAGTTTCCATGCTATGTATGAAGTGATATTAGCTGACTTATGTTAAAATGTTTCTTTCATATTATGTATTATGTGTTTTCAGTATTTTTATACATACACCTAAGGCCCTTTGTATATTTATTAAGTAGATTTTCAGTTACTTTATATGACATACTGGAATTTAGTTCTTATACCATTGTTTTCTTTATTTCTCTATTTATTGCCTTTTTAAATTGAAATAGAGTTGACCTATCTACTTCTTGTTTTTTACTTGCTATAATATTCCACTTTTCAAATCCTTTTTCAAGAGTAGTAACCATTCAAAAATTTTAAGTGACTTTTGTACAGATTGGTTTAACCCCTGAAAATTTATTTCTCCTAGTCCTCAGGAGATGCCCTCTTTTATGCTTCCAAACAACACTTACTATCATTAAAGGTGTTTTACTCAAATCCCCTTTAGCATATACTGGAGAAGGTTTATATATTATAGCAGAGCCAAAAATGTCTTTGATCATGAGAACTACAGTTGTGGGTCCTGGGAACCTAACAAATCTTCCTGCTCTGGATACAGTCCCAAACACCTGAGCCTGCCCTCTGTAATTGACTGAGTCAAACCATTGTGGGCTAGATTCAAGGTGGGCCAGTGAGATTTACCCACAGCCCAGGAATTCTGATCATAGAAATATACAGACTGGAATCTCAGGAGAAATGAGTCAACCTGACGTAATGCTTTCGTTATAACGCTAGGAATTCCTTGTCCCTGGAGCCATTTTATCACCTGCCCTTGCAGAGGCTTTGCTTATCTGCCTTTTCATTGCCTTTTGAGTACCATGAAAACTCATAAAAAATATCTTTATACTTAATTAAGTAGGCCAAGGTCTATTGCTTTCTATTGCATGCACCCAAAATAGCCTTAACAGGTACAATAAACTTGTTAGTGCTACACTGAAAACTGTGCTATGTTCAAGGACAGCACATTTAAATTTAACCAGATCTTATTTAAAAATATGTTCCATGGAGAAAATTTGAATCTGCAACAAAAACAAATATAGGTGAATCAGTGAAAATCCATTATCTCTTCTGGAAAATAAAAGACCATGTACAAATTATTCTAAAGGTGAATTATAACATAAAAGTGTATGTCAGGTATGTTATATGTATAAGTTTTGATTATAAAGAGTTATGCCTCAATATGTATAAAATGGATAACTAATAAGAACCTGTTGTATAAAAGAATAAATAAAATTAAAAAGAGTTATGCCTCAATTCTTAAGTGATTTTATTAATAGTTATGTGATATATTTATCATTTATGAACAAAAATTGTGTATGCTACATTTCTGTAACAATTCTTTTTTGTTCAATTTACTGAGAAAAAAATGAAGGGAGATAAGATTAATCCATCTCTTATATGTACTCCAGTTCACTCTATAAAATAAAATGAAGGTGGTTGAAGAAGGCAATTATAAGATTTAGTTTTCTCTCTAAGAAGCTCAAAGTACTTATCTGTTGTTATTCAATTGATTTTGTAGGATCCCCTTGAGAGTTGTAGGAAACAGCTATTTTATAACCAGAGAAATTAATGCAGAAACACCACATGCTGTGTTAACTGTAAGAGCAGGATTAAGAATCACAACTTTGGAGTTTATGAAATGTTGTTACCCCATTAAATTATGCTGGGTCTGTCCCAGCTCTTGTACAATGTCCTTCTCCTAAATGTGCTTTGAACACGGCAATGAACTAAATGGCTAAACATATTATGAACCTTCTGGTTTAAGGTGAAAGAAATTATTTAGTGTCAATTAGCTTCATTCATGGATTAACCCGTCTTTACAATTCTCTATGAAATCATGTGGATCCGTGTTAAAATGTCACATGCATAATGTTTAGGCAAAACCATTTTAGAAGTCAAAGTCCCTTTTTTTAGTCTTCTATTATTTGTCTTAGCCTGGTATTCTATGTATATCTGTCATGTCTTCCAATGTCCTCTGCCTTTGATTGTCTACACTTAGCATCCACTTCAGCCAAATTCTTTTATTCTTCATGAGGTGGGCATTGTTGGTCTTTCCTACTTCTTTTCTTTTCACGTGAATACATGTTTTAGTAGCTATTTCTCCTGACGAGGCCATTTTCTTCCACTGGCTTAACCTAAATCCTGCTTATCCCACCTTCCCTATGGAGTCTTCCCTGGAACTTCAAAGTAGGCTACCCTTCTCCCTTTCGAATTCAGGCTGCATTTCTGTCTCTGTTGTAGGGATGTTAATACTGTTTACTTCAATACTTTCTCTTTCCTTAAACATTTATTTTGTTATTTCCTGTAATTATATCCCTTCTTCCCAAAGGGATTCAAATATTCTAAGGACAAGAATGTAGCTCAGTTGACATCAAGCACAGTCTTTTGCACTTATCAGGTGTTTAATGAATGGATAGTACAGTGTTGATTAATTTACTAGCAAGCTTAAGTGAATCTGAGATTTGTTTGGAAAGCAGAGAAAAATTTTAAACACTTAATATGTACCTGTTAAAAATATAAGGTGGGAGAATTAAACACTCCTATACTTATGAAATAAGGAATGGATTATGAAAACATAATTTTAGTTTGTAACTTCCTTATGCTACATAATGTACCATTAGGTAGCAATTTAGTTTACATATAGTCAGCTAAATAGCGCAATCACTAGAACCCCTTTAGGTTACTATTAATCTTGATTGTCTCATAGTCTAAAGTAAAGTATCATTTTTGTTTACTGGGCATTTCATTCTGTTGTCTATTCAGGCAGTTATTGGCTCCTGCATAAACAGCCAAGGGCTATCCCCAAACCTACCTTAAACCATTATTCTTTTCTTGCTGTTTTGACACACCCATCCACAATGGTAATAACCTATCTCTCTGCATAATTGTGTAGTTGGTAGGTGATCAAGCTCATGGGTTTTAACTTCTGTGTACAAATACTTACTCCAGAGTACCCTAGACTACCATATTTCTCTGAGCTCCTTCTGCATCTCACCCTATGCCTTCACTCAAAAATCTGTACATTCAATTAAATGTCTCTTATGTTCTTATTAGCAGCAGGGTACTGGACTAGCTTTTGCCAATGAATCTCCTGCTGTGTCAAAATATTTAATGTCATAAAATGTTAATTGTTTGATCAAGCTATTCTACTCTAGATTTTATGCCAAGGAAACAATCAGAATTAGGCAATAACATTCATGTGCAAAGATGTTCATTATAGCATCATTTGGAAATGTCCAAATATTGAAATCAAAGAAAGGAATATGCTACATTTTCATAAACAAGAAATAACATATCAATATTAAAGAATATTGGAAAATGATATTTAATGACAAGCATAAATGGATACCACATATTGTGATATGACATTATTTATTAAATAACTTAGCCAAGCATATTTATGATCATATGCAATATGTCACACATAATTCAAGGCTCTGGTTACATAGCTATAAACAAACATATAAGCCCCAACCCATGTGAATCTCATATTCTCACAGTAAAAGTAGATAATAAAATGATAAGCAAATATAGCTATATTATAAAGAATCAGATAGTGGCAAACAGAATAATGGGGAGCATGATTCAGTTACTATTTTTAAGGATGGTCAAGGAAGATAAAGTCAGTCAAGTGAATATCTGAGAAAAAAACACTTCAGACAAAGCAAATATTAAAGCTTTAATATTGGAATGTGTTTGACATTGAATGTAGTTGGCATTCAAGATGAATAAATGAAAGAAAAAAAGAAATCTTTGTTCACTTTTGGTGGGATATAAATTGGTACAACCACAATGGGTGAAAGTATGGAAGTTCTTCAAAAAATTAAAAATAGAACCATCATACAATCCAGCAACTCCACTTCTGGGTATTTATGTGAAGAAAACAAAGACACTAATTCAAAAAGATGTATGCACCCCAATATTCATTGCAACATTATTTACAATAGCCTAGATATGAAAGCAACCTAAGTGTCCATCAACAGAATAATGGATAAAGAAGACTTGGTACATATATACAATGGAATATTAATCAACCATATAAAAGAATGAAATCGAGCCATCTGTAAAAACATGGATGGACTTGGAGGGTGTTATGCTAAGTGTTGTAAGTCAGACAGAGAAAGACCAATACCATATTATTTCACTTATATGTGAGATATAAAAAGAAAAATTAAAAAAACCCAAAGTAATAGAAAAAGAGAACAGATTTGTGGTTACCAGCGGCAGGGGGTGGGGAGAAGGGAAATTCAAGGAAAGTGGTCCAAAGGCACAAATTTCCAGTTATTAGTACTTGGGATGTAATGTACAGCATAATGACTATAGTTAACACTACTATATGTGTTAACTATAAAAGAAAATTTAAGAAAATAAATCCTGAGTCCTCATTCCAAAGGGAAAAAAGAAATCTCTTTTTGCTATTTCTTTGTACTTTATCTATAAGGGATACTGTATACTTACCAAACTTACTGCAGTAATCCTTTCATCATATATATGTCAAACCATTGTGCCATAGACCTTAATCTTATACAGAGATTTATGTCAATTGTATCTCAATGAAACTGAAAAAAAGTGAATCATAATTTTTTTAAATATTATTTTTAAAAGTAGAAAGAAATTCATTCTGCCCAACTTGTTTTCCAGCTACCCAGTTCCTTTACCTAAAGGCAAACACTGTTACTGAGTTTTTGAATATCCTCCTAATGAAAATCGGTGTGTGTGTGTGTGTGTGTGTGTTTGTGTGTGTGTGATGCCTAGTATATGACTCTTGATTTAAATATACTATTTTATTTAATCATCATAAATACTCATGATATGTTTATTGCAATACTCTCATTTTAGAGAGGAAGAGACAGAGGTTCATAGAGATTTAACACTTTACCAGAGGGGCACAGCTAAATAAGATAAAATCCAAAACTGACTTCAAATCTACATAAGTGACTTCTGATTATTAACAATGTGTCAGTGTAGTTTTATCAATGTTTTGTGTTATAGTTCGTTATGCCAAAATAATAACAGGAAAAACTCCTTATGTATGTTTGATCACATATATACAGCACAACAGAAATAGTTGCAGGTACAAATATTCTCTGAAACTCCAATTTTAATTAATCATGTTTCAGTTTGTTGAAATACGTATTTAAGTATTTTCAGGAAAAAAATGCTGCTAGCATCTTTACAGATAACCAAACTGGAAAGAGCTGTCTGAAAGTGGTTTATAATAATAGCAATTACTATTCCTTCTCTGTTAACTATGCCATGTTTTCTTAAGCACTTTAGTTTTTTTGAAAAGTCACATCTTACACAGCCTTGTGTGGTAAGAAATATGATTATCTGCATTTAACAGTTGAGAATCAAAGGCTTAGAAAACTAAGTAACATATAATGAAAGCAAAAGCTGGTAATTCTGCCCATGTCTCCACACCAACATTTACTTTTCTTGTCTTTTTGATAATAACTATTAGAAAGGTGTGAGGTGATACCTCACTGTAGTTTTGATTTTATTTCCCTGATGATTAGTGATGTTGAGAATCTTTTCTTGTGCTTGGTAGCCACCTGGATGTCTTCTTTGGAAAAATTTCTACTCAGTTCTTCTGCCTACAGTAAGTCCCCTACATACAAACGAGTTCCATTCTGAGAGTGCATTCATAAGTCTAATTTGTTCGTAAGTCCAACAAAGTTAACCTAGGTACCCAACTAACACAATTGACTATATAATACTGTACTGTAATAGGTTTATAATACTTTTCACACAAATAATACATAACGAACAAACACAAAAATGAAGAAACATTTTTAATCTTATGGTACAGTATCTTGAAAAGTACAGTAGTACAGTAACAACAGCTGGCATACAGGGGCTGGCATCGAGTAAACAGGCAAGAAGAGTTACTGATTGGAGGAGGGAGAGGAGGTGGGAGATGGTAGAGCTGAAGAATCATCAGCAGAGATGGAGGGCAAGCTGAAATTTCACTCATGCTTGACGTTTATGACACAGGTTCTGGTTCCTTGCTGGATTCAATTCTATCTACCCTCTTGAAAAAAAAAAATCCAGTGATGTCTGGGTAGTAGCTCTATTTTTCTCATCGTAGATGACACAGTAGCACTGGATTGCATTCTGAATGGCTGCTGCAAACTTCATGTACCGTCCTACATTCAGGTCCTGTGCCTCAAAAACTAACAGTGCCTCCTCAAATAAAGAAAACCCCCCTTGCCATTTCCTGCACTGTGAATCTCTTCAGTTCTGCCGTTACTTCTTCTTTTCTTTCTTTGTCCTTTCTCTGGGCCTCCAATTCTATCAGGTCTTCATTAGTAACCTCCTTGTGTTGCACAGCAAGGAGTTCAATGAAGTCGTCCTCTTGCAGATCTAGCTCCAGCTTCTTGCTGAGGGTCATTAAGTTGCTGACGACATATTTGGACTCCTCATCCAACTTCTCAAATCCACAAAAATTGTGAACAAACTGCAGGTAAAGGTTCTTCCAAACCCCGTTCATGGTGATGGCCATAACTTCAGGCTAAGCAAAATCAAAATTTTTTACAGCCTTGTAGACGCTATAGTCCTTCCAAAATTGTTGCAAGGTTGTTCCTGACTTGTCACTCACCTTTACTGCCTGAGAAAAAGTATGATGTAAATAATATTTCTTGAAAGTTGCTATAACTCCTTAATCCATATGTTGGGTGAGTGATGCAGTTTTCAGTGGCAGATGTACTACTTTGATTTTGGGATGAAAGTCGTCCATGAATGGGGGGTGGCCCAAAGCACTGTCAAGCAGCAAAATAACATTGACTGGGACATCCTTCTCCAAGCAATATTTCTCTACATCTGGGATGAAGTGGTGGAAAAACTGGTCCTGGAAAATGGCCTGTGTAACCCAGGCTTTGAGTTTACTCTTCCACACAATAGGAAGAGAGCATTTAGCTATCTTTTTAAGGGCTCTTGTGTTCTCTGAGTGATAAACTAAGAGAGACTTCAGTTTCATATTGCCAGAAGCCTTGCCACCATACAACAGATTTAGTCTGACCTTTGCTGCTTGCCATCAACTTTTCCTCCTTACTGATGTAACTTCAGTCTGACATCCTCTTCCAGTACAGTCCTGTCTCATCCACATTAAAAACCTGCTCGGGGGCTTCCCTGGTGGTTCAGTGGATAAGAATCTGCCTGTCAATGCGGGGAACATAGGTTCAAGCCCTGGTCTGGGAAGATTCCACATGCCATGGAGCAACAAAGCCCACGAGACACAACTACTGAGCCCATGTACCACACCTACTGAAGCCCACACTGCTAGAGCCCGTGCTCCACAACAAGAAGCCACCGCAATGAGAAGCCCACACACCACAACAAAGAGTAGCCCCTGCTCACCACAACTAGAGAAGACCCAATGCAGCCAAAAATAAATAAATAAATAAATTTATTTAAAAACCTGCTCTGGTAAATACATGCCTTCATCAACAATTTCTCCAAGTGTTTCAGGAAATTCCTGGGCAGCTACCATATCTGCACTTGCTGCCTCTTCACTTACTTTTACATTGTGAAGTTTGGCTCTAGCCTTTAACTGATGAAACCAGCCATGGCTGACATTAAAAGATGATCTCTCTGATTCTTTGCCGTGTTACTTCTACAAGTGTTCATAAAGATCTTTAGCTTCCTCCTGAATCAGCATTAAGCTGAGGTGGGACTTGATGCCGATGTTGATCCTGCATCCACACAATGAGCAGTTTCTCCATATTCTCCATCACTTTTCCACACTTCTTTGGTATTATTGTCAACATCATCAACACAGCACACTTCACATATTCCATAACCTTGTCCTTGTTCTTTAGAATCTTGCCAATGTTTGAATGATTCATGTTATAAAAATGAGAGATGTGGACGATCTTTTTGCCTCACTCCGCTCGCTCAATTATTTTCACTTTATTTTTCCCATCGTTATTGTTTGGTGCTTTTTAGCAGTATCAGCTACATCACTGCTGCTTTTACATTTACTTCCAGACATCCTGGGCTTGAAATAAGGATAGAGTACTACTGTACTCTATACGGTACTGTACAGTAAAGTACACAAAAGCACAACCACTTGCAGAGGATGCAAAGAGACAATGTATGCCAGACATGTGAACTAACTTATATGTTTGGACATGCGAAAGCACATTCGCATCTTTGAAAGGTTGCAACTTGAAAGTTCACATGTAGGGTCCTTACTGTATTTTTAAATCAGATTCTTTGTTTCATTGATATTGAGATGTATGAGTTCTTTATATATTTTGGATATAAACCCCTTGTGAAATATATCATTTGCAAATATTTTCTCCCATTTAATATGTTGCCTTTTCATTTTGTGGATGGTTTCCTTTGTTGAGCAAAAGCTTTTAGTTTGATGTGGTCCCATATGTTTATGTTTACTTTTGTTGCCCTTGCCTGAGGAGATGAATCCAAAAAACTACTGATAAGACCAATGTCAAGGAGTATAATGTTTAAGTTTTCTTCGGGAGTTTCATGGTTTCTGGCATTACATTTAAGTCTTTAATAAATGTTGAGTTTATTTCTGTGTCTGGTGTGAGAAAATGGTCTAGTTTCATTGTGTTAATGTATGTCTCTAGTTTTCCCAACACCGTTTATTGAAGAGACTGTCTTTTCCCCATTACATATTCTTGCCTCCTTTGTCATAGATTAATTGACCATATAAGTGTGGGTTTATTTCTGGAATCTCTATTCTATTCTATTGATCTATGTGTCTGTTTTTTATGCCAATATCATACTACTGTAATTTCTGTACCCTTGTAGTATAATTTGAATCAGGGAGTGCTATACCTCCAGCTTTATTCTTCTTTCTCAAAATTATTTTGGGTATTCAGAGTTTTTTGTGTTTCTATACAAATTTTAAAATTATTTGTTCTAGTTCTATGTAAAATGCTATTATTATTTTGATAGGGATTCTGTTGAATATGCAGATTGCCTTGAATAGTATGGTCATTTAAAAAATGTTCTTTCAATTCATGAGCACAGTATATCTTTCCATTTATTTGTGTCACTTCAGTGTCTTTCATCAATATCTTATAGTTTTCAGAGTACAGGTCTTTCACCTTCTTGGTTAGCTTTAGTCCTAGGTATTTTACTCTTATTGATACAATTTTAAATGATATATTTTTCTTAATTTTCTTTGTGATAGTTTATTAGTATATAGAAACACAACATAGTGTTTTATACTAATTTTGTATCCTGAAAATTTACTGAATTCATTTATTTGTTCTAATAATCTTTTGGTGGAGTTCATGGGGTTTCTATACACAGAATCATGTCATCTGCAAAGTGACAGTTTTACTTCTTCCTTTCTAATTTGTATTCCTGTTGTTTCTTTTTCTTCTCTGATTTTTGTGGCTAGGACTTCCAGTACCACGTTGAATAAAAGTGGCAAGAGTGGATATCTTTTTCTTGTTCCTGATCTTAGAGGAGATGTTTCATCTTTCCCCACTGAGTGTGATGTTTGCTGTGATTTTGTTATATATGGCCTTTATTATGTTGAGGTATGTTTCCTCTATACCCACTTTGTTGAGAGTTTTTATCATGACTTGATGTTGAATTATATCAAATGCTTTTTCTACATCCATTAAGATGATGATGTGATTTTTATTCTTTGTTTTGTTATCCTTTGTTGTGGTGTATCATATCATTGATTTGCAAATATTGAATCATTCTTCATTCCCTAGGATAAGTCCTGCTTGAATACGTTATATGATCTTTTTAAGATACTGTTGAATTCAGTTTGTTCATATTTTGTTGAGAATTTTTGCATCTATGTTAATCATGGATATTGGCCTATAATTTTTATTATTTATTATACAGTATCTTTTTCTGGTTTTGGTATCATGGTACTACTGACCTTGTATGAGTTTGGAGGCATTCATTCCTCTTCAATTTTTTGAATAGTTTGAGAAGAAAAGGTATTAAAATTTTCTTTTTTTATTTTATTCTTTAATTTTTTATTAAAGTATTATTGATGTACAATATTATATATTACAGGTGTATAATATAATGATTCACAATTTTTATAGGTTATATTCAGTTTATAATTATTATAAAATATTGGCTATATTTCCTGTGCTCTACAATATATTCCTATAGCTTATTTTATTTTTAGTTTTTTTTTTATTGGTGTATAATTGATTTACAATGTTGTATGAGTTGTACAGCAAAGGGAATCTGTTATACATACACATATATCCACTCATTTTTAGATTATTTTCCCATATAGGCCAATATAGAGTATTGAGTAGAGTTCTCTATGTTATATAGTAGGTCCTTATTAGTTATTTATTTTATACATAGTAATGTGTCTATGTCAATCACAGTCTTCCAATTTATCCCTCTCCCCCTTACCCCTGTTAACCATAAATTTGTTTTCTACATCTGTAACTCTATTTCATGAAAAGATGCTCAACATCACTAATTATTAGAGAGAAACAAATCAAAACTACAATGAGGTATCACCTCACACTGGTCAGAATGTCCATCACCAAAAAAAAAAACTATAAACAATAAATGCTGGAGAGTGTGTGGAGAAAAGGGAACCATCCTACACTTTTGGTGAGAAAGTAAACTGCTACAGCCACAGTATGGAGAACAGTATGGAGGTTCTTTAAAAAACTAAAAATAGAGATACCATATGATTCAGCAATACTGCTCCTAGGCATATATCTGGAGAAAACAGTAATGCAAAAAGATACCTGCACTCCAATGTTCATTGCAGCACTATTTACAATAGCCAGGACATGGAAGCAAACTAAATGTTCATTAACAGAGAAATGGATAAAGAAGATGTGGTGTATATATACAATGGAATATTAGCCATAAAAAAAAGAATGAAATAATGCAATTTGCAGCAACATGGATGGACCTAGAGATTGTCATACTGAGTGAAGTAAGTCAGACAGAGAAAGACAAATATCATATGATATCACTTATATGTGGAATCTAAAAAATGGGGGTACAGATGAACTTATCTACAAAACAGATATAGAATTACAGGGGTATTAACTCTTCTTTCAATGTTTGGTAGAAGTTACCTGTGAAGCCATATAGTCTTGGACTTATGTTTGTTGGGAGATGTTTAATTACAGATACAATTTCATTAGTAGAAATCAGTCTGCTCAGATTTTCTATTTCTTTCTGATTCAGTCTTAGAAGATTGTATGTTTCTACTCATTTGACCATTTCCTCTAAGTTGTCCGATTTGTTAGTATATAATTGTTTGTAGTAGTCTCTTATGATTGTTATGATTATTTGTTTTTTTCTGTGATATTGATTGTGACTTCTTTTCCATTTCTAATTTTATTTATTTGGGCCATCTTTTCCTTGATGACTCTGGCTAAACGTTTGTCAAGTTTGCTTATTTTTTCAGAGAATCATCTCTTAGTTTAATTGATAATTTCATGGCTGTTTTTAAAATCTCTATTTTATTTGTTTCCATTCAGATCTTTATGTTTTATTTCCTTCTACTAAATTTGGCACTTGTTTGATTTTTGTTTAACTTTCTTTAGGTGTAAAATTAAGGTATTTACTTGAGATTTTTCTTATTTCTTTTTTTTTTTTTTTTTTTTTTTATGGTACGCGGGCCTCTCACTGCTGTGGACTCTCCTGTTGTGGAGCACAGGCTCCGGACGCACAGGCCCAGTGGCCATGGCTCACAGGCCCAGCTGCTCCGCGGCATGTGGGATCCTCCTGGACCGGGGCACGGACCAGCGTCCCCTGCATCGGCAGGCGGACTCTCAACCACTGTGCCACAAGGGAAGCCCAAGATTTTTCTTATTTCTTGAGGTAGGTTTGCATCACTAGGAACTTCCCTCTTAAAAATACTTTTGCTGTATCTCATAGACTTTAAAAAGTTGGGTTTTCATTCATCTCAAGGTATCTTTTAATTTCCTCTGTCTCCCCATTCACTGTTTAGTAACATGTTGCTTAATCTCCACATGTTTATGTATTTTTTCAGTATTTTTCCAGTAATTGATTTATAGTTTCATACCATTGTGGTCAGAAAAGATGCTTGATATGACTTCTCTCTTCTTAATTTTTTTTTTACTTGTTTTATGGCATAGCATGTGATCTATCCTGGCAAATACTCCTTATGCACTTGAGAAGAATGTGTATTCTGCTGCTAGTTGATGGAACGTTCAGTATACATCTACTAAGTTCATCTGACTAAGGTGTTGTTTAAGGTCAAGATTTCCTTATCAACTTTCTGTCTATATGATATATTAATTGATGTAAGTGAGATATTAAAGTCCCCAAATGTTATCATATTACTGTTAATTTCTTCCTTTATGTCAGTTAATATTTGCTCTATGTAGGTGTCCTGTGTATGGTGCATAAATATTTATGAATGTTATATACCCTCCTTGAATTGACCACTTTGTCATTATGTAATGCCCTTCTTTTGCTATAGTTTTGTTTTAAAGTCTATTTTTTCTGATATGAGTATTGTTACCCTAGCTTTCTTTTCATTTCTATTTGCATGGAATATCTTATTTCATAATTTCAAGTTCGTCTCTGTGTGTCTTTAGCTCTAAAATGAAATGTAAGCAGCATATAGAGGTGTTTTGGGCTTTTTTTATTCATTTAGCCAACTGTTGTCTTTTGATGGGAACATTTAGTCCATTTACATTTAAAGTGATTATTGACAGGTATGTAATTTTTGCCATTTTGTTATGTGTTTTCTAGCTGTTCATGCAGCTTTTCTCTCTCTTTTTTTCCTCTTCACTTGTAGTTTGATAACTTGCTTTACTGTTATGCTTGGATTCCTTTCTCTTTACTTTTTGTACAACTTACAGATTTTTGGTTTGTGGTTATCATGAGGTTCATATATATCAACATATATGGAGAGTTATTTGTTTTAAGCTGATAATCACTTAAGTTCAAACACATTCTAAAAGCCCTATATTTTTTAGTCCCCCACATACCATTTGTTTTAGACATCATATTTTACATATTTTATTTTGTGTATTGCTTAACTTACTGTAGTCGATTTTATGACTTTTGTATCTTAACCTTCATACTAGCTTTTAAAGTAGTTAATCCACTGCATTCCCTATATGTTTTCCTCTACCAGTGAGATTATTTTTCATGTTTTTTTTCCCTAGTTATGGCATTTACTTTTTCAATTTAAGAAACTCTTTTAAATTTCTTGTAAGGCTGGTTTAATGGGGATGACATATTTAAGTTTCTGCTTGTCTGGAAAACACTTAATCTCTGCAATTCTGAATGATAATCTTGCCAGGGCCAGGTATTCTTGGCAAGTGTGTGTGTGTGTGTATATATATTATCCTTTGCTGTAGTGTAGCTGTTTTGTTTCGTGTTTTTCCTTTCTGGACTTAAAATATAACATGCCACTCCCTTCTGGCTTGGAAAGTTTCTGCTGAAAAGTCACTTGATAACCTAATGTGGGTTCCCATATATGTGATAGCAGTATTTTTCTCTTGTTCCTTTAAAACTCTCCATTAACTTTTGCATTGTAATTATATTATGTCTTGGTGTTAATATCTGTGTGTTCATCTTGTTTGGGAATTGGTGCTTCCTGGACCTGGATAACTTTTTTCTTCCCCAGGATCAGTAACTTTTCAGCCATTATTTTATCAGTTTTCTGTCTTTTCTCTTTTTATTCTCCTTCTGGGACCCCTATCATATGAATGTTAGGATGCTTGATGTTGTCTCAAAGGTCCCTTAAACTATACTCATTTAAAAATATCTCCTTGGAGGAGCTTCAAGATGGTGGAAGAGTAAGATGTGAAGATCACCTTCCTCTCCACGAATACATCAGAAAAACTACATTTGGAAAAGCTCCTATAGAACATCTACTGAATGCGGGATGAAGACCTCAGAACACCCAAAAGGCAAGAAATTCCCCACATACCTGGGTAGGGCAAAATAAAAAAGTAAAAACAGAGACAAAAGAATAGGGACGGGACCTGCACCAGCAGGAGGGAGCTGTGAAGGAGGAAAGATTTCCAGATACTAGGAGCCCCTTCGAGGGTGGAGACTGTGGGTGGCGGAGGGGGCAAACTTTGGAGCCGCGGAGGAGAGCGCAAGCACAGGGGTGCAGAGGGCAAAGCGGAGAGATTCCCGCACAGAGTATTGGTGCCGACTGGCACTCACCAGCCCGAGAGGTTTGTCTTTTCACCCACCGGAGTGGGCGGGACTGGGAGCTGAGCCTCGGGCTTCAGTTGGAGCGCAAGGAGAGGACTGGGGTTGGCGGCGTGAACACAGCCTGAAGGGGATAGTGTGCCACGGCAGGCTGCGAGGTAGTTCAGGAAAGAGTCCGGACCTGCCAAAGAGGCAAGAGACTTTTTCTTGCCTCTTTGTTTCCTGGTACACAAGGAGAGGGGATTAAGAGTGCTGGTTAAAAGACATCCAGAGATGGGCGCAAGCCGCGGCTAACAACTCAGACCACAGAGACAGGCATGGGATGCTAAGGCTGCTGCTGCCGCCAACAAGAAGCCTGTGTGCAAGCACAGGTCACTATCCACAACCACCTCCCGGGTGCCTGTGCAGCCCACCACTTCTAGGGTCCCATTATTCAGGGACAACTTCCCCAGAAGAACACACAGTGCGCCTCAGGCTGCTGCAACATCACACTGTCCTCTGCCACAGCAGGGTCACCCCACATCCATACCCCTCCATACCCCCGGCCTGAGTGAGCCAGAGCCCCTGAATCAGCTGCTCCTTTAACCCCGTCTTGTCTGAGCAAAGAACAGATGTCCTCATGTGGCCTACATGCAGAGGCGGAGCAAAATCCAAAGCTGAACCCCGGGAGCTGTGTAAACAAAGAAGAGAAAGGGAAATGTCTCCCAGCAACCTCAGGAGCAGTGGATTAAATCTCCACAATCAACTTGATGTACCCTGCATCTGTGGAACCCATGAATAGATAATGAATCATCTCAAATTGAGGAGATGAATTTTGGGAGCAAAGAGATTATATATATAATTTTTTTCCCCTTTTTCTCTTTTTGTGAGTGTGTATGTGTATGCTTCTGTGTGTGATTTTGTCTGTATAGCCTTGCTTTTACCATATCCCTTGGGTTTCTGTCCATCCATTTTTTTTGTTTGTTTTGACCTTTTATAATTTTTTTCTTAATAACAATATTTTATTTTCTAATTTAATAACTTTATTTTATGTTATTTTATCTTCTTTCTTTCTTTCTTTCTTTCACTTTTTCTCTCTTTTATACTGAGCCGTGTGGATGAAAGGATCTTTGTGCTCCAGCCAAGCATCAGGGCTGTGCCTCTGAAGTCAGAGAGCCAACCTAAGGACACTGGTCCACAATACCTCACAGCCCCATGTAATATCAAATGGCGAAAATCTCCCAGAGATTTCCATCTCAACACCAAGACACAACATCATTCAATGACCATCAAGCTACAGTGCTGGACACCCTATGCCAAACAACTAGCAAGACAGGAAAAACACCACATCCGTTAGCAGAGAGGCTGCCTAAAATCATGATAAGGCCACAGACACGCCCAAAACACACCACCAGACATTAACCTGCCCACCAGAAAGACAAGATCCAGCCTCATCCACCAGAACACAGCCAATACTCCCTGCCAACAGGAAGCCTACCCAATAAACTGAACCAAACTTAACCATTCGGGACAGGTACCAAAAACAATGGGAACAATGAACGTGCAGCCTGAGAAACGGAAACCCCAAACACAGTAAGTTAAGCAAAATGAGAAGACAGAAAAACACAAAGCAGATGAAGGAGCAAGGCAAAAATCCACCAGACTTAACAAATGAAGAGGAAATAGGCAGTCTACCTGTAAAAGAATTCAGAATAATGATAGTAAAGATGATACAAAATCTTGGAAATAGAATAAAGAAAATACAAGAAACATTTAACAAGAACCTAGAAGAACTAAAAAACAAACAAACAATGATGACCAACACAATAAGTGACATTAAAACTTCTCTAGAAGGGATCAAAAGCAGAATAAGTGAGGCAAAAGAATGGATAACTGACCTGGAAGATAAAATAGTGGAAATAACTACTGCAGAGATAAATAAAGAAAAAAGAATGGAAAGAACAGAGAACAGTCTCAGAGACTGCTAGGACAACATTAAATGTGCCAAAATTCAAATAACAGGGTCCTAGAAGAAGAGAAAAAGAAAGGGACTGAGAAAATATTTGAATAGATTATAGTTGTAAACTTCCCTAATACAGGAACGGAAATAGTTAATCAAGTGCAGGAAGCACAGAGAGTCCCATACAGGATAAATCCAAGGAGAAACATGCCAAGACACATATTTGATCAAACTATCAAAAATTAAATACAAAGAAAAAAATACTGAAAGCAACAAGGCAAAAACAACAAATTACACACAGGGGAATCCCCATAAGGTTAACAGCTGATTTTTCAGCAGAAACTCTGCAAGCCAGAAGGGAGTGGCAGTACATATTTAAAGTGATGAAGGAGAAAAACCTACAACCAAAATTACTCTACCCAGCAAGGATCTCATTCAGATTTGATGGAGAAATTAAAATCTTTACAGACAAGCAAAAGCTAAGAGAATTCAGTACCACCAAACCAGCTTTACAACAAATGCTAAAGGAACTTCTCTAGGCAAGAAACACAAGAGAAGGAAATAACCTACAATAAAAACCCCAAAACAATTAAGAAAATGGTAATAGAAACATACAGATTGATAATTACCTTAAATGTAAATGTATTAAATGGTCCAACCAAAAGATATACACTAGCTGAATGGATACAAAAACAAGACCTGTATATATGCTGTCTACAAGAGACCCACTTCAGACCTAGGGACACATACAGGCTTAAAGTGAGGGGATGGAAAAGGATATTCCATGCAAATGGAAATCAAAAGAAAGCTGGAGTAGCAATTCTCATATCAGACAAAATAGACTATAAAATAAAGATTACTACAGGAGACAATGAAGAACCTACATAATGATCAAGGGATCAATCCAAGAAGAACATATAACAATTGTAAATATTTATGCACCCAACATAGGAGCACCTCAATGCATAAGGCAAACACTAACAACCATAGAACGGGAAATTGAGAGTAACACAATCATAGTAGGGGATTTAACGCCCCACTTTCACCAATGGATGGATCATCCAAAATGAAAATAAATAAGGAAACACAAGCTTTAAATGAAACATTAAACAAGATGGACTTAATTGCTATTTATAGGACATTCTATCCAAAAACAACAGAATACACATTCTTCTCAAGAGCTCAGAGAACATTGTCCAAAATAGATCATATCTTGCATCACAAGTCAAGCCTTGGTAAATTTAAGAAAATTGAAATTGTATCAAGTATCTTTTCCCACCACAATGCTATGAGACTAGATATCAATTACAGGAAAAAAAGCTGTAAAAAATACAAGCACATGAAAGCTAAACAGTACACTATTTAATAACCAAGAGATCACTGAATAAATCAAAGAGGGAATCAAAAAAAAACTAGAAACAAATGACAATGAAAACAGGACGACCTAAAGCCTATGGGATGCAGCAAAAGGAGTTCTAAGAGGGAAGTTTATACCTATACAATCCTACCTTAAGAAACAAGAAACATCTCAAATAAACAACCTAACCTTACACTTAAAGAAATTAGAGAAAGAAGAACAACAACAAAAAAAAAAACCCCGAAAGTTAGCAGAAGGAATGAAATCACAAAGATCAGATTAGAAATAAATGAAAAAGAAATGAAGGAAACGATAGCAAAGATCAATAAAACTAAAAGCTGTTTTTTTGAGAAATAAACAATATTAACAAACCCTTAACCAGACTTATCAAAAAAAATATGGAGAAGACTCAAATCAATAGAATTAGAAATGAAACAGAAGTAAAACTGACACTGCAGAAATACTAAGGATCATGAGAGATTACTACAAGCAACTCTATGACAATAAAATGGACAGCCTGGAGGAAGTGGACAAATTCTTAGGAATGCACAACGTTCCAAGACTGAACCAGGAAGAAACAGAAAATATGAACAGACCAATCACAAGCATTGAAATTGAAACTGCAATTAAAAATCTTCCAACAAAAAAAAAGCCCAGGACCAGATGGCTTCACAGGCGAATTCTATCAAACATTTAGAGAAGAGCTAACACCTATCCTTCTCAAAATCTTCCAAAATATAGTAGAGGAAGGAACACTCCCAAACTCACTGTATGAGGCCACCATCACCGTGATATCAAAACCAGACAAAGATGTCACAAAGAAAGAAAACTACAGGCCTATATCACTGATGAACATAGATGCAAAAATTCTCAACAAAATACTAGAAAACAGAATCCAACAGCACATTAAAAGTATTATACACCATGATCAAGTGGGGATTATCCCAGGAATGCAAACATTCTTCAATATATGCAAATCAATCAATGTGATACACCATATTAACAAATTGAAGGAGGAAAACCATATGATCATCTCAATCAATGCAGAGAAAGCTTTTGACAAAATTCAACACCAATTTATGATAAAAACTCTCCAGAAAGTTGGCATAGAGGGAAATTTCCTCTACATAATGAAGGCCATATATGACAAACCCATAGGCAACACGATCCTCAATGGTGAAAAACTGAAACCATTTCCACTAAGATCAGGAACAAGAAAAGGTTACCCACTCTCGCCAGTATTATTCAACATAGTTTTGGAAGTTTTAGCCACAACAATAAGAGAAGAAAAATAAAGAAAATTAATCCAAATTGGAAAAGAAGAAGTAAAACTGTCACTCTTTTCAGATGACATAATACTATACATAGAGAATCATAAAAATGCTACCAGAAAACTACTAGAGCTAATCAATACCCTGAGAAAACCGTAATTCATAAATGGTTATGTACCAAAATGTTCATTGCAGCTCTATTTACAATAGCCAGGACATGGAAGCAACCTAAGTGTCCATCAACAGATGAATGGATAAAGAAGAAGTGATACATATACACAATGGAATATTAGTCAGCCATAAAAAGAAACGAAATTGAGTTATTTGCAGTGAGGTGGATGGACCTAGAGTCTGTCATACTGAGTGAAGTAAGTCAGAAAGAGAAAAACAAATACCATATGCTAACACATATATATGGAATCTAAGGGGAAAAAAATGGCCATGAACAACCTAGGGGCAAGACGGGAATAAAGACACAGACCTACTAGAGAATGGGCTTGAGAATATGGGGAGAGGGAAGGGTAAGCTAAGACAAAATGAGAGAGTGGCATGGACATATACACACTACCAAATGTAAAATAGCTAGCTAGTGGGAAGCAGCCGCATACAGGGAGATCAGCTCGGTCCTTTGTGACCATCTAGAGGGGTGGGATAGGGAGAGTGGGAGAGAGGGAGACACAATAGGGAAGAGATATGGGAACATATGTATATGTATAACTGATTCACTTTATTATAAAGCAGAAACTAGCACACCATTGTAAAGCAGTTATACTCCAATAAATATGTTAAAAAAATTAAAAAATAAAAATTTTCCTTACTTTTACTCTTCTTTTGAGTGATTTCCATAATTCTGTCTTCCATGTTACTTATGTATTCTCCTTTATCATGTAATCTGCTGTTGATTCCATCTTTCTAATTTTTTCATTTTTGTTATTGTATTCATCAGCTCTGACTGGTTCTTTTTTATATTTACTAACTTTTTATTGAAGTTCTCACTATGTTCCTCTATTCTTCTCATGAATTCAGTGAGCATCTTTATGGCCACTGCTTTAAGTTTTTATCATGTAAATTACATATATCTATTTTATTAGGTTTCTTTCTGGGGTTTATCTTATTCTTTCATTTGAAATAAATTCCTCTCTATTCTCATTTTGTTTGACTTTCAGTGTTTGGTTCTATGAAGAAAGCAAAACCATAACCTCTCTCAGTCTTGAAGGCATGGCCTTGTGTAGGAACATCCTGATGTAGACTGTGTCTGACAGCTTTGGTGGGAGGGATCGAGCTGGAGTGGGCATGGGCCAGGCCTTCTCCCAGTGTACATCAGGAGCCACTATCTTGGCAGGAGGGCTTGAACCAGTACTTGTTATGGACCAGCGTTTTTCCCAGGGCAGACCAGGGATTGCTGCCTTGGTTAGTGGGGGAGAGATTTAGCTGGAGCCCAGAGATGGCTGGGGTTTTTCCCAGGGTGCAACAGGATCCAACGACTTGTTGGGAAGGCTGGAAACTGGTGCATGCCAGACTTTTCCCAGGGAATACTAGGGCTTCCATCTTGGTAGAGGGTCCTCTCTGTTTTATCCTTGGTTCACCTGGCTAATGGTTTCCAATTTTGTTTATCATTTCAAAGAACCAGCTGTTAATTTGTTTAATCTTTTCTATTGTTTTCCTATTTTCTATTTTATTTTTATCTGCTCTAATCATTAATTTTTACTTCCTTCTTCTCACTTTGGGCTCAATTTGTTTTTATTTTCCTATTTTCTTAAAGCATAGAGTTATGTTCTTCATTTGGGAGCTTTCTTGATTCTTAATGTAGGTGTTTATTGCTATAAACTTCCCTCTTCTAAGTGTTTTTCTAACATCCCCCAACTGTTGTTATGTGTGTTTCCATATTTGTTTATTTCAAGATACTTTTCAATTTCCCCTTTAATTTATTCATTGATTTATTCATTGTTCAGAAGAATATTGTTCAATTTCCATTTTCCTCTGGTTGACTTCTAGTGTCATAGCATTGTGGTCAGAGAAATCACTTGGTATGATACAATCTTCTTGAATTTCCTAAGACTTGTTTTGTGTCCTAACATATAGTCTAACCTATAAAGTGTTTCATGTGCACTTGAGAAAATTGTATATTCTACTATTGTCAGGTAGAATATTCTGTGTCTGTTCAGTACATTTTTTATATACTGTTGTCCAAATCTGTTTCCTTATTGAATTCTTGTGTGGATGGTCTATTCATTTTTGAAAGTGGGATTAAAAAGTCACCAACAATTATTATATTGCTGTTTATTTCTCCTTTTAGCTCTGTTATTTTGTGCTTTATATGTTTAGGTGCTTTGATTCTGGAAGCATAAATATTTACAATTGTTTTATCTTCTTGATATATTGACCCCTTTATATTACATAGTGATCTTCTTTGTCTCTTTTTACCATTTTTAAAGACTATTTTGTCTAAGAATAGCTAACCTGCTTACTTTTGGGGGGGTGTACCATTTTCTTGAATCTGTAGATTGCTTTGGCAAGTATGGATATTTTAACAGTATTAACCCTTACAATTAATTATTACAGAATATCTTTCCATTTTTTTGTATAATCTTCAATTTCCTTCACTGATGTTTTATAGTTATCAGATTATAGGTTTTTACCTCCTTGGCTAAGTTTATTCCTAAGTATTTTATTCTTTTGCTACTATTTTAAATTAGATTATTTTTCTTGATTTCTCTTCCTGATAGTTCATTATTAATATACACAAAGCAACAAATTTCTATATATTAACTTTGTATCCTGCAACTTTACTGAATCCATTTATTAGTTCTAATAGGTTTTAGGTGGAGTCTTTAGGGTTTTCTAGATATAGTATCATGTCATCTGGAAATAGTGACAGTTTTATTTCTTCCCTTCAACTTGGATACCTTTTATTTCTTTTTCTTGTCTGATTGCTATGGCTAGGGCTACCATTACTATGTAAATAGAAATGGTGAGAATGGGCATCCTTGTCTTATCTCTGATTTTAGAGGAAAGATTTTCAGCTTTTCACCATTGAGCATGAAGTTAACTGTGGGTTTGTCATAAATGGCTTATATTATTGTGAGATATGTTTTCTCTATACCAAATTTGATGAGAGTTGTATCATGAATGGATGTTGAATTGAGTCAAATTCTTCTTCTGTGTCTACTGAGATGGTAATGTGATTTTTATCCTTCCTTTGTTAATGTGGTGTAACATATTGATTGATTGAGGGATATTTAACCATTCTTGCATCCTTAAAATAAATCCTCCTTGATCATGTTGTATGATCCTTTTCATTTATTGTTTAATTTGGTTTCTGAATATTTTGTTGAGATTTTACTTCTGTATCCATCAGATATATTGACCTGTAATTTTGTGTGTGTGTGTCTGCTTTGGTCTGGTTTTATTTTCAGGGTAATAATGTCCTCAAAGAATGAATTTAGGAGAACTCCCTCTTCTTCAATTTTTTGCAGTAGTTTGAGAAGGATAGGTATTAACTCTGCTTTATATGTTTGGAAAAATTCCCCTGTAAAAACATCTGAACCTGGACTTTTGCTTGCTGGGAGTTTTGTTTTTGGTTTTTAATAAATTTAATTTCATTACTAATAAACCATCTCATCAGACTGTGTGTGTCTTTCTGATTCAACCTTGGAAGATTGTTTTTTTCTAGAAATGTGTACATTTCTTCTAGGTTGTTCAACTTCTTGGCATATAACTCTTCATAATATTCTCATAGAACTTTTTGTATCTCTGTGGTATCAGTTCTAATTTTTCCTCTTTCATTTCTATTCTGTTTATTTGAGTCCTTTCTCTTTTTTTCTTCATGAGCCTGACTGCAGTTTTATCAATATTGCTTATCTTTTTGAATAAACAACTCTTGTTTTCATTGATTTTTTTCTTTTTTTTTCCCCTTCGGTCTCTACAATATTTATTTCCTCCCTGATATTTGTTATTTCCTTCCTTTGGCTGACTTTGGTCTTTGTTTCTTCTTCTTTTTCTAGTTCCTTTATATGATAGTTAACTTATTTATTTGAGATTTTTCTTGTTTCTTGAGGTAGGCCTGTATTGCTAAAAATTTCCCTCTTAGAACAGCTTTTGTTTCAACCCACAAATTTGGAAAGATATGTTTCCAATTTGATTTATTTCAAGCTATTTTCTGATTTTCTTTTATTTATTCATTTTTTAGTAGCAAATGTTTAGTCTCCATGTATCTGTAATTTTTCTTTCTGTAATTGATTTATAGTTTTATATCACTGATGTTGTAAAATGTTTAATATCTTTTCTATTCTCTTAAATTTGTTGAGACTTGTTTGGTGGCATAGCATTAAATTTATCCTGGAGACTGTTCCATGTGCACATGAAAAGAATGTGCATTCTGCTGTTTTTGGATGGAATGTCCTGTAGATATCTATTAAGTCCAGCTGGTGTATGTCATTTAAGGATATATTTCCTATTAATTTTATCTGGATGATATGTTCATTGATGTAAATGTGGTATTAAAAGCCCCTACTGGTACTGTATAGTTGTTAATTTCTCCCTTTATTTCTGTTAATATTTGTTTTATATATTTAGGAGCTCCTATAATAAGTCTATATATGTTAGCAAATATATGCTCTTCTTATATTCATCCCTTTAATATTATATAATGTACTTCTTTGTCTTTTTTTATATACTTGATTTTAAAGTCTACTATGTCTGCAATAAATATTGCTACCCCCACTTTCTTGTTGTTGGAATTTTCATGAAATATCTTTTTCCATTCTTTCACTTTAATCTCTGTGTGTCTTCAGCTCTAAGTGAGTCTCTTATAAGCACCATATTCATGGATCTTGTTTTCTTTTCTTAGTCCCCTCAGCCACCTTATAACTTTTGACTGGAGAGTTAATCCTTTGACATTTAAAGTGATTATTGATAAGCATGTGCTAATTGCCATTTTGTTACTTGTTTACTTTTCTTGAATTTTATTTTATTTATTTTTTTATAGAACAGGTGCTTATTAGTTATTCATTTTATACATATTACTGTATATATATCAAACCCAATCTCCCAATTCATCTCATAACAACCTCCCCATGCCACTTTCCCCCCTTGGTGTCCATACATTTGTTCTCTACATCTGTGTCTCAATTTCTGCCCTGAAAACTAGTTCATCTGTACCATTTTTCTAGTTTCCACATATATGCGTTAATATACAATATTTGTTTTTCTCTTTCCAACTTACTTCACTCTCTATGACAGTCTCTAGATCCATCCACGTCTCTGTAAATGACCCAATTTGGTTCCTTTTTATGGCTGAGTAATATTCCATTGCATATATATACCACACCTTCTTTATCCATTCATCTGTCGATGGGCATTTAGGTTGCTTCCAGGCCCTGGCTATTGTAATTAGTGCTGCAATGAATATTGTGGTATATGACTCTTTTTGAATTATGGTTTCTCAGGGTATATTCCCAGTAGTGGGATTGTTGGGTCATATGGTAATTTTTTTTTTAGTTTTGTAAGGAACCTCCATACTGTTCTCCATAGTGGATGTATCAATTTACATTCCCACCAGCCGTGCAAGAGGGTTCCCTTTTCTCTACACCCTCTCCAGCATTTGTTGTTTGTAGATTTTCTGATGATGTACATTCTAACTGGTGTGAAATGATACATTATTGTAGTTTCAATTTTCATTTCTCTAATTATTAGTGATATTGAACAGCTTTTCATGAGATTCTTAGCCATCTGTATGTCTTCTTTGGAGAAATGTCTATTTAGGTGCTCTGGCCATTTTTGAATTACATTGTTTGTGTTTTTGATATTCAGTTACATGAGCTGTTTATATATTTTGGAGATTAATCCTTTGTCCATTGATTCATTTGCAGTCTCCCATTCTGAGGGTTCTCTTTTCATCTTGTTTGTAGTTTCCTTTCCTGTGCAAAACCTTTTAAGTTTCATTAGGTCCCATTAGTTTATTTTTGTTTTTATTTCCATTACTCTAGGAGGTGGATCAAAAAAGATCTTTCTGTGATTTATGTCAAAGAGGGATCTTCCTATGTTTTCTTCTAAGAGTTTTATAGTGTCCAGTCTTTCATTTAGGTCTCTAATCCATTTTGAGTTTATTTTTGAGTATGGTGTTAAGGAGTGTTCTAATTTCATTCCTTTACATGTAGCTGTCCAGTTTTCCCAGCACCACTTACTGAAGAGTCTGTCTTTTCTCCATTGTATATCCTTGCCTCCTTTTTCATAGATTAGTTAACCATATGTGTGTGCGTTTACCTCTGGGCTTTCTATCCTGTTGCATTGATCTATATTTTTGTTTTTGTGCCACTCGCATATTGTCTTGATTTCTGTAGCTTTGTAGTATAGTCTGAAGTCAGGGAGTCTGATTCCTCCAGCTTCGTTTTTTTTTCCCTCAAGACCACTTTGGCTACTTGGGGTCTTTTGTGTCTCCATAGAAATTTTAAGATTTTTTGTTCTAGTTCTGTAAAAAAATTCCATTGGTAATTTGATAAGGATTGCATTGAATCTGTAGATTGCTTTGGGTAATATAGTCATTTTCACAATATTGATTTTTCCAATAAAAGAACATGGTATATCTCTCCATCTGTTGGTATCATCTTTAATTTCTTTCATCAGTGTCTTATAGTTTTCTGCATACAGGTCTTTTGTCTCCCTAGGTAGATTTATTGTTAGGTATTTTCTTCTTTTTGTTGCAATGGTAAATGGGAGTGTTTCCTTAATTTATCTTTCATCATTAGTGTATAGTAATGCAAGAAATGTCTGTGTGTTAATTTTGTGTACTGAAACTTTACCAAATTCATTGATTAGCTCTAGTAGTTTTCTGACGGCATCTTTAGGATTCTCCATGTATAGTACCATGTCATCTTCAAACAGTGACAATTTTGCTTCTTTTCCAATTTGTATTCCTTTTATTTCTTTTTCTTCTCTGATTGCCATTGCTAGGACTTCCAAAATTATGTTGAATAATAGTGGTGAGAGTGGACATCATTGTCTTTTTCCTAATCTTACAGGAAATGCTTTCGGTTTTTTACCATTGAGAATGATGTTTTCTGTGGGTTTGTCATATATGGCCTTTATTATGTTGAGGTCTGTTCCCTCTCTGTCCACTTTCTGGAGAGTTTTATCATAAATCAGTGTTGAATTTTGTCAGTAGCTTTTTCTGCATATATTGAGATGATCATATGTATTTTATTCTTCAGTTTGTTAATATGATATATCACCTTGTTTGATTTGTGTATATTGAGGAATCCTTGCATCCCTGGGATAAATCCCCCTTTGATCATGTTGTATGACCCTTTTAATGTGTTGTTGGATTCTGTTTGCTAGTATTTTGTTGAGGATTTTTGCATCTATATTCATCAGTAATATTGGTCTGTGATTTTCTCTCTTTTTTTGATATCTTTGTCTGGTTTTGGTATCAGGATGATGGTGGCCTCATAGATTGAGTGTGAGAGTGTTCCTTCCTCTGAAATTTTTTGGAAGAGTTTAAGAAATATGGGTGTTAACTGTCCTCTAAATGTTTGATAGAATTCAGCTGTGAAGCCATCTGGTCCTGGATTTTTGTTTGTTGGAAGATTTTTAGTCACACTTTCAATTTCATTACTTGTGAATGATCTGTTCATATTTTCTATTTCTTCCTGATTCAGTCTTGGAAGGTTATACCTTTCTAAGAATTTGTCCAGTTCTTCCAAGTTGTCCATTTTATTGGCATAGAGTTGCTTGTAGTAGTTCTTAGGATGCTTTGTATTTCTGCAGTGTCTGTTGTAACTTCTCCTTTTTCATTTCTAATTTTATTGATTTGAGTCCTCTCCCTCTTTTTTTGATGAGTTTGCCTAATGGTTTATCAATTTTGTTTATCTTCTCAATGAAACAGCTTCAAGTTTTATTGATCTTTGCTATTCTTTTCTTTGGTTCTATTTCATTTATTTCTGCTGTGATCTTTATGATTTCTTTCCTTCTGCTAGCTTTGGGTTTTGTTTGTTCTTCTTTCTCTAGTTCTTTTAGGTGTAAGGTTAGAGTGTTTATTTGAGATTTTTCTTGTTTCTTGAGGTAGACTTGTATAGCTCTAAACTTCCATAGTAGAACTGCTTTTGCTGCATCCCATAGGTTTTGGATCCTCGTGTTTTCATTGTCATTTGTCTCTAGGTATTTTTTGATTTCCTCTTGGATTTCTTCCATGATCTCTTAGTTAGGAACATATTGTTTTGCCTCCATATGTTGGTGCTTTATGTTATTTTCCCTGTAACTGACTTCTAATTACATACCGTTGTGGTCAGAAAAGATGCTTGATATGAATTCAATTTTCTTAAGTTTACTGAAGCTTGATTTGTGACCCAGGATGTGATCTATCCTGGAGAATGTTCCATGCCCACTTGAGAAGAAAGTGTAACCTGCTGTTTTTGGATGGAATGTCCTAGAAACATCAATGAAATCTATCTGGTCTATTGTGTCATTTAAAGCTTGTGATTCCTTATTTATTTTCATTTTGGATGATCTGTCCATTGGTGTAAGTGATGTGTTAAAATCCCCCACTATTATTGTGTTATTGTCGATTTCTGCTTTTATAGCTGTTAGCAGTTGCCTTATATATTGAGGTGCTCCTATGTTGGGTGCATTCATATTTATAATTGTTTTTTCTTCTTCTTGGATTGATCCCCTGATCATTATGTAGTGTCCTTCATTGTCTCTTGTAATAGTCTTTATTTTTATGTCTATTTTTTTCTGATATGAGTATTGCTACTCCAGCTTTCTTTTGATTTCCATTTGTATGGTATATCTTTTTGCATATCCTCACTTTCAGTCTGTATGTGTCCCTAGGTCTGAAGTGGGTCTCCTGTAGACAGCATATATATGGGTCTTGTTTTTGTATCCATTCAGTGAACCTAGGTCTTTTGGTTGGAGCATTTAATCCATTCATGTTTAAGGTAATTATCAATATGTATGTTCCTATGACCATTTTCTTAATTGTTTTGGGTTTATTTTTGTAGGTCTTTTCTTCTCTTGTGTTTCCACTTAGAGAAGTTCTTTTAGCATTTCTTGTAGAGCTGGTTTGATTGTGCTGAATTCTCTTAGCTTTTGCTTGTATGTAAAGCTTTTGATTTCTCCATCGAATCTGAATGAGATCCTTGCCGGGTAGAGTAATATTGGTTGTAGGTTCTCTGCTTTCATCACTTTAAATATGTCCTCCCACCCCCTTCTGGCTTGTAGAGTTTCTGCTTAGAAATCAGCTGTTAAGCTTTTGGGAGTTCCCTTGTATATTTTTTGTCATTTTTCCCTTGCTGCTTTCAATAATATTTCTTTGCCTTAAATTTTTGCCTATTTGATTACTATGTGTCTCAGCATGTTTCTCCTTGGGTTTATCCTGTATGGGACTCTCTGCGCTCCTGGACTTGAGTGGCTATTTCCTTTCCCATGTTAGGGAAGTTTTCGACTATAATCTCTTCAAATATTTTGTTGGGTCCTTTCTCCCTCTCTTCTACTTCTGGGACCCCTATAATGCTAATGTCGTTGTGTTTAATGTTATCCCAGAGGTTTCTTAGGGTGTCTTCATTTCTTTTTATTCTTTTTTTTCTTTTTTCTGTTCCACCGCAGTGAATTCCACCATTCTGTCTTCCAGGTCACTTATTCATTCTTCTGCCTCAGTTATTCTGTTATTGATTCCTTCTAGTGTATTTTTCATTTCAGTTACTATATTATTCATCTCTGTTTTTTCTTTAATTCTTCTAGGTCTTTGTTAAAAATTTCTTACATCTTCTCAATCTTTGTCTCCATTCTTTTTCCGAGGTCCTGGATCATCTTCACTATCATTATTCTGAATTATTTTTCTGGAAGTTTGCCTATCTCCACTTCGTTTAGTTGTTTTTCTGGGGTTTTGTCTTGTTCCTTCATCCAGTATGTATCCCTCTGCCTTTTTATCTTGTGTATCTTTCTGTGAATGTGGTTTTTGTTCCACAAGCTGCAGGATTGTAGTTCTTCTTGCTTCTGCTGTCTACCCTCTGGTGGATGAGGCTATCTAAGTTACTTGTTTTCTTGTTTTTCTAGATCATCTTTGTACTTTTCTTCTTCTTGCAGTTTCTTCCTTTCTGGTTTGATGATTTTATTTTTTGGTATGCTTGTGTTTCTCTCACTCTATTTCTTATGTATCTATTGTAGATTTTAGGTATGTGGTTACAATTGGGTTCATATTTGTTGACCTATAACTACATATTCTTGTTTTAAACTGATAGTCATTTAAGCTCAAACACATTCTAAAAGATTTACATTTTTTTACTCCCTTTCCCCACATTTTGTGTTTTTGATGACATATTTTATGTCTTCATGTTTTTATCTTAACTGTTTATAGTAGTTACAGTTTATTTTATATTTTTTGTCTTTTAATCTTTTACTAGCTTCTTTATGTACTTGATCCATAGCATTTACTATATATTTACCTTTACTATGGGGATTTTTCCTTTCCTTTAAATATTTATTTCTTTACTCTTTTCTTTTTCTCTTAGAAAAGACCCTTTAACACTTCCTCTAGGATTGTTTTAGTATTGATGAACACTTTTAGATTTTTGCTTGTCCAAGAAATTATTTCTCTCTCCTGCAATTCTGAATAATAACTTCTTTGAGTAGAGTACCCTAGGTTGTAACTTTTTCCCTTTCAGCACTTTGAATATATCATGCCACTCCCTTCTGGTCTGCAAAGTGTCTGTAGAAAAATGAGCTGATAACCTTGTGTGTGTTCCTTTTATGTGACTCTTTGTTTTTTCTCTTGCTGCCATTAGAATGTTCTCTTTATCTTTTTTTTTTTTTTTTTTTTTTTTTTTTTTTTTTACGGTACGCGGGCCTCTCACTGTTGTGGCCTCTCCCATTGTGGAGCACAGGCTCCAGATGTGCAGGGTCAGCAGCCATGGCTCACGGACCTAGGCGCTCCACGGCACGTGGGATCTTCCTGGACCGGGGCACGAACCCATGTCCCCTGCATCGGCAGGCAGACTCTCAACCACTGTGCCACCAGGGAAGCCCTATCTTTTTTTAATTAATTAACTTATTTATTTATTTTTGGCTGCATTGGGTCTTCATTGCTGTGCATGCACTTTCTCTAGTTTCAGTGAGCAGGAGCTACTCTTCTTTGTGGTGCTCATGCTTCTCATTGTGGTGGCTTCTCCTGTTTCAGAGCACAGGTTCTAGGTGCATGGGCTTCTGTAATTATGGCACACAAGCTCAGTAGTTGTGGCTTGTGGGCTAAGAGTGTAGGCTCAGTAGTTGTGGCATATGGGCTTTGTTGCTCCATGGCACGTTGGATCTTCCTGGACCAGGGCTCAAACTTGTATCCCCTGCATTGGCAGGCAGATTCTTAACAACTGTGCCACCAGGGAAGTCCATTCTCTTTATCTTTATCTTTTGCCATTTTAATTACAATATGTCTCGGTGTGCTTCTCTCTGAGTTCAGCTTATTTTGGACTCTTTCTGCCTCCTGTATCTGGATATCAGTTTATTTCTTCAGGTTTGGGAAATTTTCAGTCATAATTTCATCAAATACATTTTTGTCCCCTTTCTTTTTCTTTTCTCTTTCTATGACCCCTATAATGTGAATGTTAGTATGCTTGAAGTTGTGCCAGAAGTCCCTTAAACTGTTCTCATTTTTTAATTTTGTTTTTCTTTTTCTTCTTCTGATTGTGTGATTTCCATTATTCTATCTTTCAGATCATTTATGTGTTCTTCTCTATCACCTAGTCTGCTCTTCATTCCTCTAATGTGTTTTTCCTTTCAGTTATTATATTCTTCAGACCTGACTGGTTCTTTTTTTTATATGTATTCTAGTTCATTGTAAAAGTTCTCACTGTGTTCCTGTGTTCTTTTTCCAAGTCTAGTAATCATTCTTATTGCTATTGCTATTGCTGGTTAATTATTTATCTCTCTTTCTTATTTTCATGAAATTGTTGTTGTTCTTTTGTTTGAAACAAATTTTACTCTCTTTTCGTTTTGTTTAACTTTCTTTGTTTCTATGAAATAAAGTGAAATAATCACCTATCCTGATCTTTAAGTTGTGTCCTTATAAGGGAGTGTCCCTGTGTATTCTTTATGTGCCTAGTGGCTTTTGTTGGAAAGCTGGATCTGAAGTGAGACTGGGTCACAAATTCCCAAGGGGTTTGCTGGCAGCTATCACTTTGGTGGGAGGAGGTGCTAGAGATGGAGGGACTAGAGTCAGTCCAAGGGTTTCTATGTCAGTGACTGTCACCATCCTATTGGGGGACAGTTGTGGGTCTCACAATGCTGTAGCAGAAGCCCTGGTGTTTGGGTCTAAGCTGGTTTCTTGTCCTCTAAGTGTATGTTGCACCCCATCTCAGAAACTTCACCTCAAAAAGAATAGCACTGAAGCAATAGGGGCCAGATTGGTTTCCTGGTGCTGGCTGGAGCATGCACTAGTGTGGTCCTGGCATGCCAGTCAGAGTCCCAGGTAGTTCCTGATCAAAATCCACTGTGAACACCAGCAGAGGTTGCCCTCACCCTGATCAGATGCAGTGCTAGATCCAAACCAGCTCTATCCCCTCCAAGTGTGTGCTGTCGTAGGAAACAGCCGCATTTGCCCTAGTAGGGAGTTATGCCAGAGCTAGAGGGGCTAAAGCAGTCACTGAGCACAGGCTGGGACAAAAGCTGGGGTAGCTGTGGAAAACAAGACAGAGCCCCAGGCAGTTTCTATCTGCTGCCTCTGCCTTGCTCCATGGAGTAAGCCAGCATGTGTACATTATTCACTAGCAGAGTCTTCATTTTACAGCTCTCCTGTAAGTCTCACTGCTCCCAAATCAACTAAGGGAACTCTTCTTCCTGGTGTCAGATCCCAATGTTTGGGTGATCAATGTGCCATTCAAACCCCTCACTCACCAGGAAGGATCTATGAGCCAATAATATCCCCTCCTCTTCTGTGTCCCCTCCAAGTGACATGGGTCCTGACCTAATTGATTCTTCTCCCTTCCTACCCAACTCCGTTTTTGGAGTGCTGTTTGATGATAGCCAATGCTGATTACGATTTTAAAAGCTACCAGGATAAAAACTTCAAACAATAAGATGGGCCAGTGAGAGGTGCTGATACAGTGGATCAGGAAAGCCATAAACAGCCAATATGACATGGGAAATGTGATAGGGGATCAGACTCCAGCACCATTAGAAGGCAAACCTGATCATCTCTTTATGTTCCTCAGAATTCCAGAAAAAAACAAGACACACCCATATTAGGATAATTTGAGGACAGTGTGATAGAGAAAATGTGTGTGAAAATATAGACAGAGAGTATGGAATCCATAAAGAATGGTGCAACACCTACAGCTAGGAAAAGAGACTGTTACCACTCCAAGACCCGAATAGGTAAGAGAAGAATCTCATGTAAGGGTCATCTCTGGAGAAGCTAGGACTAACCTCAAGGAATGCAGCACAGCTGAGTTAACTGTGCAAGAATGTAGATGAGGATAAATAACCTGAAAAACTCCTTTACCCCTCAGATATCTTGGAGTTCTCCTTTAGTGAAAGCCAAATGGAAGCCCAAGAACATGGAGGTGTGTTGAAATAGATAAGCTAACAACTCAGGCCGAGAGCAGGGTGCAGAAGTGTGGAAAGCAAATCTAGAAGGGAAAATGAATGAGAACCAACTTTCACTACCCACTAGCCACATTAAAAAACCAAGGAAGCATCTGTCAGTAGTCATGGAGTCCCCAGGAGTCTAGGTTACAGAATACTGCTTAATTTTCCAGGATTAATCAATATAATAATGGTGTTTTCCTAGATGCTAAAACTAAGAAAGAACTTGTTTTTCTAGTTTCTTTTCTTCTCATAATCCAAATATATTCTAAAATGTATGTGAGTCCCCACCTTTCTTTATAAATAGTTATAGTAGTTATCTACTGTGGATTTATCTGCCATTTCAGCAATGCTATTCCATAGAGAACAAAGATGTATGTTCGTGTAATCGTATATATTTATCTCAAAGAGAGTTGCTCTTGCTGTGTGCATGTTAGCTATTTTTGTGCTTAGAAAATAAGACAATGAGGATTAATGGATGTGTATAACTGATTTGAGATATTCATTAATATTCATAAGGATATACATTTATGTAATAATCCAATGTCTAGGTATGTGAAACAATTATGTTTATTTTTATATGCCTGAAATTGCTCTTAATGATACATCCCTGTGGGTGGAAGCAAAGCTATGTCTCTGTATCATTAAGAACAAAAGCCAGAGCTCCTACTGAGACAATTATCAAGTTGAGATTAATTTTATCTCATTTATTAAGAATGCACATGCCATATATTTCAAACAAAATGGAGAAAGTAGGTACTATTAGGCACCTGAGCTGTACTTATTGCACCCTGAATTTAATTCTAAACTTGTGAAAATCTATACTTAAAATTTTAAGATATATAAGTTACATATTCCAAAATACACACACACTATGCACATACAAACTAAGCTGAGAAAAAAAATGTTTCTCTTAGAATTTACTGAAGCAGAAAATTTATGTTTTTTTTGTTGTTGTTGTTGTAATGGTCAACACTATAGACAAGGTCTTCAACATTATTTTCTAAAAGATGCAAAAAATACTACTTAAATAGCACAAAGTTTTTTGTGAGGATTAAATTCATTCATGTAAAAATCTTTGATCTGTGCCAGGTACATACTAAATATTCTCTAACTGTTAGTGTATAATTATCATTATGAAAACTAAGGGAATAACTTTAATGGAAACATTAATGACTTGAGAAAAATATGTCTAGTTACTTGATTTCTGGTGATATATCTTAGTACTGGGATGGAACTTACAGACATAAGAAGAACAGATAGTTAATACATCTGTTGAACTCTCTTTCTCTTTGAAATTTCACAAGTCTTGAGCCAACCCTTGGTAGATTTTAGATTTTAGTCAATTAGTTCTGAAATTTTTAAATATGAATTCTAATGTAAAAATTCTCTGTTGTTGGTTAAAGCAAGACCCATAAACTTTAATTTATTTTTAATTTTGGCTTCACTGGGTCTTTGTTGCTGTGCACGGACCTTCTCTGGTTGCGGCGAGTGGGGGCTACTCTTCGTTGCAGTGCTCGGGCTTCTCATTGTGGTGGCTTCTCTTACTGTGGAGCATGGGCTCTAGGTGCGTGGGCTTCAGTAGTTGTGCCATGTGGGCTCAGTAGTTGTGGCATGTGGGCTTTAGAGCACAGCATCAGTAGTTGTGACACATGGGCTTAGTTGCTCCACGGCATGTGGGATCTTCCTGGACCAGGGCTCGAAACCGTGTCCCCTGCACTGGCAGGCAGATTCTTAACCACTGTGCCACCAGGGAAGCCCAAGACCCATATACTTTAAATACTAAATGTGAGAAGGTAAAAGTTATATCTCTGTTTGAAAATTATAAGAGTTGTCCTTGAGTCTCATTCATAGGGATGCTAATACATTTCAGTGCAGTCATGGCAATAGGGCTGCCTAAAGATAGATTTCATATTATTATCAAAAATATGTTTGATTTTAATGTAATGAGATTATTTTGTATATCATCATATATGGACTAACTGGCTCCCAACCAAGTTGAATACCAGGATCTCCAAATTAAGAAAGACTTGATAAGAGCATATTATTAAATAAAATGGCTGTGAATTAATCATTGGACATTTGAACACGTATAATCTTCTTGCAGAGTATGCAAGACATTTTCCTCTTTGTCACTCCAAAACCACTCTCAACTCTTCTTGGAAGGCTGATCCATTGGGTGTGTGTATCAAGAGATTCCTTTGCCCTTTGGCTTTCAGTTGGATATAGTCAATAGAAACACTAGGAAAAATCAGAGGGAGGAAGATAAACTAATTCAGAATATTTATTCCCCTGCTCCTTCCTCCATGGTTTGGATTGTATACCATCTCACTCAATAGAACATCAACTCTACTGTCAAGCTGCCCTCTGCACATGGCTCTTTTTCACTGCAAGTCCCAGTACCGCCTTTTTCCCTTGATGGAGTCTCATCACACTTGCTCAAGTGCCCATCAGACAAAGCATGGGTTGGAGTGAAAATAGAGTAACACATTAGGAGATTTGGTAGATTTGGCACTCAGTCATTACGGTGACAAGAGTGATTATAAGGTGATAGCAATAGCTCACTTGTTCCCATGATCCTAGACAGCTTAGATAAGGAAAAAGAAAGCCTGAAAACTGTATATATCCAAAGAAAGGTGTGAAAAATCAGACAGCCTTGATAGCAGCTCTAAAAGAGTTTCCATCTGTAACTGCAGTTCAGAGATGCCTAGTGGACAAAAAACTTACATAGGTGCAATGCTAAATAAATATCAGAACTGCCTGATCTTTTTCTATATCAATGGCAATGCAGGAAAGTATTGAGATCAGAAATATGGATGGGGCATTAGGAGAGAGGTTCAAAGCTGACAAATCTGGACTCTTAAGTCTCCTTGAATTTCCCTTGCCAAAAGAAGTGAACCTCCCTCTTTTCTTCACTTCCCAAATCACTGTGAGATTCATGGCCACCTGCCCAGATATAAGTTTGTTTATCGTGCTGCAGCCCTTTGGCTAAGGGTGTGGTAAAAGTAATTAATGATTGTGAACAGAAATGATGCACAATGGTCAGATCAGGGTCAAAATATCACTTTATATCTGATAGAGCTGGATCAGAAAAGATAGCTTGCACCTGAAATTGAATTGGACTTCCCAAACTTATTTTTTATTTAATATTTTATTGAAGTATACTTGATTTATAATGTGTTAGTTTCAGAAATTCAGCAAAGTGATTCAGATATGTATGTATATATATATATATATATATATATATATATATATATATATATATATATATATATATATATATTCTTTTTCAGATTATTTCCCCATATAGGTTATTACAGAATATTAAGTATAGTTCCCTTTGCTACACAGTAGGTCCTTATTGTTTATCTATTTTGTATATAGTAGTGTGTACGTGTTACACCCAAATTCCTAAGTTATCCCTCCCCCCAACATTTCCCCTTTGATAACCAAAAGTTTTTTTTCTATGTCTGTAAGTCTGTTTTTGTTTTGTAAATGAGTTCATTTGTATCATTTTTTTAGATTCTATATGTAAGTGATATCATATATTTGTCTTTCTCTCTCTGATTTAATTCACTTAGTATGATAATCTCTAGATCCATCCATGTCACTATGAATGGCATTATTTCATTCTTTTTATGGTTGAGTAATATTCCATTATATATACATATTATATAATCTATCTATCTATCTATCTATATCTATATATATATATATATATATGCCACATCTTCTTTATCCATTCATCTGTCAATGGACATTTATGTTGCTTCTATGTTTTGGCTATTATAAATAGTGCTGCAATGAACATTGGGGTCATGTTTCTTTTCCCAAACTTCTTTATCCTAAATTTAACTTAAAAACCCAGTTGTAGGCTGAGCAGCTGGATAATTGTCACATTCCTTATATAGACACAGGTCCACTTTCAGTCATTTTTCTAGATCAATGACAGTAGAACACTTTCAGATTGTTATCGATAGTACAGCCCCCAAAGAGAATCCAAAACTGACTGAACTATACCTGCTCAACCCAGCATTCCCAATATCTCCAACCAAAATAAGACAGTCCTCTTCTACTAGAAAAGAGTAAGAGGAGGAAACACAAGTGCTGATTTTTCAGTGTTTATAGAAAGTATAGTTACCTTTCTTATGGGATTAAATAGAACAATGGAAAAGGGTTACAATAATTATCCCTACAGTTATGTCTTCTTTTATATTTATGTTGCAATTTGCTAACTTTCTTTCTCCCTGATTATATTTTAAGGTTTCTCTATTTTAGTAATCTTTTTAAACTTTTTTTTCATTGCTGATACTGATAGTGGCCCATATGGTAGCATATCTAAGAACTTGAAAACCACTTCTCAGACTACCACATGTTCAGTTTTTATAAATATTCCATGTTTATTTGGAAAGGATATGTATTCTCTATTTTCAGATCTGTATATGTTTGTAAATATTCTAGACAGTTATTTTGCATTCAAATTTTCCATATCCCAACTTACATTTTGTTACTGAATCTGGTTTTCAACAGGGTTAACTTAAACTCTTACATTTTGATTATCGATTCATCAATTTTTCTTTGTTCTTTTACTACATTTGCTGTATATGATTTGAAATAATATGAAATGATATTATTAGGAGCACAAAGGACTTTGAATGTCATATCTTTTTTGTGAGTATTTTTAAATTAAATATTATCCCTCTTTGCTCATTTGGATGTATTTTGCATGATTAAATCCTTTTTAAAATCTGTTCAGAATGAGTCTAGCGTATTTTTTAAATCATAGTAATTGTTTTATTTTGTTATGATGATGAATTATATGAATCAATTTTTAAATTTAAAACTATCTTTGCATTTCTAGAATAAACCCAACTTATTCTTGATCAAACTCTTTAAAAATAGACTTAGTTTGTTAATATTTAACTTAAAATATTTGTAATAATATTGATAGTAATAATGACCTGTATTTCCCATATCTTTTAATAGCCTTTTTCTATTAAAATTCTCTGATTACAGTCCTCATAAAATGAGTTGAAAACACATCTTCTTTTACCAGTTCTAGAATAGTTTCTATTTAAAAATAGTTCATCTTCAATGCTTTTCAGAACGTGGTTCTAAAACTATCTGGGTCTACTGGCTTGTTGGTTGATAGATATTTGAGAAGCAATTTTATTATTAAAATGTATAAACCTATTCACATTTGCTGTTTCTTCTTGACTCTGATTAAGTAATAGAGAACTGGTAAATTGTTCAGAATGTCTAAGTTTTTTTATCTGGTGGCACATTTTTAAATTTTTTTATTATTCTCTTTTAATTTTTTAATTTCTATTTTTATTTTAATATAAAACATATATTACATAAACTTTACCATTTTGACCATTTATTTGTGTACACTTCTGTGGTGTTCAGTACATTCACATTGTTGTACAGCCAATCTCCAGAACTATTTTTTTTTTTTTTTTTTTTTTTTATAAATTTATTTATTTATTTTTGGCTGTGTTGGGTCTTCGTTGCTGTGCACAGGCTCTCTCTAGTTGCGGTGAGCAGGGGCTTCTCTTGTTGTGCAGCACGGGCTCCAGGCGCACAGGCTTCAGTAGTTGTGGCTCGCGGGCTCCAGAGCGCAGGCTCAGCAGTTGTGGCGCACGGGCTCAGCCGCTCCACGGCATGTGGGATCTTCCCGGACCAGGGCTCGAACCCCTGTCCCCTGCCTTGGCAGGCGGATTCCTAACCACTGCACCACCAGGGAAGCCCCAGAACTATTTTTTTTTAATTGAAGTATAACTGTAAATATTATATGTTGAAGGTATGCAATATAGTGAATCACAATTTTTAAAGGTTATACTTCATTTATAGCTGTTATAAAATATTGGCTATATTCCCCATGTTGTACAATATATATAACAGCTCATACAACTCAACACCAAACAAACAACCCAATTAAAAAATGGGCAGAAGACTTCAATATATATTTTTCCAAAGAGGACATTCAGATGGCCAGTAGGCACATGAAAAGATGCTCAACACCAATACTCATCAGGGAAATGAAAATCTTAAGATCCTTTATATTTATTTATACCTAGGTCCACATTTTTGTTCATTTTTTTAAAATTTTACCATCTATAACTTTTCTTTATTCATTTCACCAAAGGTTTGTTTATTTTGTTGTAATTTTAATGAAAATGTTTGGCTTTGTTAATTTTATCTACTGTATCTTTGATTATTATTCCTTAACTTTTTTTCTCTTCGTCACTCACTTTCTTCTACTTTCTGCTTATTCTGTACCTCTTTTTCTAGATCTTGGCCTTATTTTTATTTCATTAATTATTAGTGTGTTTTCAAATACAATCATGAATGACTAAAACTATCTAAGTACTGCCTTACCTGTCATCTGTGTGTGTTTATGATTTTAATAGATTTCTATTTCCATTGCATTGAAGCAAAAGACTGAGGTTTTCAAGACAGAAAGTCTTTAAAAGTTCTTGAGGTTTTCTATACAATCTATCACATGAGTAAACTTTATAACTGGTCCCTATATGTTCATAAAGGTTATATATTAATCATTTTGTTCATGAGCTCAAACATTAATTTTATAGCAAATGTTATCTTCTCTCATTAATTCTTCCAGTTGATCTATACATTTCTAAGAGATGTGTTTAAATTTCCTTTTATGATCAGGATTTATCAAATAGAACCTGTAATTCTATTTATTGGTCTATATTATTTTGAGTACTTAATTTAATTTTACTTTATTGTAGTGTAGTTGATTTACAGTATTATATTAGTTGCAAGTGTACAACATAGTGATTCAATGCTTTTACAGACTGCACCTCTGTTAAAGTTTTTACAAAATAATAGCTATATTCCCCTGACCTGTACACTCTTATTTATTTTATATCTCATAGTTTGTGTCTCTTAATCCCATACCCTTATTTTACCTACCCCTTCTCTCTCCCCACTATTAACCACAAGTTGGTTCTCTATATATGTGAGTCTCTTTCTGTTTTAATATATACATTCATTAGTTGCATTTTTTTATTTCACTTGTAAGTGATAACATAGAGTATTTGGTTTTCTCTGTCTGATCTTACTCACTATGCATAATACTTCCTAGGTCCATCCATGTTTGTTGCAAATGGCAGAATTTATTTTTTTATGACAGAGTAGTATTCCATTGTGTGTGATATATATAGATATATAGATAGATAGATAGATAGATAGATAGATAGATAGATAGATAGATAGATATAGATAGATAGATAGATAGATAGATATAGATATAGATATAGATGATATAGATATATAGCTATAGATATAGATATACATATCACACCTTTTTTATCCATTCATTTGTTAATGGGAACTTAGGTTGCTTCCATATCTTGGCTATTGTAAACAATGCTACTATGAACATTGGGGTGCATGTATCTATTCAAATTAGTATTTTCATTTTTTTTTTCAATATATACCTAGTGGTGGAATTGCTGAATCACATGGTAGTATTATGTTTAAGTTTTAGGAATCTCCATAATGTTTTCAATACTGGCTGCACCAATTTATAATCCCATCAACAGTATACCAGGGTTCCCTTTTCCCTACATTATTGCCAACATTTGGTATTGGTAGACTTTTTGTTGATAAGTATTTTGACAGGTGTGAGGTAATATCTCATTGTGGTTTTTATTTTGCATTTCTCTGAAGACTAGTGAAGTTGAGCATGTTTCTCATGTGCTGGGTGTCCACCTGTACGTCCTCCTTGGAAAAATGTCTCTTTAGTCTTCTGCCCATTTTTGCTTGGGTTCTTTGGGTTTTATTTTATACTGAGTTGTATAAACTGTTTATAAACTTTGGATATTAAACCCTTATTGATCAAATCTTTCACAAATATTTTTGATCATTCAGTAAATTAACTTTTCATTCTGTTGATGGTTTCCTTTTTTGTGCAAAAGATTTTAAGTTTAATTATGTCCCATTTGTTTATTTTTGCTTCTATTTCTTTTCCCTAGGAGACAGATGCAAAACAGTGTTGCCATGATTTATGTAAAAGAGTGCTCTCCTATATTATCTTCTAGTTTTATAGTTTCACGTCTTACATTTAGGACTTTAATCCATTCTGAGTTAATTGTATATGTTGTGAGAAATTTTTCTTATCCTATTCTTTACATGTAGCTGTCCAGTTTTCTCAGCACCACTTATTGAAGAGACTTTTATCCGTTGTATATTCTTGCCTCCTTTGTTTTAGATTAGTTGACCAGAGGTGTGTGGGTTTATTTCTGGGCTGTCTCTTCTATTCCATTGACTTATATGTCTGTTTTTGTGGCAGTGCCATGCTGTTTTGAATACTATAACTTTGTAGTATAGTCTAAAGTGAGGGAACATAATACCTCTAGCTTTATTATCTTTTTTTCTGTGAAGAACATCCCAATAATTTTGATAGGATTGCATTAAATCAGTAGATTGCTTTGGGTATTATGGTCATTTTAACAACATTAATTCTTATAATCCATTAACACAGGATATCTTTTCATTTCTTTGCATAATCAATTTCCTTCACTATTTTATAGTTTTCAGAATGTAGCTTTTTCACCTCCTTTGTTAAGTTTATTGCTAGTTATTCTTTTGATGCTATTTTAATTGAGATTACTTTCTTGCTTTCTCTTTCTGATATTTTGTTATTAGTGTATAGAAAGCAACACATTTCTGTATATTATCTTGCATCCTGCAAATTTACTGAATTCATTTATTAGATTTAATAGATTTGCTGGATGAGACATTAGGGTTTTGTCTACATAGTATCATGTCATCTGCAAAGAGTGACAGTTCTAGCTTCCCTTCCAATTAGGATGACGTTTATTTCTTCTTCTTGTCTGATTGCTCTAACTAAGACTTACAACACAATATTAAATAGCAGTGGTGAGAGGGGAATCCTTGTCTTGTTCCTGATTTTAGAGGAAAAGTTTCCAGCTTTTCTCCATTGAGTATAATGTTAGCTGTGGATTTGTCATAAATGGCCTATATTATGGTAAATTGTTCTCTCCATACCAACTTTAAAGAGAATTTTTATCATAAATGCATGTTTAATTTTTTATATGTTTTTTTTCTGTTTCTATTGATCTATGTTTCCTTTTGTTAATGTGGTGTATGACATTGATTGATTTGTGAATAGTGAACCATCCTTGCATCCCTAGAATAAATTCAACTTGATCATGGTGTATGACCTTTTTATATATTTTTATGTTTGGTTTGCTAATATTTTGCTTAGGATTTTTTCATCTTCATTCACCAGAGATATTGGCCTGTATATTTTTTGTTCTGTTTTGGTATTAAGGTAATGGTGGTCTCATAGAATGAATTTGGGGGTTTTTCTTCTTCTGCAGTTTTTTGGAATAGTTTGAAAAATATAGGTATTAGCTTTTCTTTACATGTTTGGTGGAATTCTCCTGTGAAGCTGTCTGGTCCTGGACTTTAGTTTGCTGAATTTTTTTTAATTATATATTCAATTTCACTACTAGTGATTGGTCTCTTTAGATTATCTATTGCTTCTTGATTCAGTCTTGGAATGTTGTATGTTTCTAGAAATTTATCCAATTATTTTTAGGCTGTCCAAATTGTTAACATATAAATTTTCATAGTATTTGCTTATGATTTTTTTTGTATCTCTGTGGTATTGGTTGTTATTTCTCCTCCTTAAATTTGTATTTTATTGAGCTCCTTTTGCTTTTCTTCTTAATGAGCCTAGCTTAAATTTTATCATTTTTTTTTATCTTATGAAGAAACAGTAATTGGTTTCATTGATCTTTCTATTGTTTTCTTGGTCACTGTTTTATTTTCCCTACAGGTTGCCTCTTTAATGTCATATTTTAATTTTCATATTTATCCTTTTACTGATTATTGTAATTATACTTGATTTTATATTTTTTTGTCTTTTAATTTTCATACGAACTTATTTAAGGGGTTGACCCTCAGCCTTCACTATATATTTTCCTTTACTAGTGGGATATTTTCCTTTCCTACTGATACTTACTTCTTATAGTTTTTTTTTTTCCACTTAAGAGAAGACCATTTTAACCTTTATAAGGATCAGTTTACTATTAATGAACTCTTTTAGTGTTTTCTTGTCTGAGATGTTCTTTATTTCTTCTTCAATTCTAAATGATAATAATACTGGATAGGGCTTCCCTGGTGGCGCAGTGGTTGAGAGTCCGCCTGCCGATGCAGGGGACACGGGTTCGTGCCCCTATCCCGGAAGATCCCCCATGCCGCGCAGCGGCTGGGCCCACGAGCCATGGCCGCGGAGCCTGTGTGTCCGGAGCCTGTGCTCCGCAACGGGAGAGGCCACAGCAGTGAGAGGCCCGCGTACAGCAAAAAAAAAAAAAAATAAAAAAAATAATAATACTGGATAGATAATAATACTGTAGGTTTCTTTTTTTTTTTTTTTTTTTTTTTACCTTTCAGCACTCTGAATATATCATGCCACTCCCTTCTGGCCTACAAATTTTCTGCAAAAATCAGCTGATAGCCTTATGAGGATTCTCCTGCATATGACTCTTTGTTTTTATCTTGCTTCTTTTAGAATTATCTTTTTAACTTTTGCCAATTTTAATTATGATGTGTCATGGTGTGGGTATGTTTGGGTTAATCTTGGTTGGGACCCTCTGTGCTTCTTGTACCTGGATATCTGTTTCCTTCTTCAGGTTTGGGAAGTGTTCAACCATAAATTCATTAAATACATTTTTGACCCCTTTCTGTCTCCCTGTCCTTCTGTGACCTCTATAATATGAAACTTTGTACACTTGTTATCCCACCAAGATACTTATACTGTTGTGTTTTTTATATTGGTTTTCTTTTTTCTGTTGTGATTTGGTGTTCTCTATTATTCTATCTTCTAGATTACTATGCTTTCTTCTGTTTTACTTAGTCTTCTATTTATTCTTTCTACTGTGTTTTTTATTTCAGTTATTTTTTTCTTCAGTTCTGACTAGTTATTTTTTATATTTTCTAGTTCTTTGTTAAAATTCTTACTGTATTCTTCTATTATTTCCCCAAATTCAGTTAGCATTCTTATTACTAGTGCTTTGAGTTCTTTATGTGGTCAACTGTTTAATTCTGTTTTATTATTTTTTTCAGGGGTTTTCTTTTGATCTTTCAATTGAGACAAATTTCTCTACCTTCTCATTTTGCTTACATTTCTCTGTCTCTATGAAACTAGGTGAAAGAGTTCCATATGGCAGTCTTGAAGGAGGTCCTTAATTTGGAGCATCCCAGTACAGTCTGCATGTCCTCAATTTCTTTGATGGGAGAGCTGGATTGACATAAACACAAGTCATATCTTTCCTCAGAGTGTGCTAACAGATATCACATTCATAGTAGGCTGGGCTGGAAATGGAGGTGATAGGGCCAGAGCCAGGTATCAGGCAGGGCTTCCCCTCTGCTCAGTGGCCATCAATACCCTGTCAGGGGTAGGGTCAGATCTCAAGTTGTTGCAGCAGAATCTCTGATGTTTGAGTCTGAGCTGGCTCAGTTCTCTTTAAGTGCATGTACTTCCCCTCCCTGTGCCAGCACCCTCACCACAGATGGGAGAAGGATTGGAGCAAGAGAGGCAGGTGTGGTCCTTCTACGATGATCCAAGTGCAGGCTGTGGTCAGAGATCCTGATCCTTCCCAAAGAGTCTGCTACTCATGTGCCATTTGTGCAATTGTCAGTGATGGTTACCCCCTCCCTGCTCAGATGCTGCTTAGGGTTTGAGCTGTCATAGTATCTCTCAGCCAGCCTTTTCACTCAGTCATGGCAGCCCTCATTACACTGATTAGCTGTGATGTGAGTCAAGTGGTGCTGGAGCAGTCACATGGCTCAGACTGGGTTGTGCACCAGGGCTAGCCACACAGTTTCAGTCTGCCCTGTGTGCCCTGTTTCAGGAGTAAGCAAGCACCCGTGTGCTCCTCACAAGTGGAGCATAGGCTTCCAAGAGCCCTCCTACTAGTCCCACTGGCTGTCCAAACAGCCAAGGGAGCTTGTCTTCCCTTCATGGGACACCAGGACTGGGGCAGTCAGTCTACAGCTCTCACCACTCACTCCCCAGAGAGGGTCTCTGCCCTGTAATTTTCCTTTTCCACTGAGTCCCTCCCAGGAACACTTGTCCTAATCTGATGGCTTATCCTCCTTTCCTAATGTATTCTGTGTGAATCTTTCTTATAGCCTTGGTTGTACAGGAGTCTTTCTGCCAGTCTCCAGTTAGTTTTCAGTGAGAACTGTTCCACATGTAGATGTAGTTTTGATGTGTTCATGAGAAGTGAGTTCCACATCATCTTACTCCATCTTGATTCAACTCCCTTTACTTTGATTATTTTAGTTCAGAATTGTTGTTTCTTATTTTTCATAAAAAAAAGAAAATTTAGAAGTTGCATCACAACTATAAAAGAAGAGATAACTATATGGTCAATTTCCAATCCCTGATCCATTGTTCTTATTTAATCTCATAAAAATTATATATTTTTCTTCTTCCTTGTATGATTATATAGTGATTATTTTATCACCAATATTGCCTTTTATGTAATTACAGCTTTTTTTTCTGATGGCTATATTTCTCCACATTACTTTAAGGCATAATTGTCTCATCTTGCTTGAATTCAATATTTCTATGTTCTTGTATTTTAGTTATGACCATTTTAAATAACATGTGGTGATTTTGTTTCTAGATCCAACTTGACAATCTTAGATCCTACTAGTGACTTAGTACACTTGAACATATACTAACATATTCATGTTTGTTTCTGTGATCTTTGGAGTTTCTACTTTCCAACATTTTACTATGCTTTTGTGTTTTCTATTATTTATGCCTTTGGGGGGATGATTAAGATTTTTTAAAGTCAGTTGCTTCCCAACTATTACTCTGAAAACTGTGTATTCAATTTCTACTCTTTTACAGAGGATAAAGTGTGGTTGTATCTTTTTTTTTTCCTTAATAATGCAAGGATCTCAGAATGTTTTAATTCTATCCACTACCCTTCATTAGGTAGATGCTACATGTTATTGTGGCCCTTGTGCTAGATCTTTAACTAAATAATTGTGTTATCACTGTTTTACATTTTTCTAAAAGTATAACAGTTTCTTTACTCACCATTCCTTCTTACATTGAAGCTTTTGTCCAAGTTTGTTTTCTTCTTCTTGAATAACATAGGTTAGTGGTTTAGTAGTATGTTCATCAGGGGTGTACAAGTGTTATGCTCTTCTAGTCATTGACAAAAGAAAAACAATTCATTGATATTTTTGGAAGATAATATTTTTTTTCTATTTTTAGTTTTTTTTATTAGTTTCTGCTTTATAACAAACTGAATCAGTTATACATATACATCTGTTCCCATATCCCTTCCCTCTTGCATCTCCCTCCCTCCCACCCTCTCTATCCCACCCCTCCAGGCGGTCACAAAGCACCGAGCTGATCTCCCTGTGCTATGCAGCTGCTTCCCATTATCTATCTACCTTATGTTTGGTAGTGTATATATATGGAAGATAATTTAATTGGGTATCATATTCAGTGCTGACAACTATTTTTTCTCAGCTTTTGAAGATAGTATTTCTTTTAGAGTTTACATTACATCTTTACATTATGTCTTGTACATTTTACAGTTTACACTGTTGCTGGTAAAATCAATACAAGAATTATTTCTTTAGAGGTGATTTCTTTTGCTCTTTTTGAGAACTTCACTTTGATTTTTGTAGCTCTAAGATTGTACCATACCTCTGCAAGTGGATTTCCTGCCTGCCTCCCTGCTTCTTTTCTTCCTTCCTTCCTTCCTTCCTTCACTTTTATCTTGCTTGATACTTGTCAATTCTAGATGAGAAAATTAATATCTTTTAAAAACCTTGGAAATTTTCAGATATTGTTTCTCCACTTATTCACTCTGCTCTCATTTTCTGGAATTCCTGTTAGACATGTGCTAAATCTTTTATTCTACTTTCTATTATTCTTAAAACATCAGTCATATTTTCCATCTATGTATCTTCCTTTATTCCTTTCTGATGCTCTCAATGTAGTGTTTAATTTCTGGTTTTACTTACCTATTAAAAATTTAATTTGTGGAATTTCTATTAGGTGCTATTGAATATTTTTAATAATTTTTTTAATAAATTAATTTATTTTTGTTGTGTTGGGTCTTTATTCCTGTGTGCGGGCTTTCTCTAGTTGCAGTGAGCAGGGGCTACTCTTCGTTTTGGTGTGTAGGCTTCTCATTGCAGTGGCTTCTCTTGTTGAGGGGCATGGGCTCTAGGCGTTCAGGCTTCAGTAGTTGCAGCACTCAGGCTCAGAAGTTGTGGCTCACAGGCTGTAGAGCACAGGCTCAGTAGTTGTGGTGCATGGGCTTAGTTGCTCTGCGGCATGTGGGATCTTCCTGGACCAGGGATTGAACATGTGTCCCCTGCATTGACAGGAGGATTCTTAACCACTGTGCCACCAGGGAAGCTTGGTGTTATTGAATTTTAAGATAATTTTTGTCTCTTCTCCTGGATTTTATTCCTCTTTTATGCCTAATCATCTTCAAAAAACGCATTATATAATCTATATCTAATAGTTCAGTTAGATAAAATTCTTGGGCTCAAATAGTGCTATTAGTCATGTCTTGCTGTCATTCATGGTAACTTGTGCCCTAGTGTATTTTGTAATTTTACAATAAAAATGTTTAGTAATGCTTTGTCTGTTGACATCTATTGGAGCCTGGATGGAAATGCTTTCCCTTCCAAAAGGTTTTGCACTTTTTTCTGCAGGCACCTCAGTTGTATCTCCAATTTAGGACAATTTTGTTGTTGTTGTTGTTTGTTTGTTTGTTTGTTTGCTAATTTATCAGACAGAAACTTCCTGGACCATTAACTTGTAAACTTGTGCCACAAAGCGAGATGTAATATATTTAAATTTTATAAACCTTATATTTTTAAAAAACATCTTAGTGACAAGGTCAAGATAGGAGAACTTGTATTACTTACTGTGCTGTTGAGATTTATTTTCCTACTGCTTACATTTGACTGAACCCTCTTGAGCATTCTGTATTTATGCAATAGAATCACTTCTAACACCACACTCTGCAAAGGTCCAAGCCCTTACCTCTTGTACCCACATATTAATGCCTACTGGCAACTCTGCAGCATCAGCTCATATGCTTTCTATTTTGGTTTTCAATCATGTCTTTGTTTTAGATTCCTAAGCATTTCCCAAATTTTCTTATTGGTTCAGCTATGTAGTATTTAACTGTGATTTTATTATTTAATTATTTCTAGGTGTGTTGAAACAGGAAGTTATTTAAGTTGTATAATCCATCATACTATTGAAAAAATGTCATCCTTTTTGATTTTACAAAAGTTAGCCTTGAAGGATGATATGTGACTCCATGCTTGGAATTACATTCTAAGCACATTTGCATGGTCTGGTTGTAAGGTTTCTGTTGTTTTATGTATTAGAAACTCCCCTTTTTAATAAACGTATCCTTTATGTTATTTAGGAACCAGATACATTAAGAGATAAAGACCATGTTTTATATTTATTTGTCCTTTTTTTCTTAATTGAAGTATAATTAACATAACACTGTACTAGTTTCAGGTGTACAGCATAATAATTTAATATTTGTATACATTGCAAAATGAATACCACAATGAATCTAATTAACATCTGTCACCATAAATAGCTACAATTTTTTTCTTGTGATGTGAATTTTTAAGACCTATTCTCTGAACAACCTTCAAATATGC